>NC_142095.1:52223369-53629568 GCF_054644295.1 Miniopterus natalensis
GCTCTATCTCCTAATACCTTAACATTGTGAGGTACTGGGGTTAGGGCTCCAACATATGACTTTTGGAAAGACACAATTCAGCCCATAACACATACTATGAAGATACTGGATTCCCATGCAGGTTCAGTGAGATGCTGTGACCAGTGGAGGCTGCAGCAGAAATCGGGTGCGAAGAGAAGATGGCCTGAGGCGGATGATGGCGGAACAATGGATGGACTCTAGATTAAAGCTCTGCTGTGGTTTGGAAGTGGTGAGTAAAGGAAAAGGGGAATCGGAAATGACTGAGATTTGTAGTGTAAGCCTCTGGACAGTGAGGATTCATGCAGCTGGGCCTCTTATCTCCTTCTACACTGTGTCTGGCTATGCTTGAAGCCTTGCTCTTCCAAAGGTAACCCAACAGAGTCCCAGTCCAGAGGCCAACCCAAAGATCCTAAGCCAGGATCCCTACTAGACACACAGTCTTGTTTTCAACAACTGACAGCAGTTCTGAATATACAGGGTGTTATGGGTTGTAATTGTGCAATCCAAAAAATATGTGTTGAAGTCAGTACCTCAGAATGTGATCGTATCTAGAAATAAGTTCATTAGAGGGACAATAAAATGAGGTTATTAAGGCGGACCCTAATCCAATATGACTGGTATCTTCATAAAGGAGAAGTTTTGACACACAGACACACGTAGAGGGAAATGATGTGAAGACACGGGGGATGCACGTGAAGACAGAGGCTTGGAGCTATGCAGCCACGAAGCAAGGAACACCGGAGGGACCAGAAACAGAGCGAGCCAGGGAGCAGTCCCTTCCCTGGCCCTTCGGCGGGAGCCTGGCCCTGTCAGCACCTCGGTTTTGGACTTCCGGCCTCCAGCTGTGAGGCAACACATTTCTGTTGTTTTAAACCCCTCAGCTTGTGGTGCTTTGTTAGGCCCCCAGCCTCATGCGCTGGGTAAACCCGAGGGGCTGGGGAGCTCACCGGAGCAGCCCTCAGGTCAGGTCTGCGGGGAGTCAGGAGACCTGTAACCCAGCTTCCTCGCTTCCTGTGGTTGGGGAGACTGAGGTGGGGGCTAGACACAGTTCCCGGAGTTTCTGCAGTGGGAGTAAGCTGCAGCCGTCCTGAGCGTAAGTGACCGGATGACCCACTCCTTTCCACTGACTCGTTTCTTCACTTCTGCCAGTATGTCCAGGGTCTCCCAAATAAATGCCTTACACCCAAATCCTTGCCTCAGGTCTACTTCTAGGAGACTCAGCCTGAGGTAGAAGTCACCCCGGGGCAGCGTAGTCCTGGTGTCCCAGCTCCCCCACCCTCCAATCTGATAAGCTGGCAGCCACTGGAGAAGGCCACCCTCCTCCCAGCCTGGCCTTGGCTATTTCTGCCACCTATCCTGGGGGATAGTGGTGACAAGATGGCCCGTCTAAGGGAGTTAAAGAAACAAAACCCCTCTCGTTTTACCCTCCACGTTTGTCTATCTCTGTTCCGTCAGTGGTCCGCCCGAGGGCTAGGGGAGGGCACACTTGCCAGTTACTGCCTCGGTGGTAAGTAGTCCCCGAAAGCAGGAGAGCAGCAGTGTTCGTGCCGCTCGGCTTTCCTAGGCCAGGCCCCACTGTGCTCAGAGTGGGTTCTACAGTGGAGGAAGGTGGGGAGACCGATTAGAGGAACATACCACCGAGAGCTCAGGGAGTGAGATTTCTCCTGCTTGCACACTGTGGGTGTTTAAAATACGTCCACAGATGTTGACATTCTTCTCTTGAAAGTAGAAACTAACTCCCCTCGGGTGGGGCTGGACTTAGTGACCCCCTTCTAACAAACAGACATGGTGGAGTTCATGATGTGTGACCTTCAAGAGTAGATTGTCAAAGGCATCTGAACTTCCTCCTTTCTCTCCATAGTCGGTCATTCTGGCAAACGCAGGCACCATGTCATGACACTTCAAAGAAAGACTGGAGAGGCCTACCTGGTGAGAAGCTGAGGCCTCTTGCAAACAGCCCCAGCAAACCTTCAGGTGACCGTAGCCCCAGTGGACACAACATCTTGACCACAACAGAGCCAGACGGAAACCAGCTGAGCCACTCCCAAATTCCTGACCCACAGAAATTGTGGGGTGGGAAATCTTTCTTGTTTTAAGCCACTGAATTGTAGGGATAATTTGCTATGCAGCAATAGATAACTAATATAACTATATATACTATTTGATCTTTAGTGGAGGTGGAGAGATAGACCTATAAGAACTCATTAAGATTTTAGGGAGTGAAATCACTCTAGCTCATGACATACAGCAGAGCAACATTTCCTGCCTGTACCATGTGCCAAATCAAGGCACACCATGGGGGACAATATATAATCACAGAAGTCCCATGGAACAAGAATTTTCTAGCTGAATGATAGTTCAGAGAGTAGAAAACTCTCATGTAGAAAAATAGAGAGACATAGGTAAAGAGAAAATAAGTGATTTTCCTAAAGTTATATCCACTTTGGAGGGATCCTGGCCTGTGAGTTGGAAGCAATAGGCAAACTCCAAGGAGTTATGATGCCAGGAGTCAACCAGTGGTCCAGGGGAAGTCTTTCCTGCATGCTATCAGCACTGAGGGTTCATAGATGTATTTGCAATTTCCAGGAAACAATACTGTTGGTGAAATTCTAATTCAGGATTAATATGTAAAATTGATTTATTTTTAGTTCAAGGAAAATTGTTGACATCTTTCCTTAAACAAGCCTTAAGACCCCAAACACAGACAGAAAGTAAGTGTTGACTTGTGTTTAGCTGCTTTGTGCAGAGACTGGCTGGCCATCTGCCAGCTCCTGCCTTCACAAGGAAGGTTCTTGAATGCAAAGACAGACTGAGGAAACATCTCCAGACCAGAAATGCTCCACAGTGGATGCTAATTAAAAAGATTCAGCTCTTTAAAAGAATCCTTTTCAGAAATAGTAAGGGTTGGGCTTCTTATTTTGTGGAGTCCCAGATAATTTCAGTGTGACCAAGTCCTGTGCCTTAAATGACCGATGGCATTTAAGCAGGCAAATAGCCTTAACAGCAACCAGAAACTTCAGGGAGAAGCTTTTCTCAAAGGCCTACTCTCTTTTCTTTATCCATCAACATCTTTTTACAGCTAGTAATAGTTCTGAGTTTTGACTTAAACTTAATAATTCTGACCCAGTCAGTCACCATCTTCCTCTCTCACCCAACTAGGCACCACTCTCCCCTTTGTTCCATTCCAGCCACACTGACTTTCTGTTGTTCCTAAAACCAGCCGGTTTCCTGCCTCAGGGCCTTTGTACCTGCCTCTCTTTTGTTATTGTTAATCCTCACCTGGGGATATATTTTCCATTGATTTTTAGAGAGTGGAGGGGGGAGACATCCATGTGAAAGAGGCACATTGATTGGTTGCCTCCCACATGCCCCCAGTGGGCCAGGGATCGAACCTGCAACCCAGGTACATGCCCTTGACCAGGACTTGAACTGAGACCCTTTGGTGTGCGGGCTGATGCTCTAACCCCTGAGCCACACCAGCCAGGACTCAACTGCTGCTTTTTTTTTATCTGAAATGTTCTGGTCTCCTTGCTCTTAGAACACAGTTCAATATTTCAATATTCAAACCTCATTTTAAATGTCCCAGCCTCAGAGAAGCCGTCCTGATGCCTGTGGGTACCCTCCCCTTACCGTCTATGACAGTCAGTTTTAGGTGCTAACTTGGCCAGACTGAATCCTGAGTTATTTGATGAAGTACTAGTCTGGGGGTTGCTGGAAAGGAACTCTGTAGATGTAATTAGTCTGTGACCCGTTTGCTTTAAGTGAGGAAAGCTATCTTTCAGGATCCCTTTAGAGAAGCTCTGAGGTTTCCCTGGGAAAGGAGAAATTAGCCTGTGGACGCAGCTTCACTCGCGGCTGAGAGTCCCGCCCACCCCTCCGGAAGACCTGCCTTATGGGTTTTGGACTTAGCTATCCAGCCCCCAAAACTGCTTGAGCCAATTTCTTAATGCTAGGTTTGCCTCACTGAGGAAATAAAACGCAGGATGCAATTTGGGGCAACATACCTACTTAAAAAACACGTGTTTTTCCAATCTGCAATTTAAAGTTACCTGGAATTCCCTACTGGGTCTTCGAGCCCCACTCTGCCATTTGGATCCCCCCCGCTGCGCACCTGCTGGCTTAGTGGCTGTGACTGCACCCAGTCTGGGAGCTCGGGGAGCAGGCCGCAGGGAGCGGGGGTTTAATAAGGAGGGAGGAGGGAGGGAGGGAGGCAGGGAGGCAGGGGGTAGATGAGTGAGCTTACGTCACCCGCACCTTCCTGCCTTCTCTCTTGAGAGCCCCAAATGGAAATCGGGTTCTGTTCAGGGGCAGCTGAAGGATGTTCCAACGATGGAGCCAGAGCACCCGGTCTTCCCCCAGCGGCTCCGCTTTCCCCTGGTGGCCGGGACTGCACAGGGAAGCGGAGCTACTGGGGTTACTTAGCACTTTAATGAGCAGAAACCCGGAGAGCAAGAGTGAGGGCGGCTTGTCTCATAGACAGTGTAGTCTCGGCGGGGGTGGAAGCCACCAGCCATGCCAGACATGTCAAACCTTCGGCCCATCAGCGGCTTGTAGAGCGCAGGCTGCTTGGCTGTTCAATCCCAGAGGCGGAGAGAGAGGGAGAGAGAGAGAGGTGGAGAGAGAAAGGGAGGAAAGGGGGAGGGAGAGAAAGAGAGAGGGAGAGGGAGGGGGGAGAGGGAGAGAGGGGGAGAGGGAGAGGGGGGGAGAGAGAGGGAGAGGGGGAGAGAGAGAGAGGGAGAGGGGGAGAGGGAGAGAGGGGGGGAGAGAGGGGAGAGAGAAAGGGAGGAAAGGGGGAGGGAGAGAAAGAGAGAGGGAGAGGGAGGGGGGAGAGGGAGAGAGGGGAGAGGGAGAGGGGGGGAGAGGGGGGGAGAGAGAGGGAGAGGGGGAGAGAGAGAGAGGGAGAGGGGGAGAGGGAGAGAGGGGGGGAGAGAGGGGAGAGAGAAAGGGAGGAAAGGGGGAGGGAGAGAAAGAGAGAGGGAGAGGGAGGGGGGAGAGGGAGAGAGGGGGGGAGAGAGGGGAGAGAGAAAGGGAGGAAAGGGGGAGGGAGAGAGAGAGGGAGAGGGAGGGGGGAGAGGGAGAGAGGGGAGAGGGAGGGGGGTGAGGGGGGGAGAGAGAGGGAGAGGGGGAGAGAGAGAGAGGGAGAGGGAGAGAGGGGGGACAGAGGGGGGAGAGAGGGGAGAGAGAAAGGGAGGAAAGGGGGAGGGAGAGAAAGAGAGGGAGAGGGAGGGGGGAGAGGGAGAGGGGGAGAGGGAGGGGGGAGAGGGGGGAGAGGGGGGAGAGGGGGGAAAGGGGGAGGGAGAGAGGGGGGAGAGAGAGAGAGGGAGAGGGGGAGAGAGAGAGAGGGAGAGGGGGAGAGGGAGGGGGGAGAGAGGGGGGAGAGAGAAAGGGAGGAAAGGGGGAGGGAGAGAAAGAGAGAGGGAGAGGGAGGGGGAGAGGGAGAGAGGGGGAGGGAGAGAGAGGGGGGAGAGAGAGAGAGGGAGAGGGGGAGAGAGAGGGAGAGGGGGAGAGGGAGAGAGGGGGGGAGAGGGAGAGAGAGGGAGAGAGGGGGGAGAGGGGGGGAAAGGGGGAGGGAGAGAGAGAGGGAGAGAGAGGGAGAGAGAGGAAGAGAGAGAGGCGGAGAGAGAGGCGGAGGGGGAGAGAGGCGGGGAGGGCGAGGAGAGTCCAGTGGGGCTAACGCTCTGCACGCTGCCCACCGGAGCCCAATGAGGGATGCTTTCTTTCAGCGTGTGGAGGCAGAAACCGCTTGTAACAAGTGAATTTATCATTTCAGTTGGGACATTGACTCTTTCTTCTGCCTGCAGTTTAAGCCTCAGCTCAAATGCTGCCCTTTCCTGAGAACTTTCCAGATGCCCTGTAGTCCCTCCCTCTTCTCAATGCTCCCAGAGTGTGGGATTTGCAACCATCTGAAACACATTAGGTTACACATTTCTTGAAAACAATAAATGTTTTATACTCCCCCCCCACCCCCCCCCCACCCCAAACAGAGCCTTGTGTGGAAATTAATCTGGACTTGAAGCTGAAAGGCCTGGGTTCAAATCCCAGCTGGGTGTGCCCTTTGGAAAGCTGTTATACTCCTCTCTGAGACACAGTTTTCTCATCTGTCGAATGGGAACACAAATACATATCGAGGAGTCTTATGGAGGGCTCAGCAAAAACAGTGATGATAAATGTTCCTTGAGTGAGTGTCTTGTTAGCCCAACAGAGATGGAAGAGACTACAGAGCTTAAGTTCATACATAGGTAAGACTGTCTCAGGATTCTGGCGGAGCATGCCTATCCACCCTGCTCCCACCCCTACCAAGTAGGATTGAACATGTCTGTCCCCAGTTCCTCCCACCCAGCTGCAGTGCCTGAAATCCCCGCCATGCAGTCCCTCCTTGGGGCTGAAGCATCCTACCTAGTGACTCTGGGCTGAAACCAATGGGCCTCCGAGAGGGCTGGTAGATACAGTGGGGGTGAAGGAGAAGCAGTGCATTTGGAGCCTGGGGACAAAGACTTCTGCCCCAACTCAGCTGCATACCACCCATTTGATCCCCCCACCCCCCATAATTCAACCTCTTATCTTGTTCTCTCATTTACGAGCCATGCATGGGAACTACATCCAACCTCACAGGAGTGTTTAGGGATGGCTTCTCAACCCCAGCACCACTGACACTCTGGTCCTATAATTCTTTATTGCATGGGGATGTCCTACACATTGTAGAAAGTTTAGCAGTCACCCTGGCCAGTTGCACCCACCACCAGCTGTGGTAGTCAAGATATCTCCAACTATTCCCTGGGGGACAAAAATCACAGGTAGTTGAGAATCAGTGCAGTAGGGATCAACCTCAATAATTCCCATGTGAGTGCATAAATCACAGAGTTCAAAACAAGTGTTAATTATTTTTCTCTTATTCTAGGGAAAATTAAATTTCCATCTTCTGTGATTCCTTAGCACTTAAAAAATAGTAGCAGCTAACAATAATTGGGTGCTTGTTATGTGGTGGGCTCTGAGATTGTCTTACTGCACATGAGAAAATTAAGGCTCTGAGTGAGGATGTGGGTATCTCAGACTATAGGAGCATATAGTAGGAGCAAGATTTGAACTCATAGTCTATGACAAATGACTCTAAATCTGTGCTCTGGAGTTGTATTAGTTATCTGTAATCGTAACAAATCACCACAACTTAGCAAATTAGAACAGTGTGCATCTGTTGTCTCAGTATCTGTGAGGAACGGGTTGGGAATGGCTTAGTGGGTTTTAAGCAAGACTGCAGTCAAGGTTGCGGTGAGGGCCTCATCTGAGTGCTCAGCTGGGGACACATCTACTTTCAAGCTCATGTGGCTGTGGGCAGGATGCCGCTCTTGGCAGGCTGTCCCAGAGCCTCAGTTCTTTGCTTGCTGTCAACTGGAGGCCACCCTAAGTTCCCTGCCCATGGGCCTCACTGCAGCATAGCTCACAACATGGCAACTTGCTTTATTTAAACCAGTAGAGAGTCCATTAGCACGATGGACATTAGGATCCTTTGTAATGCAACATGGAAGTGACATATCATCATCTCTGCTCTGCTCTGTTCTGTTGATTAGAAACAGGTTGCTAAGACAACCGACACTTAGGGAGAGGGGCCACGCAGATGCATGAGTCCAGGAGGCAGGGAGCTCAGCCCGCTGCGGCACAGGGTTGTAGCACTCTTTCAGCTGCAAGTGTTTCTGTTTGCTCGTTTTGTTGTTATTTTGTTTTGTAGACTGTCTTAGTCTGCTCAGGCTGATATAACAATACCAGATGGGCTTAACCAATTTACATGGGCAGTCCACGATCGAGGTTCCAGCGATTCCCCCCGGGCGAGGGCCCTCCAGGTTCGCAGATGGCTGCGGTCGTGCTGTGTCCTCACATGGCAGTGAGAGAGACAGAGAACTAACTGTCTGGTGTCTCTCATGTAAGGACAGCGATTTCATCTTGGGCACTCCACCCTCACGACCTCACCTAAATGCAATTATCTCCCAGAGGCCCCACTTCTGAATAACCTCACATTAGAGGTTAGAGCTCCAGCATAAGAATTTTGAGGGGTAAATTCCATAGCATAGATAAGACTTTGTCAAGTAAAATGACACACATTTCAGAGAAAGGGACAGTGATTCTTCTGGAGTGGACAACTGTTATATATACTTTTCCTGAAATTTAAACCAAGGCCAGCACTGGCAGGTCTCAGAAACTGTAGGCAGAGTGAATGAAAAAACATATTCATAGGAGCAGAGGGAAAGTCGAGGAGACTGGGACCCAGGGCAGGTGAGCTTGGCTGGGAACTGGAGAATCATCTAAAATAAAACAGAAGCCTACCTGATTAGGGCAATGACAGAGAAACATGCGCTTTAGAGTTCATTATGCTAGATTGTTGAGTCAGTCTCTACAAACAGCATTTTTACCTTGCAAATGAGAATAATAATAATACCATGACAAAGGGTTGTTGTGAGGATGGAAGAAGGTGATTCATAAAGTCCCTAACACAGTGGATGGCCACACAGTGGTTGACAAAATCTGTATTAGTTTCCTTTGTTGCTACAATTACCACAAGATTAGTGGGTAAAATCATTACAAAATTATTGTTTTATAGCTCTGAAAGTCAAAACACTGAGGTATGGCAGGCCTGCATCCTTCCTGCAGGCTCTAGGGGAGAATTCCTTCTCTTTTCCAGCTTCTAAAGGCCACCTGTGTTCCTTGATGTGTAGCCCCAGCTTCCACCTTCAGAGCCATCAGGGCAGCATCTTCTCTCTTCTCTCACATCTGATTCCATCCTTACATCTTCTCTCTGTAATTCTGATGCTCCTGCGTGTCTTAGAAGGACCCTTGTAAGTACATTGGGCTCACCAGGATAATCTCATCTCAAGATCCTTAACTTAATCATATTTGCAAGTCCCTTTTACCACGTAAGGTAACATATTCACAGGTTCTGGGGATTAGAATGTGGACATCTTTGGGGGGGGTCATTATTCAACCTATAACAATCCACTCTCTGTCCCCAAATTTTTTCATGTCTGTCTCATATGCATTAACCCCATTCCAAGGTCCCCCAAACTCTCAACATCAATCCAAATCCAAAATCTCATCTAAGTCTCATTAGCTCAAAGTCTCAAATCTTGCGGCCTATATTATCTAAATGAGGCATGGGCAAGGCTCTTGGTATGATCCATCCAGGGGCACAATTCGTCTCTATCTATGGTGGGACAGACCCCACCAGCATCACAGTGATCGACATTCCCATCCTTTTAGGAGAGAAATGAAAGGGGAAGCAGAGTCACAAACCTCAAGCTATCTCCAAATCTGACCAGGCAAACCCCATCTGTCGAGGTCTTGCTCTCCGCTCCGTCCCAGGCCCATGGCCTGCTCAGTCTCCCTCTTTCTCATGAAGGGTAGCCCTTGTTTGCAGGTAAGTCCCGTACCAGCCTGCTTCCTGCTGTAGAATTTTGGGAGTCTGATGGCTGCTTTGTTGTTGCTGTTCTATCACTTTCAGTCTGAGCTGGCAGGATTTCTGCTGAGATAACATTTTCAAAAGTCTTGCAGGTCTCCTGTGCATGTCCTAGGGATTTGTTCCATCTGGTCCTCAAGCCACATCTGGCCCATTACCTCTTTTTGTACATAAAGTTTTATTGGAACATAGGTACTCCTGTGTGTTTAGGTTATAACATTGATGGCTACTTTCATGTGTAATAAAAGAGTGGAGCAATCGTGAGGGTGTCAGAGACTATGTGGCCTGCAAAGCTGAGTCTATTTACTGTGGCCCTTTACAGAGAAAGTTTGCTGGTTGGAACAGAGTAGAAACTTAGTAAGAGCAGCTTTAAAATGACAGGTTTGGGTTGGTTACAAAAGGAGTGCCAGATGAAGGTCGGTGCTAGAAGTACCCTTGATCTTCTTGGCATCTAGCTCTGGAAGCCTGGGGCTGGGGGGAGGGAGCAGCAAAACAGCAACGAAGGAAAATAGCCAACCAAAGAAAGTAGGGGAGACGTGCAAAGCAGGCCTGACGGAGACAAGGTCCCACCAGAAGTGGGCATCGAGTCCTTCACTGGCAAGGACCACATTGCCTCCTTGTCATCCCCTCTCTGGAAAGAGCCGTGCTGTGCACACATACAGGACAGCGCTTGCTTAACTCTGTGCCTGCCTCGGGCCCCAACAAGCTTCTCCTGTTTGCTCTCACTCAGTAGAAATGAGAACACACCACGGCTGAGGTGTGTGTGAGGGTTTGGGGCTTTCACAAAAAGACAACCTGATTAGCCTTATTTAAAATAGAAGTGCTCCCGAACCCCCGTGTGTGACTCTATCTCAGGCGACTATGCCTATCACGGGCTCTGCTGGCCTGGCTACCAGTTCAATGTGCCCTTTGGCCTAAAGTAGGACAAATAAGATGCAGAGACCCAGGCAGGGCTCTACGCATGAAAACTGACTTTCCCTGAAAAAGCAGCTCACTTTGGGAGCTGTAAACAGGCAGAAATAAGCCATTTGAATGGGCTCTGATGGCACTGCCTGGAGCAGGCCTGCCTGTTAGAATGGACCTAGTTTGGGTTTGGGGTTTGGGGGCAGACAGCATGTCAGACTTTGTGCTTACTCCCTAAACACACGCATTTATTCCAACTGCGATCTGAGTATGCCCTGGTCCCCACTCTACACCCAGCTGAGCCAGAGCCAGAGCCAGAGCCAGAGCCAGACAGTGCATTCACCTCCAAGAAGTCTGACCAACACAACTGTCTCCATGGAGAAGCGCCACTGGACAAGTCAAACGGCAAGTGCCTGCCTCACACAAGACAGACGAGCCACACAGCTCAGCAGGGTTGTCGCCTCAGATCCCAGAGCTTTTCAGTGGGATAAACGTTGCCAGTAAATTGGGAAGAGAGGATTTTTCCACACAGCCACCACGAGGCATTTTGATGTGCTTATAATTCACAACAACCCGGAGGAGCAGAGGAATCTAAAAGTGATTTTGATTTCAAATACTCAACAACCCAGTTATTACGTGGCTTATTAATGCTGAGCCTCAAGTAATCACCAGATATATTCTGAGAAGCCCCTGCCCCCAAGCCCTCCTGCTTTAGTAAAAACCTGAAATACGGGGCTTGTGGCAGTAGTGTCTCATGGTATTTATGGAGTTGGGTTCTAAATTTTCACAAAGATGAAAATTAGGTATAGTTAAAATTGCTTTTGGACAATCCCTTCCAATGCCCACAAGCCCCGCAAGAGGCTCAGTGACGATGAGAGGCTGTTCCCTCTGGCAGGCCTGCTGGGTGCAGGGCCAGGGGCCGAAGGGGCAGCCGCACACTTGGAACCGCCGCTCCCCTTTCTTGCTTTTTGCTGAGCACGTGGGGGATTTCGCTCTAGTCGGATGTGAAAGTGGTGTAAGTTAGTGCTGATTGCCCACGCCCAGGGCTTAGTCTTCCACAAACTGAAAGCACCAGTGTGATCAGTGGGGAAGTTCCTGACCACGGGGTTCCCGCTGCCTGAGGACGCAGAGCCTCCCTGGTCTCCTCAGCCAGGAGCAGGACCTGCGCCCCCAACGCTCCTCTCTCCCCTCTCCTAACCACCCCCTAACCAGCCGCACGGACTCAGTCCCCTGCAAGCCTCCTCTCTCTGCCTCTCCCTCATTACCTTTCCAAACGCAGTGCTCAGAGCTTCCTATGGCCATGATGCCTGAACAGCTTAGACACCTCCAAAGGGCTCCTCCCTGGGCAGGCCTCTGGATAGGAGCTAAACCACTTCCCAATTTCTAGAAGTTAGAAGGTCACAAGTAGACAAATGGACTTTATTATTCAGATTCTTCTAGTTAAAAGTGCCAGAAACCAACTCAAAGCTTAAGTAAAAATAAGAAATGTGCATGTAGTGTAGGCCTGGGATTCTAGTGATACAAATTATAAGGCTCCCGACCCCACGCTCTCTCCCTCCCCTGCCCCTCCCTGCGCCTCCCTGCCCCTCCCTGCGCCTCCCTGCCCCTCCCTGCGCCTCCCTGCCCCTCCCTGCGCCTCCCTGCCCCTCCCTGCGCCTCCCTGCGCCTCCCTGCCCCTCCCTGCGCCTCCCTGCCCCTCCCTGCGCCTCCCTGCGCCTCCCTGCCCCTCCCCCTCCAAGTCTCAGCGGCTCTTTCCTCTCTGGGTTGGGGCATGAGCACTGCGCCCACCCTCCTGGGGCGGGCAGCGCATCCACCGGCCACCTGGCGCCTGCAGAGGAGACTGCCCCCCTCTCCCCCCTCTCCGTCTCTGTCCCTTCTCTCCCGTCTCTCCCCGTCTCCTCCCGTCTCCCCGTCTCTCCCCGTCTCCTCCCGTCTCTCCCGTCTCTCCCCGTCTCTCCCCGTCTCCCCGTCTCTCCCCGTCTCTCCCCGTCTCTCTCCCCGTCTCCCTCCGTCTCTCCCACGGGCACCTGGGTCCCAGGGAGGGACTCGAGAGGCGGGGCGGCCACGCGGTTGGGGGGAGGTGGCCGGTGACCTCCGACCTCAAAGCCACGCCCCCCGGTGGCCGCGGGCGGTCCGCGCAGTGGCCGGCCGCCGACCACGTGGGACTCCGCGGTGACGGGCGACCTCCGAGCGCCGCCGCGGGCCGGCGGGTGCGGGCGGCCGTGGCCGTGGGGCTCCTGCCCTGCGCCCACCCACCGCGCGGTGGACGCGGCGCTGCTTCTGAAATCGCCCGCGACTGGCGCGGCCCGGCGGGCGCAGGCTTCCCGTCGGCGGACCGCGCCCCTCGCCCCGCCGCCCCCGCGGGAGCCGAGCCCTCGCCCCGCGAGCGTCTGCCCGCGCGCCGGTGCGCCCCCTCCGCCCAGGGAGCGTGGTCCGGGCCCGGACAGGCCTCACTCAGCCCGGGGCCGGCCGGTGCGCCCCCGCCCAGGGAGCGTGGTCCGGGCCCGGACAGGCCTCACTCAGCCCGGGGCCGGCCGGTGCCCCTCCCGCCCAGGGAGCGTGGTCCGGGCCCGGACAGGCCTCACTCAGCCCGGGGCCGGCCGGTGCGCCCCCGCCCAGGGAGCGTGGTCCGGGCCCGGACAGGCCTCACTCAGCCCAGGGCCGGCCGGTGCCCCTCCCGCCCTGGGAGCGTGGTCCGGGCCCGGACAGGCCTCACTCAGCCCGGGGCCGGCCGGTGCCCCTCCCGCCCTGGGAGCCTGGTCCGGGGTCGCAGCCTCTGCATCACCTGGGAACCGATTCGAAATGCAGATGCTTGGACAAAATCCCAGCCGCGCTGAATCCCAAAAACAGTGCAGGCCGCGTGGACCTGCGCTTCTCCAGGCTCTCGGGTGACGGACGCTATCGCCCTGCTGACCTCAGAACTCTGCGCAAATGGGCTCCCTTGGTTTCCTGCGCACAAACTCCCCATTGCCTACACAATAAATTATACTCTCAGTTTAGCCACTCAAAGGCCTTAGCAATCTCCTTTTTCAACCTTCTTGACTATTAATGTGTTTACTGTTATGAATCTTATTTATGCAGCACTTACAGTGAGCCCGGCACGCTGCAAGGCCCTAGCACATGTGTGACTGCATAGCAAGGTACTGCTGGCAGCAACCCTATGGGATGAGTTCCATTACTCCCGTCTTATAGGTGGAAATAGCAGAATGGGGAAGCTGTCCTGCACGGAACTCAGCACTTTGGAAAAGCCCCGTCCTCCTTGCTGTCATACATTGTGAGAAAAAAAGGCTCCCAGGATTGCATAGTGAAACTGCTGGTGTGGAAACCAGGTTCTTTCGTGGAGTCTCAGTGGAAGCATTCTAAGAAAGCCAATGTGGGGAGTTGTGGCATGGTGAGGTTAGACGGCTGCCCCTGGGGGCCCAATGTCTCATCTCTGTCCATCCCACTATGGGAAAAGTCCAGCTTCGTCTTCATCAAGCCCAAACTAAGGCCATTGTCCAGAGGTTCTGTGCCACTGGTCCGGCATCAGGAGCCTCAGCCCTGTCCAGGTAGCTCAGCACTTTCCCAGCTGGGATCTGCTGTGGCACTGCTGGGCCCAGGCTCCTGCTTCGCCTGCATTTGGAGTCAGAGCAGCTGATAAGCCCACGTGGTCGCTAAAGGTAGACTGTGGGGAGTCTACGGGTGAGCACCTGTCGTCGGGGTGGGGGCTCTTTGTTAGCTGGGGTTGTATTATCTTGGGCTTGGGAATGACCAGGCACTGTTTTATTTAATTTTTTTGTTAATCCTAACCCAAGGATATTTTCCCCATTGATTTTTAAAGAGAGGGGAGAGAGGGAGGGAGGGAGGGGAGAGAGGGAGGGAGGGAGGGGAGAGGAGAGAGAGAAGCATCGATGTGAGAGACCCATCGATTGGTGGCCTCCCTGACCGGGTTTGGGGATTGAGCCTTGGCCAGAATCACACCCGAGGCCCTTCAGTCTGCAGGCCGACACTAACCCCTGAGCCAAACCGGCCAGGGCTGCTTGCCTTTTTGAGCCTCCATTTCCTCATCTGTGAAATGGAAAGAATAGCGGTACCCACCTAACAGACGTGTTAGGAAGACAGTGAGGTGCTGCATGTGAAGTGCCTCACGTTTAGTCAGGCACCGCGACGATGGGGTGGAGAGGGGGTGGTGTTTGTGGTCAGGTGAGACCTGAGGGGTCCAAGTCACCTCTGCAGTACTGAAGGGCAGAGCTGCGGAGCTACACTGAGTTTGCATTCTGGCTGTGCCAGCTACTGGCTCTAAGGGCTTGTGCCTGGTCTTCCTCTTCTATAAAGCAGGGATGTAGTCGCACCTGTCAGTCCTGCGGGGTTGTGCGGATTCAGTCAAGCAATGCAGGCAGTGTGCTTAGCAGCTGCTGACATACAGCGATTGCTCCAGAAATGCTTATTATAATGATAGCTACCCTCCTGTTCCTCCTCTAATTGGACCTAATAAGGTCCAACCTCATAAGCACACAGCTCCGTCCCGTAGGTTAGTATTCTCACACGCAACAGTCACTGGAGATGTTATGCTGGGCAAACTTGAGTATGAGTAGAGAAAAAAAATTCTACCTGTTGCACGACTTTAGCTTAAATCTCTGTTTGCAGGGGCCCATCCTTATCAGTCTGGTGAGACTCGGCAGGGCTCTCAGGGGCAGTCAAGCCTTGCCTTATGTTTTAGAGTAACCCGCACGACTCAAGGGCCCAGGAATCCAGTCTCTGGACAATCACTTGTCAAGGAAACGCAGAGACATAGCCAAAAGTAATCTCTCCAGCAGGGTGGAGGGGCTCCCTCTCAGCCTGCCGGTCCCCCCTGCTTCCCACAGCAGCAGCTGCTCTAGGGCCTCTGGCCCTCTTCAGTTTCTCCAGCCTTCTGATACAGATCCCACTGGCACGCAGGCCACAGGGTCTTTGAAGCCCTGCTTTCCAGTTTTCCAGCCCTCCTCCACCCCCCAATGCTGGAATGGGGCTGGTTGCAGTATTGGACAGGGTGGTTCTAGAGCAGTGCTTTTCAAACCTTAATGTGGACAGAAACCTCATTGAAATACAGAGTCTGGATCAGGAGGTCTGGGGTGGGGCTTGAGACTCTGCATTCCTAACCTGCTCCCAGGATGCTGATGCTGCTGGTCACTGGCCCACCCTTTCAGTGGCCAGGGGCTGTGATTCTCAGACTTGATTACACACGGGGCTTCCCTGGGGACCTTAAAAAAATACTGACACCTGGGTCTCACCTTGGAGATTTTGGCATAATTGGTCAGGGTGCGAGCTGGACATGGGGGCATTTACAAAGCTCCCCAGGTGATTGCAGTAGGCAGCCAGGCTGAGAACCACCCATACCATACTGAAAATGACCCAGTTAAAGCCTTTTAATAGAACCATCATCCCAGAGTACAGGGCACTAGCTTCATAATACTCTCTGAAGGAAACACTGGTACTCAGCCAAACTTTTAGGGAGTTTTAGACTGGCTTTGGCCATCCTGAGTGGAAATAGGAAACACATTCTTGACAGTCTATCCAAACAGAGCAGGGGTGGCTCCGGAGAGCCGGGTGGGCGGACGGTGCAGGCCTGGGAGGTCTGTGAGGACCACCCTGAGAGGTGTGCAGCCTGTATCTGCCTGCTCCTCCCTGGCTCATCCGGGATTCGATGTCACCCCAAGGCCCCACAGGCGCTAGTCCACCCTGCTCATCTTCCTAGAGCCTGAAGGCCCTCGGGGTGAAGATGATAGGGTCTGGAGTCAAAATACCTGTTTGAATTCTAATTCTGCTGCTCATTAGGTCTGTGATTTGTACAAGTTACCTAAGCTACCTGGGCCTTGATGTTTTTTATCTCTAAAATGGGGAAAATGATAGTTCCTCCCAGAGTTGTGTCAAGACTGGAACTGTTCCCAGGGCGTTGTGAGCAGTTCTAAGTGTCAGCTGTCAGCTCCATCCCATTTCCGTCCTAGACTCTGGGTTTGAGTCTCACCGGACTCCTTTTAGTGCCTTGGCCCACCACGCTCTCACTCACTCCGGGCCTTTGCACGCCCTCCTGGCTGTGCGTGGTTAGTGCCTTCTCCTATAGGCCTCGCTGCTGCCTCCTGATCAGTGCTATGGTCACTTCCCTGCGAAGCCTTTTGTCTCCAGTCCTTCTCAGCCTCGTGCTTGTTAGCACTTGGCATGGTTCATTCATTCAGTGAACATGGTCTGAGCACCAACTATGTGAATTGTGCTGTTCTCAGCTCTGAGAATACTGCAGAGAACAAAAACGACATAAAAAAAGAAAACATTCTCGCCCAGCCGGGCGTGGCTCAGCAGTTTCGAATCGACCTGGGATCCAGCTGATCAAGGTTCGATTCCCGGTCAGGGCACATGCCCAGGTTGCGGGCTTGATCCCTAGTCCAGGGCTGTGCAGGACGCGGCCCATCAATGACTCTCTCATCATTGATGTTTCTCTCTCTCTCTCCCTCTCCCTTCCTCTCTCTGAAATCAATAAAGACATATTAAGAAAAGAAAAAAAAAAGAAAACATTCTTATTGTCATGAAGCGTCCATTTTGGGATAGTCTGGCGATAAGCAAGGAAGGAAGAGAAAGAAGAGCAGGGCCGTGGGTGACCACGGAGGTCCTCCACGAGGAGTGACGTGAGGCAAACCTGGAGGAGGTGTGGGGCAGTGCACAGCAAACCCAGGCGCTCGCATCCTGTGAGCCACTGACCTCCGACTCCCCGCAGGGGGGGCGCCTTCTGGCTCTGTCCCTGCCCAGGTGGCCTGCAGTGAGCACTCACTCAGCCTGTGGAGTGCGTGCCCACACGGGCACCTGAATTCCAGGGGAATATGCTGAGGCCAGGGTGGCCCATCCTCACCGGCACCTGCTGCACCGCTCCTTCCCCCTCTCCTGCTGGATACAGCTGCTAGGAGGAAAACCTCTTGAACTGGAGTATGTACTGTTCTTTTTCCTTTCACATGCCCTTTCAATGGTCTTTCTTCCACCCAGCCAGGGCTCTACCCCTCTGGATGAGGGCTGGGATTGTGCTGCAGGAATACAGAGAACTGAGTGCAGAGTCAACTCCCCATGAAGGCTCTTGAGCCCATTCTTGAGAATTCAGTGGTCACGAAAGGCAACGCCTCTGATGTACCAAACTGCTGTCTGGGAAAGGAAAACATGCTCTCTCCCTCCACAGCTTTCTAGAGACGAGGTTTTCCCTCCAAACCAAAGAGCAGTGCTGCGAGGGAAGGAGGCAAAACGTGTCTACGAACTGCAGGTTCCAACACGAGTGGGCACCGTGGCTGAGGATCCAGGCTGGCTGGAGGGAGGGGCTGGAGCAGGAGGGCCACCGGGGCCCAGAGAACAGCTCAGGGACAGGCTATCAGCCTCCATGGGGGCCTGGCCCATGGTGTCCATCAGGGTCCCCACGGAGCATTCATCAGAGACCCTTTAGTGAGGAGACCATTAACGAGGGTGTGGGCAGGGTGAGAGAAGCCACTAGGGGAGTGGAGATCCCTGGGACTAGCACCCTCAGGAAGCCCTTGTGTTCCTCAGCCTGCAGGGGCTGAGAGGCCAATGCCTCTGGTGGCAGGGAGACTGGCCCCCAGGAGGAGCCTTGGAGAGCCCAGCCACTGCCCCGGGCTGCGGTGCTGGCTGGAAGGAGGGGCAGACACATCCCCCCCTCCCCCCATCCTCTGAACTCCCGCCGGTGCTTCTGCTCGGCCTAAGCGCCTGTGGTCCGGCTGGCGGTTTGGGGTGTCCATTGTCATGCTCTCCGGGCCCTCTGTGGAATTCAGCCACAGTGAAATTTCTCCCAAGGTCAGACTCTCCCTGACAGCGTCCCACCTCTGGTGCACCCACTTTCTGCTCAGGAGCTTCTCAAAGGTGAGGAGCCTGCCAGCCAGTGCATAAGTCAAGCCCAGGACTGCAGGGTAGCTGGAGCAGTTAGTTCATGGACAAATGCCTCCCAGTGGACAGTTCCCGGGGCACATCTTGGACCCCTCTCAGAGGTGCCAGAAGAATCTTTGGCTTTCACAAAATACTCTTATATTGACTTTCCTCCTCCCCTGCTCCCTCACTCCAAAGTTCTGAGATCAGTCCTGCCACGGGCTGGGTTCTCTAGAAGCCACCTCTGAGATGGAATTTGGGGTGCAAGGTGTTTATTAGGCAATCAACACCTGGGAAAGGAAGGGGAGGAAGCAGGCTTGGGCAGAGCGATGAACAGGTGTGATGTGAGGTCAAGAAAGCCTTGAGCAGCCCATTGGGAAGTTTGGAGCAAGTCTTGGTGTCCACTGGGGGCTGAATGGCCACCCCCACCTCACTCAGCCTCTGGGTGTGGGTGACAGGGTGCTAGCAGCCTGAGAAGGCAAACGAGACCTACAGAGACACAGCGGTTCTCTCTGCGTTTGGGACAATCCCTCCTCCTTGAAGGGGGATCTGAATGGACGTCTTCACAGTCACCGCAACCTTCAAGAAATTAGCAGCAGTCAAGTCCTGGCCTGACGCTCTGCTCCTGGGGGAGCCCAAACAAAGACAATGGGTGAAGCACTGGTGGGGCCGGCTCCTGGGGCCCTGAGTGGAAGTGTAGAGAACAACCTTGGGGTTGGGCGACCGGCATGTCCATCCAACAAGCGTGGCTCACAGCCAGTGCTGGGGAGCCCGGAGGAGTCACGTGAGCTTCAGGTGCCTTCTCTTGACTGAACTCCCCCACTCAGACATCTCACAGCAAGCCTGTGTGGACACTCCAGGCACTCAGCGGCCCTGGAGAGGACAGTCTCCTGGCCTTTCCTCTGGAGGAACTGAACAGATCCTGCTGACATGCCCTTTCACCTCTACCTGAGCTAGACAGAGGGTCCTGAATTCTACCTTCATTTGGGGACCATCCAGTTTATATCTTTTACAAGGTTGCTCTGAAGAAGCGTCACTTAGTGATCGCCTTCTATGACTGCTGGCACCACCTTTTGCATTTGTCATATTTACCTCTTTTACCAGATGAGGAAAATGTGACTCAGAGACGTTAAGTCGCACAGCCACAACAAATAAACAAACCAAAACCCGACAGAGCCAGGGTTAAGGGTGATTCTACCTGACTTTCAATTCCATGCGCTTGGCATGATAGGGCCCTGTCGGGTGAGCTCTCTGCCACATTCTCCCCGGCACAGCCCCCGAGGCAGAGCAGCAGGCTGGGCTCCCGCTCCCCTTGGTTTGGGATGTGGCCAAATCGGTCAGGAGCCCAAGCTGGGCTCCCAGCTGCTTCTCAGCACCGCCCACTGCCTTCTATCCTGCCCAACTAGCCTGCCTGCTGCATCCTTACCTTTAATTCTCTTGCCTCCTCCAATTTCTCTCCACATCCTTTACGATGAGCCTCTGTGTAGGTGGCGATTTGGTCGCCACTCCCACCTGCCTAGGGTTTTGAAAGAAGGAGAATTACATTGGACGGAGCGCTCTGGACCTGTTTCTGACTGCAGCCCTCTCCTTCACTGGTGACATATCACACTGTCCTCTGCGTTTGCGGCGGGCAACTCAATCTGTCCTGAACCCACTCTGGAACCACCTCGCTGGCAGCTGTGGCCGCAGCTCTGTTTGCTGAGTCATGGTCGGGGTGGGGTGCCCTTCCTGAGGGTCCTAGGAGGAAGGGCTTTTGGTCAGCTGGGGTCACAAACACAAATGTTGATGGGGGCCAGAGAGGTAACAGAGGTGACTAAAGCCAGGGGGTGAGGATTCTGGTCAGCTGTCTAAAGGGCCCCTGCTCAGCTCCCCGGATTGTTGACTTTTGGGAATTTGGGCCCAGATCTTCCAATTTCTGGACACAATCTTTTTTAAAAAAAAAATGTTTTCATTGATTTCAGAGAGAGAGGAAGGGAGAAGAAGAGACAGAAACATCAGTGAAAGAGAGAAACATCAATCGGCTGCCTCCTGCAAAACCCCTCCTGGGGACTGAACTAGCAGCTTGGGCATGTGCCCTGACTGGGAATGGAACCAGAGACCTCGGTGCACAGACAATGCTCAACCACTGAGCCACACCAGCCGGGCTCTGGACACAATCTTATGTATAATATTTCCCTTTAAAAATGTCAGTATCTATTTATAAACATTTTTTAAACACCAGTAGGGCAAATGAAACATGTCAGCTGGCAATTTTAGTCCTGTTGTGAACTGCATGCTGGAGAGACCCGGGGACTCCCGGTTATGTCCTTGCCCGAGATTTCCTATAGCTCTGCCAAGCATGGGTAAGAAAATAATAAATCAGTCGCTTCAATATCAATTAGAGCCTCTGCACATTCCTTCCTCTCCCCCTGGAGGAAAAAATAAACAAACAGGAAAACCCTTCCCTGTTTTCATTTGGATCAAACCAGCAACATTACCCCCTCTTTGAGGCACTCGAAGGCCCAGCCTTAGGCCAGCTCCACCTACACCTGGGTCCTGAGGGCCGAGCCACAGCCACCACAGGCAGGTTGCTGCCCCAGCAGGGCCGCTAGTGAGAGTGAGCCTGGGCCGTGGCCGGCTGCGGGGTGCATTGTCCTGGTGACCCGCAACTTCCAGAACCATCTTCATCCTTTGAAAACCACCTCTGTGGGGCTCTCAGTATCTCATCTAGTATCTTGTCCACATCGCAGCCACATAACCCTACAGCCCTGAGGAGGTGCCGTTCTTGAGAGGCAGAGCGGCGTGTAAACCCCGGAGCCAACCTGCCTGAGTGTACATGTCCCTCCTCTGAGCCCCAACTGGGCTCGGGCAAGACACTGCCCCTCCTCAGCTTCCTCATCGGGAGAATGGAGCTAACGCCGGACTGACCTTGGAAGTGAGGATTAAATGAGCCAACTTATGTAACAGCCACTGTGGCTCCCGGCACACAGTAAGCGCTGCATGATAATAATAATAATGACAATGATAATAATAATAATAGTTTTTTGAAGAGTTTGCTGTCCTGAGAGATGAAGGGTCATCAATCTTGGAATCTCCCACGAGACAGAGATGAGCTCTCTCCAGAACGCCAGGTCGCCTCCCCTTTATCACATTCTCTCCTTTCATCTCCTCTATTGAAAGTCTACCCAGCTTTCGCCCGGCCGGCGTGGCTCAGCGGTTGAGTGTCGACCTAGGACCCAGGAGATTGGGGTTCGATTCCCGGTCAGGGCACATGCCCGGGTTGCGGGCTGCAGCCCATCAATGACTCTCTCATCGTTGATGTTTCTCTCTCTCTCTCTCCCTCTCCTTTCCTCTCTCTGAAATCAATAAAGATATGTTAAAAAAAACAAAAGAAAGTCTACCCAGCTTTCAAAGTCCATCCCCCATGCTTCCTCCTCCACACCAACGTAATTATCTTCACCCTTCTCTCAACTCACTTTCTACTTCACCAGCACACACACTAGGGCACTTGTCAGTTTGTCTTAGACAGTGGCTGTGTGTGGGTATGTCTTCTCTTCCTGGGTACAAGGACCTCATCTTATTTTTATCTCTACCATGGCACCGTGTCTTTGATATAATAGGTGTTCAGTCAGTATTTGCTGAAGATATGTTAAATGAATTAATGAATTACATCTCCTGAAGTAACCAGGGGGATTCAGCCAGAGTAAGTCTGAGATTCGAGAGCTAGAGCTGTTAGATTGGATTTATAGACTCAGCCAAGAAAATCTCAGGAACTCTCGATTATAATAATAACAGTAATAAACAACAACAATGCTAACATTTATTGAGTGCCTGCTGCGTATCAGGTGCTATTCTGAACTGTTTACACAGAATATTTTCTTGAATGCTCACAACTGTCTTGTGACATCTGTTTGACATTTGTCCTCTCAGTATTCTAGGTCAGCTTGCTGAGGTCCCAATGACCAGAGTCATGTGCCCAAATACTTATCACTGATCATGGCAGAGCAGGGATCTGGAGCACGTATCCTGGTTCCCACAGAAGCAGACCCTAAAACAAATATGTAGTGCAAATACATTTGAGAGGTGGTCCCAGGGAGCCCTGGTAGGAAGTGCAACTGAGGAAAGGAAGCCAGTGGAGTGCGTTAGTGAGCATGCTCTCTCTCAGGCAGCAGGGGCTCAGGCCTGCCCTGCAAGGCAGCGGGGGGTTTGTCCATCAACTTCCATTCATCTTTGGTTGGGCTGCTCTTGAGGGCATCAAACTCTGGCACATCCAGCCCGGCCTGTGTGAGCTGAGCATACTCCCTGGCCAGAGAAAGCCCAGCTAGGTGTCTGTGCACAGCAGTGGTGAGTGCTGAGGATTCAGGGTGGGGGCTGACATCACGTTCTACCCCAGAATGGGATGATTTCAAAGTCGTTCCTCTCCCAACAGGAACGTTCGGCCACAGTCCAGTTCTGCTCACAAAAGGCTCGGGAAGCCCATGCTTTCTGATGCTCTGGTCTGGACACGGACGCCTCCACTAGGGGCGTTTTAGCCAAATTTTAGTACACCCACGATGAGCTCCATCATCTTGGTGCCCTACTTTATCTTTTTTAACATACTCACATTATAAACGTAAATTTGTAGAAGGGACCATTTCCATTTTGGAAGAAGTAACGAAAGCTTGGGCAGGTTAAAGAACTTTGCTGAAGGTCACATGGATGGTTCACAACAGAGCAGTAGCCAGATACAGGCCTTCGTGCCTACAGATGAGAAATGAGTCTTGTTTATTTAGAAAATCTGAGACTGTTAACCAGCCTGACGAATATTAGAAATAAACTCTTACTTGTGAAATTAAGTGAAATTGGTGAAATTCAAGACCCATGGATTTTTGGCTACTTTGAGATGTGCCCACAGGTTGCAGGCCCAGCTGCTCAGTCAGTCCTGCACCTGGCAGCATGGGAACAAAGAGCAACCGGCTGAGCAGCACTGTCCATCTCACTGCTCTCCCAGCCAGCCTCTCAGCCAGCCTCTGGCAGTCAGCACCGGCCAGAGTTCAGGCCTGGGAGCACACAGACTAGGGGCCAATCCTGGTTTGCTCAGGGGTGAGGCCCTCGGGCGAGTTATTAAATAGCTCTGAGGCTTGGTTTTCTCACTAATCAAATGAATTTAAACATTAGTATGGACTGTCTAGGCTTGCTGTGGGCGTTAAGTGAAGCAAGTGCATACAGCAGCTGGCCAGTGCCCAGCCACCAGAGGACCAGAGACAGTTTGGCTGAGGGGCAGCCCCAGGTTCCCCACGGCACACAGGCGCACCTCCGCGATGTCGCAGGGCTGGCTCTCAGGCCACCACAGTGAAGCAAGTACGGCAATGAAGCACGTTGTATTCTCTTTGCTAGTCTTGCCTTCGATTTGTAGAAAAACCAGAGCATCTGTGAAGTGCAATAAGGCTGGTCTGCCTGTATGCAGACCCCCCGAAGAAGCCCAAGTGCTGAGTATTAAAGAAAGAGACTCTACCACACGTAAGAAGGTTTCTCAACCGTGAATTTAACACGTGAGCACAGAAACAGGTCATAGAACCTATTTTGTGGCCACCATTCCTTGGCACGAAATGGTTTGTTCATGGGAGCATTTAGTGATTTTGCCTAGTGAATTTCTATTTTTTTTAAAAATATATCTTTATTGATTTCAGAGAGAGGCAGGGAGAGGAACAGAGAGATAGAAACATCAGTGATGAGAGAGTCATCGACCAGCTGCCTCCTGCAGGCCCCCAGTGGGGAATGGGACCAGGGCCTGGCGCACAGGGCGACCAGCGGGCCGGCTCCATCTGTTTCCAGCAGGAAGGGCCAAGGCGGTGGAAAGCCGGGAGTGCGACCTGCTCCCGGGCAGCACTCGCGAAGGTCAAGGTCAAGAAGGCGGGTCTTCTCAGCAGGTGGGGAGGGGTGAGGGGTGGTCCTGCGCGCGGCACACCCTCCCTAAGGAGCGAGGCGCTCAGGGCCCTGTTTGGGGGACCCCCGGCCCGGCTGGAGAAAGCTGCCCCCCCCAGTAGAGCCCGTTTCCCTGGGGCTGCGGGCCCCGACCCCTGACCCCGGCTCCGACGGCCTGGGGGGCGCCCCGCACAGCCCGCCCCCCCCCCCCAGACGCGGGACCCTCGCTGTCCGGCTCCCCGCAGAACCCGCGCGGGGCGGGGGACGGCGCTGCGGGCTCGCGGGGGGCGGCTGAGCGGACGCGCGTGGTCTCCCGCCCCCCCCACGCGCTGGCCGGGCGGCCACCAAGCCAGCGGGGGGACGGGCTGGAGAGATGAGCGCCTGGGGCGCGGTCACGCGCGGGCCGTTCCGACGGGGCCGCCCGCCCGCTGCCCACGAGGAAGGCGGCCGGCGCCGGATCCTCGCAGGCACCCGGGCGGCTGCCCCCCCGCGCCGCCCTCCCGGGCTCCCCGGGGAGAGACGGGCCGAGGGCTCCCCGAGCATCGGAAGGGGGGGGCCGGGCACATGCGCAGTAGAAACGAGGCGGTGCGGGGGGGAGGGGGCTGCGGGCCGCCGGGAGGAGAGAGCCCGGAAAGGGTCGCGGGGAGCGGGCGCGAGGACCAGACACCCCGGAGGGCGGGCGGGTCGGAGACGGCGCCCCCGGGGACCCCGCCGGGCGGACGGAGCCGGGCCGCGCCCCCCCCCCCCCCCGGGGACCCCGCCGAGCGGACGCGGGCGGCCCCCCCCCCCCCGCGGATCCCGCCGAGCGGACGCGGGCGGCCCCCCCCCCCCGCGGATCCCGCCGAGCGGACGCAGGCGGCCCCCCCCCCCCCGCGGATCCCGCCGAGCGGACGCAGGCGGCCCCCCCCGCGGATCCCGCCGAGCGGACGCAGGCGGCCCCCCCCCCCGCGGATCCCGCCGAGCGGACGCAGCCGGGCCGCACCCCGCGCCGCCCCGGAACCCGCGCCCCAGAGCCGCCCGGCGGCGGTGAGACGCCCGCGCCGCGCGGTGGGCGGGGCGGGGCCGGTGCGCGGGGCGGGCTCCGTGTCCGCGCCAGGGCGCCCTCCGCGCGCCCCGCCCTGCGCGCTCCCGAGGGGCCGTCCTGCAGCACCGGTGGGACCCCGCTTCCCCAGCAGCAGGCTCTCGAAAGCCGCGTACGTCCAACTCCTCCCGACAAAGGAAAGTGGGGCGGGCGGGGGGTGAGGATGAGCGACCCACAGGTGGTTCAGAGAGCGGAACGCACGTGCGGGACCGTCCCCTGGAGATGGAGACAGTGGACACGCGCACTAGCCAACTGCCTGGAGCCCTCGGGTTGCCGCACTTGATTCAGATTAGGCCCGGGCAGCATCCCGAGATCTCCTTCCCCAGCGGGCTCCTCGGTCAGAGTTTCTTGGGCAGGAAAGGGGCGAGGGTCAAAGGTTCTTTCTCAGTCTTTTGTTTCTTAATAAACAGCTTAAAATCAACATCCCAAAAGGCAGCTTCCCGGAGACAGAATATGGTCCCTTCAGGGTCAAGAATCCTAATGGTCTTAATGGCAATCCCAGGCAAACCCTTGAAGCCGGGTAGGGATCTCCCTGCTCCTAAACTTCTTCCAGCCGGGAGCTAGGGGATGTCAAGTTCAAGCCTCAAGGCAATTTGCCCAGGGAACCTCTCCCTTCCCAGACTTCTTTTCAAATGTCTTTTAGAAACCAAATGTTCAGAAACAGGGTTTTCATTGCAAATGTATTCTAAAATGCTCAGAGAGAAGCGGGGCACTGTAGAGTCTTACAGGTCACTGGTTCAAACCTGTGATTGTCAGATGAGGAAACCAGGGCCCAGAGGCAGCAGGTACAAGTCCAAGGTCTAAATGATTTCATAGTGAAGTTGGGACAGAACCCAGATCTCTCAATTCTGTCCTGAATTCTGGTTTCCCCATCTCCCCATTGTGAGGGAGGCAGAAAGGTGTTGGGGGAGGGGAAGTAGAGATGGGTAGAGCAATGACTTTCACTCAAAATTCCTACTGGCCTGCCCTGGCCAGTTCCCTCAGTTGGTTGGAGGGTTGTTCATACCCCCAAAGGTTCAATTTCCAGTCAGGGCACATACCTAGGTTGCAAGTTCAATCCCCAGTCTGGTGGGTACTAGAGGCAACTGATCAATGGTTCTCTCTCCCCCTACCCACTTCCTCTCTCTCTAAAAATTAATAAAAACATATCCTCCGATGAGGATTTTAAAAATCCCACTGGCCTGGGGCAAAGGCCTCCTGAATAATACTAACAATGGCATCTTTCATTTAGTGCTTACTATGTGCCAAGAGTCATATTAAGCACAGTGGCTATTTATACATTAATCTTTAAAGATGGGTATTTATATTGTACCTGTATTATAGAGGAGGAATCAGACTCAGAGTAGTGAAGTAATGTCAGGCCAGTTTCACTTTAGAGCTCCCTCTCTTCCCCAGGGTAATTTACTGACCCTGGTCTCTTTTTCTAGACCCCTGGAAACATTAATTTCTTTCCTTGGTCTTTTACTACTCTCCTTTTCAAAACTACAAAAGCAGGGGTACAGTTATTCTGGAATGTTTAGAACTGTGGCAACCCAGGACTGTGGAAGAAAGTTGAGAACAGCAGGTCCTGGGTTCAAATTCTGACTCTGACACTTGCTAGCTCTGTCCCCTGTGTAAGCCTCCAATTCTGCACTGGCAAATGGAGAAGTAGAAAACCTATGGTTATAAATACTATTCTGACAAAGTAGAATGCGTGGCGCTTAGAGGACTTTCAGGCCCTTCTGTTCTAAGAAGTCCTCACAGAGTTAGGAGTAAGGATGGTCTCAGAGCTAACACTTACTGCAGCAGGAGGAAAGGTGAAGAAGCGGCAGGCTACTGATATTCAAAATAGTCAACATACCAATGGCCCTTGGCCTGGTGCTCTGTTTCCCGTCTGTGCGATGGGAGTGAATGTAAAAGTCTGCCTCCGGCGGTTGCTGGACCTCGCTGAGAAGCAGAAACACAAGCTCCCAGATAGAGAAGAGCTGAGACTGTGGTTCTCAGTCTAGTGTGCAGCAGTCTCTCCAGGCAGAGCGGTGTTGTGAGTGTGCGCAGATGGCTGTGCGTGGTTCAGTGTGTGTCAACATTTTGAAATTCTCAATAGTTCCTGAACAGGGTCCTGTGTTTTCACTCGGCACTGGCCCCACCCATGATGTAGCCAGTCTTGTCTGGAAAATTTAGTAAGGCACAGCTAACTGGGACCACCTCCGGAGTTTCTGATTCAGTAGCTTTAGGAGGTAGCCGCTCAAATTTGCACTTCTGACACTCCCAGGCCATGTTGGTGCCCTGGTCTGTGGACATACTGCCTGAGAACACGAGTGAGGCAGTGGCTGTGCATTAAATCACCAGGGAGGTGCCTGGGCTCCACCTTCCCCCAGGTCAGTGGAATTGCTATTTCTAATTTCAGGGGTTTTTTTTGTTGTTTTTTTTTAAATGTATGTTTATTGATTTCAGAGAGAGGAAGGGAGAGAGAGTGAGAGACATAGAAACATCAATGGTGAGAGAGTCGTCATTGATCAGCTGCCTCCTGCACGTCCCCTGCTGGGGATTGAGCCCACAACCCCGGCATGTGCCCTGACCTGGAATCTAACCGCGATCTCCTGGATCCTAGGTCGATGCCCAATCGCTGAGTCACGCCCGGACCTAGCTTCAGGATTTTAAAGAGCTCTCTAAGTAACACTGAGAGCCACTGGGTTTGAGCAGAGAATCAAGATTTTTTCTCCAGAAAAGGAAGGCATTAGTGACCCACATGAACCTGGCCCCGGCCTAGACCACTTCTGGGGGGTGCATCAGAGAGGGTCAGGAGGTTATATGTTCAGCCAGCACTTCAGATAAGTCTCATTCTGGGGTGACTTAGAGAAAATTGTTTGGAGTGGCATTTCTTCATCTTCAATGTGCACAGAAAGCACCTGGGATCTCGTTAGGAAGTGGTTCTGATTGGGTAGTGGATTCGCATGTCTTCGTCGCACCCTGGTGCAGGTTCAGGCTGGTAGAATGTGATGTTTGAACAGATCATCTCAGGGTCTCTTAGAGCAGCAAGGCCCCTAGACCAGCCACTCCCGAGGGAAACTGAGGGTCTGAATGCGGAGCTGTGTCAGATAAGCATCTTTCAGTTACAGGTAACAGATACAACAGTCCCGAGGAAGCCTGGCACAGTGCTTAAGGTGGAGATGACTTTTTGGCAATTGAATTGGTGATCGCCAGCCCACCTGCAATCAGAACAGTCACCAGCAAACTGGCTTCACCAGAGCACTGTCATAAATCATTCTTCAATTTCCACTGCCGACACTGGCACAGCTAATCATGGCCACTAATTGCTACAAGCTTCTGCCTTCTGTTTTTATGCTTCCATATTAGCCTGGTTAGTATGCTTTGTGTCTGTTTATTTTATAGCCAAAAATACTTTTAATAGCCAAGTAAATTGAAAATGGACTTCACTACCATCTGACTTTACCAGAGTTTTATAACCATTCAATTAATGGTATCAGTAATCTTCCTTTATAATTAGGCAGTTATTGTTTGTCAGACACTTCTATTGACTAAAATAGTACCCAAAATCCATCTAGTCATATTTTGGGGGGTTCCAAATGGCAAACACAGAAGTTTGGGGGCTGCCAGGATGGAGTGCCATGATTAGCTGGCTGTAAATACTGCCTGCAAATATATGGTTTACAATGGTGATAATGGGCATTTGTAGCTAACATAAATCTGAGCATTCCTGCTGACAGAGGAGAAATGGTTTTTCTTGGTTGCTAGGAAATCGAGTTAGTTCCTGAGTCTCACATGTGTCATTGCCTTCTTCCTGCAGCTGGCGGATTGTCACATGAGGGGATCGCAGCCGTTAGCTGACACCCCAGAGCGAAGGTAGGGAGCATCAAGTCAAGTGCCCTCCCTCTTGGAGATGAAGTGGTGAGCTAGAGCTGTGTGTGGAAGGGAGTGGGGGATGCACAGCAGTGACGATCTGAAAGCTGATTTTTAATATCTGAAAACAACTGTAATCTCATGTGCCCAAGAATTTCTGCCAACTGTTATACTTTGAAAGGAGACAGATTGTTGATGTGTATGAGAAATTGGCAACTGGTAACATAACTCAAGTGGTCCTATTTCCATATCTATAACAATTAAGTCCCTGAAATATATTTCAGTATTTAATGAACACTTAAACTCCTCAAAAAAATAAATAAATATTCTCTGTTAGAAATAGTTCAAAAATCCAAGTATTCCCCATCACTGAAAAAGCAAAAAGACTATATAATTTTATGATGCAGGCACATTTGAATGAACCTTTAGTAAATTACCCAGCTAGATTTCTGACACTCCTGCGTGTCCAGAGCATGGACTCCGAACAGTGATTTCTTTTTCAAATATCTGCATACCTGCCAGCTTTCCAAAAACTGAATTCTGACAAAACATGAACTTTGAATTGTAGGTTTTTGAGATGTCAAGGGGCCCTCACTAGAGGTTTGCAAACAGGGTCTTGTGGTTGCAGGGAAAAGCGTAGAGGGCGATGTGAGCTGGAGCAGAGCATGGTTTCTCTGACTTTAATCAGGGACTCAGAGCCTGGGTTCCCGCACTGCTGCTGCCCACTGCCAGCTGTGCGAGTCCTAGTTCAACCTCTGTGGTCTGTTCCCTCCTCTGAAATGGGAATAATAACGTTTGTTCACAGAGTTGTTGTGAAGATTAGGGATACCATGTAACATGTGTACCTGCTGCAGGGCAGGTCTGCAATGAGTGTTAGAGAGCATCTTCTCCTTCTCCTCTTCCCCAGACTCCACCCTTTTCCATTCAGTCTAATAAATGCCAAATTCTGCAAAAGACCCAAAAATAAGGCCCCTTTCTCAAGGAGTTTTCAGTTTACTGGTTTGTTTACCTCCCCCAAAATATTATAGTTGGAAGAGATGGGGTCTTTCCTCAAATCTGTTTAAGGAGTCTTATGGAATTTTTATCATTGGGCCTTCCTAAAGTTACCTTTGAAAGTCTTACATATTATGTGACTACAGTAAATGTAAAAAGTATAACAGTGGGTAATTGTCACCCCTGTATCATTCTTTTGACATTGTTTCTGTCAATACTGACTCTGACTAATATGTAGCTTGTAGGTAAACAGCAAGTTTGTATAAGAATCCTAGGATCTAATTTCAGAAGATGCAGACTCCAATCTCCTTGAAGTGGGAGGAGGAACCTCAAAGGAAGTGATTTAAATCATCCCAGTTCTGGGAGATTTGCTCACCTTCAACATAGAACCAGGATGACGAAGAACCAGGATGATGTAGAACCAGGATGACAGAGAACCAGGACGATGTAGAACCAGGGTGATGTAGAACCAGGGTAATGTAGAACCAGGGTGACATAGAACCAGGGTAACGTAGAAACAGGATGACAAAGAACCAGGATGACACAGAACCAGGGTAATGAGGAACCAGGATGACACACACCAGACCATCACTTGACCAGTTTCAAGGTCCTTGTCAGAATGGACTTTGCTGGCTGCATGTAGAGAACTTTCCAACCCCTTCCTCTTGATTTCTTTGTTCTGGTTTCCCTCTCTCTCCTTATAAAAACCTCTTCCTGCACTGAGATGTGGAGATGGGCTTTGGACAAGAGTCCCCCATCTCCTCAGGTGACCAGCACTTGAATAAACCTCTTTCCTTTTCCACCAGCACCTTTCTCATGAGTTTGGCTTTTGTGGTGGCAGGCGGCTGAATCTTGATTTCAGTTACTAAAGCAGAAACTGATTCAGTGGTTGAAGGGACTTAAAAGGAAGTGATTTAAGCCCTCGCCAGGTAGATCAGTTGGTTGGAGCATTGTCCTGATATGCCAAAGAAGTGACTTAAATTTTGAGCAGTTTGCTGGTATTTATCCAGCCTTAGCAAAATAAGAATCATATTGGTGAACACAGCCTTTTCCATCACTAGAAGCCTATTGCCTAATAGTTACAGAAAAATCACTCTCCCATCTTTATGGCATCAAAATATCCTGCTCATTTGTAAGAAACTGAGGGAGGTGCAGGGGGCAGGGTAGGCTGGGGTAGTCTGGAGAGGCAGGAGGACCGCAGGGTAGATGGCTTTGTAAATCACTTGGAGGTGGTTATTCTTTAACTTAGGAGTGATGAAAAAGCATAAAGGAGTGTGAGTTGGGTGATTCACAAGGTCAGAAGATGTGAGAAAGTGACAGGGTAAGATGCAAGGACTAGGTTGTGTGAAGAGTTCATACTAATCACTGGGAGGGGAGTCTTCCTATATAAGTGCCTGCTGCGTTGACTGCATGAGGTGCGGGAGCAACTGGAGGCACCTAGACAAGAGCCGGCAGCTTAAGACTGGGAGTGACAGCCAGTAACACCCTGACGAGTACTCAGCCGTGACAAGCTGGACTGAGGAAGGAGGCTATCCCCTTGTAATTTATGTGCCTGTTTGAACCCTGGGCTTGCAAATAAATTTAGCTCTGGCCAACAGCCTAAGCAGGTGTGTCAGGCTGGAAGAAAGCCACAGAGGACAACCAGAGTGGAAACTGAGAACAGAAAAGCCACCACCCACCATCCTCTCTCCCCTCAGCATCCACCCCGCCCAGCCCCGGGGAGATGATACAAGGGAACAGGTCTTGGGATAGAGCTTAGTCTCCCCTTCCAAGCTACTAGGTCTTTTTTCAAGCTCACATTTACAAACTGTGAACTTGGGCAAATTATTCTCTCTGTAGCCTCAGTTTCCTCACTGTAAAATGGAAAGGTCAAAGCTATCTACCTTATAAGGATTAAATAACAATGTACATGTAAAACACTGAGGACGTAGCCTGACATTTGATAATCACTGTCAAGGTTTCTGCTGTTATTGCTGTCACAGTGACCTGCTACACCCTTTGGATACTGTTCATTCAACAAGTCATTCAGCACTCATCTTCTGTGAGTTAGATGCAAAGGATACAAAGATAAATAGCACACATGCTCTGTATTCCACGAGTTTTCCAGTATTTTCATTTAAACTGGAGCTTTAACTAATTTAACCCCAAAATGACAAAGAAAGTTGAGAATTTTTACATCTTGGTAAAGTCACAGACTGTTTTGTGCTGCTTCTTGTCCTGAATGCCAGTAATTTCCCTCTATCTTCCAAACAACCAATGAGGTAGGAACTATTATTGTCATGCCTGTTTTATACAGTAAAAAAAAAAAAAAAAAGCTCTTATTCACACAACTAATAAGGACAGAGGTGGGATTTAAAGCTACCTAACTCCAGAGCTGAGTGTCCAAGCCATTGTGTGTTATATATTGTGTCTTAGGGTAATAAAATGTGGGTGTCTAGTGTTAACCTGAAAATAAAAAGCCTTTCAAAGTGAGAAGCAACAAGCATTTATTTCAAAGCAAAGAACAGCTGTTTGGGGTACACTGATACAGGCAGAAGCCCAAATAGTCCTCTGATGAGGAGACAAAGACAGTGGGTATCTTTGAGAAGGGGAAAGAACAATTACATCAGTAGAAGGAAGAAATTTCTATTGATGCAGATAACATAGTGATGTTAGTTCTAAATAATGTTTTTAATTTTCAGTCCATAGTCACTAGTCTAGTAATCATAATATCTGCTTTCTTGTTATCTTTGCAAACAGTTCTTTGAGGCATGAGATTGCTTAGACACAATCCAAAGGTTATTTTTCCTTGTTTTAACATCCTAAAGGTTTGAGACATAAGAGAGGCAAGGCATCTCCTCTGGCATAGCAGCTCTGGCTCCATTTTAAAGTGACTCCGTTTATACATTTTTTGGCACTAGGCAAGGAGAAGCTGGCATAAATTGCATGAAGACTAATTAAGCAAGGTATTTTTAAGAGCAGGGACTAAGACAAATTGGAGAGGGTCAGCCAGGGAAAATGGTGATGCTCTTCATAAGTTTAATGTATTCTGTCTGGATGCAAGAAGTCAAATAAGTAATTTCTCAAGGTACAGCACTGACTGCACACCCCTGGACACATGCCATTCTGCCTCGGCAGGGCCTGGAGTTCAGATGTTACTACCTTTGATTAACCCTGGAAACCTAACGGCACAAAGAGACCCTCTCAGCAAGTACCAAACAAACAAAATGCCCTCCCTCTAACTAACTGGGCAGTCCTGACCACTGGGTGGGCTTTAATAGACCAACTATTAGTCTGGGAACGAGGCAAGGAGATGAAAAGCTCAGACCCGGAGGGTTCCAGTTGGCTGCCGTTAGGAGCAGTACTGTCTCCTCCCAAGGGTGTTTGGAAATGTACGGAGGTGGCTCTGGTTGTCCCAGTGACTGAGAGGCCCCATTGTCATTTAGTGGGCAAGGGCCAGGGCTGCTAAACATCCTGTTCCATGTGCCAGTTCCATCCAAAGAATTGTCCTACCCCAAATACCCTGTTGAGAAATCATGGTAGACATTTTCAGGTACCAAACCCCCCATTCGCCACTACCCGTGGCCATGTGACTGTGCTGAGTAGATGGAACCAGCGCTGATTGTAGAGCTGAGAGTAGTGACACTGGCCGCCTACTCCTTGACTCAGTTTCCAGTTAGAGTGAGATCAGCTTCCCTCTTAGCTTGCTCAGGCTGCCATAACAAATTACTATAGACTGAGTGGCTTAAACAAAATACACTTATTTTCTCATAGTTCTGGAAGCTGGAAAGCTGAAGATCAAAGTTCTGGCTGACTGGTTACTGGCCTGCAGGTGGCTGTCCCCTTTCTCTGTGCACAAAGGACCTCCTCTTCTTGTGTGTCACCTGAGACTGCTAACCCTATCACAAGAGCCCTGCTCTCGTGACCTCTTCTAAGCCTAATTACCACCCAAAGACCCTGTAAAGTCAAGAATCCTGGCTAAAAAGCATGTAACCATAGGACTCAGCCATAAATCCAAATTCAGAGATTTTAGGAGAGAGGTGCTAATGGCAAAAATGTCTAACGCAACAGAATTCTTCAACATGGATTAAGTGAAATGGTGGTGGAAATTCCAGTGGTTTTCAGCACACGGCTGTGGCACAGCTTCGTGGAAGTTAAGCTCTGAGGTGCTCACTCAGTTTATGATTATAGAAAATAATAAATTTAAGAGCTTTTATGATGGTGTTCAGTAAGGTTTTCATTCAAGAAGAATGAAGCTTGAGGTGGGACCCTCCCAGGCTCTGTGGCTGGTGACGTCTTTTGAAGCCTCCTGCCATGCTCTGGCAAGTGAGGGCGGGGCTCTTTCTGTCTTCTCAGTAGACCATCACACACTGTGCACAAGTCTCATCAGGGATATAAGATTCCACACCAAGGGAAGCTGTTCTTTTCTCTTTCTCAAATCCATGCATCAAGATTCTGTATTAACACCCTTGTGGTGCCTACTCATGTGAGCCCAAATTTAATTGTTTTCAAATGATGGAGCCTCCATTCAAACTTGCTTCAGCAAGAAATAAAATTAACTAGCTTATGTCATGGGAAAACCCAGAAGTGCTTTGGCCTCAGGCACATGTAGATTCAGTCATTTCAATAATGTCATCAGTAGGTACCAGCTCCTCTCTGCTTCTCAGTATCTCTTCACTTTATTCCACCTACACTGGCTTCATGCTCAGGGTGGCTGTTCCATTGTCAGGACAGGATGGCCATGGCCACACCAGCTTGGCGGTGCCTGGTCCTTATGATCTCGGGAGTGCCAACAAAAGTTCCAGGGAGGCTGTGATTGGTCTAGTTTAGTTCGGGGCCTTGAACCCATCACTGTGGCCAGGAGGTAAATGTCTCTCATGGGAGCACTGCTTGGCTCAGTGCCACCGGAGCCTCACAACCTGAAAATTGGAATTGAGGCAAATGCTGTGAGGTCCTCAACCATAAGGCCTGGCACCCACCATTCCTGCGCCCATGCCTGCCTGGAGCTCCCACTAGAGAGTGGGGCATGCTCTGCCATGCACAGAACATGGCAGAACTGTCAGGGAGTTACTGCCCCTGGGAGCAGCCCTCAGCTGATGGCACAGAGGAACTGGTGGGAAAATACCCTGACTTCCTCTCCACCCCCCTTGCTGTCTGGCAGAGGTTCCCAGCTGGACTGAGCAACATTAACATGCACTCTGTTGGCTTCTGGGTCTCTCTCGTGTCACTTCTCCACTCCCAGGCTGGGGCCTCCTGCAGTTGTCTTCAAAACAAACTACTATGGTCAAGTGCTAGTCTTTGATGACTTCCAAGGGAACCCAAACTAAGACAGAGATGCTGGGGACTCAAAATGCTCCTAGCATCAGACTGACTGTAGAGGTTCCTGCTGTCACAGAGAGGTATTTCTTACCTAGTGTTAGGGATTTACATATTCTTAAAAGTATATATGGTGTTACTTCAGGTCCTCTGAGGAATAGATGCCTAGATGGGATTAATATGCAAGGATTTTACATGGAAAAGACACAGGCGAGAGAACCGAGATGGAAAAGCCTAGGAGAGCCATCAGACTGCAACGCCGGTCTGATTCCAGTGAGGGTGAGAGAAATGGAAGTGTGGATACAAGCGTCCTAGAATTCAGCCATCAGAGGAGTTCACGTCTCCGGGAGTGGATCTGCCTTAGTGTCCCCACTCTGTCACTGGCTGGGAGCAGCCTGTGGAAAGTGTGGCTCTGGTGCAAATGTGGGAATGGATATCAGAGCTCAGTAGCTGGGGCCTGAGGCCAAAGCACTTCTGGGTTTTCCAATGACTGACCAGTTCCAGTCCCTGTAGTCTGCAAGGCACACTATTCCACACTTTCAGAGAATTAAGAGGCTTTGCCATACCATTCTGCCTCTGAGCCTCAGAAAGCCTCTTGGTTGGGACTCAAATAATAGCATATCCATGAAAGCCAGTGCTTTCTTTAAAAAAAAAAAAAAAAAAGTATAACAAGAACCAGCAGGATTCAGGCCCCAGGAGCACAGACATTGGTGATACTAATGCTCCTGTCACAGAGGATCTGGCTGGTGGTGGAAAGTAGGCAGTGGCAAAGCCCGTTCGGTGCGATGGCTCCTCTGTTCTCTGCAGGCCTGACTGGGGCAAAAACCCCAACCCCAGGCTTCGCTTTCGTTTTTAACTAAGTCCTCTTGGATGAATGCATATTTGAAAGTGTAGCAGTTCCTCAAACAACATCATTTTGTTCAACGTTGTTTCATTCAATGTTGCTTGGTTAATGAGATGCCATAGAAAGTTACTGTGTTTTTTTTCTTGGACAAATATCTTTATTTAAGAAATCAAGCTGAGAGATTCCAAATGGCGGCAGATTAAGTGGAAGGTACACTGACACTCTCCCAGGACCAAACTGGAATTACAACTAAAATATAGGAAAACCATACTGAAAAATCAACTGAAGACGAACTGGACAGCACTCTCATAACCAAGGACCTCAAGTGGAGATGGCATAGAGACTGGTAGGAAGTGCGGAGGTGTGAGAGGGCTGGCTGGGCTCCCACAGGCAGCAGCTGAAGGTCCTGAGGGAGATCTCAGCTGTGGGGGGTTCCCACTGAGAACGCTGGGGCCTAAACCCCAGGCTTGGCTCCCCAGCCCAGAGACCAGAACTGAGAAAGGTGCCCACATAACATCTGGCTGTGAAAAGCAGCCGGGTTTCTTTCTGCCAGGGAGAGATGGCTAGAAATGCAGGCACCCTCTTAAAGAGCCAACTCACAAAGTTTCATGTGTAGGGGTTCCAGTGTAGGGAGGGCAGAGAGGACTGGAGCTATGTGAGGAGAATCTAGGGTTGTGGGCTCTGGAGATTGAGATCAGAAGGCACCCATTTGAATTCCTGTGCTGAGCCATTCCCCCATACAGCAGAGGGCATCTTTCTCAGGCAGACATTTACCTTCCAAGCACCTTTTGTCTGGGCGGTGGGGGGGGGGCAATTGCCCCACCCCACTGGAAAACCTCTAACCCCACCCTGTGGAGTTTCTACAGCCTGAAGCTCATTAAGACACCAAATAATAGCCTCTGTGTGCTTTGTGTTTGCCTGATTTGCTTCTGGACCCAGGGCTTGGAAAAGCAGACCTTGGTGCACATCTTGGTCCTATCCAAACACACCCAGCCCCAGCAGAGGGAGCCACAAGCTGTGGAGTGTGGAAAGCTTCAAACAGGGTTCTCAAGTCCAGTCACAAACAGTGTCTGACATTGGCCTGCACCAGAGACCATCCAAAAGACTTGGAGTCCTAGCATATCTAACTAATACATAGAAACAAATCCAAACAGGCAGCCAAAATGGGGAGACATAAAAAAAAAAAAAATACCCCAAATGAAAGAACAAAAGAATTCTCCAGAACAGCTATCTGTAGAGTTCAGAATACTGATCATAAGGATGCTCAACAGCATGAGAAAAGAAGTGGAAACTATGAAGGAAATTAAGAATGACATAGAAATACAAAAAACATTGGGGAGGGAGGGAAGATTGCGGCACTCTGACAAGAAGCAGAGCACCCTGGCTCCCAGCTACAGACTCGATTTACTGCTAAAATACTGCATAACCAGCTTGGAAAAACAAGAGAAATATACCTTAGTGGACATATTTCGAGTAAGGAGCACTGAAGAAATATCACAGAGTGTGGTAAGATAGGGGGGCCATAGAAAGGGGGAGTCACCCTGAAGCCAGTGCTGGGCTCCAAGGCCCAAAGGTTAGAGGCTGCAAAGCTCCCTCCCCTTGGGAGTGTGCACTGGCATCCAAAAACTGGAATCTGAAACCCGGAGAGGAGGAGAAGGGAAGGAAAGGCCATGCAGAACGGGCAGAGGGAGCCAGGGGAACAGTGTGCCTGTGAGTAGGGAACCGTGCCTTCCCATTGAAACAACACATCTAATGGCAGCACACAGGAGAGGAGGCTTTCATCCCTGGTGCTGACTGGGTGCTGACTGTGGGAAAGGCTGTCCCACTGTGTGGCTTCCCAACATAAAGAGGCCAGAAGGCAGCACTGAGCAGCCACTTACAGGGACCCTCTGCTTTCCTGTAAGGCATTGTGCAGAACCCCAGAAAGCATTTGAACTGTGTGGTGCAGGGAAAGAGAAGAGAGCCCTCCCGCTGCCACAGAGGGTCTGGAACTGCCGGTGGGGCACATTGGGACCCCAGCCACCAGAGCTGCAGGTGGGGTGGATTGGGACTCCAGCTGCTGGAGCTGCCTGTGTGGCGAATCGAGGATTTTTGACCTGCTCTGAGGGGAGCTGGGATAGCTGAAAGGAGCTGACCCAGCTTTACTGAGATCAACTGTACAGAAGATCTGCATAGGGCTGACTTTGTAACCCCTCCTGCTTGGTTCAGAGGCAAGGGGGCAGCAGGACCTTGCAGGGCGGGTTTTTTGCCTGTGTGTTGCTGTGTGTGTTTTTGAGTTTTTGATCGCTGAATGGGAGTCCATCTTCCTGGATTGCATTGGGACAGCAGACCAGCAAAAGCTGGGATTTGTGTCTGTGTAGTGGAGAGTATGAAATGATCACCCTGTGAGATCAGCCAACCAGATCTAGGAAGGGAGGGGCGGAACCCGCCTGCCTCTCATGCAGGTTAGGAGCACCACATCCAACAGGAAAGGGGCTGATCCAGCTCACTGAGGCCCCAGATACCCCCACAGGGCACAGTCCTGAGGGGGAAGGGAGAACAGCTCACAGGACAACAATACAAGAATAAGACTCTTGTTTGGGAACTGGAGGAAAAGCTTAAAACCCCTTCTGGGGGCTGGGCAGACAATGCGGAATTTTTTTTTTAATCGAACCCACTGAGCCCAAGCCACTGAAACTGCCCATACAGAAAAGGCAACAGATGGGATTTAATCTGAACCTGCAGCAGTCTGTTGTATGGGGAACTAGAATTGGAGGACAGGGTAGAGACTGAGAAGCTGGCTTTGAAGCAGAGACTAACTTCCCCACAGTGAGTGCCTGACAGTGAAGCCTCTAAGTAAAGGGGAGCATATCCCGAGCTACACTAGCTGGCCTGCATCCTAAAGACTCTTCAGAAGACTCTGGAGAAAGATCAGGCAACCGCAAAGGGGAGGCAAAATAGCTGAAAAGAGGAGAGCCTCACATCAGCCAACTACCTAAGGACACCAGAGCCAAACCTAGACAGCTCCTGACATCAGCTGACACAAGTACCTCCCAGGAGACCTGAAATCAGCATACAAAACAGTGAGCCGCAGATGACATAAGCTGCCCAGATGAAACTCACCTGATTGACTTATTTTTAGAAAAAAGAGAAAAAAATTATTTTTGAATTTTTTGTTTTTAATTTTTAATTAATTTTGTTTTGCTTTGCTTGTTTTTTATGTTTGTTTTTTATGTATGTTTGTTTTTTATGTTTGTTTTTGTTCTATTATCAAGATTTTCTTGATATTCCCTGCTTTATTGCTGGGATATTATCACTATAACCAAAAAGTTTACTGCTTTTCTCTATTGTTTCCCCCCTATCTCTTACTGGACTCCCTCCTTGTCCTTCATTTACCTCTCTCTTTTTGTTCCATTGGCATAACTTTATTTTTCCTTTCTTTTCTTTCTCTCCCCTTTTATTCTCTGTCTTCCTGTCTTTCTGTTTGTTTGTTTCTTTCTGTTTGTCTCTTTATTTTATTTTTATTTTTTTCTTTTCCAACTATTTTCCTATTCCTAACGCTCTATGGTCAATTTTTTTTCTCACCTTTTTTTCAGAATCTTTTCTCTGCCCGTTTTCTCTCCCAGTAGCTTTCCTATTTTTATTTTAAAAATTTTTCTTTAATATTAGCAATAATATCCTTCTCTCTCTCTTTTTGTTTGTTTTTTTGTTTTTTATGGCTTGAACATTTGTGTTCTCGCTTTGCTCTCCCAATTCTACTTTCTTCTGGGATGTTTTCATTGTGATTGTCAGGAAATTTGGTAAGATACTGCTTGTTACGTGGCAGTTTGGTTGTGTGTGTTTTTTTTTTTTTGCTTCCCAGCACCTGTACAACTACTCATTCAGCTTGGTTGAGGCTGAGCAACACAGATAGCCAACCTGAGAGGAGAGTCCTCCCAAGAATAGGTCAACAACAATCTAGACCCAAACACTACAGGAGAACCCAAAGAACCCAGAAGAGGGACACCCACAAAGGGACACATCTAGAGCAAATAGCTCAGAAGTATAAGGAAAACACACCTCTGGGCTCCACTGGACATACACTACAAAGTCCCTCCCCACAAGACTGGGAGACAGCAAATATATCTAATATACAGATACAAACACCAAGAGCCACCAAAATGGGGAAACAAAGAAACAACCCCCAAACAAAAGAAAAGGAAAGATCGCCAGAAAAAGACCTTGATGAGATGGAGTTAAGCAAGTTATCAGAAATAGTGTTCAGAGTAATGGTTATAAAGATGCTCAAGGAAATTAATGAGAACAACAAGACACTTAATAGAAAGGTTGAGGGACTTAGTGAAAACATGAAAAAAGAGATAAATATAAAAAATAAGAGCCAGGCAGAAATGAAGAATACTATATCTGATATCAAGAATATGCTAGAAGGAATTAAAAGCAGGCTCAATGAAGCAGAAGATAGAATAAGTGTCTTAGAAGATACGGTAGAAAAGAAACATTCAATCAGAGCAGCAAAAAGAAAAAGCACTTAAAAAACATGAGGACAGTCTAAAGGAGCTTTGGGACAACATGTAGTGAAACAACATTTGCATCATAGGACTGCAGAGGGGGAGGAAAGTCATCAAGGGATAGAGAACCTGGTGGAGGAAATAATGATAGAAAATTTCCCTAAGCTGGTGAGGGAGAAAGCCACACAAGTCCAGGAAGCACAGAGGGTTCCAAACAAGAGAGACCCAAAGAGACCCACTCCAAGACACATCATAATTAAAATGGCAAATGTCAAAGACAAAGAGGGAATATTAAGGGCTGCAAGAGAGAGACAAGCAGTGACCTACAAGGGAACCCTCATAAGGCTGACAGCTGATTTCTCAACAGAAACACTTCAGGTCAGAACGGAGTGGTAGGAAGTTCTCAAAGTACTGAAAAGCAAGAAACTACAACTGAGACTGCTTTATCCAACAAGGCTATCTTTAAAATTGAAGGTGAAATAAAGAGCTACCCAGACAAAAGAAGGCTAAAGGAGTTCAATACCACCAAAGTGAAACTGCCTCCTTTAAGAAAAGGAAGAAATATTGAGAGAAAAGTACATCAGCATAAAGGGGGAAAATGGCATTAAATAAGTGTATATCAATAGTAACCTTAAGTATAAACCAAATAAATGCTCCAATCAAAAGACATAGGGTAGCTGAATGGATAAGAAATCAGAACCCAAATATATGTTGTCTACAAGAGACCCACCTGAGAGCAAAAGATTCACACAGGCTGAAAGTGAAGAGATGGGGAAAAAAATATTCCAGGCAAATGGAAACCAAAAAAAGCTGGAGTAGCAATACTTATTTCTGACAAAATAGATTTCAAAATAAGGAATATAACATGAGACACAGAAAATCACTAGATAATACTAAAGGGATCTATTCAATAAGCAGAAATAACCCTTATAAATATATATGCACCCAATAGAGGAGTACCTAAATATATAAAAAATTTCTTCCTGGGCTTTAAGGAGGAGATCGACAGCAACACAATCATAGTGGGGGACTTTAACACTCCACTGTCATTATTGGACAGATCATCAAGACAAAAATTAGCAGGGAAACAGAGACCTTAAATGACACACTAAATCTACTGGATTTAACTGACATTTACAGAACATTTCATCCCAAAGCAGCAGAATACACATTCTTCTTGAGTGTTCAGATGACATTCCTCAAAATGGACCACATGATAGGACACAAAGCAAGCCTCTACAAATTCAAGAAGATTGAAATCATGTCAGGCATCTTCTCAGGTAACAATGGCATGAAACTAGAAATCGACCACTGCAAAAAAAACTCAAAAATATTCAAACACATGGTGCTTAATAACATGTTATTAAACAATGAATGGGTTACCAATGAGATCAAGAAAAAAATCAGACACTTCCTGGAAAAAAGCCAAAATGAACAGGCAACAACCCCAAATCTATGGGACACAGCGAATGCAGTCCTGAGAGGAAAGTTCATAGCAGTACAGGCCTACCTCAAGAAACAAGAAAAAGCTCTACTAAACCTTATAATACAACAACTAAAAGATTTAGTAAGAGAACAGCAAGAAAGGTCCCAAGGAAGTAGAAGGAAGGAAATAATAAAGATCAGAGCAGAAATTAATGGCATAGAGACTAAAACAACACTACAAAAATCAATGAAACCAAGAGCTGGTTCTTTGAGAAGATAAACAAGAGTGATGAACTTTTAGCCAGACTCGCCAAGAAACAAAGAGAGGACTCAGATAAATAAAATGAGAAATGAAAGAGGCGATATAACAACTGACCCAACAGCAATACAAAGGATTGTAAAAAATACTATGAACAACTATATGCCAACAAACTGGACGACCTGGGTGAAATAGACAAATTCCTGAAGCATATAATCTTCCAAAGCCAAATCAGGAAGAGGCAGAAACCTGAATAGGCCAATAACACCTAATGAAATTGAAGCAGTAATCAAAAAACTCCCAACAAACAAAATTCTGTGACCAGATGGATTTACAGGCAAGTTTTATCAAACATTCAAAGAATTAACACCTATTTTCCTCAAACTATTCCAGAAAATTCAAGAGGAGGGAAAACTCCCAAACTCTTTTCATGAGGCCAGCATCATCCTAATCCTAAAGCCAGGTAAAGACACTACAAAGAAAGAGAATCACAGGCCAATATCCCTGATGAATATAGATGGTAAAATCTTCAACAAAATACTAGCAAACCGGATCAAGCAATACATTAAAAAGATTATACACAATGACCAAGTGGGATTTATTCTGGGATGCAAGGCTGGTACAATATTTGCAAATCAATAAATGTGATACATCACATAAACAAAATGAAGGACAAAAATCATATGATCATATCAATAGATGCAGAAAAAGCATTTGATAAAATCCAGCACCCATTTCTGATAAAAACTCTCAGCAAAGTGGGAATAGAGGGAACATATCTCAACACAGTAAAGGTAATATATGACAAACCTACAGCTAACATCATACTCAATGGTCAAAAACAAAAACCATTTCCCTTTAAAACAAGAACATGACATGGGTGTTTGTTTTCACCACTCTTATTCAACAAAGTACTTGAAGTCCTTGCCACAAGCCATCAGACTGGACAAAAACATAAAAGGCATCTAAATTGGAAAGAAGGAAGTAAAACTGTCATTATTTGCAGATGACATGATATTGTACATAGAAAACCCTCAAGACTCAACCAAAGTACTACTATATTTAACAAATGAATTCAGCAAGGTAGCTGGATACAAAATTAACATCTGGAAATCTATGGCATTTTTATACACCAACAATGAACTCTCAGAAAGAGAAACTAAAAAAACATTTCCATTTACCATTGCAACTAAAAAATCAGATACCTAGGTATAAACTTAACCAAGGATGTAAAAGACCTGTATTTGGAAAACTACAGGGCACTGAAAAAAGAGATAAAGGAAGCTATAAACAAGTGGAAGAATATACCATGTTCACAGATTGGAAAAACTAATATCATTAAAATGTCCATACTACCCAAAACAATCTGTAGATTCAATGTAATTCCTATTAAAATGCCAACAGCGTATTTCACAGAGCTAGAACAAATATTCCAAAAATTTATATTGAACCGAAAAGACCCCAAATAGCCACAGCCGTTTTGAAAAAGAACAAAGTTGGAGGGATCCCCTTACCAGATATTAAACTACTACAAAGCCATTGTAATAAAAAAGGCTGGTATTGGTACAACAACAGACATATACATCAATGGAACAGAACAGAGACCCCCCCAAAATAGACCCACACCTTTATGGTCAGTTAATATTTGACAAAGGAGGCAAGAGCATCCAATGGAGTAAAGACAGTCTCTTCAATAACTGGTGCTGGGAAAATTGGACAGGTACATGCTTGAAAATGAAACTAGATCACCAACTTACTCCATACACAAGAATAAATTCAAAATGGATAAAAGGCTTAAATATAAGTCTTGAAACCATAAAAATCCTGGAAGAAAACACAGGCAGTAAAATCATACACATCTCAAGTATTTTGTTTCTCAAGAGAAACAAAATAAAAAACAAAAAAATGGGACTACATTTAACTAAAAAGCTTCTGCACAGCAAAAGAAATCAACCTCAAAGTACAAAGGAGCCCCACAGTATGGGAGAACATATTTGCCAAGGATGCATCTGATAAGAGGCTAATCTCCAAAGTGTACAAAGAACTCATACAACTCAACAAGACGAAGACAAACAATCCAATTAAAAAATGGGCAAAGGACATGAAAGACACTTCTCCAAAGAGGACATACAGATGGCCAAGAGACATATAACCAAATGCTCAAAGTCACTAATCATCAGAGAGATGAAAATTAAAACCACAGTGAGGTATCACTTCACACCTGTAAGAATGGCTACCATGAACAAATCAACAGCAGCATAACGGAAGCTGAGGATCAGATCAGCGAATTAGAAGACAAGGTAGAAGAAAAGTCACTCAATCAGAACCAAAAAGAAAAAGCAATTTAAAAACAGGACAGTTTAAGGGAGGTGTGGGACAACATGAAACATAACAATATTCACATCATAGAAGTGCCAGAATGTGAAGAAAGCAAGCAAGGTTAGAGAACCTGTTTGAAGAAATAATGGCAGAAAACTTCCCTAACCTGGTGAAGGAAAAATTCACACAAGTTCAGGAGGCAGAGAGAGTCCCAAGCAAGAAGAACCCAAAGAGGTCCATGCCCAGCCACATCAAAATTAAAATGCCAAAAATTCAAGCCAAAGAGATAATCTTAAAGGCAGCAAGAGAAAAACAGTCTGTTACCTACAAAGGAGCTCCCATAAGGCTGTCAGCTGATTTCTCATCAGAAACTCCTAGGCCAGAAGGGAATTGCACGAAGTATTCAGGGAAATGCAAAACGAGGATCTGAAACCAAGACTACTCTGTCCAGCAAGGCTAGCATTTAAAATAGATGGTGAAATAAAAAGCTTCGCAGGCAAAAAAAAAAAAAAAAAAAAAAAATTAATTAATTAAAAAAATAAAGAAGGCTAAAGGAGTTTATCACCACTAAACCAGCATTGCAAGAAATGTTAAAGGGACTGTTGTAACTAGAAGTAGAAATAGAGAAACACAAGCATAAAGTAATAAAATGGCAATAGGTTAAGTACCTATCAATAATAATCTTAAATATAAATGGATTAAAAGCTCCAATTGAAGGACATCAGGTAGCTGGATTGATAAGAAAAGGAGACCCAAATATTTACTGTCTACAAGAGACCCACCTCAGAACAAAAGACTCACACTGGCTGGAAGAACACCCCCCCCCCCCCCCCCCACACACACATGCACACACAAAACTTCTGGAGAACTTTAAAGGAGAGATCAACAGCAATACTGTCATAGTAGGGGACTTTAATACCCCACTGACTTCACTGGATAGATCTTCCAGACAAAAAAATAGACAAACAGTGACTCCAAATGACACACTAGATCAAATGGATTTAATTGACATTTGCAGAACAATTCACCCCAAAGCTGCTGAATATACATTCTCTTCAAGTGCACATGGGACATTCTCAAAGACCACATATTAGGACACCAACTAAGTCTCTACAAGTTCAAGAAGTTTGAAGTCATATCAAGCATCTTCAGACATTTACACTATGGAATACTGTGCAGTTGTTAAAATGAAGGATCTTTTACCCTTTGAAACAGCATGGTCAGACCTGGAGAGTATTAAGCTAAGCTAAAAAGCCAGTCAGAGAAAGACAAGTATCACAGGATCTCATTCATACGTTTAATCTAATGAACAAAATAGATCCAGAGACATAGAAGCATGGAACAGATTGATGAATCTCAGAGGGCAGATGGGGGTGCGTGGGTGGGTGGGTGGGGATTGATTAACCTAAGAACTTATATGCATCTATGCATTACCAGTGGACACAGACAATAGTGTGGTGAAGGCCTGGGGGGAGGGGTGCAGGGGGGAGGGGATTAAAGGGGCAAAAAAAGGGACATTTGTAATACTCTCAACAATAAAGATACATTTAAAATAATAATAATAAAATAAATGAAATCAAGTTGATAGATGGGGTAAAAAAAATATAGTAGCAACTTCACACAAAGATACAAGACCAAACTTATAATTACTTGCTCAGGTTATTCAGAATGGAGTGAAATTCTTTAAGTGCTCACAATTAGTGCAGAAGATATGTGGTTACTTTACTTGCTTTTCAATCAACATTTATTCCTTTACAGTAAGATCCCATACTTGTTATGATGTAGTAGGTAGTGAGACAGACATGAATAGAGCAGAAATGATAGGCTAGGTAGAGAAGGTCAACTGGAAAGTCCTGCAAGCCTAGCAATGTGCAAAAACTGGGCATAAAAGTATTTTTGGGTGGGACCTCACCCCCAGGGTAACCTTTCCTCCCCTAACATATAGCTGGTCACGGAGTTCAGACCCTCCCTTGACCTTTTCCTCCCTGGCCCGTCTCGAGTCATGTAGTAGACCCCCTTAGAAGAGGAACAAGGGGCAGGAGAATAGCTTCACATGACCCTCATACAAGCTCTTGCATGACCACACCATTAAGCATTGCGCCCTAGAGATAACATCTATGCCTCAGTTGTGTTTCAGCTTCAGGACCAGAAAAAGCAGCAAAACTGAAAGAAGTGACTCCATGGCTGACTTCAGGACCAACTGCATTGATTAATGACCTCCTGCCCTAGCACTGACCAATCAGTAGAGACCATGATCCTGAAAGGACACACCTGGAAAGCTGATGAATATTCTATTGAGATCCTTTCCATAAGACCTCCCCTAAAATCCTTACCTTTGGAAACCAGATAAAAGCCCTTAAGATGAAAGACCCAGGTCAGGCATGCTTTCTCTGTCTCTGGAGCACACCCAAGCCTTTCCTTCCCCTTTCTTTCCTTAAGGTGCATATCTTTGCTTCCTTTCTTTTACTCTCCAAGGGCCCTTTTTTTGCCTCTGTAACTTTTTCCTGAGCTTACATAGCCCAGCTGGCTAACTTCACCTACCTCTGAGATTGTGAATTCAGAGTTCTTGGCCCTGAATTCTTTCTTAGCAAAACTCAAGGACCGAGGCCTAACTTCTCCAGTGACATCTGGTTCCATTCGCAGTTAACAGTTACAGGACAGGAAACCACTCATGCTCCATCCATGTAAAGCTGAAAAAGCTAGAGGTGTGAATGCTAATGCAAGGCAGGCTTTTCTTTGCTTACAACTCTAAAACTGCCTTACAACTTTTTACTAACATAGATATGAATAGGTTCCTTTAATCTTTAGTACACTGTCTAAGAGAAAGGAAATAAAAGAACACAGCCTGGCACTTTGGGCCCAACCTCCCATTTTACAGGCATGGATCCTGGACTGCAGAATGACAGCAAGGTCACAGTCCGGTCTTGGACGGGGCAGGCCCGTGGCACTGGGCGCTGCAAACGCTGTGTGCTTTGGCTTCTTGGGTAGTGCTATGCACGGTGCCTATACATTTTTATTTCATCTCTAGATATACGAATAAGGCCATGTACATGCTACCAACTTCAGTCCCCACTGCAGATGCTATAGTTTTTCATCTGTCTACCAAATCTTGACAACAATATTTGGTTCTGGATTGTCACATCAAGATCAAACTTTCTGAATGAGGAAAGTCAAATGCTTATTTTCAATTTAAAAAATAAAAGTATTTTGCCCAGCCAGTGTGGGTGAGTTGGTTGAGTATTGATCAAAGGGGCAAAGGTTTGATTCCCAGTCAGGGCACATCCCCAAATTGCAGGCTCAATCCTCAGTAAGGGGTGTGCAGGAAGCAGCTGATTGATGTTTCTCTCTCATCAATGTTTCTGTCTCTCTCCCTCTCCCTTCCTCTCTCTGTAATAAATAAAAAAATAAAATACAGGTACTTCAAGATTATTGATAAAGAGTACCTTATAAATAGCACTGCTCATAAGCAAATATTGATCTGTTGATAATTCTAAGAAACGGAATGTACTATTTTTAAATATAAAAGGTATATGTGTATATCATTAGGTTTAGATAAATTAGGACCACAAGTAAAACTTTCCAGGCTATTTAATCAATTTACAATGCACACATTCTTGAACATACCTCATTGTAGAGATGTTTACTTCCAAATTCTTTTGCATTCAGCTTAAAAGGTGTTTCTTCCTAAGAAACTAAACTTTCAGTCAATGTGCTTGATTGAATAGGAGAATTGGGTTCATAAAATGGATTCATTGCAAACTTTATAAATCATAGACATCAGTAAAGAAGTCCCATCTTCTTGCCTTATGTCATGAAGCACAATAAACCTCACATCCTGAGTAGCAAATGCTGAAACGAACCAGTCATTGAATTGCCCAGTTTTCGGTACCTGTTGTTTGGCAGCCACACATTCTCATCTATAAGGTCGAGGGCCGCCTGAGCTATGAACTGGTACAGATGACAGTGGTCATCTTTGGATTCTGCTTTTCCAGCTGGCAAAAACTCCATTTCAAAACCTGGATTATCATGGTGGCCAACAATTACAAAGTAGAGGCTTCCAAACATTCTCTTCAATATATAGCTTCTATATATAGATAGAGAGAGCCACCAACGACAGAAATCTCCAGTCAGTTCCTGCAGCAGTGACCTGGCCTCACAGCTTCTGTTGGGGCTCCTGGAGCAGCCCTAGGAGATGGGGGAACTTAACTCATGTTTATATCAGTTAATCTGTGATAAAATGGGTTTTGTTCTAGTCCTTTCAATTAAATTGGAGAAATTATGGGCTATGTTAAGTGAGGATTTACTGTAAATCTCATCAGTTTAACCCAGAACCATTAGAAACAATTACAATCTCATCTTCTAGGAGCTGTTTCAGAAGCGCCTGCACCCTTTTTGTATATTTCTTTAGAAACAGAGTTGCCACCATTTGCTAAAGGTGATTGGGGTGCTAAAGAAGGCAGCTCTTTGGAGTCTCTCCCCATTAGGAAGTTTGTGCTTCATGCCTGCAGAGCATTTCTCATTCCCGAACCTGCTAGGGAGGACCCACAACTGCTCAGTCCGACCCAGCTCTGGCAAACCACAGCCTGGGCCCAGTGCCTATTATATAAATAAAATGTTATCGGAATGCAGCCCCTCCCACTGGTGAGTCTTTGTCTGTGACTGCCTGCACTCTGCAGCGGTGGGGGTGAGGAGTTGGGACAGAGTCCGAAGTGTTTCCTCTCTGGTCCTTTAAGAAAAAGTCGGCTGACTGTTTTCCAGATTATTTCCTAAAGACAATAGAAGGAAAAGAAAGAGAATATAGTAGGGAATAGGAGAAAAATATAGAAATATAGGGGTGAATAAGACAAAGAGGTATATATTTAAAAGATTCCTTAACCCTCATGGCAATCCAATGAGGCTGGTATAAAATGTGAGCAAACTGAGGCAAGAAGAGCCTAAATGATGTGCTCAAGGTCACACAGTCAGTAAGGGACCTGAGTTTTGAATTCAAGCATCTCTGGCTTCAAAATCCAGGCTTTTCAACTTCATCCCACCTGCAGAAGCCATTGTGTCACCAAGAGGTGATCTCAATGTGATTTTTCACTCCAGTCAAATGAAAACCTCTTTAAATGGAATTTTTTGAATATTACATAAAGTCTGAATGAAGGCACCTTGGACTCTGAGAAAAGCTGTGCGTGTTTGCTGCGTTTACAAATCCCGCTCCTTTGTCGTGAACATCTTAGCTGCCATTTTCCACACAGTGCCGTATGGAAGTCACCTTTATTATTCAGAATCCCACAGCATTTCCCTCATGTGCTTCTCTTAAGGCAGAGCACTTCCCCAACACGTTACAGGATGTGCTATATCCCTTCCTAAGACAGTAACATTGATTGGCAAGCTGACAGTCCATAGGCTCAGCTCAGCTTGCAGATGCTTCCTAAACTTAGCGGTATATATAGACATATTTACTGAGAAATTTTAGATTTTAAAGCTTTATTCCCTTGACTTTTCTTTTTATAAAAAAATTTTGTTTACTCGTTTATTTATTTATTTAAATTTATTGAATGTATTGGGGTGACATTGGTTAATAAAATTATATAGATTTCAGGTGTATAATTCTATAATACATTATATGTATATTGTATTGTATGTTCACCACCCTAAGTCTTCTTCCATCACTGTTTATCCCCCATTTACCTTCTTCTAACTGCCCCCACCCCCCTTTCCATCTGGTAATCAGCAGGCTATTGTCTGTGTCTATGAGGTTTGGTTTTTCTTAATTCTTTCACCTTTCTCACCCAGCCCCGGACCTCCCTCCCCTCTGACTGAATGTTCTTCCATTCAGTAGGCTGTCTTTTCATTTTGTTGATGGTTTTCTTTGCTGAGCAAAAACATTTAGTTTGATGTAGACCCATTTGTTTATTTTTTCTTTTGTTTGCCTTGCTCGGGGAGACATATCGGAAAAAACATTGCTGCCTGAAATGTCTTAGATTTTACTGACTATGTTTTCTTCTAAGATTTTTATGGGTTTTAGTCTAACATTTAAATCTTTAATTCATTTTCAGTTTATTCTTGTATATGGTGTAGAAAGGTGGCCTAGCTTCATTTTTTTGCACCTATCTGTTCAATTTTCCCAACACCATTTATTGGATAGACTATCTTTACCCCATTATATGTTCTTGCCTAACTTTGTCAAATATTATTTTACCATAAAGGTGTGGGTTTATTTCTGGGCTTTATATTCTGTTCCACTGATCTATTTTTGTATTAAATTTATCGGGGTGACATTATTTAACAACATTATATAGGTTTCAAGTGTAGATTTCTATGATACATGGTCTGTATATTGTATTGTGTGTCTACCACCCAAAGTCAAATCATCTTCCATCACCATATATTTGGCTCCCTTCCCTCTTTACTATTCCCCCACCCCCTTCCCTCTGGTAACCATCCTACTGTCGTCTGTGTCTATGAGTTTCAATTTTATATCCCACATATGAGTGGAATCATGTTTTATTGATCTATATGTCTGTTTTTATGCCAGTGCCATGCTGTTTTGATTACTGTGGCCTTGTAGTGTAGTTTGATATCAGGTAGTGTGATTCCTCTAACTTTGTTCTGCTTTCTCAAGATTGCTGTGTCTATCTTTCTCAAGATTTTTTTTTGTGTGTGGTTCCACATAAATTTCTGGAATATTTGTTTTAGTTCTGTGAAATATGCCATTTGTATCCTGTTAGGAATTGCATTGAATTTGAAGTTTCCTTTGGTTAGTATGGACATTTTAATGATGTTAATTTTTTCTATCCATGTAATACTGTTGTAAGTAACCTAATTATGAATAACCAGAAATGAGCAAAGGGAAGGTCAAATACAGGCATGCCATTTGTGCACTTTTGCCAGGAAGCTGCAGTTTAACAATCCCCAGGAACCCGTAGATCACTGGGGGAAGGGACTCAACAAGGTGGAGAATAGAGGCATGCACAGTAAAGTCTGGGTGACATAGGGAAGGTTCTTGCTTGTCAGTCACACCTGGGAACAGGTCATTGGCCAGAAATGGTGTGGCCACTGCAAGGGAAGAAAGATTTAGGATATTTAACCTCTTAAACAAAGGAGTTCACACTCCTACTTTCATGGCTCCTGGCTCTCCCTGGGCTCCCTTGCGTTCTCCCACAGCACTCGCACCATGTGGGCCCCACACAGGATGGACCAATGGGCTGCAACTAGCCCGATGCTGCACTGGGCCGGGCTCCACCGTGGAGAGGAAACTTTGGACGCTGGCTTTGTTTCTAGCTCTACCGAATCCCCAGCTGCACCTCTTCCAGAACTAGATCAAGGGAAATGGGACTTTGGAAACCCAGAGATGTAATTCCATGCGAATGAAAATCACTCATCTTCCCTTATGAGTCTCAGGAAATTACTTTTCTCGAGATATTGTAAGGACCCCGCCCCCAGCCCCAGCGGGGAAGAGGACCCCCGCTTCCACCGATAACACATGAACACGATATATGCTTCCACTTATTTGTATCTTTAATCTCTTTCTTCAGTGTCTTCTAATTTTCTGAGTACAGGCCTTTTACATTCTTGGGTAAATTCATTCCTAGGTATTTTATTTTTTCTGATGCATTTGTAAATGGGATTGTTTTCTGATTGTCCATTATTGGTGTATAAAAATGCACTGATTTTTGGATATTTACTTTGTATTGTGCTACTTTACTGAATTTATTTATCAGTTCTAGTAGTTTTTTGGTGGAGTCTTTAGGGTTCTTTATGTACAGTATCATGTCATCTGCAAATAATGACAGTTTTACTTCCTCCTTTCCAATGTGGATGCCTTTTGTTTCTTCTTCCTGTCTGATGGCTGTGGCAGGACTCCCAGTACTGTGTTGAATAAGAGGGTGAAAGTGGACACCCTGTCTTGTTCCTACTCTTAAGGAAAACACTTTTAGTTTTTGCCCATTGAGTGTGATGTTGCTGTGGGTTTGTCATATATGGCCTTTATTACGTTAAGGTATGTTCCTTCTATTCCCACTTTATGAGTTTTTATCAAAAATGGGTGCTGGATATTATCAAATGCTTTTTCTGCATAGTTTGATATGATCATGTGGTTTTTATTCTTTGTTTTGTTTATTGATTTGTGGATATTGTACCAACCTTGCATTCCTGGAATAAATCCCACTTGATCATGGTGTTTGATCTTTTTAATGTATTGCTGGATCTGGTTTGCTGATATTTTGTTGAGGATTTTAGCATCTGTGTTCATCAGGGATATAGGCCTATAATTTTCTTTCTTTGTAGTGTCTTTATCTGGTTTTGAAATTAAGATAATCTTGGCCCATAAAATAAGCCTGGGAATTTTCCCTTCTCTTGAATTTTTTGAAATAGTTTGGGGATAGGTATTACTTCTTCTTTGAATGTTTGACAAAATTCACCCAAGAAGTCATTGAGTCCAGGACTTCTGTTTGTTGGGAGTTTTGATGACTGCTTCAGTTTTACTGGTTGCAATTTGTCTGTTCAGATCCTTTGATGCTTCCCTATTCAGTTTTGGAAGATTGTATGTTTCTAGGAACTTATCCATTTCTTCTGGATTGTCCAATTTGTTGGCATATAGTTGCATAATATTTCCTTACAATCCTTTGTTTCTTTGGTGTCAATTGTGATTTCTCCTCTTTCATTTCTGATTTTATTTATTTGAGTCCTCTCTCTCTCTCTCTTTTTTTTCTCTGATGAGTCAAGGGAAAGGTTTGCCAATCTTGTTTTATCTTTTCAAAGAACCAGCTCTTAGTTTCATTGATTTTTAAATTGTTTTAGACTCAATTTTATTTCTGCTCCTATCTTTATTATTTCCTTTCTTCTACTCATTTGGGGCTTTGTTTATTGTGGGGGTTTTTCAAGTTCCTTTAAGTGTAAAGTTAGGTGGTTTATTCAAGATTTTTGTTGCTTCTTGAGATAGGCCTGTAATGCTATGAATTTTTCTTTTAGGACTACTTTTGCTATGTCCCATAGATTTGGGGTTGTTCAATGTTCTCATTTCTATTTGTTTCAAGATATCCTCTGATTTCTTCCTTCATCTCATTGCTAACCCATTCATTGTTTAGTAACCTGTTATTTAACCTCCATGTCTTTGTGTGTTTTTCAGTTTCTTGTGCTTCATTGGATCCTATGTAACCCTATGGACACTATGTTTTTTCGTGTAGAGATATACATACCTATGACAAAGTTTAGCTTGTAAATTATTTTTTTCTTGCGATTCATTTCTACTTTTATACCATTGTGGTTGGAAAAAATGCTTGACATAATTTCAGTCTTCTTAAATTTATTGAGACTTGTTTTGTGTCCTAACATGTGGTCTATCCTAAAAAATGTTTCATGTGCACTTGAAAAGAATGTGTATTCTGCTGTCTGGTGGTAAAATGCTATGATGATATCAGCTAAATCCATCTGATTCAGCATGTCATTTAAGGCTGCTTTTGGCTTCTCTTGTTCATGCTGGGTTTGCTTACTGTAGTACCTACAATGGGCTGGACCCATGGCATAGTTGTCCCCACCAGAGGATGGAGCTCCCCGTTTCCCGACAGTGCCCACCTGGCCTATTTTATCTTTTTAAATTTCCTGCCTAGTCCTCATCAGCATTTGAGTTTTCAGCCCTAGTGTAATAACTCTGAGAGCAGAAAGTGCAGTAGTCCCTCCTAGTCTGCAGGGGACATGTTCCAAGACTCCAAGTGAGTATCTGGAACTGAGGTAGGACTGAACACTATGGATACTATGTTTTTTCCTATAGAGACATACACACCTATGACAAAGTTTAGCTTGTAAATTAGGCACAGTAAGAGATCAACAACAACTAATAATAATATAGAACCGCTATAACAATATAGCGTAGTAAAAGTTATGTGAATGTGCTCTCTCTCTCTCTCTCATAACGTCTTACTGTGCCGTATGTCCAGCATAGATATGCTGGACGAAGGGATGGCTCATGTCCTGGGCAGGAGGGAGCAGAATGCTACTCACAATGGCATACAATTGAAAACTTATGAATTATTTATTTTGAAATTTTCCATTTAATATTTTTGGACCACTGTTGACTGCCAGTAACAAACCACAGAAAGCAAAATCATGGATACGGGGCTCTACTGTGTATCCCGTTTTAATCTTCATGTGGTGTGACAGTTACAAGCATGGGTTTTGGACTTAAACCACTAAGGGTCCTGCTTAATATTGGTGCTCACTGGCCCTGTGACTTTTCGTAAAATGTAAATAATAACACTCTAGTACCTGCTTTATAGGATTCCTGTGATGACTGAATGAATTAATACATATAAAGTACTTAAAACAGTGCTTGGTATGTTAGAAGCAATCCAATGTCAGCTTTATGTACAGTAATAGTTACAATCGAGGAAATAGACTGCTCTCCACAGAACCTGGTACACTTAGTGGGTATATAAGCACACTCGGAGAGTAAATGCAGAAATTCAACAATATTCACCAGAGCTCACAGAAACTGTGTGCTGACCCCGATAAAGGCCTGACATGTCTGAATGCCCATCAACATTGGCAGCCTGGATGAAATATTTGAGGGGCTACTGGATATTATGGGGCTCCCTCAGCCTTGGCTTGTGAAAAGACATCTATGTAAGTATTTAAGAAAACACCATATTCTTAAATGATGGAGATTATACACTAATTACCCAGGTAGCAAATAAACCTTCAATAGATCATCTGCTCTCCAACCAGAGGCTTTGCACAATTTCTATCCAGAGGTGCTTGGGGACAGCATGGGAGAAGGTAAGGCGATGGTTTGGGGCCTTGCTATTTTTACTCAAAGTGAATGGTCATTTGGAATAGCTGGAGGGTTAGTTGATGGAAATTATGGGGAGATTACAAGTTTCTCCCTACAGCAACCCTCTTTCAGGTACAACGTTCAGTATACATCAGTGGCCGCATACCTGTTGAAAGAACAAAATAGTAATAAAAATACCACCTACAGTCCAATGCAGAGCAGACACACACAGCCTCTGGAGAGCCCAGCTCTGCAGAGTCCCCAGAAGGAAGATGGAATGGAGCCCACGAGGGTTTTCTTGGCCCTGTCCCGAACCTGTGGCAGGAGTTCTAATTAGAAAGTGATTTGTATCCCTGTGGTGAATACTTTATGGATGAGGTTTCGCTGAGCTCCGATCGGAGGCGGCGTATTCAGCAAGGGAAACTTCATCATCCTCCCAAAGTCCGACAGCTGGAAGGGATTTCAAAATCGTTCTCGTTAAGGCAGATGCTTTGTTTTCGTTTCTGGAATTCCTTCAGGAAGGACCTCAGGGAGAATTATGTCAGTGGACAGTCATCCCAGGGCTAAAAGTTCCTACTTCCACCACGAGACCCAGAAGCCCATCTCGGACTAATCACCCGCGACTCAGTCCTGACTTACAGGAGAGGTGACTTTGGTGATTTCAAATCCAGACTTGCTGTCATCTGAAGCCCATGTGATAAGTTCTCAGCCCCAAATTTGGAAGATCTCCAAAGAAATTTCTCTCCAGAGTATCACAGGAAGCCAAGAGGGATTAAAACATCTGGGATCTCCACTGATCATTTGAATGTGATGATGTTTTCGGCAAGTGATTTACTGGTGACCTGAGGGAAGCAGAGTCCAGCAGAGGAGGAGGGGACTGCCGTGGCCGGAAGAGCACGCCAGCTTAGGCTATGCATGCACATCACAGCTGGATCTGAGCCATGATCAAGTACCTGGGAGTGAACTAAAAGAAAACTCGTTCTAGTCCCAGCTCTGCACATTATTTCCTGTGTTACCCTATCTAAGCAGCCACCCTGGACTTGCTTGCTTTTCTGTAAGGAAGAGATTGGGTCAGCAAGCAAGTCTCAAATGCCTTCAGGAACCAGGCCAGGAATATCACTGTGTGAACGAGCTTGGGTGAGGCAACAAGGAAGGCAGGGAATGTGTGTGAGTGTGGGGATGTGTGTGAGCGTGGGGATATGGTGAGTGTGGGGACATGGGGAATGTGGAAATGTGAGTGTGGGATGTGGTGCGTGTGGGGACGTGGGGAGTGTGGGGACGTGGGGAGTGTGGGTTCTTGGGGAATGTGGAAATGTGGTGAGTATGGGATGTGGGGAGTGTGGGGACGTGGGGAGTGTGGGATGTGCTGAGTGTGGGATGTGCTGAGTGTGGGGACGTGGTGAATGTGGGAACGTGAAGAGGCTGCCCCGGCTTGTACACCTCTGGGTCTATTGCCTGGAGATTGAAAATTGCTCAGGGCTTTTTTCTCTCTACCTTCTGATTGGGTGAGATCTTATAATTGTTGCAGTAAAAACACATGTCACATTCTTATGTTAAACACAAAGGAAATGGGTTTGTGGACTGTCTGTATCAGAACCAGGACTCCACAGCCATCTGGAGTTCAGTCCCTTTCTCCGTCACTAACTAGTAGTCCCCTTATTTGAACTTCTAAAATCCAAGAACTTTAAAAACCAAAATATTTTCCGTATGTTTCTGGGAAATTCATTTGGTGGCAAAACTGACCTGAATGATTTAGAGATATTATTTGCAGCATGGGTGAACAATTTTTTTCTGTAAAGGGCCAGATGTAAGTCTTTTAGCCGTTGCAGGTCACAGCCCCTTAAAGCTCTGCCCTGGTGGCAGAAAAGCAGGTGGGAGTGGCCTGAGGGCTGCAGTGTGCTCACTGTCATGGTTGACTTGGCCAGGTAGGTTCCTACTTTGTTGCAGAATTGTTAGAGGTCTGGTTGTGGGTGCCCAGCAGAATGCCTCTGGCTTTATGGTGGGTACAATAATGACTTCCAAAGATGTTATATCCTCTGTCCTGAAACCTGAGGATATGTTACCATACATGGCAAAATGGACTTGGCAGATCTGATTAAATTAAGGACCTTGAGATGGGGAGGTGACCATGCATTATTCATATGGGCCCAGTGTAATCACATGGGTCCTTACAGGAGCCTTGGGGACACAAAAGACGTGATGATGATGGTAGCAGAGGTCAAAGGAGACGGAGGCTTGAAGATGCTTTGTCACTGCCTTTGAAGAAGGAGGAAGGAGCATGAGCCAAGGAATGCAGGTGGCTTCTAGAGCTTAAAGGGTGAGGAAACAGGTCTCCCTGAACCTCCAGAAGGAATGCAGCCCTGCTAACACTTTAGGTCTTCTGACCTCCAGAACTGAAAATAATAAATCTGTATTGTTTTAAGCCATTCAATTTGTGGTTATTTGTTACAGTAGCAATAGAAGCTAATACAGAGATATAGTGTAATATGGTATATGTATTAAATTTCCTTTCTAAATTAGAAAATTTATGAGTTTAAAACTTTCATTCTAGCTGGCTGGGCGTAGCTCAGCGGTTGAGCATGGACCTAGGATCCAGGAGACATAGGTTCGACTCCCGGTCAGGGCACATGCCTGGGTTGTGGGCTTGATCCCCAGTAGGGGGCGTGTGTGAGGCAGCTGATCAATGAGGACTCTCTCATCATTGGTGTTTGTCTCTCTCCCTCTCCCTTCCTCTCTCTGAAATCAACAAAGATATATTTGGAAAAAAACACGCTCCCCAAAACCTTTTATTCTCAGAGTGTCAAGTTACTGGCTTATTTTGAGAAAGATATTTCAGCTCCCTCTAGCTCAGGTTCCCCTTTACAAGATGGGTACGAAATTGCAGCTTGACTCAAGGTCGTGGTGAAGGACATAGTAATACTTCTAGATCCCCCTTCAAGAAGGGCCTTGATGCCCAAACTCTCAGAATTGCTGTTGGTGGCCAACTGAAAAGCGATCACCCCAGCTGCAGAAAGCCCTGAGGGAGGGGGCACATCTATGTCTAATCGAGTGGGTGGGGAGCAAGATAAAAGCCTGGCCATTTGCAAAGGCTGAGTCAGAACGCTCAGCAAACACTATAAACTTTTTGTTTTATTCACCCGCCCACCACAGCCCTCCGCCTGCAGCCATCAGCTTGCTCTCTGCATCTAGGGGTCTCTTGCTGTTTCCTGTATTCATTTCCTCTGTTTGTTGTTTTGTTTTGTGTTGTTTTTTTTACATTCCACTTATAAGTGAATCTTACAGTATTTGTCTTTCTCTGACTTAATTCCTTTAGCATAGTACCCTCTAGGTCCATCTATGTTGTTGCAAATGGCCAGATTTTATTTTTATGGCTGAGGATTATTCCATTGTGTGTGTGATCACACCTTCTTTATCCACTCATCTATCAGTGCACACATAGGTTGCTTCCATATCTCTGCTATTGTAAATAATGCTGCAGTGAACATCAGGGTGCACATATCCTTTCAAATTAGTGTTTTTGTTTCCTTCAGATAAATACCCAGAAGTGGAATTGCTGGGTCATATGGTAGTTCTATTTTTAAGTTTTTAATAGTGTTTTCCATAGTGGTTGCACCAATTTACAATCCCACCAACAGTGCACAAGGGCTCCCTTTTCTCCACATCCCCTGCGACACTCGTCGCTCCTTCATTTGTTGATGGTCTCCATTCTGACGGGTGTGAGGTGATATCTCATTGTGGTTTTAATTTGCATCTCTCTGATGATGAGTGACTTTGAGCATCTTTTCATATGTCTATTGACCATCTGTAAGTCCTCTTTGAAGAAATGTCTATTCAGATCCTCTGCCCATTTTTCAGTTAGTTTGTTTGGGGGTCTTTTGGTGTTAAGTGGTATGAGTTCCTTATATATTTGAGATATCAATCCCTTATCAGATGTATCATTGGTGAATATCTTCTCCCATTCCATAGGAGGTCTTTTCATTTTTTTGGTGGTTTCTTAAAATGTGCAAACTCTTTGGTTTAATGTCATCCCATTTGTTTATTCTTTCCTTTGTTTCCCTTACTCAAGGAGGCATATCCAAAAAGATTCTGCTAAGACTGATCTCAAAGAGTTTATGGACTATGTTTTCTTCTAGTAGTTTTATGGTTTCAAGTCTTATATTTAAATCTTTAATCCATTTTGAGCTTATTGTTGTATATGGTTTAAGAAATGTTCCAATTTCATTTTTTTGCTGGTGTCTGTTCAGTTTTTTCAGCACCATTTATTGGAGTAACTGTCTTTATCCCATTTTGTATTCTTTTATTTTTTGTCATAGATCAATTGACCATATAAAAAACAATTTATTTTTGAGCTCTCTATTCTATTCCATGGATCTCTGTATCTATTTTCATGCCAGTACCATACTGTTTTGATTATTATAGCTTTATAGTATTTAATACAGGTAGCATTATGTCATCTGCTTTGCTCTTTCTCAAGATTTCTTTGACTATCTGGGTTTTTTTGTGGTTCCATATAAATTTTAGGATTACTTGTTCTGATTCTGAGAAGAATGCCATTGATATTTTAATAGGGGTTTCATTGAATCTGTATATTGCTTTATGTAGTAAGAACATTTTAACAAGATTAATCCTTCCAATCCATGCACATGGTATATCCTTTCATTTATTTGTATCTTCTTCAATTTCTTTTTTCAATGTCTTACAATTTTCGGAGTACAGGCTTTTCACCTTGGTGTATAGAAATGCAACATATTTCTGTACACTGACTTTGTGTTCTGCAACTTTACTAAATTTATTAATTCTAATAGTTCTAAGACTATTAGTTCTAATAGTCTTTAGGGTTCTCTCTATACATTATCATGTCATCTGCACATAATGACAGTTTTACTTCTTCCTTCCCTATTTGGATGCCTTTTATTTCTCTTTCTTGCCTGATTGCTGAATCCCAACATTACTATGCTGAATAGAAGTGATGACAGTGGGAAAACTTGTCTTGTTGATGATCTTAGAAGAAAAGCTTTCAGCTTTTCACCATTGAGTTTGACATTAGCTGTGTGTTTTTCATATATATATAGCCTTCATTTTGTTCAGCTATGTTCCTTCTATACCCACTTTGTTTTTTATTATAGAAGGATGTTGAATTTTGTCAAATGCTTTTTCTGCATCTATTGAGATGGTCATATGATCTTTATACTTCATTCTGTTAATGTGATGTACCACATTCATTGATTTATGGGTGTTGAACCATCCTTGCATCTCTGGGATAAATCCCTCTTGGTCATGGCATATAATCCTTTTAATGTATTGTTGAATCTAGTTTGTTAATATTTTGTTGAGAATTTTTGTATCTATGCTCATCAAAGATATTGATCTATAATTTTCTCTTTTTGTAATGTCTTTGTGTGGTTTTGCTAAATGAATTTGGAAGAATTTCTTTCTCTTTGAGTTTTTGAAATAGTTTACTAAGAATAGGTATTAATTATTCTTTAAATGTTTGGTAGAATTAATCTGTGTAGTCACCTGGTTCTTTTATTTGTTCAGAATTTTTTGATTACTACTTCAATTTTATTGCTAGTAATCAATCTGTTTAGATTTTCTGTTTCTTCCTGGTTTAGTCTTGGAAGGTTATATGCTTCTAGAAATGTATCTATTTCTTCTGGATTGTTGAATTTGTTGGTATATAATTGTTCATAGTGTTTTTAAATAATTCTTTTTATTTTTATGGTGTTGGTTGTAACTTCCCTTTCATTTGTGATTTTATTTACTCTTTTTTTTAAAAAAATATGTCTTGATTTCAGAGAGAGGAAGGGAGAGGGAGAGAGAGAGAGAGAGAGAGAGAAACATCAATGATGAGAGAGTCATTGATCGGCTGCTTCCTGCATGCCCCCTACTGGGGATCAAGCTCACAACCCAGGCATGTGCTCTAACAGGGAATCAACCTACGGTCTATACTCAATCGCGGAGTCACACTGTCCAGACTCTCTTTTTTTCTTGATGAGTTTGGCTAATGGTTTGTCAGCAATTTTCAACAAACATTTCATTCTAAACTTTTAAAATTTTGGAATCAATGTGGGTATTTCAAAATAGTTTGCTAAAAATCATAAGACATGCCTTGTCTTCCAATATCTAGGTGGAGCTGAGAATTATAGTAAACTTTAAAAAATAAAATGTAGTTCATTCATTATTTATGTAAATCCAAAATACAATTAACCCTTAAACAGCACAAGGGTTAGGGGTGCCAACACCCACCCTTAAAACACCCAGTCAAAAATCTGCATATAACTTTTAACTCTATAGTCAGCCCTTCACAGATTCTACCAACTGTGGATCAGCCACACTTAGGAACACAAAAATGCTGTTTTTAATGCAGAATTGGTTGAATCCACATATGCAAAACCCACAGATATGAAGGACCAATGGTGCTTATTGAAAATAATCAACATGTAAGTGACCCATGCAGTTCACACCCAAGTGGAATAAATATTTTAAATTATTATAAATAAAGCAATATATTTTCAAATGAGGTTATTAAAAAACACAGGAATCTAATCAAATGATAAAAACATGAGGATGTAAAAGGGGGGGATGTTTTCTCAAGTCCTATCAATTAAGTAAGCCATGCCCACAAACATTCAGCTAACCCTCACAGGCAAAGCTGGCTGCGAAGGTCCCCACAGTATGTATAATTTCATGTCCTCATTTGACATCCAAGCTTCCACCTCATGCACCTATAACTAGGAGAGACTGCTGACTTTCCAGCCATGATCACTGATAGGCGTCCACAGGCTCAGTGAGAAGTTGGCGATGAGAACTGAACTAGGACTCAAATACTTCTGGAAGACTAAGAAAGAAGGGAAAAGGTGGTCCCAGCGAATCCACAGTTCTTCCTAAACAAGGTGGGAAGGCTGGAAAAACAGAAACTCATAATTTCAAATCAATGACAGCTTCATACAGAAAGTTTTAAGTAACACTTTTCTGAAGAAAAAACTTCCAGGGCCATTCAGTTGACACATTCACTGGAAGCCCCTGGCTCTCCTACGAGTTTCTTTTAGGAACCTCGGAAACCCCAGCAGTAACCGTAAGCTGGGCAATTCTTCCTGCTCCCTCCAGAGCCACGCTGTTCCCTTTTCTACCTGCTGTGCCTGAGGGTGCTGCCCTGCCTGGAGTTCCCTGCTGCTTCGCTTGTGCTCTGGCTTCCCGTTGGGTCGGCCAGTAGGTGCCCCTGCAATAGGGTGCTGGGGGAAAGAAGGGAGAGTTCGTGAGGGTCGCTGCCCCATCTTCCATCCTGAGGGTGTTCTGGGGGCACCCGCGACAGATGACCACCAGAGTTTGTGTTTGAATTTTGGAGCCTTTTTAGCTGGCCAGTGGTGACAGTTGCGGCGTCTCACCCATGTGAGAGCCCAACTGCAGCCCCGACCCTCAGTTCTTCTCATTTTATGCTCAGTAACCACAAAGGCACTGCAGTAAAGGGGCTTCCAATAATTTGTCAGGCTGTCAGCTCTTGGTACAGGAAACAAGGGGGGACCTTTAGCAACACAAAAGGAACGATCTAAACACAATGTCTTACAATGAGTGATGGGGTTATGCTTGGCGGGAGTGTGACTGGTTTGTTCTTTCTATGGGAACTCAGGGGGGGCAGTAATTATTGGGCTGGCTTGTCGGGCCTTGTCCTGTACAGTAGGGATCTTGTTTTACCTTTACTGTTAGTTCCTCAGGTATATTCTTCTGGCCATGGCGGCCAGAACATTCCCCACGGGTCTTTTTGGGGGATCAAATCCTTGATTCCTCTTTTTCTGAATCTATAATGCGCTGGTCCTGGGTATGGAGAACTATGAGTTTTACTGCCTGAACCCTTTCCTGTACAAAATTGAGTAGGCATCTAGCGAAGTATGGCCTAAAAATCAAGAATAATATAAGGAGTACTAACGGACCAGTGACTGCCGAAAGGAGAGTAGTTAGCCCTGGCGACCAGCTGAACAAGTTCTCAAACCAGTTTTCTCCATCCCTATACCTTTCCTCCCGATCTAGGAGTCGCTTCCTTCGCTGGCTTAAACTCTCCTCTATGACACCAGAGTGACTGGTGTAGAAACAGTAGGTCTCACTCAGCGCGAGACAGAGCCCTCCCTCTCCAGAGTAATAATACATCCGAGGTAAAATATGGGTTAGGATGCATATGCCAGGATGGTATATAGACTGTAGGGCAGGAGGGAAAACGCAGGGGGTGAAACCATTATTATATGCCTACTAAGTACCTTCTGGGGCAACTAGGTAAACAAGGGTCCCGTCACCATCAGTATAGTTAACAGGGAAAGTAATGGCCTGGGTACAGGACTGGGCATGGGGCGAATGAAGGGAGAAATTCTCTGGGTATATACAAGCCCCTGCTCCTAGGAGGTGCTCTAAGGTAAGTTGAGGCTTATGTCCCCAGGTACACAACCCTGGGGGTGGAGTGCTCGTTACAGAGTAGTTATGAATTTGTGAGCTCTCCTGTCCTATGGAGATATTAGCCCTAATGCCAATATAGTGGGGAGGTTCGGGTTTAGGCATAACCAACAATCCTGGGTTATATTTGGGGAAGTCTTATTCAAAAACAAACATAGCTTTAGCATCCTCATGAGTCCACGGTGTGGGAGCTCCAGGGGCGGTGGTGAGATGTCCTCTGGGGTCCTCGGTGCCGCATCCCCTCCGGCGTGGGGGGTCGCTGTGCGATTCCTCAGTCCTGGTGTAGAGGGTTCCCCAGCCCAGGTCTCCAGGGGAGCAGGTGGATTCAGGGCCTGTGTCTGAAGGGTGGCCCTCTTGGTGTCTGCCTCGCATGATGCGCCTTGCGGTGGCGGAGCTAGTCTGGGTGCCTGTAGGGGTCTGAGGAGATGGTTAGAGGACTTTGCTATTTTCTCTTCCCTCAACTGGGGAAGGAGTGGGGGCGGCCGGCTAAACATAATCTCAAAAGGCGTTAGCCCCTTAGCATATGGGGTACACCGAGCCCTGAGGAGGGCAAAGGGGAGGAGACTCCCCCAGTTTTCCCCAGTCTCTAACTTTAGCTTAGCCAGTGTTTCTTTAAAGTCCTATTCATCCTTTCTACCTGCCCTGAGCTTTGTGATCTGTAAACACAATGTAATTTTTACTTAATCCCAAGAGACTTTGCTAACAGTCGGGTAATCTTGGCGATGAACGCCGGGCCATTGTCGGACCCCATGTACAACAGCAGGCCGAACCGGGGAGAATTTCAGAGAGGAGTTTCCCAGTTACTATTTGTGCCGTTTCAGTTTTGGTCGGATATGCCTCTGGCCAGCCTGAGAAGGTGTCCACAAATACTAGGAGGTAACGGTAGCCCCCTATCCCTCCGGAGGTCTCGGTAACATCTACTTCCCAGTGTCTTCCTGGTTCAGTGCCCCAAAACCAGATCCCAGGAGGGGCCGACACTGGGGGCCCTGGGTTTACTCGCGCACAAGCCTGGCAGCGCCTGGCGATGTCCTTGGCCACCTTGTGCAGTCCCAGGGTGTAGTATTCTCTCCCTAGGCGCTCTACCATCTTCGTTCCTCCTCGCGTCAAGCTGGGTGGCTACTTTCTGCTCTTCCAGGGAATACGTGGGGCCTGACTCCAAAGTTTGTGCCGGCATGGTCACCAAAATTTCTAGAGGCCCCACTGGTCTTTTTGCTACCTCCTGGGCCGTCTGGTCCGCGCACCGGTCACCCCTCGTGGTGGGGGAGCCGTCTTTCTGGTGTCCTCTGCAGTGCATTGCAGCCACTTCCGTGGGGCCCCAAATGGCTGACAAGAGGCTTAGGATTTCCGGGCCATTCTTTATATTCTCCCTGCCAAGGTTAAAGTCCTCTCTCCTTATAGAGAGCCCCAGGTGTGCGCACAGTGGCCAAAGCACACCTGCCGTCCGTGTAGATGTTACCCTCTTGTTTCTTCCCTGCTCAGGGCCTGGCTGTGCTGACATCCCCCGGCCGAGGGCCTGAGCCCAGAGCACCTCCTTCTGGGTGACCGCTGCGGCCCCTGCATGCCGGACACCTTGTTCAACGAAGCTGCTGCCACCCGTGAACAGAGTTTCGTCCGGGCTGGCAAGGGGCTGGTCAGTCAGATCTGCCCGCGGCGAAGTCAGGGCTGTCAGAGTTTCCTCACAATCGTGCAACGGCTCCGTTCCCCCGGTCCCATCCTCGGGAAGGAGAGTGGCAGGGTTTAGGACCACTGTCCTCAGGAAAGTCACTCTGGGGGGGGTCTAGCAGTTGCACTTGGTACTGGGTAATGCGTGCTTTGGACACCCAGAGCTCTGGGGGGCTGTGTAGCCGGCTCTCGATGTCATGGGGAGCTATTACTTGGAGGTTTTGTCTGAAAGTCAACTTGGAAGCCTGCTTGACTAAGATTGTGGTGGCGGCAATGGCCTTCAGGCAGCCGGGCCACCCTGCCACTACTGGGTCTAGCCTTTTGGACAAATAGGCTACTGGCCTCCTCCAGGGCCCCAAAGTTTGAGTTAGGACCCCTTTTGCTACTCCTTTGGTTTCTGCCACATGTAGTTGGAATGGTCTATCTAGATTGGGCAGAGCCAGGGCGGGGCGCTGGTCAGAGCCGCTTGAGTGTCTGGAAAGGCTCTTCTTCAACCTCAGTCCAAATTAAGTCGGACCCTGGGCCTCCTGGCTGCAGCCCAGAGGCCCCTCAAGAGAGTCTGGTGAAACCTGTTGAGAGCCTCCCTTCCCTGATCTGAATCTGGATCCCACATGGGCCGGCCCCTGGGAAACAGCCTCTAGCCCGGCGGTGTCAGTGGTTGGCTGGCCATCTGGCCCCAGGACTAATTCCCAGACCTCCGCCCTCATCTTCTCTCTCCTCCGAAGTAAAAAGGGTTTGCAAGAGCTGCTGGCAATCATCCCACGTCGGCTGGTGTGTGAAAGACCAACTCAAGGAGGGAGATCAGGCTCTGGGGGTCCTGAGAAGAAAAGGGATTCTGCTGTTTTCCAGTTATAGAGGCCGCTGGTGGGAAAAGGGACATAAACCATAAAGGGCGTCCCGGCAGGGCCGCCTCCCCCTACAGGCCTGCCTGTCGTAGGGGGAGAATCGGGGCCTCCTGATCTAAATTATCTCCCTCCGTCACCGGGACTCCAGGCTCATAGAAAGAACCCTGCCTAGTGTGGGGAGGGCTCGAGGGGTCTCTAGGTGTTGGGCTGAGGGTCCCTTGGAGTGTGGGGAGGGAGGCTGCTGGGGGCCAGCGGCCAGCGGGGGAGGAACATAGGGAGGCGGCCAGACAAGGGGAAAGTCGTCTCCTCCTTCGGCCTGCAGAATGGGAGGTTTCTTTTCTTTCTCTCTGTCCTTTGGTCCCACTAATAGGACCGTCTGTCTCTGTCCCATTTTCTTTTCAGAATTCTGGCACTTTTTTAGCCAATGGGGTCTATCAATGAGAATATCAACCCATAACTGAATGTAGGGGATTTGGTGGGATGGCCAGGATTCCCATAGGCCTTACTGTGTACTTTATAGGCAATACCCAGATCAAAGGTCCCACTCGGTGGCCACCCCACCACAAATGTTGGCCATTCACGGTCACAGAATTTCTTGAGATCAAAGGCATTTACTTCAAATCCATAGCCGGCTGCCCGCTGTTGGAAATCTTTAAAATTATTGAGAAAACATTGTAACGGCGCACAGGGAGACGACTGTCCCTGACCCATTTTGACAAACACAATCACAACGAAAAACAGACAGACCAGACACATGCCCCCTAAGGCGGCACACACCAGAGACCCCGGCCACCGTCGCAGCCGAGCATCTGGACCTGGAGGCCCCGCTGCGTCCAGCCCTCCGAGGGTCCTCCCGAGGAATGTTCCCAACAGAAGGCAGCAAGTGCTCACCTCCCCGGGGTGTCCAGACGGCTCTCAGGGTCGGATCGCAAATTTAGGAGGAGATACTCCACCCCCTGGAACCCGGGATGGAGACTGTAGGATCCTCACCTGGGGCGTCTTCCGGCCGGTGGCCAAGTGATCTTGCTGGGGCCTCCAAATGTTCTGGGGGACCCGCAACAGGCGACCCCCAGAGTTTGTGTTTGCATTTTGGAGCCTTTATTAGCTGGCCAGCAGCGACGGTCGCCCCGTCTCACCCATGTGAGCGCCGAACTGCAGCCCGACCTCAGTTCTTCTCCCTTTATGCTCAGGAACCACACAGGCACTGCCGTAAGGGGCTTCCAATACTGTGTCAGGCTGTCAGCTTTGGGTACAGGACACAAGGGGGGACCGTGAGCGGCACAAGAGGGACGATTTAAACACAATGTCTTACAATGAGTGGTGGGGTCATGCTTGGCGGGAGCGTGCCTGGCTTGCTCTTTCTGCGGGCACTCGGGGGGCGATTCCTGGGCTGCTTGCCGGCCTCGTCCTGCACAGCAGGGCCCTTGCTCTCCCTGCACCGTTCCTTCCTCAGGTGCATTCTCCTGGCCCGGGGCAGGCCGCGCCCCGTCACCTCCTAGCACCCCTGGGGGCGCAGCTCCGGGAGCCCCGCGCCCCACTCCTCCCTGCCTCGGGCGGGCCAGCCCGGCGGCTGCTCCCGGTCCCTCCACCCTGCTCAGCTTCCTCCATCAACTCTCAAGGTGCCCGGCTCCGGCCGGCCGTCTGCTTCCCGCTGTTCCCTCACTGATACAAACAGTGTGAACACGTTACACGCTTATTTAAGCTCCGCAAGGGCTGTGCTACTCATTCCCCAGGAATTCCATGACCGGGGCTATTATTCCAGGTTGCAGATGCCGCGTCTACGGTCCCGGGAAGTTACAGCGGGGCCGAGGCTGGCGCTGAGGCGGCCCGGCCCCCGGGGGGCCATCAGGGGTGGCCGCCGGAAGCGGAAGCTGCCCTGGGCGCCTCGCCGCGGGGAGCCCCGCCCCGGAAGCTGCCCTGGGCGCCTCGCCGCGGGCTGGCCCGCCCCGGAAGCTGCCGGAAGGCCCGCCTCCGCGCAGGGACACCCAAGCTCGTCCACAGGGGTGCTTAGGGCTTCGAGGTCTTCGCCGGAGTGAGCCCCGAGCACGGAAGTTCCTGCCCAAGGTCACCTTGGGGAGCCCAACATAGGACGCTCCAGCCAGGCTTCCAGCGTCAGGGGCGAGTCAAGTCCTCGGCGAGCCAGAGGCGCCCTGAGGCGGGGGGACTCCCGAGGAGCGACATCACGTGACGGATTTGCCACATTCACTAACAGTAACAGCAAAACATGTTTTTAAGATTTTAGGGAGTGGAGACATTATAGAAAATGTCCCTTATTAGAAGCTTCTGTTTAGCTATTTTGTTTCAGAATGAATGAAATAATAGCCTCAAGTTGAAACAATGTTTTAAAAGCACACCTGCATTAGCCATCTATGCAAATTATAAACATTACCCCAAACCCTGGCGGCTTCCACAGCAGACGCGCTCAGGGCTTTTCTGGGCGGAGCTGGGCTGCGCAGCTCCCTGGCTGTTGGCAGGAGGCCCCTTTCCTGCCCGCGTGGGCGCCCCATTGGGTCGCTTGAGTGTCCTCCGGACACAGCTGCCAAGACCGAGTGACCCGAGAAGAGCAGGGCGGCTGGCGGGGCAAGGGCCGGCGGCAGACAGCGGTCCGGCGCAGAGCGCGGCGGCACAGCCCCGCCCGGGGAGCGCGGGAGGCCGAGGGGCGCGGGTCGGCGGGGCGCCCGGCCGGGCCTGCGCACTGGGCGCCCGCCGCTGGGGCTCTTCACGAAGCCCACTGACGGACAGACAGCCGCTGCGGGCGGGCCCCGGCCCGGCGGCTCCATCAGGTGCTTCAGGGGAGCTCGGCGAGCAGCCGGGCTGTTGGGGAGTCAGGGCCTCGGCTCTGCCCAGCGCCTGGGGCTGACCAGAGCTCCGCAGTCGCAGCCCAGCGACGGCTCGTGCTGGACAGACTGTCTAGATGGCCAGTTTGCTCCCCTGCCAAGCCCCCTCCTCCGCGAGCACCAGCCTTAGCCTGGAGCAGGAAACCTGCAGAAGCCGCACACTCCTCCGCCAGCCCCAGGGCTAGGGAACGGGACCGCGCCGGCGCCCGTCGGGAAGTCCCGCCTCGCCCAGGCGCCAGCGCCGCCCCTGCCGTGCAGGCTTCCGCGGAGGAACGAGGGACGCCCGCCCAGCAGGGGGCGCCCCGGGAGTTAGTGCAGCACAGCTTGGGGCTCCCCGCCCAGCAGGGGGCGCCCCGGGAGTTAGTGCAACACAGCTTGGGGCTCCCTGCCCAGCAGGGGGCGCCCCGGGAGTTAGTGCAGCACAGCTTGGGGCTCCCCGCCCAGCAGGTGGGCGCCAGGAAGCCCGCGGGCGAGGCCGGGGGATTGGCTCTCGCCAGGCTCCTCTTGCTCCCAGGAGGCGTGATGCGCGCGCTTAGGCCGGGTAGTGTGGCCGGGCCGCTGTGGGGTTTTATCGTGAGTGACGTGGGCGTTGGTGGCCTGCAGGGTTCGCCTTGGCCAGTCTGCGGAGCAGGAGCAGGAGCAGGAGCAGGGAGGCAGCAGGGCTGTGGAGGGCGGCTCGGCGTGGGCGCCACAGAGGCACTGCGGCGGGGCTGTCGGCGCGGGCGGCGGGGCTGCTGGGCGCGGGCGGCGGGGCTGTCGGTGCGGGCGGCGGGGCTGCTGGGCGCGGGCGGCGGGGCTGTCGGTGCGGGCGGCGGGGCTGCTGGGCGCGGGCGGCGGGGCTGTCGGTGCGGGCGGCGGGGCTGCTGGGTGCGGGCGGCGGGGCTGTCGGTGCGGGCGGCGGGGCTGCTGGGTGCGGGCGGCGGGGCTGTCGGCGCGGGCGGCGGGGCTGCTGGGCGCGGGCGGCGGGGCTGTCGGCGCGGGCGGCGGGGCTGCTGGGCGCGGGCGGCGGGGCTGTCGGCGTGGGCGGCGTGGGCGCGGCAGGGCGCGTGGTCGGGAAGGCCCGGGTTTGGGGTGGAGGCGGCGCACTGAGGGGCCCGCGGGGAGGGCACGCGGGCGGAGGAACCGAGAGGCCTCTCCTGCGGGAGTCGGCAGAGCCCCCGGGCGCCAGCGGAGGTGTCGGGCGGGCACCCGGGCCAGGGTGGGGGCGGGCTGGACGTCACACATCTTTGGATTCATAAGCACGTGGGGGGATTTAAAGGCGTGAAGCTGCCGGACCCCCCGGCGGGCGAGCTCAGCCCCTGCGCCCCGGCGTGGCCGCTGGGCGCCCGGCGCGGCGCCTCCTGTGCGGCTGGGGACGCGCCCGGGGCGCGCGGGACGCCGCGCAGCCCTTTATAACCCGGGACAGGCCTCACGATTGCATCGAAGGGAAATAATTTGAAAAAATTGATCCCCTTCATCCAGTCAGCCAAAATGTTTCGCCACCAGCTGTTATAAACGTACTTTGTGGTTTGGTTGCGTTGAGCATAACTGTTTTGCCTTTGTTTTTTGTTTTGCTGTTTTATGTTAGTTCATGCGTTCAGGCTTAGCCCATGAAACACCAGGTACATGTAAAAACTTACAGTAAAAGAGTTCATAAAATCTCTTACAGTTCTCTTGTTTTATGTTACAGTTGATATCCCTGAACATCCCAGGGGAAAGGATTTGGAAGGTAAGCATCTAAAAGAAGGGGGAAAATATGCCTTTGTTTTTAGATTAAATTCTAGTCACCAAATTAAAAAAATTTCCCCCTCATATCATAGTTAAAAAATGGAAAAGAAAATAGCCAACACTTCTTGAGCACCTACCATGCCCAAGGCACCGGACGGTGGTTGTATAGATGACCTCACTTGGTTTTCTCCGGCCCTCGTCAGGGGGGTTGTAAGTGCGTGTGACCAGTGGCAGAGGCTGCGCTGGTCTGCACACCCAGGCCGGTCGGCCCTGGTGCCCTTGCGCTTACCCGCACCCACATTCCTTACCTTGACCACGTTTCCCTTCTGTTTTAGTTTCCTGTTGCTGATGTAACAAATGACCACAAATGAAGGGACTTAGACTAATTTACCTTACAGTTCTGTAGTTCAAAAGGACAAATATGGGGCTTATGGGCTACAATTAAGGTGTCGACCTGGCTTCATTCCTCCTGCAGACTCCAGGGGAGAATCCATCCCTTGCCTTTTCCTGCCCTTAAAGGCTTACAGAGTTTCTAATCCGAAAGGTCTGGGTGAGGCCTGAGGATTTGCTTTTCTATCAGGTGCAGCAGATGCTGCTGATCTGGGGACCACACTCTAAGAACCACTGCTGAATGTTCTATTCCTTTTGTTAATAGAGTGTGTATCCTGTTTTCTTTGACCCGGATTGATGGTGGCCTTCACTAAAATAGTATACCACCTGGACCCACCACTTTGGTTTGATATGTTGGATGGGGGAAATCATCTCAATACCCATTTCTGACCTGGACCTTCCCATGAGACTGACTCACTGTTCCTTGACTCGTGGCTCCTTCCAGCAATTAAATCACTCTGGCATCTGTTCAAGTCATCAACCCTCCTGCCTCCCTCCTATAAGGACACTTGTAATTACACTGGGCCCACTGGGATGGTCCAGGACCATCCTCCCATCTCAGGAGCCTCCAGTAATCACACCCACAAAGTCCCTTGGCCATGCACAGAAACACATGCACAGTGCAGACATCTTTGGAAGTAGTTATTCTGTCTACCACACCCACCTAACTGCTCCCTTATGATCCCATCTTCCCATTTGAAGAGAAAATTGTGATAAAGCATTTCAAGCTCTTCTCTCAGTGGCAGGTTCCCTTTCTGGGCCTTTGCCCATCTGTATCTGTTAGTATTTTGGGCATAGGAAATGTGGGTCCTGAACAGAATGCAGCTCCTGCCTCCTGATGAACTGGTCCCTTCATTTACCCTCTTCAGGTTGGGTATTAGGCCAATGGAGAAATGTGGGGGATATTGGGTGCCTACCATCTGACAGTCTGGAGACTGGGCTGTTCCCACTTCCAAACAGCTCCCCTCACCCTCAGCCCCATGCCTTCCTCCCAAGGGAAGGGGAGAAGAAAGAGAGGATCCTGACCGCGGGAAGGGAGACTGTCTTGGCATTCAGGGCTTTTTGTGGTTGGATTCTGACTTTTCAACCACCATCCTCCATCCCTAATAACATGGCCCAGCTTTAACCACAGCTGGCTCCTCTCCAGCCCTGAAAGGACCCTGCCCTTTCACGTCACTGCCTTTGCACACGTACCTCCACCTTCAGTGCTCCTGGGCCCGTTTGCTGCATGAGAACTGACTTACCTTTGACCATGGCCCATATGTTATGCCCTTCAGGAAACCTGAGCTGATTCTCCTTGTCTGGGTTAGTGGGACTGTCCTCTGGGTTCCCAATCACTGTGTTCATACCCTTTTTTGAAACTTCAGTTACAAATTCCCTAGCCCAGCTCAAATTAGGGTGATATAGGGAACCTACTGACATTCAGGAGTGGGTCTGGCTTCAAGCGTGGCTGGATCCAGGGTCTCAAACAATATGATCAGCTTCATTAGTTTCCACTCCCCTTTCTCTTCGTCTCCCCATCTCTTGGCTCTGCTCTTTCCTCCTGTCTTCTGTGCGGCACAGGCAGTGACTCCATCTGCACAGACCCCAGTTTAGCAAGACCAGCGGAAAGTAGAACCCTCTCTTCCAACACACAAAAGCCACTTCTAGGGAGACATCATCGGCCCTGTTGCTCCCTAGCTTGTCGGTGAACCACCACTTTGGTCAGGGAGGGTAAAGCTCCCGTCATTGGCCCAGCCTTGCACTGAGGAAGCAGCGCTTCAGGTCAGGGTCAGTGAGACCCGCAGCGTGGGGCGGGGATCCCCAAAGAAACATTCTGACAGACCAGTCATCCTTGCCACAGACCCCCAACCCACAGCTGGGGCGGCACTCGCCGCTTTGTACCGTCCTTCGTCTGTGTATACAATTAGTTCTCACTTATAAAGCCTTTGATTCTATTATGTGAGCGCACACTTCATTCCCTGAGCAGATACTGACCGAATGCCTGTTATGTGCCGGATACTGTGCTGGGCACTTCGTTCGGCTCGGACTCACTCACTCCTCGCAGTAACCCTGCAGGCTGGGGCGTTGGCAGCCTGCACGGAAGAGGGAGTGAGGCTCAGAGGCGTCACGTGACAAGTGAGGCCACACATCTGGGTAAAATAAAGGCAGAGTTTGAACCACAGGTCATTTGACTCTAAGGACGAGCTTGGGGAGGGCAGGGATTGAGTCTTGCTTCTCTCTACCTCCTCTACTGCCTCGCCCATTGCAGGGCACCCAGCAGGGGCTCAGTAAATGTTTGTTGAAGGTGTGGGTGAAGGAATGTGACAAGAGCTGCTGCTTCTCTGCCTGAGACATTCAGAAAAGGGATACAGCCGGCTAGGGGGTGCCGCCAGACCCCCTGACAGAGGAGCATAAAGGGTGAGGAGGGAGACAGAGCAGCAGCGGTGGCCCTGTGTCAGCTTTCCTGAGACTTGGGAAACGCAGAGTTATAGACTGAATTGTGTCCTCAGCACCTCAGAATGCGACCATATTTGGAAGTGGTCTTTACAGAGAGACAATCAAGTCAAAATGAGGCCATCAGGGAGCCATAATCCTAGACGACTGTTGACATTTTAAATAGGAGAAGTTGGACACAAGCATGTGTAGGAAGAGGTGATATGGAGACACAGGGAGACGATGGCCTTTCACAAGCCAGGGACAGAGGCTGGGCCAGGCTCTCCTCACAGCCAGCTGCAGACACCTTGACCTCAAACTTCCAGCCTCCAGAACTGAGACGATACATTTCTGTGTTTGTTTTTTGTTCAAATATGTTTTTATTGATTTTAGAGAGAGGGAGAGGGATAGAGAGAGAGAAACATCAGTGAGAGAGAAACATTGATCAATCGAACCCAAAACCGGGGCATGTACCCTGACTGGGAATCGAATCGTGACCTCCTGGTTCATGGCTCGATTCTCAGCCACTGAGCCATGCTGGCTGGGCTGAATTTCTGTTTTAGAGGCACTCAGCCTGTGGTGCTTGGCTACGGCGCACGTAGACAACACACAGACAACTGCACACAGACAGCATTTGTGTGCCTGCACGCCTCTTTTCATTCAAGTAAAGCAAAAAACCCTGGTGAAGCAATGAAACAATAATGGACACTTAGCAAATAAATCAACCACATTTTGTCTGCGGTCATCACATCCTGCCTCCCTCCATTAGAACAAATGGGTTTCATTCAATGCACATAAAAAACACACCCAAAACTTTCTGGTCTCCCACCTTCTACATAAAGGGTTTGCTTGGGGGAATCCAGCCTGTGAAATCAATTTCATCTGGGCTTTACCTGGAAAGAGCCCCGTGGGACGTGGAAGTGGAGCAGGAGCAGCAGCGGGCTGCTGGGACACAGGAAGGGCCCAGGCAGAGCCGGGCTGCAGAGGACAGCGGCCCCAGGAGGGCTGCCGCCTGCTCAGTGTGCCCGGACCACAACGGAGCCTTTCTGGGAGGTGGTGTTTTCAGTACTAAATTTGGGACAGTCCCAGGCAAATAGGATGGTTGGTCTCACTCCAGTCCTCAGGTCAGTGGTAGGTTCTGGGGAGAGGCTCTGAAGGCAGAGCCTGTGCTGGGATCCCAGACCTCTCCTTCAGGGACAGGAACTAGTCACCATCTCTGAGCCACACTCTCCTGAGCTCTGAGCTGGTGATAATAGAAGTTGCCTTGTAAAGCTGTGCAAGGATGTGGCCCCTGTATCTGCCCACGGAGGCACAGCCCCCAACCCCCCAAAGCCAAGTGTCTTCCTGCGTTAGGTTGCAGGGCTGTGTGTGCTGCGGGAACTTGCTGGGCCAGTCCTAAGGGCCAGGCCAGCACAGCAGAGGGTTCAATGCCCAGCCCAGGCTTGAGGGCGGTGAGCAGGAGCTTCAGCCCCCTGACCTTCAGGAGACTGCATGGAGGCATTCTCTATGCTACACTGAGCCCCCCCCCCCCCCCCACACACACACATTGGCCATTAGCCCTGGGGCCTGGAGCAGCAAACCTAAGAAGTCCCTTATATTTCCCTGGTCTCCAGGTCACTCTCCCCACTCCCCTCCCTCACTCTTGCTCCCTGGGATCACCTCTCAAGTAAACTCCCTGCATCCAAATCCTTGCCTCAGGCTCCGCTTGTAGGGAACCCAAATGATTAGAAACCACAAGCAGGCATTCAACAAATGTTAGCATTATTCATCTGGCATCTAGCATTCACAAGCCCTGGAAAACCTTGCTTCTAAGGTGGACACTCTCAGGAACCTGGCTGGTTCCCAAGGGGTTTGACATACTTTTAGTGACAGGCCCAACATGGGTGGAGTCTTCCCGTAGATTAGATACCTGGTTAAGGCAAAATTTGTTCAAAATGGAAGTGCCTGGAAGGGCTTGAGGTCTTCCATCAGGTCAGAGGAGAGCATTTACCTTTTAATGGTATAGAACTGTGGGTGTCTAAAATTGTATCCTTTCCCTGTCAGTTTTTATGTACTCAGGGATGGGGGGGTATGCACAACAGCCACACACATGGTATGATACTCCCAGGGTTTTTATTGTACCCCTCCAACACTCATTTAGCTTTTTATACAAATAGCTGTAGGCAAGCGGCCTTGTAGCAGAAATGTTTCTAGGATTTGCAATGTGACAGTCTTTTGACACTAACTGAAGACTGAAGCACACAAACTGGAAATGCTCTGGTGGCAGGAAACCTCAGCCTCATTCAGCAGAAAAGGAGGCAGCTGCCCACAGCACGGCCATTGCAACCATAAGCCTTTTACCATAAGTATTTCCACTCAATGTTTCTCCAGGTACAGGGCCAAGGTCACTTTAAGATCAAACGCTGCAACTGTGGCTGGATTCTTACTAGGTATTGGCTGATGGTGAGCTATGCCAGCGTCTCCAAAGCCATCCATGAAGAGCCAGCTGGAAACGGGGTTGCCAGGGACTTGGGGGGTCAATAATAAACAGAATAAGAAAAAGACAAGGAATTAGGGTTTTGTTATGTGCAGATTCCGCTCTAGGGGCTCTGCGATCGGGCCTAGCAGTCTGCATCTCTGTAAGCTCCCAGGTGATGCTGATGGTCCTGGCCACACTTTGAGAGGCAAAGATTTAAAGACAAGGGGCTTTGAAACTGACCTGCAGTAGTCAAGACATTGGGGCCAGAAGTTTGGTTCTGCTACCAGAGCTTGTCAGAGTCTCTTGTCAAATCAACCATTTTGAGTGTGCGTGAGACCGTGATCCAGAGAGGCTGGAGAGAGGTGAGGAAAGAGCATATATAACTCCTGCTTAGGTCACATCAGAGAGCAGAGCCAGTTTCTCCAGCTAATATCAGGATTTCTGAACTGAGAGATGCTTTTTTTTTTTAATATTCTTTTTTTTTTTAAGTTAATTTATTTTTTTAAATTTATCTTTATTGTTCAAAGTATTACAGATTTCCCCCCTTTGTTATTCTCCCCATTGATCCCCTCCACCCCGCCCCCCGCCAGCCCCAGGCCTTGCCCACACTATTGTCTGTGCCCGTGGGTTATGCATATATGGATATAAGTTCTTCGATTTATCTCTCCCCCCCCACTCCCCACCCCTGCCTTCCCTTTGAGATCCCTCAGTATGTTCCAGGTTTCTGTGTCTCTGGATCTGTTTTGTTCATCAGTTTATTTTGTCCATTAGATTCCACGTATAAGTGAGATTATGTGATACTTGTCTTTCTCTGCCTGGCTTAGCATAGCACTCTCTGACTCCTACCATGCTGCCCCAAAGGGTAAGAGATCCTTCTTTATAGCTGCGTAGTATTCCGTGGTGTGAATGTCCCACAGCTTTTTATCCAGCCATCTACTGATGGGCACTTGAGCTGTTTCCAGATCTTAGCTATTGTAAATTGTGCTGCTAAGAACATAGGGGTGCATAAGTTCTTTCTGGTGTTTCGGGATACTTAGGATGTATTACCAGACGTGGGATCACTGGGTCAAATGCCAGGTCAATTTTTAATTTTTTGAGAAACCTCCATACTGTTTTCCACAGTGGCTGCCCCAGTCTGCATCCCGCTAGCAGTGCACCAGGTTCCCTTTCCCCACACCCTCTCCAGTATGTGTCATTTGTTGATTTGCTGATGGAGCCATTCTGACAGGTGTGAGGTGATAGCTCATTGCGGTTTTAATTTGCATCTCTGATGATTAGTGACTTTGAGCATTTTTTCACATGTCTCTTGGCATCTGTCTGTCCTCTTTGGAGAAGTGTCTATTTAGGTCCTTTGCCCATTTTTAAATTGGATTGTTTGTCTTCCTTTTGTTAAGCTGTATGAGTTCCTTATATATTTTGGATATTAACCTTTTATCAATGTATCATTGGCAAATGTGTTCTCCCAGACAGTGGGCTCCCTCTTCGTTTTGTTGATGGTTCCTTTTGCTGGGCAGAAGCTTTGTAGTTTGATGTAGTCTCATTTGTTTATTTTCTCCTTTGTTTCTCTTGCCCTAGGAGATGTATCAGCAAACATATTGCTAGGAGAGATGTCGCTGCCTATGGTTTCCTCTAGGATTTTTATGATTTCATGACTTACATTTAAGTCTTTTATCCATTTTGAGTTTATTCTTGTGTGTGGTGTAAGTTGGTGGTCAGGTTTCATTTTTTTGCATGTATCTGTCCAATTTTCCAAGCACCATTTATTGAAGAGACTGTCTTTACTCCATTGTATGTTCTTACCTCCTTTGTCAAATATTAATTGAGCAAAATGGCATGGGTTGATTTCTGGGTTCTCAGTTCCATTCCACTGATCTATATGTCTGTTCTTGTGCAAGTACCAGGCTGTTTTGATTACAGTGGCTTTTAGTATAACTTGATATTTGGTATTGTGATCCCCCCAACTTTGTTTTTCCTTCTCAAGACTGCCATGGCTATTTGGGGGCTTTTTTTGTTCCATATAAAAAAATTTTAAGTGTTTGTTCTATATCTGTGTAATATGCCATTGGTATTTTAATAGGGATTGCATTGAATTTATAGGTTGCTTTGGGTAGTATGGACATTTTAATGATGTTAATTCTTTCAACCCATGAACACGGTATATTCTTTCACATGTTTATGTCTTCCTCTATCTCTTTTTACAACATCCTGTAGTATTCCAAGTACAGGTCTTTTACAACCATGATCAAGTTTATTCCTAAATATCTTAATTTTTTTGTTGCAATGGCAAATGGGGTTGTTTTTCCAGTTTCTCTTTCTGAGAGTTCATTATTGGTGTACAAAAATGCCATGGATTTTTGGGTGTTAATTTTGTATTCTGCTACCTTGCCAAATTCATTTATTAAATCTAGTGGTTTTTGGTGGAGTCTTGAGGGTTTTCTAAGTATAATATCATGTCATCTTCAAATAGTGACAGTTTTACTTCATTCTTTCCAATTTTGATGCCTTTTATGTTTTCTTCTTGTCTAATCGCTGTGGCTAGGACTTCCAGTACTGTGGTGTATACGAGTGATGAGAGTGGACAATCCCTGTCTTGTTCCTGTTCTTAGGGGAAATGTTTTTAGTTTTTGCCCATTAACTATGATGTTGGCTGTAGGCTTGTCACATGTGGACTTCATTATGTTGAGGTGTGATCCCTGTATTCCCACTTTGCTGAGTTATTATAAAATATGGGTGTTGGATTTTGACAAATGCTTTTTCTGTGTCTATTGATATGATCATGTGATTTTTGTCTTTCAATTTGTTTATGTGATGTATCATGTTTATTGATTTGAGAATATTGTACCAGCCTGCATCCCTGAAATAAATTCCACTTGGCCATGCTGTATGATCTTTTTAATATATTGCTGGGTCTGATTTGTAAATATTTTGTTGAGGATTTTAGAATCTATGTTCATCAGGGACACTGGCCTGTGATTCTCTTTCTTTGTAATATCTTTGTCTGGTTTTGGAATTAGGCTAATGCTGACCTCATAAAGAGTTTGGAAGTGTTCTTTCCTCTTGGACTTCTTGGAATAGTTTGAGGAGTATAGGTGTTAGTTCTTCCTTGAATGTTTGGTAAAACTCCCCTGTGAAGCCATCCTGTCCAGGGCTTTTGTGTGCTGGGAGCCCTTTGATTACTGCTTCAACTTCATCAGCAGTTATTGGCCTATTCAGGTTTTCTGACTCTTCCTGATTGAGTTTTAGAAGGTTGTATTTTTCTAGGCATTTGCCCATTTCATCCAGGTTGTCCTGCTTGGTGGCATATAGTTGTTTATAGTATTTTCTTATAATTCTTTGTATTTCTGTTGGGTCAGTTGTTATTTCACGTCTTTCATTTCTGATTTTGTTTGTTTGGGTCCTCTCTCTTTGTTTCTTGATGAGTCTAGCTAAAGGTGCATCACTCTTATTTATCTTTTCAAAGAACTAGCTCTCGGTTTCATTCACCTTTGGTATTGTTTTTTAAGTTTCTATGTCATTAATTTCTGCTCTGATCTTTATTATTTCCTTCCTTCTACTTATTCTGGGCTTTTCTTATTGTTCTCTTTCAAAGTCTTTAAGTTGTAGGATTAGACAGTTTATTAGAAGTTTTTCTTGTTATTTGAGGTAGGCCTGTAGTGCTGTGAACTTCCTTCTCAGGACTGCTTTCATTATGTCCCATAGATTTGGGGTTGTGTGTTCATTTTCATCTGTTTCCAGGAAGTTTTTGATTTCTTTCTTGATCTCTTTGGTAACCCAATTCATTGTTTATTAACATGCTATTTGACCTCAATGAGTTTGAATATTTTAAGTGTTTTTATTGTAGTTGATTTCTAATTTCATGCCATTGTGGTTTGAGAAGATGCTTCATATGATTTCAGTCATCTTGAACTTGTAGAGACTTGTTTTGTGTCCTAACATGTGGTCTATCTTTAGGAATGTCCTGTGTGCACTTGAGAAGAATGTATATTCTGCAGCTTTGGGGTGGAACGTTCTGTAGACGTCAATTAAATCTATCTGATCTAGTGTGTCGTTTAAGGTCTCTATTTCCTTGTTGATTTTTTTGTCTGAAAGACCTATCCAGTGAAGTTAGTGGGTCCCCTACTATGACTGTATTGGTGTCTATCTCTCCCTTTAAGTCCTCCGGAAGTTTTTTATATATATATGTTTAGTTGCCCTTTAACATTTCCTGCAATGCTGGTTTGGTGGTGTTAAACTCCTTTAGCTTTATTATATCTGGGAAGCTCTTCATTTCACCATCTATTTTGAATGATAGCCTTGCTGGATAGAGTTGTCTTGGTTTCATATCCTAGTTTTGCATTACCTTGAATACTTCATGCCATTCCCTTCTGGCCTGTAGAGTTTCTGATGAGAAGTCAGCTGACAGCCTTATGGGAGCTTCTTTGCAAGTAACAGATTGCTTTTCTCTTACTGCCTTTAAGATTCTCTCTTTTTCTTGAATTTCTGGCATTTTAATTATGATGTGTCTGGCTATAGACCTCTTTGAATTCTTCTTACTTGGGACTCTCTGTGCCTCCTGAACTTGTGTGACTATTTCCTTCACCAGGTTACAGAAGTTTTCTGCCATTATTTCTTCAGGCAGGTTCTTTATTCCTTGCTTACTTTCTTCTCCTTCTGGCACTCCTACGATGTGAATATTGTTAAATTTCATGTTATCCCACAGCTCCCTTAGACCGTCTTCTTGTTTTTTTGTTTTTGGATCTCTGATTGAATGATTTTTTTCTATTCTGTCTTCTAATTCCCTGATACAATCCTCAGCTGCCTGTAACCTGCTGTTTATTCCTTTCAATATATTCTTTATTTAGGCTATGTTATCCTTCATAGCTTCCATAGCTGTTCTCATTCTGCTGAGCATCCTTATAATCAGTATTCTGAACTCTATATCTGATAAATTGCTTATCTCCATTTCATCTACCTCTTTTTCTGAAGACTTCTCTTGTTCTTTCATTTGGGGCTCGTTTTTTTGTCTCTCCATTTTGGCTGCTTATTTGGGTATGTTTCTCTGTGTTAGGTAGATCTGCTAGGAATCTCAGTCTTTTTGGAGGGTCTCTGGCTTAGGCCAACATTGGACTCTGTTTATGACTGGCCTTGAGTACTCTTTTCAGAGCTAACAACAACCCACGTCTTGTGGTTCCCTCTTCTGGGCTGGTTTGTTGTTCCCTCCGTTGGGGCTGGTGCATTTGGACAGGACCAAGATGCACACCAAAGTCTGCTTTTCCAAGCCTTGAGTCAGAAGCAGATCAGGCAAAGACTCAAAGCTCCCTGTACTGAGAAATACTTTAATTAAATAAATACATGTTTAGCAAACATTTTCCAAGTTAACTGTCAGCACCCAGCCCCTATTAGCAAGAGATTTGGGGAGTGTTAGTCCTGGAAGGGCCTTACAGATCAATTCCTCCAATGTTCCACAAATATAGGACCTAAAAAACAAACTTCAGGGAGATCAGACCACCGAGGAAGGCCTTTCAGAGGAAACCATATGACAGGAGTCTCAGCCTATCCATCATGAGGTACAAATACCCACCATTTTAAAAATTACTGCTACCAACACAGGCTTGTGAACATATCTGCCCACAGCTGTCCTGCTGCCATAGGTGACAAAGGATCCTTAACTGACTGCTTTTCATTCCTAACTTGCCCATCACTTCTGATCATTAAAAAACTCTTACTTTGGATCTTAAGGCTTAGCCTTATTTGTCTTCAAGCTTGAACTGATATTTGACTTAAAGAGTTGCCTACATTTCCAGGGGGTGTTTGTTTTTCCATTCCTGCAGCCCTTGGCGATGGCTGCCTTTCTTCTTCCACAGCCTACACTGATTAAGGCATTCAGCATGGTGGGTGCTCAGCAGGCATCTCCTTCAGTACAGTAACAATGACCAAGGTAGTGGATACTGGTGTTCAGCTCCTGTCCACTTCACAGTGCTCTGAGGCTGGTCCTGGGAGAATCTTCCTGGGAATCCACTCCTCTCCCTCCTTTTCACTTTCCCTCTACATCTCCTTCCTTCTACTACTCCAAGCTCTCACATTTGGAGTGTGTTTGCGAGTCTTCTGTGGGGGCTCTGAAAACAGATTCTCAGGCCTCACCCAGTGTATCTGTAACAGCTCCTCGCAGGTAGTCTGGGGGGCAGAGTAGGGCTTGTGACTTCTCACAGGTGTTTAACAAGAGCTTGCTAGCAAGCGTGGGGCTGCTTGCTAGAATTTTCCAGTTTCCATGGTATAAATACTCCCATCACAGCCAGTGTTGTGCTGTGGATTTGACACTGCTGAACGCAGAGTGGGAAAGAGGTGTGGGCCACACAGCAGCAGGTGGCACAGCAGATCCCTGGGTGGGCACAGAGAACAGGAAAAGAAGTTAACTATGTAGGAAGTGATGAGTACTGAGTGTTCATTACTGTTGCTTTTAGCATAATTGATTTCATTGTTTAACATTTAATGCTTGTATTTTTCAGATCTGTTCTCAAAATTCCTGAAAACTAATCCATCTCCTCTGGTACATGGGGTGGGCCAGCCCAGCACAGCTCTGGGAGAGCATAGTTGAAGAGCCCTGCCTGTGAGAACTGAATGAGTACTTGGCTCTCCCTCTCCCTGCTAAAATGTGCACATTTGCAAAATTTCACTGAAATTCTTGGAGACTTTAAAGCCATTCCAAAGTACATCATGGACTTTGCAGGGACCCTGCCCTGATTTCCTCCTCTGCTGTCCGAGCCTCTGATGGCTGGTGGGAAGGAGAAAGGAGGAACCCATACAGCTCAGGGAAAGGGATTTTGGGATGGGTCTTCTTTCTCTGCCCTTGGCTCTGCCACTCTTTCCTGTGCTTCACACGGAGGAAGGTACCACTGCCACCGACTTCGAGAAGCTCTGCATCCCTGTCACATCCAAGCTTCTACTCTCCCTCTGGAGCTGTTGGGATCCACCTGCTGTTCCTGTCTTATCCAGTGCTGGTAACACACATGTCACGTCACAAGAGGAAGCAGCGGCGTCTCATCTTCCTTCTCTGCACCAGCTGAGGGTGAGCTGGCCTTGCTCAGTGAAGGGCAGTCTCTGGTCCCTGCACTTGGTGTGAAACAAGAGAGAACAAGTCACTGCCCTTAACAGGCAGGGACGCAGGACAAAGAAAGACCAACAGGGACCCTCCTTTAAAACCATTAGCAATGAAAAGGGGGAAGGTGGATGTAACTGTTGCCCTCATTGTTCAGAAGCAGAAAGGAGGCTCAGCAGGAAGAAGCCTCAGGCTGCACACACAGCAGGAGAGCCAGGAGTCACAGGCAGGACCAGGCTCTTTCCTCTTCCCATAGCTATTGTCTTTACATTTACTCCTCAGCAGCCATCATCCCCATTTACAGATGACAGAGTGGGGTAAGTAACTTCACTGCTCAGAGCCTCAGGCCAGGGCAGCCAGGACTTAGTTGGCTTCTCTCCTGACCTTAATGACTCCCCAGCAAAGGGTTTGCAGTCTCTATAAGACAATGTCAGTGAGGGCAGAAGGAGGAGAAAGAGAGACCGGCAAGATTGGGGGTTGAGAATTATCACATAGAAGAGCAGCGAGGCCTTGAGCAGGGGCACCCACCCTGGGCAGCAGGCTCTTGCTCCTGTCCTGGCTGGGAAAACGAGGGTGGGGGTGGGGGGAGCAGAGCAATGCTCACTCCCTGCGCTGTGGCAAGGGTACTGGGTTTCTAGAGATGAGCTCAAGAGAGCTGCGCTCCTTTGTTCTCTGGCAGCAGGCCCACCCCCTTCCCACTCCCAGCTCCAGCTCACTAGGAATTGGGGGGCAGTGACAGTGGCTGAAGTCACCATTGCCATCTTCCATTGTTCAAACTGGCACCCAGTGGTCACCGTGGCACCTGGCACTGGGAGCAGTCATTGAAGATGATGTTCGTCCACCCAGTGGGCAGAGCTGACAAGCAGCCAGGGCCCACGCCCCCCACAGGAGACAGTCCGGGCGATGTGGGTCTGCTCCTCTACCCCTGCAGCCCTCCTTGGCTGAAATCCCAGTTCTAACATGTGGGCACAATTGGGGCAACCTACCTGTGTCCTGAGCCATGGACTCTTCACCTGTTCACAGCAAGCACTGGGTCATCGTTGTCATCATCATTGGACCACCATCGAAGGTGGCTGGTGTGAGTCATCAACGAACACCACACAGATCTGGCCATGGACCGAGCCCTATAACTCAGACAAGCTAGTAGCCTGTCTGGGTCGTTTCGTCCCCAGTGGGATGTGAGTCCAGTCCATAAGCTCTCATGGTGTCTTGTGTCGGTCTGGGTCTCCTTGAGAGCAGAGCCTGCAGGATTTGGGTGCAAGTAATTGATTTGGGAGGTGACCCCGGAAGTACAAACAGGGCTCTGGGGAAGGGATGTGGAGAGAAGTTACTGCCGTGCACACCGTGGACAAGCCTGCAGACCACGCCTCTGAGTTGCTCACCAATGGATGGGGAAGAAGGATAGTTGTCTAACCACCTCCATCCCACAGGACAGCGGGTCCTGGCAGAGACTTGTGAGAGTGTGAAGCGGGAGGCAGTAACTGCTGCAGGCATGTGCAAAAGTACCCAGCCTGTGCTGGCACATAGTAGGTGCTCAAGGAATATGTGTGTCCGTGCCCTTTCCACTTTGAACTCTGATGCTCACTCTTATTTCCATGAAACTAGTGACGTGGGAGAGCCTGGAATGAGGGCCAGCTCTGCTGCTTTCACCAGCTGTGAAGCCGTCGGCAAGCACCTTGATTTCCCCAAGCCTTTGTTTGTTCATCTGTAAAGGCGACAATATATTACTTACCTCACAGGGCAATCTGATGACAATTAAGTAAGACACTGTGCAAACAAAGGCTGAGTAGAATGTTTCTGTAAAGGGCCAGATGGTACATATTTTAGGCTTTGCAGGCCATATGGTCTCTGTGCAGTTAACTATTCCACTCTGCCTTTGCACCAGGAAGGCAGTGTGACAATATGCAAACAAATGGGTGTGGCTGGATTCCCACAAGACTTCATTTACCCAAACAGGAAGTGGCCAGATTTGTCGCGGCAGTTATAATTTGCTGACTCTGGTATAAAGCACAAAATACAGTGCCTGGAATATAGTAGGTGCTCAATAATGAGTGAGCTGCAATTATTATTACACAACTTAGAAGGTATTCAAGCCAAAATTTGTGTGTTCTAGTCCTTGCTACTCAGAGTGTGGTCCACATGCCAGTAAATATCACCATACTCTGGTGTTATTTAGAAAGACAGAATCTTAGGCTTCATCTCAGACCAACTGAGTCAGAATCTGCATTTGAACAGGGTCCCTGGGGCTGTCATGCTGGCCTGTCCTTCCCTACCACACAGGCCTTTGTCCCAAACTTGGAGCCAGTTCTGCTAGCTGGCTCACCACCCTGCTGTTTTCACTTCCTAATCAAGGTCAATTTTACCTCCATCACAGGCACACTCCCCAGCTATGGGCCCAAACTCCTAGGGCAGCAAGTCCCCCACAGTGGTCCCCAGAGCTGTCTGCAGCACCTTGGCTCAGCCGGGCTCCTCCCACTCGAGGTGGTGCCCAAAGCTGTAGGCACTCATCAGCTTCAGTGACTCAGCACCTGAAAGGTGGTCATCCAAACTGAGATGACTCAGAGTGCAAAATATATATGCTGCCTTTAAGACTTAGTAGAAAGAAGAGAATGTGAAGTATTTCATGAATAATTTTTCAGTATTGACTAGATGTTGAAACGACATAGATATATTCAATAAGAAAAATATTTTAAAAATTAATTTCACATGTTTCATTTCTCTTTTTAACTTGGCCACCAGGAAAGACTTAATGATCTATGTGGTTGGCATTATGGTTCCATCGGACAGCACTGGTTTGGAAGGACAGTGTGATGACCAAGAGTGCAAGTGCCAGAGTCCAACTGCCTGTATTCCCTTAACGAAAATTTACTCTGAAGTGTGTTAAACTAGCAGGAAAGACTATATCAAGTCTATAGCAATAGGGGAGAGAGGTTGGGCTCAACAAGGAAACCAGTGAGAACAAGTGGGATTTACAGACAATAAGCAGGGTGAGAGGGTCAGTGGATGGCAAAGCACTAAGGGGGGACGTCAAGGGCAGAGGGAGATTCTTGCTAAACTAACCAAACAGGATTCTTGCTAAAAGCAGGCCAAGGACCTAAACATCAAAGATGGAATTTGTTCAGATATTAAGGGTAATCAGCTATAGGATGGAGGATTCTCTCTAAATGGGCTCAGCAGGATTCTTTGCCAAGACTGGGCTGGATGGGCCCAAGGAGTTTGGTCAAGAAGAGAGTCTTCATCAGTTCAAACCCCAGCTCTGCCACTGTACAGCTGGGAGGCCTTGTTAAAACTCAACAACCTCTAGTGATCACAGACACGTGCACCTCCAGGCTTCCTGCATGGGTTCAAGGAGGTGTGCTGAGCTCTTAGCACTTTGCCTGGCACGTAACAAGCACTCAATAAACTTGAGCTTTTGTTACTGTTTCTCCTTCACCACCTAACACGCAGTAGACCCCAGATATTTGGGAAGGCTGATTCTGAGACCTCCAGAAGTTTTGGATTCTGAGCATTGGAAATGATGACACAGATTCCTGGATTTGTCCCCAGTCACAAGTTGACAGTTATTTCTATATTCTCTGAAATTCTCTTTTTAACAACAGGGCTATTCACCAGGAAACAAAACTCCCACCATGCCATGAGCCCCACAGAGCTAGGATGCTGGTGGTCATCTCTGCCCCTGCTTGGCTACAAGACCCACTCACCCTCAATGACCCCAGCTACTGTCCAAATTTTTGCCTCATCAAAATGGCAAATGGCTGTGGGTCACAGATCTTTGGCTCTTTCAGAGTTAATTTATGAATGCCAAGGTCAGAGTGAACTTAAAATAGTTTTCTCTTTCTCTCCTTTTCCTTCCGAGCCCCCAGTTTCCCAATTTGAAATCCTTAGTACCCCTGAGTGAGCAGATTGTAAGAGAACATTTGTCACAGGCAGACAAGGTAGACCAGGAGCATTGGCCAAAGCTGGGACATTAAACATTCGTCCTGGTTGAGATGGGCAGCTTAATCTCCAGCGAGGAGATTTAGAATTCCCCAGAGAGAAGAGAAGTCCATTTGTTTCTTTGCCAGAAATCTAGCTCATCCTGTTAGATAGGCCTTAAAAACACATCAAAGCCAAGTCAGCTGAGTGTGACACCAGGCGCACATGAGTAAAGTCAACTCCCATTATTGGACACATGTACGTCTTGTTAAATGGTCAGGCTCTTATCTTTGGGTAAAGGTTTTTCTGAGACGTCTTGTGCCCAGCAGAGACCTCTCTGGATCCCCCCTCTAAACCTCCCCCTGTTCGGGTAGCTGGAACCTTCCCAGAAATGATTCACCTGGAACCACCTGGAGCGGCTATCTAAAACGCAGGTTCAATGCTGATGCCCCAGGCTCAGGAGGGTGAAGTAGCTCCCAGAGAATCTGCTTTTTAATAAAAAATAACAGATGAGGCAGTAATCCTAGCAGACCTCCCTCCTGGTCCCTGAAAAGCTGCACAAATCCAGTGGCACAGGGCTCGCCGCCCGCTCTGGAAGAGGCACTCCTGTCTCTGTCACCCCGGGGAGGCAGGTCCCAGGTCTGCAGAGGAAGTTACTACCCTCCCTTCTCCACCCTAGCAAATGCCTGTCCAGGCCAGTGAGGAAGAAAGGCTGAGTGCAGCTGTTTCTGGTGTAAGGGCAAGAAATTTATTTTGATCGTACTTCACAAAGCTGCCTGTGCTTTGTGACTTGCTTTGCTATTGTCATTGATTGTGGGGACTGACGTGAATCTGGCCCAATCCCCATCCTTCCCCAGATCTGCTACTCGAGACGCCCTTTCTGGTGGGGCAGCAGGTCTGCACGCCGCTCCCAGGTGCCCTGAGGCTTCTGTTTTGATGCTGATGCCCCGCTCCACCCAAGTCAGGAAGCCTAGGGAGGAGTGGGCCCAGCTGTAGTGCTTTTCCCACTCTCGAGGGGGTGCTGTTGGTTGTCAGTGTTAATAAACTCCCTAGGTGGCTTTCTGGCCCTGCTGCACGCGGGACTCCCCAGTGAAATTTTAGAAACTCTGATGGTGCTCAAGTCCTCTCCCACCCACCCCAGAGTCTAAATTAGTTGGTTTAGCATGCTTGTCAGGCACTGGGTGTTTTTAAAACCTCTCTCAGTTGAGGATCATGGTGTAGGCCCTTCGTTTTTACAGGGAAGGCCCAGAACAAACTCGTCTTGGAGTCATTGTTAACAAGTGGCATCTTCAGCATCCTTTGCTGGCCTAGGCATGCAGGTTTGGCCCCCAGACTGCAATGCCTGAGGACCAGGAGCTGGGTGCTCAGCTGGGGCTCTGTACATTTTGTTGACAAGCGGGACTTTGCTCAGCCTGAGTGTGATGCTGTACTGCTCAGTGTGGCCCAGGTCCTGGTCAGCAGCAGCAGCTGGGGGAACTTGTTAGAAATGCAAGTCTGTGGGTGCCGCCCCAGAGCTACTAGGTGGGTGGGAGGGTTGCTGGGGTGGGCCTTGCAGTCTGCATTTGGCAAGCTCCGGGGTGTGTGTGTGTGTGTGCGTGCTTCTGATGCAGCCCAAGCTTGGAAACTGTGGCTTTTGTAGGCACAGGAATCCTGCACACACCCCCCCCCCCCGCCATGCTCCATTAAAATGCAAGGTTCCTGCACTCACCTCCAAAGAATCCAATCCTGGGGGTCTGGATTAGAAAACAGGAACCTGTATGAGTATCCAGAATCTCAGGATAAAAAAGGTTCCAGGCCCCACTTTGAGAAACCCGATAGAAGCTGGTCACCCACACAAGCCTGAGTCCATCTGGTCACATTTCCCACAGATCTGCAAGGACTCCTATCTTCTTGCCCAGCATCACACCCTCAGACAAAGCTGCTAGAACCTTAAGCTCTCACCACTCCCTGGCCTCCTCTAGAAAATGGGCACACCGATGCCCAGGCAGCAGGTGCCAGCGACTGTGCTTGTAAGGGCCTTTGCCACCGGCTCCCAGAAATGTTGGTCTGGACACATTGATTTGTAATAATGCTCTGGCCACACACCTACAGATGGACAATCCCAAAGAGATGATTTGTTTGCTCCAGCCTTCCTCCACAGTGCATTTTAGACTGCAGAGACCATGCTTGCCCTGTGTCTGCAGCTCATCTGCAGGAACTTTTCCACATGCTGGGTCCCTGGCAGCCCCCATGTGGCATGAGGTCAGCATCTGACTCCCACTCAGCCGCCTTGAGAGAGGTTAGCAGCACATGAAGAGCTGTGGCCTCCCTGTGGCCGCCTCAGACTTGCAAGGTGTTGTGTTTTATCTTTGAGGGTACTGGCCTTTGAATGTCCCCAGTAGCCATGCTAATAAACGGGACACAGCTGAAGAGCTGTCTCAGAAACAAAAGCTGCTCAGCCAATTGGTCTGGAGCACTGTTGGTTATGAACCCTCTGAGCCCATTAACCCCTGAGCCCAGGAGATGGCATCCCCCCGAGAGGAATTACCTTGTTTCCAGACGTGTGTCTGCTCATTTAGCACCCTGTCCACAAGGGCAGCCCTGTTTGGGCACTGTTTTCCAGAAATGGAGGGACGAGCCTCGTCCCTCACAGGAAGGTCACGGGCAACGAGCCGTCGCCAGGCCCACGAGGCTGCTGCGTGTATGAGCAGTTACTCCACGTCGGGCAGGAGGCTCAGGGCTTTTCCACGTGTTGCCGTTTAGTTCTCACCATATCCTGGGTCCTGGGTGGAACCATGAACCTCATTTTGCACAGGGAGACATCCAAAACACAGAGAGGGTAAGTGACTTGTCCAAGAGCGCTCAGCTTCTAGGTGACAGACCTGGAACTCAAACCCAGGCCCTTGCTTATTTTAAACCAGCTCTCTCACCAACTGGCAGAGCTTCTATTCTTGATCTTTTCTCATTTGTGCTTTGGACAGGGAGGGACACGGGGATCATACAAAGGAAGAGCTCACTGACTGCTAATGATCCTCATCAAAGGGTTCCCCTTTCAAAATATATTTATTAACAAAAACGCCACATCTGACTAGTTTAAATTTGAATGCTTATTTTAATCCTGAAATTTATTTTAGTTATACATGCTGTTTAATTTTTGTGGGTAAAGGGACAAGAAATGGTTGTTAATATTCCACAGCTCTGTCACTAGTCTGAATTGAGATCTACCTGGATGTGCTCTTGAGCGTGGTAGGTGTGGCCAGGGTCCCTGCTGGCTTTGGGTGGTTTTTGCTCTGTAAACCTTAGAAGATGGAAGTGATTCATCTCCCAAAATTAGATTTCTGATTGTTAGGAGTTGTGTTAGTCTCCTACAACAAAACTTCCATAGTTTAAAATATAGTGCATTCTCTTTCCCAAGAATTTATTCTGTAACAGTGTTCTCAGACTTAACACTCTAGAATGACCAGAGGAAAAGTTGTTGTTGTTAATTCTTACCAGAGGATATCTTTTCCACTGATTTTTAGGGAGAGCAGACTGGGGGGAAGGAGGAGAAGGAGGAGGGAGAGAGAAACACTGATGTGAGAGACACATCGATTGGTTGCCTCCTGCAACTGAGGTATGTGCCCTTGATCTGGAATCGAAACTGCGACTCTTTGATGCAGGTGCTGATGGTCTAACCACTGACCCACACCGGCCCAGGCACCAAAGGAGGTTTTAAAAACCGTGATGCTTAGGCTACCGAGGGATGAATTACATCAGCCCCTCTGGAGACTGGTAGCCAAGCACCAGTGTTTTCCCAACTCCTCCGGTTACCTCACTGTGCAGCAGTGGTTGTCAGCCAGCGCTCTGCTCAGTATAAAGCAAATCCCAGCATAGGCGTTCCAGTGGTGATATGGTGGCTCCACAAACTCAGCCTAGGTTCTTCTCATCTTTCTCTACTTCCATCCTCAGCACCTGGCCCTTATTCTCAAGGTCACCATGTCTCCCAAGACAGCTGCTGAAGCTCTGGCCATCCCATCTGCATTCAAGGTGGGAGAAAAAAGGGAGGGAACAACCAAATGATGTAATGCTTAGCTTCTGTGGGCTGAATGGAGTCCCCCCAAATTCATACTTTAAAGCCTTAACCCCCAGTGTAAGTGTATTTGGAGACAGGGCTTTTAGGAGATGATTAAGTTAGGTCATAAGGGTGAGGTCCTAATCTGACTGCACTGGAGGCCTTGAAAACAGGAAGAGAGAGAAGGAGCTTCCCCATCACACCGGGGAGGCCAGGGCGAGAGGGCGACTGTCTGCAAACCCAGAGGAGTCACCTGGGAACCACGCCGGCCGGCACCCTGATCGTGGATGCCCAGCTTCCAGAACTGTAAGGAAATAAGGTTCTGTCGTGTGAGCCCAGCCTGGTGTCTGTTACGCCGGCTGAGCGCCTGGGCCAGCCCTTCCCAGAGGCCTGGCCTCACCAGCAGGACCCGGCACTGGCCACCCCAAGCTGCAAGACAGGCTGGCAGATGGGTCTTGTTACTGGGCTCAGTGCCGCCTCAAAGAACCAAGGCTCTGTGAGCAGGAAGAAGAGGGGAAAGGGCATTTGGGGGAACGAAGAGTCTGCGCCCCAGCCAGTGCCCTAATGAGCGGGAGGTGGTGGAAGGGGGAGGAAGAGAACACTTTAGAGACGAAGAAACTGAGCTTGAGTCACCTTCCCCACACACCAGGGGGCACGGGAACAGGAGGCAGGGTTCCTGGCCTGGGGCGCGCAGGACCGCGCATCGCACCCCCCGCAGCACCCACAGGACCGCGCATCGCACCCCCCGCAGCACCCACAGGACCCCCCATCGCACCCCCCGCAGCACCCACGGGACCCCCCATTGCACCCCCCGCGGCAACCACAGGATCCCCCATCGCACCCCCCGCGGCAACCACAGGATCCCCCATCGCACCCCCCGCAGCACCCACAGGACCGCGCATCGCACCCCCCGCAGCACCCACAGGACCCCCCATCGCACCCCCCGCAGCACCCACAGGACCCTCCATCGCACCCCCCGCAGCACCCACAGGACCCCCCATCGCACCCCCCGCAGCACCCACGGGACCCCCCATCGCACCCCCCGCAGCACCCACGGGACCCCCCATTGCACCCCCCGCGGCAACCACGGGATCCCCCATCGCACCCCCCGCAGCACCCACGGGACCACGCATCGCACCCCCCGCAGCACCCGCAGGACCACCCACTGCACCCCCGCAGCACCCCCAGGACCACGCATCGCACCCCCCGCAGCACCCGCAGGACCACCCACTGCACCCCCGCAGCATCCCACGTGTGGGGTCCAGCTGTGGAGCCGCAGCCTTTCCTCCGGCGGCCTGGGGACGAGCCGGGCGCTCAGAGGCGCAGCGCGTGGGCCTCGCCAGGCACCCAGGGCGCTGTGCGGGGCCTCCCCTGGGCCAGCGCGGGAAGGGCCGGTGAGCGCGGGGAGGCTGAGGACCGGCCGCCGGTTCCGGGGCGCCCGGGGCGCGGGGAGCAGGGGAGCGGCCGGGAGGATGGCACAGCCGACAGGGCCCCGGGCAGCGCCAGGGAGGGTTAGAGTCAGGGCCCGACGGTGCAAAAACCCGACGGCGGGGGGGGGGGGGGGGGGGGGGGGGTCCGGCCAAAGCGCGAAGCGCGAGCAGAACGGAAACCGGCCTGCGGAGCGCTGCGGGCAGCAGAGGCCGGAGGCCGGCGGGGCTGTCTCCGAAGGCCAGCAGACGGCCGGAGACTGGACTTCCACGAAGGGCAGTGGGGAAGCTGCTGGACATGCCAGGGAGAGAGACCGTCTGATTACTTTTTGTTTATTTTAAAAAAACAGAAAACAAATTGTATTTAATATATTCATCACAGGGGCTCATCCATTTAATTTAAAAAGCAGAAACAAAACAAATATGACACCACAGGTGAAAGTACAGTCTTACACAGAAATCAAGATGAGGACAGGCCATCTAAGGAAGGAGTGAAAACAGCATAGGGAGGAGGGCTGGATGGCGGGGCCAGGGCTCTCAGCGGGAGACCTGCTTCCAGTAGCTTTCTTGCAGGGACTTCCTGAGGGCTGTGGGGTTTTCCAGAGCTCAGCAGCACGTGGTTTAAAGGGCTGTCAATGTTGGGTTCCCCGAGCAGGCTCTGATGGACAGCAGGACGGCTCTGACATCATACAGGGCAGACCACTTGTCCTTTAGGCTGTCCAGGCAGATGTCACCCTGGGTGTCCATGCCAGGGTGGTGGCAGCAACTTCACCGCAGGCACTCTGCACGGTAAACCCCTGGGGACCTCCAGGGAGACCTTACACCTCAGGTCTTCGTGTACTGTGCCAGCTGCTGCATGATGATACCCACCCATGTGCGAAGATTGATTCAGGGGAGGCAGAAATTCCTCTGTCACCAGACATCATGAGGGTCATCAGCTCCTGCCATAACCTCTTGCCCACAAGGCTCCCGGCAGCACCCCGCTGGGCTCAGCTCCTTTACGGGTGGCAGCTGGGTTGTGGTTCTGGGAGGCCATCCAGGCAGCACTGGCAGGGACACAAAAACTCAGAGAACATGACTGTAACTGCCTGATTACTTTTTAAAATATCACTTTGGCTGCTGGGGGGAGAGTGGAAGCAGGGAGACCAGTTTGGAGGTTTTGCATTGGTCCAGACAGACACATCTGGGGGTTAGGTTTTGAACAGGGGTTGACAAATTATAGCCTACGGGCCACTGCTTTTCTCAGTTTTATTAGAACACAGACATGCCCAGTCTATGACTGCTTTTGCACTAACAGCGAGTTTGAGGGACTGTAACAGATTGTATGGCCCAAGGCTGAAATGTTTGCTCTCTAGCTTTTATTGGAAAAGTTTCCCAGCCTCTGAACTAGAGAGGAGTGGGGGTGATGGGACATATTTTGGAGAGGAAGAGACTGGAATGTATTTTGGAGGTAGAGCCAACAGGATCAATTAGTAGATTGGACCTGGAGGAAGGGGAAAGGCAGGATTCGAGATCTAGGCTTTGGGCTTGAGGATCTGATGGATGGCAGTGCCGTTTACTGACACGAGAGGATAACGTCTGGGAAGGAAAACTGAGAAGTCTTTCTGGGCATGTTATGCTGAGGTGCCTAACGCACACTGACCAGCAGAGCAGAGCATGTCTTCCTGCACATGGGTCCACTGGATTCTCACGCTGCTCGCATAGCTCGGCATGAGCAGGAATTTGCTCAGTGAGGGGGCTGCCTTCTCAGGCAGAGGGGCACCGTCACTGGAAGAGTCAAGGACCAAGGAGACAGATGTTCCGAGGTACTTACACAGGGCCGCACCCTGAGCTCAGAAGGGAAAACACAGCGGGAAGACAACGTGGTGAGCACCGGCTTTCAATTTGGCCAGAAGGGCCAAACGATGAGTAAGGAGGCCCTCCTACCCTTTTAATAATCACTTGAATTATGCCAGCATTAGATTTGTGTATCTACTTAAGTGGTACAAGTTGAGAGGCTTTGGCTTCAGTTTTACCTCCAAAGCAGTTTCCCTCTCTGAACTAGATGTCATTGTCTCAGATCCTTACATAATCACCCAAATCATATGAAGTCACCAACAGGACCTGAATAGTGTCATTCACTCTTTCAGATACCACCACCCACTCTCTCGCTCAGGTTATGAGCCTCAGAAGTCTCCTCTCACCCGGCCCGGCGAGGCTCAGAGGTTGAGTGTCCACCTGGGATCGGGGTTCGATTCCCGGTCAGGACACATGCCCGGGGTTGCAGGCTGCAGCGATCAATGACTCTCTCATCATTGATGTTCCTCTCTCTCTCTCCCTTCCTCTCTCTGAAATCAATAAAGATATATTTAAAAAAAAAAGAAAAAAGTCTCCTCCTCTCTATCATTTCTGTCTCTGTTTCTCCTTTGAAATGTCTCCCAAATCATTAGTTCTCCTCCTTCCAGCCTCAACCAAGGGACTAGAGGCCTCAATAGTCACCCACCACAGTGAGTCCTGTGAACCCCGAGGAAAAAAGACACCTACTAAGAAGGGCTCCTGGTGGCTAACTGGGCTCAAGTACAAGAAAGCAGAGTCTGGCAGCCATTTGGGCACAGGGTCCTCGCAGGCGCACCAGGCGTCGCAGGGCAGCCTCCGCCAAGCGGCCCCTGCCCGGCCCCTGCGCCCAGCGGCCCTCAGGGCAGCTCCCCGGGATCCGACTTCAGCCAATAGGACGAGGCTTCCTCCTCCTCTCAGATGCAGCTCTGACCAATCAGAGCGGCTCTGTTCTCACCAATCAGGACAGTGCCTTTTGGGCCAATCAAACTGTGAGGATTTGGAGTCCTCGCGTGCAAAGGAACAGGCCAGCCAGGGAGCAGGGCCCGGCATAGTTTCCTTACTAAAGAAAGGAGGTGGTCTGAGCTGGAGCTCGGACGGCGTGTGGCCGGAGAGGCCAGGCCAGCCCCGGAGACGCAGACCCGTGTCCGGGGAGGGGCCTGGCCCTAGCTGCCCTGCAGCCTGCTGTGCGGGTGCTGTACCGCTGTTTGCGCTGAGTGCTTTCCTTCACCGCACCCCAGACTGGAGATTCCTGTTGGTGTGCGGGTTGGTGCCAATGACCATCGATTGACAGCCCCCACATGGCTTCTGGGGTGACTGTCCGAAGACACGCATCACGTTGTACATGTGTCCTGGGACAATCTTTGGACAATGATATTTTTGTTTGCCAAGAACAGCAGCTGCCTTCTCCGGGGGCACCGGTCAGCCCCTTCTCCTCCAGCCTGGGGCTTTCCGATGGGTCCGCTGATCTGCCCTCTCACACCGGCCACAAGTGGACAGATGGCCCGGGTGTTGCTAACCAGAGAATCCATTGCACCCTCGGAGATTTAGCCAGCACCCGCGACACCAGGAGGAGAGAGCGTGCCTCTCCTCAGGGGTGACTGCGCGGATAGCTGAGGGTAAACGGATCCATTGGACTCAGGAAGCGGGAGGTGCTGCAGGCGGAGGCCGGGCTGGTGGGAGGCGAGGCGGGCGCCGCTGGGCGGCCACAGGGCGGCCACAGGGCGGCCACAGGGCGGAGACAGGGCGGCGACAGGGCGGCCACAGGGCGGAGACAGGGCGGCCACAGGGCGGAGACAGGGCGGCCACAGGGCGGAGACAGGGCGGTGACAGGGCGGCCACAGGGCGGAGACAGGGCGGTGACAGGGCGGCCACAGGGCGGAGACAGGGCGGCGACAGGGCGGAGACAGGGCGGTGACAGGGCGGCCACAGGGCGGAGACAGGGCGGCGACAGGGCGGCCACAGGGCGGAGACAGGGCGGCGACAGGGCGGCCACAGGGCGGAGACAGGGCGGCCACAGGGCGGCCACAGGGCGGAGACAGGGCGGCCACAGGGCGGAGACAGGGCGGCCACAGGGCAGCGACAGGGCCGTGCAGAGCCGCCCGCGCCCCGGCGCAGAGCCCGCGTCCGGGCGCCAGGCCTGGGGGCCGCTGCGCGCCCGCGCCCAGCTCCGGCCGTGCCACGCGCCGAGGCGCTAACTCCCGAAGTCCGCCTGCGGGGAGTGGGACCACGGCAGAAACCGCCACGCAGGTCAGCGGCCTTTCGGAGGCTCTGTACCAGCGGGTGCGAGGGACAGAGGGGCCGGAGGACGGGAAGCGGTGTCTGCTGAGAACAGTAAACAGACCGGGAACTAGGCACAGCCCCCCTCCCCCCCGCAATGGGCAGTGTGGCTGGGTTGACCAGAAGAGCTCAGGACACCCCCCAGGGCAGAGGCGAAGCTGCGCGGGCCCCGGGCCCTCGCCGGTCTCCCCTGTAGACCCAGGTCCCCAGAGTTCAGCGCCCGCGCAGCGGGGGGCGCTGGTCGGCCAGTGCGGCGCTGCCGGGCACCCGAGCTCGGGGCGGGGGAGGGGAGCGCCCCCCGGCCCAGCCCGCGCCGCTCCGACCCGCCGGGCGCAGGTTCCCGGGCCTGCCGCCGCTTCCCACGTGGCTGGATTTATTCTCACAACGAGTTATAGTTACGTTAAATGTTCAAGGCACTTGGCAGGTGGTGTTTACTGTTTAAAAAGTTAACAAATGTATGTTGTGCTGTATGAAACGGCAGAACCCATTTGCAGGCTCAGCGGCAACACGGTAGTTACCTCCGCGTTAGAACACGGGCATCCTCCCTGCAGCCTGTTCTATGATCGGGCACGAGGGTCATGCCAGTGCCAACTGGGCACCAGGTCATGAGTGGAAAGCCCCCTGTCAGCCTCTGCATCACTCCAGGGGCCATTTGTGAGGCCAAGTCCATGGTCACAGGAAGCTCAAGCCTGCACGCGGCCTATTTCATTGTAACAATGTTACGTCACTGTTTTTATCACAGGCCCTCGCCAGGTTTCCAACACTGTGATGAGCGCTCTGTATTAATCACGTGACATATTTATTCCTCTGCATGCTTCTGGAGTACTCACCCCTTGCTAGGCATTGTGCAGAGAGAGAGACCCAAGCTCTGCCCTCTTGAGGCTTATACACTGATACAGAAGACAGACAAGAAGCAGATAAGCAGACTTGGAAATAACTGCAGGTGGCTACTAGCACTAGGAAGAGGGTATGTAATTGTAGCGAGGTGGAATGACAGTGGGTGGGGTACGGCGAGGGAAGGCCTCTTTGAGGAGGTGACATTAAGCTGAAACCTAAAAGATAACAGGGGCCAGTCATGGGGAGAGCCAAGGAACAGGCATTTTAGGAAGAAGGAACGGTAAGTGCAAAAGCCCTGGAGCAGAAAAGAGATTGGCACTGTCTAGAGATGGACAGAGGTTGGTTGATGTTAAGCTAGAGAGCTGAGAGCAGGGGAGGGGTAGGTGGTATTGTAATTCTCACTTCATAAACGAGGAATCTGTGGCTTAGGGAGGATAATTCCAACTGGGTCACACAGCCAGGCTCCTCAGAGGTTCCAGTTTGGTGGGTCTGGGCTGAAGCCCCAGTACTGGCTCAGCTGAGAAGCTTCTCAGTGATGGCTGCCCTGAGATCACAGGGCCCACGCCAAGACAGCTCGGGGTGGTTTGCTTTTACTGTAAGAGTGGAAACAAGCCAGAAGCTGGGACATGCCTACCACTTGTTCTGTACCAGGCACTGATGTTTGTGCTTGCATAGTTGACCCTTACACAACATGGGGGTCTGGGGCACTGACCTATCCTCAAGTAAAAAATCCACATAAGTTTTGACTCCTCAAACATTTACTAATAGCCTTAACTGCTACTAGCTTTAACTACTAATAGCCTACATATTTTGTATGTTACATGTGTTATATACTGTGTTCTTACCATAAAGTTGGGCCTGCACAGTTCAAACCCATGCTGTTCAGGAGTTAACTGTATATTGAATTTTCAGAACAGTCTTTTGAGGTAGGTATTGTTAGAGTAGGCAGTTAGTTAGGAATTAATGAGAGAGGAGACAGCGAATGGAACCATCACTGAGGTGCTTGGGGGACAGCAAGGAAATTCCTTTTCTAAGCCCATGCACAGTAGAAACCAAATGACAAAACAACTGTGAGTCCTGTCAATAGGAGCCAGAATGGTGACATAAATGGGGACGAGCCTAGGCTGGGAAAAATCTGGGAAAAAGAGGTTGGGTGGGGGAGGGCACAGGCACAAGCTGGGAAGAGCAGGGAAGAGCTGGGGAGAGATTGGGCGGTGTGGAAGAACCCCTGCTCTTTCCCAAGCCCAAGAACATACAGAGAAGCCTGACAAAGAACCCGACATACACCTTCCTTGAGACGCTTGTGCCCGCCCTTCTCTTGGGCCTGTGCTTTTTGCCTTCTTTTGTCCTAAACCTAAGGGTCCCATGAGACTTGCAGTCAGGGGAGCCGTGAGCAGGGGCAGAGGACTCTCTCTGCCTCTGTGACCGCCTTTCCTGAGCCCGCACCCTCTAGCCTGCCCGCTCTCTGCCTCTCCAAGAGCGCACTGTCTCTGTTCACGCTAATAAGTCTCCCCACTGTCACTTAGAACTCCTCCTACGTGAGTGTCTCTGAAATTCTTTCCCTGCGATACCACTGGAGAACTTCTTCTGTGGTAGCAGTATGATTATCTCCACATTTCTATTTCTTTAGATGGGGAAATTGAGGCGAGGAGAAATAAAGTAATTTGCCCAAGTTGTCCAAGCTAGTTCGTGGTGAAACTGGAATTTGAACCCAGCACCCGGGCTCCTGAATCTGCCCTCCTGCCTCTCTGAGGAAGGCATTTCTTGTTTCCACGTCTCTGTACCATTCAGTCAAGTAATTACGTAGTTGACTTACGGATGAACCCATGCCACCCGCGCTTCCTCCCAGGGCCCGAGGAGCTGAGCTGCTGAGCCCTGCGCTGCGGGCTGGCTTTTCTTCCTTACTGTTCTTTCCTGATTATTTCAGTAAACATTCGAAGGGGTGTGTGCTCCTGGACTTCCCGCTAGCTAATGGGTTTGTCACAGGCATCGAGAGAGAGCCTGCCTGAATGTCTACTGGGTACTTTCTCACAGGCTCCCTTGTGTTTACCAACCTTATACCCTTGATGGGGAAGCAGGCAGTGCCCACCCAGCCCGGTGGCTGATACTGAGGGAGCACCTGTGTGAGCACCAGTCGCTGGGCTAAAGGCTTTTCAGACCCTCATAACTGTGCCACGACGGAGATGTTATTATCAACCCCATTCTATGGATGGAGGAATTGAGGTTCAAAGAAGCAAAAAATTTCTCCATGTCTCATTGCTGGCAAGGGGTGATGCCAGGATTTGATCCCATGGGGTACCTGGATCCTGAGCCTATGCCCTTCATAATCATCTGGCTCCATCAGGACTATCTGTAATGAGAGGCTCAGAAGGCCCAGGCTCAGGGCCACATAGCCCGCGTGAGAAGGTCCAGGCCAGGGTCAATAGCACTGGAAGAATACTCAGATTCTGAGAGGGTCAGGGAAAATCGCTCAGCCCTTGCAGTCCTCCCAAGCCCATCTGTGACAGATGCAAAACGAGATCCAAGATGGAGTGATTAATTTCTTTCTTTTTAAATTTATCATTATTGTTGAAAGTATTACAGATTTCGCCTTTCTTTCCCCCACTAAACCCCTCCACCCCACATCAGCTCCTCCCCAGGCCTTCCCCACACTATTGTCCGTGTCCATGGGTTATGCATAAATGTGTATAAGTTCTTTGATTAATCTCTCCCCACCCACTCCCCACCCCCACTTTCCCTCTGAGATCCCTCAGTCTGTTCCATGCTTCTATGTCTCTGGATATGTTTTGTTCATCAGTTTATTTTGTTCATTAGATTCCACACATAAGTGAGATGAGGAGATGTTTGTCTCTCTCTGCCTGGCTTATTTTGCTTAACATAATACTCTCCAGGTCCCCCCATGTTGTATCAAACTGTAAGAGATGCTTCTTTTTACAGCTGCGTAGTATTCCCTGGTGCAGATGTCCCACAGCTATTTTATCCACTCATCTACTGATGGGCACTTGGGCTGTTTCCAGATCTTAGCTATTGTAAATTCCCCTGCTGTGAACATCGGGGTGCATATGTCCTTTCTGATGAATGTTTCAGGATTCTTAGGATACATTCCTAGGAGTGGAATTACTGGGTCAAACGGCAGCTCCATTTTTAATTTTTTGAGGACCCTCCACACTGTTTTCCACAGTGGCTGCCCCAGTCTGCATTCCCACCAGCAGTTCACCAGGTTCCCCTTTCCCCACACCCTCGCCAGCACATGTCGTTTGTTGATTTGTTGATGGAGCCATTCTGACAGGTGTGAGGTGATAGCTCAGTGTGGTTTTAATTTTCATCTTTCTGATGATTAGTGACTTTGAGCATTTTCTCATGTCTCTTGGCCATCCGTATGTCCTCTTTGGAGAAGTGTCTATTCAGGTCCTTTGCCCATTTCTTAATTGGGTTGTTTGTCTTCCTCTTGCTGAGTAATATGAGTTCTTTGTACACTTTGGAAATCAGCCCCTTATCAGGGGCATCCTTGGCAAATATGAGACCGTGGGGTTCCTTTGTATTTTGAGGCTGTTTTCTCTTGCTGTGCAGAGCTTTTTAGTTTGATGTAGTCCCATATGTTTATTTTTTCTTTTGTTTCTCTTGCCCTAGGAGATGTATCAGTGAAAAGTCCACTACGTGGGATGTCTGTGACTTTACTGCCCATGTTTTCTTCCAGGATTTTTATGGTTTCGTGACTTATATTTAAATCTTTTATCCATTTTGAGTTTATTTTTGTGTATGGTGAAAGTTGCTGGTCTGGTTTCATTCTTTTGCATGTATCTGTCCAATTTTCCCAGCACCACTTATTGAGGAGACTGTCTTTACTCCATTGGATACACTTGCCTCCTTTGTTAAATATTAACTGACCATAATGTCATGAGTCTATTTCTGGGGTCTCTGTTCTGTTCCATTGATCTATATGCCTGTTGTTGTATCAATACCAGGCCATTTTGATCACAATGGCTTTGTAATACAGTTTGAAATCCGGTAATGTGATCCCTCCCACTCTGTTATTTTTTCTCAAGATGACTGCAGCTATTCGGGGTCTTTTTTGGTTCCATATACATTTTTGAAATGTTTGTTCTAGGTCTGTGAAATATGCTGTTGGTATTTTAATAGGAATTGCATTGAATCTATAAATTGCTTTGGGCAGTATGGACATTTTAATGATATTAATTCTTCCAATGCATGAGCATGGTATATTCTTCCACTGTTTAAATCTTCCTCTATTTATTTTTTCAGTGTCCTGTAGTTTTTGGAGTACAGGTTTTTTACATCCTTGATTAAGTTTATACCTAGGTATCTTATTTTTTTTTAGTTGCAATGGTAAATGCTATTTTTTTTAGTTTCTCTCTCTGAAAGTTCATTGTTGGTGTATAAGAATACCATGGGTTTTTTGGGTGTTGATTTTGTATCCAGCTACCTTGCCAAATTCGTTTATCAAATCTAGTAGTACTTTGGTGGAGTCTTTAGGGTTTTCTAAGTACAATATCATGTCATCTGCAAATAATGACAGTTTTACTTCCTCCTTTCCAATTTGGATCCTTTTATGTTTTCTTCCTGTCTGATGGCTGTGGCTAGGACTTCCAGAACTATGTTGAATAAGAGGGTGAAAGTGGACATCCCTGTCTTGTTCCTGTTTTTAATGGAAATGGTTTTAGTTTTTGCCCATTGAGTATGATGGGCTGTAGGTCTGTCATATATGGCCTTTATTATGTTGAGGTATGATCCCTCTATTCCCACTTGGCTGACTTTTTATCAGAAATGGGTGCTGGATTTTGTCAAATGCTTTTTCTGCGTCTATTGATATGATCATATGATTTTTGTCCTTCATTTTGTTTATGTGATGTATCACATTTATTGATTTGTGGATGTTGTACCAGCCTTGCATTCCTGGAATAAATCCCACGTGGTCATGATGCATGATCTTTTTAATGTATTGCTGGATCCGGTTTGCTAGTATTTTAGTGGGGATTTAAGTATCTATGTTCATCAGGGATATTGGCTTATAATTTTCTTTCTTTGTAGTATCTTTATCTGGTTTTGAGATTAGGATGATGATGGCCTCATAAAAAGAGTTTGGGAGCTTTCCCTTCTCTTGAATTTTCTGGAATAGTTTGAATAGAATAGGTGTTAATTCTTCTTTGAATGTTTGGTAAAACTTGCCAGTAAATCCATCCGGTCCAGGACTTGTGTTTGCTGGGAGTTTTTTGATTACTGCTTCAATTTCATTAGTTGTTATCGGCCTATTCAGGTTTTCTGCCTCTTCTTGATTTAGCTTTGGAAGGTTGTATGCTTCTAGGAATTTGTCCATTTCACTCATGTTGTCCAATTTGTTGACATATAGTTGCTCATAATATTTTCTTACAATGTTTTGTATTTCTGTTGGGTCAGTTGTTATATAGCCTCTTTCATTTTTGATTTTATTTATTTGGGTCCTCTCTCTGTGTTTCTTAGTGAGTCTGGCTAAAGGTGCATCAATTTAATTTACCTTTTCAAAGAACCAGCTTTTGGTTTCATTGATTTTTTTGTATTGTTTTTTTAGTCTCTATGTCATTAATTCCTGCTCTGATTTTTATTATTTCCTTCCTTCTACTTCCTCGGGGCTTTTCTTGCTGTTCTTGTTGTAGTTCTTTTAGTTGTTGTGTTAGATGGTTCATTAGGTCTTTTTCTGGTTTCTTGAGATAGGCCGGTAATGCTATGAATTTTCCTCTCAGGACTGCCTTCGCCATGTCTCATAGATTTTGGGTTGTTTGCTCATTTTCGTTACTTTCCATGAAGTGTTTGATTTCTTCCTTGATCTCATTGGTAACCCATTTATTGTTTAATAACATGCTATTTAGCGTCCATGTGTTTGAATTTTTTTGAGTTTTTTTATAGTGGTTGATTACTAGTTTCATGGCATTGTGATCCGAGAAGATGCTTGATATGATTTTAGTCTTCTTATATTTGTAGAGACTTGCCTTGTGCCCTAACATGTGGTTCGTTTTTGAGAATGTTCCATGTGCACTTGAGAACAATGTGTATTCTGCTGCTTTGGGGTAAAATGTTCTGTAAATGTCAATTAAATCCATTAGGTCTAGTGAGTCATTTAAGGTCTGTGTTTCCCTGTTGAGTTTTTGTCTTGATGATCTGTCCAATGCTGACAATAGGGTGTTAAAGTCCCCCACTATGATTGTGTTGCTGTCAATCTCCCCCTTAATGTCCCCCAAGAAATTTTTTATATATTTAGGTGCTCTTATATTAGGTGCATAAATGTTTATAAGGGTGATTTCGTCCTGTTGGATTATCCCTTTAGTATTATGTAGTGACCATCTTTGTCTCTTGTTATGGTCTTTATTTTGAAGTCTATTTTGTCAGAGATAAGAATTGCTACTCCAGCTTTCTTTTCCTTTCCATTTGCATAGAATATTTTACTCCATCCCTTCACTTTTAGCCTGTGTGAGTCTTTTGCTGTCAGGTAGGTCTCTTGTAGACAGCATATATTTGGGTCCTGTTTTCTTATCCATTCAGCTATCCTTTGTCTTTTGATTGGACCATTTATTCCATTTACATTTAAGGTTACTATTGATATCAACTTATTTAATGCCATTTTTCCCCTTTATGCTGATGTACCTTTCTCTCACTATTCCTTCTTTTCCTTAAAGTGGTCCTTTTAGCATTTCTTGCAATGCTGGTTTGGTGGTAATGAACTCCCTGAGTCTTTTTTGTCTGGGAAGCTCTTTATTTCACCTTCAAGTTTAAATGATAGCCTTGCTGGATAAAGCAATCTTGGTTGCATGTTCTTCCTGTTCATGGAGAACTTCATGTCACTCCCTTCTGGCCCGAAGAGTCTCTGTTGAGAAATCAGCTGTCAGCCTTATTGGGTTTCCCTTGTAGGTCACTGCTTGTCTGTCTCTTGCAGCCCTTAATATTTTCTCTTTGTTCTTGACATTTGCAATTTTAATTATGATGTGTCTTGGAGTGGGTCTCTTTGGGTTCCTCTTGTTTGGAATCCTCTGTGCTGCCTGAACATGTGTGGCTTTCTCCTTCACCAGCCTAGGGAAGTTTCTGTCATTGTTTTCTCCACCAGGTTCTCTATCCCTTGCTGACTTTCCTTCCCCTCTGGCACTACTATAATGCAAATGTTGTTTTGCTTCATGTTGTCCCAAAGTTCCCTTAGACCGTCCTCATGCTTTTTAAGTGTTTTTTCTTTTTGCTGCTCTGATTGAGTGATTTTTTCTACTTTGTCTTCTAAGTCACTTATTCTATCCTTTGCTTCACTGAGCCTGCTTTTAATTCCTTCCAGTGCATTCTTGATAGCATTGTTTATCTCTGTCTGAGTTTTGTTTATGGTATTATCTCTTTTTTCATGTTTTCACTAAAGTCCTCCATCTTATCATCTAGTGTCTTCTTAAGTTCCTTGAACATCCTCAAAGCAATACTCTGAACTGTGTTTCTGATAACTTGCTTAACTTTATCTCATTAAAGCCTTTTTCTTATGATTTTTCCTTTTCTTTAATTTGGGGGTTGTTTCTTTGTCTCCTCATTTTGGTTGGTCTTAGTGTTTGTATCTATATATTAGATATATTTGCTGTCTCTCAGTCTTGTGGGATGGGATTTTGTCTTGTGGGTCCAGTGGAGCCCAGAGGTGTGTTTCCCTTATACTTCTGAGCTCTTTGCTCTAGGCATGTCCTTCTTGTGGGTGTCCTTTTTGTGTTTTCTTTATGTTCTCCTGTTGTGGTTGGGTCTAGATTGTCGTTGATCAGTCCTTGGGAAGATTCTCCTCTCAGGTTGTCTAACTGTGTCTCAGCCCCAACCTCGTCGTTTAAGCTGTTGTAGGGGTCCTGGCAAGGCAGGACAATATACAACTAAACTTCCAGGAAACAAGAGGTATCTTACAAAATATCTTGACAGTCACAGTGAAAACAACGCATGTGAAAATAGAACTGGGTGAGTGAAGAGAGAACACACACACACATAAAAAAAAAAAAAAAAAGCTTAAAAAAAGAGAAAGAAAAGTAACGCTTAGAGAGATGTATATTATTGTTAATAGTGGTGAAAATTCAGAAAATAATAATAAATTAAAATGTAAAAAATAGAGAAGCTACTGGGAGATAACAGAAGCAGAGAAAAGGTTCTGAAAGATGGGCCAGCAAAAAATTAAGAGAATAGGAATAGGATAATAGTTCAAAATGAGAAAACAAAAATACAATGAAGACAATAAGAGAAACTAACAATCGAACAAAAAGACAGGAAGACAGAAGGGAGGATAACAAAAGAATGAAAGAAAAGTAGAAAAAAAAAAAGAAAGAAAAGTTATGCTAATGGATCGAGAGGAGACAGAGAGATAAAGCCCAGGCAGGGAGGAAGTCCGGTAGGAGATTTGGGGAAAACTATAGAGAAAAGCAGTAAACTTGGTTATAATGACAAAGTCCCAGTCATTAAGCAGGAATATCAAGAAAGTCTTGATAGTAGAAGCAAGGATAAAACAAAACAAAGCAAATAACCAAAACAAAACTAAAACCAAGCTAAGCAAGACAAAATTCTTTTATAAAAAAAGATAAAAATTTAGTTAAAAAAGATTTTTAAAAAAACAATTATTATAAAATTTAAAAAAGAAGAAAAAACAAATGTTCTCCCCTTTCTCTTTTTCCTAAGGAAAAAAGAGAAAAAACAAACAAAACAAAACAAAACAAAAAAACCCCAAATCAAAACCAAAACCAAACCAAAACAAAAAAAAAACAGAAGAAAATAAGACAGTCAACCAGGTGGGTTTCTTCTGGGCAGCTTGTGTTGTCTGTGGCTCACTGTTTTGTGGGCTGATTTCCATTCTCCTGGGAGGTGCTTGTGTATCACCCAATGTGAGGAGCCGTCTAGTTTTGGCTCTGGTGTCCTTAGGTAGATGGTTGATCTGAGGCTCTCCGTGGACCACCTCCCCTTGTCAGCTATTTTGCAGCCTTGTGGTTGCCTGGTCTTGCTCCAGAGTCTTCTGTAGAGTCTTCAGGGTGCAGGGTGGCTAGTGTAGCTCAGGGTGTCACTCCCCTTGAGGTGTCGCTGTCAGGCGCTCCTCTGCAGGAGTTAGTCTCTGCTCCACCGCCAGCTCCTCAGTCCCTACCCTGTCCTCTGGTTCTAGTTCCCCAGGCTCTGTCTGCTGCAGCTTCACATTGATTTCAGCCTGTCGCCTTTTCTGTCTGGGCCGTTTCAGCAGCCTGGGCTCCGTGGGTTCGATTAAAGAACATTCCAGTGAGCCCTTTGCCTGCCCAGCCCCCAGGAGGGGTTTCAGCATTTCCTCCAGCTCCCAAAGGACAGTCCCTGAGAGTCTTATTCCTGTAAAGTCCTCCTGTGAGCTGCTGTCCTTCCCCCTCAGGACTGTGCCCTGCGGGGTGTCTGGGGCCTGGTGAGCGGGACCCACCCCTTTCCTGTTGGGGGCGGTGCTCCCGGCTGCGGGAGAGGCCAGCGGGCTCTGTCCCTCCCTGCTCAGCTCTGGTTGGCTGGTCTCACCAGGCCCGCCCCTCAGACCGTCTACTGTGCAGATGCCAATCCCAGCCTCTGCTGGTCTGTCCCCCAGTGCACGCGGGGAAGGTGGGAGCCAGTTCTGAGATCAGACTCACAAACGCACAGAGCAACACACAGGCAGAGAGTCCGCCCCTCAAGGTCCTGCCGCCCAGTGGGAGGGGAGCCAAAGTCAGCTCCACGCAGCTCCCTGCACCGCTGGTCTCAGCAAAGCTGGGACAGCTTCCCAGGCCACCAAAAGCCCCTCAGGGCTGGTCACCGATCCCAGCCTCTTGGCACCGGGAGCTCAGGGCGGGAGGGCTCCTCCCCTCCCCCACACCACGCAGATTCAGCGCTTTCTGGGGCTCAACACTGCCCCACAGGGAGGCAGAGGGTCCCCGTGTGTGGCTGCTCAGCACAGTCCTCTGGTCCCTTACCACTCGGGTGCCACAGACCTTGGGACAGCCCTTCCTGTGGTTGGCACCTCGAGCATTAGTCGCCTGTTGCAGCCGCCACTAGAAGCTTTGTTTCCTAGGAAGGCGCCGTCCCCTCCTCACGGACTCACCGCTCCCCTGAGTCTCTCTACCCACCACTCCCCTGGGTCTCTCTATCCTCCGTGGGGCACTCCTTCCCCTCTCCTTGCTCCGGGTGTGGGATCCCCACCTTTGGATGCTGGTCCACACTCCCGAGGGGAGGGAGCTTCGCAGCCTCCAAGCCTCCGGGCTCGGAGCCCAGCACAGGCCTCAGGGGGGACACCCCCTTCCTATGCCCCCCTCTCTTACCAGACTCCGTGATGTCTCTCCAGTGCTCCCCACTCGCATTCCGTCCACTCAGATATGTTTCCCTGGTTTTTCCAAGCTGGCTGCATAGGATTTTAGGAGTAAATGGAGTCCATGGCTGGGAGTGGGGGAGCTCTGCTGCTTCTCACAGCCCCGCCAGCTTCCCTCCCCCCATGATTTACATTTAAGTCTTTTATCCATTTTGAATTTATTCTTGTGTATAGTGTAAGTTGGTGGTCAGGTTTCATTTTTTTTGCATGTGCTTGTCGAATTTTCCCAACATTATTTATTGAAGAGACTGTCTTTACTCCATTGTATCCTCTTGCCTCCTTTGTCAAATATTAATTGAGTGTAATACCGTGGGTCAATTTCTGGGGTCTCTATTCTGTTCCATTGATCTATATGTCTGTTCTTGTGCCAGTACCAGGCTGTTTTGATTACAGTGGCTTTTAGTATAACTTGATATCTGGTATTGTGATCTCCCCAACTTTGTTTTTCCTTCTCAAGACTGCCATGGCTATTTGGGGTCTTTTTTGGTTCCACTTAAAATTTTTTAAGTGTTTGTTCTAGATCCGTGTAATATGCCATTGGTAGTTTTAGTGGGATTGCATTGAATTTATAGGTTGCTTTGGGTAGTATGGACATGTTAATGATGTTAATTCTTTCAATCCATGAACTCAGTATATTCTTTCACATGTTTATGTCTTCCTCTATCTCTTTTTACAACATCCTGTAGTATTCCAAGTACAGGTCTTTTACTACATTGGTTAAGTTTATTCCTAAATATCTTAATTTTTTTGTTGCAATGGCAAATGGGGTTGTTTTTCCAGTTTCTCTTTCTGAGAGTTCATTATTGGTGTACAAAAATGCCGTGGATTTTTGGGTGTTAATTTTGTATTCTGCTACCTTGCTGAATTCATTTATTAAATCTAGTGGTTGTTAGTGGAGTCTTGAGGGTTTTCTATGTACAATATCATGTCATCTTTAAATAATGAGTTTTACTTCTTCCTTTCCAATTTGTATACCTTTTGTATTTTCTTCTTGTCTAATCGCTGTGGCAAGGACTTCCAGTACTATGTTGAATAAGAGTGGTGAGAGTGGACATCCCTCTCTTGTTCCTGATTTTAAGAAAAATGTTTTTAGGTTTTGCCCATTGAGTATGGTGTTGGCAGTACATTTGTCATATATGGCCTTTATTATGTTGAGGTATGATCCCTCTAGTCCCATTTTGCTGAGAGTTATTATAAAATATGGGTGTTGAATTTTATCAAATACTTTTTCTCTGTCTATTGATATGATCATGTGATTTTTGTCTTTCAATTTGTTTATGTGATGTATCATGTTTATTGATTTGAGAATATTGTACCAGCCTGCATCCCTGAAATAAATCCCACTTGGCCATGGTGTATGATCTTTTTAATATATTGCTGGGTCTGATTTGTAAGTATTTTGTTGAGGATTTTAGAATCTATGTTCATCAGGGACACTGGCCTGTGATTCTCTTTCTTTGTAATATCTTTATCTGGTTTTGGAATTAGGCTCGTGCTGACCTCATAAAAAGAACTTGGAAGTGTTCTTTCCTCTTGGACTTCTTGGAATAGTTTGAGGAGTATAGGTGTTAGTTCTTCCTTGAATGTTTGGTAAAACTCCCCTGTGAAGCCATCCTGTCCAGGGCTTTTGTGTGCTGGGAGCCCTTTGATTACTGCTTCAACTTCATCAGCAGTTATTGGCCTATTCAGGTTTTCTGACTCTTCCTGATTGAGTTTTAGAAGGTTGTATTTTTCTAGGCATTTGCCCATTTCATCCAGGTTGTCTTGCTTGGTGGCATATAGTTGTTCATAGTATTTTCTTACAATTCTTTGTATTTCTGTTGGGTCAGTTGCTACTTCACCTCTTTTCTTTCTGATTTTGTTTATTTGGGTCCTCTCGCTTTGTTTCTTGATGAGTCTAGCTAAAGGTTCATCACTCTTGTTTATCTTTTCAAAGAACCAGCTCTTGATTTCATTGATTTTTTGTGTTGTTTTTTAAGTTTCTATGTCATTAATTTCTGCTCTGATCTTTATTATTTCCTTCCTTCTACTTATTCTGGGCTTTTCTTATTGTTCTCTTTCTAAGTCTTTAAGTTGTAGTTAGAGAGTTTATTAAATGTTTTTCTTGTTATTTGAGGTAGGCCTATAGTGCTATGAACTTCCTTCTAAGGACTGCTTTCGTTGTGTCCCATAGTTGTTGTGTGTTGATTTTCATTTTTTTTCAAGAGGATTTTTATTTCATTCTTGATCTCTTTGGTAACCTATTCATGGTTTAATATCTCACTATATTTAGCCTCCATGTGTTTGAATGTTTTTAGTGTTTTTACTATTGTTGATTCCTAGTTTCATGCCATTGTATGAGAAGATGCTTGATATGATTTCAATCATCTTGAAATGTAGAGACTTGTTTTGTGTCCTAACATGTGGTCTATCTTTGAGAATGTCTTGCGTGCAGTTGAGAGGAATGTATATTCTGTAGATTTGGGGTGAAATGGCCTGTACATATCAATTAAATCTATCTGATCTAGTGTGTAACTTCGGGTCACTGTTTCCTTGTTGAGTTTTTGTCTGAAGGCCTATCCAGTGAGGTCAGTGGAATGTTAAAATCCCCTACTATGCTGTATTGTGGTCAATTTCTCTTTTAAAGTCCACCAAGATACACACACACACACACACACACACACACACACACATTCCTATATTGGGTGCATATATGTTCATCAGGGCTATATCTTCCTGTTGGATCAATCCCTTTAATATTATGAAGTGACTTTTCTTGTCTCTTGTTATGGTCTTCAGTCTGAAGTTTTTTTGGTATGATATGAGTATTGCTACCCCAGCTTTTTTGGCATTTTTATTTGCATTGAAATTTTTCCCACCCCTTCACTCTCATCCTGTGTGAGTCTTTTGTTCTGAGGTGGGTCTTGTGTAGACAGCATTTATGTGTCATGTTTTCTTATCCATTCAGCTACTCCATGTCTTTTGATTGGAGCATTTAATCCACTTACATTTGAAGTTATTATTGATAGATCCTCATCTACTGCCATTTCAATTTTTTATGCCTATGTTCAGTCCCTTTAACATTTCCTGCAGTGCTGGCTTGGTGGTGATAAACTCCTTTAACCTTTTTTTGTGTGTCTGGGAAGCTCTTCATTTCACCACCTATTTTGAGTGATAGCCTTGCTGGGTAGAGCAGTCTTGGTTTCAGATCCTTGTTTTGCATTATCTTGAATACTTCATGCCATTCCCTTCTAGCCTGTAGAGTTTCTGATGAGAAGTCAACTGACAGCCTTATGGGAGCTCCTTTGTAGGTAACAGATTGCTTTTCTCTTGCTGCCTTTAAGATCCTTTCTTTGTCTTGAATTTCTGGAATTTTAATTATGATGTGTCTGGCTATAGACCTCCTTGAATTTCTCTTGCTTGGGACTCTCTGTGCCTCCTGACCTTGTGTGACTATTTTCTTCATCAGGTTAGAGAAGTTTTCTGCCATTATTTCTTCAAACAGATTCTTTATTTCTTGCTTACTTTCTTCTCCTTTTGGTATTTTATGATGTGAATATTATTATGTTACATGTTGTCTCACAGCTCCCTTTTTAAAATTTTTCTTTTCTTTTTGACCTCTGATTGACCATTTTTTCTACCCTGTCTTCCAATTCCCTGATTCAATCTTCAGCTGCTTGAAATCTGCTGTTTCTTCTTTTCTATATATTCTTTATTTCTACTATGTCATTCTTAATTTCCTTCATAGTTTCCATATCTTTTCTCATGGTGTTGAGCATCCTTGCAATCAGTATTCTGAACTCTATATCTGATAGATTGCTTATCTCTATTTCATTTATATCTTCTTCTGGAGAATTCTCTTGTTCTTTAATTTGGGTCTCTTCTTTGTTGTTTTTTTCTCCCCATTTTTTTTTTGCCTGTTTGGGTTTATTTCTATGTATTAAGTAGGCCTACTAGAACTCCCAGTATTTTTGGAGGGTCTCTGGTGCAGGCCAATGTTAGACACAGTTTGTGACCCTTGAGTGCCCTGTTTGGAGCTTTCCTCGCTTCACAGCTTGTGGCTCCCTCTTCTGGGGCTGAGTGCATTTTGACAGGACCAAGATGCACACCAAATTCTTCTTTTCTAAGCCTCAGGTCTAGAAGCAGATCAGGCAAAGACTCAAAGCACCCAGTGTACTGCCTTTGCCTGCATGCTGATTAATCTGCATCTCTTAATGATTCTTAGGTTGTCAACCACAGGGTGGGGGTGAGAGATTTTCCAATAGGGTGGAGCAATTGCTTCTCACAGCTCACCTCCTCCAGCAAAATTTGCCTGGGTGGCAAAAGGTCTGCCTAAAAAGATGTCCTCTGCAGTATGGGGAAATTACTCTGCACAGGAATCAAGACAGCTGCCCTCCAAGCTCTATCCTCAGAGACAGCATACCTGGACTCCCCTTACACAGCTCCATCCCACTCTGCCCTCCCTCTGCTAGATCCCAAGGTCAGTGGTTGCACACAGAATATTGTGCATTGACCTTTTAAGAAGGTGCAGGCATTTCTGGCTGTCTCTCCCTGGCAGACAGAAACTCTTTTGCTTTTCACAGCCAGATTTTATGTGGGCACCTTTCTCAGTTCTGGTCTCTGGGCTGGGAAGCCCAGCCTGGGGTTTAGGCCCCAGAGTTCTCAGTGGGAACCCCCCACAGCTGAGATCTTTCTCTGGACCTTCAACTGCTGCCTGTGGGAGCCCAGCCAGCCCTTTCTTTCCTCTGCACTTCCTACCAGTCTCTGTGAGGTCTCTACTTTATGTTTTTGATTACGAGGGTGCTCTCCAGCTAGTCTTCAGTTGATTATTCAGGATGGTTTTTCTACATTTTTAGTTGTAATTCCAGTTTGGTGCTGGGAGAGTGTCAGTTTAGCTTCCACTTAATTTGTCGCCATATGGAACTCCTAATTTCTTTTTTATATAATAAATTAGTCCTTCCTTTTTCAACCTTAGCACTATTGACATTTTTCTTAAAAATTAACAAAGTGGTTTGACATTTTAAAAAAACAATTGACAGTATTTCTTGAAAATGAAAAGTATGAGCTCTCAAGCAAAAATTGGAATTTGGAGCACTGGGTTCCTCTACTATGCTTGACAGCTTCCCTATGCCTAAAGACTCTTATAATGAGATCAGTGCCGACATTAACAAATATGACCTTTTGATACTGTATGATAAAATGTGTCAACATTTAAAAGAACTCCATAATGCAGTGAGGGGCTATTTTACAAATTTGGTTTCATGATGTTACAAAATCATGCATGGGTAAAGATCTGTTTTAAAGATCCACAATGTAAACCAATTGATTTTACTATAATATTTTGAAAAAATTTATTGATCTGGTTTCAGATATCATATTGAAAATACCCTTTGAAAAACTACCACTTGTTGAATTTTGGTTTGGGATCAAAATGTCACAACTTTCTAAAAAGGCTATTAAAATTCTCCTTCCTTTCCAACTGTGTGAGTTAGAGTATTTCCATATACTTCAACTAAAACAACATATCACAACAAATGGAATGCAGAACAGAGAAGATAATCTAGTTCTTTTCATTTTTTAATATAGTTTTATTTCTTTTCCTTGACCTCTGACCCTCCATCTTCATTCTGAAGCTAGTCACGTTACTTCCTCCTCAAAAGTCCCAGGTGCTTTTTGAGCTTCTGCTCCTGCATGGGGATTGTAGTGAGTGAATTTATGGGCAGTCGAGTGTGTATACAGGCCCCTCAGCAGGAGTGTACAGGTCTGCAGCAGCCCTCCACCTTATCCATATACAATCGCCTGTGATTTTCACAGCCAGATATCATGGGGACTCCTTCCTGGCATGGGTGTTCCAGGATGAGGGGCCTGGTGTGGGGCTGTGACCCCTTATTCCACAGGGGGACCTCTGCAGTTGAGATATCCCTCTGGATTCTTAATTGCCACACTTGGGTGTAGGACCGGTTCTGTGTCTGCACCCCTCCTGACAGTCTTGACATGTCTTCTTTATATCCTTAATTGTAGGACTTCTGTTCAGCTAGACTTTAGGTGGTTCTAAATAATAATTGTTCTATAGTTTAGTTATAATTTTGATGTGGACCTGGGAGGAAGCAAGCACAGCATGTACCTATGCCACCTTCTTGACTGGAAGTCTCTATTTTCAATTAAGACAAACATTGAAAAGATCTGAAAAAATATAAAACAATACTAATTTTATTGTCTTGAAAAATATATTTTTCATTAAGATATGATATTATATGTGTAGGGACTGAATGTGTATCTTCCCAGTATTTATTTGTTGAGATCTTAACCACCTATCCTGTTAAGAGGTGAGGCCTTTGCGAAGTGATTAGGTCAAGAGGGTGGAGCTTTCATAAGTAGGATTAGTGCCCTTAGGAAAAAGGACACCAGAGATCTCTCTGACTTTCATGTGAGAATACAAGGATAAGACAGCAGGTTGCAACTGGAAAGAAGGCCCTCAGCAGAATCCAACTATACTGGTACCCTCATCTCTGACTTCCAGACTCTAGAACTGTGAGAAGTAAATTTCTGTTTTTTATAAGTCACTTAGTCTATGGTGCAATGGTAGCCCAAGCCAACTAAGAAAATACTTTAACATGTAATGGGTTTACTATTGTTATTTAAACGAATTAATAAATATTTTAAACCTACATTTAAAAAATGTTTTTCAAGTTCTATAGTTTTAAGTGTATAAAGACTTTTGAGAACTAGTTTGAGTGCATCTGTTGAGTACATCTAATAGTATCAAACTATTTTATGCATAAACTCAGTTTTTCACTTAAAAAGTATCAAGGACATTCTTTCATGTCATGTATCCAATAACATAAATAATAGCTACCTTTCATTAAGTGTGTAGATGGTGCCCAGAGGTTGTGCTAAGCAGTTTGTGTACTTTAACTCACTCCTCACAAATGGACTTGTGAGAAGTGGGTGCTATTTACCCTGTAATTTTGTACTACAAATGAAACTGAAGCACAGTGTGGTTAAGCTACTTGCCAAAGGATATACAGCTAATTAAGTAATCCTGCAAGTTTTGAACTCAGACACTCTGACTCTAGAGCTTGTAGGCTTCCTAGTAGTCAAAAGTGTGGAAGTCCCAAGATCTCTGTGAATAAGTGTGCATTGAGTAGTAAGGACTATAGTAATGTATAGAGCTTTGATTAGGAATAATTACAACCTAAGATAGACGGGACTGTGTTTAATCACCTCTATGCCCTTCATGTCTTTTTTACACTTCATGTTGTTGAATGAATGAGTGTTGGTGTCTCATTTATAACCCTAGAGCTCTGGGGCAAAATGTAAAGAGTAGAATGGCTGGGAAAGGCTCTGTCCAACAAATCCTCTAGAACCCTTGATACGACCTTTGGAAGTGTGGTGTCAACAGTGGTGGCTGGAACAGTTTATACAGGTTTGGGGGAACCAATTATTGAATATTCAGGATTTTTGTTAAACCGTTGGTATCTTGAAATTGGACATGGTGGGAGGATTTACACCACAGAAATTGGCAAATGTTACAAATCAGGGCTAGTTTCTGCCCCTGCACAGTGCCCCCTCACAACCCACAGCCAGTTTACTACCACACTACTGGCAATAACACTTCAGGGTTAAAAATAAAAAACCTGTACAACAAATAAAATACAGTGTAGTGGTTAAAACTATGGGTTCTGAAGTCAGAGAGACCTGAGTTCAACCGTATTGTTACTTATCTCATCTGTGCTTTGGGGAAAGTTACTTAATTACTTTGTGCCTATATTTCCTTAGCCATAAAACAGGGATACCACCATTTGTCTCTTGACATTATACATATGAGAAGTGCTTAGCTCAGTGCCTGGCATGTAGAAATAGCTCAGTGAATGATAACTATTGTAGAGTTAAAAGAACCAAGGAACACAGACAGGCCCTGAACATGGTCTAGGACACTAGGGATGTGGTATCTCCATGCCAGCAGACACTGCTTTACCATGGTTGTCAGCCCAGCCCTATCAGGCCACCTTGACCAAAGGCTGCGATTCTTCGCGAACTCTTATGAAGACTGATTGCTGGTCTCAGCTCAGTGCTTATCACCTAGAAACCCCACACACCAGAATTTGGCTTGCTTGATGGATATCTCAGAGAGAGAATGAGCCCTGGCACTCAACCTCTATAACTCCCTTCAAGAAAAGACAATCCATTCAAGGCAGATTTGTTAGCAAGTAGCAGAAATCACATTGCCCTTGAGAGCAAGACCCATGTTCCTGAGGCATGACAATGACATAAAATCATCCTATCAGATTTGGCAATTATTAAACATGCAATACATATCCTGAGTTGAATGCAAAGGGTTATTCAAAACTTCAGCAGCCCTAGAGTAAGGTAGCTGAAGCTTCCAGTGCCATGCCCATGTCACCTTGGGACCAGCTTTTTCACACCTGATGTCTTCCTACCACTGCCACTGAGACTTTAGCCATAGGAGCATGTTGGGCTTGCAGGCATGCTCTTGGGAGCAACCCTCAGCCAATGATGGACCAGAGTTGGTGGCTAAATCCCAGCTTTCTCACCACTTGGGTAAGACAGCTCTGAGGCATGTTCCACAGCACCCACCAGAGGTTACAGGTAGGGTTGGGCCCAGTTGTCCACAGCAGTGACCTTACTGATTACTGCTGCTTGTCTTCCCTTTTCTCTACTTCTTGGGTTCACTTCCCAAATAAAGTATAGGTACAACTTTGTCTCAGGGTTGGCCTCTGGGAGAGTCTAACCCAAGACAAAATGATGCCAATTATTCAACACCTATTATGTACCAGACAGTATTTGGTGCTTTCCTTTGTGGACTGGCTTTATGGAGAAGATGAGACATGGGGTAAGATAAGTGAAAGGAATAGAACTGAGCTTACAGTGGCAAAGCTGTCCAGAATTCAGATGAAGAGTTGTCTTCTGCTCTCCCTCCATCCTACTTGGGTTGTGACATGCAACAGTTACCAAACTTGTAAATGTTGACTGCAAGCATTTTACCGAGATTGATGGGCTTGCTGGAGAAATCTTGGAGAAATGAGAGCAGATGTTTAATATGGAGCTTGCAGACTGGCCTTTTCCATTTATAATAACAGATAGCATTTATTAAGCTCTCACTCTTTGTCAACACAACAATGCTACATGATCGGTAGGTACTGTTATATTTCATTTTATGGATAAAGCAACTGAGTCTCAGAGAGGTAAAGTAATCCACATAAAGATATACAACACAGGTAAATGGCACAGCCAGGATTCAAACTCAGAGCCCATGCTCCTGACCCATGGCCACCAGGGTGCTGAGCTTGGAAGTGTACAGATGAATATAGATCAGATTCTCCCTCTCCTATCCTTCTGGGCCACAGGGTCATTGTTCAGTCATCTGAGGGAACAGCCTTTCTCTAATTTGTTCTGTTTTCAATAAGGTGCCGACACTTGTGGAATATTGCAACCCTCTGCCCCTTCTCTACCTTTCTGCCTTTGAGACCCCCAGCACATTTATTATAGGTACACCAGGTGAGGGAGTGAGAACCACTGTGAACAACAATAAGACAAAGAAAGCCCACCACTGCCCATTGCCAGAGACCTGAAAACAAAGTCAGATACTGACTTTATTCTTTGGAAGAAAACTAAAGATCGCAGATTCGAAGATGACAGTGGAGTGGGTGGATCTTGCTTGCAATGCCTCCCAGAGCCAAACTGGAAGTTATAGCTAAAACGGGGAGCAATCACCCTGAATTACTAACTTGAGACTACCTGAAGAGGAGACTTTTAACCAAGGACTGCAGAAGCCACATCAGCCTGGTAAGAAAGGAGGAGTCACGGAAGGGGCTGGGCTCCCACAGGCAGCAGGCTGAGGTTACCAAGTGATATCTCAGCTGTGGGAAGATCCCCCGAGAGGCTGAAGCTTAGCCCGCAGAGTGGGCTCCACAGCCCAGAGCCCCAGCCAAGAACAGGAGCCCACATAGCATCCAGCTGTGAAAGGCAATGGGGTTTCTGTCCAACATGGAGAAGTGGAGCGACTGGAGTCAAAGCAACCCCTTTAAAAGGCCAACACATATTTTGTCTGCAGCCACTCACCCTGGGCTTCACTGGAGGAGGGTAGTGAGAACTGGAGTCGCCTGAGGAGAGTCTTGGGTGGCTGGTTTTGTGGAGAGACATGGGGGAGTGGCCACCAGGATCCTTGTGCTGGGTCATCCTCTGATACTGCTGCAGCCATTTTTCTTGGGAGGAACAATCCCCTCCCAGAAGCATCAGCCTGTGGAATCCTGCTTGCTCCACCCTACATTTTCAGCCCCACTGAGGAATCAGGGGCATGGGCTGGGGCTTAGAAGACTGGGAAGTCTCAGGAGTTGTCAGTGACTGACTTTGGGACAGGGCCATTCCACCAACTTTCCAGGGAACTTCACAGGAGATCCAACCCCCTTGCCCAGCTTCCAGTAGACCCAACCCCTGGGCTCTGGAGGCTCCACCAGCCTGAATACTCCACTCTGCCCTGCGAGGTCAAGGAAAATCTGGGTCAGACTCAGACATGTGGCTCTGGGGCAGAGAAACACACCCACCATTTTCTCTGAAGTATGAACGGCACCTCCCCTATACGGGAGATCCAGTGGCTTCATCTTCCCAATTCCACCAGAAGCTCATTTAGAAACAGCCTTTGCAGTGTCTAAGCCTGGCAGCCCGTGAGCAGGTGGAGACAGGCAGAGGCAGATCCTAGGATGTTTGCTAACCCAGCTCCATGCTGGTAAAAAGTGGACTTGGAGCACAGCTTAGTCCTTGTGCACAGCCAACCCCAGCAGTAACAGCCACAAACTGTGGATTGCTTGTAGCTGTGGACAGGTTTCCCAGGGACAGACATAGACAGCATCTGACATTGGTTTGCACCAGAGAAACTCCTGGGAAAGCCCAGAACCTTACCCCAAGTGGCCAGCTGCAGACAACTTTGGAGCAGGACCCATAAAGTTTCACTATTTTTTTTTTTATTCTTTAAAAATTTTTTGTTCTATTTTTGTTGTTCTTGTTTTCTTTTTTCTCCTGTTTTTTTCCTTCATATTTCTATTCTCTCTTTCCTTTTTTAATTCTATTTTTTTAAAATTTTCTTATACTTTTTTCTGTTTTTCTTTTCCTAATCTTTATTTTTTCCTTCATATATTTTTCCTTTATTTTTCTCTTAAATTTTTTTGGTCTTTTATTATTCTTGTTTCTTTTCTTACTCTTTTTGTTTGTTTGTTTTTGTTGTTGGTGGTGTTTTCCTGGTCCTGTTTTGTTTTGATTTGTCTTGTTTTGTTGTCAGATACTGTACAACAGCTCACATGATGTGTTCAAAGTTGAACCTCACAGGAAACCAGCCTGAGGGTCAATCACACCCAAGGAAGGACCAACAAAAATCAAGACCCAATTACAAAAGCAGGGGCCACATAACACACACAAGGGACATTACTAAAGCATCCAGCTCAGGGGATCAAGGATACTGCACCACTGGGTCCCACAGGACACCTACTACATAAGGCCACCCCACAAAGACTGAGAGTCACAGAAGATCTATCTAATATATAGAAACAAACACAAAGGGACAGCCAAAATTAGAAGACAAAGAAGCATGCTCCAAATAAATGAACAGGAGAAATCTCCAGGAAAAAAGCCAGATAAAATGGAAACAAGCAATTTATTAGAGAGTTCAAAGTAAGGATGATCAAGGAACTTAGTGAGAATTACAAGAAACAGTGGGAACTTTAACAGCATGCAAAAGGACATATAAGCCACAAATAAAAACCAATCAGAAATGAATAAGACTATATCTGACATCAGGAATACACTGGAAGGAATTAAAAGTAGGTTGGATGAAGCAGAGGATTGAATCAATGATTTGGAAGGCAAGTTAGAAGAAAACACTGAATCAGAGCAGAAAAAAGAAAACAGAATTTAAAAGAATGATGATAGCTTAAGGGAACTTTGGGACAACGTTAAATGCAACAATGTCCACATGATAGGGATAGCAGAAGGAGAAGAAAGTGAGCACAGAATAGAAAACTTGTTTGAAGAAGTAATGACAGAAAACTTTCTTAACCTAATGAAACAAAAGGTCAGAAAACACAGAGAGTACCAATCAAGACAAACCCAAAAAGAGACCCAAACTGACACATCATAATTAAAATGGCAAGGGTTAAACATAAAGAGAGGATATTAAAGACAGCAAGAGAGAGACAGTCAGTTACCTATAAGGGTGTTCCCATTAGGCTGTCAGCAGATTTCTCAACAGAAACACTTCAGACCAGAAGGGATTGGCATGAAGTATTCAAAGTAATGAAAAGCAAGGACCTGAATCCAAGACTACTCCATCCAGCAAGGTTATTTTAAATTGAAGATGAAATGAAGACTTTCCCATACCAAAAAAAAAAAAAAAAAAAAAATCTAAAGGAATACATTACCACCAAACCAGCATTGCAAAAATATTAAAGGGACTGCTTTAAGAAAAAGAAGAAGAAATAGAGAAAGGAATATAAGTATAATAAAAAAAAAAAAAAATGGCAGTAAATAAGTGCCTATCAATAATAAGCACAAATGTAAATGGATTAAATGTTTCAATAAAAGACATAGGAGAGCTAAATGGATAAGAAAATGTGACTCATATATGTGCTGTCCACATGAGACCCACCTCAGAACAAAAGATTCACACAGGATAAAAGTGAAGGAATGGAAAAAAATATTCCATGCAAATGGAAACAAACAAAAAATTTTCCAGGATAGCAATACTTATATCTCACAAAATAGATTTCAAAACAAGAGTCATAAAAGAGACAAAGAAGGTCACTACATAATACTAAAGAGATCAAAACAAGTGGGAATAACCCTGGTAAACATATATGCACCCAATATAGGAGATCCTAAATATATAAAAAAAACTCTTGGCGGACTTTAAAGAAGAAGTTGACCAAATGCAGTCAAAGTAGGAGACTTTAACACCCCACTGACCTCACTGGATAGATCCTCCAGACAAAAAATCAAGGAAACATCATCCTTAAATGACACATTAGATCAGATAGGTTTAATTGATATTTACAGAACATTTCATCCCAAAGCAGCAGAATATATATTCTTCTCAAGTGCACATGGAATATTCTCAAAGATAGACCACATGTTAGGACATAAAATAAGTCTTAACAAATTCAAGAGGATTGAAATCATATCAGGCATCCTCTCAGATAACAATGGCATGAAACTAGAAATCAACTACAATAAAAACCCTCAAAAACATTCAAACACATTGAGACTAAATAGCTTGTTATTAAAGAATGAGTGAATTATCAAAGAAATCAAGGAAGAAATAAAAAATTACTTGGAAACAAGTGAAAATGAACACACAACCACCTCAAATCTATGGACACAGTGAAAGCAGTTTTGAGAGGGAAATTTGCAGCACTGCAGGCCTACCTCAAGAATCAAGAAAAATCTCAAAAAAGTAATCTAACCATACACCTAAAAGCACATAGAAAAAGAACAACAAACAAAGCCCAGAGTAAGTAGAAGGAAGAAAATACTAAAGATCAGAATGGAAATAAATTACATAGAGACTAAAAAACAATACAAAATATCAATGAAACCAAGAGCTGGTTCTTTGAAAAGATAAACAAGATTGATGATCTTTTAGCCAGACTCATTAAGAAACAAAGACTCAAATAAAATCAGATATGAAAGAGAAGTAACAACTGACATCACAGAAATAGAAAAGATAGTAAGAAAATACTATGAGCAACTATACACCAACAAATTGGACAACCTGGGTGAAACACAGTCTTCCAAAACTGATTCAGGAAGAATCAGAAAACCTGAATAGGCTGATAACACCTAATGAAATTGAAGCAGTAATAAAAGTAAAAAATAAATAAAATAAACTCCCAGGAAACAAAAGTCCTGGACTGGATGCCTTCACAGTAGAATTTTACCAAACATTTAAAGAAGAATTAACACCTATCCTCCTCAAAATACTCCAAAAAAAAATTCAAGAAGAGGGAAAACTTCCAAGCTCTTTTTACAAAGTGAAAATTATCCTAATTCCAAAACCAGATAAAGACAATGCAAAGAAAGAAAATTATAGGCCAGTATCCCTGATAAACATAGATGCTAATATCCTCAACAAAATATGAGTAAATCTGATCCATTAAAAAGATTATATACCATGATCAAGTGGTATTTATTCTGAAGATCCAAGTTGGTACCAAAAAAATTCACAAATCAATAAATGTGATATATCACATAAACAAAATGAAAGATTAAATTCATGTGATCAGCCCTGGCCAGTGTGGATCAGCAGTTAGAGCAATGACATGTGCACCAAAGGGTCTCAGGTTTGATTTCTAGTCAAGGTCACATTCCTGGATTGCAGGTTCAATCCCCAGCCCTCGTTGGGGTGTGTGCAGGAGGCAACCAATCAGTGTGTCTCTCATATTGATGTTCCTCTCTCTCTCCCTCCCTTCTTCCCTCCCCTTCCTCCTTCCCTTCCACTCTCTAAAAAAAAAAAAATCAATAGAAAAAATATACTTGGGTGAACATTAACAAATAAAAATCACATGATCATATCAATAGATGCAGAAAAAGCATTGGATAATATCCAGCACCCACTTTTAAGAAAAGCTTTCAGCAAAGTGGAATTGGAGGGATCATACCTCAACATAATAAAGGCCATATATGAAAAACCTTCAGCTAACATCATAATCAATGGGCGAAAACTAAAAGCATTTCCCTTAAGCTCAGGATAAGACAGGAATGTCCACTTTCACCATTCTTATTCAACATAGTACTGAAAGTCTTAGCCACAGTGATCAGACAAGAGAAAGAAATAAAATGCATCCAAATTGGAAAGGAGGAAGTAAAACTGTATTATTTGCAGATGACATGATATTGTGCATAGAAAACCCTAAAGACTCCACCAAAAAACTACTAGATCTAATAAACGAATTTGGCTAAGTAACAAGATGCAAAATTAATACCCAGAAATTGGTGGCATTTTTATACATCAATAATGAACTATGAGAAAGAGAAACTAAAAAAACAATACAATTTACCATCACAACAAAAAAAATTAGGTACCTAGGAATAGACTTAACCAAGGAGGTAAAAGATCTGTACTCAGAAAACTATAAGATATTGAAGAAAGAAATAGAGGAAGATACAGATAGGTGGAAGCATATACCATGTTCATGGATTGAAAAAATTAACATCATTACAATGTCTGTACTACCCATAGCAATTTATAGATTAAACACAATTCCTATTAAAATACCAATGGCATACTTCACAGATCTAGAACAAATATTCCAACAATTTATATGGAACCAAAAAAGACCCCAAATAGCTGCAGCAATCTTCAGAAAGAAGAACAAATTTGGAGGGAATCACAATACCAGATATCAAACTAGTCTACAAAGCCATTGTAATCAAAACAGCCTGGTACTGGCACAAGAAGAGGCATATAAATTAATGGAACAGAACAGAGAGCCCAGAAATCAACCCACACCTTTATGGTCAACTAATATTTGACAAAGGAGGCAAGAATATACAATGGAGTAAAAACAACCTCTTTAATTAAAGGTGTTTGGAAAACTGGACAGGTGCATGCAAAAAAACACAACTAGACCATCAACTTACACCATACACAAGAATAAACTCATAATGGATAAAAGACTTAAGTGTAAGTTGCAAAACCATAAAGACCCTGGAAGAAAACACAGGTAATAAAATGTCAGCCATCTTGCATAGCAATATTTTTACCAATATATCTCGTAGGACAAGAGAAACAAAGGAGAAAATAAACAAATGGGACTACCTCAAAATAAAAAGCTTCTGCAAGCAAAAGGAATCATCAAAAAAATGAAAAGGGAGCCCACTGTATGGGAGAACATTTTTGCCAATGTTACATCTGATAAGGGGTTAATAGCCAAAATATACAAAAAACTTACACAACCTCACAAAAGGAAGAAAAACAACCCAATTAAAAAATGGGCAAAGAAATGGACACTTCTCTAAAGAGGACATACAGTTGGCCAACAGACAAATGAAAAAATGCTCCAAGTCATCAGAGAGGGGCAAATTAAAACTATAGTGAAGTATTAGATTACAGCTGCCAAGTGGCTACCATCAATAAATCAACAAATGACAAGTGCTGGTAAGGATGTGGAGAAAAGGGAACCCTAGTACACTCCTGGTGGGACTGAAGGCTGGTGCAGCCACTATAGAAAGCAGTATGGAGCTCCCTCAAAAAATTAAAAATGGAGCTGCCTTTTGACCCAGTGATCCCACTTCTAGGAATACATACTAAGAATTCTGAAACACCAATCAGAAAAAATATGTCCACCCCTATGTTCATAGCAGAATGATTTACAATAGCTAATATTTGGAAACAGCCCAAGTGCCCACCAACAGATGAGTGGATAAAAGTGTTGTGGGACATTTACACCATGGAATACTATGCAGCTATAAAAAGAAGGACCTCTTAACCTTTGGGGCAGCTAGGAGGGAACTGGAGAATATTATGGTAATTGAAATAAGCCAGAGAATGACAAATACCATATTTTCTCACTTATATGTGGAATATAATGAATATAAACTGAGAAACAAAACAGAACCAGAGGCATGTGCACATGGTACAGACTGACAGAGGTCAGATGGAAGGGGGGTTGGGGGAGACTGGGCAAAAGAAGGTGAAGAGAGTAGCCAAAGAACATTATATACATAGCCCATGGACATAGACAACTGAGTGATGAAGGCCAGGGTCGGGGACTGGGTGGAGGTGCGTAAATAAGGAGAAATGGGGGACATCAGTAATAGTGTGCACAATAAAAAAATTAGTAAGTAAATAAATAAAACTAAAGATCACACTAGTCAGTATGAATGTTGACTGTGAAATTAATACTTTCTTTGTTCAAATGACTTAGTCAAGATGGAAACAATATTTTGTTCACACTGGCATGGGCCAACATTTCCCCCCAAGAAACACTGCTCAGGATCAATGGAACCTTGGAATGAAATAAGTTTTCCTTCAGTTTACAGTTCTCACCAAGATACTCTAGTCTCCCACTCACTGCCTCTTCAGACCTGACAGACTTGCCCTCCATCTGTCCGCAAGCATAAGTGGTCACATGACATTGAGGGAGGGAAGATGCTTAAACTGGGTCCTTAATCCTTGGTTAATTGAGAGCCTCTCTTGGGAAGGGGCTGGGTGTGCAAGACTGAAGCAGGCACACTCCCAGAATAGCTAGGATCAGAAAGTTTTTGGCATTGTCATGGTCTGGGAGACAGGGTCAGGACGGCTTGGTTTCAACAAGCTGGCTTTGATTACTTGGTGTTTGGTTTTGTGCTCTTGGTCCTCCAGCCAGAGCCTGGCCGGGTCAGCCTGACCCCAGGTTGTCACCCTGGAGGACTGTGAATAACATGTGCAGTTAACTGGTCCCTGCTGAACAGACCTGGAAGATAAAAGGCTCCATCGCTAGACTTTTGCAGGCTGCTATAGAGCCAGTGCTTTGGCCTACAAATTCCTGTGGTTCCTGAGGGAATAGTGGTGGTCCTGGGCCTCTGTGCTGGGGCTGGATGGGTAGAGGGAGGGGTCAGATGAGCAGTAAGGCTGCCCAACTCTGACATCAGCTGTTGCTGGGATTGCCCAAGGGAGGCATTAGCAGGAGGTTGGAGGGCCTGAAGAGGAGAAAGACCAGGGTGTCTTTCCAACTCTCTCCTCTCAAGTGATCAAAATTTTAAGGTGTCAGAATGAACAGGGATGGGATTAGGATGAGGTGAACAAGGCCAAGTTGTGCAAATACAGAGTCAGATACTGACTTTATTAAAATACTGCTATTTTGTTCATCATGGAGTTCTTGCATTAATTGATATTTTAAAAATATTTCATGGAAATGTTATTTATCTTGATTACTAAGTGTTTTGACTGTCCCACAAAATCTGCACCTGAAGCAGGTGCCTGTTTGCTTCAGGCTGGCCTTGGCCTTGCCTGCATATGTGTGATAGGTTTACAGCAGCAGAAAAACAATCTATACAGAGGGTTGAATCTACCTGATCTTCTGTAACTGTTTCTGCTCACTCAACAATATGTGCTGGGCATTTCTATGTGATGAATATAGTCCTACATTCTTCTTTGCTTGAAAGGATGTGTTATCCTAACATTTTTGTGTGCTCCAGCCAAATGCCACTGTTGGTTTTTGCATTTTTGGGTCAGAAGTCTTGCTCCAGGACTGCCAAATGCAGCAGGGGGCACTGCAGGGAGTTAACACCTCCAGGACTGGTCAGTGGTTGAGAGCAGTTGAGTACAAAAGCCCTAGCTTCTTTACCCATTGGGTGGGACAACTTTGAGGTGTGTGCTGCATGCCGGGCCTTAGAGCTCTCTCCATGGAACTAGCCCCAGATGCCTGAGCTGACTCTTGGTAGAATGATGCTCCTATGATGTCTGCCTGGTCTTCTGTGTCCTCCCATCCTGCCTGAGGTTGTCTACACTTCCTCCCTGCCAAAACCCAATTATACTAGAATATTTGTCTCAGAATCTGCTCTGTTAAAATGGGCATTCTGATAATTTCAGATTTTTCACTATCTCCATGGTGACCATTTTCTAGGTTCTAGCCTATTAATGTGATCTCTTGAGATTGATCTGTATCAAACAAGGACAACAGAAGAAGGTCTTTGGTAAAAACTGAGGAAAGAAAGAGGCTCTATTAGCACGATAACATCTCAGAGTCATGCCACATACAATGATCATTTTACCACATGCTGTGGCACCCAGAATGCTGAGAAGCATTGTTCTTGCCTAAGATTGGGCGTTCAAGCCTGTAGCTCCAGGCTCATAGTAGGTAATGAATACATATTTGTTGCATGAATGAAAGTAATAACTAGTTAATGTTCTGAACCCCTGCTGAGCTGAGTGCAGGAGACCATGCAACTTCCCTGAGCCTCGGAGTTTCTGTGCCTAAAGATCCTTCAATTCTACAATCAAGGCAGAGAACCATGGGACACTAAGCAAAGTTAGCAAGGTGGGCTAGGGGCTGCCCTGGAGACATAACACAGGGGTCCAGTCTTTGGAGATGAAAACATGCTGTGGTCGTAAATAGTAGTGAGAGGAGAATCAGAAGAACCTCTGGAAGTAGGATTTAGGCCTGAGCACCTCCTTCTGTGCCTGGGATGTTGGCAGGAGAAGGAGCCTTTTCATCTCAAGTGAGCCAAGAGGCATCTACCACTAGCTTCACCCCCCTCCCTCTCTTGGTCTTGGCTGCAAAGGGCCAAGTATGACATCATGGGGTCCCTAAGCTCCACGAATCAACTCTAAACCCAACATGCAGGGCTGCAATGAAAGTAGGATTTCAACAAAAACTAGATGCCTCTACTATTTCAATTGCTGTCACTTGACTTTAGAAGCATTTTTCTAAGATGATGTTTCTCCAAGAGCTGACATGGGAAGGCTGTAACTTTATCTGGGATGTCCTCATAGGAGCCCTGGCTTAGAAACACATACCCTTTATCCCGTATTCACATCAAGCCACCAACCCAGACTGAATTTTTTTTAAATTTATTTTTATTGTTGAAAGTATGACAGGTGTCCTATTTTTCCCCCCATTGACCCCCTCCACCTCGCTTCCACCCCCTCCCCAGGCCTTCATCCCATTATTGTCTGTGTCCTTGGGTTATGCACATATGCATATAACTTCTTTGGTTAATCTCTTCCCACCCCCCACCCCCCTTCCCTCTTCACTCTGAGATACGACAGTTGCATGTTGCACGTGTCAATGTCTCTGGATCTATTTAGTTCATCAGATTAGTTTGTTCATTAGCTTCTTCTTAAAGAAGACCCTTCAACATTTCCTGTATTGCTGGTCTGGTGGTGATGAACTCCTTTAGCTTTTTCTTATCTGTGAAGCTCTTAATCTGACCTTCAATTCTAGATGGTAGCTTTACTGGGTAGAGTCATCTTGGTTGTAGGTTCTTGCTTTTCATCACTTTGAATATTTCTTGCCAGTCCCTTCTGGCCTGCGAAGTTTCTGTTGAAAAATCAGCTGACAGTCTTATGGGAGCTCCTTTATAGGTAACTAATTGCTTTTCTCTTGCTGCTTTTAAGATTCTCTTTCTCTTTAACCTTTGCCATTTTAATTATGATGTGTCTTGCTGTGGGCCTCTTTGGATTCCTCTTGTTTGCGACCCTCTGTGCTCCCTGGACTTGCAAGTCTATTTCTTTCCCCAGGTAGGGGAAAGAAAACCTATTTTCAAATAGGTTTTCAATTTCTTGCTCTCTTTCTTCCCCTTCTGGCACCCCAATAATATGAATGGTGGGCTGCTTGAAGTTGTCCCAGAGGCTCCTTATACTATCTTCATTTTTCTGGATTCTTTTCTCTTTTTGCTTTTCTGGTTGGGTGTTTTTTGTTTCCTCATGTTCCAAATTGATGATTTCATTCTCAGTGTCCTCTACTCTACTGTTGATTCCCTGTAAATTATTCTTCATTTCAGTTCATGTAGCCTTCATTTCAAATTGGTACTTTATTATGTCATCGATTTTCTCAGTTGTTTTTGTAGTACTCTTACTAATATGGTTGAGCATCCTTATAAACAAAATTCTGAACTCTGTATCTGTTAGCTTGCTTGGATCTATTTCATTTAGTTCCTTTTCTAGAGATTTCTCCTGTTCTTTCCTTTGTGGCATGTTTCTTTGCCTCCACATTTTTGGTGCTTCCAGGTGTTTGTTTCTAAGTATTAGGTAGAGCTGCTATGTCTCCTGGAATTTGTAGAGTGGCTTTGTAGGATCCAGTGGCTCAGCCTCCCCAGTCACCTGTGTTGGGCCTTCTAGGTGCTGCCCTGTGTGGGCTGTGTGCACTCTCCTGTTGTGGTTGAGCCTTGGTTGCTGTTAGCGTCACTGGGAGGAATTGACCCCCAGGCCAATCAGCTGTGAGGACCAGCTGCAACTACAGCCAAAGAGCTGCTGTGCTGGAGACACCCCTATGGAGCAGGATTTACTTCAGTGGAGCTTTTGTGTTCACCAAGTGCGTACCTTGATTGTGTCACTCGTGGATGTGGTAAGGTTGTAATCCAGCGTGGTCGAGTCTCACCACCAGGTGCACTATCTCTGGGGCTTTCTGAGAGGTGCAAAGTGAGCCTCTGCCAGTGCCTTGCCCAGGGCCACCCAGCATGAGCTACACAGCAAACTGTAGTTGGCTGCTACTTTTGCTGGGTTTGGCGGTGTCCAGGAGAGGCCAAGCTATGAGCCAATGCAGGCTGCCACTAGTGCCAGGCCTGGGGCCACTTATCAAGCCCTATGGGGCCTGCTGCTGCTTATTTGAGAGATTTTAGGAAAGTCCTAAGCATGAGGCTGGAGAAGCCACTTGCACAGAAAAGCCCCTGGAAATGGCCTGGATGAGCTGGCAGGTAGGGAGGGGTGGGGCCTCTGGGAATCATGGGGTGGGGCCAAAGGTGTGAGTCAGGTGCTGGCGATTCAAATATGGCACCTGCCTGCCGGTTGTGTGTGGGGAGGACTCACCAAAGGAGCAATGGCCTCTGCCAGCTCTTCTGTCTGGGAGAAAGCTTCCCCTCCAGCTCTCACCCCGATTTCAAGCAAGTTAGCTCCTTCTCAAATGTCCCGGATCCTTTCAAGCTGCTGCCGGGCCCTGGAGTTCAGAGGGAGCGCATCTGAATGAGTTCGTGCGCGGGCCCTTTAAGAGGAAAGCCTGGGGCTCCCGCAGCCTCTGCTGGTTTCACAGCCTGAAGCTGTGGGGACTTCTCTTCCTGGCCCTGGAACCCTGGGCTGGGGGCCCAATGTGGGCTGGGGCCCCTCACTTGTCTGGGAAGCCTCCACCACCAAGATTCCCTCCTGGGTTTACCCCATGGCACCAGGTGTGGGCCTACAGCCATGTCTCCGTGATTCAGCCCCAATCCGCCCCCGTCTCCGCCCCTTCTACAGGCCTCGGTACTTCTTCAGGTCCCTGGTTATAGGGCTTCTGTTCAGCTAGATCTCAGGAGGCTCTAAGTGATGGCTGTTCTGCATTTTAGTTGTAATTCTGATGTGGTTGCGGGTGCAGCTGTTACCTACGCTGCCAGCTTGTTTCCTCCTATTTAGATTTTGATTCAAACAAATCTTTAAGCCTGTAAGTTCTCATCCATTTCCTTTCTTTATCTTCATTTCTTGCAGATTTTTGTTCAGATGACCCAGGTGATTTGTCTATAGAACATCCCACAGCTCGGATTTTTCTGACCATACCCCTGTGTTGTCACTCAGCCTTTTTAAGTAGGTGCTCTCTAAGGATATGGCATTTGAGCAGAGACACAAACGAAGGAAGCCAGAGAGTGAAACCTGCAGAAATTTAAGGATTAGAGGGTCTGGTTCAGCTTCCTTTTTTTTTTTTTTTTTTTTTAGTTTGAGTGCTCAATCCCTGAGACCCTGATTTCTTTTTTCATGTAAATACCCTCCCTGCTATGACAACAAACCCAGCTGCCTTCATCAATCAACAGCGAAATATTTGTCTTAAAAACATTTGGCCTTAAATATAGGAAACAATCCAAATATCTATCAACGGGATGAATGAACAATGTGCAGCATATTCATACAATGAAATACTACTGAGCAATAAAAAATGAATGAACTCCCCATTCAAGCCATGCACACATGATCCAGTCTCAAAACATGTTGAGTGGAAGAACCTAGACACAGAAGACCATGCATTATATGTTGTCATTTATGAAGGTCAAGAGTAGACAAAACTAACCCACAGTTATAGAAATCAGAATGGTTCTTTCTTTGGGGGTGATAGTGACTGGGCAGGGCATGAAGGAACCTTCTGGAATGAAGGGAATGTGTCATCTCTTGATCTCAGTGGTGGTTGCATGGGTGAAGCACACTTAAGAAGTGTGTAATTTCCTGTATGTAAATGTGGACCTTAAGAAAGAAGATACTAAGAAGGGCCCCTGGTGACTAGGCTCAACCTTCCCCCCAAACAAAGCCTAGCTACCTGTCTAAAGGGCCTCTTATGCAAATCAGCTTCAAGGAGAACCCTGCACTAAGCTGCCTGCCTCCCACACTAAACTGCCTGCCTGCACTGAATTCCTGCCATCCCAGCCAGCCTTTTATAAAGCAGTTCTTGGCAGCTTCTTCAGTGATCAATCAGAGCGGCTTTATTCTAACCAATCAGGACAGGGCCTTCTGGACCAATCAAACTGTGAGGATTTGGAGTCCTCATTTGCATGAAGACAGTCAGGGACTGGGGTGGGAACTTCTGTCTACATAAGTCAGCTCCCCTCTGGCTCAAGGAGCACACTTTCTCTTTCCACTGAAACCTGTTTCCCTGGCTGGAGCACTGAAAACATTTTGCCAGAGCCCAGTGGAGCAGACCTGTGCAGAGCAGAGATCTCTAGCGGAAGAGAGACCTCCCTCCAGGTCCCCAGGCCCCAGGGTCCCCTCACAGCCGGTTCAGAATTGAGCTGTAACTGCTGTTGAGCAGTTTCCCCAGCATGTTGTTCTCAGAGCACTGCTATATCACAGTTGAGCTGTTTTGTGTTGAATAAAGTTTCCTTTACCACACCCCAAATTGGGGATTCCCATTGTCAGTGAATTGCCATCAATGGCCATCTGTTGACATATGTTATACTTTAATTTTTAAAAATTAAAATTAAAAAGCAAGTGAACTTTGGATTCAGGTAGACCCAGGCACTAGTTAACTATTTAATTTTGATCAATTTTCCTAACCATTTAGAACCTCAGCTTCTTCAGTATAAAATGGACTAACACAACCCACTTCAGTGGTTTTGCCAGCCAAGCATTTAGCACAGAGTCTAGCACATAGGAAACTCTGAAAAAATTAGCGGTTACTTTTTAACATCACTCTAATATTCGTCCCCCATTCCCTGGCAAATTCAGGGAAAAACCTGAAATCTGCAGTTCTCAGTTCCCTGGGACGCTCCTCCACCAGGCTCACATTTATAACTTGTTTGCTAACGATGTGTGCATATCTCCCACTGCTTCTTTTAACACGTTATTATTTAATCTAATTGCAGCTGCAGCTGGTTAATCACATTTTCAGGAAGCTTGAAGATGCCAGCCCAGCCTGGGTCTTCCCAGAGCCTGGAGACAAGGGAGTTCCTAGGAAAAGATCCCATTCATCGGACTATTTTACCAGAGGACGGCGTCAGCAAAACTGCTCCCAGACACTTGCAACGGGTTCATCAAGACAATGAAGCTTGTTGGGAAATATGATAACAAAATGGACTTTTTATCTATTTCCTTCCTTTGTTTTTGACTCGAGGTTTTTGTTGAAGAAAAAGGTCATTTGTCAAGTTTGGATCCACAGTCTGGATTTTGCTGCTTGGCCGAATCCCCAATCTCCTTTGGGTAACGGCCCCCTTGGTGATATCTTGGTCCAGTTCCCAAGCTTCCCAGTCACTTTTCATTACTGGGAAAGATCATTCCAAGATATAAGATTTTTTGTTTAAAATCCTGATCTAGCCGGTTTTGCTCAGTGGTTAGAGCACCACCTTGTGAACTGAAGGGTCATGGGTTAGATTCTGGCCAAGAGCATGTACCTTGGTTGTAGGCTCCATCCTCACGCTCCGGAGGCAACCAATCAACATGTCTCTCTCACATCGGTGTTTCTCTCTCTCTCCCTGGCCCTCCCTCTCTCTCTCCCCCCTCCCCCTTTCACTCTCAAAAGCAATGGAAAAAATATCCTCTGATGAGAATTAAAATCTTTTAAATCTTTTAAATATATTAAAGTATAAAAAACACAGAAGAGTATACAAATCACGAATGTAAAACTCAATAAATTTGCATGAAATGAACACATCTGTGTAAATTCTATTCAGATCAAGAAACGAAACAAGATCAAAATCTTAGAAAAAACCTCCTTGTGCCCTTTTTCTACAATCTCTACCCCTCTGATGCCAGAGATTCATTTTGCTTTTTTCAGAATTAAATGTGACTGGAATCAAATAGTGTGTGTCCTCATGTCTCTGCCTCCCACTTGGTGCTGTGTATGGAATTTGTTGGCGTTGCTGCGTGTTGTAGGTCTCTCACTCTCATCGCCGGATGACAGCCCCGTGGGTTCATGGTGGCGAATACACAACACAGAGCTGATTCTTGTTGTTTATTGTCATTATCAACCTACTGGCCCACCCTCTGTGGTTTTGCCTTGCTTTATTTTTCTACTCCACTCATCCTTGCTTTAAAAAAGTAGCCGTCTCAGACAGCTCATGAGTGCCGGCCAGGGCGGTGCCCTCAGCTGTTTAACATTGGGAATGGGAGAATATACCTTCTTTTAGGAAGACCTCAGTTCCGTTTGCAGTGGCATCAAACACAATAAAATACGTAGTGGTAGATTTAACCAAGGGTGTGAGATCTCTCTACACTGAAAACTATAATACGGTGATGAAAGGAATTAAAGAAGACCCAAATAAATTAAATGATATCCCTGTTCGTGGATTAGAAAAATTAAAATTGTTAAAATGGACATACCACACAAACTCATCTTATAGATTTGATGCAATCCCTATCAAAATTCCAATGGCATTTTCACAGAACTAGAAGACACATCCGTAAATGCGTTTGGAACCACACACCAAAGCAATCCTGAGGACGAAGAACCAAGCTGGAGGAACACACTTCCTGATACCAAACCATACTACAGAGCTAAATAGGAAACCAGTATCATCCCTGCCCCCTAGGCATGTGCTTCCTCAGCGCTGGGGCCTGAGACAGGGTCAGGAGAGGCCCCGGTCTCTTCCCCATGCCAGCCCTGGTGGGGTTTCCTGACATGGTGAGCACCACACAGTTGATTGTTCTGAGGTTTTCCCAGTTCGTCTCCAATGAGGATGATTTTTCCTAGAGGGGCAGCCATGTCTCCTTTGACACCAACAGCAATTCAAACCACCTTTCCATGTGGTAACTCCCATTGTGTGGCCAGTGGCCTCCCAGGCAATTCCTACAGCTCCTTCCCAGACACAGGCCTCCACGCTCCTTCATGAGGCACTGCTGGCACTGCTGAGTGCCTTGTCTGTACCCCTAACTGCCCTGGGTGATGGGGCTTGTCCTGGGTTGCCCTGTGGCCCCCCAACCTCAATACGCTATGGTCCCTTCACACCTTGCTGTCATGGGCCACCCCTAGACCAGAAGCTGGCACAAGGTTTCTTTTTAAAGCGCACCCAACTCTGAGATCTTCCAACAACTCTCAGATGCTCCTTTAGTGGTGATACCAGGGATGCCTTTGACAGCCAGCTCATCAAGCAAGCGGCTGGGGAGCTGGCGGCCAGTCCTTTCCACTTTTAGGCACTGCTAATGCTCACAGAGTAGAGTCCTGGTGCCCTAGAGCTCTTCAGCTGCTCGTGATTAGGACACACATACCTGACTTCCCAGTGCCAGCACTTGGATCTCCTTGCCTGAAGGCTTTCTTTGACTGCTGGGACCCACCCTGCCCAAGCAGGCATCGAGACCAGCCCCTAGTCAATGGCTCTGCAGAGTTAGGAAATAAATCCCCAGCCCCTTATGTGCAATATCTCTGAGGGCATTGTGGGGGCTAGAAGATATTAATAATTTTCCTCTCACCTTCTAAGTTCTTCCAGATGGACTAATAATCAAATGAACAGAGACACATTGACAGAAGAAAATCAAGTTTAATACCTCACATGGGGAATTCACATAGGCAGGAAAATCCCAAAGACAGTGAGGCAACGTTGGGTATATCAGACATTTGGACAAAGAGAAAGGGGGGTGGTAATCAGATTTCAGAAGAGAGAGTAGGCGATAACTGGTGGCTGAGGAAGAGGGGACACTCCTGACAGGAAAATCCTTGCAGGAAGCTCAGAGGCGATGGGACAAGGGCATGGGGAGGACGTATCTACTTAACAAGCCTGGAGTCTTCTGGACTAAAGCTGGGGTGAAGATTTTGAAGCTGATTAAGTCAAGGCTCCCTTCCTAGAGCAGATTTCTCCCTCAAATTTCTGGGGCAGGAAGTGGTGAAGATCTAAGACTCACTCTGAGCCTTGTTTCTTAATAACCAGCTTAAAATCATCATCCCATAAAAGTAGTGTCCATGTGGCAAAACTGTCGTCCCTTCAGCAGATAGCCAGCAGGATTACGCTCTTGTTGCCCACAGCGACACTTACTCTACAACACGCCCTTTGGGAGGTGCCTTCCCTCCTTGGACTCACTTCCCCATTACCCTACTAGTCTTTCCTGGGGTCCCCTCCCAAATAAACTACTTGTGGTACCATTCTTGTGTTAGGGGCTGCTTCCAGAGGAGCTCAAACCAAGATAACCCATGATTCTCCTGCAATCCCCCTCGCTTGGCTTCAGAAAGGGAAAGGTTGAGGGCAGACTCTGTTCTGTTAAAGAAGGGAGATGGTGTGTGTGTGTGGGGGGGGGGGGCTGTTCTCTATCAGACCACAGCATTCTTCTCATTTTGTTTCTGAACACTGAGGGCTTGGGGTGGGCCATGAGGGTGATGTGGGCAGGCCTGGCACCTCAGGTAGCCCAGAGAACAGACAGATGCCTTTCTGCTCCCATGACTTGCACTGTGGGGCAGAAATTGGGGTGTGGGGCACACCTAGTGCCTTCTCCCTAGCTCTGGGCCACTGTCAGAATCCTGGGACTACAAGAGAAAGCCCCCTTACAGTCTCCTGTTCCATCGTTTCAAGGCTGGTCCTCACCTCCAGGCTTTCAGGCTTCTCCCAGGCACGGAGAGGCACATCCCCATTTCCTTCCTCTTTCCCGGGGCCTCTCAGTGGGCTTAGAATAGCCCGGCCTACCCCTCCCAGTGCTGGGTGACAGCCTCCTAAAAACAGAGCAGCTCTTGCCACACCTAGCAATGAAGGGGCCGCAAATTGCTCCACTAATGGTCTCCACTGGGATTTCAGAGATAAACTCACATTGTACAGTTTCTGAGTCAGAAACTCTGCCAAGCTCCAAGTAGTCCTTGTTTTGTCAAGTGGGAGAGTCCAAGCTCAAAAGTGCTCAGGTTTTAAGTTCGTATTTGCCTCCATCAGGTCCTTATGGAGACTGTGAGGCTCACTGATTTGGCAAAATTTTAATTTTATTTGACTTGTAGGTGGCTGGAACTTCAGCAGCTGGCAGAACCCTTGACAGCATCCTTAAAAGAGGGTCCAGGACTGGGCTTCTGGGGTTCAAGGATCCCTTCGATTCTCCTGGCAAAATTTTGTGTTTACCTGCATTGTTCCGAATTGGCCTGTAGCTTTCCAGAACTTTCCAAAGTGGTCTATGACCCTTATCTTAATTATTGGCAGGAGAGTTGATTATTTGAAAACTAAGAACCGTCCCAGGCCTCAGTGACATCAGATTTACCTAAGAGATACGTTACCCAGTTATGGCCAAGTCGCCCTGGGACTGGGTTCTAGGCCATGAACGCACCCAAAACAACACAGATGCAACTCCAGGAAACCAGAGGGGTAATGTGAGGCTCTTCCAAAAGGACCTGAAGGGGTAGTGAAGGCTGAGTCACCTTGTAACACATGCTAAATTTCCTCTGTAGACCTTTTTTGTCCCAAGTTGTCACTTGGGAGGCAGCTGCTCATCCAAATCCCCCGTTGCTGCCTCTTTCTGAAGCTTCTCACCCTTTCTCTCACCTCCCCACCCCTTTTCTCCAGTAGCCATGGGCCTTTTCGCAGGTATCTCTGCTCTGCCCCTCTCAGCTCCTTATCATTCCCCTCTTCACCGTCAACTTGGGCATCTGGGAGAAGGGGCCGAGGAGCCAAGCAACACTAGCATAGAGGTTTCTAGAAGGTAATGGAAGTAAAACATCTACTAAAGTTGCACCCAGATAGCTTTATTCCTGTGATACAGTCATTGGGTAACTAGAAATGAAACCCCCAAACAGGTTATCTTTTAAACTTAAACTGTTTACCTCAAAGTGTGTTAGAGCTTTGAACTGAAACAGAAAGATATCTAAGATATAAGAAGCAGTGAGGAGACGGGCGAGGCAGCTTAAGGTGCATCTGCAGGACCCTGAGAGGGAGCGCCCCCTAAGGGTCTGGGATGCGCACTGTAAGGAGCTGCTCACATGCAAGGCTGGGCTGACCTGCACCAGCTTGCACCTGAGAGCGAGCGCCTCTTTAAATTTTCCACTCCAGCTGCCTCACTCATCTCACCATCATCCTTGCCCTGATCTTAAACAAAAACAATAAAGCAGAATTATCCTTCACACTGGTAGTATGATCTCATATGTAAACACTATACATATGAGTTAAATAAATAAAAAGCTCTGATCAGATCATGCCCAATTATTAATAGTGGTCTGTCCTGGGGAGTGGGATTGGCGGGAGGTGAGAAGACATTCCATAGTAACATTAGCCCTTTCTGTACTATTTGAAGTTTCCAAATAACAATTGTATGTGGCTTTAGTAATATTAGACAAACTAGAAAAATAAATAGAATAATAAACTGTATTATTTGTCAAAGGGCCTGCAGTGCATGAGGGCTCCCTTTTCTCCGCAGCCTCCCCAACACTTATTACCTGTCTTGTTGGTAATAGTCATTCTAACAGGCGTGAGGTGGTATCTCATTGTAATTTTCATTTGCGTTTCCCTAATAGCTAGTGAGGTCAAACACCTTTTCATACATCTGTTGGCCATTTGTATGTCTTCTTGGGAGTGGTGTATGTTCAGGTCCTCTGCCTATTTTTGTTGTTGTTAACCCTCACCTGAGGATACTTTTTCCATGGGGGGAGAGAGAGAGAAACATTGATGTGATAAAGGCATATCAATTGGTTGCCTCCCACATGTGCCCCACCGAGGCCCTTCTGTGTGTAAGCCAATGCTCTACCCACTGAGCACACTGGCCAGGGCCTTCTACCCTTTTTAAAAAATCCTCACCTAGGATATGTTTTCATTGTTTTTCAGAGAGAGCGGAAGGGAGAGAGAGAGAGAGAGAGAGAAACATTGATGTGAGAGAGACACATCGATTGGCTGCCTCCTGCTCATGCACCGACCAGGGCCAGGAATTGAGCCTGCAACCGAGGTACATGCCCTTGGCTGGAATCGAACCCAGGACTCTTCAGTCCGAGGGTCGATGCTCTAACCACTGAGCAAACTGGCTAGGGCTCTTCTATTCATTTTGTTAATTGGATTGTTTGTTCGGTGTTGTGTTGTATGAGTTCTTTATATAGTTTGAATATTAAACCCTTGTCAGAGGTGTTGTTTGTAAATGTCTTCTCCCATTCGGTTGGTTGCCTTTTTGCTTTGCTGTCAGTTTCTTTTGCTGTTCAGAAGCTTTTTAGTTTGATACAGTCCCATTCACTTATTTTTGCCTTTACTTCCCTTGCCTTTGGGGTCAAAATGTTCTTTAAGACTAAGGTCTGTGAGTTTAGTAGCTATGTTTTTTCCTATGTAAGATCTTATATTTAGGTCTTTGATCCATTTTGAGTTAATTTTTGTACACAGGAGAAAACTGTAATCTAGTTTTAGTTTTATTCTTTTGCATGTGGCTTTCTAATTCTCCCAGCACCATTTATTGAAGAGGCTTTCTTTCCTCCATTGTGTATTTGTGGCTCCTTTGTCAAAAATTATTTGTCCATGTACATGTGGTTTTATTTCTGGACTCTCGATTTTGTTCCATTGGTCTGTGTGTCTGTTTTTCTGCCAGTACCATGCTGTTTTGATTATTGTAGTTCTGTAGTATAATTTGAAGTCAGGAAGTGTGATACTATCTTTTTTACTCAGGATTGCTTTGGCTAGTTGATGCCTTTTGTGGTTCCATACAAATCTGATTTATTTTTTGTTCTATTTTTTTTTTTTTTAAATGACATTGGGATTTTTATGGGGATTGAATTAAATCTGTATATTGCTTTGGATAATATGGCCATTTTAACTATGTTGATTCTTCCAATTTATGAACATGGAATCTCTTTCCATGTCATTGTGTCTTTTTCAATCTCTTATTTTTGTTAACCCTCATCTGAGGATATTTTTTTCCATTAATTTCTAGAGACAGTGGAAGGGATTGAGAGAGGGGAAAAAACAGAGAGAGAGAAATACATCAAGGTAAGAGAGACACAAAGATTGGCTGCCTCCTGCACATGCCCTGACCAAGCTGGGGATCGAATCTCAACCCAGGTATGTGTCCTTGACTGGGAATCAAACCCACAAGCCTTCAGTGTGTGGACTGATGCTCTAACCACTGAGTGACACTAGTGAGGGCTTTTTCAATCTCTTTTAATAATGCTTTTTAGTTTTTAGTATATAAGTCCTTCATATCCTTTGTTATTTCTAGGTATTTTATCCTTTCTGTTGTAATTGCAAAAGGAATTGTTTTTTTAATTTCTTTTTCTGAAATTTCATTGTTAGTATATAGGAATGCAGTGGATTTTTGTGCACTGATTTCCTGTTCTGCAACTTTAGGGGGGGGCGGTTCTTCTTGTGGTCAGATGTAAATGGTGAAAATTGAGAAATGTTGATAATTCTTTAGGGAATGCTCCCAAGCTCATTTTATGAGACCAGTGTTACCCTGATACCAAAACCACACAAGGATACCACACACACCCACAAAATTATAGGCCAATATCCCTGATGAATATAGGTGCAAAAATCCTCAACAAAATATTGGCAAACCAATTTCAACAGCATACTAAAAGGATTGTACACTATAATCAAGTGGAATTTACCCCAGGTATGTAACAATGATTCAATATCCACAAATCAATGTGATACATTACATTAGTAATGTGAAGTATAAAATCCTATGACTGCCCTGTTGGCGTGGCTCAGCGGGTGAGCGTCCACCTGGGATCCAGGAGATTGTGGTTTGATTCCCGGTCAGGGCACGTGCCCGGGTTCGGGGCTTGATCCCCAGTCGGGGGGGTGCGGGAGGCAGCCGATCAATAACTTTCTCATCATTGATGTTTCCATCTCTCTCTCTCCCTCTCCCTTCCTCTCTCTGAAATCAATAAAGATATATTTTTTCAAAAGACCCTATGACCATATCTATAGATACAGGAAAATATTCAACAATGATTTATGATTTTAAAAATCTCAACAAAGTGAGTACCTACAGAACATACCTTAACATAACAAAGACCATATATATGACAAGGCCATAGCTAACATCGTATTCCATTGTGATTAGAAACAAGATCAGAGATAGAACAAGGATGCCCACTCTCGCTACTAGTACTGGGAGTCCTGGTCACAGCAATCAGACAAAGGGAAGAAATAAAAGGTACCCAAAGAGGAAAGGAGGAAGTGAAACAGTCACTGTGTACAGATGACAGGATTCTATACATAGAAAACCCTAAAGACTCCACGAAAAAAACTGTTAGAACTAATAAATTCAATAAAGTTGCAGGGTACAAAATATACAGAAAACTGGTGTCTATATACATGAATAATGAACTATCAGAAAGGGAAATTAAGAAAACAATCACATTTACAATGGCATCAAAAAGAATATAATACCTAAAAATAAATTTAATCAAGAAGGAGAAAAAGTCTATACACTGAAAACTATAAGACATTGAAGAAATAAATTTTAAGACACAAATAAATGGAAAGGTGTTCTATGTTCATAGATTGGACAATCATGCTTGCTTTATACTTGTACAAAAAGGGGTGGGGCTTGTCGAAGGGGCTACAGGGGCTACATGACCAAACTTCAAATGTCTGAGTGGCAGATACACCTGGCAAGTCTGTTAGCCATCAGCAAATAAGCCCATGAATTAGACTTCCTTTTTTTCAGACTCTGAACTTTCTCATCAAATTTATCCAGCTGCCTTATTTAGAATTTTCAGTGAAACATTTTAAATATGCACATTACTCTAAGCAGGGGGAAAAAGTGTACCTTACTTCACTCTTTTCCTGTCTGGCATCTTAGCACCCGACCTATCCTGCCCAAGGGGGTCTCCATGTTCTGCACTATTTCCATCATTCTTAGGACCAGACAGGCAGGAGACATATCAGCTCTGTTGTCAAAGAACTGGTTCTCAAGTCCCCAAAGAGCTGCAGTCCTGCTGGACACACCCTTGACACCCTAGAGCAGTGGATCTAAGCTCAGGGCCATTTGTCCCCCAAAGGATGTTTGGGAAGGTCTGGAGACATTTTTATTTTTTATTTTTTAAATATATCTTTATTGATTTCAGAGAGAAGAAAGGAGAGGGAGAGGGAGAGATAGAAACATCAGTGATGAGAGAGTCATTGATCGGCTGCCTTCTGCACACCCCTGACTGGGGATCAAGCCCTCAACCAGGGCCTGTGCCCTGACCGGGAACCGAACCCCGATTGCCTGGATCCTAGGTCGAAGCTCAACCGCTGAAACACACCAGGCCGGGCTGGAGACATTTTTAATTGTCACAACTTAGGGGGAACTATTAGCATCTAGTGAATGTAGGCTAGGGATGATGCTAAACATCCTACAATGCATAGGACAGCCCTCACAACCCAGAGTTACCTAGCCCAAAATATCCATAGCGCTGAGGTCGAGAAACCCTGCCCTGGAGCCTGCAGCAGCAGCAACACTCCTTGGGAGGTTATTAGAGATGCAGAACCTCAAGCCTCACACGAACCCCAGGATGAGACACCAGGGAAGGCGAGTAACACCAGTGTCAGTCAGGATAGGCTAATGTCGGGGCAGCCAGATCTGTATAGGGCTGGATAGAGAATGGTGTAAGCATTGAGGGCCAGATGGCCTATGACTCAACTGCTGAGCTGCAACTACTAAACTAGGCCTTTGCAGTGTGAAAGCAGCCCTACTGGGTGTGGAAAGACATGGGCAGGGCAGCGTACGAGTCAGTTCACAAGCTGATCTCTAGGCAAGGTCATGCTATGGAAACAACCCCCAAAATTGCAGAGATTATTTCTCAAACATACTGTGTACCCATCACAGGCTGGCTGATGGCTGGTCCCAGGGTCCCAGCCTCCACCATTACAACCTTCACTGGTCACACAGAGAGGAAGATACACAGTAGGCATTGCAAGTGCAGCGTGCAGTCAGGCAGCACAAGCCCTTACAGCTTTCATCCAGAAGTGCCCCCCACCTCTCTCACATTGTATTGGCAAAGCCAGTCGTGTGGATTTGCCTGTCTCCAAGTAGGTGGTGTGAACAGAAGAATGGCAATTCCTAATGACTGCCCAGGTCCCTCTCCCCAGAATTCCCTGCCCTATACCTATGTTTAATGTGCCTTCGCTATGAACCCCATCAAGTGCTTGAATAGACCTGGGGAGCTGCAGCCTGGTTAGGGCTCCTCACACCTCCTGTAAGGGCTAATGGTACAGACATGCACAGGCCCGGCTGTCGGCTCTGTGCAGGCACCGAGCACCTAACACACTGCTTACGTTTCACTCCCACAAGAGGCCAGACAAGGACACTGAGACAGAGAGGTGACGTGGCGTATCCAGCTGGTAGATGGTAGAGCTGGGACTCAAAATCACCCTATGAAATGAGTATAATTAACCCTGTCGTACTGATAAGGAGAAGGAGCCAAGAAGCTAACATGTCCAAGATCACACATTCAATGACTGAACCAAGATGTTTAGTATCAGTGTCCCATATCTACTCACTCCAAAGATGGTGGTTCTAGTAGTTTCTAGCACTGGGACATCCTTCCTGTAACGGAGACCCTAGGGCACCGTGGGTGCCCAGCTCAGGGTGCTGGGGCCTCACCACATCAGTGGGCACCGCTGACTTCCAGCTGTAGGACCTGCGTCTCTTTGCCTGAGGGTTTTCTCCGAAGCCACACAAAGGAGGCTGCTCTGTCTGTATTCACGGAAAGTCAGCAGAGCTGGGAAATCACCAGCACAGATCAGCACCTGACCCACCCCCAGCGCTCAAACGAAGACACCTGGAGAGGGTACACAAGCGCCCAGCTCCCTTGTCCCCCCTGCAGCCACGCTGGGGGTTCTGTGCTAGTTCCAGAGCCGCCAGGGCACGAAGCTCACCACGCCCAGGGGAGTTGCCTGTCCTCTCGGGTTGTCAGATTTAACAAATAAAAATTACAGGATGCCCAGTTAAATTTGAATTTCAGATAAAAGTGATTTATTTTTTAGTATCAGTGTCCCAGGCACTGCTGGGGACCAGCCATTCTTCTATTTTTCTCTCTCCTTTTTCTTGTAACTTAGAAGGAGCCCAGAAACGTGTCTGGCCAGGAAAGGTAAATCCTCCCAAGCGCTGTCTACCTCATAAATACTGTGGGAGGCTACATGGTGCTCACAGACGTGTACACGACTTTCCCCTCTTGTGATGCAATTCACCATCAGCTGCACCCACAGGCCAGAAGACATCCTGGTTGCGCTCTCTTAAGAGTCAGGGATGCCCTGAGCACACTTGCTGCTGTTGGTGAGCCAAAGATCAGAGAATCTGCAGGTCAGGTAGCTGTGATGGGCTGCATCCTTGTGTCATCCCCAAGTTCATATGCTGAACCCTAAATTTACAAGGTGATGGTATTTGGAGGCCAGGCTTTTGAGAGGCTAGGCTAGGTGGAGCCCTCATGATGGGATTAGTGCTCTTATAAGAAGAGGCTACTTTTTAAAATAATTTTTTAACTTTTAATTACAGTTGCGTACACTATTATATTAGTTTCAGGTGTACAGCATAGTGATTAGACATTTACATAACTTACAAAGTGATCACCCCGGTAAGTCTAGTACCCAACCTGACCCCACACATAGTTATCACAACATTACTGACTGTACTCCCTGTGCTGTGCTTTACACCCCCACGACTATTCCGTAGCTGCCAATTTGAACTTATTAATCCCTTCACCTTTTTCACCCGTCCCCCCAAATCCTCTCCCATCTGGCAACCATAATACCCTCTAGGTCCATTCATGTTGCAGATGGCAAGATTTCATTCTTTTTCTGGTTGAGATATATTCCATCGTATACATGCACCACTTCTTCTTTACCCATTCGTCTATTGGTGAGCACTTAGGTTGCTTCCATATTTTGGATATTGTAATAATGCTGCAGTGAACATACTGATGCATATGTCTTTTCGAATTAATGCTTTGGGTTTCTTCGGATAAATTCCCAGAGGTGGAATTGCTGGGTTCTTCTTTGTTTTAAAGTCTACTTTGACTGATATAAGTATCACTACCCCAGGTTTTGGTTTGTTTCCATTTTTATGAAATATCTCCATCCATCCCTTTACTTTCAGTCTCTGTGTGTCTTTCAATCTGAAATGAGTCTCTTGTGGACAGAATATGTAAGGGTTTTGTTTTTTTAGTCGTTCAGCAAGACTCTGTCTTTTGATGGGAGTATTTAATCCACTTACATTGAAAGTATTGTTGATAGATATGTAGTTATTGTTATTCTGTTATTCATATTTTTATCTTTTTTTTCCTTATTATTATTACAGCAGCCCCTTTAACATTTCTTGCAATACTGGTTTGGTGGTGATAAACTCCTTTAGTTTCCTCTTGTCTGGAATATAAGAAGAGACTTGAGAGAGAGCTTGCTTCTCTCTTTCTCTCTCTCTCTCTCTCTCTCTCTCTCTCTCTCTCTCTCTCTCTCTCTCCCCCTTTTTCCCTCCTTCCCTCCCTTTCTCTCCCTCATCCACATGAAAACAAGCAAAAAGGCAGCTGTCTACAAGCCAGGGAGTGGGCCTTCACCAGAATCAGGTCAGCTAGCATCCTTTTTTTAAAAACTATATTTTATATTTATTGATTTGAGAGAGAGAGAGAGAGAGAGAGAAACATCGATTTGCTGTTTCACTTATTTGTGCATTCGTTGGATGATTTTTGTATGTGCCCTGACCGGGGATCAAACCCACAATCTTGGTGTATCAGGACAATGCTCTAACCAACTGAGCTACGTGGCCAGGGCTTGGATTTGCTAGCATCTTGATTTTGGACTTCCTAAACTCTAAAACTGGGAGAAATAAGTGTTTATTGCTTAAGTTACCCAGTCTATGGTATTTTCATCATAGCATCTCAAACTGATTTACTCAGCAGCCAGGCACACAATGCCAGCATGTGGCTTCTCTTGCCAGAATCTTTATTTTCATCAGATCTATAGAAGACTGGGCTCTGGAATCAAACAACCTAAGGTTACATCCTAGGCCTTAAGCAAGTCATTTAACTATTCTATACTTATTTTAAAATCTATAAAATGAGAAAACTAATAGTACCAGTCAACTTAGGTTAAGTTATGCTGCTGTAACAAACAACTCTGAAATTACAGTGAGCTTGCAACAACAAGCTCAGTGCTGGCTCCAGTCCCATGTTGGTGTGGGTTTGCTGGGCTCACTTCTACCTGGTCTTTATTCTGCGAGGCAGGCTGACATGCAGAGGAAATCTCATGGCAGCGGAAAAGAAATCCTGGCAGGACCACATAATAATTTTGAAACATTCTATTTGGAAGTGACACACATCACTTCTGCTCATGCTTCATGGCCCCAAATTTATCACATGGCCAAGACTGAAGGTATAGTGTAGGAAGCATAATTCTCTCACATGGAAGGGGGGCCACTGTTTTGAACAATAATACAATCTACTCCACTAGCATATATGACTGTAATGAGGATTGAAGGTAAGGGGCACATGGTAAGTATTCAAAGGTTAGCTATTATAAATATTAGTGCCATTATTTTAAGTTCTAAGTTACTTATAAATGGTCCCTTCCACTTAGTAGTCATTTAGATAAGACTTTGAAAGTACTAATTCTATTCAGAGATAGTATGTGGATTAATAGTTACTGTGAACCAGTGACCAAGTAAATCAGTTTATAGAACAGTAAAATGAGAATAAAAAATGATGTCTGCTTCATAAGGATGCTATGAGGGCTAAAGGAGATAATTCACACAGTGGTAAATGGAAGATGACTGCAAACTCTTTGTTACTTTTTCCATTAAAAGTGGAGTCTAGCCCGGCTGGTGTGGCTCAATTGTTGATCGTTGACTCATGAACCTGGAGGTCACAGTTCTATTCCCAGTCAGGGCACATGCTTGGGTTGCAGGCTTGATCCCCAGTAGGGGGCTTGCAGGAGGCAGCCAATCGATGATTCTCTCTCATCATTGATGTTTCTGTCTCTCTCCTCTCCCTTCTTCTCTCTTAAATCAATAAAAATATATATGTTTTTTTTTTTTTTTTTAAAAATGGAGTTTAATTCCCTTCAACTTGAATCTTGGTTGGCTTTAGTTGCCTACTTGACCAATAAGACATAGTGGGAGTATGTTTGGGGACTTCTGAGGTTGGGTCATGAGAGGCCTCATGGCTTCTGCCCAGCACTCTGAGATCACTTGTTCTTGGAACACTGAGCTGCCACATAAGTGGGACAGAAGTATGACAGAGCCCAGTCTTTCAGCTGTTTGTGCCAGACATTTGAGAAAACACATCCTGAGGCCATCAGGCTAGCCTAACCATCCGCTCATTATCACCGGCTGGCCACAGTTGGTCTTATAGAGCATAAGAATCACCCAGCTTAGCCCTGCCTGAATTCCTGGCCCACAGAATCATAAGATAATAAAATGGCTGTTTTAACCACTGAATGTTAGGGTGGTTCACTGTTCAGCAACGGATAACCAGACCATATGCAAGCCCTCAGCACTGTGTCTGACTCATAGCTGGTTCAGAAACCATTTTTAGTGCCATTAGATCTTAAGTATTAAACTTTCTAGTTATTTTCCCCATTGAGTTTGGAAGGCTTATGGCTCAGGGCTGAGGAAAGGATGGTTAAGACATATCCTTAGTCCAATGTTTCAGAAACAGTTTTCTTGACTTCCCCTAAATGTAAAGAAAAGAGGAAGAATGTCCTTAGGGTACAATATTCTTCCATATTTAAGGCCTATTAAGACTTTTAAAAATAATTTTTACTGATTGATTTTAGAAACAGAGAGAAACATCAATTTATTGTTTCACTTATTTATGCATTTATTGGTTGATTATTTTATGTGCCTTGACCGGAGATCCAGCCTGCAACCTAGGAGTATAGGGATGACACTCTAACCACATAAGTTACCCAGCCAGGGCTAGAAGACCATTAACCTGAGGTATAACCTGATTTCCTTTGGTATACTTATGTCTAAACCTTTCAAGAAAGTAAAAATTTAACATTTTTAGTTCCCTTATTGCACCTACATGACACAGTATATTGACCTGGTGGGTACATGTGCCTTTTGGTACCTACCACACACCTTCAGGAGATTGTAGACAACATTTTGAGAAGCAATGACCTAGGTTGTGAGTTGGAACACTCCTCTATTCAAGATTAAATAAGCAAATATGTCTGGTCCAGTGCTACCCCTTTTGTTGTTGATTTGTCTTCTTAACATAGAGATGTGGCCATTTTAGATGGAGGTTGAGACAGTAATGCTATGAGTTCACCAAATTCCACTTTCTTTCCATCTGAGGACACAATTAGACCATATTTCCTAGTATCCCCTGCAGAGACATATGATTGTGTGACTGAGACGTGGCCATTGTGATATTGTGGACTGGCCCCTGGCAGACCTCCTGTGTTAATCTTCATGCTCTCTTTTCCCATCTGCTAGACAGTTCAGGGGAGGACTCTGAGACCCCAAGGGATGGCAGAAACAAGGGTGGAAGGGTCTTGGGTCTCTGAATGACTGAGTGGGGCAGATTCCACTTCCCAGCTCCACCTTGGTAACCAGCATTAGACTGTGAGAAATAGCCTTCATTATGTTAAGGCATTGAAATTGGGGGGTTATTAGTTGTAGTAGTGAGCCTTTCTTAACTAACCCAAAGGTATGGGGCAAGGAGGAGACTGTGACATTCCCCTCTTTCCAAGAGACAAGGGCCTTTGTTGGAGAATTTATTGACAGCAGTTACACTAAATATCACAACTCCCAGAAGAAAGGAAAGAGTGGCTCAGAGGGCTGTCCCTGCCCTCCATGACCTCCTAAGGGTATGGAGCTGGGATCTCCTACTGTCTCTTTCTCTCTGCAGGGGAACAGCAGGAAGATACATACCACATCGTGTTCTGCTGGCTCCAGTGACGACTAGATGAAATTCTATCACTTGTCAGACAGAAGGCCTCTGAATTGGCTAATTTAATCCCTGAGGCTTCTTTAGAAGGAGAATCTTTTTGGTCACCTCTTCCATTTGCTTAGCCTGGTTTCCATGAAGCAAAATAGTTGCACTCAAATCAGCTCAGCAGGAGCAGATATTCTTGGAATGATTCTTCCCCAGTTTGGCTGAGTGAATTGAACTGATGCTGCTAACTTCTTCAGTCCCAGGGCTTCAGATGTCTCTGGTCATCAGCCCCTAGAGACTAAGATCCTAGAGGTTAATGTAGTGGTAGGTGCCACAAAAAGGAGAGATCCCAGATTTGGAGGTCACGCTGACCTAGGTTTAACTCCCACCTTCAGCACATGCTACCGGCTGTGTGATCTAGGAACGTAACTCAGTTTCTGTGAGCTCCCATTTCTACCCTGAAAAGTGGGGACTGATGAACCCCAGCTCATAGAGTCCTTAAAAAGGGTAAATGAAGTAATGAATAAAATGCCTGTCATCATAGTAGCTCTTTTCTCCACCCACCTCTTCTATATCTGGAACCACACATTTCGGGATCTTCAAAGCCAGTAACTGCTCTCTAAATCCTTGAAATTGACCCCACCATCTTATTGCACTTCATTGGCCATTGTCTGAAATTTGTAGTGAAAATAGGCTTGAGATTTCATAGTAGGAGCTGCTGTGGACCTGGTAGCTGGGGCTGCATCGTAGTACCTTAGGGGAGGAGAAGGGGACGGCACCCTCATCCAATGCTTAAAAGGGCCCTTATGTAACTCCAAATCCTGCAACATTCCACTCTACTCTGCACTAGTGGGACAGGAAAGAACATCAGAGGTTTGTTGGAAGCCCACACGATACCCACTGTCACATCTGAGTGCGTTGCCGGATTACTTAGTAGGTCAGGATCGCAAGTCCATGGCATGTACCGCACTGCTCTTCAGCCCTATAGCTGCGGCAGACGTCACTGATCAATCATGGCACTACTCCCCCCTGAGCCCACACAAGGCAGCAGAATCCCTCTCCACATAAACAGCCTGGAGGACACTACCAATCGATCAGACATGTGCAAGTAGGAGCCTATTTACCACATCATGGATATTTGCCCTCTGGAGTGGCCTAGCCATGTTGAGCAGCAAGCCAGAGACATGGGCAGGAGGAAACCAAGATAATCATTGAACTGCCGAGTGCTCACAAGGACACAGCTCATGCATGCTAACGAAATCTGGATGAAACAATGCAATTAGCCATGGAATCCAGGTTTGAAGGATTATTTCCAAAACGTGATTTTTGCACTTTCCATGTTTTGTTTTGCTGGGCAAGGGGTTTTCCCCGGAGAATGGGTGAAGCATATATAGAGGTGCCGTTGTGGCACATCTCCAAACATCACCGGCCAGTCCCCTAACTAAACGTCAGAGCTCATCCCCCTCCAGGGGTGTTAAGACGTCAGTGACACATAGTGCAGGGTGTTACATCTTCCAAAGCGGGAGCCTTCAGAATGGCCATGAATCAGCTAAACAGGATATGCCTCGATGCCTAAGACAGCAGTGTATTTATTTATGAGGCATTGACCGGGACAGTATTTCTGCCAGTTACCTGTATGGTTTTTATGAAATTTGGATAATGTTTCTTTGTCACCTGTACTGTTTCCTATTCACAACGGAGCTTTGCTCAACTTTTAGAGATGTTTCTAATGTTTTCTGCTGATCTCCGTGGCATGAAAAAAGGGATCTTTTTTCTTTTTTCGGATGATCAAATGATACCATTTCAAACATCTTCATGCATGGATTATATTACTTGAGTCTTTTCATATGAAGAGATTAATCATGTGGTTTGCATCACCAACCTTATAGTTTTAATAACAAGGCTGTTCAGATGAAAAGCAAAATTTTATCTCATGATGGAATATTCTACCTCGTGGAAGTAACTTCTGCTCCTACTGTTGGACTGTGCTTATGTCAGTGGCAACCTGAGAGGTGAGTTTGTTTCCAGGGTGGGCAAAATAAGCCCAAGATGAAGCTCTGTCACTTCTTACTGTTGCTCACCACAACAGTAATAGCTCTCAGTTTTGAAAGTTCATTATGTCCCAGCTGTATGCACAGTCTCTTAAGGCAGGGAAGCAAGTAAGAACCAAGATCCCCTATTTTTCAGAAAAGGAAACTGAGGCTCAACATTGGTAAGTCACACCCCCAAACCCCCTGGCTGGTACTGATAGAGGACGACTCACAGGCAGCTTGGTCTAATGCCTAATGCTGTCCTTGTGGCCAAGATGTTCTCCTCCCCAAAATTATTTTATGTGGTCAAATCTATGAGAAAAAGTCAAACTAGCTGCAAAATACCACGGAAGGAAAAAAACAACAACACCTAAGCAACTACAACTCTCATTGCGCAGCTTACTCTTGCGGTTTTAGAAGTGCTCTCATCCTTGGAGATGGTGGCCCATGGTTTGAAGGGGCCTAGGGTCTGCATTGCCCAGTTCAGAGGAGCCAGGCAACAGAGATTCACCTCCTCCTTCCTCTGCCAGGGGCACTAGTCTCCCATGATGTCTCTCGTGTCTGGCTCTCTAGGGAGTAGGCCGCGTAGTGTCACTGCCGGCATCACAGTGGTCTTCATAATCATCACAGACCTCACTGGCAGCCTCACAACAGCTCGCTTTGTGGCACACGGCATGTGCCCAGCAATACGGTGCTAACACATACAGTGCTGTATGCTAGACACGCACAGTCTCATTCTCTTCCCCCGACATCTCTAGAACATCTACCCTTTTCCCACACTAGAAAACTGAGCTTTAACTTGGGTCTGTCCAAAGTCATCCATGAAGAAGGTGGAGGATTTGGGGACTAGAATCCAGGCTGCCAGCCCAGAGCCCAGGCACTTAACCTCTTATTTTTAGAAGCTGAGGACCTTTTTCCGAAGGGGCAAAGCAACACCCAACAAGACAAACCCATAGGTGGCCTCAGAGGTGAGATGATAACCAGGGCTCTCTCCGAGCTTTCCCACCATGTGCATTCTTTCTCCTTACTGTCCCCAGCAACCAGGCACAGACTGCTGGCTATGGGGACACTCTCAGCTGCAGCAACGTGAACCCAACTCAAACAGGCTCAACAACAACAAAAAGTGGGAACAGGGTGGGATTTACTGGCTAACACATGGAAAACCAAGGCCTTAAGATACAACCACATCCAGGAGCCTGAACGTCGCCAGGACTCAATCTTTCTTTGTCTTTTACTTTATCTCTCAACCCTGCTTTCCTCCCCATGAACAGTTCTCGGCCTCATTCTCACATGTGGTACCCTCCTGTGGTCCCAGATGACTTTCTCTTGTATCACTCATGAAAACAAAAACCACTCTGGCTCTTTATATTGGAGAAAATTTAAAGCAGGGAATTGGTTACAGAGCTGATAAAGTTGCTGAGAAAACAACCCATGGATGTTGACTAATCCAGAGATCAGCCACAGTAGAAAGGCACTGCCTCCCTAACACCAGAGAGAGAGAGCAAAGCGATGTAGCCCAGATGCTGGGGACCAACCTGATGGGAGTTGGGCTCACAGGTAGTTGCAGCTGCTGCTGGAGACCGTGCCCAAGACAGGGAGGGAGAACTACTGTGCCTCTCCTGACTTTCCCCCTCAGGCTCCCCCAGAGCCCTCCCCCAGCTGGAAGGCAGCTGGCAGAGGTGTTTGAGAGAAGTAGCCTGCAGGAGCCAGCCATCTGGAGCACAACCAAGTGTAGAGGGAGAGGGAAGAAGTAGGAGACAGGCTCTGAGGCCAAAAGGCCCAGCACGGTTCACGTGGAAAGTGAGTTTTTAATAGTTCCCACAGAAAGCCTGGGAAGGTATTTGATTAGCCTGGGTGTGGGTGTCAGGCTGATCCCTAGTGGAGAGGCTGGCAGGGGACACTCAGACACTAAGTGAAGCAGAAAGGCCTTCAAAGCCAAGGCAAGGTGCTTTCACCTGGCATGAGCAGGGCTGACAAAACCAGATGCACACCCCATGCTGCTTGGGAGTTGAATACGGGAAGCTGTACAATTGCAAATGGCCCAACTCAGGTTATTTTCTTATGGCACAATTTCAGGTTTGCTATGATGCCAAACTGTTGTCAAGGTAAGGACTTTGCTGATACATGCCCTGTCCCTGGGAAGGTGGAAAGGGGAAAGGAGATGCATAGGCATGATTTCTGTGCCTTCTAATGAGGCTCCCTCATTCCCAAGCCTGGGTTTCATAGCATGAGGCCAAGGTCTGGGTGGGAAGTGTGGCTGAGGAACCAACCTCAGGAAGTGCAAAGAACAAATGTCTAAATGTCCTCAGTGGCACTTCATCTTCTAAAGGGAACACTTTGCATCCGAATGCCAAGGCCAGCAGATTGCCTATGAATCTTCTATGACTTCTGTAAATTTCAAGAGAGAGAACTGTTGAACACCTGGGCCTGTCACTGTCAAGTTGCTCACTGAACGTGTCTTTATGGAGCCTCCAGCATAAAAATGCACGAAAACAGCCTCTGGACACAGGCAGGCCTGATAGATGGAGCAGCAACAACCAGTTCAAGCCGAAAGGGCTGTCTGTGAAAGAGAATACACTTGGTCTCTTAGAACTTGTGCTTGAAGAAGCATTCAGCAGACTGTGTGAGATTTCTCCCCAGGGCAGTGCACCCACACACAGTGAAAACTACACATGGCCTGCGGACGCCTTTTGCATAAGGCAGTGTTCCTTAGTCATTGAAAACGTGTGCACTCTGGTGGGTTCAATAGCATCCTCCCAAAATTCATGTCCACCTAGGACCTCAGATTGTGACCTTATTTTGACATAGGGTCTTTGCATAACATTTGAAAGTCTTGGTTTGCCCCTGTACAAATTGGGGCTGTTAATAATGGCACCTACGATAAAGTGAACAGAGTCTATAGAGCAGGTATCATCATGTAATAAATGCATGACAAATGTTGACTATTGTTACTACTTATGAGAAGAAAAAGGAAGGGACAGGAGGAGGGAGGAAAAGAGAGGGGAAGAAGGAAAAGAGGGAGGGAGGGGGAGGGGGACTATTAAAAGCTAATACTCAATACTCGTTGTAACCCTTAAATAACAGAGCAATGTCCCAAGGGAGCACAGGATGGAGCTCTCACTTAACAGGCAAGTTGCTCTCTTCTCCATTACCCTCCAATTACAGTTCTTCTGATGCCCCTTAACTCAACTCTTCTAGAAGAGGGAGCTGCCCCTCTGCAAGTGCAGATGCTCCTGGGGTCCTGCCGTGGCGAAGCAGCAGCTGACCAAGGCCTGCTCCTTCCCAAGCAGGTGGCGGCCTGATGGTGCAGGCTGGCCAGGGGCCCGGTTCAATACTCAGGTAAGAAGAGGAGCTGAACCCCTCATTCCTGATATGAGCATACGGTACAGATCAGTTGGCCTACACTAAATTTTAAGGTACTCATTTATTTTGGAATTTATATGAAGTAAGCAGAACAAAGCATGCACCACTTTCAGAAGAGCTTATTCCCTCCCCTGGGGGCAAACTTCCTCCTGTGGGAAGGTGCTCACTGAAAACAAATTACCTTCAGTGGAAGCACATGCTTCCTAAGGGGAGCATTGCTCTATGCAAGTTTTCTAACTTAAGGGGTGTCCATGTTATGCACGTACACAAATATGTATTAAATGTAAAATTGGAAAATTACTAACCATATTTATTAAAAACTGAAGAGGTGCATGTATCCCAAATAATCTAAACAAGTTAGAGGATTTTTCCCTCCCACATGAATAAGAGAAATCCAGGGCTGGATACTTTATGGTGCCTTCATGGTATTATCAGACATGCACGCTGCTACCTTTCTGCTTTGCTTGTGTGTGAGTGGCTTGTGTCCTTAGAGTCACCTGTGGCCCAGGATGGCTGCTGGAGCCCCATCTAACACATGTGTATTCCAGACCAGCAGTGACTAAAGGAGGGAAAGACAAAAGAGTACGTCTTCCAGACATATTCACTTTTTTCACAGTCTTTCCCCAAAGTCCCACACATTTCCATAGTCACATAAACACCCTGACTGTAAGTAAAACTGAAATGTCTGTTAGGTACACTGCCGCCTCAAACAGAGTTCCATTACTGAGAAAGGAGAGGGTAATGGGTGGCACCCAGTGGCCTCTGCCTCACCTGGGAAACTAGGAGTAAACTTTGCCAAGGTATTCTGTGTGTCTGAAAAGATCTAGACCAGAGATTGGCTGTCATTTGGAGGTTAAAATTAATCGTATCTTTGCTTCTATTTGTAACCTGATTACACATATTCAAGAGCTGAACTTCAAATTTGAAAAGAATTCTATCTAGAGAAATACATGCCTTTGTATATTTAACCTTACAACAGAGTTTCATCAATTTTTAGAATCCTGAGTTCAATTATACCACTATTTACTGGTGTCTTAGTCTGCTTGGACTGCTGTAACAAAAAACTACAGACTAGCTTAAACAAAAGACATTTATTTCTCAGGGTTCTGGAGGCTAGAAGTCCAAGATCAAGGTGCGAGCAGAGTTGTTTGCTGGTGAGGCCTCTCTTCCTGGCCTGTAGATAGTGCCTTCTCACCACGGCCTCACGTGGCCTTTCTTCCGTGCACATGCACAGAGAGAGATCTCCCATGCCTCTTTCTCTTCTCAGAAGTATACCAATTCTGTGGGATTAGGGCCCCACCCTTGTGCCCTCATTTTATCTTAATGACCTCCTTAGAGGCCCTATCTCCCACTATAGTTGTATTTATTGAGAGTTAGGGCTTTATTTATGAGTTGGGGGAGGAGAGCAATTTGGATCCTGACAATTAGTAATTAAAGCCTGTGAAAATGAGAGAAAAGAACACCATTGCTGTTAAAACTGTATCATTAGTGTCACACCTGTCCTCTGGACATTTGCATGAAATGAGTTAGTGACAACCAAATCCCCTGGGAGTCTTCCATAAGGGATTCAGGAATCCTCCCCGCTCCAACCTTTCCCTGCTATTCCCTGGAGGACACAAGCCAGCTTTATTAAACTTGAGAGGAAGTAGACATGTGCATCTCTCTAAATCAGAGACGAGTTTAGTATTTCACAAAGTAGTCCACAAAGAAAGCGTTCCAGAGGCAAGTTTATTTGGGATACACTTAGTTCAAATAACATTTCTTTATTTTTCCATTGTTTGACTAAAGGTCTTCTCAGGGCCTTTAATAAATGTGGGCATGTTGTGAATCCTCACGATTGAGCCACAAGATGCAACATTTTCCAAGTAACTTCAGACCCTGTTTGAGTGCACGCTTTGGGAGATTGGAGCTCTACGAAGCACGCCTTTGGAAACAGCCACTTTCCTCAGGAGCAGGGTTCTTCACATTTGGCACTACTCATATTTGGGTGGGACAACTCTTAGTTGTGGGGCTGTCTGGTGCCTTGTAGGATGTTTAGCAGCATCCCTGGTCTCTACCTAGTAACAGCCCCTGCCCCATTCTCTTCTGACAACAAAGAAATGTCCTCAGGCATCAAATGTCCCCTGGTGCAAAATCATCCTTGGATGAGAACTTTTGATCATGGGAAAGTTCTGGAATTAAGAAAACTACAGTGACTATTTAAGAGACCACTCTCTCAGCATATGAACACATTTTTAGAGCCCATTTTAACAACATTGTTATTTGTTAAAAGCGGGCTCATTTGAAAAATTGAAACTGCAGTAAAAGTTGATGTTTCTATGGGAAGTTAAAATCTTATGGAAATTTATGAAAAGAGACCACAAATGAAACTTGCTTTAACAATGTTGTGGAGTTAGGTGTAGACAAGACAAGTGTATTATTTTAAGCAGAACTTAATTCCCCTACATTTCATGTTTGCACACCTTATCAGGAAAATGTCCATTATTGAAAGTCAAATGTGGCACTTCTGTGCATTCTAAAAATCCAGTGGTGACTGTCTTACCCAAGACCTTCATTAAAATTCTTTTTGTTCAGTCAGGTCGGTATTAAACTGTGAAGGCCCACCTATGGAGTGTCAGCCCCAAAGCAGTTCAGTGGGTCTAAGGAAAGATCTTAGCCTGGAATATCTTACTGTCCCAGAAAGTAAGGAAGTGCTCAGAGACTGCTGGGGACATGTCCAGAGAACACAGGAGCCAGGTTGCTGGTCTCCCACTGGCCAAATCTGGGATCACTGGGACATTAAATAGTAAACAGGTATAACACATGGAATAAACTAATAATCTGTGAATTTCTGTAAATAAATAAAAAGGGAAAGCTCTTTCTTATAACAAAAAGCCAAATAATAATATGAAAGGAATGATGAAATTAGAAAATGACCATTTGGCGACCATCATAATAACTGGCGCCCCACAGGTAGTAGGGTGAATAGGTAAAAATTTGAGGATTAACATAATATTTGCACAGTCCCAAAGTACCTTATCACAATAGGATTAATTGCTGAAGGTAAAATAGGACTTTACAGTAGAGAAACCTGGCAAAGAGCATCTTAGCCAGGTGACCAAGGTTAACATCACCATAATGGGACAAGACTGCACCGTGGGCGTCTGGATGGGGTACCCTGGGAAGGACACAGTCTCACCTCCATGCTATTCCAGCCAAAGGTGCGTAACCTGAGTCCATTCATGAGGAGACAGAGAGGAACCCAAACTGAGGAAGGCTTCATAAAATAACTGTCCTGTACACATCAAAAATGTCCGTGTCATGAAGCGCAAAGAAGTTCCAGTTAAAGACCAAAGAGACACGAGAACTGAATTTTCTTTAGTATAAAAAACAGAATTGAGACAATTGGCAGGACCTGAATAAGGCCGGCCGACTAGGTAACAGTGCTGTGTCAGTGTCAACTGCCTGGTTATGATCCTTGTACTGTGACTATGTAAGAAAATATCTTTGTTTTTAGAAAATACATGTTAATTTAAAAGGGAATCACGTTCATGACTTCCTCTGAATGGTTTGAGGATTAACATAATATTTGCACAGGGGAAATACACATGTGCATATATGTGTACATGTTATGTACACATATATGTGGCGAGAGACAGAGAAATTGTGATAATTTGGTTGGGAAGTCTGGGTGAAGCATGTTAGGTAGTTTTTTGTACTATTCTTGTAATTTATCTGTAAATCTAAATTATGTCCATGTTAAATGTTTAAAAAAGAAAGCTCTGAGATTCAGGGCTCCCCTCATCCCCAAACCCAGGACTGAATTCTCCGTTTTGCTCCACCCCCCTTCTCCTTTCCCCAGGCCAAAGAGCTTCCAACCGTCCTCTCAGTGGGCTCTGAGCACTTACCCTCTGGCTTTTGTCTGGCTGGCTTGTTGCAAATAGATTCCTGGGTTCCACCCCCAGAAACTCTGACTCGGGTCATGTAGAGCAGTGGTTTTCTACAGATGCCTGAGTCCCACCTCCAGAGGTTCAGATTGAAATAGTTTGGAAAGCCCTCTGGGCCTCAGAATTGTTTTAAGATTCTAAGGAGCAGCCAAGGATGAACGTGCATATGAATCAGGGGAGGATCTTATTAAAATGCAAATTCTGATTCACTAGGTCTGGGAGGAGCAAGTGCCTGCGGTTTCGAACTACTGACAGTGTGGTCGACGATGCCATGCGGACGACACCTTGAGTAGCATGGTCCCATCTAGAGTAGATTCAGGTGCTCTTTGTTAATAGACCTGCACTGTCTTAAGTTCTGACGACTCCAAGAGAGCAGGAGGGAGACACACTATCTGCTCTGCTCTCTGGGACTATCTAGCACTGGGTGTTCCATAAACAGGGTCGAATGTGTGCATGAATGAACAGCTGAAGATTCCCTAATTCCACACAGATTTCCACTAGTAATTCCCAGCTGCTTAATACCTTTAAATGGTCATATTTGCATTAGAGTCACCCCCATCAGATTTCAAAAAAATCAATGGCTTTGAAACTAAAAACCACTTTGGGGCAAAAAAAGCTGGCAAGATCTCACTCCCCTTCAGGAACTGCCTGGTGCAGGTGCAAATGGCAAAAGTGGCCTCAAGTCAGGGGCTACCCCTTTCTACACTCTCAGATCACTTTTGTATTGGCACATCTCTAAGCGCATTTACTTTTCACATCAAACGCTGTGGAGTATAATTTATCCACTGAAGCATCTCAAGCAGCAGTCTTGATGGCATGAGACAGAAATTACACAGAAGACAGATATTTGGGAAAAATATGGTGGCAGAATTTGTAATTTTTAAGTAGGTATAAAGAAAATTCACTGCCCAACTGGAGTGGCTCAGTTGGTTGGGCATTGCCCTGCGCATCAAAAGGTTGCCAGTTGAATTTCCTGTCAGGGCACATACCTGGGTTTGGGTTCTATGCCTGGTCGGGGCACGTACGGAAGGCAACCGATCCATGTCTCTCTCTCTCCCTCTCCCTTCTTTTCTCTAAGCATGTAAGTATGTCCTTGGGTGAAGATTTTTAAAAAAAGAAAGAAAAGATGAGAAAATTCACCCATTGAAACTAAAAAAAAAAAAAAAAAAAAAAGCTTTTGTTGTTGTTTTGTTTTGCTTTTAGTTAGAAGCAGGGTCTTAGTTTAGTGACGAGAGGGTGGTTTGCGCTGATTACCCTCCCAGAGCTCTCTGATCAGGGAGAGAATCCGTGGTCTGCCTTTCATTCTCGGGCAGTGGTTGACCATGGGCAATGCCTGGCCCTTCCTCCCATTATATTATCCTGACATCACGTGCCTGAGTTGTGGGTTTGGCTACTGTCATAGTCAGCTCAGATGCTATAACAAAAATCACATAGACGAGGGGACTTAAACAACAGATTTATTTTCTCCCAGTTAAGAACTCTGTGAGTCCAAGATGAAGGTGTCAGCTGGTTAGATTTCATCCTGAGGCCTCTCCCCTTGGCGTGCAGATGGCCCCCTTCTCACCGGGTCCTCACTTGGCCTTTCCTCAGAGCACACGCATCCCTGGTGTGTCTCTGTGTCTAAATTCCCTCCTATTATAAGGACACCAGTCAGATTGGATCAGGGCCGTCGTAAGGGCCTCATTTTAACTTCATCCCCTCTTTACGGTCCCTATCTCCAAATAACCACATTCTGAGGCACTGGGAGTTAAGGATTCAACACATGCAATTGGAGGAGGGCACAGCTCTGCCCATGACACACCCCCACTGGGTAGCTTTCCAAGTCTATCCGCTCATAGGGGGAAGGCTCCAGGCTAGGGGAGAAGGCTTGTGGGCACAGACTCAGAGCCATGCAGCTCCTGGCAGGGGGAGGTGCCAGCAGGGTCACAGTTCTCCTAGTGGTGAACTCAGGGTGGACGGAGGCGGCCTGGGGTGGGGGAGGGGACCCTTCAATAGCACTTGCACCTTCCACCTTCCCTGACCATCGGTCAAACACAGCACCTCTGTCACTTTCTGGCTCTTCACCTTGCTTTATTTTTTTGATGTGTTATTTTTTATTGAGATTAAATCAATTCCAGTAAATTGACCCATTTAAAGTATTCAATTCTGTGAGTTTTAGTATTTGCACAAGGCTGTGCTGCCATCACCCTGTCCAATTCCAGAACATTCATCACCCCAGAAAGAAGCCTGTGCTCATTAGCAGTCACTGGCATACCCTATTTTACTTAATTTTCTTAATAACCCCCCTGCTGCTAGAACATAAGCTTCTTGAGAGCAAAAACTTTGATTTGTTCACTGGTCTGTTTTCATCTCCTAAAAGGGGCCATGGCTGTAACTCAAGTGAACATCTGTTGATTCGACACAGGAACTAGAAGCCACCTTCATGAAACTAGCCTGAGATCCTGAGGCGGGGAGAAGGCCATGTAATGGGTGTACTCCTGCCAGCCTGAGGGCCAGATCCTCAGTGGCTGCTCTTCCTGCTCAATCACACAAAGGAATGAGGCCATTTTAGGGGTCAGGAGACTGGGTTAGGACACTAAGATCGATGGGCTTGTGGTGGAAAGTTCTCTTTTGCTGTGGGTTACGTTGGCTGTGATGTAAATCTTTTCCTGTGTCTTGGTGAATTTTAACACTTCTAAGTTTTAGAGTACGTTGATGAGGGTGGTTGTTCAGCCTAGATATCAGCAGAACAGGCTCCAGTCTCAGCTCGGCCTCAGTATTCCTGTCTGTAAAATGGGGTGGGGGTAGAGAGATAGTCCATAGGCGGTTGTGGGGATGAAATGTGCACACACATGTTTCTGGCTCACATGTAGTGAATGCTCCTCGATAATTAGCTGTGAGCTCTGAGTGAGGTCGTGTTTGTATCTCCCAGGATGTGGCACAAGATTAGGTATAAACAACAAGTGATTTGGGTAAATCAGCCTCCCTGCTAGATGTTCCCAATATTCATTAAATTCCATTTAGCTGGCCACGAAAATAAAATGTTATAATAATACCTTATCTATCCAAAAGAATATTCATAAGTATTGATAAATATGTTAGCTGTGTGTCCTTGGGCAAGTCACTTCTCTGAACTTCAGTTTTCTTATCTGTTAAAGGAGAACAATCTGAAAAGTGAGTGACCACGAAGGTTCAAAGTGGCCACACGTGTGCAGTGCCTGGAACACTGAAGAGTTAATAAGTCATAATTATTAATATCATCTTCGTTCCAAGTTCACAGCTCTTTTTCTGGGGCCCAGAAGTGTTTAGGGAATAGAACTTGCCAGATTATAGAAAGAGGCATATTTAGTTTACTACGTGGTACCCCAAGTGGGCCCAGGGCGGCAGGCAATACTCAAACACATCGGCACCTCTGCAGGGGGACCTGTGACATTCACAGAGGCGAGATCAGCTGAGCGCATTAACCAAGGGCACCCGCGGGTACGGCTCAGGTTTAGCTGAAATGATCCGAGGGCAGGGCAGGTTTCAATGCCAAGTAAAAAAACTCTCAGTTTCCAGAACTTTTCAGACTTGCGGAGAAGGGACAGTGGACTGTACTTTCATTTACTTCCCAAAGCATGGGATTTAAAAAGAGAAAGACATTATTACAACATCCCAATGAGAAAGATACGTGCAAAAGGAAAAAGAAGGAAAAATCCAAAATTGAAACTAATTTTAGTAACAACAATGGATTTTTTAAAAATTCCTTGCTCACAAATTCAAAAACAAAAACTGTCACACTGACATGTCTTCCCAAATTTGGCTGAAACATGGCTCCTGGTTTTGAAGAGATCCTCTCTTGAGCTTCAGCCAAAAACACATTCCCGCGGCCAAGAAAAACTTAAAATTGCGAATGCAAATGAAGCACAGAGAGGTCTTCCACTAGCAGCCAGAGCAGGGCTCCGCCGCAGGGTGACGGCAGCTCCGGAGCCCTGTACTCGCCTCCCCGGCAAGGCGCTCTCCCGGCGAGGCCGCCACTTGTCAGGCCCAGAGAGCGTGCCGATTGGCAACGGATGTAAATGCTACCCATTTCACGGACTTGTTCTGAGTTCTTTGTCAAAATAATTAATGTGCATCCCAAATATAAACAGTTCCCTCCATCGGGAGCTGAGCCTTCACAGAGCGCCGCCAGCTGCCTGACAGGCCCCTGCCCGGGTAGAGGGGGCGCCAGGGAGGGTGCCCCTGCCCGCTCCCTGCCGCCCATCAGTTACCAAGCGCGTGCAGAGCGTCACAGTTCACACGCTTAATGACTAGGTCATCGTCCAGGTCAGATATAATTAGATGTTACATTAGAACAGCTTCACAGAGCCATTTATTCTGATTTAATTACTTAAAATGATAGCATAATGAGCAGTGCTTTCAAGGAAAAAAGTACTCTTTTAAATGGCTCGTCTTAAGTTAATGTGAAGAAAATTAATCATTTAACTAAATGGAGGAGGACAAGTCCACGCCTTAAGCAACATTGTTTCCACGTCCCAGAGGCTACTTCCTTTGGACCAGGAGTTAAGTGAGGGGGAAGCAGAGGCTCTTTCCTGCGGAACACAGATTCTCACTTTCACCCTTCCCTCCAGATCTTACTCTCCTCTACTTGAGCCACAGGCGACGGCGGCCTGTGTGCCAGCGCCGAGCACCGACACGCCCAGCTCCGTGAAGAGCAGGGAGGTATGGGCGGCCTGTGTCAGTTCCAGGGTGGCATCAGGAACTGGCCTGAAGCAGCAGCAGGGCACATGCTGGAGTCACACAGGGACAGGGCTCAAGTCTAGTCCTGCCTCGCCTGCAGGTGAGACTGTTCACAAGCTCTTTTGCTTGTCTGGGCCTGTTTCCTCATCTTGAAACCAGGGATAAACACAGCATGTATCTCATAGGATGGTTTTGAAAATCAGATGAGATTCAGCATGCAAAGCCCTCAGCACAAGGCCCAGCATGTAAAAGCTAATAAAGTCTTAGCTCTCGTTAGTATAACAGGAGATAACTGGTATGTTGCTGGCTCCTGGCCACTCCCCTGCAAGCAGCCTTCAGAGCCCTTGGGCTCCTGCTATATTATCCTAGCAGAAATTATAAAAGTCTTAGAGGGAAGAGGTGAGCCTCTCCCAACCCAATTGCTTCCTTCTGTTTTTAATGATGCAAGATCCTCATTTGAAGCTTTTAGAGTTCACTAAGTAATAATAATAATGATAATAATAATAATAATAATAATAATAAAAGATCCTACATGGTTTTAAAACATATGGAATGTTTATCTGCTATTTTTCTGTCCTAAGTAAGGCTTTGTTGTGAAATATTCAATGCTGGGCTCAGAGAAAATGGGAAAAAAAATTTAAGTCAAGAACCTTCCCATGAATACCTTCTAAAAACAGCTGTAATACTACTGGGGATGTGGTCTTTACTTGGATCCTAGAGGCTCAACAAAGGTGATGACAGAAAACACTGGCTTACAGATACAGGGGTTTGAGGCAGCCAAAATAATGTATGGAACTTGGTCTTGCATGAGCAAACACTATGCAAGAGAAAGCTGACCCAGTGTCCAAGCGAATAACATTTGGATGGGAAAACCCAAGAAGCCACTGGGTTTGAGAGCATGGCCTGCGGTGGGGACTGCTTGTGTTAGAAATAGGCTTTACTCCCCTGAGGTGAGAAACTGCACTCTGTGCTGAGCAGAGCAAGAGGGTCATGTTGGGGTATATTAGTTTGGGTTCCTCCAAAAGCTGACTCTAAAGCAAATATTTAGGCACAAGGAGTTTACTTGGCAGATGCGACAGCCAGTTTTTTGTGTCAGCTTGGCTAGCCCATAGCCCCCACGTACTGGATTGAATGCTCATCTAGGTGTTGCTACAAAGGTATCTTCAGATGGTGATTAGCATCCGCCATCAGCTGACTGTAAGTAAAGGAACTTACCCTCCATAATCTGGTGGGCCTGATCCAATCAGTTGAAAAGCCTAAAGGGCAGAACTGGAAGTTCCCTGAGGAAGAAGAAAGAAATTCCACCTGTGAACTCCACAGCCAGTTTCTGCCCTTCCTGACCACCTGCCTCATGGATTCCAGATCCACCATAACCCTAGCCTGAGCCACAATCGCTTAAGCCAATTTCTTTCAATGAATCTTTTAATAAACATGAAAAATTTTTTTATTGATTTTTAAAGAGAAGGAAAGGGAGACAGAGGGAAACATCGATGCGAGAGTGAAATATTGATCAGTTAGCTCCTGCACTCCCCTTACAAGGGATCGAACCCACATCCTGGGCATGTGCCCTGACTGAGAATCGAACCAGCAACCTTTTGGTACCCGTGATGACACCCAATCAACTGAGCCACACCGGCCACAGCACATTTTATTTTTGTGTGATATTTTCAGTTTCTTTTAGTTATGTCATTAGCGGTTGCTCTCAAGCTTACATCTTAATTTATCAGAATCAGAGTCAGATTTATATTAACTTAATTCCAATGAGATATAGAAATGGGATTCATACATAGCTCCATTCCCTTTTCCCTTTTGGGGGGTTATTATTTTATATATATTACATTCATAAATGTTACATACCCAACAATGCATTGTTATAATTACTTTTTATAATTTTGTTTTGTAAAGAAGCTGAGAGACGAAAGCACAAGCATGTATTCATAGTTTTTGTTATATTAGTCTTCTTTGTTATCATTTGTTCCTGTGGATCTGACTTACCATCTGGAGTCATTTCCTTAGTCCAGTACATCTTTGCTCCAATTTGCCTCTTTTGTGCTGTTGTTGGCAAATACATTGCAGTTCTACATATTATAGGCCCAGCAATACATTATATACATATTGTCTTATGCAGTTGCTTTTTTTAAATCCTCACCCGAGGATATATTTTTTTTTATTGATTTTAGAGAGAGAGGAAGGAAGAGAGAGAAAAAAACATCAATGTGAAAAACATCAATTGGTTGTCTCTCCCGTACATGCCCCGACAGAGGATGGAATCCACAACTTGGGCATATGTCTTCACAGGGAATTGTACCTGCAACCTTTCTTTGGTGTACAGGATGATGCTCCAAGGGAGTCACCCAGCCAGGGCTGCAACTGTTTTTTAAATCAGTTAAGAAAAGAATGGAGAAGAAATTTACATTTATACTGTTTTTTTATAATAAGTTACCTTTACTGGTAATGTGTCTGATTTTTTCATGTGGATTCAAATTATCCTGAGTTACCTGCTTTCATCTGAAGAACTTCCTTTAGTATTTGTAAAATGGGTCTGCTAGCAAGAAATTCTCTCCTCTTTTGTTTATCTGGGAATATCTTTATTTTGTCTTCGTATTTGAAAGACAGCTTTACTGGGTGAAGGGTTCTTGGTTGACAGATTATTTTCTTTGAATATATTGTCCCACTGCCTCTGGCCTCCATTGTTTCTGATGAAAAGTCAGCTGTTAATTTTATTGGGTTGCCTTGAAACGTACAAGTCATTTTTCTGTTGCTGCTTTCAAGATTCTCTCCTTGTTTTTGGCTTTCAGCATTTTTAATATAATGTGTCTGTAGAGGTCTTTGAATTTATTGTACCATGGGTTTGTTGAGCTTCTTGCATGTGTAGGTTAAAGTTTTCTTCACATCTGGAAAGTTTCAGCCATTATTTCTTTGACTTTTTTCTGCCTTTACTATCTCCTTTTGGTTACCCAAGTTGGGGCTTTAGTAGGATCCCTCGTTTCTTGAGGATGTCTTTCTTCTTCTCATTCTTATTTTCTATTATTTGGATCACATAATCTCTATTAATCTACCTTTAAGTTCACTAAGTTTTTATTCTGTCAGTTTGAATCTGCTGTTGAGCCCCCCTGGTAAAGGTTTTAATTGAGTTGCTCTACGGCCAAACCTGGACTTTCATTTTGCTTTTTAGTAACTTCTACCTCTTTATTGACTATTTCTATTTGGTGACAGTTTCCTCAGACTTCCTTTACTCATTTAATTCCTTTAGCACTTTGAACATATTTATAATAGATACTTAAATTTTTGTTAAATCTGGTCCACTTTCACAAGCATTTCTGGTTTACATTTATTTCCCCAGTATATGAGCCATACTTTCTTGTTTCTCTGCATGTCTTAATAATTTTTGTTGGAAAGTGAATACTTTAGCTTGTGTTGTAGCAACTCTGGGTTCACCCTCCTCTGTGATTTGTTGCTGTTATTTGCCTGTTTACTTGTTTAGTGACTGACTAGATTATTTTATTTAAGTCTGTTGCACCCTACAGGGTGAAACTTCTGTTTTCTCCTCAAGAATCACAGCCTGAAGTGTGAGCACAATGAGCCTGGGATAACAGTGGTTTTCTCAGGATCCTTTTTCTTTCCCTGTCCCTACCCAGCTGCTGAACACCACTAATTGCTCACTGATTGCTCTATTCTTTTCAAAATGCCCTGGGGCATAAATTGCTTCACAGACTGAAAGTTGTTTCCTTTGAAGGGATAGTCGCTGAGCTTAGTGTTTGAGATTATTTTCTGATTCCATGAGGGCTCTTCAAGCTCTCTTTCCCAGTTTCTCTCTAATAAACCAGTCAGCCTATAGCGTAGTCTATATCTCCAACGAATCTATCAATCTCCAAATTGTCTTTCACCACAACCTTCACTCTTTTTGAGAGGATTTTTTGGTTTCAACTTCTCCACACTTTGTTTCAAATAAAGTCAGTTACTTTGGGGATATATTTGGAGCTCTCTGTTCTACAGCCCAGGCAAAAGCTCTACACCAAGGCTCTGGTGGTGGGGACAGGGACAATGTCCTTCTATCTGAGCTGGCATTTGGTGGAGCAGGAGTCCCAAGTCACTTGGCTTGTCTCTTTCAGCATGAAACCCCCAAACTGTGAGCCAGATCGAGGGCTACTGCCTAAATAGTATTCTCCGTGGTGCCATGTCCAAGGTAGAGCCTCCATTCTATGAGTGGGGGCTGAATAGAAGAAGGGAGTCTCCACCTCTCAGCCTTACTTGCCCCAAACTTCCCCTTAGAACAGGTAGCAGGAAGCAGGATGGGAAATGGTGACATCCTGACTGGGGGCTGGAGGGAGAGGAATCCCTATGTTCCTGGCTGTGCCAGTCTAAAATGAAGTTTCCATTTTGCTGAGCTGAGGAGTGGGTCTTGGTTCAAAAATCAGACCCTCTCACTCTTCTTACTGAATATTAGTAGATTTTTTTTCATAAATGTTTCCTTATTTGCTGTGTGCCCTGGGGATCATTTCCAGAGATGTAAGCTTTTTATTTTTAAAAAATACTTTTATTGATTTTTAGAGAGAGAAGACAGGAGGAGAGAGAGAAAAACATCGATGTGAGAGCAGAACATCAACTGGCTGCCTCCTGCAGGTCCTCTACCTGGGATCAAGCCCACAACCCCGGCATGTGCCCTGACCAGGTATCAAACAGGCAACCTTGTGGTGCACAGGACGATGGCCGACTAATTGAGCCACACCGGCCAAGGTGAGATGTAAACTTTTTATATAGTTTTCACCAGTTCCACAAGGGAGGGTCTTTATATTATTATGCCAGAAGTGGAACCCAGTTGAGTATTTAAATATAAGTTTTATTCATAATCTCCCTGGAAGAGTAACAAGAGAAGGGGATTTATTCTGAGCTATATTTGAAAGTGTAGTGCATATTCTGTTTCCACTGCTTTTCTAGCTCTATGATTTCAAGTAAATTATTTTGCCTCATTATGTCCTTGTTTCCCCATCTATTAATGGCAATGAGGAAATTTGATGCCTAAATGACAGAGCTGTTGTAAAGAATTGAAAAAACATATTCAAAGTGTTTAACACACAGTAGGTTTTCAAGAAGAACAAACTGTGTTTTTATTATCATTAGAGAGAGATCACAGAGGAAATGGACCCATAGAAGAAATAGACCTCAGGGTCAGGAATACCTAATAACAGCTCTAACTCACAATTGTTCTTTGATCACAAATCAACTCTTTCTTGGGATGCTGGGCCATTCTCCCATCCCCTTATGCTCTATACACCCACCCCCACACAATTACAATTCATTCAAGCAGAAAGAGAAAAACAACATCTAACCAATTTTTCCCTTTTTAAAATAATCTAGTTTATCAATATAACACATCCATGGGAAATCTTTCCACACTCCAATAAAACTGTTGCAAAGCAGAGAATGGCAATAATTGAGTTATATCCATAGCTTATCAACAAAATGGGGAATTTGGAGGGAAGAGGTTCCCCAACACCAGTGTTAACAGGAACTTTCTTTTTTCTTTTTAAATCCTCACTTGGGAATATGTATTTTTTTAACCAATTTTTTAGAGAGAGAGAGAAAAGGAGAGGGAGAGAGAGAGAGAAACATTGATGTATGCACCCTGACCAGGGATCAAAGCCCCAACCTGGGTATGTGCCCTGACTGGAAATCAAACTGGCGACCTTTTGTTTATGAGATGACCCTCCAACCAACTGAGCCACACCAGCTAGGGTGCTAACATGAACTTTCAGCAGGGTTCTCCAACTGCAGAGTAGAAGGACTGCTGAGGAATTTTGTTGAAAATGTCGATTCTTGGTCTCTTCCCCTTTCTCCCTTGGAGGTTCCGATTCAAGATCTCTGGTTGGGATCCTGGAATTGGCACAACTCACAGCCCCCAGAGGATTTTGATCAAGATGGTTTTGCTATGTTGAGAAACAACTCTCAGTGCAAGCTGGCGGGAACATCTGTAATACCTTCCAGGATTTTCCTGGATACAGACACACAAAAGAGTGATATACTTGGTCCTCTCTGAGATGCTTTTAGGGACTCGTAAATAACTTCAGTTCTTAATTCAAGCCCCTTCTCTCAGGAAAGTCTGAGACCAGTCCAAGGTTCCTAGGCACACCCAGATTTCCTCCACTTTTTACCTCTAGAAAGAGAAGTAGGTAGGCCAGTCCTAGGTCTGTTGTTCTCAGGTCCATTTCCCACCCTTCTGCAGCTCTGCTTTGGGTATCAAAGGAGCTACCTCTGGGAACAGCATCTCCCAGGTTCCTGCGTCACTGACTTCTAGCTGAGCTGTTTTGTCCAATTGGGGGGGGGGGGCTGGGAGTATCTCTCCCTCTCCATTCCGTCCATTCCAGCAGCAGCATCTCCTCCGTGCTCCAGTTCTCAATGGACAGGCCAAATGTGGTGCCCACTTCCTCGATTACCCTTGCCCTGGGAATCGGGGATCCCTACCTCCTGCCTTTGTCTCCATAGCCTGCAGGTAGCAGTGGCCCACGGCCTTGTTGTCTCAGCCCCTACAATACCCCACATTCAACTATCACAAATAGTTGAAGGGGTTCCTGTCTTTCTGTAGGTCTTGCAAATAGGGGTTAGGTTTTGGGGGCACCTTTTGCAAAGAACAGAGGAGAGGAGGGAACAACAAGAGGCCCTCACCCTGAAGCACCTTCAGTGGCCAGCCCCTGTCTCTCACCTGCAATAAAACTGGGAAGCGGTGTTTGACAGCAAGGAGGCTGGAACCAAAGAAGAGGAGCAGGCCTCTCCCAGCGGGCCCTTGCCAGCAGCAGCAGGGCTTCTCGGCGCCGGCCCTACTGGCATTTTGGGTCAGCTCCTCCTTTGCTGTGGAGGCTGTCCCGTGCGTTGTGGGATGTTAGCAGCATCCCTGCTCTCTGTCTGCCAGATGCCAGTAGCGCCTCCTCCAGGTTGTTACAGCCCGAAACGTCTCTGTACATCATCATTGTCCCCTAGGGCACAAGGTCACTCCCCACTGAGTCTGCTACTGACCTCGACTCAACAGCAGAGTCCATGGGCCCCATAGCCTCTTTTCCGCTGCATTAGCTTGAGTGAGCCAGAGATGTCAGCTTAGGTGAGGAATACATGGTTAGTGCCATTTGCTCTAAAAAAGAAGCCACAAGAAGGCCAAGCACTCGGAGGCTCCCGGCTGCTCTGCCTCTCCTGTTAATCCAGGTGAACTAGATACAAGGAGCGGAGCCTGGCTTCGGAGATAGGGAAGGAGAGGGAGCAGGGAGTTGCTTAGTTTTATGGTTACTGGGAGCATTGGCTCTTTGTTCCCAGAGACATTGTATCCCAATGTCTTTTGGGTACAATGAGGCTCAGGAGTCAAATAGACCCAGATTCCAAAGCCAGCTCCAACTTGGCCCCTATACAACACTGGGAAGTCGCTTTCCCTCTGCGCCTCTGTCAAACGGGAACTGGAACTTCTCCCTCGCTGATGCTTCACCGGAATTATGGGGGTGCTTGTAAAGTGTAAAAGTTAGGCACTTGCTAGGCTAGAAGCTGGCTGACTAGAGCCATGGTTCAGTCTGGCTTACATAAGGGTTCCAGATTTAGCAAATAAAGTATTGTATCTGGCAACCCTACCTGCTGGCCACATGCTTTCCTAAATGACGTATAATTGGACGCAGCCTCACCTGCCCTTCATGACACATTGTCTGTGGCTGCCTTCACCGCAAGAGGCACGGCAGAGTGGGAGCGGAGCCGCCGCGACAGCCCGTGGCCTGCGTGGGTCAGGGCGCTCTCGCTCGTGGACGTCCCTGCCGTCGATGAAAAGCAGCACATGGCGCGGTTAGGGGCTCTGCATCAGGCTCCCTGGACTTAAAGTCTGGTTCTACCTCGGTTAGCTCCTCGCTAAGATGCTGAAACACTGGCACTGTCACAGGGAAGGAGAGTGCACTCAGGTTGGCTGACTGTTCTGGGTTTGTTCCCAATCTCAGCAAACTCTCCCGGGCCCTGTGAAGATGCCACAGGCTGATGCACAGGAAGTCACGCATCACAGCGCGGGGAAGGCGGGGCGGCCGAGAGCTTCCTAACCCTGTTCTGCAGCGAGGCGCTGTTCTGGGCGACGACTAGGACGACTAACAGGACTGCTGCCAGCACACCGCCCCAGTCCCACTGCTGCGGCCGCTTCTCCCACGCCACCCCTGCGAGCACTTTATGACGCTGCTACAAGGGTTAGCCAAGACATGGACTGGGAGGCCCGGCCACAGGGAACGCTCAGTAAATACCGCTTTGCTCCCTTTCTCTACTTACTCCCCTCTGCCGTTTTCCTGGCCCCATACCCACGTGTGCACAGCAGGGTGGGACCTGGCAGCTTCACTTGAAGAAGCCTGAAGCCAGCAGGTTCTGCCCCAAATCCAGCCGTGACTCCTGGTGCCAGCACCCTGTTCCTTGTCTTCCCTGGGACTCTACTGTCTTCTTCTCTGTACAACAGCGTTGCTTGGTTTAGTCACCAGGCCTCCTTTACTCTCCAGACGGTGTCTCAATCCCCAAAGCACACAGTTTCACAAATTACAGAAATCAAAGGAAGGAAGAGCTATTAATTCCCCCATCTTGGCCACTTCCTGGGAGCTGGCCAAGAATCTTGGGCATACGCAGGCCTGGTGGGCCCCATAAAAATGAAACATTTATGGGGAGTGCTTGACTTCATTTTACCTTCAGTTCCCTCTTTTCTATCAGACTGGTTGCCTCTGGAGGCTTCGAGAGGAAGGGTGCTGACAAACTTCAGCCTCCGGCTCCGGGGTGAATTGTGGGGGGTGTAGAAAAGAGTATTGTACATCCTGGGGGACAATTGTAGGGCAAGGAGCAGGAGCTGAGGAGGACATGGGACAGAGTGTGGGGACTCTGGGAGGACACTGAGGACCTCCTGTCTCCTCCCCAGAGTCTAAGGAACTCTTCTCAGGGCAGGTGCTGAGAAGTGGGAAGCACTGGCAAGTCTGCCAGGCTGTGATGAGTGTGTTCCTCACCAATGTTAGGTCCTTTGACCCCCAGTGGACTAGTGTTGGTCAGTCACAAGCATGGTTCTCACCAGCCTCAGCCTCTGATTCTTGGACAAGCTGAGCTGACAGCCTGGTTAGGAAGCTGGACTAAGTTCTGGCGACACAAGCTCCTGATAAAAGCACTTCTGTTAAGGGCTGGATCCCTGGCTTTGATACAGGTAGGCCTGGGTTCAAATCCCACCTCTGCCGCTTCCTAGCTGCCCAGCCTTGGGCAAGTTCATCACCCTCTCTGTGCCTCATTTCCCCATCTTTAATATGGGGGTGTTGAGATTAATGGTACTGACGTCATAGGGAGACAGGAGTGAGAGAATGGCATGTCTGACGTCCATGGTGAGCAGTTGATAAACAGACACTTTCATTAGGACAGAAGATGGCTTCGTGATGACTTGGCTTTGGGCTTGACACACCAGGAGCTTAGCTGAAGGAGCTGGGTGAAGTCCTAGGAACGAATGGCGCCTGAAGGGTATGCTCAGGGCTCCCTCTGCTGCACGCCCCCTCCCCGTCCCTGTTGCCTCTTCTTTAGAATTCCTAACAGCCACCAGCGCGTGGCTAGGAGCTGGGGATTCCAGACCAAAGGAGACTCCATGTCTGCCTTCCAGGCTTTTAAGTCTCGCCTCCCGAGGCTCTGGAGAAGAAAGGTTATTCCCAAGGACCAAATGGCAACAGAGAATTGTTGGCTGAGGCAGGTAAGGGCCCCACCCCTCACAGCGGAGAGTGCTGGTAAACTGGGCAATATCACCTACAGACCCACTTCGTCCTCAGGGGCTGGGCCTAATTGTCTTCAGGGCAGTGGCAGGGCCCCTCCCAGAGAGAGGACCCTGGACACAGAGGCCTTGAGGCTCTACCATCTCTGCCGCAGGCCTTCTCTGGGAGGGTCCAGCTTCCTTGCTCCTCAGTGTCACATGCAGTGTCCCAGAAGTCCCTGGTGGGGAACTGAGCCCAGGCGTCCCCAGCAGTAACCTGATTGTTAACTTACCTGTATTGACTTTCCTCCCTTCCCTCATCGCACACCCTGTGATCACCTCCCAAGTAAATTCCTTGCATCCAAATCCTTGTGTAAATCTATGGTAGATCCAGAGATCACCCTCAACAAAGGGGCTGTGCGAGTCTAGTCAGCAGTGGCCTTCACTACAGAGAGGCCAGGCCTCTCCTAGGCCAGGTCATGTCATCCACAGCAGATGCTGGCAGGTGACAATCCTGCAAAGCTTGCTCACAGCTTCCCTGTTGGCATGAGCGAAGGGCAGTGTTGCCACTTACCTCTGCCTCTGCCCAGCTCTGCTTCCCCTCTTCCTCTCCCAGGGCTTGATTCCTAATAAACATCTTGCACCCCAAACCCCATTTCAGAGTCTGCTTTTGCTGCACCCCATCTGCAATACTCCTCAAAGGCAAACCAGTCTCAGATCTGCCCCACAACGGGGCGAAGAGAAAGGGAGTAGCGGCCACTGCTCCTCCACAGCCAGCGAGGTGCCCCCAGAGACAGCAGGACAGACATGGCTCTTCCCAGTGCCCAGGATGGTGCTGGCTTGGCCTCCACCCTGTGCAGCTGCCAGGCGGGAGGGAGTGAGAAAAAGGGACTGAGGAGAGACAAATGGCTCGGCCTCTTCCCTGGGACCACACTCTAGTCCCCCCACTCTGGCCACAGAACAGGGAGAGCAGGAGACAGATGGCCAGCTTGCCCCGGCCTCTTAGAGCAACAACCCCACACTGACAAAACACAGGCCCAGCACTTGCCCCAGGGGTGAAGACAAAAGATAGAGGGCGTGGAAAGTCTTCCTCCCTTTGTTCCAGGAACGATGTTCTTCCAGCCTGTGAGCTGCTCTCAGAGGTTCTGCTCAGCAGCTCTCAGCCACATCCTCACAAGGAGCCAGGCGGCTGATGGAGAAGCCTGTTCTCACAGTCATTGTCCCATCAGCAGGGTGGCAGCCCCTGGGAGAGGCAGAGCTAGACAGTGACTCCTCAGGGCCTGTGGAACTGCTTGGAGAATCAACAGGGGCCCCAATGACACAGAGCCAAGCAGTGATGATAAGTGACATGCAGATGATTTTTGCAAGAGTGTCTACAGGAGACACTTCCTTCAGCTGGGGTGATCAAGAAGCTTCCAGAAGGAGAAAGTTTTTGAACCAGGTCTTCAAGAACAGCCCTCTAAGCCAGGTTGTCCAAAGGCCTCATGTGGACTGTCCTGTGGGCCATGTGCATATCTTTAAATTTTTTAGGTGCCACAGTGGAAAGGGTAGAAAGGAACAGATGGCATGAGTTTTAACTCAAAATATCGAACAATAATAAAATGCATTAATCTGATGTTTTAGAGTGAGTCTGAAGTCTGGGTGTACTTGGTGCTCCAGCACATCTCGGTTTGGATGAGCCACGTCCCCAGTGCTGAATAATTACATGTGGCTACTGACTCTCCTACTGGACAGTGAAACTCTCAGTCCTTGCCACTCGCAGTGCTTGCGGACCAGCTCAGCAGCACCACTGAGGGCTGGACCGGCCCACCGGGGCCTCTGAGGGCTGGACCGGCCCACCGGGGCCACTGAGGGCTGGACCGGCCCACCGGGGCCGCTGAGGGCTGGACCGGCCGCACCGGGGCCGCTGAGGGCTGGACCGGCCGCACCGGGGCCGCTGAGGGCTGGACCGGCCCACCGGGGCCGCTGAGGGCTGGACCGGCCCACCGGGACCTCTGAGGGCTGGACCGGCCGCACCGGGGCCGCTGAGGGCTGGACCGGCCGCACCGGGGCCGCTGAGGGCTGGACCGGCCGCACCGGGGCCGCTGAGGGCTGGACCGGCCCACCGGGGCCGCTGAGGGCTGGACCGGCTGCACAGGCACCAGGAGGGCCCCTAAGGAACCAGACTCTCAGCTGGGCCCCAGCCCCAAGCCACGGTCTGCACTACAGTGAGATCTCCACGGGCTCATGTTAGAACTTAGAAGCCCAGCTCTAAGCCTCTCTCCAGCCCTCAGGCCACACATCCAATCCACCACCCAGTCCTGTTGAGTTCAACTTTAAAACAGCTCCTGGATCCATCGCATTTGCTGCTTGGCCCCCAGCCACTGCCCTCATAAACAGGACCACTCTCTGCCCCCGTTCTGGGTTGAACTGTGTTCCTCCAAAAAGATGTTGACGCTCTAACCCCCAGTACCTATGAACGGCACCTTATTTAGAAATAGAGTCTTGGCCTTGGCCAGGTAGCCCCTCCCCGGGAAGGCATGGTGCTGGCTGTGGCTGACCCTGGAGGTTGTGCACCCATTACCTGGAGCACCGCACCTGTCCCGAGGTCCATACCTAGGTCCCCGGGCTGCGCTCCCAGCCCCAGGTGCCACAGCATGTAGACCCCATGAAGTGGGTGGCACCACGCAGGAGATACTCCAAGACCTTGGAGTCCTGCTGGAGAGAAGGCCGCCAGGCCATACATGGATGTCGGGAGCTTGGTGGCCTTGCTGTGCTCCGGGCTTACTGGCAGGACCTCGATAGCTGGAGGCAGGCTGGGATGGCTTTTGTCACTTCCTCACACCAGCCCTGACATCTTGGAGCAGACTGCAGGTCTGGGTTTTCTGTCAAACTTTACAGCAACAATCTTTACCTATTTGTGGACAAAATTACCACGAGTTCCAAAATTGTTAACCCATTTCTACCTGCCCGTGACCAGCCAAGTGAATTTGTGGCTGAGAGAGAACAGGGCACCTTTACCTGCATTCCCATAGCGAGTCCTGCCCTGACCATTTGGCCAGCGCGCTGACTCCTGACACACAGGCTGGTGTCGGGACCCCGGCTGAGTGGCTCTTCTCTGACTGGGAAACGGGAATCCAAAGGCTTGTGACTCCAAAGACCGTAAAGGAAGGTGCATTTTATTCAGTGGGATTCATGGTACTATTTGCTACATTTAGATAAATATGAATAAGAGATTCTCATCTATCTACAAATTTATGTCCTACCGATGACTAATTTACTAAGGCTATTGGTCAAGGGGAAATGTAAAATGATATCAAAATTCTCCAAGTGCCGGTCTAACAAAGAATGTAACATCAGCACCTTTTATAAGAGGTTCTTTCTAAAGCCATTGAAATTGAATTCCTGGGACTTCTTGGGGTTCTAGAGTTAATATTAAGAAATTGTATTTCTAACTTCAATAAATGGTTAAATGTCTTCAAAGTTTTACTAACTTTATACATCTTTTAAAAAAGAAGAGAAATAGGGTCTTTGTAGGAAATCGAGGTAGGATGAGGTCTTTAGGGTGGGTCCTAACCCAATATGGCAAGTGTCCTAATAAAAAGGGGCACTTTGGACACAAGTGTGAAGAGAAGTGGAGATGAACGGACCCAGCAGAAGCCGAGGATGTCAGACAGCAGCAAACTCTCAGGAGCCAGGCCACAGGCATGGAAAAGAGCCTCTCACAGCCCTTGGAAGGAACCAAACTGTGGACACCTTGATTTTGTTCCTTTGGTCTCCAGAACTATAATGGAATAAATTTCTATTGTTTTAAGCCATTCATTTAGTGGTACAGCAGGCCTAACAAATTGATATACACCCAAATCACTAAAATAGCTAGTGCCATCCCTCACCTTGAAACCCTGACTACAAAGGATGCTGTAGTCTCAACCAGAGAGACTCTTAAATGAAAATGGGAACAGATCACTCCCCTAACCTCACCTCTTCCATTGCTCTGCATTCCATTTCTGACCAACCCCCATTTTTAATATCACACACACGTGCATGCATGTGCATGCATGCACACACACACAGAGTCTTTCCATTCCTCAACAAGACAAACTCCTTCCTCTGGGCTTTGGCAAATGCTGTTCCTTTCCCAGAAATACTGATCTCTTCACTTTCCCCTTTGGTTGTCCATTCATCTTATAGATCTCACTTCCTCAACAGTCTTTGCTGGTCACCCAGCCATTGAGGCCCCTGTTTTTTCTCCTAACAGCCTCTTTTGTCTTTAATAGAGGCCAGTGCTGGGCCATGAGCTGGTTGTATGCATCCATATGGACCTACAGAATTGGAGTGTTTACAAACATTTACTGCAGTTTGGCATCACTGTGACATGCAAGCAAGTGGTGGGTGAGCTCATCTCATTGCATAGGCATAGATAGGCTCCATTATTGCCCAACTCACATGGCACAAGCTACAAATCATGCACAGTAGGACCACATACCAGTCTGTGGATGAGAAACGGAAAATAACAGATTCTTGCCCACAGACAGAAGCCCTGCTTCATAGAAACCATCATTAGTAACCTTTTTATTTTATTTTATTTTTTAAATATGCTTTTATTGATTTCAGAGAGAGGAAGGGGGAGGGATAGAAAGTTAGAAACATCAATGATGAAAGAGAAATGTAGATCGGCTGCCTCCTGTACACCCCACACTGGGGATCGAGCCTGCAACCCAGGCATGTGCCCTGATCGGGGATCGAACTGTCACCTCCAGGTTCATAGGTTGAAGCTCAACCACTGAGCCACACTGGCCAGGCAATACTCCTATTTTAATTGGTCTGCACACTGTGACTCTCATTTGTTCTGCTCACTACTGACACCAGGACACACCACTGTCTAACACAGGGAGTGTGATGATGTTGGACATTTGAATGAATGGCTTAGATTATGATAGCGAGGGTGGGAGAAATCTCTAGGGAGACAGAGGGTCTGAGGGCAGCACTTGAAGGTTGAAACCACTGGCAAACCAGAGGCTGCCTGCATTATTTTAAAAGCCTGAATTTCACATCAAGGAATTCCTCAAGTCTTAACATGGGAACCAGACAGACAGACAGAGAATTCCAGAGGAATGGATAGATTATTTCAACCTTGGGCTGCATTCTGTTTCCACAATGGTTTCTGGCAGAACCTTAAAGAAAAATGCAAACCAGATGTACAGAGAAATATTTTCTTTGTCAGGAAATAAAGAAAAATTATTTGTCCTGCTCCTCAAATGCAGGCCAGACTCCCAGACTTTACCTTGAACAGCGTGAAGAGGCTCCAGTGCACTCTCCAGCCTCATGCACTTGGGTAACTGGGGGCCACCGCAGTAGTAGCTGCTGTCCTCTCCCTCCAGGGTCTCCAAGCTAGAGGAGCAGATGGAATGGGACGTCTGCTCCTCCCGTGGAGTGAGCCCCTGGGCTGCATAAGGAGCCTGCAGCTTAATTGAGATAAATAAGAAAGCTGTGCCTGCGGCTTGGGCTACAGGGAATTCATCCTTCCCTTGGGTTCCCCAGAAGACACTGTCTCTGCCTGGGGCCTCGTCAGTCCCCCTCCTCCAGGCCACAGACTCCCTGCCCCAGTTGCTGCTCACCTCGACTCAGAAGAGCCAGCTTTTGCTCAAAACAAGAAAGCAAGCCGAGTGTGCCTCCAGCAGCCCTGACAAACCCTGAAGTGCCCCCAATCCTCAATGTACCTCCTGGCTGATTCTACTGCCTCCCACACCTCCACAGAGCTGCCACTTTCCCTCCCCAGCCCTATCAAAATGCATGCATCGTATAGGCCATTCCCAGCTCATGTGAGAACCTCATCTGGAAACATGTGAGAGGGCTGCTATGGGGGGAATGTGCTCCTTCAGTGTTTCTCAAAGTGTGGCCCCCAGACCAGCAACATCAACAACCTGAGAGCTTGGGAGGACGGCAGTGTCTCAGACCCTACCCGGACCTCCAACTCCATAACTCTATAGGTGGGCCCAACAAGCTGCTCTAACCAGCCTCTGGGGGATTCTCATGCATCCACTGTGCTACTTATTACCTGTCCCTAGCTTCTCCTGCTCAGATTCCTAAGGGACCAGGCAGGTGATCTAAGTGAGGAAACTAGAGCTCACCTGCCCATCTAAGGGAAGAGCTGCCAGCCAGCTCTAACTGATGGAGTCCAGGTAGAAGGTGGGCCCAATTTTGCCGGATCTTTTCATTTTTCAAGAGTGGCAGGAAATATGAATTTTTTAAAATGTGAAATCTCCCAATTTTTAAACATTGGCTTAATTTTTTTACTGACACAGTATAGGCTTAGCCATCTCCATCAATGACAACTTCATCCTCCCAGTTCCGTGGACCAAAGTTATTTTGGATTCAGCTCTTTCTCACTCCCCACATCCTGGCTAGGGACATCCTGTCGGCCTCACCTTCAAAATACATCCAGCATCCAGCTACTGCTCATGCTTCCACTTGATTTATGTCCCTGGGACAAGATGCTAGATCTCTCCCCAGGAGAAATGCAAAGCTTATTCTCAGGCCTGCTGGCTTTCACACTTGGCCCCTGCACTCAAGTTTCAACAAAGCAGTCAGAGGGGTCCCTTCCAAACACAAGAGTTCATGTGCTACCTCTGCTCTCACCAGGCCACAGCTGCTCATTCTGCTCAAGCTGGAAGGCTTCCAAGCTCTACATGACCGGGCTCCAGAGTCCCCTCGCCCAGCATCACCCTCTCTCCCTTGCTCACCCTGTGCAACTGTACTGCACTTCTTGCTCTTTCTCAGAGTGGTCAGGCACACTCCCACGGCCTGGAACATTCCTCATAGCTCCTCCCTCACTTCCTTCAAGTGTCTGTTCAAATGTCTCTTTCTCAGTGAACCCCCAGCAACCTTATTTGACATCCCTCCCCTGGCGCACTGAGTCCACCCCCTAGCCAGTTCTGTTTATGTTAGTGCCTGATCTTATAACATACCACCCACACATACATTTACTTGGCTGTCTGCCTCCATCTGCTAGGATTTAAGTTCCACAGGGGCAGGAATTTCTATCTGATTGACCGATGGAACCCTAGCAACTAGAGTAGCACCTGCGCACAGTAGGTATTCAGTAAATAGGTGTTGCATAAATAAATGGATGAATACAGATGGATATTGCTGCCAAGTAGCTCTGCATTTATAGTTCAATAGGAATTTCTTGAAGATTTGCTCCAAGCCCAGATCTTGCCTCTACTCATAGGTGTCTCAGTCCTGTTGCTGACATGCCACAGGGCAATTTCCGGACAGTGTCCCTGGAGCCCTTGAATCAAGAGCGAGCTCCCTTTCCTGCAGATGACCCGGATCCTGCCCACATGTAGATGAGCACTCATGGTTTCCCCGGGCTCTTCATTTTGGACTGTGGCTTCTCTGAAGTCTGCACAGGAACTGACCTATTATCTAATGTTTTCCAAAACATATTCTTTGTAACACTAATCCCATCAGATTCTTTAAGAAAAATAAGTTCTGGAAAAACACACATACGCACACATTCTCTTCTTGGAGCCCACAATACATGTTAGCATTTTAAAAGCTACAGGAAGTCTGGTTGTGAATTCTTTATCTCTCTGTTTGTTCCTGTGTTTCTCAAATTTTGGGATCACACAACCCTTCCCCAATAAACACTTATTAACACTCCAGGACATTAATGTTTTGGGTAAGTAGTTTCAGATTTTTCATCCTTTTGTGGGGCAGGAGAGGGAAACTCCAAGACAGTATCTCCTATTCATTTTTCAGCCACATGAACCAGTAAAATCCCTTTTTATTGAATTAAGTCTATTTGCATTGGTTTTTCTGTCACCTGTGTTGGTGAGAGCCCTGGCTGCTATAGAGAAGGTGAGCATGGTGGAGTAGTGCAAATTGGAGAGATCAGTACAGAGGGAAACACACTGCTAGCTTGAGAGGATGGGCATGAGGAAGTCTCAGCAAGTTCATAAACTGAAAAGTTTAAGGGTAGGGCAGCTTCAGGCATGGCTAGACCAAGGATCAAATTATGACATTTGAACTCAATTTCTATCTCTCTTCCAGTTCAGCCTTTCACTCCAGACTCCCCTTTCATGATGACAATATGGCTATTATAGCACCAGCCTCACCTTCTTGTAGGTTCAAATTCAGCTGGATAGAACTAAAGACTTTTCTAACAGCTCCTCAAACATCTTTAGCTCCACTCGGATTGAACCTGCTTAGGACCTGTGACCACCCTTAAACTATGGCCAAAAGGATGGGGTCACTGACCAGCTTAGGGTCAAGCCCTATATTCCACTCCTGGAGCTAGGCTTAGAGTCGACCCAGACAGATAACAAGGACTGAGAACTGGTAAAGAGTGAATCCCTTGCCAAAATCAGGCATTATTGCTGGAACCAAGAGGGGTGAATGCTGCGAAGGCAGTGCTCCAATGTGCACTACCCAAACTTCGTACAAACATCCAAACACTGAATCTCCTCCAATAAATAACCTGATTCTCCAAGCCAGGACTAAGTATTCCTCTTTTTTTCTTTTCTTTTTTTTTTTAATTTTAAAATATATCTTTATTGATTTCAGAGAGAGGAAGGGAGAGGGAGAGAGAGAGACAGAAACATCAATGACGAGAGAGTCATTGATCAGCTGCAGCCCGCAACCCGGGCATGTGCCCTGACCGGGAATCAAACTCTGATCTCCTGGATCCTAGGTAGATGCTCAACCGCTGAGCCATGCCCGGCTGGGCTGTATTCCTCTTAAGGAGTGATAGTTTGATATACAGAAGTCAATACCTGTAGAACACAGCAGGAAGTCTTCAGGTTCATAGAGAAAGCGGTAGGCAGTGGGAATACCAAAGATATGGAGTCACATAGATTTGGAGTCACATAGTCTGGATATATGACCTTGAATGAGTTACTCAACCTCCTTAGTTTCAGTTTCCTCATCTATAAGGACTTGAGATTTTTAATAATGCCCAGTTCTGGTCGAAAATGTCAATAATAGAGTCTAAAAGAATAAACTCAAGCCAACCATCATCCAGCCTCTCTGGCTGGATCTTGACTATCGCCTGCTTCCAGACTCCACTGTGTTCAGGTCAGCATCAAAGGACAGGGTCTTCTCTCCTCCAGACCTCTCCAAGGACCATTGCTCCCTAGAAGCCAGGGGAGCGTGTCCCTGCCTCCCACTGCATTAACAGGGAGCTGTTCTCTGTGGTCTAGCCTGCAACCCTGCCCATCACAATCGAAGTCCGATCCTGTGTCTTCAGCCTGTGCTTCTGCCACCAAGATGAGAAGGAGAACCAGAAACAGAGTATTTCTGGCAGCTGCCAGGACTCATGTCAAGCAGGCAAGCTTTGGGGATACAACCAAAGTAAATGCTAGTATTCAGCTTCATGCCATAAAAACACCCTACTGACTTGAGATTAAAATGAAAGAAAGGATGCCCAGGCACCAAGCATGCATCTTTTTTGTCCCACAGGGGACAACCGATCACGCTGAGAGGAGAGCCCATTCTCCTCATGGCAGGGATAAGCCATGGCGATGGAGAGGAGAGATGAAAAGGGGGAAGGAATGTTAAGGGAAAGAGGAACCAATGTTGTCGGCCACAGGGCTCCCATTTTACAAGACCGATTCAGGGACCAGAGCTCTAGAAGACGGTGCTAAACCTTGCCTCAGAGTACTGAGGAAAGTGGACACACTCCAGAATTTTCTTCATGGGGGCTTAGACGTACATCCACTCATAATTCCTTCCCTGGTCAAGAAATATGTATTAATCACATGTGTGCTGAGCGTGCTGGGCACCATGGGACACAAATCACCCCGGCCCTGCCCTTGCTGAACTCAATCCAGAGGGAAAGACAGGCGGTAAACAAGCAAACACTTCACATCAAGATATAGCTACAAGCTCAGTGCACACTGAAAAGGAAAGACACCTGGAGCAATAGAAGGAGCACCAGGAAAGCCAGGCTGTCTCAGGCAGTCAGGGAGGGGCCCCGAGCCCAAGTTGGCAGGATGAGGAGACCCCGAGGTGCCGAGGCAGGAAGGACCCATGCCCAACGTCAGAGGAAGCCAGTGAGCTGGAGCTTACTTCACATGGGGTGGGGAGAAAAGAGCAAGGCGGAGCTGGAGGAGAGAGAAGGGACCCGGCCTAGGAGGGACACCTGGGTCCTGATAGAGTTTAGAGGTTAAGCAGGGGGCAAAGCCTCTTCCAAAACACCACCTTCCACTGGTATCCTACTCATGGCACCTGCATACATTTGAAAATGCAATTTGCATGAGGTCTTACTTATCTGGGTAACAGACAGCACCCACAAGGGTGCAGGGGTCCTACACTCACTTGTCCAGCTATTTCAGGGGGTTATGGGCAGGACCAGGAATCCCCCGACTTGGAACATATTGAAAGACAACCAAGAGACCTCAAGTGCGCCTAGGGAGGAACACGGTGGCAGAGACAAAACAGGGTGACGAGACACGAAACCACTGAGCAGCCTTCTCGCACCTCCGGGTCATCGCCCAGCTTTGCTTCTCAACCTGTGGTCTGGGCGTCAACAGCCTCAGCCTCACCTGGAATCTTGTCAGAAACGTAGACGGCATCGGTTTCCTCTTGCCGCTCTAACAAATGGCCACAGATCTAAAGGATACAAAAGCATTGCCTTCCGATGCTGTGGTTCAAAAGTCTGAAATGGGCTCCCTGGGCTAAAATCAAGGTGTTTCAGGGCTGTGCTCCTCCTGGAGGCTGGGGTGAGAACCCAGCCCCTCGCCCTCTCCAGCCCCTAGCAGCACCTGTATTCCTCCGCTCGTGTCCCTTCCTCCACCTTCCAGGCCCCAGCAACCGCAGGCTGAGTCCTCATCCGACTGTCACTCTGCTGCCCTCCCGTTTGATACTGAAGGGCCCTGCGATCCCACTGAGCCCCGTGGATAATCCAGGATAATTTTCCCTCTCAAGGTCAGCTGATCAGTTAGCAGCCGTAATTCCATCTACAGCCTGACCTATCGGCAGGCTCCAGGAATCAGGGTGTGGACACCTAGAGGGGTGTTATTCTGCCTACCCCATAGCCTCTAGGGGCCTCTCCTGCTCACGGAGTCAGAATCGCGTTGTAACAGGATCCGCAGGTGGTCCGAGTGCACACTCAAGTGGGAGAAGCCCTGGCCTTGTGGCCCAGGGCACAGCTCGTGGGGCAGATCTCTCAGGCTGCCCTGGGTCAGACCACAGGGACCCCTCCTCACATCTGGTTTCCCAGCTCAGCTGTCACAGCTGCAAATGTTTCCTTTCTCTCCACAGGAACTTCCTTCACTCCCCAAGGCTGAGGAAATGTGTGTGGGAAGTGAATCAGGGGGTAGGGGGAGGAGTTTGCTCACCCCCACTGCAGGTATGAGAAGGGCTGGCCTTGGGGAAAGGGCCGCGAGACTGGCCAGCTGCAGTAATTCCTCACAGCTAATTGGAACCACAGGTTCCCTGAGCCTGAGGGAGGGCCCTGGAGGATTCACAGATGAGGTGACTGAGGCTCAGAGAGGTTACGACTGGCTCAAGGTCACACAGGTGAGCGGAGGGGAGTGTGGAGAACAGGGAGCCAGGGCCAGCAGGACCACACACAGCCCTGTTCCTTATTGACTGTTATTTGGGGCCATGCCTCAGCTGAGGGAAACCCCCTCAGAGGAAGGACAGAGCTGGGATTAAAATGGCCCAACCTCTGGCTCCTTTTGTCCTGAGGGAAAGCTGATCCTAACTTCTGCCTGACTCTGCCTGGTCCAGCCAACTCCTCCACAACCAGCCACACTGGCAGGTTTCCAGTAGCCAGGGGGTGTGGAAGGGAAGGCCCCTGGCAAGGGGTGGAGCACATGCCCTACAGGAGTGCTGGCCCTGGGCGGTTCACCCGAGAGCAGCCCCAGCACAGCCCAGCATGTGCCCTTACCAGCAGCCAGTGCCCAGCGTGGTCCTGGAGCCCAGACAGGTGTCAATAACTGGGAGCTTCAGGCAGAGCTTTTCCTTTGCTTGTCCCAGAGTCCCTCAAGGAGCTGACATTTGGAAGGTGCCTTCCACACCCAGCAATGCACAGCTTCCCTACACTGCTGAAAAACATCTGGCTGGCTTGGCACCTAAGCTGGGTAAAAATAGCGTGCCATCTTGTGAGCGGGCACCACGCCACCTCAGCAGATGGAGACCCGCACTGTCAGCCAAGAGACCGCTGACCGATATGAAAGGCGGCTGCCAAGGGCAGGACTCACAGCTGGGAGGGTCACAGGGCCGAGTGCCAAGACCTTAGATGAGAGGGCCAGGAGGTAAAACAAGAGGTGCAGAGAGATGGGTGGGGCCCTGCCCTTCCCCAGGACGCTGGGAGGCAGCAGAGCACAGTGGGGGCGGCCTGATCTCGGAGCCAGATGGCCTGTGTTTGAATCCTATCTCCCCCTCTACTAGCTGTGTGACCCGAGCCAATGTTTAACCTCACTCAGCCTCTTGTAAAATCCACCTGGCAGGGCTCTGCTGAGGCTATTCAATCTTTCATTTAATGAGCATCTTTTTTTTTTTTTTTTTTTTAAATATGTCTTTATTGATTTCAGAGAGAGGAAGGGAGGGCGAGAGAGTGAGGGATAGAAACATCAATGATGAGAGTCGTTGATGGGCTGCCTCCTGCATGCCCCCCACTGGGGATCGAGCCTGAAGCCTGGGCATGTGCCCTGACTGGGAATTCATCCGCAGTCTCCTGGATCCTAGGTCGATGCTCAACTGCTTAGCCACATTGGCCAGGCCAATGAGCATCTTATTGAGTGTCTACTATGTGCACTGTGGTAGGTGTGGGATGTGGCAGTGAGCGTGTGGTGAGTTCTCTTCGCAGTGTGGGAGACAAACATTAATCAAAAATGACACAAGTGAAAATAAAATGTCAACTGAGATAAGTGCCTGAAAGGGAGGGTTTGTGGTTCAATTAGAGCATAGAATGGAGGGTCAGGGAGCTAAGCCAAGTCTAGGAAGGTGTCCTCAAGGAAGGAACAACCAAGATCTGAGGGGTGCTTGGGGAATTAAATAGAAAAAAAATGAGAAGGTGAGTTAAGCTCTTAGTACAGTGCCTGGGACCTGATAAATACTGGAAAGTGGCACTAATTATTAGGGAATACTTACTGAAAATAAAATTGTAACAATAGCCATCTCTTCCATGCAGAGTTAGAGTGTAGGGCTTCAGCCTGAGCCAACTTGCCCAAGAGAGAGGCTGACCTCTCGTCTTCACTCCAAGGAACTGGAGGCCAGTAGACTTTAAAAATAAAAACACATAGAACTGTCTCAGACCTCTGGTGAGGCCCTTCTGGAGTCCCCAGACACTGCAGTTTCAGCAACAAAGTTCCGAGGACCCGCCCTTCTCTGAGCTTTGGACAGTTCAGCTGGGGTTTAGAGTAGGCTGAAGCCTAAATTTTCTTCCACTTTCTCTAGGCAGCTGAGCGAAAGTCAGGATGCCCACCTGCGCAAGCCTCTGCTGACCTGTGTCTGCCTGGCACAGCTCTCACTGTCCCCATGGACTGCAGACCCTGCTAGGCAGCACTGAATCTCACCCTGGGAGTAGGGCCTGCTTGCACTATGAGCAGGATGCAGATTTCTTCTCTGAGTACGTTCTGCAAAAGTGGTGCCTTCTGTCAAATGTGAAGACTAAGGAAACAGTGCCAGGGACACAGTGCCAGGTCCCCAAGGCAGCATCAGTTGTCAGACTGTGAGCATCCTGTGCATAGTCGAAGGTGGCCCCTTTCTCACGGGCTTGGTGCCCCACCAGCCAGCATGCAGACTTCATGGGACCCCAAGCTAACTTGGTACCAGGCTTGTCATGTGAACGCACGTCTCAGAGGGAAGGGAAAGGAGTTGTTGGATGAGCCCCTCTAGTGCCCAGCCCCATGTCCTCCCCACCTACTGTCACCTCCAGCTGATGCCACAGCCATGGTATGTGCCCAAGTGGACCCAACAGCACGCGACCTCAGCCGTACCCCTCATCTCTCACTGAGGGGTTCTCAGCCGTTCTGCTGCACACTTCAACCTGCAAGTTCAACCTTGACCAGTGGGAGCAGCAGCCAGGGGATAGCCACTTCCCTCTTCTGTCCTTCAGCTGAACAACTCTGGGGGCTGGTGTCAGCGTCTCCTCAGAGGGCCTTCTGCAGCCCATGGTCCACAATGGTGATCGCCTCAGTGTGCGCGCCTGCACCGCTCCCCTCCTTCCCTGTCCCCCACTCCATGGGTCAATGCCCAAATTAAACCACCTGCCCACTCTCCACCTCTGCCTTCTTGGAGGAACCCAAGCCAAAGCAGGAGCCTTCTGCCCTCTCTCTACCAGCTGTCAGTAGAAGAGGGACTTTCAGAGGCATGTGTGCCAGTTGTGTGGTGAAAAACCAGAGAGCAGCTCCTTTCTCCTCTCCCGTCTGGCACCTAGGCAGCTGGATGAGGTGAATGCCCCTGGGCGCCATGCAGGAAGGGCCCTGAGCCCGGGCCTTTCCCAGGGGTAACAGTGGGACTCTCCTGCAAACAAAACTTGCATGCATAAGCTGGCATTTGATATTCAGGGCTGTTGAACACACACTCCTTCTAACTTGGCTTACCTCTGGAAAATACCTTGTACCAATTTAACCGGTCTTAGTTGGAAGGACTTTTTAGTGACCACTGCCTATTTTGGAATTTCAACAGGCTATGAATGACTTCTTCCTGGACTCAATCTCAAACACAAAACCAAGGCTGGGGACAGGGTGGAAAGGTCACCACTGTAGCCTTCAGAACTCTCGGTGTGGTTTCTGACCCAAGCCTGGCTCTCCAGCCTCTTATGAATCTTTGAATAACTGTTCCTGACTCTAATACCCTTTTAATGCATTTCTTTTCTCTTTGGCCAGGAGAGTCAGCTTCTGTAGATTGCAACTGAAAATGCTTGCAGATACTCACGGAATGCCAATATTTAAAATGGTAAAAGTGGAGATGCTCTGTTGGAATGGAGCCGGGCAGGCAGCAGCTCCCCCTCTGGGACTTCTAACAATAGCTCCTTTGTTATCTCCAAAGCACCGCTGGGACCTGAAAGAGCTCAATTTGAAAAACCTTTGATCTCATCCCATCTCTTGTACTAATAAGGAAAGCAAAGCAAGAAGTCCAGTGATTTGCCAAGATCCAGCACTGCCTAGTGAAGGTCTGAAGCTGCAGCCTCCCGCCTCCCAGCCCAGAGGCTTCCTATCACACCAGGCGGGGCCCACTGGAATCTGAGGGACAGTGAACAACAGAATTGAGATAAGGGGCCAGTAGACATCAAGTGCATGACAAAGCCCTTCCTATACTTCAAGACACAGTCACCAGCAGGCGGTCCTGGAGGGCTATAGGCTTGTTCCTCTTCTCTGCTCCCTGTCGCTTGATGAGAGGTGGTCCGCGCAGGCACACTCACGCTGACACCTTCAAGTCGTAATGACGGGCATGCATTGCAAAGCACTCTGCCAGCGTTTCCCAAGACACAGCTCCCCGAATTCTTGTCCTACAAGATGCTCTACAAAAAGTGAGTCCTGTGATCAAATACTTTATTTCCTAGATCCTACAATGCACTCTCTTATTTTTTCACTTATTAATAGTAAATTAGAGGTTGCGCAGGGAAGTGGTTACAAGCATGTACTCTGAAGTCTGATTACCTGGATTTGATCACCAGCTCTGCCCCTTCCTAGCTCTATGAGCTTGGGCAAGTTTCTTAACCATTCTGGGCCTCAATTTTCCCATCCATGCATTGGGAATGAAGTAAAAGATCCAACTGTGTTCGCTTGGGTTCTGCAAGAAGCAGATGCCAAGATGAGATGAGTTGTGTAAGACATGTATTAGGGAAACACCTGTGAGAAGCATGGGAGAAGCCAGAGAAGGCAGCAAACACTGTGAGACCTTCATGTGGACCTAATCCTGCAGAAAGACAGAGGCAAGGAAGAAAAGGCCCTAGAGTGCAGTGCTGTTACAAGAAAGTTTTGGCAAAGTTTTGAGTATAGGTAGTTTGTAAGTCACTGTCAACTGTCAGAGGAGTCCTGTGTCTCCCAGAAAGGTGCCTGCCTCCGTGCACCTGATATGCTCTGTTGCTGGCAGGAGCAGTCTGTGGGGAGCAAGGCCTCTGCCCAAGGCTGAGGAGGGATCAGAGCCCAGCAGCTGGGGACCTTGGTCAATCATGCTCTTGGCAGTAGGAGAGCTTAGAACACGTTCTGAGTCCCTTCCAGGTCTCACAACAACCTCAAAAGATGAGATTAAGTAAGTCCATTTATTTAAAAAAGCTCTTAAAACTGTGTCTGCCACATAGTAAGCACTCTGCATGTGTTGCCTTGTAACAATCAGCACGCAAGGTATGAAATCAAGATGCTTTTTAAATCATAGTGTCACCTGACGTGGTAGTTATCCCTTTTTCATTTGAATCCTGGACCATTGTTATTAAACTGCAGCTCCATCTTACAGTTGGTACATCTTGGAATTGAGAAATATGTTTGGAAAACTGCAGACTGTGTGCCTCTCTTGGGGACTTGCTTTGGCATACCGACGACTTTGATAAGTCATGGCCTAGAAGACCTGTTTCACTCGTTCAGCTTCCTCTTTCCCAAACCTCTTGGCCCACAGATCTCTGGTTTGCATATACTTTCAATAAATTTTTCTCTTTAGTTAGAGAAGCTGATTCCTGTTGCTTACACCCAAATCCCAACTGCTACACATGCACCCTCAGTCTGTAAGAGGTAAAAGTGGAACTGCTCTCGCTGGAGATGAGCTGGAATTTCATGGAATGCATTTTGGCAGATGCCATGCTTTGCAGGTGCTGGTTGCTGCTGTTTCAGGTGACTCTCAGAAACGAGGTTCAGATTAAAGGGAGCACAGCGATCAACAATCAATGGAAGGAAGGGAGAAAAAGAAGGAACGTGTCCTGGCCACTCCACCCCTCCCTCAACTTTTCTCACAGGATCCCTGCTGGGCACGACTGCAAAGTCCTCCTGTAGCCCATCCCTCTGTGGAGGTCGGCTCTGCCCATCTCCCTCAGTGAGCAGAGCGCTTCCCCCTTCCCATGCAGGCTCCAAGGGGGCATGGACGCAGAAGTGGAGGCCATGCTTGAGTTCAGCAGGAGAACACGCCTCTACTTCTCACCTCCACTGGTGCTGTATCTGCTCTGGGCCAAGCACTGCTCTGGACGTGGGGCTCAGAGATCACAAATGCAGCCTTTGTAGCTGTCATGTGCCACCTCGGGCTCTTGCCGTCCACCTTTTGGTCCTATCCAGAGCTGTGGCAGCCCAGGGTGCCTCGCTCCAGCTGCACGGGGTGTCCGCTCTCTGCAGGGTTTCTCTGCTGTGGCCATGTGTCCCAGGAGCCTGCTCGCCACATGGCCCCTGGCGACCCCGAGGAGCAACTGCAGCCAGCATGGGAACCAGGGCACCTCGGCTCCCCAGAGGGCCAGTCTCCACAGCAGTGTCCGCTCAGGACCACACTCTGCACTGGCTTGCCACCTGACGGTCCCCCCTGCCCCCCACACCCTTTCCCAGAACCATTTCTTCAGAATTAACTACGCAAACAAGCTCTTGTCTAGTTTATATAGCTTTCAGACGGAAAGGAGAGAACCCATTTTGCTCTCTTGCACAGCCCCTCCCGTGGGAAGGTCCCTGTGGACAGGCGTCAGCTTATCCAGGGAGATTGGCAAAGGGACCCTGATTTTCCACCTTCCCCACTTCTGGGGACCCGTGGTCAGGTTTCTCTCACTGCCTCCTTTTCAAATAAGAAATGGGGAAGGACCCACTTCAAGTCGTTCCCAAACAAGAAGCGAACAAGAGTCATTTCGCGTCCTGTGTGCTCAGGTCCTCCCGAAGCTGACTGCATGCCAGCAGTGGTTGCCTAGGGAACACCAGTGACATCAAGGAGACACGGGACACACGGAATGACTTTACAACTATTTGCATTTGGCAGCTGTAGCCAGGGGCAGGTCCCCGCCTGTCTGTGGAAAGGCCCCAGGAGCCAGCTGAAGCCATATCGGCAGGCCGCAGCTGAGGGAGGGGCACCTCTGAACCCTCCCATAGCCCCTCCCAAGCCGGCGGGCCAGAGGTCAACAGCAGTGAGTTCCAGGAGGGTCCCAAGGCTTTGTGTGCTCCAGGTGATTTGACCACAGGCCAGAAACCCCCAGAGAGGAGCAGCCTTTTTCGGGACTGACCCCTTCCACACGCCTCTGCAGCCCCTCCTGCTCCAGCATCTTGCTCCTGCTTCCACCACCATAGACGGCAGGTGACGAGACGGGCTGCGAGCCTGCCTGCTCAGCTGCTGAGGCGGTTAATTGGGATCCTTTTTGCCTGACAGGTGAGAAGTCTGAGCGGCCTGGGGGAGTCAGCTCTCTGTCAAACCTGCTCCTCTCTCATCTGTCTGCCCTCATTAGGGCTCAGCCAGTCCCAGGAGTGCCAAGAGAAGAGGCAAATGAGCCCTGCCCTCCCCGTGGCCTGGAAAGTCCAGTTGCTGTGACGGAGCTCATAGGGCTGGGCAGGGCTCCCTGGGTGGGGTAGGCAGGGCTTCTGGGAGCCCAGGGCTTCTGCCCCCTGGGGAGATGGGAACACAGACCCAGAGCTGAGGCCAGGCGGAGCTGGCTTTTCTTCTTGCCCCTCCAGAAAGTTCTAGTCAGATTGGATTATCCGCTGTGCTTCCAACCCCTCCCCTTCCAGTTTGGCCACGTCTATAGGTTCCGTTGAAACTGAGCCAAAATAAACACAAACAAAGCAACGGGAGGGTGGGACTGTACCCACTGGGCAGCCACCCCTCCTGCTGTGAGGGTGGCGGGAGGGCTTAATGAGTGGGGTTGGCCAGGCCTTGGTGAGTACAAGGTGCTTGGAGAGGAAGAGAGGTCCTGGGACCCTGGTGAGCAGGGTGTCGAGCAGTTCACAACATCCCACAATGTGGCTGCCCTCGTTTGTCTTCCAAATTGTTTCCCAGCGAATGGCTTCTGGACACTTCAGCTTCTATGTATGCACAGAGTTTCACTTAAAACAATGCACCTTTTTTTAAAAATGAGAATGTTCAGAGCTGGCAAAGCAGAGTGGAAAGATGGCTGGTGAGATGACAACTGGCCAGCATTTCTAAGGCCAATGCAGGCTCCGAGTCAGCTTGCACAGCTTGTGAACTCAATGCAGGCTCCAGTGCTAGGGAGTCTGGGGTTTTGCACATCAGGTGTATTTGCACTCACTGCTATCACTGGTGGAGCTGAAAATCCACACACTTCAGAGCCCCAGCTCTCCCGGTACCAGCTACCAGTGGCCACAGCTCCCACTCAGTACCCAGGGGAAACAGATGGAAAGCCCTCTGTGTGGCACCGACTTGGGAAGGTCACTTAGCAAGTGGCTTCAGCTCCCACTGCTTGGCTAGTGCCTTTTCAGATGACAGCCATGGCTCTCTTCTTCTGGAAACCACACAAGCCTCCAAGAGTTGGGGCAGGTGCTGGTATTAATCACTCCATCCCCAAGACTCCTCCTCCCTTTGATGTTTCTGCTCTGTGAGACATCTGGGGTACCATGCTAAACTCCATCCCATCTGATGAGGGTCCCTGAAACTGTACCACCATCTGACCTATCTAAATGCATAGTCCTATCAGCATATGTCCAGGCCAAACGGGGACAAGTCAAGAGACTTATATTTCTCAAAATGATTCTCATCTATTCTGTTATTCAAATTCTGGTTCCTGCTCAGCCAAAACACCCTACAGAAGCCTAGAAGATAATGGGATTATGCAGACAAATATCTCAACGAAGAGGCCTTCTGGAAGGCAGGATTAGACTGATTTTCTGCCCTTTGCCTTCTTTGCACTCTGAAGGACTTTCTGCTCTTCCAAGTGACTTTGAATGTGTTATTTAGTGGATGTAGCAGATTGTTGGCCAAATGGTCCAAACTACCCTCTCCCTGGATCTATATCCCTTTGCAATGTGCCTTTGCAGCCTCTCCCAGAAAAAGGTGGAGTGTGTTTCTCCACCCCTCGAATTTGGACCAATCTGTCACTTGCTCTGGAGCAGTGACAGTGTGACTGTCCACATCTCAAGAGGCTTTGTGGACTTTGACTTTCTTTCTTGAACTCCAGGTGCCATCAGGGCGAGCCCATTGGAAGATGGCAGATCAATGGAGAAAGACAAACTGTCTCAGCTGGACCTAGACCACCAGCCCCCGCTGGCCTGGCAGCTAACCACAGGTGCATAAGCGAGCCCAGCCCAAAGTGCTGACTCACAGCATCATGAGCTACATAAACCATTGTTGTTATGAGCCACTGAGTTTAGGGAGTTCTTTTTATGCAGCAAGAGCTCCCAAACCAAGCTGGGCAAGTGTCGTTAGAGGCAGTTTAGGAATCAGAAAATGATGGCCCAGGACTGATTGTTTTATCCAACGACCCTAGACCAGGTAGTAACAGATTCAGAACTTGAGCCCAAGTATCCCACTGGCCTGTTTTCTCGTGTGCATCTCCTCCAGAATGGAAAGTACTTGAGAAACTTCCAGGCAGCAGCCCCAGAGATCCCTCCTGAGGGAGCCTGCTGCATTTTCTCCACGATCTGTCCTATTTCACCTGCTGCCACCGCACCCAAAGCTGCCTTCTCCCCACCCTAGTAGGCAGCAAAGCCACACAGCAACTATCAACTCCCTGATAACAAACCCACCGCACTGCCAGCTCTTTCCCTTTGCAGGGTGCCCCAGCTCCCGTGCCAGCCAGCACCCAGCCCCTCTGCAGGCAGCAAGGGCAACAGCCCCAAGAGTGTAAAAACGCTTTTCAACCACACTGAGCGGGATCAGTGAGAGGGCCTGTCCACTTGTCTGCAGCAACTGGAGATCAAAGCAAACACAAGGGGGTACAGACCCAAAAGGAAGAAGGAAGAAAAAGCCCCTCAGCACACTCCAACCCAGCCAGGCTCTCAGGGGCAGGCGAGGGAACGATCCCGCCCAAACAGGCCCTCCCCAGGGAGCCGGACCCAGGAAGAATGGCCAGGAGATGGGGTGGGCAGGGCTGGCGCTGGGAGGGGGGAGCGACTGAAAACACAGAGGAAGGAAGAGGCCACTGGAGGAAGCAGCTCCTAGGCCGGGGCTTCAAAGGGCCCTTCCTCGGTCTTGAGCCCTCAGGGAAACAACTGGAGGCCAGGAGGGCGGGCCTGGGAGACAGGCCTGCAGCCTGCGGGAGCTGGCTGTGCACTGGCCCCAGCTGTCAGCTGGAGGGAAATCAGCTGTTCTGGGTCCAGGAGGCAGAGAGCCCGTGCTTTTTCTTTTCTCTGAGGAGACAGAGCCAGGCCCTGTGAACCTGGCCAGCCCGTTTCCCCCACAGGGCAGATTCTCCCCCTTGGGAAGCACCTGGCTAGCATTCTCAGGCCAGGCCGGGGCTCAGAGCTCTGCACAGGGGATTGTCTCCAGGTGAAACAAAATGCTTGGCTGAAGCAAAACACTTTGATGTCAAAAATCATAGGAGGGAGACAAGCACTGAATGGCTGCTCGATCTGCTGGGAGTTAGCTGTGGGCACAGAAATGGTGATGGCAGGGACAGCAACCATAATAGCAGTGGCCTCCGTCTAATGAGCACGTACAAAGGCCAGGCTTTGTTTTATTGCCTCCTCACAACAATTCAATGGGGTGGGCGTGGGAGCTGCCGCGGAGCCCCTGCTCCACCCTTACACACAGGCTCTGGCATTGCCTCCCAACCTGCATCTCCTTGTTGAAGACCTCCTCCTGCCCAGCTGGCTTTGTCCACTCGCCCGCCGGCGGAAATGCCCCGGAATCACAGTCTCACGGCAGAGCCGCCTGGGCCAACAGGGCATCAATACCCCAGTTCCTCTGCTCTTTAAGTTGGGTAACACCTTGTGGTCTTCACTGGCTCCCTTGAGGTTTCAGTGCTGGGTGCCCAGCGTGGTCATTTGTCTGATAAGGCACCTGCCCTTCCCTGTCTCACCTCCCCATCTCCTCCTAATGTTTCCTGGGGTTACCTTCCAAATAAACTACTCATGCTAGAATCCTTGTCCCTAGGTTCCCTTCTGGAGGAATCCAACTTGAGAGAGTTATAGCTCCATTTTATAGGTGAGAAAACTGAGGCTCAAGGGTTTCAAGAACTCACAGCTTGCCTGACACAGAGTGCTCTTAATGACTGTTCTCTAGTACAATTACTATGAGTTTTACTGAATCCTTTGGGAACCAAGTAAACTTTAGGTTAGGCCAGAAAAAGGCCGGACAATGCACCCCTTTGAGAGCTGCTTCTGGCAGGAGGGTCCGCAGTCTCCGGAGGACACTGGGTCCAGCCCTGCTGGTGAAGAAGACACGCCTTAGAACCAGGAGGCCTGGGTGTTCCTTCCAGGGAAGCCCTGAAGAGTTCGATGGTTTGGGGCAAGTCCTGGGGAGAGGGGGCTCAGCAGTTACCAGAGTGGCCACAGCGAGGGAGTGGGGGGAGCAGGGACAGCAGAGAAGCCAGAGTCACTCCGCCACTTGGGCCTCAAGGCCTGAGAGAGTCACTTTTCCTTCAGTGCCTTCCTGCCAACTTGGGTAAAGTTGGGGTGCGAGGTGTCTTGTGGATAAAACGAGACCATGAAGGGGCCCAGTCCAGGGACAGTACTTGTCCTTTCTTTCTCGACTCCTCAGCGCTGGTGTTTGACTAGGCTGATTTGAGCCCAGAGGGCATTCAAACAGAGTCAGACTCTCGCAGCCAAGCTGACTGAAGAGCCATCCATGCAGACGCTGGGTGCCCGATGAGCCTTGACCTGTGGCAGTCCACAGGGGCTCCAGAGAGGAACAGCTTCTACAAAGGCCTCACAAGCCCACGGCCAGTCGTGGTTAGAGATGTGGCCATGGGACACTGCCCAGAAACCTGGAGACCACTTCTTAGAGAGAAGACACAGATCAAAGAGCCCTCAGATGAGGTCGTGTGCGTTCGGGGTAGACGAAGAGCCCTCAAAGTTTAAGGGAAGCTTTGGATCCCTGAGCAGTGGTCCTCAGGTGGAACATGGCTCCCTGGGTGCCCCAGACACTTCATCGGGGCCACTTAGCTGGAGACCGCCCACCTACCATCTTTCTTTTGCCTGCTCCATGTAGAAGGCTCCTCCTCTACCGGATGTTCCCACAGGCTCCTTTGCCTTTGGGCTTCCGGGGAGCACTAGCAGGACACTGGAGGGTGGAGGAGAGAGAGGCCCAGAAATGTACTCCGATGCTGAGCTACCGACAGTGAGCTGCAACTCTCCCAGGCTACGCCCGACGGGTGGCCTTTCCCACCTGGCAGCTCTCCCTGACTCCAGATAGCCACCCTCTGGTCCTTGCAGCCTAGGGATGTAACGACTCCCGACTGAAAGCCCTGGGCTCTGACCAACCTCTGTGGTTTCCCTAAACTCTCCAAACACCTTGGTAAATGGTCCCTTTGTTAAACTCTTCTCAGTTACCCTTTTTGAGGATACCACGGGTTCTCTGCTGAGACTCAGACACAGCCACCAAATGTGTAACATTGTGTAAAGTTTATTTTTGCCACAACAAAGCTCAGATACGGTCACCACGGTGTGCAGGTCTCAGTGCCAAGCTGAGTGAGTGTGCAGTACATCTGCTAAAAGGTCATTTGGCTGCAAATAACAGAAAACTGAACTCACAATGCCCTAAAAGGACCCTAACCCCAACTCAGAATCTAATGCTAGCCCTCACCCTAGCCCTTACCCTAACCTTAACCCTAAACATAACTAAAACCTAACCCTAATATTGCCTTACATAACAGAAAGTCTGGAAGTGGCGGTCGAACTTTAATGTCTTCAGGACCAACCTCTGTTATGCTCTTGTCCTTTCTCTGGTGACACGAGATGGCTGCTTCAGCTCCAGGCATCTCATTCGTACTCAAGTTGGGAATAGGTTAGCCAAAGGAAAAGGTACGTGTAGTAAAGAGATTTCCCAGAGGCCCCACCTAGCAGACCCCCACTTACAGGCTAGACCTGTCTAGCTCATTGGCATAGCTGCAAGAGAAGCAGAGAAGGAAACTCTCTGGGGCTCTGTCCTGCAGAGGGGCAGCGAGGGAAAGGCAGGCTGGAAAGTTTCAGGGTGACTGCTCATCAGGGTCTTCCAGGTCACCACCTGCAGTGAGTGGCACAACGCAGGCCAAGCCAGCCTCTGCCATCTTCCATTTCCTGGGTGTCCTGGTGAGACCAGGTGAGGCTTGCTGTCCAAGGCAGTCAATGGCCCCACTCGGCCAGCAACACTGTCCCCTCAAGGATGCTGCCAAGAATACTAGTATTTTGAAAATATAACGGGCCCACAAAAAAGTTAAAGCGATCCATGTTTTCCCCGTGCCCAGGGCCAAATCCCAGACTCCCCCCATATTGTGCAGCACAGAGGTTTGGGGTGAAGAACAGAATCTTCTAGATTACCAACTTTAGAAACTGAAAACAGGATTCCAATCAGGACCCCACCCTGCTCTCTCCCCACCCCGTCCCTGCAGTGCTCATGTGTCTCCTGAGCCTCCAAATGTGTGTGCCTTGTGAGAAGATCATTCTTCCCCCCACTCTGCCGTCCCTTCCAGCTCTGCTCAGACATCTGAGCACAGGACACTTGGCTGCCCCCCACTGCAAAGTGACTCCAGGCTAGTTGTGCTCATGTGTCTCTCCTCATTTTTTTGACAATGCACATGTATGGTATGTAATCATTTTTTCAGTTTTTTTTAACAACCCCAGGCATGCATCCGAAGGAAAGTGAAAATACTGTCCAAGCAAATCATACCTGTGCCTCCATTTCATCCCTCCCAGGGGGACTGAAAAAATATTCTCCAAATGGGCATAAGCAGCTGCCAGTCATTCCCTGAGTCAGGTTCAAGAAGCCTCTAATGAGCAGTTTAGCTTGGTGAACTTGAACCCACCCCTTCTGAGTTCCCACCTAGTCTGGGGAGAGAAAGGTTAACTCTACACTATGTTTGAGGTTTATCAAACATATCAAACTTCCCTTAAACAGTTTTGGAGACAGCCAGGCAATGGGGTGACCCTGCAAAGCATTTCCCCACTTAATTTTGGAGCCTATGTGTATTTTGCTGAAAATATAATCCACATGTTTGCTTCATTTATACATCTCTGTCTACACAGTGCTAAGAGCTAGTCATTGATGTCCAAAGGCCCTCAGAGGCTTTTTGAAGAATTTTTTCCTCAAAAAAAGAGGAAGCTGCTTTTGCTGGCAGCCAAGCTTGCCTGCCAGACGTCTGAGCAAATCCCATCCCAGAACCAAGGTCTGGAGAAGCAGATGCAGGGCAGGCACCGCTCAGGAAGGAGGCACGAGGCTGTGCTCCAGATCTAGTATTTTCAAGCACCTACTGTTCACAGGCTGCGGTGTGGGGAGCTTGAGGCTACAAAACGGCTCACCTGTGGGTCTTCACCAGGAGCTACCACTTACACTAAGGTCAGCAACTTTCCTGAAAAGGCCACGCAGTAAATAATTTGCTTTACAGACCAGGAGGCCTATGCGGTGACTCGGCAACTCTACCATTGCAGCGTGAAAGCAACCGTGGACAGTGCGGGCCAGTGAGGGGGCTGTGTCCTAGCAAAGTTGAATTCACAGAAACAGGGCTGGGGCCCTGGCCTGTGTGGCTCAGTGGTTAGAGTGTCCACTTGTGCACCAAAGGGATGCGGGTTTGATTCCCGGTCAAGGGCATGTACCTCAGTTGCAGGTTCACTCCCTGCCCCTGGCTCGGCACGTGCGGGAGGCAACCAGAGGATGTGTCCCTCACATCGATGGTTCCCTCCCCCTCCCCCTTCCTCTCTCCCTTCCACACTCTCTGAAAAGCGGTGGAAAAAATATCCTCAGGTAAGGATTAACAAAAAAAAACACAGGAGTGGGTTGATTTGGCCCAGTAGCATTTTTCTGGGTGGAACCATGTGAAATTGTTGATATTTGGCCATCCCGACCCTCACAAACGGCAGTGCCCTGTGGTTCTGCTGGTGGTTGGGGAGCGGGAAGCGCGAAAGGCCGTAACGAAGGGGCGCTGACTTAGTTGTTCTGATGGCTCTTCTGAAACCAGCTTCTGAGAGAGCTAATGATTCTGCACACTTGTTTCTGCTCCCCAGCCCACCCAGCACCCAAAATGCCCCAAGTCAGCCTCCACTTCCAGTGTGAAATGTGCACCCTGGGCCTCTACTGGTTACCAAACCTGGGAAGGGGCAGGACTGCTTTGTTTGGGTCGTTAATCAGGTTCCCAGCGACTCTCATCAAACTGTTGACATGCTCATGGCCTTCTTAAAGTCTCCCGGAGGGGACGGAGCATGAAGCCCCGCCCAGCTGATTGTTCTAGAAGATCTGTGCTTATAAACCCCCTCAGCAGGCTCTGGGACCTACCCTGTAGGAAGCGCTTCACCCAGTGTTTCCAAGGCCAGCTTCCCCGACTCTGCAGTCCACTGGGAGCACAGGGAGTGGGCGGGTCGGCATGACAAAGACCTGCTGCCAGCCCTGCGCCCTGCACCTGGAGAGGCGGTACGGGGACCCCCGAAGCAGCCCCAACAGATAACCGCCCCTTCCGTTTCCTGATGGGAGGGCCGCACTCTCACACCCAGGTTGGAACCTTTCTGGGAGAACTCTTATCATGACATTATGACATCTTGCGGCCACTTGGAGGAACCCACACTATTCCCGTTGGGTTTCCACCCTGAAGGAGGAAAGTCCCATTTCAAGGCCTCCACCCATAGGAGGCCCTGGAAGACATCTTTCCTGTAGCTGCTCTTCATTCGCCAACCGGGTGTTTGTCTGCCGTTCAGTCTCTTGTTGGTCAGAGTGTGGTCGCTGGACCAGTGGGACCGGCAGCGATGCGCAGTCTCCAGCAGCTCGAGAGCAGAGCCGGAGCCCAGGACTGGCATCCACAGGAGCTCCGCTCTGGGCACCTCTCTGTGGGTAAAGGCCAAGTTTTGCTTCTCTTTTCAGTAATGGGAGGAAAAGGCGGGCACAAGAGGCTCGCGAACAGAACGTTACGGCAGGCTCTCCTCTGTGAGCTCCCAGTGCACCCTTGTCTCCAGGGCTTTCTAAGGGCCCTTGGATAAGGTCAGTACTTGTATTTGGTTGTTTTCCCTGTATATACTGGACATTTTTGCTGGATCCCATGCTAACCATTTTACAGACATTAGTTTACTTAAGTCCCACAAAGTTTGTCGTAGAAACGATTGCTCATCCCACTTACAGATGGGGAGACTAAGGCTTAGAGGGGAGTCAGTGCCCACCCAGTAAATCATGCAGATGTTGATCTCTGCTCACCCTCCAAAGCTCACTAGAGTTATGAGGAGGGAGGAACAAAGCTATAAACAAATAAGAAGAAAATACACACGAGAGGGGAACCAAATGGGAAATGTCAGCACAATTCAGGAAGATGGAGAATGGACGGAGAAGCAGCAGTGCATTTGGATCTTGGCTTGCTTCTCTCTGCTAAGAGCCTGCAAGGAGCACAGCCAATAAGAAGCGGAGGTGACGCACGGGAGAATCTTAGAGGGTTCAGAAATTAGAGGTACCAGGCACCTCTGGAGACAGGCATGTCGGGGTGGCAATGGGTTGAAAGTCAGTGCAGGCTTAGACCCTCAGCTCCCTTCCTCAGGCCCACCTGCCAGGCAAGTACCCAGATCTGCAGCTACAGATGGGCATCAGCACTCAGGAGAGGCTACACCAAGGATGCTGGCCTGGGGACGCCAGGCCCACCAGCAATAGAAATGAGGAGCCGTACTAAAAACAGGAGGTAAGTCCACTTCTGTCCACTGAACAGTGAGGCTCTGACACTTTCCCATCACACAGCTCCAGAATGTCCTCTCTCTCTGTCTCTCTGTCTCTCTGTCTCTTTCTCTCTCTCTCTCTGTCTCTCTGTCTCTCTCTCCCTGTGTGTGTGTCTACAAGCATATAATCAGAGATTTCTTCTCCAGCAAAGCTGACTGAGCCAAAGGCAAAGACCTAAAGAATTTGATATTTGGGAGCCCTTAAAAAAAACAAACCTACTCCATATGATTTCCAATCAGACACCTGGGCACCGCTAGGCATTTGAAGTATGTTTCTAGCTTGATAGACAGAAGCTAAAAAAGATAAGGAAAAGAGACACTTAGAGGATTCAAGGAGCAGAATAATGCTCTTAAAAACACCCTCAGAAAAAGAGCATAATGTATCCTTTAAACAAGAACAGCATCCTATCAGAAATGAATAGAAAAGAAAGAATAGTTTCTAGAAATTGAAAACAGGAGAGCAGAAGGGCTGGGCAATCAAAGTGAGCAGCTGATGGCTGAGCTTTCCAGCCCTTGCTTCTCTGCTCCTTCCCTCTGCTGTTTAACAAATGGTCCACCAAGGCCTCCTGTCAACACTGTCACCAGTCTGCCACTTGAGCAGTCCTAGGAGAATGTATGGGCTGAATTGTGATCCCCCAAATTCATATTGAAGCTCTAACCTTCAGTACTTCAGACTGTGACTGTATATAGAGATAGGACCCTTAAAGAGTTGATTAAGTTAAAATGAGGCACTTAGGATGGCCCTGATCCAGTCTTTTACTAGTGTCCTTATAAGAAGAGGAAATTGGATTCTCAACAGAAACTCTGCAGGCCAGAAGGGATTGGTATGGATTATTCAAGGTGATGTAAAGCAAGGACCTACAACCAAGATTACCCAGCAAAGCTATCATTTAGAACCGACGGACGGATGAAAACTTCCTAGACAAGAAAAAGCTAAAGGAGTTCATCACCACCAAACCAGTATTACATGAAATGTTAAAGGGACTTCTTTAAGAAGAAATAGAAAAAAGATTAAAAAAATATGAGTAATAAAATAGCAATAACTACATATCTATCAACAATTACTTTCAATGTAAACGGATTAAATGCTCCCATCAAAAGACATAGGGTGGCCCTGGCCGGGTGGCTCAGTTGGTTGGAGCATCATCTTATACACCAAAAAGGTTGTGGGTTTGATTCCTGGTCGGGTCACATGCCCAGGTTTTAGGCTACATCCCCAGAAGGGGGCGTGCAGGAGGCAGCTGATCAGTGACGTTTCTCTTTCATCAATGTTTCTGTCTCTCTATCCCTCTCCCTTCCCCTCTCTCTAAAAAATCAATAATTTTTTTTTTTTTTTTTAAAAAGACACACACAGACTGAAAGTAAGGGATGGAGAAAGATATTTCATGAAAATGGAAACAACAACAAAACTGGGGTAGCAATACTTATACCAGACAAAATAAACTTTAAAACAAAAAAAGACCCAGCAATTCCACCTCTGGGTATTTATCCAAAGAAACTCAAGACACTAATTTGAAAAGACATATGCACCCCTATTTTCATTGCAGCATTATTTATAATAGCCAAGTTACGGGAGCAACCTAACTGCTCACCAATAGGCGTATAGGTAAAGAAGATATGGTACATATAAGCAATGGAATATATCTCAGAGATAAAAAAATGAATTCTTGCCATCTGCAACAACATGGACGGACCTAGAGGGTATTGTGCTGAGTGAAATAAGTCAGACAGAGAAAGACAAATGCCATATGATTTCACTTATTTGTGGAATCTAAAAAACAAAATAAATGAACAAACAAAACAAACAAACTCATAGATACAGAGAACATTTTGATAGCTGCCAGATGGGAGGGTGATTGGGGGAGTGAGGGAAGGGGCGGAAGTGCTAGAGGAGCGCACGTCGGCAGGCGCAGAGCCGTCACGGGATGTGAAGCGCGGCACAGGGAGCACAGCCAGTCACATTCTAATAACTATGGATGTGCCAGTGGGCACTAGATTTATCGGAGTGATTACTTTGTAAGTTATATAAATGTTAATCACTATTTTGTGCACCTGAAACTAATATAATATTTTATGTTAGCTGTAACTGAAAAATAAAAAATTATTTTAAAAAAAGAGGAGAAAACTTGGACACACAGAGAGATGCCAGGATGTGCAGGTGCAGAGGAAAGGCCATGTGAGGAAACAGTAAAGAGAGAGGCCTCGGGAGAAGCCAAGCCTCTCACACCTTGATCTTGGACTTCCAGCCTCCACAACTGTGAGACAATAGATTTTGTTGTTTAAGCCACTCAGTCTGTGGTATTCTATAATGGTAGCCCCAGCAGACTAGTGCAGAATGCAGTATTGTTTAATTAAGGGCTAATTTTCTTATTCTAGAAGTCAAGAAAAAACAACTGGGTCCCTTGCCAGTATGGCTCAGTGATTAGAGCATCAGTCTGCTCACCAAAGGGTCATGGGTTCGATTCCCAGTCAGGGGCACGTACCTGGGTTGCAGGTTTGATCCCAGCCCTGGTTCTGGCACATGTGGAAGGTAGCCAACCAATGTTTCTCTCTCTGTCTCTTTCTGTCTCTCTGTCTCTGTCTCTCTCTGTCCCTCCCTTATACTCTCTATAAATCAATGGAAAAAATATCTTCAGGTGAGGATTAACAAAAAAAAAGAAAGAAAGAAAAGAAAAACAACAGGGGACTGACCTTTAAAAGAGTGAATCTTTTCTTAGAGGACAGAACTCTGCAGGCAGGAGTGGACTTCAGCGTCTCCTCCGTCTTCCCAAGAACTGAGGGTGAAGGCACTGCAAAGGATTCTGGTACAACAGCCACAGACCAGCATCACCCTGGCAGATTCCCTGTCCAGGGCCCAGGCCCAGGCGGGAGCCCCATCCGGGCCTCGGCTCCTTCTGCCTCACCTGCTCCCCCTGCCACCTCCACCTCCCCACCTCTGCAAAGCCCCAGGACTCTGGTCCCTGGAATCTTCTGCAGCCAGAACTGGCTAATCTAATCTAATCAATTTATAAAGTGTTTCCCATGCTACCTGATTATAACCCTCACCTGGCACAAGCATTACGCAAGCAGCTTCTCTGGACCCTCCCCTGCACATTCAGATTCAGTAGGTTATTTGGAAGATGTTGCCCAGAAGATTCTAGTGGAGGCATGTCTGGAAACATTAGACCAGTGCTGTTCCAGTTCTAGATCCAGGGCCCTCTGAAAGCCACCAGGCGGCCTTTGCAGTCCTGCTGCCGCAGCCAGTCAGAGGAGGGGCAGCTCAACCGGATGCACGGTGGCTCCTCTGGGCCAGGCTGAGCCGACCTGGACAAGGACAGAGGGACGGGCTCTCCAGCGAGAAGGGCTGCTGACCACCGGAGCGGCCGTCCGACAGGACCCGGCATCAGAAGAGAGGGAGCTCCGTGCCCATGGAGGAGTGTGCGTAGAAGAGCCTTGTGACGCGAGACTGCATCAGCTCAAGGGGCCGAGAGATGCTTCCTGAAAGGAGGAGAGAATTGTACAGTTTTGACACTCAAAGTGTGGGCCCTGGTCCAGGAGCACTGGCATCGTCTAGGAGCTTTTTAAAACCTCTCATCTTCTGACCTCCTCGTCCCAAATTCCAATGACCTTGATCCAACGTCAGGCCCTGGAGATTCCAAACTAAGGATCTCTCACTTTATTCTAATGTAAAGCTGAGGCTGAGAGCCAAAGTCAGAGATACCCAAGGGTTCTATCCAATTCTGTGACAGCAAGACTCTCCGGCTGAGCCGCTGGCCATGAACTTGTTAGAAGAGAGAAGAAACGTACATTAAAAGCTATGTCTCTTTTTCACTTTCTTTTCTTCATGCCTTAGCAGGAATTTGTCTTCCAGCAGCCTCCAAAAGCAGTGACTCAGAGAAGAGATAGGCCCTGCCCAGCTGCTCTGCCCAGGACACAAGGCAAGCAGGACTTGGGACTCCCGCTCCACCACTCTGACGGCATCCTGGGCACTGCAGCCACTGCAGGTATAGAAGGTGGAAGACGAGGAGCCCCCCGCTTCCACAGTAGGTATGGCTGGCAGTTAAACTGAATCAAAACCAAAATATGGCAGGAGCAGAAATAATAATAAACTTTTATTGAGAATTTACACATATACACTGGCCACTGTATTTCCTTTACTTATGTCACACCATTTCGTTTCTGGAGCAATCCACACACGATTGTTAGTTGCAGTTATTAACTCCAATTTTATGCATGGGAACAGGCTCAGAGCAGTGCGGCCACTTGCTCAAGAGAGCACAGCTGGTAAGCGGTAGAGCTGAAACTCAAACCCGGGTGGACAGCTCGAGAGCCTGAACACTTCACCACTGTGCTCCACTGCTCTGCCCTCAGCTGCATGGAGGCGGGGTTTCTGTGGGCACTGGCAAGTTTAGAAAACGCTTCCCCAGGAGGAAGACTTTGAACTTGGCCATGAAGGGTCAAGGTGAGTGGGGGGGCAGATATAAAGCTGGAAAGCTGATGACAGGCATGCAGGCTGAGCCCAGTCCAGGATTTAGGCGGAAAGGATAGGCCCCTGGCAGAAGGAGGACATCCCAGAGAAAATTAACCGAGAGGCATGGAGGATGTCGGAAGCGTGCCCCCTTCAGACTGGTGAGGAGGCTCTGACTCCTGTGAGAGGGCTGTGGGAGGACAGCGGAGGCGGAGGGCCTCTGTCTTAGACCCCTGAGACATGGTCATCAGCCTGCTTCTTCAGGTGTGGCCTGCGGTGGCCGCCCAGGCCTGGCTCATGCTCAGTGCTCGCGTGTGCTTCTCAGTCTGTTAGTGGTATCCCACTCTGCTCTTCTAGTTACAAGGGACCCAGGCTTTAAAGGAAACAGAGCTCAGAGAGCTAGTGTTACTGAACCCAAGGCTGTGTACCCGACACTTCAATAGGTCAAAACCCAAACATCAGCTCAAGAATATTGAAGACCTAGTGGTGCCTCAAATCCTGTTGCTCCTTTGCTCGCTGGGCCAGGCCAAGGGGTTCTAAGGGTTTGGGGGAACCGCTATGCAGAAGTGCTGGCTGGCAAGTTTTAACTGGAGGACATGGGAACTTTGCCATTTATGGTAAAGGAGTGTCTACATCCGACATCCCTGGACAACAGACACTTGGCTTCAGAAAGGTTCCAGTGTTCAAGTTCCAGTCTTGTCCTGGTCCTTCAGTTCCATGGGGGTGGGGGAGGCTTGGTTTCGGGGGCAGCTGGAGGCCAATGCTCTCTCCTCTGCACACGCCCCAGCTGCATGGCTTATGGTTTTGGTCTGTTGTCTCTACAACTCAGCACCTCGTCAAACAGGATAAAACTATTTTGAGCTGCTTCTGCAGTTACAGTCAGCGTAGTTGTCCAAGGTCAGCTAGCTGGGAGGCTGAGCCAAGATGGAAACCTAAGGTGGCCTCACATGTTGAAGAAACGAGACTTCCCGCTAAAAATGTCAGGAAAAAACACACGTTTTTCTCTGCTCCTTTCTGAGAATCACTAACATGAGAGTAAAAGCGTTTTTCTAAAAAGTCATAAATAAGCCCACAAAGAAAAAGAGACAGCCCTGGTCAGTGGCTCAGTTGGTTGGAGCATCTCCTGTGCACCAAAATGTTGTGGGTTTGATTCCTGGTTGGGGCGTGTATGGGAGAGAGCTGATCTGTGTTTCTCTCTCACGTTGATGTCTCTCTCAAAAAAAAAATCCTTGGGCGAGGATTTAAAAAAAGAGAGAGATGAGCAAAAGGGAAGGAGCAAGCAATCGATGTCCAAAACATTGTTTTGAGAAGGCTGGAGCTATACCTAAGAAAAAATAATATGAAACAAGGTGATTTGTGTCCCTAGGACTCTGGGAAACATCAAGAATCAGAGGCACCAGGGAGCCCTAACAGCAAGGGGCCCAGTGGGGCTGAAAGCAAGAGGATTAGCTTAAACAATCTTTTAAAAGAGAATTTAGATCCCCAGGTTCCCTCCAACCCCAGGCAGCCAGATAACCAACCAATTCAGTAGAAGAAAAGAGGCTTAACCCCTACTGGATGTGGGTAAATGGACTCTGGGTTTGGGGCTTAGGGGCGCAACAGAGGGCCAGCTCTGCCAGGAGATGCAAAACAGGGGAATTGGAAACTCAGCTAACTGAATGAGGAGACAGCCCAACCAGGCTAAAATCTAAGACGATCAACTCTCCCATTTGCCTGGGACCAAGAGGGCCTCCTAGGGTGGCAAACTTTCAGCATTAAGATCAGAGAAGTACTGGATAACCCAGGATGCTTTGTTGCCCTGTTTATACTCCAGGAAAGTGATCAGCCCAGGAAAAAAGACCTGTGGGCTAAGAGGAAGGAAGAAAACACCCTCATGAAGTGGCAAGGTCCCATCTTGGAATGAAAGCGGCAGTCACCAAGTCTTGCATGCAGACGGTGACATCCCAGGGCAGGCTGGGTGGGTGTGGCTCCAGGCCTCCAGTGCTGCCAGCCTGGTGGCAGGGCTGTCCGCCCACGGAGGGCATTAGCATAGAAGCTGCACCCAGGCACCTGGAACAGAAGGTCAGTCATGTGAAACACCCCCAGGGATGCACAGAAATCCCTGGGGGAGACTTTGCAGTGGGGATGTCACTGTGTGAGCACTGAGGCTGCTGCAGGACTGAGGGGCTGATGGTAGCAGTCTTCACAGGGAGCCACAGATGGAAACAGCCCAAATGTCCATCCACAGATAAAGGGGTAAATTGAGGTCCCACCGTGCAACACAGTGTCATCCATTCATAAAAGAGGGTGAAGTTCTGCCCCACGCTCCCACGTGGTGGACCTCTAAAACACTGCCGAGCAAGAGAAGCTAGACCCAACAGGTCCCATGTTGTATGATTCCATTTTCCTGAAATCTCCAGAGCAGGTAAATCCATAGAGATGGGGAGTAGTGGCCAGGGCCTGGGGTGGGGAGGTAGACAATGGGGAATGACTGGTGAGTAGGCATTTACTTTTGGGGTGATGGGAATGTTCTGGAACTAGATAGAGGGGGGTAGTTTTACAGCACTGGGAAGGCCCTTTCTGAATGCCACTGAATCGTATACTTTAAAATGTCTAATTTTTTAATGTGAATTTCACCTCAATTAAACAACAGAAAAAAGATCAATCTGGCAAGAATAGAAAGGCCCATATAGCAGGATCATGTAACCCAAGCTAATACCAACAAGCATAGCTCGGACTCCGAGAGCTGCTCAAAGTTACCCCAGTCCGGCCCCGCTCTCAGGAAGACCCAGAGGGCAGGGAGAAGGCAGGCTGGCTCCCAGAAAGGCAGTGGCTAAATCAAGCCTTCCCACTCCCTTCCCCTAAATCTGCAATTAATAACTAAGCCCCAGATGAAAGGGGGAACACACACATCCCTCTGGCCACTTTCCTCTCCCCCCACCCTCACCTTGCCCCCAGCAGGCCACCGAGTCCCAGACACCTGCGCAGTACTCCATGAGCCCCGCAGCTCTCTGGAGCTCTCAAAAGCCGGCTGGTTTCCAGAGGTTCTCATGAGGAACTGTCAGTAATCAGGACCACAGATCACACTTTGTGCACTCCAGCTAGGTTTGTTTAAGAAACACAATTAGGAAAAAAAGGCACACTTTTTTCCACCTTAATATCTGGGGGCATTGTTGGAATTCAAGCCAAGTCTCTGGAGGCCTGCTGTCCCCTGAAGGAGCCTAATTGCACTTCAGAGCACAGGCCGCAACAGACCCTGCCAGGGACACATGGCCTGGCAGCTACCAGGCGGTGCAGCTCGGTCTGCTCCACGCACAGTTCTCAGGAACTTGAAAACTTCCTATTACCTCATCTAGTGCTTGCAACACTCATTTTTTAGTGGCAAAATGCCCTTTCTTTTTCTCAAGGAATTTTGTGTCTGAAGACTCAACATATAAGGCAGGTTTATAAAATGGAGCTCCTTGGGTTGGTAAGGCAGCAGGGCACAGGGCACAGCTTGCCAACCACTGACCTGGCCCAATGCCCTCACTGCGCATGTCAAAGAATAATTTGCAAAAAGTTAAGAACATAACTCTCACACAAATAAAAAACAAACGTGTGGCAAGGGCTTCCCTAACCTGTCAGTGGGTGAGCCAGCAGGATGGGAGACCTGGGTCAAAGCCTGATGGGAGAGACCAAAGTCAATACGGGAGGCGAGAGAGAAGGCTGGGAGGAGACGCGAGGTCAGACCTGGAAATGAGCAGCGCCCTGCAGATCAATAGCACTGCGCGCATTGGGGCACCTTCTCACCGGGACAGAAATCATTTTCAAGGCTAAGCACCAAAATCATTTGCAAGTTATCAGTCTTCCACAAATTAGCATCACATTTTCCAGCGCCTGGGCCCGAATCAGTAATAAATCATAAAGCAAACTACACTGTTCCCCTAAGCGGGTGGGGGGCAGCCTGCTCTGTGAAGGAGCCGGCAGCAGGCGGCTTCCAGCGTGGGGGCCCCAGGGTCCTGCTGCCCTGTCCTCATGTGAGGGCACCGTAGGCAGCAGGCGGTGAACGGGCACAGCTGCTGCCAACAGAAGAACCTTGTTGCCCAAAACAGGCAGCCGCAGAGTTAGCCGGGGCCCTAAAGAGTTAGAGAAGCTTGGGAGGGCCTGCTGGCCTGCACTCCGCTAAGCATTCAGAAGACATGCAGTCACTATTTTGTCAAATTTCCAAGTTTCTGATGCTTTTCATTAACACTCTCTTACACGTGTGGGAACCAGAGAGGAAAAGCAAGCTGGCCACGGATCCAGCTGAGCGCAGCGCCTTCCCGCCGCACCCCCTTTCCTGGCTCTGCAGAAGCAGGAACGGCGCCCATCTCTCGCACCAGGAGGGCGGGCTGGGTGCCGGGAGGCAGCAGAGTTTCCGGAGAAGCAGCTCCTGCCTCCTGTCCCGGGAACCGGCGGAGGGAACTTCCTCTTTGCCTCTGCGTCTCCCCAGGGACCCCGGTGGAATGAAGGCCGCTCTCTTCACCCGAAGCAGAGGCTCTAAGGCAGAAAAGCACAGCCCAGGAAGATCAAGGCGTTTCCTCTGACCATGACCCACAGTTTAAATGCAGTCGAACAGGAAACGTCTCCAACAGAACAGTTAGGGGGAGAGCCCTGCGTCCGGGCTCGCCGGCTGCTGCGGAGAAGTGAGGCGCGGTTTGACAACAGAGCCTGGGAAGTATTTTTTCATTCAACCGGAATAAAAGCACTTAAGGTGGCGCCTCCTCACCGAGGACACCACAGGCGTCTGTCATTGCACCACAGTGAGGCCAAGATACTTCTAATGGGATGCTGTCCTGTGACTACTCGACCAAGGCCCTGTAAGCAGCCGGCCCCTGTCTTCCGGGAAAGAGGTGAGCTGGGGAAGAGACAGGCTGCCCTTGAAAAGAGCTCAGATTAGACTGTGAAGAGGGGAACCTGTTGCCTCAGAACCTTGTCTTTCCCACGCCAGCCCCCTTTACCCACGTCACTCAGTGTGGGAGAGGAAAAGTACTTGTTCTTCCACCCTTCTGAATTCTTTGGGCTGGACTAATAATCTAATTGACAGGCAACAGATTAACAGGAAAAGATGACCAAATGTATTATGCATGTACTTACAGGGCGCAGGGGACTCACTGAGATCAATATGGCTCTAGCAGCAGAGGCGTCTGGGAGAAGTCGGACTCGTCTCTCTCTCTAGCCCCAGAAAGCCGGGTGCTGCCCGGAGGAAAACGCCGGGCCCAGGAAGGAGGTGAGTGAATGTACGGAGTGTGACGCCTGCCCGGCCTCGTCGGTTAACCTAGACACGCTGCGCTTCCTGGTGGCCTGCGTGACGACCCGCCACATGCTTTCACTGTTAACCCCTGTGGGGAAGAGGCCCTGTCCTGGGAGGGGTGGGGGTTCTTCCCAGTAGCCACTGCTGGGAACAAGCAGCTGCTTTGCCTGTGTGTGTAGTTTCTCCTATTAAAGCTCTTAAGACTTTGAATAAAGCTGTGTGTCCTGAATTTAGACTTCCGGGACTTTTCTCAAAAGAATATGGGACCCCAGGGTGTGTTGGGCAGTTGAGGCTTACGTGCCATGCTGGACTGAGCAGGGGGAGCCAGGCTCTGGGACTTCAAACAGAAAGCAGGCAGTTCTCAGGGAGATGGGAAAGCAAACGTGGTAAACAAATTCACACTGGGGGACCCCAAACAGTGGGGCAGAGAGGGGAGTTCAACAGACAGGTGCTGCTAGATTCCCCCCTGCTGCCACATTGGCTCACACGGAGGCGCTAAGGTGATACCCCTCCCCCCTTTGAGGGGCTTCCCCACCTGAATTCCCTTAGGCAGCCACGGAGGAGGTAAAGGCCCTTTTTGAGTCTTTTGTTTCTGAAAAATAACTAGCTTAAAATAATCAATATCCCAAAAGGCACACTTTGGGGTAGCAAACTCTGGTCCCCTCATTAGCATCCACCGTGTGCCAGGTGCTTTCACACATGACCTAATTTCGTTACATAGGTGGCTAGTTATTGATAAATACGAAGACAGCAAGGGGAGTCACACACTGTTGAGCCTAATAGCCTACGGAGCATGAGCCTGTTTGCTTCCCCAGGAGGCTACAGCTTCGCACTCCTCCCCACCTCCCGAGGGAGCCAAGGGTCTGTTCTCTCCCCCTTCTCCTCCCATCATGGGGAGAAGGGATAGAACAAAGGGGGTGGTAGGCGCCTGTGCAACAGAACTCAAAACGGTGCCAGGGAGGTGCTTGACCAGAGGCCTGTCAGCCTAGCCTGGGAAAGGGATCACTGTCCAGGGCGTGGACCCTGCAAGCTTTCGAAAGTTTGGGAAGATGACTGGTTATTTTGAAAAAGCTTCTGATTAAAATCCCAGGGGAACAAAGAGCTCTCTCTCTCTCTCTCTCTCTCTCTCTCTCTCTTCCTCTTGCTTGGTGACCTGCACCCATCCTGTTGGCAGCTTCTCTGTACCCCAGAACTTGAAACCATGCCATTCTAGCAACTGGGGCCCGCAGACCACATGGGCTCCAAAGACTACGCTTTAATATGAAGCAGAAACTCGACACTGGCCTTTGTCTTAGCCTCAATGAAGACGCGGTTGGACTTTTCCCATCGCAGGACAGAAGGAAACCCAGAGGGAACGCCTTTGATTTTGCATCATGAGTAAACCTAGCCACACCCCAGTCTCCCATGCATGGATCCATGAAATGCTTTTCTTGAGATCCCGTGGAAGAGCCTAATCCCCACCAATAACAATTTGACCCTTGACACCCTCCTGAACTCAGAGACCCAGGCACAAGACAGAGGTTAAGGGCCATCCCAGGTCACAGGTCTGAGCTGTGAGCTGACTGTGGGCCAGGCTTTGTTCTAAGCACCGGGTATTTATTAACTTGTTTAATCATCACGTCTTTCCTGTGGGACAGGCACCTTTCTCATCACCCACGTTATAGATGAGGAAACAAAGGCACAAAACTGCCCAGGGACCCCAGCTGGCAGGTGGCAAAGCCAAGATTTCAACCTGGCAGCCAGGTCTGAGGCCAAGTGCTCGGCCACCTCATTCCCCTTCCTCTCAGAGCTGAAGTCTGCCTTTGCCTCTCGACCAGCAAGTTCGGGGTCTTCATAGTCATAGAAGAGAACTCCTTACCCGGACATCTCAAAACCCATTTCATAGCATCTCAAAGTCCAGGCTCCATGTCTATTTTGATGGATTTAGTCTCATCTGAGATTTGCGAGGGTAAAAAGAGATGCAGGGGTCAGGTGAGGTTCTAGTCCAGGCCTCCAGCTCCTTCCGAGGTGGACTTTAAATGACCTTCAGGCATCACATACTCACTGAGAAGTCGATCTGTCCCAGCAGCTGTTGGCACGCCTCCAGGTCCTCTCAGAAACCCCAGCCCCAGGGAGGAGGGGATATGGCAGACACAGGTGCTCAGGTCACCCAGCCAGGCGCCCAGCCTTCCCTGCGGCCTCCAGGACGTCCCCATTGTCTTCTGGATGGTCAGCTACCTAACTGGCCATTCTGGGTCACATGCTGTTTCTGAGACTGTCACTGAGAGCCCTGCCAGGAGGAAGAGGGATCTTTTCCTATCAAAAAGGAGGGGTCCCTGGGCATGCGAGGCCGTGACCGAGTGGGCAGGCCTCTCTCGAACGCTCCACACCAGCCACCATCCAAATTCAATGCAGGTCTGACACGTGTGCGTGAAGTCAGGGCTGTTCCTGTTCTTACCTTCTTGAAAGAAAGGTTTCAGTCAAGAGACAAAGGGCAGCAAATAAGCGCGAGTCTGTCGGCTGCAGCAGAGCACACTCGGGACAGTGGGACGGCGGGTGCCAGAGGAGCAGCAGGGAGCCCGGCTGGGCGGCGGGCCCCCTGGGAAGTCAGGGAGAAGGCCCTGGGGGTCGGCTCAGAGGGTGCACAGCGAGAGTCGAACGTGCATGCTCCCTGGGCATCTTCTCGTTTCCCCCTGGGGTGGTCCTGCATCCTGGGCCGTGTGAATCAGGGCAGCACCCGAGGCGCGGAGGCGCTGGTGGCGCCACAGAGCAGAGCTCCCATCCCAACCACGCAGCTCAGACGGAGGGTGGGCAGGGGTGGGCGTCATGGTGGACAGCGGCTGATGGGCTGCAGTGGCCAGTATGTCTCCATGGCCTCCGGCTGCTCCCCGGCAGGCTGAGGGCCCACTTTCCCCAAGGTCACCCCTGGCCCTCCAGCCCTTCTCCGAGCCACAGCTGGAACAATCTTTCCACCACACGGTGTTTCCCGCTGTCCTCAGGCCACTCTGTGACCCAGCCCCTGGCCCCCGTCAGCTCCGTCAGATCCCGGCCTGGGCAGTGGCGTCAGTGCCTGGGATGCCCCCCACGCGCTCCCTGGGTCCTGTTTGGTCCTGTCCCTCATACCCTCACACCATAGCTGGAGTGCCATCTCCTCGGAGACGTCTCGGACACCCGGGGTCAGCGTGTGCACCCCCACAGCGCCCTGTACCCTCTCTTAGCTGTAGCTGCCCCTTGGTGTCTGTAGTCGCATTGTTACCACCCTCCTCTGAGGCTGAAACCACCAAGGCCGCTTCTGTCTCTTTCCTCTCACCCCCCCGGATCCGCCCCAGTGTCCGGCTCTTGGTGGCGATGAATAAATACACGATGAATGAGCAAGCGACAGGCTCTGGGCCGCCCAGAGACGTGGGCACCGGGGCCTCCCTCTGACTCTGTCTCCTTGGGCTCTCACCTCAGTGGTGCCGTCGAAGGTCACCACGGCCCCTCCTGCTTCCAGCCCCTGGCTGAGGGGCTGCCTGTGTGCCACAGACGAGCCGCGCCAGCTCTCTGGGCCCCAGGCTCACCACACGGAAAGTGGGAATTCACGGGATCTGCCCATTCTATTCGTTAAGATGATCGTGATTCTCAAGATGTGGAGGCATGTGTGAATTAAATTTTGTCATCCCTCCCATGGAGAAACGGGCTCTCTTGCCTCCATCCCCTGAATCTGGGCCGGGCCTGATAGGTCCCCGTGCTAGGCCTGACCTTTAGGAGAACTGGCAGCTTCCACTCCCTCCCTTTTGAAACCGTCCCCATGCTATGAGGAAGCCCGGGGCCTTTTGGGGAGGCCCACGGGAAGGAGGGGCCGGCGGAGCCCCCGTGGCTGGCGGCTGGGTCGCCCAGCACCGCCCGGCCGCCCTGTGAGTGAGCTTCCTTGGAAGAGCCTCTCGCCCCGTTGAGATGCCCCATCAGGCCAACCCTGCGAAGCTGTGAGGAAATTTAAAAATCTACTTGTTGTTGTTTCAAGCCACTGATTTCTTAGGAGGGAGGGAGAAAGGGGGTTCTTACACAAAACAGATAATGAAGCACCACTCTTTGGCCTGGTATAGTCTTTAATACTTGCATTTATTCTGATTCAGTGCAGCATACTTCCTTGGCGGTGTTGTGGAAATGGGGGCACATTTTTGTTTTTGCAATGACCAGGTTTGGGGGAGGAGATCATGCTGCTGGCATTTAATGCCCATGGGGTCAGAGATAGCAAAGGTATGAATGTCCTGTGGTGCTTGAGAGGGTGGCCCACGCAGAATGACAGCAGTGCTCCCATGAGAAGCAATGGCATCAAAATAACAGCCTGAACAGAAAGTGGTTTACAGCCAAAAATTAAATAAAGATCTAAGAATTCAACAATAACTCCTTCTAAGGAAATAAAGTAGGGTTCATCCCCTGCCAGTTTCTACCGCTGGGAGTGGCTGCCTGGCGCTTGCGTTGGGAGCACCTGGAGGGCGCAGTGTAGTCAGCAAGGACCGGGCGCTGTGACCAGCGAGGCGCCTGTCCTGACCGGCCAGGGAAGGGAGCAGTGGCCTTTGAGTACCACCTATTGGCACCCAAACTGGGTTTGGGGAGTAAAAGGGGGCACTATTAATAAATATGCTGGGACAACAGATGTGAATTGAGATGCTCAATAAAACCAGGACCTGTGGCCAGCCTGCTTCTGTGCCATTGGTGTCCTCCCTGGAGCACCCAATATGGAACTCAGAGCACCTGACAGGGCTGTCCACACCTCAAGCCCCTGAGAGCCTGAATGTTAATTTTCCTTTCAAGTACTTTGTTTCAGCGTGTGGATAGGTATAAAGAATTGTTCTAAAGAACTCATTAAAAATTAATTAAAAGAGTTTTCTCTAACATTTAATCTTAGCAGCCATGTGCACTCTGGGTGATGTATCCCCACTCAGCATGTCGGATCCTGAATAATAAAAAAAGGGGAGTGTGATTAAGTCCCTTGATGGGGCTTTCTGGGGTTGTAGACATGGCACAGAAGCCAGGATGCCACCCAAGGAGAAGTCCTGCATTGAACTGCAGGGTGCAGCCCAGTGGAGATCACAATGCTGGCATTTATCCCAGGGGTAGACTGCAGTACAAGCACATGGGAGCCCCAGAGGGAGATGGAGATGAATCTGGCTGCTGAGCTATCAGCTCCTGAGCTGTCGCATCCCTGCCCCCTGCCCCCTGCCCCCGCCTCCTGCCTCCTGCCCCCTGCCCCCTGCCTCCTGCCTCCTGCCCCCTGCCCCCTGCCTCCTGCCTCCTGCCCCCTGCCCCCTGCCTCCTGCCTCCTGCCTCCTGCCCCCTGCCCCCTGCCTCCTGCCCCCTGCCCCCTTCCTACTGCCCCCTGCCTCCTGCCCCCTTCCTCCTGCCCCCTGCCCCCTACCTACTGCCCCCTGCCTCCTGCCTCCTGCCCCCTGCCCCCTGCCCCCTGCCTACTGCCCCCTGCCCCCTGCCCCCTGCCTCCTGCCTCCTGCCTCCTGCCCCCTGCCCCCTGCCTACTGCCTCCTGCCCCCTGCCCCCTGCCTCCTGCCCCCTGCCTACTGCCTCCTGCCCCCTGCCCCCTGCCTCCTGCCCCCTGCCTACTGCCTCCTGCCCCCTGCCCCCTGCCCCCTGCCTACTGCCCCCTGCCCCCTGCCCCCTGCCTCCTGCCTCCTGCCCCCTGCCCCCTGCCTCCTGCCCCCTGCCTCCTGCTTCCTGCCCCCTGCCCCCTGCTTCCTGAAAAGGCGAGGAGGTGGTGGTGGGTTATGGCACCTTCCAGGGCTCCTCCAAGAGCCGAGAGTTTCCATATTTTCCTACCTCTGAGACATTCACCTCGCCATCATTTTGTAACATTTTGGAAATTGAAATGTGACTTAAAATCAATGGGAGGATTAAGGGGGTGTTTCTTGGGAGGCCTCCCAGATGACCGTGGAGAAGAACAGGCCTCTGTGGGTAATGGGCAAGCCCTGCCCTCAGTAGGCCTCAGTTGCCTCGTCCGTAAGTGGATGCTGTTAATACTAGTGTCGCATGGACAATAAATGAGAGAGCTGGGTGTAGCAGCTGGCAGACAGTGAGCACTCAACATGTGTCAGCTGCTGTTTCTTCTTATCCTGTGCACGCAGTTACTAAATTGCTGGTGGATCTGAAAACTGGTGTCTTCAGTGTCCACAGTACAACCAGCTTCAAAAGAGCTCAAGAGCAATGACTCCTGAGTTCACTCCATGTGACACCCCGCGTGTTGATCACGGATTGGGTAGGGGAGATTCATATTTGGCAGCAGGACTGTATTTGATATCATTTTTACTCCGCTAAACGTAGGAAACGTGAAGACTCTCTATGAACAGCCTCCTTCCCATTGTTGATGCACTGAGCCCAGGAACCAAGCTCCTGTTCTTTAGCATTCGGGCAGCAGAAAGGGGTCAAAAAAGAGAAGGTGTCATTTTCACCAGGCTCTTGTACACAAAGTAAGGTAGATGGTTGCCACCCATCATGGCCCATGAGCAATGTTGCCATAGGTCTAGTGGTTCTAAGAGAAAGTGAAACACACAAGCGTTGGACCCATACAGACCTGAGCCTGCCACACAGCTCCCATCAGGTCCCATTCTGCCCCATGTGGCTGTGGGAAGACTGAGCGGAATAATGCACCACATCAGGTGCATGAGGCCTCACAGAACCCCCAGGGAAGATTAACTATTACTATTGAAACTCAGACGTCACTCGGGCTCCTATTGGACAGGGTTGTTAGAGACAGATAACAGAATCCACTTGAGTTTGCTTACCCAGAATACAATTTATTTGAGACCAGATGGCTCACAGGATCCCTGGGAAGGCTATCGAAGCCACTCTGAAGCACTACAGCCAGGAATAATATCCATACCCTGTGAGTACTTCCCCTGAGAAAACACTGCTCTCCAGTCAACACCAGAAGCTGCTGGGCCAGAGCAGTGCCAGGAAGCCCCCTGCGGCTGCCCCTGAGGGCAGAGCTCCTAGGCTGCCACTCACCAGAAAACCAGGCCCCTTTGTGCGGCTCCTCCCTCAAAGCACCCAGCTCTGAATATTAGGCTCCCACGGGTGCACAGACTTTGCAGAATGTTGCAAGTTATGTTCCAGAATGCAAGGGAATCTAGTAATGCGAGTCTTCCTTCTGTCGTGACAAGGCGGGACGTCACCCGCAATGTAGGGAGAGGGGTGCTGGGGGATGGCAGCTGCAGACGACCCCTGTCTGCCCTCGGGCCTGGGTAGGCTCGGCTGTGCCTCAGCCCGTGTGCTTTCCAGCTCCTCCTCACAATTTTGGCAGACTGCCCACCTTACCTCTCCACCCCTGTGTCTACTGTGCTGGTTCAGTTTGGACTGTACGTGGACCCCGGCTCCATCACTGATTTCATAAGAAATCCTGTCACGGGCATGAATTTTGCTGTTAGTAATTTTGGGACTAGAGGAGTCCCTGGGAGAATCATGGAACCACAGCCCAGCCTCTCATCAGCTCTCCCTCACCTCTGCTGGCTTCCAAGAGCCCAGGGCCCCGACCCAAGGCCCTGCCTGAAGGGGCCCTGTATCCTATATTATTTTGGGGGAGCAGCCCCCCAGACTGGCTGCCTTTTCCCCAGGCCCGTGCTCAGGAATTCCAATGAGTGCTATTTCCTGCATGCTGCTTTGTCTTGGAAGGTGCTATCTTAACTGCCACGACGTCACCTGCCTCTTGCTGAGATGCTGGAGATCAGGAGGAGAAGCAGCTGCCACCTGAGCATCGCCCCATGCCTGTCTTTCTCTCGGGTCTTCCCCAAGCAGACCCGAGACGAGCCTTTGCATACAAGGTGTCTGTTTTCAGGAGCTGATCCCAGGAACACCACAGAAGAGTAAGGAAGGGACTAGAATGGGAGGAGACCCATAAAGGGTGTGTTAATAATTGGGTTATGACAGTGGGCAACTGGGGCTCAATCCCACTGAATGCCTCTGAGAGACTGAGGCAACCGCCTCAGATTTGTCCTACCAGTGGGGAAGCTGAGCAAATCCATAGACTCCTCTCGTCGCTGGCAGCAGGCTGCTCCCAGAGGCATTGCTCTTGGCCGCCTGCAGCCTGCTCCCTGCCCGGCTGGGATAGCTCCTGCATTCAGAAAAGGCCCGCACAGAGGCGGCACTGGGGTGAGAGCCAGGCCATGGGCACCACGCTGCAGGGGGTTTCCAGGAGAGTGAAGTGGCCAAAGTTTTGCCACTCTAACGCTGCCTTTGGGGATGTTGATTTTTAGCTGGTTTTTAAGAAACAAAACCCAGAAAGAACCTCCCCCTTTCCTGCCCTAGAGATGCAGAGAGAGAGACCTGCTTCAGGAAGGGGCCGTGGCTTCATCACCTTAGGAGCCTTCGCCCGGGCTTTACTCCGGAGGACTCAGCGCGTTAGCCGGACCCCAGCAAGGACCTTCCTGCCAGGAGTGTCTCTTCCTCGACCACCTGTCGTCGCCCACTCTCGCTTCTGAAGTCTAATGCCCCGTCTCTCTGTCCCCTCCTTTGTCCAAATGTCTCTGTCCCAATGTGCCTCCCTGGGATTTCCACGGGCCCGTCGCGTCCACGTGAATTCCGCCTGCGCCTGTATTGAACTGCGCGCTCCGCCACTGTAACGGAGTATAAACCCAGGGACTCAAAACAACGGGGGTTCATTTGCTCATGGTTCTGGAAGCTAGAAGACCAAAATCGAGGTGTGGGAGGAACCAGCGCCCTGGAGGCTCCAGGGAAGAGCCATCCTGCGTCTCCAGCTCGGGCAGCTTCCGGGGCCTTGGTGGCCTGGGCTCAGGGCCGCACTGCGCTTTGCTGTCTTCGTGGCCCCTGTCACTGTGTCGCACTTGGTGTGCTTGCCTTTCCGTTCAAATGCTCCCCTTTAATAAGGAGCAACTGGATTTGCCCTTACTGGAGGAGGTGACCACCTACTCCACGGACCTCAGCTAATTAATCTGTAGTAACCTTATTTCCAAGTAAGATCACATTCTGAGGTTCGGAGGGCTAGGACTTCAGCATGTGTTCTGGGAGCGTACAGTTCAGCCCGAAACAGGCATCTGATCCATGTTTTGTGCTCTGATCCCAACAGCAGACTTCAAGGTAGGTGTGATGTGCCACAGAAAAGGAAATTGGGTGGAGGGTCCACCCAAGGGTTCCTAGCTCAGAAGTTGCAGAGCTGGGAGCTGAACACAGGTCCAGGGCAGGCTGGAGTCTCTCGTGTGCTTTCCTCTGAGCACAGTGTCTGTTGTCACCTGCACTGGCGCGAAGGAACAGCGTGCAGAGACGTGGGCTCTGCAGTGCCGTGACCCCTATTCAGACCCCACCCCCACCTCTGTGAGCCCTCCAGGCTGGGTTTCAGAGCCTACAGCACTGCCAGTGAGGGTTTATTGGGTAACAGGTGCTTCGTGGGGCCCCAGGAGCCTCGGGAATGCACAGTGAGCTTCAGCGGCTGCTGTCGTCCAGGAGCACTCCCCGTTCGCACGCAGCAGGCGTCCACGCTTGGGCCCCGTGCGAAGCTCGCGTCTCCAGGCCGCCATCCAGCATCATCTTGTCTTTTGTTCCTTGTCACAGCCGTTCGTTCCTGGCGGGGCCATGCGGGGCTGGAGGGCTGTGTGGGGCCTGCCTTCTCCCTGCCTCGGCACACCCCGTCCCTGCTGGCTAGCGCCCCGTTCTGTGAGACTGTGAGAGCAGCGGTAGAAACGGCAGCTCTGTCTCCCGCCGCCCTCCTCCCTGGCTGCTGCGGGGCCGCGGGAGCTGGCAGATGAGAGCAGCGTTTCTGACAGGCCGCCCGCCTCCTGCAAGGTGGGGTTGCTGCCAGCAGCTGTCCTCAGAGCGAGCCCAGAGCCAGCCGAGGGACTCGCCTCGGAGATGTGCCCACCTGGCTCGGCCCACAGAGGCGCTGCTGTGCCCCAGGGAGCCCAGAGCCCAGATGCCAGAGCCTGGAGCCCGGAGCCGGAAGTGGGAGCCGGAGACTGGACAGGACGGCAGTTTCATCTGCAATTGGGATAGAACGCACAGGGCTCATAATTAATTCTTTTCACCTCCTCCTGCTGAAAAAATATTGCAAGGTATGGGGGTGGGGTGAGGGGCATGTTGAGGGCAGAATCACTGGTCTGAACAGGTACTTATTTCTCTGCCTGAGGCTCTGCCTGGCTGGAAACCAACATGTCAGAGTGGAAGGGGGAGGCCAGGTAACTGCTGTGCAGGCAGCAGGCAGCTCGGCGCTCCTGGGCCCAGCTCCCCACACCGGCCTCTGCCTCGTTCTGTGTGGTCTTTGTGTTCTTGGACAGGACAGTCTTCTAGCAGCTAAACACTAGAGACAGAGCTGAGCCTACAGCTCTGCTGCTGAGACCCCCAGCAGCTTCCCTGTGCGCTGCAGGCTCGGCCTGCTAGCCCAGCACTGTGGGGGCCCCTCCAGCAGCTCACAGCACAGCCCGAGGCTGGCTGAGGGGACAGGGCCCGGAAGCCCGCCCCGCAGCCCCGCAAGTTTCCTGGGAAACAGGACGTCCGAGAGGAAATGCGAGCAGCGAGCAGATGCCGCGGGGTGATCCTGGGCCGCTCCGGAGCCTTGGGCCGTGGGTTGTGAGAGGGGGATTAGAATTAAACGAGCAAACGGGGTTTCAAGGACTGAGTCCCGCTGCGCGGCGGGCCCCCTGCTATTTGCCCAGAAGTGAAGGCAGTTCCCACTGGGCCTGTCCTCGGCTTCCAGGGGTGTCGGGTTATGCGAGGCCAAGCCCAGGGGCCTGCGGGCTCTGTCCCATGACGCCTCCAGAGACCCTGCCCCATGTCCTTGCCCTCAGTGTCACCAGGCCCCCGTGTCAATTGGGCAGGGCTTGGTGTGGGTGCCCCAGAGGGCTGTAGGGATTAGGAGGTGATTAAGATAAATGCCTGGGGCAGAGAGAAGAGGCAGAAACAGATACAGACACTGTGACAGGGAAAGACAGAGAAAAACAGGGATGGAGACAGAAAGATGGAGAAACGGGAGGAGAGGGAGGGGAGGTAGGGAAGAAGAGGGGCAGAGACAGGCAGGGAAAAACAGACAGACGGCCAGAGAGGCCGAGAGAGAAAGGTGGAAGCAAGGCCCCAACCATTCACAGAAACAGACAGAGGAAGAAACAGAGCACCAGAGACCACAGACTGAGAGCAACGGGCTGGAAAACGGTGATGCCGCCCAAGCGAAGTTCTTTCCGAGATACGGGGGCCGCCCATGGAGGTCTGGCCTGGCCTGGCCATGCTCCAGGTGTCCCTCAGGCCTGGCTGGATCAGCGCCAAGCCACTGGGAGAGGCCAGGGCCCCGGGCACAAAGCCTGAGAATCCCCACCCAGTGTAGGGGCGGGCTGCTGGGAGGACTGCAGGAGGGTGGGGCTGAAGTGGCTGGTCACCCTCCCCCAAGGTTCCCGTCAGACTCCTAACCACCCACCCAGCCTCAGATGCCAGGCCCTGGCCCTCACCCCAGGGCCAGGCGGGCGTGCCTGAGGAGTTAGGGTCACAGCGCATCCTCCAGGGTCCCCTGTGACCGGCAGCCTGCAAGGTCCCGCCAAAGAAGCAGGCCTCAGAGTGAGTAGGATGAGGCTCCTGTGGTTCGTCAAGGTAGAAATCACAGACCTGCATCCCAGGACAGCCGCTGCCAGCTCGTCACGCTCCAGACTTCTGCTTGATCTGGTTATGTAACCTGTATCTTCCAAACTGTAACTTATTCTTTTTAGTATGTTGATGATTGTATTTCAGAACAATTGCTTTCCTTAGTCCTATTGTGTGACATAAAAACATTTTTCTGAAAAGTGTCCAGGGCTTCACCAGATGCTAAGTGGCCCATAATGCATATAAGTTTACAATTTCTCTCACTCAGGTGCAGATGGTCCTTGCTCCCCACCTGCCCACTGAGTCCCTGGGGTCAAGGCTGCGGGTCCAAGCCCATTGGCTCCCAGGCTCAAAGCCGAACCTTTGCTGAAAGTGTGAGAAATGCAGGCAGACGCCAGCTGGCACAAATTGCTTGGTGTTCCCCTGCAAAGCCGAGCCAGAGCACGTGCTCACGCTGGACGGCAAGATCCTCTTCTTTCTGCGGCCAGCCACCCGAAAGCTTCAGAGCAGAGCTTCTCACAGCTGAATCAATGCAGCAAGCAAGTGGGAGGCACTGGCTCTTTGCCTCAGCTGCCCACAGGAATTAAAAAGTACTGATGCTTGGGTCTCCCCCAAGATTCTGACTGAGTGGATTTAGGGTGACTGACGCCTGAGCATAGAGATTTTTTCAAACTCCCCGATGACACTAATATGCAGCTGGGCTGAGACCCTCTAGTGCGAGACTTTTCTGGAAACTGTTCCCCGCTTACAAACATTGGGATGGGGAGAGGGGAGCTATGCTGATTTCCCACAGACCACGTGCCAGGCACTCTGCACAAGCTGTTTCCTTTCTCCCCTCCACAGCTGTGTGAGGTGGTGGCATCACTCAGAGCACGAAGTCACCCCGCTGGTAAGCAATGGGATGTGGACCCCGCCCCCCTGCTGTACCACCCCGCCGAGTCAGTGCTCTCAGACACGCAAAGCTTGGTTAAAGGGTTAAGATCTTATTTTTAATAATGCAGATTCTGATTCCGTGTGGGAGGTAAGTCAGAGAGTGTGCACTTGCAAAGGCCTCCCCAGTTACCCCCACTGCTGTCCCAGGCAGCCACCTTCAATAGTAAATGGTGGATGGGTTCCTGTGACCCACATCATTCTGGGTGGTTAGTGCTTATGCTGGGCCAACTGGTTAGCTATTCATGCCATTCCCCCTGCCCTGATCCCCGCGCCCTACTCAGCCATGTGGCACGTGGTGTCTGTCCCTCCGCTGGGTCTGATGGTTTCGGGATGGGCACCTAACTCAAGCCAAGCAAATGGATACCAAGTGTGAGAGCAGAAGCTTCTCTCTCTTCCATGGGAGACCTAGAGGGACAGTCTTCTGTCCTCAGGCTGACATGCCTGGTAGGTTTAAAGGGTGCGGCTGCTGAGACTGTTTCCTTCAAGGGGAGGCCCTCTTGGCTGTTCACTGTAAACCCAGAGGCCTGGAGCCTAAGGATGAAGGCAGGTTCCTGGGAACAGCACTGCAGTGGACCGATTGAGCGCATCCCAAAACCCACTTCTGCCCTATGGATTCATGAGGCCATTTAATCCCCTTTTGTTTCAAGCCAAGTTGAGTTGGGTTCTATGTCCCTTAACTTCAATAATCCTGGTAAAGTCTGTCTTCCGAGAGACCAGAGTCTGACTCAGCTTAGCTACTCACTAGCTGTGTGGCCTTGGGCAAGCCATTTGTCCTCTCTGAGCCTCCATTTCCTCCCCTATAAAGAGGAACTAATAATGCCTATCCCAGGCATCCAGGCAACAAAAGGCAGCTATTATCAAAACTAATTATTAGTTCCATGTTGGCAGGCCCTCACTCTAAAGGCTGTATATGTCAGCAGTTGCTTCTAGCCATTGGCAGAAAAATAGGAAGGAAATCAACCTAAAATATTGGGGGGTGAGGGGCTATCTCAACGGTTATGAGTAACAATGAGAAAGAGAAAAAAGAAGTTGAACTTCCTCGGTAACCAGGAAAGACAGAGTGAAGGCTTTCCTGGGCCTGAAGTGATGGCTCTGGTGCGCTCAGGCCTCGGCTTCATCCAGCGGGGGGTGTGGGAGTCAAGCTCTGCTCCGTGACCTCCCTAATTGTGTTGTATTGACAAATATATTTGTTTGGAACAAGCAAATGTACTGCAAGCAGGAACAGACCAGCTCCAAGAATTTATTTTGCTCTCTGGCCTGCTGCTCTGAGGTTAGCATTCACTATGAGCCCGTGTAAAGCAGTCCCCAGGAGCCCTGGCCCAAGTTATCTTCTTAATTATATTTATTTTTTCAACTGCATTTCAGATCATGAACAGACTTGCTGGTGCTAAAGGCCTCACTGGATGCCTCCCTCAAAATCACGTTGCGTGGATTAAATGTTCACAGACATCAGACTAACCTATGACGCTGCCATGGGCCACTGTTGCTAATGGATGAGAGATGGGGTTAGTCAGTCAGATCCCTGCCCTGAGTCCAGAAAAGTCCCCAGAAACCAAATTCTGGTTACCAGGTAGAAACTGAAATCAGGTTTAAGTAGAGGTGGGAGGTGAGTGGGAGGAGATTCAAACAGCACATGGGGAGTGCTGCGGGGGACCGACTTTAGGGCACCCGCACCGCAGGGGCGCCCGCAGCTACCGGAGCCAGCGGAGGCCCCCGGGGCTGCCCAGAGAGAAAGTGAGGGCAGACAGACAGAAGGACTCACATGTAGCAAGACCTGGAGCACGGGGACTGGCAGCTGCGGGCCGCGTGGGTGTTGTGGGAACAGAGTGGCTGCAGAAGCAGAGGAAAGGGAAGGAAGTGGTCCCAGGAGGGTAGACAAGGAGGCCAGGGCTCCCTCCACGGGCCCTCAGCTTCCTGCGTCCTGGCTCCAGTCCCTGAGGTTCTCTGCCTCTTGAGGGCACTGTGGTCCGCCCCAGCACGCTCAGCCTGTCCCCTCGCTCACATCCACACAGGGAGACTGCAGCCAGCCAGTGGCGGAGGGGTATTTAAAGGAAAGGTGTGCACAAGAGTACTGCTGAGTGCAAGAAGCGTGCTTCTTCCTCCCTGCAACAGGCACTCGTTGGGCACCTCCTGTGTCAGATACTGGGAGTGAGGTCACCGGCCCTGCCACTGTCAAGTTCATAGTCTAGTTACAAAATGTTAGGTAAGAGCCCACTTCAATAAAAAGGCCTGTAACTAGCATGCGCCAGGGCCACCCCTGGGCCTGGTGCTGAGTCCTGGCCCTGACGGGCGCTGCCTTCCCTTACCAGGATCTGCCCTAGGGTCCTGTGGTCCTTGCTAACCACCTGGCCTCGCCTGAAGCCAGCCACACCCACAAGGGGAGGTGTTTACCTTATCCCACGAAAATCCTGGTCCCTGTGGGGAGGGAAATTGTTAATAAAAAAGATAAAAGGGCATGTGTGGCCCAGCTCACCCTCCAAGAGCAAAAGAAGCTCCAAATGCAAAAAGAAATGTTGTCTGGGAGGTGAGGCCTCCCCACTCCACCTTCCATACCTGTGCCTCAGCCCCACTCCAGCCAGTAGGTCCAACTGCACTTCCAGAGAAGTCAGAGGGAAGTACCAGCCGAGGTTATTAAAAATTAAACTATTTTCAGACTGGCTGATAGAAGTTGTCACTTGAGCCCCCAGCATAGCACCTCACCTGCCCTGTCCCCAACCCCAAACCCTAGACCTTCCCATGATCCAGCAGCAAGAGGGCCGATGCTGGCCCCACACGAGCCCGCCCCCCGCGGGTGAGCCCACGGTGCTTGAAGAGGAGGTGACAATCCTGAGCCAGAGCCACCCAGCACGACCCCAGCCACTGCCACGGCTGCTGGAGGACTTCCCAGGCCGCCTGAGAGCTGTGGGACAAGGCGATCGCTGGCCTTACCAAGCCCTGTATGAGGGGGGAGAAAGGTGGCCCAAGCTCACCAGTGACAGAAACAAGCACCAGGAGCCTCCTGAATCTCGATTCAAACACCAGCCCAGTGCCCCTGCTCTTCTCAGATGCCATCACCTCCCTGAGCCGCTGCAGGCTTCCTGACTCAGTCTTGCCTGCCTGTCTGTGCCTCCCATTGCCAGGTCAGCAGCCTAAATCTCCACGTCAGCTTCTGATGTACGGAACTGCCTCAGGAGCCCTCCGCTGTGAGACTCACAAGGACCCAAACTGTTCATGCAGCCTACACCTGGCCACCGGCCTTCCTCTCCCCAGCAGCCCCACCAGCCCCTGCGGCTGCTCGACCGTGAGCTGTAACCGCCCTGCATTCCCCCCTCTCCGCACTCAGAAGTCTCCGCGGCCATTCACCTCGATCCTGGCCTTGACCTCCATCCATTTCTCTCCAACCTCACTGCCATTTCTTTACTATATGCCACTGTTGGCTCTCCCCTAGATTTCTGCAACAGTCCCTGAACTGCTCTCTCTGGCTTCAGGATGTTATTCAGAATGGAGCTGACATAATCTTTCTACAACACAAACTTGAAACAGTTATTGTCTGGTTTATAATTCTTCAAAAGCTTCCCATTGATTTTCAAAAATGTTTCCGTTATAATTGACATACAATGTTACATTAGTTTCAGATGTATAATACAGGGGTTAGGCATTTATATACCTTACGAAGTGATTCCCCCAATATTTCAAGCACCCACCTGGCACCATACATAGTTATTACAATATTGTTGACTATATTTCCTAAGCTGTGCTCTACATCACCTAGACTATTTTGTAACTTCCAATTTGCACTTCTTAATACCTTTACCTTTTTCACCCAGACCCCAAACCCTCTTCCCTTCTGGCAACCATCAGTCTGTTCTCTGCATCTATCACTTTTTTCCTGCTCTTTACCCACTTGTCTATTTTTTTATTTTTTATTTATTGATTTGAGGAAAGGAGAGAGGAAGGGAGAGAGAGAGAGAAACATCAATTTGCTGTTCCACTTATTTATGCATTCATTGGTTGATTCTTGTATGTACCCTGCAACCTTGGCATATTGGGACGATGCTTTGACAAACTGAGCTAAACGCCAGGGCTTATCCAATACTCACCTTTTGATGGGACTTTCCTTGGGTTGCTTCCATATCTTGCCTATTGTAAACAATGCAGCAATGAACATAGGGGTGCATATGTCTTTTTGAATTAGTGTTTTGGATTTTTTCAGATAAATGCCCAGAAATGAATGGTTGGGTCATATGGCACTGCTATTTTAAATTTTTTGTGGAACCTTCATACTGTTTTCTCACTGATCTCTGGATAATGTCTGACCTCCCTGGCATACTCATCACTCCCCGTAATCTGGCCCATGCATCTCCCCCCCATCTTATCTCAGGGGTCCCTGGTTTGGATTTCTGCCTTTGGAACTGCTGTGTATGGTGTGTGTGTGAGAGAGACCTGTCCCTGGAGCACCCCCTCTCTCTTCACCCAGCTAACTGCTCCCCAGGTTCCTGTGCTCTCCTTAGCTGTCACTCTTCTCACTGTCCTTTCCTGTCTCCGATAGTCCCCAGCGGCTCCCCAGTACTTATTCCACATTTTCACACTCATCATCCCAAAGAGCCTTTGTTTAGTGTGTCCTGTCTGCACCCACACGGCCGCAAAGCGCCGAGGTCAGGAATCCTGTCTTCCTCGAGGCTGGGCTTCGTGTGGGAGACGGACAGATGAGAGCACTGGTTCCAGGGCAGTTCCGTTCTCAACTGGCCTTGCGTCACAGTGACTGAGTCAGAAGTTAGTGCCTGGTCTCCTCACAGGTTCTTTATCCCACGTGGAACAGAAGATGAGCCAACAAAAAGAAAGAAAGGAAATGGAGAAAGAGGAAAACAAGAGCAGGCTGTGCTCCGAGGGAGGGTCTCTGTGTGCCAGGCCTCGGGCAAAGTGTCCTGCACCCAGGTGGAGCTCCCTGTGTGTCCCAGAGGCTGCAAAGAGTTTTACAACCTGGTGTTTGGCTTTTAATTTTGTTCATAGTATCACTGTATGTACAAATAAGATCCAACTCCCCCAAATCACCTCAGGGTTATTCTCAAAGAACACACATCTTTTCTAAGCTGATGTTGCAGGCTTATTTATGGTGCCACCAAAATTGTATACAAGGTTCCTTGAGCACAGGAGGTTCTTAATCCCCAGAGATCACACAGTGTCTGGCACACAGTAGCCCTCAGTAAATACTGGGTGAGTGGGTGGATGGATGGGAGGTAAGGAAGGAGGAGGGAGAGAGAAGGGAGGGGAGGGATGGGCACTAGGAAAGACAGGGCTTAAAACAGGGGAAGAGAGGTGTGAAGAAAGAAAGGATACGCTTAGCACGCGCTGGGTTTGCGGCTCCTCTGGACTGTGGTTCCTGGCACAAGCCTGGCTCAGCCTGGCAGCTGTTGGCACTGGCTCCCAGCCGCATGGCACACCCTCCTGGCAGAGCCAGGGTGTGTTTGGCAGCTTAGGAGCCCAACCCCTCCTTGGCTGCAGGGCGCATCTGAGCCAGGAGTCGCCTGTAGACTCGGCTCATCACTCTCTACCTTGGGGTCCCCCAAAGGTATGCTGTGACAGGCCCTTGACAAAGCGTTCCACGGCACCTCCCTGCGGCCGCACAGCCCGCCCTGCCCGGCCGGCAGCCTCGGGAAGTTCCTGAACGGCCTTGTGTGGCTCAGCTTTCCCTGGTGAGACTGGCGCTGCACCCACCCCGTGAAGTTACCCTGGGGTCAGAGGCGACGCAAACGTGTAGCTGTGAGGCCCTGTGGCTTTGAGGCGTGCTAGGGCTGGGTCTGCTCTCCTGACACTACGTCCACCCACCTAAGCACAGCCACACACGGTGAGCACTCACCCACCGCATCCCGTTTACCCTGTGATGGCTGATTGTACGTGTCAGCAGGACTGGGACCAGGGTGTCCAGATCACAGGATTCCCGGGTGCGTCTGGGGGGTGCTCCAGAGGAGACAAACATTTAAATGGTGGGCTGAATAAAGCAGAGCCAACACACCCACCCCACCCCGTGGGCAGCCTCGCCCAGCCTTGAGGGCCTGAGTAGAACTAAAAGGCTGGGTAAGGAGATCTTCCTTCTCTCTGCTTGGCGGCGGGGCTCAGATGCGCGTCTCCTGTCCTTGGCCAGGCATGCACACGGCCGCGGCTCCCAGGGCCACGGCGGGGCTCAGATGCGCGTCTCCTGTCCTCGGCCAGGCATGCACACGGCCGCGGCTCCCAGGGCCACGGCGGGGCTCAGATGCGCGTCTCCTGTCCTCGGCCAGGCATGCACACGGCCGCGGCTCCCAGGGCCACCAGGCTTTCCCTGCCTCCAGCTGCAGACAGCAGGTGATAGGACTTCCTGCCTCCAGAGTCACGGGAGCCAGTTCCTGCAGTAAATCCTACACCTTCTCCCTCGGAGCAGGCCCTGTCACCTCCCAGGGAAGGACGTGCCATCACTGAGAGCTGAGTGAGCTGAGGCTGGGGAGATAACACTCCTGGCCTGCAGCCCCGAGAGCGACACCCAGACCCCTCGGCCACAGTGCCCACTCTCCGAAGTCACCCTACTCTTGTCTCCCCTGTCCCCCACTCTCTTGAGAGGGGGTCAGACCTGCTCCGACAGCACTAGTCAGAGGAGCCGGCCACCACCGGAGCAGCCGGCCTCATGCTCGCCCCTCGAAAGCCCTGTGCCTGCCTGGGCCTGTCATCTGTCCCCGTTGTCCTTAGCATGTCGATTAGGCACCTGTGTGCCAGGTACTGCACAAGACCAGGGAGGGCCTGCCTTCATGGAGCCTCCAGGTGAGGTGGACAGACAGAGGGAAGTTCTCAAAAATATAAAGCAATTTCAGCAGTAACAAGGTTGGTAAAGAGGAGGAAAGCAGAATGAGGGGCGGAGGTGGTGAGCAGAGGACAGTCGGGGGCCTCCCTGAGGAGCTGGCCTGTGGCAGGACGGTGAAGGGAGCTCTGGAGGAGAGGCACTCCTTGGAGAATGGCCGGTGGGGGCTGCAGGGAGCGTGCTTAGCATGTCCCAAAACCAGGGGGGTCTGCACGAGTTACATACATGTTCATAGCAGCATTATTCATAAGCCAAAAAGTAAAAGCAACCCAGCATCTGCCAACTGATAAATGGATACAGAAAATGTGGTGTATCCATACCAAAGAATATTGTTTGGCCGTGAGAAGGAACGCAGTATCGATTCCTGATGCCACGTCGATGAATCCGGACACGCGACGCTCAGTGAAAGCCGGCCACGCCCACATGCTGTGCGATCCTGTTCACGTGAAACGTAGCGAGTAGGCGAGTCTACAGAGGCAGAGGCAGGCCGCTGGTTGCCGAGCGCTGGGGAGAGGGAGAGGGGAGGGTGAAGATGCGGCTTCGCTTGGAACAATGAAATGCTCTACAGTCAGGGCTTGGGGGTAACTGGGGAACTCTGTGAGCAAAAGTGAAGACCATTAAACTACACTTTCTATCGTAAGTTTTACATGTGAAGTATATTTCAATAAAGCTCCTTTTTTGTCTGTTTGTGTGTTGTTGTTTTTTAAAGAAACAAGCAAACCAAAAGAAGGAAGAAGGACAGGGTGGCTGGAGCCAGAGGAGCGAGAAGAGGAGGGCCTGAGGCAGTCACGAGGGCCTGCGGGGCAAGACTCTGGGTTTTACTCTGTGAATAGAAGCATTTGTGTCCTGGGCAGGAAGCCTGGTGCTATCCGCAGGTGGTATGGATGGATCATCTCTTTTCAGGGCAGCGTAACAGTGAAATGCATGGATCCTGGTGCCTGGGTTCCAGTCCCAGCTGAGCCCATCCCTGTTCCCAGCTATGTGGCTGCAGCAAGTGATGCAGTAATCTTTGGGGGGTCTCACCTTCTCAACCGTAAGGTGGGATGATAAGAGCATCTCCCTCACGGAAGCTTTAGTGAGTGAATATTCATGAAGCACTTGCAATACTGCCTGGCACCTAAGTGAGTCCTTAAAGTTTGGTTATTAAACAAACCAGAAGGTTCTCAGTAGACGATGTCCATCTGCTGGGGAGGGAGCCCAGCCAGCAGGGTCTGTTTTCTGCCTTACAAAGCTCTCAGCCCTCACTTGGCTCCATCCAACAAGTAATTGCTCCTGAGGCTTCAATCCAAATGGACATAAGTCAGAGGCTGGGAGCTCCTGTTTCCAGTGGCTGGGGGTGAAGTCCCTCTATGGGTAACTGGAAGCACATGTCACCAGCCCCGCCTGGCCTCCGGGGGCTTGTGTCCCTGGACTGCTCACATCACAGCAGTTGGGGCAAAAATTTGTATGAGCTTCAAAAATGAAAGTTGTCAAAGAAAGGACCTCCTAAGGTTTCCAGATGTTCAACAGCTTGTTTCAAGCAGGAGATAGGCAGCCAATGAGGGTCCTTGGGGCTGAGAGGAAGGCGGGGTCATGGGTAACACTGGGCTCCTTCCAAGGGGCTGAGTGACAGGCAAGCTATAGGGACCAAGAGGGACAAGCTGAGAAGAAGTGAGACGGCTTTGCAGTCAGAAGGACCTGCTTTGAGTTCTCCCTGTATCACTTGTTCAGTCTGCGCTCTAGAGTCAAGGACAGCACCTTTCCAGACCTCTGTTTCTCACCTGTGAGATGCTTGTGGTGCCACCTAACTCAAGGACATGTGGAGGGAAAGCAGGTTAAGTTAAAGCTCCAGCATGTCTCCGGCACACTGTAGGTGCTGGAGAAACTGAAGGCAGTTCTATTAAGGAGCTAGGCATATAGCCTAGTTCTTCAACGAGCCTTTATTGTCTCTGGGCACTGAGCACTGTGAAGGCCAAGAGGGCACCCTGGGAGTCTTTCTTTCCAGGCTTCCTAAAGCCAAGACTGAGAAGGTCCAGAAAATTCCTTAGCAGTCCTTCAGCTACTAAGTCCACGGGTAGTTTGGGTTTAGGCATGGTTGATTTGGGGCTCAGATGGTGTCACCAGGAGCTATCACCTCTTTAGCTTCCTCTGATGGGTTGCTAGATTTAGTAAATAAAAATACAGGGTGCCAGTTGATTTTAAATGGAAGATAAACAGAAATACTCTTTAGTATAACCATATCCCACTAAATATTTGAGACATACTTATACTAAAAAACACCATTCCTTGTTTACCTGGAAGCCAAGTTCGGCTGGGCCTCTGCATTTTATCAGGCAGCCTCTGGATACCCTGGGAGCAGCCGGGCAGCAGACCTCTCGCAGCTTCTCCTGCTCACACTGGGTCATGTGACTATCTCAAGTCAATCACTGTGTCCAGGGGAACTTAATACCTTGGTTGCTATCACCTGGTTTGCCTGCCCCATCCCCAAACTCAGCTTGGGGTCAACTTGGAAAGGGACAGGTCCTTCAAAAGAAAAGCCAGGTGCTGTGAATAGGGTGTATTCGGCAAGTAGAGATGAGGTAGGTGGGGGGCAAGGAAAATGGCCCCCCGTGAGCATATCCAAGGAGAGGGAGTTCCTGAGCCAGTCAAAAAAGTGGGTAACCACCCCAGCTGGTTGGGTAAACAAAGCTGATGTGGTGCCAAGAGAATAAAAATGGATCTCTTAAGGCAAAAAACAAAAACCAGAAAACCCCCACCCTTGTGGCTGGCTCTGTGCTTGCATCTTTGGGTGAGCCCCACTCCCAGGGAGGCCTTTCCTGGTTACATCTTCTCTGAGCCTCAGTTTTCTCATCAGCAAAATGGGGATAACACTACGAACTTGTTGGGGGTTGTTGTGAAAATTACCTAAAATTCATTTCATTAGAGCCCAATTAGTTCCCATATAATGGTAACAAATTTGGTCAGTACCTCTCAAAATTTTATTTCTAAAGGATAGATTTTTAGAAATTGGAGTTCCAGTCTTAGAGATCTATTTTCATTCCTTGAAAATACAAAAATGAGTTATAATTGCTGGTCAGGGCTTCCCAGCCTCAGCACTATGGACACCAGGGGCTAGATGGCTCTGTGCTGGGCTGAATGGCTCTGTGCTGGGCTGGATGGCTCTATGCTGGGGCCATCTGGTGCATCGCAGGGTGGTCAGCTGCATCCCTGGCCTCCTCCTACTAGAAGCCAGTAGGAGCCTCCGCTACCCAGTTGTAACAACAGAAATATCTCCAGATGTAGCCAAATATCCCCTTGGTAGGTCAAGTCCCTCTCTTTGGGGAGACCACTGTGATGATAAAATAAAATGTAAATTCACACTTGTATACATATGCTTTAAGTTATTGCATGGAATGTATATTGTAAGCCCCATATTATACATGTCCCATTGGGAGGCTCTCTACGTGGGCTGAGCTAGCAAGGTCCCTTAAGATCCAGCCACACAGATTGGAGGGAAGATAAAACCTCCTGAAGTAAGTAGCCGGCATATTCTTCCTGCCCCGGGGACTTTCGAACTGCATTGGAAGGAGAGCCACCCGTCTCCAGGACAGGGGTGGGCAACGCCCAGTCCTCTCATTAGCTTCCCTTTTAGCACAAGCCCACGGCTTCTTGGAACAGCATCAGGATTGGTGTTGTGTGGGTGTCCCAAAATCATGCTCTGCTTTTTACTATTCTTTTTATGTCATAAAAAGAAAGGTCAAGCCAAGCATTCATCAGCTGCAGGGGGAGGGGGAAGAGGGTTTGTCTGCAGGCGAACACAGGAGACAGCAAAATTCAGTTTAAGACTATCCCAGTCCTTACACTGAAACTGGGGCTACCTCTCTCCGCTTGGCCGTTTTGGGGTATGCTATCTAGTCTATGACAGGCCGGCTCCTGTGTCCAGCACAGCCCCGGGCCCTGCACTTGGCTGCACCCTCACTTGGTTTAATGCTCTGCTGTCACCACCTTGAATGCCTAATAATTTTTAAGTGCAGGTGCCGCACTTTCCCTTGGTACTGGCCCTGTAAAATCCTGTGGCCCAGTCCTGCTCTCTGATCTCGAGCATCGCATCTGTGCACAGCAGTGAGGAGGCCGGACCTCCTAGGGCCCTGGGAGGATCACAGACCAGCCCAGGTGCTGACAGTTCACAGCACTGCCTGGCCATCCCAGGAGCTCAGGTCACAGTGGCCCCGATGACTTTCAGGACCCATCTCAGAAGGAAGTCTCTAACTGCAGGCCCAAGGCCAGGACTCGAAGCTTCCGGAGCCTTTGAAATTCTCACTGTTTATTATTTTGTCCCTCCCATCTGTTTCCTGCTGCAGTGAACTTTTTAAATGAAACGGTCTGCGGACTTGTGTGGGGGAGGGGGAGCAGGCAGGGGCAGTTGGGAGACCCCACCCCTTGTAGAGTCCCCGTGGGCAAGTCGGCAGAGCTGAGAAAACAGGCCGAGTCCCCAGAGCTCAAGCAAGAGGGGAAGGAAGAGGGGGCTTCTTGCTCACCTCAGTGCCCCGCCCAGCTTTCCAATGAGAAAAGGTGAGTGACAGCTGGTCTACAGGCTGTACCTGGGCCCACAGTCCAGCTCCTCCTTCAGTGTGCGTGAGCCTCCCCGCCCGCACTTCGCCCAGCCATGTGGTCTGCTTGCCCCACCTCAGCAGGTGCATCTTGGCAGGTTTCTGTGGCGTGGAAGTGATGAGGCTCTGTCTCTCCCATCACTAGTGTTTTGCAGGTGGCCAGGGCCCAGCACACACCTACAGTTCCACTGAAATGGGAGCATCACCGTGTCACGTTGGAAGTGGAGTTTTGGCGATGAGACTCCACGAGAGGATGGGTAAGATTTACGGGTGTAGAAGTAAACCCCTGGGTTTCCAAGGTCCCATTTCCCTCTGTCCACCATGGAAGAAGTCCATGCTTGTCTTTAGCAGGCCAGAATAAAGGCCACTGCCCAGAGTCTCTGCTCCATATTAAAGTCCAGTCCAGTCCAGCTGCCAGGGTGTGGAATCCACATGCCCATGGGCCATGCGGCTGCTAAGGATACATGGCTATGGAGAGAAAAACATGTGAACACAGGGGTGAGTGTGGGTCACAGAGCAAGAGAACCAGAGAGCAAGCAGGAACTCTATCTGGGGGTTTAACTAGGAGCTTCTCAAACTAACCAATTGACTTTAAAATGTCACGCACTTCTGATGGGGTCCACCCCTAGCCAATCCATTGATCCCAGGTTAGACCAGTAGGCCTCTGTGGTCTAGCACCTCCCCCTGAAGTGTCTGACTCCACTGTGCCTGTCTTTATTTCCCCTGCTGCCTCCAGAGGGGTGTTATTTCCCCTGCAGGGGCAATGCTGGGATCTCTTGGGGGGTGAGGCCCCTGCTTCCCAGCTGACCATGCCCAACAATTGTTGACTTCCCTTGCTCTCTTCCTGTATTAATATTAACTAGCTAATTACTGCGATAACAACATGGGATAATAGAAAGTGCCAGACCGGGTCTGAGGACACCGTTGGAGGCTCCCATCTGGGCTGGCATGCTGGCCGCCCGCAGGAAGGACAACCCACGTAGCTCTGCTCGATGATGTAGAGTGACCACAGAAGAGGCTGCAGACTGTGGAGTGCTGACCGAGTGCCCTAGGCATCCCTGGCACTAGATGACCTCAGTGCTCCTTCCAGGGAGGGGCTGGGCAGTGTCTGGGAGCCCTCATCCCACATGGCCTGTGTCGGCCTCCTTTACTGCACCCCTCCATCTCTTCCCTCCCCCAGCCAGACCAGTCCTTTCCACCTCCAGGTCCAAAAGCTTCCCTCTTCCCAACTCTTATTCCACATCTATTATTTATGCCATCAATCCCGGACATGCCCCTGAGGCCGGAGCCAAGAGCTGACAGTCTTTCCTCCGAGAGTTTCTGCTGAGTCACCCCCTCCCGAGGCAGTGAGTACAGGACATGCAGCTGGTGGAGGGGAGGAGGCGAGCTGGAAACACCAGGAACCAAACCACCCCACACCCCTCCACTGGCTCTCCGCTATTAGGTCAAGACTCAGGATGGTGATTTGTGTTTATTTGTTTCACAAAAAGTAGAGATATGCCTGGGGGAATGTGTCACCATAGGAAAACCACCTCTCAGGTGACAAGATGCTGTAGGAAGGGGTGCTGTCCCGGCTTCATGCCCCAGGCACCAGCTCTCCAAGGGGATGCTGGGAGAAGCCCAGAGCCCAGCACTGCCTGGGTTGTCATCAGTATCTCCATGCTGAGACTGAGTGAGCCTTCTCAGGCCCTGCTCCTGGCCTTCGCCCTCCGAGGGCGACTGAGGCCATCCCCTTAGGAAAGCGACTTGATCTCTGAGACAGAGTGGTGGTCACAGAGAGTCTGTGATGAAGACCTTAGACACTGAAATATGCTCTAATGCTTAGCAGGGAACCCCACGTATGGGGGTGCTTGATGTGTCCTGAACTGCAGTTTCTTTTGAATGGGGGCTTATTTACCCAGTAAATAAATAACTCCACCAGTTACCACAAAAGTCTCTGCTTCACCCACCTGGGGGAGCTCCCAGCCAGGTGATGAGGGGGTTGCTCTTCCCCCTTCCCCCGGCGAGTGGCACCAGCCTCTGACCGTTCTCTGTGGGCATAGTCCTGGCAAGAAGCCAGTGTCTGGGCTCAGGGACACAGCCTTGAGAACGACACTTGCTCAGGAAATAATCTGGAGACTCAAGCACCTCCCCTAAATCTGGAAGACACTTCCATGCATAGCTTTGCTAACAGCTCCTCCTTTAATTGTTTTGGGCCAATCTGTCTCCTTTCAACAAATGCATTTTCAAGTTCAGAGCTGGGATGGAAGGGCACAAGGTGTGGTAGGTAAGGTGGAGCTTGGAGCCACTGTCACAGAGCCCACTGGGGCTGCTGTCAAGTGTTGGCTCTGGTTACAAGACCAAATCACAGAATTTCTCCCCCACATCTGTCTCCAAGTTAGTACCACTCCTCGTGTTCCTCCTGAGTTCCTGGTGGTGCTGGGGGGGTCCCCACAAAGCCAGTGCACTCATCTCAGGTGCCTTTTATAACCCTCAGAGTCTGTACCCCCAGCCCCAAACCGGGAATAACCACATCTGTCCTCCCTTGGAATATGTGAGCTCCCCCTATTGGATCCTGTCTCATTTATCTTCCTCGGGGCCTCGGAGAGGTAAGTATTAGTAACAACAATAATAGTAATGTATCCTTTATTGAGAGCCCATGTGTCAGTAACTCCGCTCACCCGGTCATACATTCTTTCATTTAACTCTTACAAAAGACTTCAGTTTGGTGTGGTTATTGTCCCCATTTTACAGATGAGGAAGCAGAGTTTTAAAGAGAGAAAATTTAAACTACTCCGTTTCTAATGCTTGGCCCCAGCTCATTGGATCTTCTGTCTTTCCCCTCTCAACCCTCTCCCCTCTAGCAAAAAAGAAGTGCCACCTGGTATATGAGAAGACTTCCCAAAAATGTAAAGTCAAACGTATGGTGTCTAGAGCATCTGGAGCATTCTCTCCCCCCCTCGATCATTGGCCACTTATTTACTGGGAAACTGTTGCAAGTCTCCGCCGTACCTGCTGAGGATAAAATGAGGAGCCCTCGGGAGCTCGCCGCGCAGGGTCAGGCCCGCTGCGCGCACGGTGCTGTCCACCCCGCCGCCCCGCCCAGGTCCTACTCATTCATTCTTCAACATTTATAAAATATCGAACTAAGATTGGGTTAGGCTGGAAATAACATAAAATCCAAATATAATGGCTGCCTTAAAGTATAAAGAAGGTGGGGGATTTTTCTTCTATGGTAATTTCCAGTAGCAAAGTGTTTGATAACTAAAAGATGTCAGAACAGAGAGAGGTCTTGATGGTTCTGTTGGCCTTTGCCTCATGGACATAATGTGGCTGCCATAGCTCTAGCCACTCAATCTATATTCTAAGCAAGAGTAAAGAGGGAAAGTCATGAGCGAAAGGTCCCATATGATCTGAGCCAGGCTCCTTTCTGCAGAGCTTTCCTGGAAGTCCTTTGAGCAACTTCTTGCACTTGTGTAACGGACAGTGTTGGGGCCTGCCCCTCCCATGTCCCCTTCACTCTCATCATGTGGGTACCGCAGAACCCCCTACAAACCCCTTCCTGTGGCCGCAGTAACTTGCTCAGGTCACCACACAGAGCAGGACAGAAGAGCCAGGATTAATGGTGCCCAGAGGCAGCCTCAGCCAATGTCAGATGGCAGTTAGTGGACAAAAACTCCGCCTTTCTCACTCAGGGGAACCGTGGGACCTGCTCTGCACCACCTACCAGAGGCTCTCTGTGGCACTGATCCAGGTGCCCCCACAATACCTTTGGCTTCCTCCATTCCTTGTCACATTTCCCAGGTTCCATACAAATCCTTCCAGATAAACTGCTGGCTCCTGAATGTTTGCCTCAAAGAGTCGGCTTCTGGAAACCCAACCTCAGACAGCCTGGTTGGGCAGACTGATGGGTGGCCGCCCTGGACATGGGTCTGCGAGGCATGATCCTTCAGATGGGTGTCGCTGTTCCCATCAGTACTGGGGATCTGCTGCAAGGAGGGAAAGAGGTACCATCCTGGGTGAGCTTGCAGGTAGCAACCTCTGTCACACGAGACCAGGCTACCTCTAGATTGGGTCCAGAATTTCTCCGTTTGCACCTACAACCCTCCAAGAACCTAGCCATGCCGAGCACCATGCTGGGCACAGGGTTCTGTGGTGGCCAGGAATAGCTTCTGCCCTCAGACTCGAGGAGGAGGCAGGCAGACAATAGCAATTAGAACTAGACATGGGTGCCACAGGGCAGGAATGGGTGCTGGTTTTTGGAAGCGCTAATTCCTAGCAAGACTATTCTAAGAGATTTACATGCGTGATAACGTGTAATCCTCCCGGCACCATCTGAGGCAAGGACTATTTTACTTTCTTTATTCTACAGATAAGAAACTGAGAATCGCAGAGGCTGAAAATCTTAGCCTAGAACAGGACCATTAAGTGTCAAAATTCAGACTCAAAAACTCATTTTGGGTGACCCCTAAAGAGGGCGCGTGGGAGGGTGAGCAGCAGCGAGGCAGGTGGGGAAGAGGGTGAGACAGGTCCACAGAGAGAAGAGCACCTGCAAAGGCTGGAGGCTGGAAGCTCAGTAAGGCCTTGCTGGCTGGGGAGACTGGCCAAGCCTCCTCGACGGACTGGCCCTCACAGAAAGGGAGCAATAGCTTGAAAGGCCCTGGAGCTGCACCCAGGAGCCACTCCCCCTTCCGTAGGACACTGGCCACATCCTCTGCTGCGTTCTCTGTTAACAGACACACTCCTCCCACGTCTGCCTGCACACTGCCCTGCCGTGCCCACCCTCGAAGGTCCTGCTCCAATGTGCCATTTGCACAGCCTCAGTTACACTAGATCAAGTTCCCACATTGGCACCATGGATCTTACAAGTATCACTTTCAGAGTCAGAAAGTCAGGTTCAATCCCGCTCTGCATTAGCTGTGGGCGAGTCATAGTCTGTCTGACTGTTTTCCCATCTGTAAATGGGGATTAAACACCCACTTCAGTGTTGCAGCGAGGACCAAGCGAGGTTGTGCCATAAGCACACAACCAGGCGTCTGGCACATGTCCGTGTTTTTTACTATTCCCATCACCACTACTCCCCCTCATACCGTGATGCCCACCCCAGTCCATCCTCACCCCAGCTGCTCTGTCCTCCGGGAGGCCTCGTTCCCTCATGAAGGCCTGGAGCCCTACCTCCAGCTACAGCACCTTTGGCTCAGCGGGTCTCAAACTTGGCTGCATACAGAATCACCGAGGAGTTTTCACAGAGGCCCTGGGGGAAGTGGGTGGGTAGGGCCTGCCTCAGGCCGCTGAGCTGGGCAGACACAGCTGCCCTGATAGTTCTGATTTGCAGGTAGGTTCGAGACCAGGGTGCTGACCTCTCCCTTCTACAAAGGCCTGCAGTTTGACCCACATCTACCCAGAGTCTCATTGTTGGCTAGCTGGCTTGTCAGGGTTTGCCTCAGCCCCAAGGCAAGGAATCCTCCTCCTTTCCAGGCTCAGCTAGGGCGTCTGCACCGGAAGGTGGGAGAAACACAACAGGTCATTTATCTGCCTCTCTTTTCCTCCCTATGGCCCTTCCTGTCAGTGTGGCCATCGCTCAAATGCCCTGGGAGCTGACCTCTGCTTTGTTCACATGTGGCTCTCAGGGGGTGCCCCTCAGAGTAAATCCAAAGAGCCTGCCCTGCACTGCAGGCAGCCGGCTCCCAACACGGGCAGGGTCAGAGGGGTCCTGTGCCATGTGCACACCCAGCCCGAGCTCCGTCCATCCACGCCCCATCCCTGCAGCAGCCCCTTGGCCTCATCCCTGCCTGTCCATCCCTAGGAAGAACTTGGCAAAGAGAAACATGCAAGCTATTGCAGAAAATATCTTTCAGAATGGCCATGAGAGCATCTCCCATTCCACAGGTTCATCCTACTTGTAACCTTCTGCCTCAGTCACCAGGAAGCAGCTCCCTCCCTCCCTCCCCTTGACCTGGGCAGACTGATGAAGTCTGGCGGAGGTGATGCCTGAGCCTGGTTCTCTCTCTGGGGATGCTTGCCCCTAGAACCAGTTGCCATGGGGTGAGGAAGCCCGGTTCCCACAGGAGGTTGTGTAAAGCTGTCCTGGCCCCAGCCCCCACTGAGGCTTCAGCCAGATGGACAGCAGCCGTGGAGCGAAAGCACTTGGAGAGGACTGGCCCAGCCACCGTCTGCCTGGGCGTCAGGAGAGACTCGAGGGAGAAGGCCGCTCCCCAGCCAGCCTGTAGGTGAGGAGTGATGTTGGGAAGGAGGTGACTGCTTCACACCATACACTTTAAAGTGTTTTTGTTTTTTTTATGGCAAGAAACAACTGATACACAGGCCCTGAGCGTGTGCTCAAGGCCTTTGGGGCAGGGAATTCTAGGGCCCCCAGGACCCAGAGACTGGTCTAGAAGAGAAGAAACGAGCTCTGGGTGGCAGGGCCCATGGGCGCAGCAGCCCCTCCCCTTCCTGGAAGGCAGACAGCTCTGGGAGCCAGAGCAAAGTACCTCGAAGTGCATTGCGGGGCCCAGCGGGGCCCTGATTGCCTGGACCTAAGGGTGACAACACTGCCCCCAGGCACCCACCTCGAGAGTGGCTCAGGACTGCCGTCCAGACTGTGGGCTCTGAGCAGAGCTTCGCCTCTGCCTCCTGCAGAAAGAGCGGGGTGAGGGGCAAGCTGGGCCCTGCAGTGAGCCAGAGCTGTCACCAGCCGTGTTTGACTTGGCTCCCACTATGTTTTTTTTAGAAAAGGAATGTGTTGCCAACATTTAAAAGTTGTAACACTTCAAATAAAAACCTGTAGGTGTATAAATATGTATTTTCCCCCTGATTATAAAAACAAATACACTAAGATTTTCTCCTGAAAAATCAGAAAAATCAGATGAGCTGGCCCCACTGAGTCCACATTTCTTTGTTGCAACAACTAGCTAGAGCTGAGCATTAGACAAGGATTCCCTTTCCATTGTGTCCCAGGCCCCGCCACCCGCTATCGCTTTGAACTCACCAGTCTTCACTCATTGCATTGAACTGCCTGGCCCCTGTAGGCATTTAATTTTAGAATTCCCAAGGCTCACTGGTCAGCTGACCATCCTGGTCCATCAAAAGAGCTTTGTGTGACTTTGGGCAGACTCCTTACCTTTTTTTGCCTCTGTTTTCTAGTCTGTAAATCTATGATACAACTGCCTTAAAGCACTGGAGTAAGAACTAAAATGAAAATGCATGAGAAAGACATATCCCAGTACCTGGCATGCAGTAAATATAAATATTTGCTATTATCACTAGTTATTTTTCTTATTGGAGGCCCTGCCTGCCATCTCCCATAGCTTCCAATCAGCCCACGCAAGATGTCTCCCAATACCCCACTCTGCCAGTCAGTCCCTGAGGCCCAGGAAAGTCACGGGACCAGGAAGCAGCCCTGAGTTGCAGCCTCACCTTTGAATGTAAATATTAGTGTTGGCCTAGCCTGGGAGTGCTGGGTGCAGAAGAGCATGCCTGCTGGAACCCCAAGCTGCACAGCTGCCAGGAGCTGCCAGGCAGAGGGGCCACCCCCTGACCCTCTAGTGCTCCAGGTTGCTTACAGGAGGCTGGAAACATTTGCACCCCATCTGTGCCCAAGAGAAGGAAGGGTCAATCCCCACCAGGCCTGGGGTGTCTGATTGGTGATGCTGGGCCTTAGCCGGTGTGGCTCGCTTGGTTGAGCATCCTCTTGTGCACTGAAAGGTCGCCGGTTATACTCCTAGTCAGGGCACATGACTGGTGGGAGGGCTCATTCTCCGGTGTGGGGTGTGCAGGAGGCAGTAGATCCATGTTTCGATCTCCCACCAATGTTTCTCTCTCTCTCCTTCTCCCTCTCTAGAAAAAAAAAAAAAAAAGAGCTGATGCCTGGTCAAGGGTCCTGGCTTTGACAGTGGTCGCCCCACAGAGAGCGACAGAAGAGCAAAGCCTGCCCTGGGGAAGAGCAAGTCCAGAGGTAGTCCACTGGCTATGCGTTTCCAGATTCGTGACTGGCTTCAGCCACCATGGTCAGCTTGTTCAAAGCAAAAGTGAGCCACTGAAAGCCAAGGGCTGCAGATCAGACTGCTGATCCCAACTCAGACCCACTGTGCCCCTTACAGCTGTGTAGTGAGGACAGGGAGGGTTATAGTCATGCCTGGGCACCCAGGGGCTAATATCTTCTGGTCAACAGCGTGACTTCAGCAAATTTCCTGACTCTTGGTCTATCCGGGGAGGCAGTCTTTACAGGGTGGGTGACATTGGGGTCAATCAGGCCTGGGCTTGCTTCTCAGTTCTGCCACTAACTAGTGGTGTGATCTTGACTTCTCTGTGCCTCAGTTTACTCATCTGTTAAATGGTGATAGTAGTACCTGCCTCACAGAGTTGTCTTGAGGATGAAATGAGACCCAGTGCAGAGGGAAGGTGTAGACACACTGGAGGTGAATGCTGCTATACCAACTTGCCAGGGCTTCATGTCTGGAACCTCCTAAGTCGCTGACCAGCTTGTGGATGACCAGCCCTGTGTCCACACTGATTTATCAGTGGCCACGTCCCCATCATGGCTGCCACACCACATGTCTACAATGGTGTACACTCTGCTGCAGTTCAGTAAAGCACGACCTTCCCCCATGACTGGAAAGGGAAAGTTGGAGCAGTTCCCTCTGGATGGGCTCATGGACATTCAGGATGGCTGGTGAGTAGTTTTCTCAGCTCACCTCTTCCCTGTGGGTGGGCAACACTGCAGGCTAATGCATAGATGCTCATAATCTTGTCTGGGCATGAAGACACCACTCCGATGGCCCCAATCCCTACATGAAGCCAACCCCTGCCCCAATTCCAACAGCAGCCTCCACCATGAATAAACATGGACGCAGTAAGTTTCTGCTGGGAAAACTCCTGCACTCAATTTGCTGCCAAGCCAGGCGAGAGCTATAGCTGGACAGGATTACCAGCATTGACTCACAGTGATGGATGAACTGAGAGGTGAGTAGGGACAGGAAGCAAACAGATCTATTTCCCTGCTCCAAGATTTCCATTTTCTCCCCCTTGGCCTTCCATTAGAGGCTGAGAAAGGAGGCAGGAGCCCAGGGAGAAAACCTCTTGCTTCAGTTCTGAGCATCTTCCTACCAAAGGAAGGTTTCCTGTGATCCCATCCAAGCAGTTGCTGAAGGACCTGGGGAAAAAGTCTGAAAAATGCAGTTGTTTGATGAAAAGAGATTGGCTGCTGAGGGAGGGGGAGGAGGGAGTAGAAAGCAGTCAACTTCATCCCGTGGGAAATTCTTCCCCAGGCATTTTATGTTATGAGTTTTCCCAACCGGTTCTGATCCCCCACCAGTCCTCCAGGTGTTAGAACTACTTGGGCTGCAGGTCCTGCTGCAAAAAGGCTCCCAAGATAATCAAACTTCAAGGCGCTCAAATCAATGACCTGAGGCTGCAGACAGGCCAGGTGGTGCTCACACGTGCAGCCATGGGGTTGTCTGACCCCTGGTGTCTTCGCTCTGAGTAGAGGGGAGTCCTAGCACTAGGGGCTTCCCAGTCCCCCATGGGTGTGCTGCTAAGTGGTTCCTCAGCTCAATGCCTGGACAGCCCCATCCATCAAATGGGCTGGAGAGGACGCCCTCTCTTACCAGTGGGAGTCGGTCTAGAGGCCATTGGTCCTGCGCCATGATAGGGAGCGGTGCCGGCTGGACACCTGGAGGTAGAATTCTGGGTCAAAGTGCATGTTAGTAAACATGTTGATAGATGCTAAAAGCTCTCCCAGTTTTTACCCCTGGGTCAGGCAACTTTTACTGTGTAACAATCTTAAAATTTTAGCTGCACAAAACAGTAAGCGTTTATTTTCTGGCTTACTTGCTTGCAATTCAATGAGCCAATTCAGTTACACTGGTCCAGACTGGGCCTGGCTGTGCTGAGCTTCAGGCCATGTCTCCCATCCCCCTCGGACTAGTAGGTCCATGGGAAATCTTACTTTCATGGCAATGGCAGGACCACAAGAGGAACAAGTGGAACCAGACAAGGCCTCTTAAGGCCTAGGCTCAGAACTAGCCCCCACCCTCCACCTACCTCCCTGGGCAAAGCAAGTCCTGTGGCCAAGCTCACTGTCAGTGGGACAGGGAGTCACACTCCTCCCGAGATGTCTGAGCAGGGGAGGAGTGACTACAAGCAGAACAGTAATCCAGGCTACACGACGCCCTGTCACAAGTGTGTCTGCTTAAATCCCTCACGTGCACAATGAGGGAGGTGCAGGAATGCCCGCTGCGCCCCAGCTGGCAGCTCAGTTGGCTGGAGCGCCATCCTGTGCACCAAGACGGCGGCAGGTTCAGTCCCCGGTCAGCGCATCTGGGAGGCATCCAGTCGATGTTTCTCCCTCCCTTCCTCCCTCTCTCAAATCAATAAACATATTGTCAGGTGAGGGTAAGAAGAAAAAAAAGAATCTTTGCCCCAACACAGTTTGTGTTGTTAAAACCTAGAGAAAAAACCAAATGTCCATCAATAGGGAATGACCAAATAAGCCACATGAATACAGCAGAATACGACGCAGCAGCTGAAAGGGAACGGGGCCTGTCTCCATTAACGAATATGGAAAGACTCCCCAAGGCATGGTAGGTGCGAAAACCAAGTCACAGGACAACATATACAGTGTGACCCCATTTGGAAGAGAAAATGTTGCACTGGGGTGTGTGTGTGTGTGTGTGTGTGTGTGTGTGTGTGTGTGCGCGTGCGCAGAAGGAAGACTTGGAGGAAATCTATAACCAATTTTACCTATGGGTAAGGCCTTCTGAATCATTTTAAATTTACAAAGGGAATGTGTTTATGTATTATATAAAAAATTCTTTTTTTTAAATTAGAATACCAGAGGAAAAAAATATCATTGTTAGGGGCCTGAGACCTTATTAGATGCAAATGTTCTAAGAATTCAGGAATGCTTGGATCCTGCCAAACCAGAGCCACCCTCTCCCCCACTGCCATACACACTCCTGTCCCACAAAGTCCCTTGGGAAACAAACTCACATGAAAGAGTGGGGGAGAAAACTAAAAGTGGATGTTTATTATGAGCTGGGCTAGTGCCCAGGCAGGCAGAGCCTGTGGGCATGTAACTGAGCTGGAGCGTGAGGTGCAGGCCCACAGCCTACGTGGGCTTCTCCAGGCTGCTGAGCTCTGGCCTGAATCCAGCTGTCTGCTGAGCCTGCTAATACCAGAGCGCCAGAGACGCCCATGAGAAATGGGAATGAGAGGCAGGCTGCCTCTGCTTGGCTATTCAGCCCTCACGGGAGAGGCTGTGCCCATGTGACTGCCAACTGGAAACCAGCTCCCCGTTGGCATGGCCTCCTCTACCGGAGGGTGAGAAGGGAGGCCGCAGGGGAGGAGAGTGCTGTCTCTATAATCATGACGGTTTCTTCCAAAAACCTAGATCTGCATTGCCCAGCATGGCAGCCACTGGCTCCATGGGCTGTAAACTTAAACCATTTATACCCAGCTGCTCGGCCACCCTTAACACGCTTCCCCTGCTCTGTAGCCACCGGGGGCTCACAGCCGCCACACAGGGTGGCAAGGTGGGAGACGCTGTCCCTCGCAGGAGCTCTGGGCAGAGCTGCTCAGGCTCACAGCAGCTCAAGGGAGAGTGGGTGCGGCGCCCACCCCGGGCCTTGGACAGGTACCTAGAGTTTGCCGTGGGCAATGGCTCTCACTCTTCTGTTCTGAACATCATTAACATTTAATTTCAAAATGCCTGTGATTCATAACATCTCAGGAGGCCTGTGAAAGATGCCAGCAGTTCAGCCTCCGCTGGAGCGGCTGGGGAAGCCACCTCACCCTGGTGCTGTCCTGGCCCCACTCTTCTCTAGGGGAGCCCTGCTAGGGAGCAGAGAAGCTTCCATCTGTCTCCCCTTCACTGTCCTTTGTAAGAAAGGTGGAAACCTTTTCGGTATAGAAAGGATGGCTCCCCATCCCAAAGAAACCTGGCTTCTACCTCTATCATGGCACAAACCTCCTCTGTTATAACACTCATGCGATCCCCTCAGGGACAAATTTCTTTTCTCAAACTCATGGCCCTCCCCCGATACTCAGCTGTCCAATGCTTAACACGCCTGCCTCCTTTGTCTTTGGCCAGACAGCGCCCACAGACTCCAGTTCCCTCAGGGTCCTACTCCAGCCCTACCCCTCATCCCTCTTACTCCAGAGTAATCAGATGACGGACGGCCCAGGGGCTGAGTCCAGCTTGCAGACGTGGATTATCTGGCCTACATAGCACTTTTGCACTTGAATAAGCTGTCTTTTTAAAAAAAAAAAAGAAATTCTACTTAAAAATCCAGACTTCCTTCTCTCAACGAACCAGAAGCTCTTACAAGCCTGGCCTGTCTTCTTACACATGACAAGCAACGGAGAGCGGCCACGTCCTCTTCAGCAGCCCTGGGCACTCCCTGGGCCGCAGGCCCCACTGCTCCCTCATGTGCTGCCTGGCTGCCCTGGGCACCTGAGTGAGGGACTGTGCTCTCACTGTTCGTGTTCTCCAAGTGCATCCTGAGGGGCTCCACTCCGGTCACTCTCTGGGGGTCCCCACACTCTCCCATGGTGACCTCCCACTGCACCCTGGCCTTCATTTGTTTCAGGGACTACGCCTCACCCAGACCTGCCAGCAGCACCTCAAGCTTGTCCTACTCCAGCACGCCATCCGGTCCTCCCTCTAAGCTGCTCCCCGCACAGGCCGGGACACTGGGGCTCACTCTTCCCTCCCCAGCAGGTGCCACAGCCCCTATCTCCCTCAACCTTTGGCTTCATAGTCTGCCAACGCCTGGTGTAGCTCAACAGCTTCCTAACTGTGCCCCGCCTTCCAATGAAAATAGCCATTAGCCACTCATTCAATCAGCGAGTATTTATTTAGCACCTCTATGTGCCAGGGATTATCCCATAGGTAGTGACCAAAAGAGACAAAAAAAATCTGTCCTCTTAGGCTTACACTCCGGGGCAGGGAGACGCAGTAAACAAGGTGCGTCAGGAAGGCTTTCATGTGTTAGGAGACAGTGCTGCGGAGAAAAATTAGGAAGAGGAAGGTGGGGAGTCATTTGAAATAGGTGGTGAGGAGAGAGAGGCCTCAAGAAGGTGGCATCTGAGCCACGGCTTGAAAGAGGTGAAGGAGTGAGCCACGTGGACACCAGCAGGCAAAGCCAGTCAGGGGAGCGATGCAGAGCCCTGAGGCAGGACGCGCTGGCCTGTCCTGGGAGCAGGGGGAGCGAGGAAGCCTGTCCCCGCAGAGTGACCGAGTCACAGGTCACTCGGGCCTTGCGGCCATTGAAGGAACCTTGTATCTTATGCTGAGAGAAACGACTGGTTGGGGCAGAACTGGAAGGTGATGTAGCTCGGGTTGTGTGGAGACAGGAGGGAGGGCCGGGCCTGCAGCAGGAGACGGGGGCCCAGGCCAGCGGGTCGAGAGGGGTCGAGGGAGGGACAGGAGTAGGTCTTCAGACATGTTTCAAGCAGGATGTGAGACAAAGAACACCCTGAGGGTTATGCCAAGGCTTGTGCTGCGTTTCTGCAGGTCCGAGCTGCTGCTGACAAGGCTGGTGAATTTATTATGTTTCAAGCACTTTCCTTGAACTGCTCAAGTTAACCCTCTTCCGACGGCAAGGCTGGGACGCACGGCCTGCCGTCTAAGCAATGGGTGGATTAAACAGGGGAGACCATGGGGCAGGGCTGCATTGCTTTCCTGGGTGGGGGACGGCTCCTGAGCCAGTCTGACTGCCCCGAACCGCACAGCACCATCCTCTAGTTGCGAGGTCTCGGACGGCGGGTGTCACCATAGCTCACCTGTGGCTGCAGAACAAGCCACCCGAATTTCACATCAGTCATTTTATTATTAACACTCAGTCTGGGGCTGGCTGGGCTCAGCTGGGCGGAGTCCTTGGAGCCCTTCACACAGAGACAGTGAGGCAGCGGCTGGGGCTGTCATCCCCGACGCTTTCTCAGTACAGTGCCTGCTGCAAGGGCTATAGAAATATGCCAACCACTGGGACTACAATGGCTGAGGTTCCTGGGGATCTTTCTGTCCCAGTGTGATCTCCCACATGCACTCTCCAGTAAGGTGGCTAGAAGGCACCCCAATTTTCTTAATGCAGGCTCAGGTCTCCAAAGGCACATGTCTCAAGAGAGACGCAGCAAGAAGGAAGTGTCACCACAATCCTGATTTCATCTCAAAGGAAGCTGTACCATCATCCTGGGCTAGTCTAGAGGAAGTTGTACCACCATCCTGATCTAGCCTAGAGGAAGCTGTACCCCATCCTGTTCTAGCCTAGAGGAAGCTGTAACACCATCCTGATCTAGTCTAGAGGAAGCTATACCACCATCCTAAGCTAGTCTGGAGGAAGCTGCTCCACCGTCCTGAGCTAGTCTAGAGGAAGCTGCACCACCATCCTGAGCTAGTCTAGAGGAAGCAGTAACACCACAATGAGCTAGTCTAGAGGAAGATACACCACCATCCTGATCTAGTCGAGAGGAAGCTCTACCACCATCTTGATCTAGTCTAGAGGAAGCTGTACCGCAATCCAGATCGAGTCTAGAAGAAGTTGTACCACCATCCTGAGTTAGTCTACAGGAAACTGTACCACCATCCTGAGCTAGCCTAGAGGAAGCTGTACCACCATCCTGAGCTAGTCTAGAGGAGGCTGCACCACCATCCTGATCTAGTCTAGAGGAGGCTGCACCACCATCCTGATCTACTCTAGAGGAAGCTGTACCACCATCCTGAGCTAGTCTAGAGGAGGCTGCACCACCATCCTGATCTAGTCTAGAGGAGGCTGCACCACCATCCTGATCTACTCTAGAGGAAGCTGCCCCACCATCCTGAGCTAGTATACAGGAAGCTGCCCCACCATCCTGAGCTAGTATACAGGAAGCTGCCCCACCATCCTGATCTAGTCTAGAGGAGGCTGCACCACCATCCTGATCTACTCTAGAGGAAGCTGCCCCACCATCCTGAGCTAGTATACAGGAAGCTGCCCCACCATCCTGAGCTAGTATACAGGAAGCTGCCCCACCATCCTGAGCTAGTCTAGAGGAAGCTGTACCACCATCCTGATCTAGTCTAGAGGAGGTGCACCACCATCCTGATCTACTCTAGAGGAAGCTGTACCACCATCCTGAGATAGCCTAGAGTAACCTGTACCACCATCCTGAGCTAGTAGTGAGGAAGCTGCACCACCATTCAGATCTAGTCTAGAGGAAGCTGCACCACCATCTTGATCTACTCTAGAGGAAGCTGTACCACCATCCTGATCAAGTCTAAAAGAAGATGTACCACCACCCTGAGCTAGTCTAGAGGAAGCTGTACCACCATCCTGATCTAGTCTAGAGGAAGCTGTACCGCCATCCTCAGTTAATCTAGAGGAAGCTGTACCGCCATCTTGAGCTAGTCTAGAGGAAGCTGTGCCACCATCCTGAGCTAGTCTCAGGAGGCATACAGGCATCTCCACATCACCCTGTTCCTCCGAATCAAATCTCTAATCCCAGCTGATATTCAAGGAAGAGGGAAGGATGAAAGAAATTGAATACATGTTTGTGTATTTGCCACCCCAAATCAAGTCTCCGTTCATCACCATTTATCCCCTTATACCCTCCTTCTCCTCCCTCCACCTGCCTCCCCCCAGTAATCACCACAGTATTGTCTGTATCCATATGGTGTACATATGTTTTTTCTCTTTTTTTCCCTTTTTTTCTTAATCCCTTCACTCTCTGTAGCCCCTCCCTGACAGCAGTCAGGCTGCTTTCTGAGTCTGTCACTATTTTCTTCATTAGTTCATTTTGTATGTTAGATTCCACATATGAGTGAAGTCATATGGAGTCCATCTCTCTCTGACTGGCTTATTTCTCTTAGCATAATGCTCACCAGGTCCATCCATGCTGTCCCAAAGGGTCACATTTCCTTCTTTTTACAGCCTATTAGTATTCCATTGTGTAAATGTACCACAGCTGTTTTATCCACTCACCTACTAATGGACCCTTGGGCTGCTTCCAAATCTTGGCTATTGTAAATAACTCTGCTATGAACACAGGGGTGCATATACTCTTTTGAATTAATGTTTCAGGTTTCTTCAGGATAAATTCCCAGAAGTGGAACCACTGAGTCATAAAGCAGTTTCATTTTTAATTTTTTGAGGTATCTTCATACTGCTTTCCCCAGTGTCTGCACCAACCTGCATTCCCATCAACAGTGCCCGAGGGTTCCCTTTTCTCTACATTTTTGCCAGCACTTGTTGTTTGTTGATTTATTGATGACAGCCATTCTGACAGGTGTGAAGTGATACCTCATTGCGGTTTTAATTTGTATTTCTCTGATGATTAATGACCTTGAGCATCTTTTCATATGTCTATTGACCATCAACACTTCATCTCTGGAGAAGTGCCTGTTTGGGTTCTTTGCCCATTTTTCAATTGGATTGTTTGGGGTTTTTTGTACTGAGTTGTATGAGTTCTTTACAAATTTTGACTATTAATCCCTTATCAGATGTAACATTGGCAAATATGGTCTCCCATTAAGTGGGTTGTCTTTTTATTTTGTTGATGGTTTTCTTTGCCATGCAAAAACTTTTTCGTTTGATTTAGCCCCATTTGTTTATTTTTTTCTTTTGTTTTCCTTGCTCAGGAAGATATATTAGAAAAGAAATGTCCAAGAAATGTCCAAGATTTTACTGCCTATGTTTTCTTCAAGGATTTTTATAGTTTTGAGTTTAACATTTAAGTCTCTTGAGTTTATTCTTGTGTGTGCTATAAGAAGGTGGTCTAGTTTCATTTTTTTGTACATATCTGTCCAATTTTCCCAACACCATTTATTGAATGGAGTATCTTTACCCCGTTGTATGTTTTTGCATTCTTTGTCAAATATTAATTGACTATAAAGGTGTGGGTTAATTTCTGTGCTCTCTATTCTGTTCCATTGATCTAAATGCTTGTTTTTCTGTCAGTACCATTTTGTTTTGATTACTATGGCCTTGTGGTATAGTTTGATATCAGATAGAGTGATTCCTGCAACTTTGTTCTTCTTAAGATTGCTGTTGCTATTTGGGGTCATTTGTGGTTCCATATAAATTTTTAGAGAATTTGTTCTATTTCTGTGAAGTATGCCATTGGTATCTTGATGGAATTGTGTTGACTCTGTAAATTGCTTTGGATAGTATGGACATTTTAATGATGTTCATTCTTTCTATCCAGGAATATGTTTTATGCTTCCACTTACTTGTATCTTCTTCAATTTCTTTCTTCAGTGTCTTATAATATTCTGAGTACAGGTCTTTTACATTTTTGGTTAAATTTATTCCTAGGCATTTTAGTCTTTCTAAAGCAATTATGAATGGGCTTGCTTTCATAGTTTTCCTTTCTGATAGTTCATTATTGATGTATAAAAATGCAAATGATTTCTGGCTATTTATTTTGTATCCTGTTACCTTACTGAATTTATTTATCAGTTCTAGTAGCTTTTTGGTAGAATCTTTAAGGTTCTCCATATACAGTATCATGTCACCTGCAAATAATAAAACTTTTACTTCATTTCCGATATGGATGCCTTTTATTTCTTCTTATCTGATAGCTGTGGCTAGGACTCCAGTACTATGTTGAATAAGAGTGGTGAAAGTAGACGCCCTGTCTTGTTCCTGTTCTTAAGGGAAACAGTTGTAATTTTTGCCCATTGAGTATGATGTTGGCTGTGGGTTTATCTTATATTATGTGAGGTATGATTCTTCTTTTCCCATTTTGCTGAGAGTTTTTATCATAAATGGGTGCTGGATTTGTCAAATGCTTTTTCTGCATCTGTTGATATGACCATGTAGTTTTTAAAAATATGTTTTTATTTATTTTAGAGAGAGAGAGAGAGAAACATCGACTGGTTGCCTCCCATACTTGCCCCGACCAGGGACAGAACCTGGAACCTAAGCATGTGCCCTGACGGGGAATTGAACCTGAGACCCTTCAGTACATAGGATGATGCCCAACCAGCCTAGCCACACCAACCAAGGCATCATGTGGTTTTTATACTTCATTTTGTTTATGTATCTATCATGTTTATTGATTTGTGGATATTGTGCTAACCTTGCATCCCCAGAATAAATCCCACTTGATCATGATATGATCTTTTTAATGTCTTGCTGGATCTGGTTTGCTAATATTTTGTTGAGGATTTTAGCATCTATGTTCATCAGGGATATTGGCCTATAATTTTCTTTCTTTGTAGTGTCTTTATCTGGTTTTGGAATTAAGATAAGGCTGGCCTCATAAAATGAGCTTGGGACTCTTTCCTCATTTTGAATTTTTTGGTATACTTTGAAGATGATAGGTGTTAGTCCTTTTTTGAATGTTTGGTAAAATTCACCTGTGAAGCTATCCAGTCCACGACTTTAGTTTGTTGAGAGTTTTTTTGTTTTTTTTTTATTACTGCTTCAATTTCACTAGTTGTAATTTGTCAATTCAGATTCTCTGATTCTTCCTGATTCAGTTTTTAAAGAAGGTATGTTTCTTGGAATTTATCTATTTCTTCCAGATTGTCTAATTTGTTGGCATATAGTTGCATAATATTTTCTTACAATTTTTTGTATTTCTTTGGTATCAGTTGTTATTTCTCCTCTCTCACTTCTGATTTTATTTGTTTGGATCCTCTCTCTTTCCTTCTTGATGAGTCTGGTTAAAGGTTTGTCAGTCTTGTTTATCTTTTCAAAGAACCAACTCTTGGTTTTATTGATCTTTGGTATTGTTTTTTTGTGCTCTGATCTTTAATATTTTCTTCCTTCTACTCACTTTGGGCTTCATTTGTTGTTATCTTTAAGTTCCTTTAAGTGTAAAGTTTGGTTGGTTATTTGAGTTTTTTCTTGTTTGTTGAGATAGGCGTGTAAATGCTTCGAATTTCCCTCTTATGACTGCCTTCCTTGTGTCCCACAGATGTTAGGCTGTTATGTTCTCATTTCCATTTGTTTCAAGTTATCTTCTGATTTCTCCCTTGATCTCATTGTTAGCCCATTGATTGTTCAGTAACATGCTATTAGCCTCCATGTCTTTGCATGTTTTTCAGTTTTTTTCTTGGGTTTGATATCTAGTTCCATAGTATTATGATCAGAGGAGATGCTTGATATGATTTCAATCTTCTCAAATTTATTATACTTGTTTTGTGTCCTAACATGTGGTCTATCCTAGAAAATGTTCCGTGTGCACTTGGAAAGAAAGCATATTCTGCTGCTTTGGGGTGAAATGCTCTGAAGATATAAATTAAATCCATCTGGTCTAGTGTGTCATTTAAGGCTACCATTTCCTTATTGATTTTCTGTCTGGAAGATCTATCCATTGATGTCAATGGGGTGTTAAAGTCCCCTACTATGGGAGTATTACTGTCAATCTCTCCCTTTATGTCCATCAAGATTTGCTTTACATATTTATGTGCTCCTCTGTTGAGCACATAAATGTTTACAAGGGCTATACTCTCTTGTTAAGTTTTCCCACTATCATTGTGCAGTGTCCTTCTTTGTCTGTTACTATAGTCTTTGTTTTAAAGCCTATTTTGTCATGTATAAGTATTGCTACCCCAGGTTATTTTTAAATTTCCATTTGCACTAAATATCTTTTTCATCCCTTTGCTTTTAGTCTGTGTGTATCTTTTGTTCTGAGGTTTGTAGACAGCATATAAATGGGTTTGTTTTCTTATCCATTCAGCTCCCTATGTATTTTGATTGGAGGAGTTAAGCCATTTACATTTAAAGTGATTATTGATAGGTATGTATTTATTGCCTCCTTTTTCTCTTTCTCCTTCGTAAAGCAGGCCCTTAACCATTTCTTGTAATACTGGTTTAGTGGTAACAAACTCCTTTAGCCTTTTCTTGTCTGGGGAGCTCTTTATTTCTCTTTCAATGATAGTCTTGCTAGGTAAAGTAGTCTTGGCTGTAGGTCCTGGCTTTTCATCACTTTCAATATTTCATGCCAAGCTCTTTTTAAAAAAAAAAAAACATGGCTGACCACTTCATTTAGATCAATATCAAATAACTTTCAAGCCAACAACCTGCCTTTACTCAGATCTTTAGATATCCACCTGGGTTTTGGCTTAGATGTTCTGGATTCTTTGCAAGTCCCAGCCAGCCCAGAATGGGCTCCTAGCAGAACAGCACCTGGCTGGGCCTTCAAGGTTCTTCTCCCCACCTGGTAGGTAGGGGTTCATACTTCTGGCTTGTTAGTGAATTCAATTTTGGGACGCAGATCTTGGACTTCCAGCCAAGCTCACCGCTCCCCTCCCAAGGAGCCATGTCAAGAGAGGGAAAATAATTAGTTATTAAAACAAGTGCTTCAGAAACATGATAACTTTCAAGCCCCATTTTTGCAGCTGGGAGACATCCTGACATTTATAACAGCCCCACAGCCCTCTCTCAATGCTCATGATGCATTTTCAATCTGGTTTTCCAAGTTATAGCTGGTGGCCAAAAGAAGTCTTAGGCTGCCCTGCTGGCTGCAGAATCCATGTGCCCTGTGATTTTACAACTTACTCAGTTTTTGTCATTTGTCTGGAAGAACTAGCATTGCATACGGAGTGCCCATGCTAACAATGCCAAAGTCATGGCCCTGGCTTCCACACACCCAACCACCAACTTGCTTCTATTCATCTACCCACCAACTCACCCACCCACTTCTCCCTCTATTCACCTATCTATACACCAGCTTAGCCATGCACCCATCCACCCACCCACCCATCCATTCATCCATCCACCCATCCACCCATCACCCATCCACCCATCCACCTACCCATCTACCCATCCATCCACCTTTCTATCTACTCATCCATCCATTCTTTCAGACCTAAGGGCATCCATCCTTTCATCTATTTACCCATCCATCCATCTATACACCAACTTACATATCCACCCATTCCACTATCCAACCATTCATTCATCCACCTATTAACCCAACCCATTCCATCCATCTACCAGTCAACACATTCATTCATCCAGTCAGGCAATAGACACTTAATGAGCACCTGCTAGCCATTCATGTATTCATTAATTTACGTAGCAAGCATTTATTAGCAGCTACTATTAATTTATCCAGCCAACCAACCAACATGTGTAGAGAACTTAATATCACATTCATTTATTCAGCAACAAGCATCTATTATTTATGCATTTACTTAATAGTGATCAGACAGCAACCATTTATTCATTCATTCATTTAACAAACATGTGAGTAACCATCATTCAGTCATCATCCAGCAAGCTAGCATTTATTGAGCATTTACTAATGCCAGGCCCTGTTCCAGGTAGTTAGAATACTGTAACGATTAGGATAAATTTTACACATTTAAGCAGCAAACAGTCTAAAGCAGCAAGAAGACAGACCTATCAACAGATAACTGTTCTGCAAGGCTGCCAGTGCATTGATAAACACATGGGGTGTGCAGGGGTCTCCAAGAAGGTGTACACAATCCAGCCTAAAAGCTTTAGAGAAGGCTTCCTGAGGGAGTAAGGTGAGCTTGAAATTCAGACCACCTTAAATCCCAGTGCTGTTACTTAATTCCAGGGCTTGGATTGTGACTTGCCATCTGAATGTCAGTTTTTCACTGTAGAATAGAAATGATAACAGTACTTGCTTTGTGGAATTGTGAAGAGGGAGGCATCTATGGTTACTGATCCATAAGTGGTCACTCGGACTACTTACACTTAAAGCACAGTGAGAAGTGAGTAGGAGGACCTCCCAGACAGCAACACCCAGAGTGAAGGCCGAGGCCAGAAAGCCTTGTTGAAAGTAGGACCAGGGTACTGGGGACCAGAAGTGATTTCAGGTTGCTGCAAGAAGTGGTGAGAGAGGGAAAGGAAGGGGAGGAGGAGGCTGGGAGGAGATCTGGCCACAGCATCTAGGACAGAGGTTCTTTTATATATATATATATATATGTTTCAGAGAGAGGAAGGGAGAGAGAGAGATAGAAACATCAATGATGAGAGAGTTGGCATTGATCGGCTGCCTCCTGCAGACTCCCGACTGGGGATCGAGCCCCTCAACCTGGGCACGTGCCCTGGCTGAGAATCGAACCGCAGTCTCCTAGATCCTAGGTCGATGCTCAACCGCTGAGCCACTTCCAGCCAGGCTAAGACAGAGGTTCTTAAGGTTGTTTCCCTGAGCTCAGCATCAGCATCAGCATCATGGGGAAACTAGCTAGAAATGCAAATTCTTGGGCCCAACCCCAGGTCTACTGGATGAGAAACTCTAGGGCAGGTGGGTCCCAAGCCTTCCAGGTGTCTGTGATGCACTCAAGTTTGGGGTCTGAGCATAGGTCTAGAGGGTAGGAGTTACCCCACACTGTGGGGAGGAGGGTGCAGAGGAGTCCTGCAAGATGTCCATGGGGAGTGTTTGTCAACAGATTTGCTTTCTGAAAGGTTAAGTTCGGTGGTGCATGGGCAGGCTAAATAGCCATCTCAGGCAGTGAATAAAGAAAAATTGAATTTAATTAAGGAAAAGGGGTTGAGGGATGGGGTACCCAAAGGGAGGGCTACTCAGCACTGAGCCAAAGGGCATTGGGTCCGTGATGGCGGCAAAACACCCTCGGGACAGTGAGACGAGGAAGAGCCTCGAAGAGGCAGCAGGAGAGCCGGGCTGGGCCCTCTGGCCACTGCGGTCAGAGAGAAGGGGCCCTGGGACAGGTCAGGGGTTAACCCAGGATGAGTTGCCATGCCCATTGCTCCCCTGGTTGCGAGTCTCACGGGGTCCCCTCAGAGGGAAGGAGGGGGATGGAGATGGCGCCGGCGTGCTCCCCTGGGGGAGAAGGAATGGCATGGGTGTGCTCCCCTGGGGGAGAGGAAGCAAGCGCTGGGGCCTTTGTGTTGAGCCTATTTCTCTCTCTCTTGCAGGCAGGAGTCCTAGGAGAGGTCTCAGGGGAAGGTCTTAATAGAATACTCATCATCTTTCCAGGGGTGCTCTTTCAGGGCTGTGGTCTCCACTGATTGGTCTGTGCAGAGCAGGGAGTCCTTAGTCAATGTAGCTGGTCCTGAGGCAGCCATGTAGTCATGTGTCCGGTTTTGCTGCTTTTCTGGGCCTGGAGCTGAAATACAACTGAGGCCTGGATGTTATCTTTAGGGAGGAAGGCTCAGGGAGTCTAAACCACATGACCAGCAATATGCTGGGGGAGGCTAGGTTACCGTGGGGACAAGGGTCTTTTTTCCCAGTTTTGCCCCTTGCTAGGCATCCAGGGCTTCCTGCCCTGGTGAGTTTCTGTTCCCTAGTTTCTGTACCTGGCCCATCTAACACTGTCCTTATCAAATAAAAAATACATTTAGTTGCAATTTGTTGACAATAGGATCAAGGGGCAGGGAATGTCAGTAACTGAGAAGTGACTCATCTTTTCTGCTGACAAAGCAAATCCCTGCCAGTCTCTGGTGGAAGGGATGGGAACAGGGGGTCCAGGAGTGAGGAAGCCTTGACCTTGGGGTCCCCTTACTCCTGGAAGCAAGGAGTAGCTTCTGGCTCAGACACAAGGGCACCAGGCCATGGATCTGCCAGTTCTGGGGGCCTTGCTTCCCTCATGCCCACACCCTCCGCCTATCACATACGAGGATGTCACAGGAAACCATGTGCCTTTTTGAGCCACCCGACTGCGTTGGTGGCAGCCTGGCAGCAGGCATCGCAATGACTCTCATTTCCTAGGAAACAAGGAGTCACACTTGTACCTTTGCTTGGGAGCCTCCGCATTTGGAGCCAGCATGTGACTCTGGGAGCTATTTTTAGCCTTTCCCTGCCCTGTGTTGTAGGAAGAATGATTTGATGAAAACACTAAACTCATTGAAAGCCTGGGGGATGGGAAGCCTGGGGGATGTGAAGGGGAGGGTGGGCTGCCAGAGCAGGGAGGCTGCAGCGTCCAAGATTCCAGCCCCAGCTGAGCAGCAGCACAGACGTAATGAGAGCTGGGACCTGCTATGTCCTTGGGGTCTGTGCCCTTGGGAGGTGGGCGCAGAGAGGAACAAGTACCTCCAGCACCTGGTATTGTTTGTACGTACTATGGGCTGGGTGCTGTGCTCAGTACTACACCTGCATCATTTTACTTCTGCCTCTAGAGAAAACAACATCTCCTTTTGCAGATGAGGAAACTGAGGCTCAGAGGGCTTAAAGAAGTTGCTCAAGGTCATTAGCTTGGAAGCTGGTGAAGGGACCAAAGTTTTCCACCCTAACGCTGCCTTTGGGGATGTTGATTTTTAGCTGGTTTTTAAGAAACAAAACCCAGAAAGAACCTCCCCCTTTCCTGCCCTAGAGATGCAGAGAGAAAGACCTGCTTCAGGAAGGGGCCGTGGCTTCATCACCTTAGGAGCCTTCGCCCGGGCTTTAGTCCGGAGGACTCGGCCCGTTAGCCGGACCCCCAGCAAGGACCTTCCTGCCAGGAGTGTCTCTTCCTCGACCACCCGTCATCGCCCACTCTCGCTTCTGAAGTCTAATGCCCCATCTCTATGTCCCCTCCTTTGTCCAAATGTCTCTGTCCCAGTGTGGCCTCACTGTCTGTCACGTCCATGTGAATTCCCCACGCACATGTAATAAACTTTGACTTCCTCCTGTTAGTCTGCCTCTGTTCATGGTATTATTAGCTCAGCCAGAAGAATTTAGGAGATAGGAGGAAAGATATTACTATTTTTTAGCTCCCACACTGGGAATCTAGGATTTAAACCCAGGCCACCTCACCCTGGAGCTTGCTCCTTGCCCATCCTGCCTGAGAGAATCCCATCTGTACCCATTGGCTGCTTAAAGCAGGACGGGGCTGACTGACGGGCATGTGTCCCACCCGGTCGCGCAGTCTTGCGCTGGAAGGGCCCCGTGTGCCCAGTTTAATGTTCTGCCATCTCCATCTCAAAATTCTCAGTCAGTTTGACAGGGGCCTTGTATTTTTATTTTGTACCAGATCCAGCAGGTTATGCCTCTGGTCCTGCTGTAGAGTTCTCTTGCATTCTTTGTAATACCCTCTGATTTGCATGCTGGACTAATTTCTCAATTTATTTTTCTTCCTCCTGTTCCGAACAATGGAGGACTTACTTTTTGTTGTGTTCGTGATGAAGATCCACATTCTGAAGCCACTTGCCCAGACGTGGGTTCGAATCCCATCTCTGACACTTATGACACATTCTCTGTGCCCCAGGAATCTGTTCCTCCCTCCTGAGCCCCAGTTTCCTCATCTAGAAAATGAAAACAATAATAGTTCCCTCCTCATTGCATTGCTGCATGGGTGAAATAGCATCTTTTGTGGCCAGGACTCAGCATGGTGCTGACATGTGGTAGATTCCCTTGCAGCTGGTCGTTGCAGTGAGTAGAGAGCAGGTGTCCTGTGGGCCTGTCCCACTGCACACCAGCCGCTCCCCTCAGCTTAGGAACCTGCTGCCTGCAGCACTCCATGAAGAGCCTCTCTTTCGCAGCCCCTCCATCAATGTTCACTACCTGGAATCTCTTGGGGTGTCCTCAACTGTGTCCCCAATGTCAAGATGTCTGAGCAGACTCCAACATCTAGGCTGATAGCCTGTGTGACTCCCAAGATCCTCCAAGGCTCAAACTCTCCTAGTACATACCCCAAGAGCCCGGTTCCAGGCTGAAGTGAAGAGACACCTTTCGCCTCACTGAGCATTTGTCACCTGCGTCTATATCTAGTGTCCCGCTCACATAAACCCTGTGAGGTAGATAAGAACTGGTCCCATTTTACAGGCCAGTAGAATGAGTTTGGAGAAGAGAGAAACTTGTCTAAGGTCATGACCAGAAGTGACACAACTGGATTAGGACCCAAGCCCAACAACAAGTGTAGAGTGACAGGTTCTGGCCTTTCCCGAGCGTGCACTGAAGCCTTGCACCACAGGGCTGAGCCACGCTGTGCTGCAGCTGGGCAGGTGGGCAAGCAGGCCAGTGGCTCGCCCAACGTCCTGACGCCCATGCAGAGAACCTTCTCCCTACTCCTTTAGCCAGAAGGTGTTAAATGCCCGCATGCCATCCAGCTCCTCCCAACCTGCCAGCCAGCCCCAACTCTTCAAACTCTCAGGTAGGATGCCCTGCTATAAAGCTTTTGGGGAGAAAAAGTTGGAAAAGGTGTTGGCTAGAGGAGGGCTCACTCAAGACAGAGGCCCACCATTCTGGGGGAACAGAGCGGCCTTCCTGGGGTCAGGGCGGGCAGAGGACAGCCGGACACAGCAAGGAGAATCATATTTGGCCTTTGAAGAATGTCCAGAGTCAGGAGCCCTCAGAACCCAAACTCTACCTGTCGGTGCCTCATCGACATTCCTGATCTTCAACATCCAAAGGTTCTTCGGCTGACACCTGGAGCCCGCTGCCCTGGGAGTCCACTTGGCCCGCAGAGGACACGCAGTAACGCCCTCCAGGAGCAGCTTCTGGCAGGGACGGACAGCAGGCGGGTCAAACACCCAGCTGCCTCGAACCTCAAGTGAGACAGTTTTTTGTTAATCCTCACACGAGGGTATTTTTTCCACTGCTCCTCAGAGAGAGTGGAAGGCGGAGAGAGAGAGAAGCATCGATGCGAGAGAGACACGTCGGCTGGTGGCTCCCGCACGCACCCCGGCCGTGGGGATCGAGCCTGCAACTGAGGTACGTGCCCTCGGGCAGAATCGAACCCGGGGCCCTTCAGTTCTCGGCCGACGTTCTAACCACGGAGCAAAACTGGCCAGGTCTCAGGCGAGGCAGTTTTAAAGTGTATTCCAGTTCCTCAGAGGACGCAGTGGCACTGAGTCTCAGGCGCCACAGTAGTACATGCGCTGTCTGGGCTGCTTCCCTCCGTCTCAGTTCCCCAGACCCTTGGCAGGGTTTCCTGGGCCCTCTCGTCTTGGCCTCAGATTCTGCTTCTAGGCAAACCCAGCCTAATACAGAAAACATTTCCATCCAGTCATTTATGCATGCCACAGGTCTTCTTTGCATTTCTTCCATAGGATGAGCATAGAAAGTGATTTCCTGTGGGCCTTAGAAAATGGGAGTTGTCATTCAGTCAGCAAAGGTTCATGGAGCGCCCCCATGGTCCCGTCTGGGAGGCAATGGGTGTGAGTGAAAATAAACACCTTTTGCCCACGTGTGGCACGCCCCAGCCCTGCACGCCACATGCACTTTCTTTCATACAAGCACCCGGTGAGGTGGCTGCTGTTAGCCTCCTTTTTCAGACAGGAAGTTGAACCCTCAGGGAGGTTCATGTTTTCCCGAGGTGACACAAGTGAGCGCACCAGCAAGGGCTGTGGGAACCTGAGCCTGCTGAACCTTGACCTGGGCACCGAGCTACACAGCTGCTCGCCCTGCCACTGCCCACCAGGCTTCCTCACCAGCCCAGCGGCTGTTGTCATTTTACCCAACAGCTATACACAGACTTGGCTGTAAGTGGAGGAGCTTAGACCAAGAGGCTCAACAGTCAATTCCTACTGTTCTCTCTACAGGCTCTGTGACCTTGGACATGTCAGTTAACCTCCTGAACCTGACCCTATACCTCGAAAATGGGGTGGTAGTGAAGGTTAGCTTTTTGTTCTCTGATTCTGAACTGATGTCTTGTGAATACCAGAATCAGGATTTGGACCCAATAAGTCAGACTCCAAACCCTGTATCTAAAGAGACCACCCGCCACCCCACCCTGCATATCCCTCCAAGGCAAGTTGTTGATGGAAGGTAGTTTCCAGCAGTGTCTGGAAAGCAGTGGGCTGAATCCAGATGCTTTTACCATGAAAACAGTGTTCTCAGTCCACAAGGGCTTCTTGAAGTCACCATGTGCTTAAAGCTGGTTCAGGGAACCACACCTGCCTCACCCTATCAGTTGGCCCCTCTTGTATGAGAAAAGACTGAGGCATAAAAGGTAGAATTCACAGGGCCAAGGACATGTTATCCCCAAGGTTGGGGACCATGACAGCTATATAGGGGTGGGTGGGGGAAGCAGGCAGGAGCTTCTGGATGGCAGTGGCTGGTGACATTTGTCTGAGGCTTAGGCGGCTCTGGAGGCAGACAGTGTGGCTCTGCCACTGTCTAGCTAGAGTGCCTTGGGCAAGTCACCTCTCGAACCTCAATTTCCTCATCTGTGAAATGGATACTAATCGCCCCAGCAGTGTGGGGTTGTTGTGAGAATTGAATGAGATAATGTGTAAAGGCTCAGTTCACAGCCTGGCAAGTGGTAACTCTTGGTAGATAGAGCTGTAGGCAAATGTACTTTCTGAACACGATAGCACCAGCGTCTCCACTTGGTGTCTGCTTCTTCCAATAGGACTTGGACTCTTTCCATCTCGGGGTGACTGTCCTCCTGCTGCTGGTGCAAGTGATAGGTTCTTTTGTGGTGACGTGAGAAAAGAATTTTCAAAGGCACACTCATGGAGAAGTTTAAACTCCAGGGCAAGGTTTTATTGTGAATTCAGGGGAATTAACACAGCCTGGGGGACGAGCAGGGTGGGCCAGCTCTAGAGCACTCCCAAGGGCTCTAGTTAACCCTCCATGTATCTTTTGGTCAGGTAAAGAACAGAGCACCATCCAAGCTATTCAACCCAAATTCCTAACTTTTCCCAGGCCTGGCGTTAACGTAAGAAACATTCAAACCTGTGAAGAATTTTCTGTGAGTTTATTTGAGCCAAACTGTCGACATATGCCAAGGAGCGAAAATCTCAACGGATGGAGATAATGCTCCCGAGAAGGGCAGTTTTGCACCTTGTTTTTTACATTACAATCAAAGGAGGAGGCGTAGGTGGGTTACATGAAATCCACTGGTGATGGGTTAGGGAGGAGGGAGAAAGCAAAGTTGTAAACCCTCGGGGATTGGATAAAAAGTAAAATGATAGACACACACTTCTTTTACTCAGGTGCAGGATAGTTAACAGTCAACAGTTAACAAGATATCAACAACAATGAGAGGATTCATGGTCTCTGCCCTGGGGTATTGAGGGCCCAGAAAAAGGGGAAATTACTTTGTTTTGCAAAGGCATGTTCATCAAGTATGTTCTCTCAGATGCAGAAAGACAACCGACAGGCTTAGTTAAGGTGAAAACTAACCTTTGTCAGGGAAAAATACCAGCCAAGGACATGACTACCCACTATAAACTGCTTTTAGTTAGAAAGTTTTCATTTCAGACCATCCTATGTGGTTACTTTAGGTCTCTGAGTTTGCAAGGCCGCCGTGCAGGCCTCCCTGAGCTGTCAGGTTAGCGTGTGGCCCCTTCTTGTCCACACTGGATTGGGCCCCCTCCCAGTGAATTCTGTGGGACTTCATGTCCTCCATCCAGTCTGATTACCTCTCCGGTTCTTCCCCGGCTAGGCCCCGCCCCTCTGCTTTGTCACCCCTCACCCTTACTGCGCATGCCCAAGAGATCCATTACATCATCTAGTTCCTACTGTGCATCCCCCGGCAGAGGAACTTCCTCCCCTCCCTCCGCCGGGGCTTTCAGCAGCCCCTGGGGAGATTTCCTGTCTCATTCGGAGGATTAAGTCTCCTCAGCAGAATTTCCCTGGAGTGAATGAGTTTCTTTACCAATAAATTACGTGGAATTCTATTCTGTTACTTGCTTCTGTCCTGTAAATGGCTTCCTAGTTTATTAAGATTATTTACTTCCCTTTTGCTTTCTTCCTTATATTAATAACTAGCTACCTATGCTGACACTATCCCCTGGAATCTGAGTAGTTTTGTGGTTTCAGTGGAAATGACACCATGTGACTTCAAAGGCTGGGTCATAAAAGGCAAAGCACCTTCTATCCGTTTCTCTTGGGACCTTGTTCTTGGAACCAAGCCACCATACTATGAGGAAGCCCAAGCAGCCCACAGAGAGACTCACAGAAAGAACCAAGGTCCTTGCCCAAATCTGGCTGAGCTCCCAGCCAACAGCCAGCACCTACTTGATGCCATGTGATGTTCTTGTCGACTCATTCTCCAGCTCCAGTCTCAGCTTTTGTCATGTGAAAATCTCTCACCACTGAACTCTGCCTAAATTGCAGATTTATGCACAAAATATATGATGGTTATTGTTTTAAGCCACTAAGCTTGGCAGTGCTGTTTGCAGCAACAGACTGATTCAGAGAGGTTAAGGAGCTTGCCCAAGGTCACACAGCTGGTGAGCAGAACTCAATCTCAAACCAAAGTCCCCAGGATCCTGGGGCAATTAATTCTTTTATCCACAATCCTCATTTAAAAGATGAGGAAAACAGGGCTCAGAAAAGTTAAGTAACATACTTAAGGTCACAGAGTCATGTTATGGGTTGAACTGTGTTTCCCCAAAAAGATGTGTTGAAGTCACAACCACCAGTACTTCAGAATGTGACCTTATTTGGAAATGGGATTTTTATATATGTAATCAAGTTAAGATGAGGTCATTAGTGTAGATCCTAATGCAGTACAACTGGTGTCCTTATAAGAAGGGGAAATTTGGACAAAGAGACGTCACACACAGAGAAGACAATGCAATGCAAAGGCACAGGAAGAATGCCATCTACCAGCCAAGGAATGCCTGAGGCTTCCACAAGCTAGGAAAGAGGCAGGGAACAGATTATTCCTCTCATGTCTCAGAAAGAATCAGCTCTGCTGACACATTGGTTTCAGACTTCAACAATAAATTTCCACTGTTTGAGTCACCAGGTTGTGGTACTTTGTTACAGCAGTCCTAGGAAACCTAATACAACTAGCAGTAGGATTCTAACCCAAGTATGCCTGATCCTAACAGTTATGCTCCACTGCCTCTCCCCTGAGGCATTCTAGGAAGGCTTCCTGGAGGAAGTGACATCTAAGTCCTAAAGGATGCTTAGGTGTTAACTAAGAGATGAGGGGAGAAAAGAGTATTCTCTATAGGAGAGGCAGGTCGGGTTGCCAGGAGACCTGCCCTGAGGACCAAGGACTAAAGAAGCTCGAGTGGCTGGAATGAGCTGTCTGTGCAAAGGCAAAGCTGGAGCAATGCCGGAGGCCAGATGAGGACGCCTTTGTTAATCCAGCAGGCAGCCCTTTGGATGTCATCCCAAGGGCAGTGGGGAGCCATCTGCCTTTTTCTTCCAAGCCTTGTCACCCCAGCAGGATTCCTCTAAGAGCGTTTCACACTGTGGCCTGGCCCTCATCCTAAGAGCCAGGAAATGAGGGAAATGGTGGGTTGTGCTCAGCAGGGGAGGAACTGTCTTTGCAAAGCCCCCCTCTACTCTGGGAATTTAGGGCTTCTGCTGCTGACTTCCACCCTGCAGCCCCTCAAAAGTCTTATCACTGCCAAGTATGAGTCCAAATTTGAAAAGGCCAACACATAGCTGCTGGGCGACACTCAGAGGGTGGCTTATAGGCTCTGTCCTCAGGCGGCTCACTGTTCCTGGGAGGGTTATAGATTAAGACGCCCCCGCCTGCCCTGTGGAGCTGGGGCTTGTGAGGAGTTAAGGTTCCTGTTATCTAGAGCAAGGCCTCACTCCTGCCACCTGCCCCACCCCCCAAAAGATAGCTTCTACGTGTCCTCCAAAAGTCTTTCCTACATTCTTTTCAGGTTCAAATTCCTCAGCCAACTGGAGTTTCTGACATCACCGCCTCTCCCACCAGTCTCTGTGTGCCTCCCGCTCCAGTGGTTTCCACTCTTCTGTTCAGTCCTAGATTAACAAATGTTTTCACAGACACCATATCAGGCAACTACGGCAAAGAGCCGACGCTGGGGCTGGAGATTGCACAGGGTGCAACTGCAGCAAAGAAAATAGCCCTGACTCTCCCCCAGAGGCCTAGCATTTCCCCCCAAGGAACCGGAGTTGTCTTTAAAGCCTCGGCCTGTCCTGTGGAAGCCGTCCTGAGAGGAGCCTTCCAGCTGGCACAGGTGGCCAGCTTCACACTATGCCCTGGACCACAGGCAGCATGTGCTCAGAGGAAGTGTCTTGTTCTGATTCCCAGAGAGGGTGCCCTAAAGGCAAGAGTAGCCCTCATATTATGTCCACTCAACCACCACACCCAGCAGCCAGGCCTGCTGGGGATGTCATCTTTATTCCAGGGCGTCATGTGCCCATTGAACACTTGGGAGTTCAATTTCTCAAGACACAGGACAGCAAATAGTGACCGACTTCAAGCAAGAGCAAGAAGTCAATGTGGATGGGGAGGCAGGAGGAAAGGGAGGCTGAAGGTGTAAGAGGGAACCCCAGAGTAGAATGTTGGGGTCAGGGTGTGGGGATGTAGGTGGTATTGGAGGGGGTATGCCTCATCTCCTTCAGTTGCTTGTGGGGATGGGCTTCTTGGGGTACCACTGGAATAAGCATTTCCGGAGGCCCCCACGGGAGGATGAGGTATGGTAGAAAGCTTTATTTCCCTGGAATTATACCCCTGGGTTTCCAAAGTCCCATTTCCCTTAATCTGGTCATAGAAGAAGTATAACTGGGGTTTCAGCAAAGCTAAAATCAGAGCCAGTGTCCAGAGTTTCTGTTCCATATTTGCATAGTCCAATATAACATCACGCTAGCTTCAGTCCATTCGTCCACTGTGTGGGGGGTCATGATGGCCGTGGGCCACACAGGAGAATGCCGGGAAGCCACAAGCGAGCCAGGAGCATAGAACAACAAGGATCCCAAGAGCACAAGAGAGCGAATTTCTTTGTTTAGGGGATTAAATATCCCAAATTTCCACTGGCTTGCAGTGGCCACGCCCATTCTGTCCAATGACCTCTGTTCCCCAGTTCCCCGAACTTTACTGGGCATATGTTTCTCTCCCCTTTGTTGGTTCCCTGGGGAGTGTGAAACTGCAGCTTCCTGGTGAAGCTCCCCAAGCGATACATCTATAATGTCTGACTTCCCCCTCTGCTCCTTTCCTGTTATTAATAACTAGATAATGACAATGGTGTCACAGGGACAGGATACATAGATTACCCGTGGACCTTAGGCATCAGCTGGTTCTGGCTCTGCCACTCCCTACTATGGCTTTGGGCAAATTACTCCAACTCCGGGAACCTCTGCCTCCTTCTCTCTAAAATGAGTACAACAAAAGCCTGGACGTGAAGGGCTGCTGTGAGGGCACAGGGTGGCCCAGCAGCAGCACAGCCTCAGGGACCGGAAGCTGCAGTAATGCGGGGTGTGTAGACCCCAGTTGAGAGAAGGGGCATGGGAAGAGCCTCTAGGAGCCCTCTGGCTGGGGCCATCAGTTTGCCTGCTTGGAAAAGTGAGTCCCCACGTCCATAGCCACAGAGCGCTCCCTGAGCCCTTTCCAGGCTTTCTTCTTTCATCATCACCCAGACCCTAGCGGGTGGGATCCATTCTCATCTTCATTCTAATGAGGGAGCCACAGCTTGAAAAACCTAGCAAATGTGCCAGTGTTGTCACAAGGCCAGTAAGTAGCTGAGCAGGTGGCAGACGGAGTCCAGAGTCCCCTCTGCCAAGAGCATGTTGCATCCCAGCAGAAAGCAGCCTCAGCTCCTGAGATGAACAGTCCTCCCCTCAGGCTAGACACCCTGTGGACTGGGAGGTTGCACTGGGGCCAGTCTGCCTGGTAATGACAGCAAGGACAGTAACGACCTCACAACCACCTGAGGAGCCCTGCCTGGCTCCAGGGAAAGTCCCAGCAGGCTCAGCAATTCAGTGAGCGAGATACACCTCCCCCCAGCTTTCCTCACTGTCCCTCTCCTCCAGAGGCGTGGAGGAGGCAGAGTTGCAGCAGGAAAACCCACACCCAGGTCACTGGTACTCATGCCAGGAAGGCGTGTCCAGCAAGGGCCATGCCCGGCCCGAGAGCCTGAGAGCAGAGGGGCGGGCTGCTGGAACAGCGTGCTCTGAAATGAGGAGGCGAGCCAGGCCGCCAGGCAGCGGTCGCGCGTGTGCGCTCAGCAGTGGCACTGTGGGGAGTCAGCTCCAGGACCTGAGCCGCTGGGAAGGGGTAGGCCCCTACCTGGGCAGAGCAGGTAGGGCTAAGGATGGGGGAGGGAAAGAGGGGGAGGCCAGAGATTTCAGGAACAATGCCTGCTCTAATATCCCCTGCTGGGAAGACACTGGGGGGTCCCAGCTCTGAGAAAACCCTCAGAGGGTGGGGGTAGGAAGCTGGCCAAGGGCTCCCTGCCCTGTCTCCACGGCCATCATCAGCCTGTGGCCTCTCTGGCTGACAAGTGGGAACCCCATGTCAGCTTATTCCTCTCAACGCCATCCTTTCTGATGAGTCGAGAGCAGGAGGCTGCTTCGGGACCACGCATGCTGGATGTTGCTGAGGGCGCTAAGGTACATTTCCGATTGATTTGGGGTTTCTGTCAGGGACCCACTCCTGACTCCTGTGGTTTTATCAGAGCCCAGCCTGCGCTGCTGTGGGTGAGGCTGCAGGAGTGGCAGGGGGGGCCCGTGCGACGGGCTGACTGTGTCTCACACCTGGAGCCTGTGACTCCCCACAACCGCCTGGGCCCACTGACACGGCTGATGGACCGAGCCTCCCGGGCTGAGTCCCGGCTGACGGGTGACTGCCGCCCTGACAGGACTGATGGGCGGGTTGGCTGGTTGACAGCAATGCACCTGCTGTCTGGCTGGCTGCCTGATGCAAACTGACTGGGTAACGGGGCAGCCCACTGTGACTTCCAGCTTTGACTCCCTGACTCCTGTGACTGAAGGCTAATTCCGGTGGCCGGTGGCAGGTCAGCCCGCCTAGGTGACTGTTATCGTCCACCCGCCAGTCAAAAGTGAAGATCTTGCCTGAATTACCTGGCTGGGCGGCAGCTCTCCTTCAGACCGACCAGATCCGACTGTCTGAGCCCTTTGTGCACACCGGGCTTTGAGAATGACTTGCTGGCTGGCTGGTGTTTCTTTGTGGCTGTGACTGACCCGGACACGGGCTGTGGCTACCTATGACAAACTGTGACTGACTGTTCAACAGACAGAAACTCAGAAACGGACTGTGCCCAACTGCCTGGTCTGGCCGGGGGACTGGCAACCTGCCATGGTCACTGAAAATGACTGTCGGGGCCCTGAAGGCTGCAGGCTGCCCAAGATTGACCAGACTGATAGGAGACTGCCAGACCGCTGGCTACTGGGGACTGTGGCGGTGTAACTGAGTCTGGCTGTGAGACAGCCTCCTACCAGTTGACCGACTTGGATGTGGTGCCTGGCTGGCTGATTTTGATTGGCTGCTGGGTGACAGAGGACTTCTAGGTGACTGGCTGGCCGTTTGAGATGGGCTCTCTGACCCTGCCTGGACTGACTGGCTGGCTGAAGACTGAGCTGGGCCAGGGGCAAGAGACCGCTGACCAAGGCAGTGATGAAAACTGTGAGTGGACATGTTTGACCTGCAGCCCCGACTGTGTGACCGAGTGTGACTGTAGACAGTGACCGGCCGGGTGGCTGACTCACGGGCCGTGACTGGGTGTAAGCAAGTCCGACTGACAGTCAGTGACTAGCTGCCTGACCGGCTGACTGCAGCTGTGACTTATGTTGTGAGTGGCCCTGCTTGAAGGTGTGGCCCTGATTGTGTGTTGAGGTCTGACTGTGACACAATGACAGACTGACAGGCTCTCCTAGTTCGCTGCCTCTGGGTCAGCCTGTGAACACGAACAGGGTCCCTGCCTGTCCCAGAGGCATTACCGTCCCTACCGGGAGTGGCACAGCCTGGGGGCAGGCAGCTCCCGAGCAGCTGGGTGAGAAGAAAGGGACAGGGCTGCTGCGGGGAACAGGACAGGCCCTGCCAGGGCTGGGCTCACGGGAAAGCTCTGCACCCCACCCTCGCACGGCCGGGCACTGGAATATTCTCTGAGCTGTTTTTTAGCGTGGGTCTTATAACTTCTTTTGGGGGGGGGTGGGGGATGGGGGCTCGTGGGAGGGAAGCAAGGAAAACCTATAAATATAGTGAGCCAATAACTACCAGCAGCACTCCAGTTACAGGAGCTCGTGGGGGGAGGGGGGAGGAAAGCCCGGGGGTGGGGCACGGCCACTGTTGGTTATGGGCTTGGACCGGGGCCAAACCACAGCCCTGGAAAAGCCAGGCCTCAGCGCCGGCTGCGGAAGCCTTTGGAAGGAGCCTGCATCTGTCAGACTGTTACCCCTGCCGTGTCACAGCTGAGGAAGCAGCCCATGGCCTCAGGGACCAGAGCATCTCCCAAACCCAGCCCCCCTAGGCCGCCTCACAGCGCCCAGGAGAGGGACTCCGGCCCTTCACGGTCCACAGAGGCTCCGGGCAGCAGGTTTTCAGGGGCAGCCCGATGGTCTCTGGCAAGGCGCTCGGCCTCCCGGAGCCTGTTTCCTCACCTGTCCGGTGTTTCCAAGCGGAGGCCGAGGGGCAGAGCTCAGGCTGGGCTCACAGAGGCTTCTGTCACTTGCTGAACATGGGCGTCCTTGCCCACAAATGGGAATAATACCAGTAAGGGCTCTTTTCTGTCAGATCGTCCAGGGGGGAAACACCTGATCCAGGCAAAGCCTCAGCTCAGGGCCCGGCCTCCATTGAACCGCCGGGAAGTGTCGCTGCACAATTATCAACACTCACCTCACTCGCGGGGGGAAACATCAGGGTTAAAGGTCTTCGATGCAGATGCACCTGCAAAGCCATGAACTCCAACCCCCAGCGTGGTGGGAGGCAGCCAGCAGCCTGGTAGCGGCTCCTTCCTGAGCCTGGCTAGGCCCTCCCCAACACCCTGAAATGCCACCTGTCCCCCAAAGGCTCCACACACTCCCTGGGGGCACCAGCTGCTCCAGACACCACAGCCACTAGGTTCTGGCCTCAGGACAGGGAGGCAGCAATAGGGGGAAATTCTTCGGGGTTTCTCTGGGAGGAGCCGAGGGCCCAGTCGTCCCGAGTAGACCCTGGTGGGGCAGGGGCCTCTTTCAGGAGCGCCCTGGGTCTCAGGCCCTCCAGGGCCAGTAGAAAAGGCCAAGCTGTCTTCTTAGTCAGTGGACTGGGGGGGGGGGGGGGCACAGAATTTCCCCAGGAGGCTGAGAACCCCAGTGTGAGCCCAGAAAGCCCCCTCCCGCACTAGCACTGCCGCCATGTTCCCGAGGGGCTGCTGAGGATGCAGCTCACCTGGCCTTCACAGCCGCCCCCAGCCGCGAATTACAGCAAACCAGGTGCTGACAATCCCCAGGTCCACAGCTAAGAATAGAAGGTGCCTCCTGATTCCTTCCTCGTTAATTCCCTCATGAAGACTAAGACCACAGACTCAGGGCTGGAGACTTACATTCAAATCCCAGCTCAGCTGGTTATGGGATCTGTGACCTTGGGCCAGTGACCTCCCCCTCTGAGATGGAGGCCAACTATAGCACCAGTCTCACAGAGTTATAGTGAGGATTTGACAAAATGCTCAATAAATACTTAAAAAATGTAAGGCTCAGGGAGCTGAGAGTGTGTCCCTCCTGCCCCACAACTGCTCCCTCCTCTGTGAACTGGGAGTAAAGAACTTCCCAGGGCCACTGTGAGGAACTCATGACACTTGGCATAGTTGCTGCCACCTTGCACAGCTCCAGGGGTTACTGTGCACATCTTATTTGATTAGTCACTGCCTCAGCCCCTCTTCGTAGTGGCCCTGTCAGGTCCACAATAAGGGCTCAAGAAATAGGAGCTATTCGTTTTACTCTTACAGGGGAAGGCAAAGAAGGAAACCAGCATTTAAATACCAAGGGTGTGTTAAGGGCTAAATTTAGGTGTGGTGAGAATGCAGAAGAGGGGCCTCCACATGTAAAGGAATAGTGAAGGAATGAGGAAGGAATGGAAGGGGTCAGAGACATGAAGGGTTAAGCCAAGGGACAGACCTCGCCAGCTGGGAAGCTCCTGGCAGAAGGGACGGCCTGTGCAAAGGCCGGGGGGCTAGAGAGAGGGGAGCACATGGGTGCCTGGACCTGCTAGTATGCTGAAGCTAAAGTCCCAGCAGGACAAGGCAGGAAGAGACACCGTTGACCTGTGGTTAGGGTAGGATGGGGCAGAACGAAGGCCCTTGTTCCAACTCCTACGAAGGCTGGGGGGTGATCCTTTCACCTCGGCCAGGTTCTCTGGTGTCTGAGCAGCTTAGGAGCCACCAGGTCTGTGCTCCTTCTGAAGTCTGCAGCACAGACTCTGACTCCTTGTCTTTTCCAGTTTCTGGAGGCCAGCTCTGTTCCTTGCTTTGTGGTCCCTCCTTGTTCTTTTCACTTCAACCTCTTGTTTCCATTTTCACATTGCCTTTTGCCCCTTGAATCTCCTTCCTCCCTCTTAATAAGGAACCCGAGATAATACTGGGCTCCCCAGGATAATCTCTTCATCTCAAGAGACTTGTAATCTTTCATCACATCCTGCCTCAGGGCCTTTGCACTTGCTTTTTTCACTGCTTGGAATGCTTTCCTCCCAGATATCTATATGGCTTATTCTCTCACCTCTTCAAGGGTCTGCTCAAATGAAACCTTGCACCCACAGTCTGGTGCCCTCATTCCTCTCACCCTGCTTTACTTTGCTCCATTTTACTTTTTACCAACTGGTGTACTAGAGATTCACGTATTTGTTTATTGTCTGTCTCCTCCAACTAGAATGTAAACTGCACAAAGACTAGGATTTTGTCTATTTTGTTCACTGTGGTGTTCTCAACACCTTCAGTGACAAATGAACAAATGGGGCAACTGAAGTTCAGAGAGGTAGAGTGACTTGCCCAATGTCACACAGCTAGTAAGTGACAAAGCTAGGGATTTGATCCCAGGCAGATCTGATTCCCATACCTTAACGGTTTAGCTCAATGATACCTGTCAGCCTCTTAAAATTCACTTATGTGGGTGCCAGGCCCTCCTGCCTGGCCCTCAGCCTCCTCCTGGCTGATGATGTGGTGACTGTGGGCTGCCCCAGAAAGTAACCAGATGAATAAAAGTAGTTCCTTTGCGCCAGGGCGTTAGATTCCACAACAGACTGAGGGCACTGTGAGGGCAGGGAGCAGTGCTGTTCCACTTGGCACTGAAAAACCAGTGCCAGACAAATGCCTGGCACTGTGAGTGCTCATGAAATCTTTGATGAATAATGAATGAATGGCTCTCATTCGATTGCGCAGAGAAGACCTGTTGTACGTCTGCCTGTGAATCTGTGTATCCACCCATCCATCTCTTCTCTCCCCCTCTCTCTGGGCTTTGGGGACCACCCATTTTCTGCCTTGAGGTCCTGGCCACATTCCCTGCTGCTCTGCGCATCTCTCACTCCTGCTTCTCTGGGTTCCACGGGAGGGTCTCCCCTGAAGTACCTGCTCTCAGAGGTCAGGGAAGGAGGCCCTGCACTGGCCTGCTTGCCTCTCAGCCTGAGCTGTCCCCTCAGGACTGGCTAGAAGGTGAAGGCAAAGGCACTCCCTCAGATCCTACACTTTTCTGTACTTCCCTGTCCCTTCCCCAGCCAGGATTTCCAAGAAAAACAGGCCCTTTAGCCTTCTGTACAGTTTCCTTCCTACCAAGCTACCAGAAAGAGAGTCTAAGTATCTCCCACATTGGAAGAGTGAAAAAAGGCAATGGGGAGATATAAACAAGGATTAATTAAATCCATATGCAGCCCCGAGGGGCAGCACAGTGGCTGCTGTGGCTGCAAAGATACCCCCCAAAGGGGTAAGAGGATGGCAGAAGGGTCCGCCGGGCTGCCCACGGCAGGAAGGGCTGCTGCCCCACTGAAGAACAGCGAGCAAGGTTTGCAGGAGGCGTGTGGGTCTGACCAAGAGGGAGCCCCAACCGGTGTCACTGCGGCCTTCATTCCACTCCATGATCAACATTTCAGCTGACCACGAACGTGCCACGAGGACAGCACTTGCTTAGCTCCTCTGACTCCATGTTTTAAAGCCTTTGTTTACCAATACGATCATCCCGGCTCCACGTAATATGAGAGCAGCCACTAGTGTGTGGCCACTGCACAGCCACACCTACTGCAAGCCAGGGCTCTGTGCTCACACTTTACCTCCATCAATACTTAGAAATGCCACATTTCTGTGAGTTAAGGTGTGCCCATTCTACAGGCGAGAAAACTGAGGCTCAGAGAGGTTTAGTCCCTTGCTCAGGGCCACAGTGCTCTTCTAATTTCCGGTTTGTTGCCCTACAGCAGGACTCAGCAAACCACTGCTGGAGGCCAGTCCCAATGCTGCTGGTTTTTATAAAGCTTCACTGAAACACAGCCATACCTGGTTGCTTACAAATTTCTTCTGGCTCCTTTCATGCCAGATAACGGCACCCTATGGCCCCAAAGTCACAAATATTTACCATGAACCCTGACCTGAGGGTACTTTTTCCGTTGATTCTTATTATTTTTTTTTAGAGAGTGGAAGGGAGGGAGGAGGGGGAGAGAGAAGCATCGATGTGAGAGGGACACATCAATTGGTTGTCTCCCACCTGTGCCCAACTGGGGCCTGGGATGGAACCTGCAACCCAGGTACATGCCTTTGATGGGAATTGAACCCGTGACTCTTTGGTGTGAGGACTGACACTCTAACCACTAGGCCACACCAGCCAGGGCAACTGTATGAATCTTTACAGAGAAAGATTTCCAACCCCTGTCCTGTAATCTCCTATGCCTGTTCCCCAACGGAATCCTTTAAAAAGCTGACTTACGTCATGACTCCACATTTAAGATCTTTTGAATAAAATCCATATTTCTTCCGAATGCCCAAAGGGCCAGCAGGATTTTGCACTTGCTGACCTCTCCCACATCTGCCCCACTGACCACACTCCAGCACGCTGGGCCCTTTTCATTCATCTAATGCACGGGGTTCTTTCTAACTTCAGGACCTTTGTACTTGCTGTTCCCATGTCTAGAATGCTTTTCCCCAGCTTTAAACTTAGTGAAATACCATTTCCTCTGAAAGGCCTCCCCCTTTTATTTTCTGTTCCCACACCTACTCTATTTCCTTTCTAGTAGTGAGAACAGTCTGCATTGTTTATCTGCAGGTTCACTTTCAATCTCTCTTTTGCCCTTGGCTGCAAGCCCCTCGAGGGCTGGGACTGCCGCTGTGTTGCTCAGTGCTGTGGTCACCGCCTGGCACATGTTGGGGGACCTATAAATTCTGGCTGAGTGACTACAGCACAGGCATGTTGGCATCCAGGCCTATGGGTCTCCCAAGGCCTTCCTCATGCAGACACTCCTGCCCACTCCCTTCCCACAGTGTTCAGAAAGCAACGCTCAGAAGTCTGCTGAGCGAGCAAAAAGCAAAAAGACAACTCCAGAGAGGGGCCAGCCAGGCTCCTGCCTCCTGGGAGTTCCCAGGGGCCACACCCTCCCGCTCACCTCTCCCCTTCTCCAGGGAGGCAGCCAAAGAGGGCAGCCCACGGTGGCTGCGGAGGAGCCTCCCGGAAGGAGTTTGCTGCTGCTCTCAGGCCCCACCCAACGTCCCCCAAGGCCGGGGACAGGCCTGGCTTTGCTGGAGGATGTGCCGTGCAGGCCAGGCGCAGGCCCAGACTCCAGGTGGAGCGGCCTGCAGGGCAGCTACAAAAGAAGGTCATCCAAGTCGTAACCCTTGGAGCCTGCGAATGTGACTTTATTTGAAAAAAAGGGTCTTTGCCGGTGTAATTAAGGATCTCAATTCTGGCTGACTGGGGTAGGTCCTAAATCCAATGATGAGTGAGCTTTTAAGGCACAGAGGAGGAGACACAGAGGAGAAGACACAAACAGAGAAGACACAGACACAAGGCAGAGAATGGAGTGAGTGGCCGTGGGCCCCAGAATGCCTGGAGCCACCAGCAGCTGGAAGAAGCTGGAAAGGCTCTGGGGGGGGGGGGGGGGGTGGAGTACAGCCCTGCCAACACCACAATTTCAGATGTCTAGTCCCCAAAACTGTGAGAAAATGCATTTCTGTAGCTATAAGCCACTCAGTTAGTGGTTAATTGTTACAACAGCCACAAGAAACTAATACACCTGAGAAGGGCAAGCTCTTTCAGCCCACAAAGCACATGCTTTTGAGATCACAGAATTTTCTGCTGGGAGGGACCCCAGGGCCCAGGCGCCTGGAATTTCCTGACTGCAGGGATCCAGGCTCCACTTGACCAGCTCCACTCTACCCATTGCCCCTTGTATTTGTCTTCCAAATGACCTACCTTTTTCCTGCTCAAATGTATTTCCAGAGAGGACTTGGTCTAGAGCAGGGAGAGCCAGCGCCACTTGGATTCACTGCTCCACCCTTGACTCACAGGCAGCCAAGGAGCCGCTCGCTCAGGAGCAGCACGTCCTGCTGGGCACACTCAGGGCTCTGGAGACCAGTGAGGAGGAAGCCGCCAGGAAGCCTTGCCCTCCTGGGTCTGGCGTTCTCCTGTGGAAGGGGCTGGAGGATAGTTGACCAAATAAATACTAAGCTGTTAAAATTAAAAACGTCCATTAGCATGTCATCTAAAACTGTTTGTGACCAGCAGGGCAGCGGGTGGAGGCAGAGACCAGGATGTGACTTCTGGGGGTGCCATTGCTTGGCTCTTAGAGCCTCAAGCTTCCCTCCAACAAAGCAGAAGGGAGTCCCGGCTCCCAAGCCCCCTGCCTGAGAGCCCTGGTGCTGTGAGAGCGGGGACTCCCCTCCCCTGCTTGACAGGTAGGGTCTCCTGTGACTGTGGGGTCTGTGGGCAAACTGTGAAGCTGGGCACTCCCAGGGAGGGTAGGAAGCTGCTCCTGAACACTTCGTCTGTAATAGCAGCAGCCTCTGCAGTTTGCTAAACCCAGACCACCTGTTTTACATGGGTCACCAACAGAACAGCCTTGGGGTAAGTGTTCCCAGTTTATGCACAAGGAGGCGAAGGCCCAACAAGACCACAGCTCTAAGCGGCAGGAGCAGGATTTGAACTCAGGGCTGATCTTAGCCATCTTGCTCTACCGCCTTAGCTCTATTTCTGAATTAGTAAAGTGTTTTTGGCTGCAAGGAACAAATATCCAATTCAAACTGGTTTAAGCCCACCTCTGACCCCAAAAAGAATTTATTATAAAGTTTAGAGCTCTCGGGCACTGTGGGATCCAGATGTCAAACACCGTTCTCACAATTCTGTCTCATCCTTGGGCCTGTTTTCCTTTGTGTCAGCTTTACTTTATGGCACCAGAGGTACAAAAACTGCCACTTGTGGCTCCAGGCTTCTACTCTGCCTCACAAACTCACTGGGAAGGTGGCCCTTGTTTCAGAGGTGCTGCCACAGTCCTGGGTATCATCTCCATTGGCCCAGCTTGGGCCACATCACCAGCCCCAAACCAATAATCCGGTCAAGGGGAAGCAGTATCCCCATTGGTCAGAAATGGATCAGGTGACCACTGCTGAAGTTGGCAGGAGGACAGCAATCTCACCCCCAAATTACAGAGACTGGGAGTGGGGCAGGGTGACCCACAGAAGGGAAATCGGAAATCACCGACGAGCAGGATGGGTTCTCGGGGAGCAGAACGCACTGCAGCCTCTGGGTCTTCCTTCATCTTTGCCAAGTTCCTCTGAAAGGCCTCCAACCTGACTGTCACGGGAAGACAGGCAAAGCTCTCGCTGCTGCAGCAAGGGGCCCGGGGTGGCCGCCCCTGGGTGGAAGGCTGGGCTGTGGAGGGAGCGGCATGTACATCTTCCCACGTCGACAGTGTGGCCAACAGACTGAGTGGGTGTGTGCGAGCAGAGGTTTAAATGTGTTGGCTTCGTTTGCCCTGGTCTTCTGTGGTCCTTTATTTGTCATTATTCTCTGGGTGACCACTGGCTCCAGAATGAAGAAACACATGGGACCTACCTGACCACAGACCCAAAACCCAAAGCAGACCCACTGAAGGTCCCAAGACGACACACACACAGTTGCTGGAAGTGGGGAGGTGTGTCGTGGCAATGTGACCCCGAAGCTGACCACCCCACTGGAGAGCCTGGGAGGTTTATGTTGAGGGGCCACTATTCTTTGAGGGTTTTCTGGGAGTTAGTACTCTGAGCTGTGGCCAGTCTGCATTCTGCCAAACTGCTCTGGTGACCCAGGAAGGCAGGGCCACCGCATTTTAACACAGCAGACTCACGCCAGCTCCACCAAAGGCTTCACAGGCCAGGGGCTTCTGGAGCCCCATCCAGGGCCTCTCAGGGTCTTTCCCAACTGTGTGTCCTTGGACCAGTTATTCGACCTTTCTTGTCCACAGCTCCCTCATCTGCAAAAGGGGATAATACTAATCCTTAGCTCTTGGGTGAACTAGTTGAGAGAATATATAAAAACAGTTACAGCACCTGGTGCAGGGAGCTAGCTCAGTGAACGTTAGCTTCATATTTACTCATTTTTAAATTACTGACAGAGTAAAGGTGCGTTTAAATGTTCAGTCTGCTCCTCTGACCTGGGAACACAGTACAAGGCATGTCCCCCGGGGAGAAGCCCAGGGCGCCTGCGGGAGGCGGGGAGCCCGGCACGCTGGCCCGCCAGCTTCTTTGTCCCTGTTTCCTCTCTTGGTTACTTGAAACCACACAGCCAATTCATGTATTTTGACAGCTCATTACACAAATAAGAATAAAACAAAGGCGCGTGAACAGCACAGCGTTTGCTACAACTTTAGCCCGTGAGAAAGAGCCACGGCCGGGAGAAAAGTCACAGTCCCATGAGGCCGGGAAACACTGAAGTCCTCGCTTCATTTTCACCGGAAATTTACTGTGAGTTGATTTTTATGCCGCCTGACAGCGCAGCCCCCAGCCCAGCCTTCTTCGGGCTCTGCGCTGACAGCCCGAGGCCCGAGGCGGGCGAGGGCCTCAGACGGCAGCACCGGCCCTCCTTCCCCGGGAGCTGCGGGGTGCCGGGCACCGCGTCACGCGCTTGCTCGCGTGCGGTCGCACTTAGTCTCACCACATCCCTGGGGGTGTGATACGCACCTTTCCTCAGGTAAGGAAACAGATTCAGATATCTCGAGTGACATGCCTGCACCCCACATCAAGTGGGAGGCACATCCAGGACTGAACTCAGAGCTGACGACCGAGTTTGTGCCCAAGTCCCTGTTTCAGGCTTCGCCTCATGGTCCTGGCACTGCCAGACCCTGGGACCCTGGGTCAGAGAAGTCGCCTTGGTCTTGTGCGGAGCCCAGAAAGAAGCTCGACGTCAGGGCATTTCTGCTGCTCCCCCAGCTGTGAAACCTGGGCCGGAGGAACCCAAGGCTGCCGGTCCTGCAAGCCCAGCACTGGCCACGTCTAGGAAGGGCATCCCCAGAACTCAGACCTCAGGGCAGCCCGGCCCCTGCGGCAGGCAGATACCCTCCCCACAACCCTGGTGTGGCCTCCCTGGCTGTGTGGCCTCAGGACTCAGGAAGCCCTGGAATCAGTCTTCCCACCTGGAAAAGAGTGGCACACACTTGGCTCAGTGGTTTCCAGACAGCATCAGGCAACGACACCACCAGGGAAAGTGCACATACCTCCACGTGCTGCTGTAGAAAAGAGCGGCTGGGTCCTGGCGCCCTTGTCTCCCTGGGAGCAGGTGGCACACTGCTGGTCCCGCTCGTCCCTGGGCCCCACACAGCTCCAACGTCCTACACCTCTTGCATCTTGATACATGCCTCCCAGACCAGTTTTTCTTCCCAAATGTGTTAATCAAGACCCTTGGTGACAAAAACTCAGTGGAAACCAAGTTAAGCAAAAAGGGGACTGTGTGAGCAGAGGCCCTAGAATTCCACTCTGGTTTTTTCAAAGTTGGCACTCCTTGCTTAAAGACTTCTTGAATGGCTTTCTACAGCCCCTGCAGTGCGAATGCCACCTGACCTGGCCCTTGGTTCTGCAAGTCGCTTCCTGACCTGGCCCCTGGTTCTCTCTCCAGCCGCATTCTGAGCCTTGCTCTCCTTCCTCAAGGCCTTTGCACATGCTATGCCTGCCACCTGGGATATTCTTCCCCAAGCTCTCTGTATCCAGCTCTTCCTCACCATTCAGGCTTCAGCTCAGATGCCACCTCTTCAGAGAGGCCTTTCCTGTCCACTCCAGCTTAGATAACTGCAATCACTCCCCTCCGCCTCACCTGGCCCTGTTTCCTCCTCACCGTCTAGATGGAACACTCTTGCCCTCATGCCCGTGTGGTGTCTCTCCCCCCACAGTGCCCACTGGAGAGGCTCTTCACAGTGTCACTGCACCATCCTTGACCTCTGCAGTGCACACCATGTACAAGTGCTCACAAATACTGTGGAATGCACAAGTAAATGAGTGACACACAACCTTTGTGCTTGGTTGAGTCTGGACTCCTCTGCCTTAAGTTCAACATCACCTGCTGCAGCTTCCTGGGCTCTCCTGGATCTCCTCCTGCTCCACTCCCACCTGGTCCCCTCGGTGCATTTGCTCCCAATGCCTCTGCTGCACCAGAGGAGCCCAGCTGCCGTCCCGTGGGCCACAGACTCTGTGTGGCCGGCCCCTTGGAGCCTGTCTTGTGCCTTCATGCGTCTCTCTGCTCTGGCCCTTCACCCTGCACCTGCCCAGCTTCCGGAGCATTTCCACAGACTGCGCACACACTCCTGCGCACCAGTCGGCTCCTCTACCTCACCTCACGCTCTTCTGGGGAGAGACTTCGCTAGACTTTGCATGCTCAGCCCAGCCCTGTTCCTGGCATTTAGTAGTGCTTCTTAAATATTGGTAAATGAATGGATGGATAAATGTGGTTGAATATTTACTATATGCCAGACATTAAGCTAAAAATACATTCTCTCATCTTCTCAGCAGTCTTGCAAAGTAGGCACTCTTATGTTTGATTGAACACATGAATGCACGAAGGAAGGAAGGAAAGAAGGAAGGAAGGAAGGAAGGGAGGGAGGGAGGGAGGGAGGGAGGGAGGGAGGGAGGGAGGGAGGGAGGGAGGGAGGAAGGAACTTTTCAATGAGGGCAGAGCCATAGTCCAAGAGCAAACAGAGTTCAGGAGTAATATAATTAGTGGGAGGCACCCAGTGTAAGGCACCAGGAGTGGAAGGAACTATAGCATGTTGCAGGTTGAACTGTGTTCCCTCAAAATGTGTATGTCGAAGTCTTAATGCTCAGAACCCCAGAGTGTAATCTTACTAGGAGACAGGGTCTTTGCAGGTGACTGAATTAAGACAAGGTCATTAGGGTGGGCCTAATCCAATAGGACTGGTGTCCTTATAGAAAGGGGAAATCTGGACACAGAGGGAAGCTGATGTGAAGAGACACAGGGAGCACTGGCTAGGTGGCTCAGTCCATTGGAGCATTGTCCCAGGCACCAAAAAGGCTGCGGGTTTGATGTCAGGTCAGTGTTCAGTAGAACCGAGGTTGCAGGTTCGATCCCCAGTTGGTCCAGGCACATAAGGGAGGCAACTGATTGAAGTTTCTCTCACACATCAATATTTCTCTCTCTCCATCTCACTTCCTCTCTCTCTAAAATCAATAAAAAAGCATATCCTCCAGTGTGGATTTAAAAAAGAAAGAAGAGAGAGGCAGGGAGAAAATGGCCTCTACAAGCCCAGGAGAATCAGGTCTGTGGCACATCCCCCCTCACAGCCTCAGAAAGATGCTGTCAGCACCTGATCTTGGACTCCTGGTCCCCAGAACTGTGAGGCCATGAATTTCTTTTAAGCACCAGACTGTGATGCTTCCTTATAGCAGTCTTAGCAAACTAACACAGCATCCAAAGGCACTCACATTCAAAACATTTCAACCCCAGTGGGCCAAATAAGACCTGTCCAGAGGCCGCACTCTGCCCAAGGGGGCACAGCGGGCAACCCTGCAGCCTCCCGGTCCCTGAGCATGTTCTGTGCACCAGGGAATTGGCTCTGCGGGAAGCTGAGGTCAAACAGATGAAATGGGAATTCAAGTACAGTTTGGAGACAGGTCTGTGAGTCACAGATTAAATGGGGCAGGGACTGCGGTCGGCCTCTGTGCCTTGGTGCCCAGGCCCTGAAACTGGGTGCTGTCCCACACAGAGGCTGTTTCAAGGACCCAAGAAAACCAGATTAAAAAGAAGAGATAGATTGAATCAGTTTGCACGTGAATGTAGACTAATGCCCAGCATATAGTAATCGATGTTCCATAGAGCCCATTAGAACCGCAGTTTCCAAGTGTCTGTTAATTATGAAAATGGAACCTATTTTCCCACTCCATTTAGTTGAGAAATTTCATGTTTCACTGAAAGGTTAATTACAAACCAACTTCTAAGAACCCTTTGTTGGAAGCTTCTGTTTCATTTTCTCCAAGAGAAACCCTGAGCTCCGTATTTGGGAAGAGACTCGGCTGGCTTAGCAGAATCTTTTACTCCTCCTGCCAGCCCCAGATGCAGCGAACTCTCAGGTGGGCTGGGATTAACCAGAGACCACGTCAAGCCTCCCAAACCATCTAAAATGCAGGTTTTGTTAGTTTTTGCATTTAGACTGAAGACCACTAACTTTTTTCAATCTGTTGGTCTGGTTGCAAAAGTAAGAAGGTCTCAAGTTCTGGGACCACAACGAGAGACAATCTTCCAGCGGCTGCATGGTCAGGTCTGCTGGCTCCCGCCCGTGGGGAAGGTAAATGGTGCATGGTGTGGTGGGTGCTTCATACCACATGGCACCCCGCAGCCTCAAAGAAGCCCGAGAGGCCTCGTTTTCCCCATGACAACTGGGATGGCATGTACAGGGCAGGTCCCAGCACCACGGCTAAGCCCCTTCCCCAGCATTAGCAGGGCCAGAGATTGTCCCTGTTGCCATGGTCCCATCACAACCTTCTCAGAATTCAGTTCTCTGCAGCCATGCTGGGAAATGCCCCAGTGGAAGACGCTTCCTCTGGCCCCTTCAGCTGACTCCATGTGTCTATACGTGGTCTCACCAGGTTGTCATTATGGTACCCCAACCCTGGGCATTACGGGTGGGCTAAGCACAGGATTATATCCCTCTGATTGGGTCAGGAATGGGTACATGGCCCAAACTCACTAGGACTCATAGCTAGTATATAAAGATAGTCCTCCTCTTAGATTTTTTTTTTTAATTCTGTGCTATAGGGATATAGACCCAAGCTTCTAAGAACCAACTTTCTTGCCTGATGGAGTGTTTCTGGCTGTAGCTGGATAACAAAATAAATGATGATGATGGTGATGATGATAAATACTTATATAGTGTTACTGCTCCAAGCACTATTCTAAGCACATTGCATGTATTACCTCACTGAGTCCCCACAACGCTCCTCTTACCACCATCGCCATTTCACAGAGGCTAGGAAGCTGAGGCACAGAAAGGTTAAGTAACTTGCAAAAGGCAGCCTGACACCAGAGTCTTTACTCTTACCCACTTCCATAGAGTGAATAAGAGAAGGATGGCGGGGTGGCAGTCATTAAGCCCCTGGATCCAGTCATGCCTGAAGCGGATTTCCCAGGAACTGGATTTCCCAGTAACACAAGCTAATTCATTTATTTGCTTGAGCTGCTTTGTTTTTTGTCTGTCTCTTGCAACCAAAGGAGTCCTGCTTAATCCATCCCTACAGTACATTCTCCCTGGGTAGAAGACAGGCAGAAAATGTCTAGTGTTTTCTGTAGTCTATTAACAGAGTTCTTCCTAGGAACATAAAGTCCCTTCCTATGGTTCTATTAATCTTATTCCACAGACTATGAAACTGAGTCCCAAAGATGTTAAGTCATTCATCCAGGAGTCCCTCAGGTCTGCCTGGCCCTCTGTCCATGACCCAGACACCTCCACATCTGCAGTGTCATTTTGGTGACACATAACACATAGCCCCACTGCTTCTAAATCTAACGTAAAGCTTTTAGCAGATATGCAGATGCCAGGGATTTACATAAAATTCATATCACACAATTCAACCATTTAGAGTGTACAATTCAATGATTTTAAGTATATTCACAGAGTTGTGTGAGCATCACCAAAATAAGCTTCAGAACATTTTCATCACCCCCCCCAAAAAAACTCTGTATCAGTTGTTCCCCATTTTTCTCCAACCCTCTCTCCAGTCCTAGGCCACAACTAATCTACTTTCTGTCTCTATAGATTTGCCAATTCTAGACTTTACATGTCAATAGAATCACACAAAGTATGTAATAGAATTAAGGCTTCTTTCCACTTATGAATTCTGGGAGACACAATTCAGTCCATAACATTTCACATTCCTTGTTGATCTGGGAGATTATTTAGACTTTGGGCACTTTGAATAGGGTGTACCTGGGGAGCAGCACCATGTGTTAAAGCATCCTGTTTTAAATCCAGGATTGGGGCATAAAGAGCTGGGCTAACCATAGACATTGTTAAAGATACACTTCTTATGAGTCCCACCTTCGGATCATCACAGGCAAGAACAAAGATGGACCAGATTCACACAAAGAGCTTCCAGAGCAGAAATAATTCTGTAAACATGTAACTAAAACTACATCTCTTCCCCTACCCAAAACTTCAGACCACAAAACTCCCCAACTTTAGTGACATTTCTCAATATTCACTTTAGAGACATCTAGCTGACTAGAAGCAAAATGGTGACTGGGACCATGAAGCTGCGTTCAGCTCCAGTGTGGCTCTCCGAGTACCAAGCAAATAGCTGGCTTCACTTTTCTTCCAATTCTAACAATGCAGCAAGAATGGAAAAACAGGTGTTTCTGTTCAGAGTTTCTCCTTGGATATGGCTAGGTTAGTGGAATGGAGGGAACTAGGCTAGATTTAGTTCTTTCTAGTTCTTGGTCAATTTCTATTTGTATCCCTTATTCCAATAAAATGATGTGGTAGACTGATTAATGCTCAAAGTATTTGCTGCCCTCCCAGTGGTACCTATCCTGTGGGACAGTTACCCAGCCCTGTCCTGTGCAGTCATGTGATTCTTTAGCTCCTCAATGTAAGGAGACATGACGTGTCATCTCTCAGCAGAGGCTCCAAGAGCCCAAGCATGGTTAGCTATCCCTTCTGCCTCAAGACTGACCATAATATCCCATAATATACCATCAGCCTGGCTTCCAGAGCGAAAACAACATGAAGTAGAGCTGTGAGAGATTTGTAGCATGGGTGAAAAACCATCCTTGTTGTCAGCTTTAGAGATTTAAGGTCATTTGTTATAGCAGCAAAACATAGCTTGAGCTGACTGAGGTAGGAATTTCTTCAGTTTGAAGCTGCCTCAACGGCTCCCAATTAACTCATGCAGCCATCACATTCTCTGAATAATATAGATTCTTTTCAGGGAGGACATCATTTAGAAGAGAGGAAAGAACCATACTGAAATGATCTGGGTCCTTCTTATCCTGCAGTGGCACTTCAATTTGGGGCCATGGAACCATTCTAGAATCCAACAAAACCTCTAAACACTGCCCCCAATAAAAATGCATAGTTGCAAAAAAAGACACATTTTCAGTAAATAATTTCAAGGAATTCACCTCACAGATGCTTCAAAGCCCATTCATGAACCCCTGATTTAAGATCTAACTTCAGTCTTTCTTTCTTCAAACACTCCCAGCAGCAAAAACTAAGTTGGAGAGCTGAAACTTGACATAGCACTTAAGAAACCTTCCACTAGAGGATAGGGACTTGATTACTCAGCTCTGGGTCATCACAATATTTAGTACAAAGAAGACAATCAAGAAAAGTGTGTTGGACTAAACACGACAGCTGTATTGGTAGGTGTTCCATTGTACAGGAGAACTCAAGCTCATCCACCTATTAAGTGAGAATTAGATCTGTATCCTAAATCCACTGACTTTAGACCTGGCATTGTCCAGATTTATATCATCATCAGCCCTCAGATTCTCCTTCAGACTCAGACTGAACAAACCACCGTTTTTCCTGTGTCTTCAGCTTGAAGATGACAGACCGTGGGACTTACCAGCCTAGTGAGCAAATTTCTATACCCGTCCCCCCTCTTTCTCTCAAGTTCTAAGATGAAAGCTGGAGGAATCAGGCAAAGCAAAGGATGCTGCTTCCCTCCCATCTTCCAGAAGCGACGCCTGACAGACACTTTCAGCTTGCTTCCCATTGGCTAGAATGTGGTCACATGGCCAGGCTCAGCTGCAAGGGAGTCTGGGGAACGTGGCCTCATCCCAGGAGGGAATCTGCCCTGCTCACGGCTGGGATTCCATTACTAAGAAGGAAGGATGAATAGAAATTGGGGGGCAATTAAGAGTTTTTACCACATAATGGGAAGTGTTACTGTTCTTATATTCAAATACAGCCCCTTCTAATCAGAGACCTGGTTTTCAGGCGGGCTGTGCCCTCTGGGCAGGGTTGTCCAGACGGAAAGACTCACGTGTGCGCGGTCCAGGATGCCTGTTCAGTGGGAGGTCAGGTCAGACTCCCATTTCCAGGGTGGACTCCTTGTGGGCAAAGACTTAAGGGTGGGCAATAGTGACGGTGAATATGCTGACATCTGACAAAGGAAGAAGAAGGCAGCCCAGCCGAGACCCACGGAACTCAGGAGATGAAATGTTAAGCCCTTCACCGCAGCAGTGGGCGGCTGGCCACCATCTCAGCTCCTCCCGAAGGGCCTGCTGCCTCTTGGGATGCCAGCTCCCAGCAGGGCTGGTGGCCCTGGAATGGGAGAGCCTGGTGTCCCAGGACGAAGGGAAGGGTCTTCAGTGGGGGGAGGGTCGGGAAGGTGAGGGCATCAGCCAGGTTACTGTCTGGAAACTGTGCCATTTTAACAGCAACAGCAACAGTCTGTGCGGGTCGTCCTGAGGGGAGTTGGCTTTATGTGGGGGAGAGACAATTGCCGACAGAGGGAGGGAAGGACAAACTTTCTTTCCCATGGTGATTCCCACGCTTTCTAGAGGCCTTTAGGAGGATGTGTGAGAGGTTAGGGACTAGGAGATGTGCCTAGCAGGCCTTGGGACACATGCCCAGCTAAATATATGTTTAGCCCTCTCCAAATTAGGCTCTATGCGGGTGGGGCAGGAAAGTAACAGGTACCTCAACTTTTCACCTGAAGCCCCATCAAGGCAGGAGAGTATTTGAGGTCTTGCACTTTATTTCTAAACTCCATGTTGAGGGTGCATCTCCCCACACGCCGCACTCCTGGAAACGATGCTGTACATTTATTTAGCTGCTCCTTCCTACACACCAGGTGTCATGCCCCCCCCCCCCGGGGGAAGGACAGACTTTCCCAGGCCCACACTCGCCCCTACAGCACTCACAGCAGCTGGCTGGGCGCTGGGATTCTCGAAGGCACCAAAGCGTACGCTCACATCCAGAGGCTGCCAGTGTCTCACCTGCTGTCAGAAATGAAGGCTTTTGGTGTCCAGGGAGTCAAGAAGGACTCCCCTCGGAAGGAGTATGACTAAGGTGAACCCTGCTGACAGCTGGAGAAGCCCAGGGGCCAGGGCACAGCTCCCTGCCCGCGCCAAGCCACAGCCACGCTGGGCTCACAGACACCTGGGAATATTTTCCCATTTACAATTAGAATGCAGGCCTTCCCTATTTTGTGGTTGGGGTTCTGTTTCATGGCTCTGAAAGGTCCAATATCTGTAACTAAAGAGGCATCTGAGGGCGAAATGAGTTATCCCTTTGCAGAGCTACTGTGACTCCGAATGTGGCCTCCATGGTGGGGATTGGCAAGTGTGCCAGACAGACCCCCGTTACCCAGGGCAGGGCAGGGGACTGAACTTCTGTGGGCAGCTACCAGGAGATAGGAACTCATGGGCTTACTAAATCCTTACAACCACCTCACCATTCTACAGGGAAAGCGACTGAGGCTCGGAGGGGCTCAGTCATTCTACATGATCACAGAGATGTGCAATTTGTACCTAGTAAGTCTTTAGTACAAGTCTTTTCACTAACCTTTTCCCCAGAGTTACATGAGTTGGTAGAAGGTAGGTAAAATAAGTTTTAAAAACACCATATTAAAGTAAGTTCAATGGGTTTCCTTACTGCAGGACTTCTCAGAGCCTTAGACATGCTAATGGCGACTGAAACTCCAAGAGGGCTTGTACATTAAAAATTTACCAAATTCATTTGGCATCTGGCCCTGGTGTTCCAAGGAACATATTTTTCAACAAGCTCCCCACTCAGCCCCTTGAAAACTAAAAGTCAAGGCTGTGGATTAGGCCCTGATTCAATTTCTGACTCCTCCACCTACTAGCTGGGTAACCCTAGGCGAGCTCAGGAACCTTGCGTGCTGGGCTCCTCACTGTGAAACCTGCAGGTGGCGATTCCTCCTTCCAACCCCCGGCCCGCGCCCGCGCCCACCCCTCCAGCCGAGAGGGCTGTGTGGTGCCCACCCCCCTCACAGAGCGAGGCAACGGAGCACACTCAGGGGTCAGAGAGACTTATTCAAGGTGCCAGGTAACAAGCAGTTTAGGCTCCGTGGGCCAGTCTCTGCCACAAGGACTCCCCTCTGCTGCTGTGGTGGGAGAGAAGCTGTCATAGGCGATGTGTGCACAAGTGGGGCGATACACCTCCACTTACAGACGCTGGAATTGGGATTTCATACAATTTCACGTCACAAATGTTCTTCCTTAAACTTTTTTCATCCATTTGACAATCTACAATCATTCTTAGCTGCCAGGCTGCAGGGCCCGGCTGCACTCCACACTGCTATCGTGAGGGCCACCCGAGTCCACACGCCTGAGGCTCACGAAGCAGAGCCCATCCGTCTTGCCATCCTTGCTACTTGAACACATTTTGCTGGGAGGCCGACTGTGCTGAGTAGCAGCGGTGCAGAGTGGGACGCAGCGAGGGGCTGTCGCAGGCTGGGACAGAGGGGCGGCAGTGACGGCTGCTCCCACGCCCCGGCGCATGTGCTCCACTCCCACACTTGGGCAAAAGTTGCCACTGGAATTTATCACCTTCTACAGAAGGCGGTGAGCCCGGCCTTTGCCGGCCGTGGGGTAGCTGGCCCATGGGTGCACGGCTGCCGCTGAGCGCCCCGCCTGACTGCCCCGGCGAACAGGGGGCCGGCAGCGCTCCCCATCACCCCACGTGCTTGCTGCGTCTGCCTAGTCGGGGTGACCTCCGCAAGCGGGAGCTGCCTGGAGCTCTACAGTGGGACTTGTTAGAGGGTCTCACCCCTCGGGAATGTCTCAATTTCACCTACTTTCCACCCTGGCAGCCTGTGATAATCCCAGCCAATGAGATTACTATCAACTTCTCCAAATGCCTTTAAATGTGAAGAGGCAATGAATTCAGTTTACATATCTGCTTTGCCTCCCCCATGGATCTCTCCTCACTCCAGGCTGCTGCTGCGATGGCCGAATTACTCAAGCCGATTAAATAGTGCTCATCTAGAATTCACTGTTCATGAGTGCATTTGTGGCTCATCTAGTGGTTTGTAGCTCACACTTCTCTGCTCAGAAGTTGTGCCATTTACGTATGAATTAAAAAAAAACCATTCTGGGGCACTAGACTTATCACTTCGTAATTTACATAAATGTAAACCACTGTGTTGTACACATGAAACTGTAATTGAAAATTACAAAAATTTTAAAAATCCCATTCTTAATAAGATGCTCCTATGTGTATGTACATGTATATATGTAACCCAGCAACTAACAATTATTAAATTCCTACTGTGTGGTGACGCCAGGCACTCTGTGGGTCTCTAATTCTCCCACTAACTCTAAACTTTTTCTCTTTTAATAATAACAGGACAGTAAGCATCATTTTAAAAATCAAACTTTTAATGAAGAAAAGTGATATTCATTGTTAACACTATTTATAGTCACAGAAACACCAAGCAGCTGTCAAAAATGCCACAGGGCTTTATTTACATGTGACATTCCACAAACTGCTTCTTCCTCTGGGTCAAGAAAATAAATACGTAAATAAATAAAACTTAAAAACAAGATAAAACAATTCCAGAACAAAACAAACCCTTCTCATTCATTCCTGGCGTTGACATCAGTGAAGCATTAGAATAAATGTTCAGAAAAAAATTTTGATTCCCATTATTAAAAGCACAGCAAATTACAAGCAACTGCTGGGCACTGGCCCACGGCTCCTTGGAGCAGAGAACAGGGCACCAAGAGGTGTTCCAGAGACGAGGAAATAACCCGGCCAGGGGAGGCGCAGTCTCACCGGTTGACTCCAAAGGTGTATGCTGTTGTTTCTAGGAATCCCTTTGGTGTTGTGCCCTGTCACATGAGAGTCCCTGAGGTAGACAGAACCGGTGTGACAGCCTGGGCAGGTCCCTGTCTGGCCTATATGGCTGGCAGGCCTGTGGTCTGGCATTTAAAGCTACAAGTGCTCAACACAGGCCTCTTGGTCTGGTCCATTTCTGAGCAGGGACCTGAGCCTTTTGAAGAGTTGGGTGATGGATACTGAGCTCGCTTCTCTCCTGTCTCCTTCAAGCATCTCAGCCAGCCTTCCTCCAAGGAGTGCCCCACAACTGAAGAGCTAACTAAAAACTGCCCTGTAATGTTCCCAGGTGCTTTGGCAGGTTTGCCCAGGGCAGGAATGACTCATGAGTGTCACTTCACAGGAGCATGGGGTCTGAGGATTCCGAGTCTGAACCCAGCTGAGGGCTGATTGATTAGTGATGTCTGCACAAGCTTGAGGAGAGGAACAACGGTAGGTGGTGTCACTTTTGTGCCAGGTCTGGGTCAAAAGCACCTGCCTCTGCCAGTGGGCCATATTCAGGCTGTCTCCTCCTCACCACACTGTCCCGTTGGCTGTTTTCAGCACTGCACTGGATGCACAGTGGGGACTCGAGCAAGGCCTAGCCCTGCGCCTCCCAGGAGCCCCCAGCCCCAGCCTCGCAGTTCCTGCCGGCACAGGCAGGCTTACCTGGCAGATCTTAACATCTGGGTGTCTACTTTCAGTCCAGGGTGTGAGCCCAACCTCATCTTTCCAGACATGTCCTACGAACATTTTAATAAAAATCAGGGCCTTCAGTGGCCCATTTCTATTGCACTTAACAGCCCAGCCTGCTGGGAAGATTGTCCCTTCCTGACAAACGCAGTGACAGGCAGCCATACCAGACCTGGCTCCTTCTGATTAGCAAACAGGACCTTGAGAAGTTTTTAATCGTAGCATGGGATGGCTCTAAACCTTTCCTTGCTATGATTTTACGGTGTCAGAGTAGCTCTTCAGAACTACTGGTGGTACTTATGCTGGGGCTCAGCCTTCGCCTCCCTCATTCTCACAGTGAGAAAGGACCCACACTCTCCCCCAGACATCCTCGCACTTCCACTGCAGGGACCCTCTCGCTGCGCGCCTCTAGCTAGTGGGGGAGGCAGTTTCTACCCTCCCCAAATGGGGAAACCAGTGCCACCAGCAGCAGGGGCTCTCATGAAGGATTCCTCGTGTACCAGAGAAAGCCTGTCACTTTCTCTGTACCCACAACAGTCCCTGGGAAACATGAGACATTTGATCCCTGCCCTTGAACCCTTCCAGATCCCCCCCAACACTTCTGAGGGGCTGGTCTTGGGTTGTGACTTGGTCCTGGAAAATAAGGACAAGGAGACTGGACCTTGCCAAGTTTTCTTTTACCAGGAACAAACCCATTTTCAAATTACGGGCTCTTCCTCTGTTAGTTCAAGTGCTGACCCACAAAGAAGAGTAACGGGATGGGTCCTGGTACTCCCAAGTGGTTTCCATGTTCTTTGGAAGCAGTGGCAGTGGCCTCGGCTTGTGTGGCTTCTAGGTTTGACACTCTTTTGTTTACATCCGAGTCACAGTTTGCCTAATGGCACTTGGCCAGAAACAGGTGGTCTTTTGAGGGTTTTCAGTCTCACACTGAATTAGCCATTGTGAGCCATCACCTCCACTCCCTTCTGTAGGTCACGCAACCCACACAAAGGCTGCCCTGCACACGTCGGTGCGTTTTCTTCCACAGCCTGGCCGTCTTCCTGTTGCACTGTGCTCTGGCTGCAGCCAGGCACTGAGATGCCAACCAACTTCCGCTTCTGACGAACGCGTCCCGCTCTCAGCCTCCTATCCACACTGGGGGCATTCCACACATTAAAAATCTGAGTTCAAAGAGGAACTATTTCCCTAAAGGCTAAAATCTACACACACAAAAATAAAAGATTTCAATGTAAATTTTACTATTTTATTTGTGAAAAAACTACAAGCAGATTCATAAATAGACATTTCTATGAAAGCGGGAAAATGATAAAGTGGCCTCTAGTAACATAGTCGTGCACATGCCAGTAACGGGAATATATTAACATCTTTTATTTGCTAGACAAAGAGCAGTGTCCAATATAAATTTCCCCAAAACACTTAAGACCTGTGAATTTCTGACCAGTTCACAAAACCACCAACGGACACTTTAGCATGAAGGAAAAACAAACCTAAGTCTGTCAGCTCTAAGGACAGTACAGAGCAGGAACTTCCGAAAGCGTTATACAAGCTGTCTTTCTGGGCAAATGAAAATAGAGCTCGTATAATACATTAACAAAAATTCACAAGATTATGTTTTGACATACTTAACAAGCATTCTCTATTTGTCTCCAACAAACAAAGCTAAGGAAATAATGTAACCATCTTTACACAGTAAATTAAGGTTACAAGTCATACACAAGAACAGAACTGCTTGCGCATTAAAAACTGTTCAGCTCCATTGTCATACTCTAAATGTTGGCTCTTAAACCATTTTCGGTTACATACAAGCAAAGGTTATTATATATTCAGCAATTAATAAATTTTCAATAATTTAAGATATGGTAGCTTAAAAAAGTAGACTGAGAATGGTCTTGATAAGGCAGGTGAAAGTCTTTGTGGAACTAAACTCCCAGAAGCTTCTGCCAATGTTTTGAAATACCCAGATTGCACCTGAAGGGCTCTGACTGAAATGCTTTGTGGGTGTCAAGATTCTTTACCTTGTTTTAACAACTGCATGACTAAGAGCATGTCAGGTAAGCTCTGTGCCACTTGCGGAAGATCGGGTGTTAAAACAAATGGAAACTTGCAAGCGTAACACTGTGCTTTATTTTGTCTTTATAACCTGCTTACTGTGCCACTGAATACCAAGTATTTCTGACCCTCTTTTGATACGTATCTTTCTAGCCTACACTAGTGTTCTGACACACTGCCTACTAGCTGTAGGGAAAACTGCAAGTGCGGGAAGTTGCATGAATTCCATTTCCAGAATGCATGCCGAGGGAGCGCAACCTCAGAAATGAAAAGCCTCGACTACCCACCACCTTACGACCCCAACAGAATACATGTGGCAGCTAACAGGCTGGCCCAACACCTGACTGCCAGCTGCAGTTTCCGTCAAAATGGCAATTTCATCCCACCTGTTCTAAAGCAACCCCCCTTTCCTTCTCCCTCCCTATTCTTTAATTTATCACGGAGGCAAAACCGAAAAACCAAGACATTGGCAATTAATTAATTAGCAGCCTGAGTAGCTGGTTAATCAGCTTTTTCCACTAATCTAGGGGTCCAATCACTTTACATGAAACTAATTTTGAAAAGTTACACAGTGTTTCTGAACAAAGTGCACACCAACACTATTGGTTCGAAAAGCAGTGCAACCCACGAGTTTGGTGACATTTAATTTTTCTTATTAAAAAGTTAATTTAAAAACTTAGCAATTCCTTATATCTCTGGAAAATAAATATGGCTGACTAATTTACCCTCCCTGAGACCCTTAGTAAAAGGAATATTAAAACTTTAGAAGGAATGTCTTTGCAATATCCCACTAATATTAAAATGTGGATTTAAAATTCATAGTCAAATCACTATGTATATATTCTGATGCTTACAGAAAGCATTTGATTTCCTTTGGTTCATTAATAAATACTTGAAAATGTATTTAAAAAGATAAGCATAGCTTGCATCCCAGATACAAGCGTTGTGTTAAGAGGGGAGCATTGCCGAGCATTGAGCAGGACCACAGCGACAGGTGGCACTGCTTTATGCCTGCTGCTCTGGAGAATAGAACTCAAATTATGGTGCAACAGTGACCGCAGAATAGTTTGAATGTAAATGTGAAAGGAACCTTTCCTGTTGGCTACTCAAATCAAGCTGTTAATTTTTTCTTTTTACTTGAGGCCTCCAGACAGAAGTTACTTCTATTCTTAAGCATACCAGGTTTTACACACCAAAATGGGGTGCTTCCTTACAGATCAGCTGCCCTACCATGAACCCCTAAAGTACGATCAAATAAAGGAAGGTGACACCAAGTTCCTGTCCTGAGACGACTGAAGTCCAGGAACTCTGGACACAAATAGAAGAGAGACCCAAATCCAAACATGCAAAACAGAACATTTTTTAAATGTGGAGGGTGGAATCATTAGTGGTCTTGGTTTTGGTCAACCCCTCTCCCCAAGACAGTAAAAAAAAAAAAAGAGTGAAAATAAACTTTAAAACAGAGTTTACTCAAGTTATCTTCACGTCCAAGAAGAGAAGACCAGAGGCCCCAGGAAGTCTGAGCCTCCCCGTGACTGCTGCCAGCACACGGAGCGCTCCCCACTAAGGCTCCCTCTGCAGGGAACCAAGCAGCCTGCGGACTGAACCTGTGGCCGATCACCTTTGCTCCTCAGTAAGATACACAGAGTGGGTTTTTAAGAAAGAAAACAATTCTCACAACTGAGTTGATAGGGTAGGGGAAAGGAGGGGGCATGAGGCAAACAAATTTCAGTGACAAAACCCCCACAGCAATGCTACGTGCAGAGTGGAAATAGGGATTTGCTTCCTGTATGGACCAAAAATAGAGTTCAGACCGTTTTAATCTTAAAGCTGAGAGACAATTTATAGATGCACCGCAGGCGTGAGGAAGGCCTGGGAACTGATGGAGCGAGATGTAGAATCTGAGTTCTCCTCAGTGCTACGCAGGACAGCGATGGTGATGCGCAGCCGGAATCTACAGGAACACTTGGCATTCTGGAGCTGGCTCAGTTGCTTCTGACCATAAAGCCTCCCAACCAACCGCCGGTGGCCTGTCAGTCACTCCAAGGCAAACGCAGGCTGCCCAGAGCAGTCTTGAAATTTGAGATCACAATGTTTAAAAATATATATGTTTTCCTATTGTCCAGGACGCTTCAGACAGATGAGAGAATCGAGTTTCCATGTGGCTTGGAACATACTTCATGGGAGACCAATTTTAATTTGATTTCAGCTCCTCCGTAGAAGGGACTGTCCCAGACCTGTGACTGCTCAATGCTGCATTCACTTCACAGTGTATCGAGCACCAGCGCTGCCATGGATTGGTTTCAAATAACCCTTTATATATAATTTTATATTTATATATAGTTATATCAAAACTGATAGTACATAGTATAACTGGAAGAAAGAACTAAACTTAGAAGGATATGCTGAAAGGATGGAGTTTGTGAACACAATAAATAAAAGTTCCCTCCCCCCGCCAGCCTACCTCCCAACAAAACAAAAACAAAAAAACCAGTTGTAATGTACATGGAAAATTGTGCACAGCAGAATTTTTTTTTTTTTTTTTATAAAAAGTAGATTCAGGAGCACATCCAATTATAAATGATTGTTAGGAAAATCATATAAAACAATGGAATACACAAAAGTGTCAAGAGTCATCGTCAGGGTGTGAAATTCCTCGGTGGCCAAGTGCCCATGGCAAGCAGAAGCCATCCTGGCAGCATTGCGAACAGGCTGCTGTCCACAGAAGTCCTCCAGGGCGCAAGCAGCACGGGCAGATGGAGGATTTGAATTTCATACCCTGATTCAGTTCCACAATCCCATGTGCAATTTCAGAAAGACTCGTCATTTACTGCGGACATGTCGCCCTTGGGAGTGGAGGAGCGGGAGGAGCCCTTGTCTGTGCTCTCCGACCCCGAGCTGCTCTGGTTCTGCTGTTCGGAGCCTGCGCTAGAGGTCGCCGTGGAGGAGGAGGTGGAGGAGGAGCGCGTCTTTTCCTTAAAGTCTGTGATGATGACGGTGACGTTGCCTACAGTTACTGCCAACTGCTGTGCAGTGCTCCTGTCCACGTTTTTCAGTCGGGGCCTGAAAGCAGTACCATGGGGGACAGCCGATTAAATACACCAGATTAAAACGATTTCTGGCAGATGTCACCAATACACAGAGATTTCAAGACACTGCGGCAACGCATCTAAATTGTCACCACCTTCCAGAGCTCACCACAGACCTGCCGATTAACAGGAGCACCACAGAAACCACCCTCCGTTAGCAAAGCCCCAGGCCCCTCCAAAACTACTATCAACTTGTCTGCCTCCTGTCTGGCCACAAGGATATAAAAGTGGCTCCTATACACAGGTATTGCGCTAACAGCTTCAGGCCTCACTCTTCGCTCCACTTCCTTAGCCTGCGAACCCGCAGGTACAAAGCATCTGGGTTCTGGACTGTGACGACACAGACCCGAGCAGCCCTACCGGACTGCGCCCTGGCTCCCAATACCTGGAGGTGTGACTCGAGTCGCTGGTCCGCGTGGTGGCGTTTGCAGACTGTATACTGTTCACTTCGCTAGGAGGGTCTTTCAGAAGATCGGACTTTGGTCTAAGGGGGGAACCAAAAGAGGCATTTGAAAGATGCACTGGTCCCCCTGCGAAACCACACGCCCTGAGCGGCCCGGGCTTACTTGGTTTTCTTGCTGGCGCTCTTTTTGGTGGCACTGGGGCTGGCCTCCTTCTCCTTCTCGGGCCTCTCCCGGTCCTGCTTCTCCACCTTCTCCTTCTTCTCCTTCTTGGGGGGTGGCGGGGTGGCGTACTGCTGGGCCACCTGCTGGGCCACCAGCTGGGAGTTGATGCGAGGTTTTCTAGAACAGTCGAGGGCAGACACATCATTATTTGCTTTATAAACACTTCTTTCCATTTATTTTGGTCTCCCGATGTCTCGGGTATTTATTTTATCACTGGTCTCTGAGAGCTCACTTACATGGTGCTACTTCTACATCACTATGTCCATGTGGCTCGGATGCGTCCACAAGACGTTCCCTCTTTCAAAATCGCTTTCTGTGCCTCTACCTTAATGACATACGCACATGCTCACACAAACAGTAAACAATGCCTTTCGGCCAATAAAAAGGACACGCTTTCTAAAAGTGTTGGGAACACCACTTCTTTTGAGCTGTCTTGATTTTGAGCTGTCAGCTTTCAAATACTCCCACTGCAGAGGGTTAATCTCATTTTATTAAATGGACACTGGTAATTCCTTAAAAAGAGAATAAAATAACAAGTGACATTCACTCCTGAATCCAATTATTCCAACTTGGTCTGCTCCCTTGCAGCTCTGTGATTGGCACAGACAACACATATAGAGCAATAAAAGGTAACTGTGGTTTGCACTAGCTCCCCAAGGGGGTGAAGACTGAAAGTCACTATAAAAAAATCTTAAGTGACACACTCACTGTGATGTCAACCACTATGTCCCCCGCCAACCTCCAACTGATACTGGCTCTCAACACTACTGTTTACAAATTATAAGTGGTACCAAACACTTCTCACAATTACCATTTAGACCCAAATGGGACAGGAAGAAAGGAAAGCCTATACAAGGAAAGACTAATTTAAAAAGACAGTCCCATCTAGATGGACATGTACAGCATAATAAACTCTCCAAGTACAAGGTAGGGAAACGGATCCGTTCATGAGGTGAAAGGACTGGTTGCCACAACATAACGATCCCCTTCAGACCCTACAGCTCCCTCCCCATTCCCCAGGAGGGAGGACTGGACAAAAGGAAAACCTAGGAAAAACAAAACAAAAAGAGAGCTGCTAGATACAGGACATGCTGGCCCCTCCGCTAGGCACGTTCGCTGGGTTACCGAAGCACCTCTTGGGAGCAGGTGTGCAGAAGGCAGGCAGGACAAGGAGGACAGGCGCTCACCCCACGCCTGCATCAAGGTGAGCCTGAGTGTGGGAGGCAGTGGGTTTGCTCTGAGGGTTGCGGTACTACTTGGTGGTGGTGCGCCTTTGCCAGAAAACACTCACAAAGGCGCAATCTCAGAGCCAGTCTCCTGTGGGCCTCCAGCAACATAAGCCTTGGTCGCAGGGTGCCACCCCAGGAAAGCCTGTCAGGTACACCTCAGCCTGGATCACAAACGGCCTCACATGTCACTGAGCAAGGGATTCAAACACGGATGGGAAGTCTCCCTAGAAAGGGAGGAACGTACTTACTCTAAGCCCGGGCCCCAAATGGCACAGGACCCCACGTGAAAAGTACTTCCTCTTTCTGCAGGTTCTAACAGAGGCAGCAGCAGTCATCCTGACAGTGGCCCCCCTGAGAAAAGCGGGGCTGCGTCAACACTCACAGAGAAGACAGCCGCCACTAGAAACGTCTCACAAACACTTCAGGGGACACACCAGATGGGCTCTCTACAGGGATCACCACACAGTTTAAGTCAGTGCTGCACACTAACCAGGACTCAGCGCTAACACTGAATAAACCATTAAACCTTTAGGGAAACTACACCTTGAGGAGAGTGTCAATTCCTCCAGCACGTGTACTTTAACTTACTCCAGGGAAATCTGGTCCAAGAGTGTCTTCCACAGAGAGTCACAGGCTCGCCAGGTGCCTGCCAGAGATGCCAGCCTCCTCACCAAGCTCAGCCAATCAGTTAAGAGGAGGCTGTCTCGCACCAGGACACCCTACCACATTCTGTGATGCCACTTACCACAGGCCACTGTAACTGCAAATCACTGTATACTCCTCAATGGCAAAGCAGCACTTTAATCGTCTTTGTTAAAAAAATTACCTACTGGGTGAAGAATAAACAAACATCGCACAGAAAGACAAAGTAGAATGAGGACTGAGAAGAGGGCCGTAGCTTTAGTGACCCAGGAGGCCACTGCCAACTTTTAGAACAGGCCATGTGGGATCAGGGCTGCAAAGATTAAGGGGCTCAAGACCCCAGAGGGCTAATTCAGAGGAAACAAGAAGCTTCTTTGAGAACCATGGTGTTGAGGGAGCACATGGCTCTCACATGCTCATGAGAAAATGAACTTGACGAGAATGGTTGTGTTCCTCTCCTCTAACAGTCAACCAAAAATCAAAATTTCACAAATGAAAAGGACCCAAGACTATCTGGTATCTGACTGTTATCAAGAAATATGGAGTGTTTGCTAAATCTACCTGTGTTGTCAAAATTAGTGCTGTGTTCTAAATGCCACAGATCTATGTCCTCAGTAACAACCTAACTCGGCCCTCCTCACACCTCAGCAACAGATGAGCACTTATTACTTTAATTACTACAGCCGCTAGTTCAAGTTGCTCCCCCAGAGCCGGGACCATGGATGAGGTAGGAAAGTACACCTAATTTACTTTGAAAAGGCGCACAGTGTTTCTGAACAAAAAGCATACCGACACTTAACGGTACAAAAAGCAATGCTCTTTTGGAAGGGGAAGGTAAGCAAACCAGAAGGCAGGGCACCAGTATCAGGATCCCACAGATCTCTTGTTCTTGCAGTGAAGGTGCTGCAGTAGCCATGCTGCTCTGGCAGCTCTTGCCATCTGTCCCCTCATTTCTAGGCTACTCTGCTGACTGCGTGCGACAGAATGGAAATGGTCAATCTCCAGTAACAGAGCTACACACACTTCACTACTGTGAGGCCAAAATCCAGCCACCTTCCAGATCAGACATCACCAACTGCGCCTGAGGGGGAAGAGGCACACCGGAGCACGGGCCACAGGACAGGCGCACCACGAGGCCATGCAGCACAGGATCCTCTAGAGGAGGCATTCTGTCTCCATTTTAAAAATTAAGACGGAGAAGCAGAGTGACTAAGAAACTTATCTAAGGATTAGTTAACTGGTTGAGCTGGGATTTTTAACCCAGATCCATCTGGACTCTCCATGGGCTCCTTATAAAGGTAACTGCAGATGAATCTCTCCACCTTTGAAGAGCCCACACTTGTTTATACGTGTGTCTGCATATATGGGGTGGGGGTGGGTGATGTGGCTTGAGCACAGATTGCTAGGGATGAAAAACTCAGGTCACCCCCCCAGGCTACAGTTTTGCTAGACACCTCCCGAGAGTCCCATTACCCTCATTAGTCTCATCAGCTTTACTCTGGCAAGAGGAAGACCACTGGGGTGTACTTATGGGAAGAGAAAGGGCAGGAGGAGCTGACAAGAATGCTCTCCCCTGCCTTTGGAACACTGCCTGTAAGGAATGAACCCTGATGACGATCCTAAACACGGCTGGCCACGAGGAAGAGTTCCTTTCCACAGATTTAGGCTGCTCAATGAAGTCTTCTCAGTATCACACAACAAAATGTAAACAGCTCGTTCAATGGGCAGAACTTTCAACAGGCTGCAGAAAGTCAATTCTCCAATATGTAGCTGAGAGTCTGGGTTCTCCAAAATTACCTGTTTCCCAGCGAACAAACCTTAAATAAAAAATTAACAGTCTTCACAATACAGTGGAAGACATTAGATGACAGAACACAGCTAACAGCTTTTGGTGTCTAAGCTTCCAATGAAAGCTAATCAACCAACAACAACAAATAAAAAGCCCCACTTGACCAAAAATGCTGTAAGCAGCGGGCCTGGTTTCCTTTATGAGTAACTTTGGCACCAAACAAGTTTTTTGTATCGTCGCCTTCTTCAGGGCTATATATTTTAAAGCAAAATAAACAAGCAGAAGAGAAACAGACTCGTAGATACAGAAAACATTATGACAGCTGCCAGATGGAAGGGGGGTTGAGTGGAAAGGTGAAGGGATTAAGAAAAGTTACAGAATAGTCGAGGGGATATAAAGAACAGCATAGTACACATAATCAGTGATACTGCAGTAGTATGTGTGGGGTCAGAGGGTACTAGGCTCACTGGAGTGATCTTTTTAAGATATATAAATGTCCAATCGCTATGCTGTACACCTGAAACTAATATAATACTGTACATGTCAACTGTAATTGAAAAATAAGACTACTTTTTATGAAAAAAAGTCTTAAAATTATTTTATAAGATCTATTGTTATTTCAAGAGCTTACAGATGAGTATCTGTTGTGAAAATGGAATAACAGACATCATCAGGAAAACATTCTACTTGTTTGCATTTAAACAGCTAGTATTTCAGAAAAGTCCATTCCATAAAAAGTGGAATACACCTTACCACTCGTGCCTCAGGCTTCTTTGTACCTCACTACCATAGCAGCAACAGGGCAGATATGTCCTTATGGTTCAGGCGACAGAACAAAAGGCATCTCTAACAAATCGCAGCTTTTCCTATGTCCAACCCTTCCCTAAATTATCATTTGTGTGTTTTGCAACTTACAGAATTCCATCTGGTGTTTCACTTTTCAATTAAAATACACCAAAGGCTCTAAAATCAGACAACTCAGCCATCAAGAAGGAAAGGGGTACTTTACAATTTAAAAATGCCTTCCAGTCAGCTCCCGCTGCCCTGGAGTCCCCTGGACATTGCCTTTACAAGCCCCAGCCCCTCGCTTGCCTGGCAATCTGTTTGCTGAGGAAGGACCAGCCTCAAGGTTTAGCAACTCTGAGAGTGTTTTTCTACTTACTCCCTCTATCAGGAGCCCGCGATTCTTTAGGACAGGTCACTTCGTGGGGCTGTAATCACAAGGAGTCTCTCCACACACAGTTTTCCTGTCCCTACACTCAAAGGGTCATTCTACACATGTGCATTGGGCCAGTGGCGATAAGCATGAATTTTTGCATTATGATGTCCCAAAACTTAGTACTAGCTGGGAACACAGCAAAGTACTCTGTGTGTGGCCATCAAGCAACAACACCTGCTAACTAAACATTCTAAAAATAAAATGGGAACAACAGTAAATCCAACAGCAGGGACTGAGTAGGCAAAAAGTGTAAAAATGCTTTATAAACTGCACATTTTTTTTCTTTGCAAAAGTACCTTGTTAAAGCCACAATGAGGTTAACAGATCTGCTATCTGTCTGAACTGGTCTGCATAGAATAGTGCATTCCAAGTTGCAAACAATCAAACTGCAAATACATTTGTAGGATACAATCCACTTTTGAGTAAAGCCTGCATTTATCTAAGGCAGTGTAAGTGTTAATTATCAGAGTGTCTGTCTATCCCAACAATACCTTCCACTACACAGAATGGCCCCTGGCTTTGATGACTAACACAAAAAAGAGGTTTCTGTTCATTTTACCCACAGCTCCGAATCACTCTACTGTTTTAAATGCCAAAGATAACAGAGAGGAGAAATGCTGGGAGTGGAACACAGAAGTTAAAGAGTTCAAACTCCAACATTAACAACCATGAGCCCTTATGTCTGACGGGTCCGAGAGTTATCAAGATGACTACTTATGTAGGGTCTAATCACTGGGGTGTACACCTGAAACTAATACAATACTTTGTCAAATGTCATTGAAAAGTAAAAAGTGACTTTAAAATAAATGTCACACACACAAAATAACCATGAGACCTTAAAAAGTGATATAAAACTTTTTAAAAAAATCTAGGAATGTACAGAACATTCTTGAAGCGAGCAGGCTACTTTAGGCTCTTTCTCCTCCACTTGTGCTTTTTGTTAAATGACTAGCACCCCATTCAGCCTCAACAATTCTAAAACATAAACATAGGTTAGCCACTAAAAAAAGAGCGGGTTAACAACCAGACCAAAGAGAATCAGAATCAGACTATTAGTTTGATATTCTTTCAACCACCATGCTAGGCTGAGAGCTTTTTAATAAAAGGTCTTAATACCTAAAAGTTTTCTGTACCTTTTTCATATTTGTGGTGGTGCTATCATTCAGTATTACTAAGAATCACCCATGTGATCCCAGTCCAATGAACAATAAATAACATGTGAGGACATATGGTAGATACTTTGGACATATGGGTTTACAAGTAAATTCCCAGGGAGTTTCCAGATAAGTGCTTTCTTTGCAGTTATTTTAAGGGACTGAGAACCTTAAGAGAACACTGGACAAATAGTCACCTGTTCAGCTACGGGAAAACGAAACCACACAGCAGCTCCAACCTAACTCTTCCCTGATGCAGGAACGTTAAGACCTTGTACTAGCTGCTAGTCCCAGTGACAATGGTGCCCTTTCAGCTTGCTGGTTCAGGTCCCATCAACATCACTTGGACCTAGCTGGCTCTGCTCTGGAAAGCCTAGTCCTCACAGCCAGCGCTGCTCTTGCCATAGCGTCAGGCCATCACCATCAAGTGATGGGTGACTCAAAAGTCCAGTCGCTTTGCTAGGTCATATGTTGCATGGCATTATTAATTTCCCTCTGCTCCCTAAAGAGTCTCTCTTCTTCCTGTTCTTTTCTCTCCTAAATAGTTCTTGCCCCTCTCATGTAAACACTTGTCTATATGAAATTTCTCAACTCTTCTAGCTCATCTTCTAGAATGAGCCAGTGGATGACCTAAAGGGGTCTTAGTCTGCATTCTAGGTAATTCTTTCCCATCAGTACATATCCATGACTCAGGAGAACCTCTCTGCTCTATCTGTACCGGAAAACTAGCTATTTCCCTTCAAACTGACTCCAAATTATCCAATAAAAAACACAAAAACTCATGGACACAAACAACAGTGTGGTGATTGCGGGGTGTGGGTGGGTGGGTGCAGGTGGAAGAGTAGGTATCCGGGGGAAAAATGGTGATTGAAAAAAATACAAAAATACAAACCATTCCCTTTCTCCCACCTACTTTCCTTCTGGTCACCTTCACGGTGTTAGGGAGAGTATGGACTTAGAGTTAGCATAGCCTTTGGACTTTTGTCCAGACCCTGCTACCAAGCTCAGGTGAATTACTCAAAATGAAAAATGGGGCCAACACCTAACTTAAGTGTTGATGTCAAGATTAAATAGGGCCAAGGTCACTTAGCTGTTGCCATAGTATATGCACATACAACATGTAGATATTCAACAAAATAATTTCCCTTATCCAAAGCACTACTTTCCAGCTGTGGATGTATCTACCACCCTGTCTCAGTACTGGGAGGTAAATGGGAAGATTTACAGGTAAAAGAGGCTTGTAAGTCTTCCTCCAAGACGTGGTTCTAGAGACAGAAGCCCTTCATGTTCGTGCTCTCAAGGTAACTGTGCTGTGCAGCAGCAACAGCAGCACTAAGGATCCTCACTGACTTAACAGCCACTTTTTCTGCGTATTTCAGAGGATTTTGATTTTGCAGATATTCCTTTTAAAAGAGGATGCCTTTAAGGAGGCCACCAGACTTCTACTGTATGATACACATGGTGCTACACACACACTCACAGATACAACTTGGTTAGGAGCTGGCTCCAAGAGAATTAACAAACCATCCAACTTACTAAACAGCAGAATCTGAAACGTTCTATGAGCTACAAGTGGTTTAGATTCTTGAAAACAAAACACCTATTTTATAAGCCACCCTGGCAGCAACAGATAGGTTATCTTAGCCTCTTAGGGGTTCACAAAACCCTCACAGAAGGGGTCTACAAGGCCACAGCTATTTCCATAATAGTTTTCCATAATAATTCTAAGATTACTAGCCAGGGCTGAAAATAAAAATTTTAAATTTACTAAACACAAGAACAACTTTCAAGAAGTGGGCTTAAGGTATTTCAACCACAGACTATAGATCTGGCTTCCTCTCCCCTTGGAGCCTAAAATAATTTTACTATGGTCATTCAAATAGTTTAAGTAAATGTCCCATAATAAATATGCCCTTTAGATCTCCCACAGCATTTCTCCAAAAGCAAGCCCACTGAAAAAGAACATTCAACTCACACCAAACCCTCAGAGCAAGCTAAAGACCTATGCTGCAGATGTGGTCAGAGTAGTACTGCAGGGTCACTGAGACAGTGGGAGTCTCACAGCAGCTGCTGGTCCTGCACAACAGGTGTAGTGGCGACACACCTTCCTCCACCTGCCGCATTTCTGAGGAGGAAAGCCCATGAAGGCATCCAATGTCTACTCTCTCCGGGCCACATCCCATGCTCTCAAACTCGGCTTGTGTAAAGAAGCAGAGATGTAACATGCCTTGTGCCAATCTCCTCTCCCCATTTCACCTCACACATTCTGGCTTATGTTTCCAAATTCATTAAACAGACTTTTCCGGAACCTCCTATACGCCGAGGCAGGGCACTGTTGATGCTTGGATGTAGACGTGCTCATTTTCCAAGGAGCTGGGTAAGATAGGACACAACAGACGTCAATGGCCTACATCTCTGGGGAAGGTCCTTTGTGTTTTATGGGGTTTAGCTTGCCACACAAGCTGGAACATCGCACTTTACAGGTGAAATACCTAACTCTCCCCTCTCTACTTTCTGTATTTCTTTTGGAATCTAACTCAGTGACGTCGGATGAGTTACACACTCTCTCCAAACTTCCGTTTCCTCGCTGGTAAAAATGACTAGAGTAAGTCATGTCTAAGGTTCCTTTAACTCAGACACTTCTATTCAATATTTAATAAAAACAACTAAATAGAGTATTTATTCTTAAGGCACAGGCAAGTTTGCAGTTTATGCTGTTAGTAACTCATTTAGCCCTTTTTTAAAAGTCAGGAATAAACATCATGAGGCACATTCTATGAACTATAGTGTTGGTTTAGCGACTTTGATATGACCTCTCCCTCCTCACAAAAAGACACAAAATTACCTTTTAAATCACATCAATGATTTAGGAGGAATCAGAGAAACTACAAATCTCTAAGCAAACATATTTTCAAATGCAAATAAACTTGATGATGAATCAGTTCTTTCTCCAAGAAACACTACACTAAAGCAATCCATATGCTCTGCAAATTATTTTATAGCTGTCAAAAATCCCATTTAAGATGCATTTAACCATTTTGAAATTACAGGTCATGTTCACAAAAACTGGGCACTTGCAAAACACACAAAAGAATTAGTAATTCTTCAAAGGAAAAAAAAAGCTATTGGATAATTCAAAGAAATCCAAGATCTAATGCATCAGTTGCCCTCTTCAGATCTTGGTTTCCTCATCTGCAAAATTAAAGAGTTTGACTAAATTAAGCTAACCTTTAAGGATTCCTTCAAATCTAATCCTTAAAACAGAAACACACATACTAGAAAATAACAGTTTTAACAGTTCATGGCCAAATTATGTTATAATGGGTCTCCCAAAACACTGGCAGTCAACATGTTCCAAAAGCCCAGCAGCACTTCAGAAGGATGTGTTAATTCAGGGTTCTTAGTCATGGCACTGCTGATGTTGTGGACCTCAGAATGCTTGCTGTGGGGGTTGTGCTTCTGCACTGTAAGGTGCTTAGTGGCATCCCTAGCCATCCCTACTCACTAGATGCCAGCAGCATAACCAACCCTGTTTTGACAGGCAAGAATCTTTCCAGACATTACCACATGTTCCCTGCCTGGGAAAATTACTTCCAAGAGAGAACCATTTATGTATACAAGAATATAAGGGACTAGAAATATTTACAAAAATGGGAAAGCATCCCATAAAAAATAGCATTTATATAAAAATTTTATCAAAGGTATCTGTCAAAAACATCTGTAATGTGTTCATCACTCTAATTGGTAAGGTTATAAGAAGGTAGGACTTAGGAGGAAGAATCCTAACAACTCATACATAATACCCTGATACTGTGGACTTTTTTTTTAAAACATATTAAGTTGTATGATCATGCTTCTCAAATATTTTGCAGTTTTATTAAATAAAGCCCTGTACTGCACAGCCGCACAGAGATTCAGTTGTCGTAAGATATATCACGTAAGACTGGTTAAACATGATGTGCTTGGTAATTCTACATATAGCTAAGCATCACATTGGTCAGGAACCTATCAGTTGCTTAAATCTAAGGAACATTATTTTAGTGAGTAGCACCTATTTTAGGAGAACCCAAGGTAATATGTAGAGAACCTCTGTGTATAACACCATCAGACCAGTCAGGCCAATCCCCAAACAGAGGCTGAGGGAGGACTATTTTGATGATATCTACACAGTTACAACTCTGACAGTTAATATCATCTATACTTCAGGCATTTCACGTTAATCACGTTCTTTATTTCCAGTAAGGGAAGGAAAATATTCAAATAGTTAAAAATCAGATGTGAATGAAGGTGAAGACTCTGAAACCACTAGTAGTGTACCAGCTAGATACACTAGCAATGAGTTTGAGAATTCCTTTAACTCAATAAATAGGATTTCGTTTTGCTGGAGCAGTGGGTGACCGTGTGACAGGTTGAAGATGGGAATTTATATAAATTTAAACAGTACAGTAAATTTTTGAATTAAATGTTGATCATACTTTGTTACACATGGATCAAACATTTCTAAGAAATAATCAGAAAATACAAAGATCTGGACAAGAACAGAAAACTGAATAAATAAGAGCTATTCTGAGACTACTGTCAATAGACACACAGCATGCTAACACACCCAACACACCTTAGTGCCTGGAAAAGCAGGCATGCACATATCAAAGTCACTTAAGCTAAAGAAAACATTTGCTGGAAAATCTCAATAACCAATTCTGTCTAAAGTGTATCCTTCCCATCCTGAAGGACCAAAAGAAGTGGTGTTTAGGACAATACATTAACAAGCATGTGCTCCCCCATCCATGAGTACTTCTCTTACGTACGCAAAATCCCAAAAGAACTTTCCTAGCAAGTAAGTGTGGGAGGCGGCAAATACTTATTCCTGGGAATACTCTGGTATATTCTCTCCTCTTCCTCCTCCTTCACACGCCACAAGGACCTCAGAACACTGCTACCACCTCCATCGCCACATCTTCAATGTCCTCTCCCCTTCGAGTCCAAACACTTCCCTCCACAGTTGTCCTATTAAGACACTGTTCCAATTTTCCGTCTTCCCTCTAGTTATATCTTGCATGATACTATTGAGACCATATGTCCAGGGAAAAAAGTCCAACTTATTTCTCTGCTTGAACTCTGCCACCACCTGGGGTGTACGGAAGGAAATCTTAACTCTCTGACCCTCACAACCGAGTTCCAACATTCCTTACCAGCTGCCTTTCCTCCACTCACCACCCAGGCTGCTTCTGAGTTTTAGCTCGAGCCACACAGGACTTGATCTTTTCAAAAGATACTTGACCACTTGCTTATCTGCTGGTCCCGGTCCCTACGCTTCTGAAATGACCTTCCGCATACTTTACCTGCAGAACCCACACCTACTTTAAAATCCAGCTTAAATGCCAGCATTTTCCCAACTTCTCCTGCCAAATAACAGTTTGTGGCCAGATCTGTGGGGTTCTCACACCACCTCTGCTACTTAATGTTCTATCTTATAATATCACCCTATTTACCTGTCACTCCCTACTAGATTATGAACATCTCTGAGGCAGTAGTGACCTTTAAATTTTATGCTATACTTGCCAAACTTGCTTCAAAATAATCAGTTGCTCCTGATAGTAGCTCAGTTAGTACTGGCTACAGAAATGCATGTCCTCTGTGTAAGGTGGTACAGACAGCAGATACTGGGCTCAGAACCTTTGTATAACTCACCTTTCATACCGCCATTCCCAAGCAAAAAGCCTAGGACATAGAAGGGTCTCAATGAATATAAAGACCTACCCCAGTGATAGTTTAAAAGAGGGGAAGGGAAGGAAATTCACAGGTGCTTCCTGTACGGAGGCACTGTGATGAGTGTTCCACATTCTCACAACTTTTTGAAGTTGTTGAACGAACTGAAGCCTAAAGATCCAACAGTAAAAAGAAAGCTCAAGCAAGTAGAGTTTAAGCCAAGTGTATGCTCTTTGTACTAATTCACACTGCCCACCCAAAGAACCTTGAGAAGGCGGCAAAGGAACTGAAGCCAATCGAAGTGAAAAAAACAAAGAAAGTGGTATACTATTAAAGAGAGACGAAGTGTCCAGGCAAGAATAGCTGACAATATTAAAAGCTGCAGCAAGCAATGGAAAACGGGTCCCTGAACCTGCCAGTCTCCTTCCCTAGATTACACATATGCCCCTTACTCCACTCCCCCCTCCTCTGCTCCTACCTCAAATATCCCAACTACGTGATCACATCCCACCTACACTCACTACCTACAGGTATGAAAAAGCAGCTTGGACCTTCTGTCCACAGTGCTGTGTTTTTAACTATCTAGGGCCAAGGAAGTAGGGCAAAATTCTTTGGAAGTCAAGTCTTAAATCCTTCAGAAATGCTCTTGATCTTTTCTGTTTCTCTATCAAAGTAAAAAAGATCTATGGGTAAGAACAACTTACTCCTCGAAGCATGACACAATCTGCATACTTCACCCTAGAAAAACCACAGTATCACAAGAGTAGGTATTGTGGCATCAAGCGGGATTCTCACATTACCATCAAGCTCTCCAATTACATAGATTTACCTAAATCCTGAACTTATACAAAGGGATATGTGGACACACTAGGATGGTGGTAGAGTACATACATGCACAGCCGCCATCATCCCATACAAGAAGTTTTCAAGTTGATATCCCACTCAATTAAGTCTCTATCTACCTTTGGTATCAAAGTAAGCCAATCTGCATGCCCTGTAATAAGTCTGCAGTAAGGTAAGAATCCTATTATGTTCTATAAATGACTTTGAAATGTCTTTTTAAAAAATACTTCTTTCCTCTTTTTTCTTTTTAATCCTCACCTGAGGATATTGTTTCCATTGCTTTTCAGAGAGGGTGGAAAGAGAAGGAGGGAGATCAATGTGAGAGACACACATCAATTGGTGGCCTCCTACACATTCGCCAACTGGGACTGGGGATCAAGCCTGCAAATGAGGACGTGCCCTTGACCAGAATCAAACCTGAGACCCTCCAGTCTGCAGGCCGACGCTCTAACCACTGCGCCAAACCAGCTGGGGCAATACTTCTTTCCTCTTAAGCTAAGTTGCTGCAAGTTCACTTTCTTCAAAGATTTGCTGATTATATGCATATATGTATAACCGATGAACAAAGACAATAACATATTTTTTTTAAAAAAATTGTCCCTCAAATTTGGGTTTGTCTCATGTTTTTTCTTTTCTTTTTTTAAATCTTCACCTGAAGGTATGTTTTCATTCATTTTAGAGACAGAGGAAGGGGGAGGGAGGGAGGGAAGTCCATGTGACAGAGAAACCTGGACCGGTGACTTCCCCTAGGCACTCCCGACCAAGGATCAAACCTACAACCTTCTGGTGTCCAGGACGATGCCTCAACCAACTGAGCGGCCTGGCCAGGGCTGTCTGGTGTTTTCTTATGGTCAGAATGAAGTTAAACGTTTTGATAATGTCACAGCAAAGATGTATGTCCTCCTGGGACATCATATCAAGGGGTCGAGGATATTTCCACATCTTATTAGTGGTGATATTAAGATGATCACTAGGCTACAGTGGTGTCTATCAGCTTTCTTCACTTTGTATCTTAGAAAAGATATTTTGAGACTATACGTATAAACTTTCACCCAGTAACGTCAGCATCCAAATGTTATGAAAAAGTACTATTGTTTTGTTGTTTTTTTGCCTAATGGTGATTTTCTAGTTCCACCTTTCCCTCCGCACTTACTGACACTCTTGTGTGTTTCTTCTCTCCCATTTATTTACTCATGCTATTATTTATATATGCATAAATTCAAGAATATTTTTTTATCCTATATGTTAAAATCCAGTACTACCATTATTTACATTTTGTTGCTCAAACTGCTCCAGCTTTTGGAGCTGCCACCAGGAGCTCTTTCATCAGGTTGAAATCTTTTGATAAGCCCTCATCCTTTGAGCCTTTAGAATTAAGAGCTTTTAGGAACAAATAAATGTTCCTTAGACTATTTTACATTCCTAAGCACTGTACTAAAAAAATCAAAACCCATTACAGACTAGCCAGAGAAAATAAAATAACTTGTCCTGCAAAGCAATAAATTCTTACATCCTATCCTAGTTAGCATTATATTCCAGGCTGCATAACCTTTAACCAAAGCTGGGTGGTGTCTCAGAAAGTGGGAGCTCTGATCTCATAATGAGTACATTTTCTGAGATTATACTCACTAACAGAAAGCTGCTGTGTTCTAGAGACACTTGATCCTCACAAACATTTTGTAGTCAGAGGTAAAAATGCCAGGAGGAATAATGACAGATGTCAGACAAAGTGTTCTTAAAACATAATATGTATTTTTCTGGTATTCTGGGGGAGGGAAAGGGACAAGATTTCAAACTCTGGAACAATCTGGAGATATTTTGCCCGGGAAAAGGGTACAAGGGCCAAAGCATGTTCCAAAGAAGACTAAGTAGTCTCTGTTGGAGGAAAATAACAAAGAAACTGTTCCTTCTGACTTTATTTAGCCCTCTCCACAACTCTAGAAGAACTAAAGACTAGTGGGACCTCTAAAATCACTCCCTGCTTGTAGCTGCATGGTCACCTGCCATCCACACACACAAACAAACAAGAGGACTAGGAAGAGCAACAAACAAGTGCTGAGGTTTGCTGACTTGGCCAATTTTTGTCTAGGTTAAATTTTAATGAGGTACTATTTAGATACAACAAAACGCACAATTTTAAGAGTATAGTTTACATTTTGACACGTGTACACATCAGTGTAATCGCTATCTCCAACCAAGGTTCCTTTGTGTCCCTTCCCAGACAATCCCTACTTCCAGCTCCAGGAGGTCACCGATTTTGTTGTCTCACTATGGATTAAGTTTGTCTTTTCCTGGAGTTTCACATAAATGGAATTATGCGGCATATATTCTTCGTTTTGTATATGAATACTTTCATTGAGCAAAATATCTCCGAGATTTGTCCGTGTTGCTGTGTGTTTTATTTGCCTGGCCTCCTACTGATGGACATCTGGGCTGTTCCCAGTTCTTAGTTATCACGAATAAAGCTGCTTTGAACATTCACGTGCAAGTCTTTGTGTGGACATGTTTTCATTTCCCTTGGCTAAAATACCTATGGCAAGTGTGTATTTAACTTTATAAGAAACCGCCAAACTCTTATATTCAAAGTGATTGTACCATCTTACATTTCCTGCAGCCAAGTACAGGCTTCCAACTGCTCCACATCCGCAACTGCACTCGGGAGGGTCAGCGTTTTTCATTGGAGCCACTCCAGTGGATTCCCAGTAGAATCTCTGTGGCTATACCTTACAGTCCCCAGTGAGTAATGGTGGTGATCCACCTTTGCCCAGGACACACTTCCACACAAGCACAGGTGATGGCTTTTACTACATTTGTGTAGATCAACGAGCTTATCAATATGGTAACTGTCAAAGCTGGGCAACGGGCAGAGACTGTTGTCTCTTGTGTGTTTAAATTGTGTCAAGAAAACCTAAAAATAAATAAACCTTATTTATGCCATCTGCTGGGTGGCACGCCCAGGTAATGTCTTAATGTCTAAACTGAGGAACCAAGGTACAGGAAGAGAATGAAAGTAAAAGGACAACGACTTGTCTAATCTGGGCTCACAGTAATAGAATAAAGCTTTTTTGACTCTGGTCTAAACAGCTTTCCAAGAACCTATTATCAACTAACTAAAAATTACCCAGCTGACCCAAACGAGCAAGGTTTTTAAAAATCAGTAGACAGGTGACGAACTGGAAAAGATAGCTGGAGGACTAGCTAGCACTTCAGATGACAGAATGAGAATCTGAAGAGGTTCAGCGAACTGCAATAATAAATTCAAGACCAAGACTTGGTTTTTACACGATAGTAGTATTTATGGAGATGAACTGCTTGCTGTGTCTCTTAATCTGAATGCAGCTGGCTTAGTGAAGATTGGCAGATGCTAAGAAAGCAAAATTTCAGCCCTAGTTCTTTTTAATCAATGTGCAGAATGACTTACAACAAAGAACCACAGCCTTCAGTCTGTTTTCCCACCTGTTGAAAGAGAAAATATCTGTCCTACCTCTCCCTCAACATGGTTGAGGATAAAATGTTGGAACCAGTCAAATACTGTAAACACTTGAGGGGTAATTTGGGTTTTCCCATTCACACATATATATGTTCATAAAGCAAACTCAAGTTTTAAGAACTTTGGTTTTAGTGAAAAGAGAAAAATATTTTTCCAAGTTTTATACCAATATATGCCTCAGAGGGCTGATACTACATAAACACTCCCACAAGAAAAAAGACAAACCTTAACTGCCATCCTACATTTACTGAGCGTCGCCAGTGATTCATGAGTGAATTTCCTGGAAAAGTAAATCTGCCCAGTGTCAAATCGTTTTTAAAAATTAGTTTTAAAAAATGGTATTCCATATTTCTCATATTATTGAACACGACATGGAAAACAGCTTAGCTTTCTGATTACGTGAGGCCGCCGTCCCCGCAAGATTCCCTGGAGAAGTATGCGGAGCTGGAGCAGCTTATCTGGCCAAGCCACCGTTTCCATGGTGCCCATCAATGGTGCTGTCTTTGAGTTATGCCATCTGTTACCCTAGGGGCTGTTCATTTAAGAGCCATCCACACTCAGTCCCAGCCCTCATCTGGGAGACCAAAACACAGTTAACATAACATGCTAGAATTGAGAATGCAATTGTCTCAGAAACAGATTACAATGGAGTCTACTTCTAAGCACTAGTTCAGTACCTTCTCCAAGAACAATTTTTGTAAATGAGTTACTGCATTAAATCCATCGATTATAAAAAATACATTTAAAGCTTCCTCCCAGTTAACTGTTCTTAATAAATAAGCTACAGCCATGTTATCTCAATATGTATGCACATTCCAAACTTAAAATCCAGTAAGAACAAACACTTCAAGAAGACACACAGGCTTCAGTAAACACATTCATTCTGTAAGTATAAAATATTATCTTACGGGAATGACAAATAGAATAATTCAAGACCAAAACCCTTCCCTTCAAACACAGCTAGGAAATATACAGTATTTTTGATTGATAGGGATATAGGTGAAGACTTATCAGCTAACCATTAAATCTTAATCATAGAAGAGGTGTTTCTTAAAACCCAGAAAATGACCCTTCTTCTCCTGAAAGAATCAGCGAACTCAATTCCTAATTTTTACAAAAGTACAAAACTCTAAATAATATTATCATTTAAATTTATCTGTTATGAATAACAATAGAATTACTTTCATTCAACCTTTTCAGCTACTGAAGAACATGATGGGCCCCTCGATAACTAAGCTCTGGCAAAACTGAACAAACTACCCCACAGTTAGGGAAAATACAAACACATTTAAAGCAGAGACATGGTAAGCAGAGCGAGTGCTTAGCTGCAGGGAGACACAGCACCCGGCAATCCCCTACTCTAATTTGTTGAGTAGTTATCCGCAGCCCAAGACCCATTGGCTGTACTGACTAGTCCGGACAAGAAAGCTGACAGTCAAGCTTCCATGTGGCACTTAAGCTCCTGAAAAGCCCATCTGTGGATCAATTGGGTCTTGCTGGATGCCCCAATTTGGTCAGTGCACAGCTGCACTGCTGAGAAGAAATCACAGTGCTTCAGGAAACAGCAGACAGAGATGTTTGCTTCTGGCTGTGCTCTCTCAGGGAGGACAGGGTTTTCGAATCTATACTCATCTAACAGTCTCCTAAATGCAAAAGTGACCCACTAGGTGCTATAAGAAAATGAAAACACGTAAGACGAGGACCATAATGGGCCACAGCAGGATAAATACCAAAAAAGTACAAAGTGAATGAGTTTCATGCAAAGAGGAAGACAGGTCCAGCTGGTGTGATGAGATAACCTGGGGGGGGGGAAGGAAGCTTCACATAGACTCTAGGGATGTCCAAACCCTTCAAGATGTAGTTTGGACTTGTCATGGGTGACTCACAGAAACCTAGAGTGTCTGTCAAGTAGTGTTTGCAATGTGCAAATAGATGTTTAAGAAATACATTGAGAAACATACCAGTATCCTCTTTAAGGTTCACAATAGATAGTAAACATTAAAGACCTAGAAGTTTTATGGTAAACCTGTGTAACTTTGTTTGTACCCAGTGATTCCACATTTATTTGATCACAGAATCCTCTTTGGTTTTGCCTGTTTTCTGTTTTTATTTACTGAATTCGTAACTTTCGGAGGGTTCTGTTTCTGTTCCACTGTTTCACCATCAACCTGAAGCTTAAGGACTAGTGCCCTTTCTTTTGCAAAGAGTGGAGAAAAAGTGGTATTCTCTCAGTTACCTAAAGGAAGTTGCGATTCATTGTTTTTCGTTTTTCTAGTAGTAAAAGTTAACTCCAAAATGTGCTGAGTATTTGTGATAAAAAGTCTGAGTTAGTAACCAACATAGTAATGACATTATACCTTTTACTCACTACAATTCTGAGGGCAATCTGATGGCAGCTGCCTGATTATAAATGCTGTCCAGGAATGCTACTGGTATCCTTCACTTTTTGAAAATTTGCATAAGCCACTTGCTTTTACGGAAGACCTACATTAGTACCTGTATTTCATAATAAATAATCTGAAAAGGACTTGCACTTTTATGAAGAAAGGCAAAAAGCGAAATAACGTCTGGCATTTGTTTTGCAGCAGCCACTATAGAGGCAGCGTGCACCCCAGGCCCTGCCAAGCTCCTCCCTGGAACCACATTCAGCATCTCAGCATCCAGCTGCCAGAGCTTGGAACTGTGTCTGTGAGCATCTGTGCTTTTTCTCATTTATTTTGTGAGTTAACAACATTGTCCTAAGGTATCACAAAGCCTAAGAGGGTTCATAAGGGTGTATATAACTGGACGTAATTAAATGTGTTGAGCTTGGTATGGGAAATAACGACTGTGTATGCTTGAAGTTGGGAGTGTCCGCCATTCACACTATTTATATGCAAAGAGAAAGAACCTTGAAAGCTGTAGAAATTCCTGTTGCCAAGTGCTGAGGAAAGAGAGATAAAGAACACTCTCTGTATCTCAAATGAAGTCTTCAGTAGTTCTTAACATGGGTGGGTAGGGTCTTTCTTGGAGGCTCTTATCAATGTGATAAAAACTATCAACCTACTTGGAAAAGAGTACACACAGGAGTCAGCGTCTGCATGCCATTTTTAGATTTGTAGATCCCATGGTTATGACTGGTTCAGCAAAGGCAAGTTTATACAGAAACAAATAAGAACAAGGGTGGCTATGATCCCATGTGGAACTCACAGGATCTTGGGATGTTCCTGCTCAAGCTGCCTGATTCTTCCCTTATCAACTACGCAAACTCAGCGTTTAAGTTGTAAAATTGGGTTATGCCCTGAACAGTATCCAAAAACTTAGCTAAATTAAAATGATTGAAAATAGACATACACAAACATCATTCTACCTTTACCCCACAGACATAGTCACCTACATTCATTCTTTTTAAAAAAATGTTTTTATTGATTTCAGAGAGAGGAAGGGAGAGAGATAGAAACATCAATGACGAGAGAGTAGGCATTGATCGGCTGCCTCCTGCACACCCCCTGCTGGGGATCCAGCCCACAACCTGGGCATGTGCCCTGACCAGGAATCGAACTGCAGTCTCCCGGATCCTAGGTGGATGCCCAACCACTGAGCCACGGTGGCAGGGCATCACCTACATTATCTCCATTAAGGTGTAATTTAAAATCCACATTAAGGGATCATTCCATCTTTCCCTCTCCAGTCCCACCCCATCAGTGCATTTTATTACAGAAGAACTAACAGGAGTTTTTACTTTTTAACTTGTTTATCCATTCTTAAATCGAGTTTTGGCTTGTGTACTTAATTTTCCTAAATAAATTTTAAGTATTTTGTGATCGAGAATAGTTTTCACATTCTTTTTTAAAATCTGAGCTCCTGGAAAGTATTACCTTGAACATTAATATTACCAATATCCAGTATTACAGGATTGAGAGATGTGTTTCTTTTCTCCTGTGATACCTTGAGTAGCTCTGAATTCAAAATCTGCACTTTGAAGTCTGCTCAGAAAAAAAGGTGTTCTTGAACATATCCCTGTAGGCGGGAATGAGTCTTTACACAAACATCTGTTGAATCTTCTTCACAGCCACATGCACTGGGCCCAGTTTGCAAATATGAATTAAGAGTTTAGATAGACCTCAAGCAGATCCCCGAGGGAACTGATGGGGGCAGACTAAAATGGGATGGCTTGGGTTGCGATGAATTCCACAGGCTTGTGTAGCAAAGCTGTCCATATAAAATTCATGTATATACATAAATACAAATGTGTGTGTGTGATAAAATCATCCCAGTTCACGGCAAAGGCATCTCCCAAAAGCAGAGATGTGGCCTCTCCTGGAGGCGTCCAATCAATCAGCCTTCCTTCCATATAAACCAAGTCCAGTGTCACCATGCCTCTGCCTCATCTCAGACACACCAACAGCATACACCTTTCCAGACAGAGACACACACACGTGCCTGCCCACATCCCTCCAGCAACCCCCAAATCTGCCCCATACAGGCACACACATCCCTCAAACACACATGCTCTTCAAACACACATACACTGATACCAACAAAATATACACAGATATACCATCCAAACAAACCAGTACTCTGTACTTAATGGCATACATCTAACAAACAGAATATGACTTAGGTGACTTTTGAACTTAAGTATAAAGGTACTGTGCTTTCCTCCTTGCTCTTCTTTGGGCCACAGGTGGAAGCTGGCAGTGCTGTCCTGAGGACCCCTACAAAGCCTTCAGAATCAACCAATAGCCAGCAAGGAAACTGAGGTCCTCACAGAAGTCATCTTGAAAATTGGATCTTCCAGCCCCAGTCAGGACTTCAGATGACTGCAGCCCAATCCAACATCTTCCTACAACTTCATTAGGGACCCTGAGTCCAAACCACTTGTAAATTCCTAACTCTTAACAAAGGCATGATAATTGGATAAAGGTGGTGAAAACATACAAACTTCTAGTTTTAAGACCAAATAATTGCTGCGGATATTACGTAAAATGTGATGACTATAGTTAACACTGCTTAATGGTACCTTGGAAAGCTGCTGAGAGAGTAAATCCTAAACCTTCTCATTACAAAGAAAAAAAAACAGAGGGGAAGATGGCAGCACTGTGAGAAGAGCAGAGCGCCCCCGCTCCCGGCCACGGACTCGATTTACCCCTAAAGAACTATGTAGCCAGCTTGGAAAAACCAGAGAAACATACCTGAGTGGACGGAGTGCGAGTGGGGAGCACTGAAGAAACATCATAGAATCCGGTAAAGAGGGGGTATGTAGGAAGGGGGAGTCCCCCCTGAGGCCTGTGCTGGGCTCCAAGCCCCAATGCCTGGAGGCTGTAAAGCAGCACATGGGGACCCTCTGCCTCCCTGTGGGGCACTGTGTTGAGCCCCAGAAGGCATTGAATCTGTGGGGAGGGGGGGGAGCCCTCCCACCCTGAGCTCCTGGTGTCGAGAGGCTAGGATCTGAGACCAGCCCCGAGAGTGCCCTCCCGCCCTGAGCTTCCGGTGCCAAGAGGCTGGGATCTGTGACCAGCCCTAAGGGTGTCCTCATGCCCTGAGCTCCTGCTGGGGAGAATCTGGGATTGGTGACCAGCCCCGAGGGGCTTTTGGTGGCCTGTGAAGCTGCCCCAGCTTTGTGGAGGTCAGTGGTGCAGGGAGATGCGGGGAGCTGCCTTTGGGTCCCCTCCTGCTAGGGACCTTGGTGTGCGGGTGGCGGGACCTTGCCGGGCAGACACTCTGACTGTGCGTTGCTCTGTGCCTTTGTGAGTCTGATCTCAGAACTGGTTCCCACCTTCCCGGCGTGCACTGCGCCAACAGACCAGCAGAGGCTGGGATTGGCATCTGGTTGACCAGCCAACCAGAGCTGAGCAGGGAGGGGCGGAGCCCGCCAGCCTCTCCCGCAGCCGGGAGCACCGCCCCCAACAGGAAAGGGGCGGGTCCCGCTCACCAGGCCCCAGACACAGCCGCAGGGCACAGTCCTGAGGGGGAAGGGACAGCAGCTCACAGGAGGACTTTACAGGAATAAGACTCTCAGGGACTGTCCTTTGGGAGCTGGAGGAAACGCTGAAACCCCTGCTGGGGGCTGGGCAGGCAAAGGGCTCACTGGAATGTTCTTTAATCGAACCCATGGAGCCCAGGCTGCTGAAACGGCCCAGACAGAAAAGGCAACCGGCTGAAATCAATCTGAAGCTGCAGCAGCTCAGAGCCTGGGGAACTAGAACCAGAGGACAGGGTAGGGACTGAGGAGCTGGTGGTGGAGCAGAGACTAACTCCTGCAGAGGAGCGCCTGACAGCGACACCTCAAGGGGAGTGACACCCTGAGCTACACTAGCCACCCTGCACCCTGAAGACTCTACAGGAGACTCTGGAGCAAGACCAGGCAACCACAAGGCTGCAAAATAGTTGACAAGGGGAGGTGGTCCACGGAGAGCCTCGGATCAACCATCTACCTGAGGACACCTGAGCCAAACCTGGACGGCTCCTCACATTGGGTGACACACAAGCACCTCCCAGGAGAACTGAAATCAGCCCACAAAACAGTGACCCTTGGACAACATAAGCTGCCCAGAAGAAACCTACCTGATTGACTTTTTTTCTTCTGTTTTTTTTTGTTTGTTTGTTTTGGTGGGGTTTTGTTTGTGTGTTTTTTCTCTTTATTCCTTAGAATGAAGAGAAAAGGGGGAAAATTTATTTTTTTCTTCTTTAAATTTTTAAAATTTTTTTAAAAAACATTTGTAACTAAATTTTTTTCTCTTTTCACAAAAGAATTTTGTCTTGCTTAGCTTGTTTTTAGTTTTGTTTTATTTGCTTTGTTTTGATTTATCCTTGCTTCTTCAATCAAGACTTTCTTGATATCCCTGCTTGACGACTGGGACTTTATCATTATAACCAAGTTTACTGCTTTTCTCTATAGTTTCCCCCAAATTTCTTACCGGACTCCCTCCCTGCCTGGGCTTCATCTCTCTCTCTCCTCTCGATCCACTGGCATAACTTTTTGTTCTTTTTCTTTTTTCTTCTTCCTCTTTTCTTTCGTTCTTCTGTTTTCCTCCCTTTTATCTTTCTGTCTTTTTGTTCAATTGTTAGTTTCTCTTATTGTCTTTATTGTATTTCTGTTTTCTCATTTTCAACTATTACCCTATTCCTATTCTCTTCCTTAATGTTTTGCTGGCCCTTCTTTCAGAATCTTTTCTCTGCTTCTATTATCTCCCAGTAGCTTATCTATTTTTACATTTTAGTTTACTGTTATTTTCTAAATTTTCACCACTATTAACAATACACATCTCTCTCTCTAAGCTTTACTTTTATTTCTCTCTTTATTTTTTTAAAGCTTTTTGTGTGTGTGTTCTCCCTTCACTCTCCCAGTTCTATTTTCACGTGGGTTGTTTTCATTGTGACTGTCAAGATATTTTGTAAAATACCTCTTGTTTCCTGGAAGTTTAGTTGTATATTGTCCTGCGTTGCCAACACCCGTACAACAGCTTACACGACGAGGTTGGGGCTGAGACACAGTTAGCCAACTTGAGAGGAGGGTCCTCCCAAGGACTGATCAACAACAATCTAGGCCCAACCACAACAGGAGAACATAAAGAAACCACAAAAGGGACATGCCTAGAGCACAGAGCTCAGAAGTATAAGGAAAACACACCTCTGAGCTCCACTGGACCCACAAGACAAAATCCCACCCCACAAGACTGGGAGACAGCAAATATATCTAATGTATAGATACAAACACTAAGACCTACCAAAATGGGGAGACAAAGAACCCCCAAATTAAAGAAAAGGAAACATTGCCAGAAGTAGTCTTTGATTAGATGGAGTTAAGCAAGTTATCAGAAACAGAGTTCAGAGTATTGATGATGATGTTTAAGGAACTTAAAGAGAAAAACAAGGCAATAGAAGATAAGATCAAGGACTTTAGGGAAAACATGAAAAAAGAGATACATACCATAAACAAAAATCAGACAGAAATAAAGAATGCTGTATCTGATATCAAGAATACACTGGAAGGAATTAAAAGCAGGCTCAACGAATCAGAGCATAGAATAAGTGACTTAGAAGACAAGGTAGAAAAAAATCACTCAACCAGAGCAGGAAAAAGAAAAAACACTTAAAAAGCATGAGGACAGTCTAAGGGAGCTTTGGGACAACATGAAGCGAAACAACATTCGCATTATAGGAGTGCCAGAGGGGAAGGAAAGAGAGCAAGAGATAGAGAACTTGGTGGAGGAAATAATGACAGAAAACTTCCCTAGGCTTGCGAAGGAGAAAACCACACAAGTTCAGGAAGCAGAGAGGGTTCCAGACAAGGGGGACTCAAAAAGACCCACTCCAAGACACATCATAATTAAAATGGCAAATGTCAAGAACAAAGAGAAAATATTAACAGCTGAGAGAGACAAGCAGTGACCTACAAGGGAACCCCCATAAGGCTGACTGCTGATTTCTCAATAGAAACTCTTCAGGCCAGAAGGGAGTGGCATGAAGTTCTCCAAGTAATGAAAAGCAAGAACATGCAACCAAGATTGCTTTATCCAGTAAGGCTGTCATTTAAAATTGAAGGTGAAATAAAGAGCTTCCCAGACAAAAAAAGGCTAAAGGAGTTCAGTACCACCAAACCAGCATTGCAAGAAATGCTAAAAGGGCTGCTCTAAGAAAAAGAAGGAATAGTGAGAGAAAGGTACATCAGCATAAAGGGGAAAAATGGCATCAAAGAAGTTATATCAATAGTAACCTTAAATGTAAACAGAATAAATGGTCCAATCAAAAGACATAGGGTAGCTGAATGGGTAAGAGAATAGGACCCAAATATATGCTGTCTACAAGAGACCCACCTGAGAGCAAAAGACTCACACAGGCTAAAAGTGAAGGGATGGAGTAAAATATTCCATGCAAATGGAAAGGGAAAGAAAGCTGGAGAAGCAATTCTTATTTCTAACGAAACAGACTTCAAAATAAAGACCATAACAAGAGACAGATGGTCACTACATAATACTAAAGGGATCAATCCAACAGGAGGCAATAACCATTATAAACATTTATGCACCCAATAAAGGAGCACCTAAATATATAAAAAATTTCTTGGGGGACTTTATGGGGGAGGTTTACAGCAACACAATCATAGTGGGGGACTTTAAAACCCCACTGTCAGCATTGGACAGATCATCAAGACAAAAAAATCAACAGTGAAACGCAGACCTTAAATGACTCACTAGAACTAATGGATTTAATTGACATTTACAGAACATTTCACCCCAAAGTAGAATACACATTGTTCTCCAGTGCACATGGAACATTCTCAAAAATAGACCACAAGTTAGGGCACAAAGCAAGTCTCTACAAATACAAGAAGATTGAAATCATATCAAGCATCTTCTTGGATCACGATGCCATGAAACTAGAAATCAACCACTATAAAAAAACTCAAAAATATTCAAACACATGGAGGATAAATAGCATGTTATTAAACAATGAATGGGTTAATAAAGAGATCCAGGAAGAAATCAAACACTTCATGGAAAGTAACGAAAATGAACAGACAACAACCCAAAATCTATGGGACACGACAAAAGCAGTCCTGAGAGGAAAATTCATAGCATTACAGGCCTATCTCAAGAAACAAGAAAAAGATCTAATGAACCATCTAACACAACAACTAAAAGAACTAGAACGAGAACAGCGAGAAAAGCCCCGAGGAAGTAGAAGGAAGGAAATAGTAAAAATGAGAGCAGGAATTAATGACAGAGAGACTGAAAAAACAATACCAAAAAAATCAATGAAACCAAAAGCTGGTTCTTTGAAAAGGTAAATAAGATTGATGCACCTTTAGCCAGACTCACCAAGACACAAAGAGAGAGGACCCAAATAAGTAAAATCAGAAATGAAAGAGGCAATATAACAACTGACCCAACAGAAATACAAAGGATTGTAAGAAAATACTATGAGCAACTATATGCCAACTAATTGGACAACATGGGGGAAATGGACAAATTCCTAGAAGCATACAACCTTCCACAGCTGAATCAAGAAGAGGCAGAAAACCTCTTCTAATGAAAACAACAAATGAAATTGAAGCAGTAATCAAAAAACTCCCAGCAAACAAAAGTCCTGGACCAGATGGATTTACAGGAGACTTTTACCAAACATTCAACGAAGAATTAACACCTATTCTATTCAAACTATTTCAGAAAATTCAAGAGGAGGGAAAACTCCCAAACTCTTTTTATGAGGCCAGCATCATCCTAATCCCAAAACCAGATAAAGACACTACAAAGAAAGACAATTACAGGCCAATATCCCTGATGAACATAGATGCTAAAAACCTCACTAAAATACTATCAAACCGGATCCAGCAATACATTAAAAAGATCATACATCATGACCAAGTGGGATTTATTCCGGGGATGCAAGGCTGGTACAATATCTGCAAATCAATAAATGTGATACATCACATAAACAAAATGAAGGACAAAAATCATATGATCATATCAATAGACGCAGAAAAAGCATTCGACAAAATCCAGCACCTATCTCTGATAAATACTCTCAGCAAAGTTGGAACAGAGGGATCATACCTCAACATAATAAAGGCCATAAATGACAGACCTATAGTCATCATACTCAATGGGCAAAAACTAAAACCATTTCCATTAAAAACAGGAACAAGACAGTGATGTCCACTTTCACCACTCTTATTCAACATAGTACTAGAAGTCCTAGCCACAGCCATCAGACAGGAAGAAAACATAAAATGATCCAAATTGGAAAGGAGGAAGTAAAACCGTCATTATTTGCAGATGACATGATATTGTACATAGAAAACCCTAAAGCCTCCATCAAAGTACTACTAGATTTAATTTGGCAAGGTAGCTGGATACAAAATTAATATCCAGAAATCAATGGCATTCTTATACACCAACAATGAACTTTCAGAGAGAGAAATGAAAAAAACAATACCATTTACCATTGCAACTAAAAAAATACAATACCTAGGAATAAAGTTAACCAAGGATGTAAAAGACCTGTAGTTGGAAAACTACGTGACACTGAAAAAAGAAATGGAGGAAGATTTAAACAAGTGGAAGAATATACCATGCTCATGCACTGGAAGAATATCATTAAAATGTCCATACTACCCAAAGAAATTTATAAATTCAATGCAATTCCTATTTAAATCCCAACAGCATTTCAAAAATGTATATGGAACCAAAAAAGACCCCGAATAGCTGCAGCCATCTTGAGAAAAAAGAACAGAGTGGGAGGGATCACATTACCAGATTTCAAACTGTATTACAAAGCCATTGTAATCAAAACAGACTGGTATTGGTACAACAACAGGCATATAGATCAATGGAACAGAACAGAGACCCCAGAAATAGACCCATGACATTATGGTCAGTTAATATTTGACAAAGGAGGCAAGAGCATACAATGGAGTAAAGACAGCTCCTTCAATAAATGGTGCTGGGAAAACTGGACAGATATATGCAAAAAAAATGAAACTAGACCAACTTTCACCATACACAGAAATAAACTCAAAATGGGTAAAAGACTTAAATGTAAGTCACGAAACCATAAAAATCCTAGAAGAAAACATAGGCAGTAAAGTCACAGACATCCCACGTAGTGGAATTTTCACTGATACATCTCCTAGGGCAAGAGAAACAAAAGAAAAAATAAACATATGGGACTACATCAAACTAAAAAGCTTCTGCCCAGCAGAAGAAAATAGCCTCAAAATACAAAGGAACACCACGGTCTGTGAAAATATATTTGCCAAGGATGCATCTGATAAAGGGCTAATTTCCAAAGTGTACAAAGAACTCATACTACTCAGAAAGAGGAAGACAATCCAATTAAGAAATGGGCAAAGTATCGGAATAGACACTTCTCCAAAGAGGAGTGACCTAGAGACACATGAGAAAATGCTCAAGGTCGCTAATCATTAGAGATGCAAATTAAAACCACAATGAGGTATCATTTACTTCACACCTGTCAGAATGGCTCCATGAACAAATCAACAAAGGACATGTGCTGACGGGGGTATGGAGAAAGGGGAACCCGGTACACTGCTGGTGGGAATGCAGACTGGTGCAGCCACTGCGGAAAACAGTATGGAGGTTCCTCAAAAAATTAAAACTGGAGCTGCCTTTTGACCCAGTGATCCCACTCCTAGGAATGTATCCTAAGAAGCCTGAAACACTAATCCGAAAGAATATACGCACCCCTATGTTCATAGCAGCACAGTTTACAATACCTTAGATCTGGAAACAGCCCAAGTGCCCATCAGTAGATGAGTGGATAAAAAAGCTGTGGGAAATATACTCCATGGAATACTACGCAGCTGTAAAGAAGAATCTCGTGCCCTTTGGGATAGTATGGAGGAACCTGGAGAATATTATGCTAAGTGAAATAAGCCAGGCAGAGAAAGACACACATCACATGATCTTGCTTATATGTGGAATCTAAAGAACTTAATAAACAGATGAACAGAATAGATTCAATGACATGGAAGCATAGATGAGACTGACGAATGTCAGAGGGATAGAGGAGGGCGGGTGGGAGGAGGGGGAGAGAGTAACCAAAGAATTTATATGCCTATATGCACAACCCAAGGACATGGACAATGGTCGGGAGAGGGACTGGGGAGCGGGATGGGACAGGGTGGAAGAGGTCACTGGGGAGAAAAAGGAATATCTGTAATACTTTAAACACACAAACAAAAACAAAACACTTTTTGGTAACTAAATGAGGTGACGGATGGTAACTAAACTTACTGTGGTAATCACTTCATAATGTATGTAAGTCACGCCATCATGCTGTACATCTTAAACTTATACAGCTGTTTGCCAACTGTATCTCAATAAAACTGAAAGGAAAAAACTGTATGAGATATTTAAGTTTCTATTTGGGGGTTTTCTTACACAGCAATAGGTAACTCAGACACAAGCCTTCCATATTTCTCAAATATACATTAATTTTTAAATAAAATATAGAAAAATGCCTAGAAAATGCTCCAGGTTATGATAAATCTATTTTTATTTATTTTTTTTACAAAATACTGATTAGATCTACTCTAGAGGGAGTAATGGTTGACTTGAGGAAGCCAGAAGTGGAAGAGTTAATATTAGTAACTCAGCTCTGACCTCACAGTCAACTCTTCAGACATTAAATCAAATACTGTCAATATTTATTGTATTCCTTTAGACTAGGGGTCAGCAAACTATTTCAGCTTTGTAGGCCAAGGGGCAAAATCAACAAGACTATATAGACACTTAATTAATAACCATTTAAAAATACAGGTGTTCGGCAATAGTTTGCCAACTAGAGACTAGATTACAAAAAGTATATGGTTTCTCATACTTAAGCAAATCCAAAACTTTCAGCGTCAATATGTCAAAGGACTTCTCCATAGGTTGCATATTATGCATTCTTAATAAAACAGCAACAAAATTTTTAACTAGAATAGTTGCTTTTTCATGAGAGCAAGGCTTGCCATTCCACAGTTAATGGTATCTCAACACGAGTTCTGAGAACAAAGACATACTGCTGTCAAACCGGAAGAAATGCAAATCTGTTTCAGTCAGAATATTAGGGGCGAGGTGGTGATGGTCGTAATGTTGCAGCAAATGAATTTATCACAAACAAGTAAGGGGTCTTTGTCTGAGTAGCAAACATGACGAACTGGGTTCCCAGTACAGCAGGGAATCATGCAATTCACGGTCAACTACTGCCATTATCACGTCCTCTGGCTTTAGAATTCCACAAGTTACAGATTTCCTAAATTATTATTACTATTATTCTTTAAAGTACACACAGCTCTGTAAATTCAGCTTATTTGGACCAAAGGATGGTTGGAATGAGGTTAATCATTAAATAAGCCCTCATTAACCATATGATAGTCAGGAGACCTCCAACACCTAGTCCTTACACTCTGTGACTAGCTGCTCAACCTTTGCTCAGTTCATTTGTTTTCATGGGATACATAAGCTAAAATTTTATGGAGCTAAAATTTTAATCTGATTTCTCCGAATGGCCAAAATCCATGACTTATACTTAAAACAAATATGAATAAGCCTAAAACAATTTAATTCTGTCTACTTAACTGACAGCAGGTGGTAGGTAAGTAGTGCTCTTATACTAAAAAAGAGGCAATGAAAAGAAAAGTTCTGGAAAATACTTCAATTGCTTAAGTTCTCATAGCAGGAAAATTCTGTAAGAAGCCAGTGAAATGTTTTCTGAAGGGAATGCCAATCTCCTTGTTTAATTAATTTGCCTTAAGACAGTGTTTTGTTTCTGTCTCTAAATTATAGACCCATTAACCTTCTCAGAATTCTTCCTTCCCACCCCTGAATAAAAGCTTTTTGTTAAATGTTCTCTCTTTAAGTGAAAATATCACTGAAGGCACTTAAAATCAGTCTGGTGGGCCAATCACTGACCCTGAAAACCCCCATAGGAAAAAATAACAGGATCCAGCTGCATCTGCCACAAATGAACAGCTGGATACGCACTGTGAAACTATAGTCTTATGCTCATCTGGCTACATGGCCTCCTGCTCAGTGGCGGAGAGCATTTGGTAAAGTCCTCATTATCCTATCTTGGCATCTGGTGGCAGGTAAGGACCCAGTCTAAATCCAAGTACACTGTGTACTGAGGTACTGTTTTAGGACTTCAGTAGTTTAGACATACTTAGCATAAAGTTCTGACTGCACGTACTTAAGTAAAATTCTTTACAACCTGAAATATTAAGTACCTGAGAAAACTCAATATTCTAAGAACACTCACATTTTCAAAACTGTATTTAAGAAATTTAGTGCTATGCCATGGCTAACCATCTCCTTGACAATGACTCTATTCCATGTATTACTTCAATGGGGGGAGAAGAGAAGAGAAGGAAAGGTTTGAGTGTTTAAAAGTAAAGAGTGGTTATGAACTAATATTTTAATGGGCTGATTTGGTAGTTAAAAATATATAACCATTACTTAACTCTCCTTCCACTGTGTTCTGCAAAGGGTGAGATAGTCCACAAAATTTTTAATTGCATATATATAAATATTTAATCAATGCTAATGAAAAACAAACACAGGAAATTAAGACTAGGAGAAAAGACTATACAACATTGTTGCTATAGGTCAGCAATTTTCAACTTTTTCATCTCATGGTACACGTACACTAATTCTAAAATTCTGCAGCACACCAAAAATTATATTTTGCCAACCTGACAAAAAATAAACAGGTATAACTTTGATTCATTCACACTAGGCACTATGGTGCTGGCTGCTGTCATGTTTTAATGTGAGAGTCCAAAGGGGAAGAGGCCAGTGCCTCTGAATCAATAGGCAGGTGCGGCATGTTTTTAAAATTCTTGGCAGCACAGCGGTTGAACATCGCTGCCCTAAACAAAGAGGTCTGGCTACTGACCCCTCGGCCTTAGGATTCCCCTTCTCCCCTACTTCTATCTCTATTTCAAAGCTTTCCCTAACTGCTCCTGTTGACCACAGTATCTACAGCCTCAGAAGTCTCTGAATTTCTGTGTGCTCTCTTATTTGGTTCTATAGACACATATAGCTAATGTAATTTTAATACAGTTGCCTTGCACTTTTATTTTTCATTCATTCATTCATTCATTCATTCATTCATTCATTCATTCAACATAAGCTGTACTTCAAGCACTGTGGAAGATGCTAGAAATGCAATGGTGTGCAAAAACATGCAATTCCTGCTCTTCAAGAACTTGGTCTAAAACAGGGAGACAAAGCAGCAAGTAATCACACGTATAAATAAAAAATTACAACCGAAGAAAGTGTTCTAAAGAACAGGAACCTCAGGAGCATATTCAAAGAAAGTGGCTTTGGGGTGAGGAAGAGTTGAGGACTGGCAGTCTCAGGTAGGGTTAACATGAAAAACGGCCATATGGTAGGAAGGAACGCCATAGTTGTTAAGACTACACCACGAGGTCAGGAGGCACGAAGGTCAGGCAGGGTGTCAGATCGCACTACTATTTAAGGATCATGTATTCGGCTACTATAAATCCCCTATACTGTCTACTACAGTACTATATAGATGGAAACTTAAAACTCACTGGCTAGATGAAAAATTATACAACTGCGATAGGAATGTGCTGAAATACTGAACAAAACGCATACAAGTTGCTAAATAAGCAGCCTGGCAGACAATCCTACTAGATACATATCGCTGATTCTCATCTATGCCTACTCTTAAATAGGTGATTCTCAAATCTGACTGAATATGAGAATCAGGTTGTCCCAGGAGAACCAGGAAGCCCTTAAGGAACAAAGATGCTCTGGCCCCAGCAACAGAGTTATTCATTTAATAGATGTGAAATGGGGGTAACCTAGGAGGAAGTATTTTCAATGGATCCCCAAGAGACTCTACTGTGAAGTCTGGGTAGAGAACCAATAGTCTTAGGGAGAGCTGTCCTAACTTACTTCTCAAAAGTAGCTTTGTGTTTCTCATAGCCCTTCCTTAAACCTAGACATTCCCCCACTCTAAACCCGATTTAACCCAACTGCTGCTGTCTCCAAACATCTGAGTAGCTAAATCCCAGAGGAAAACACACATTCTTTTCACACCCTTTCAAATAAGTAAGTTGGTATAAAAAATGAAGTGGGGTGGAATGGTGTTGGGTTGGAACAATAAATCCACTGGGACAGTAAGCAGTCCAGTCTTGACTATTCTAGTCAAAACTCTGGTTTGTAGAAGACGGGTAAAATCCATAGGTGGCTGACTTTTGTCCAAGAGAGGGGAAGGCTCAAGAAACTAGAGGAGAGCAGTACCTTCAAAACAGCTCCTCCAGTTACAGGCAAGTAACAGCTATAGCTCAATACAGGTCAATTCTGAAGCTATTAAAATTGCCTGAATTTAAGTAGGCAGACTTTGGCTACACCTTGTGTTTTGTTACATAAGAAAGTGGCTAGTCAGTCTTATATGTATGGACCCTGAGAAAGGTGATATCTACTAGGCAGGGCTCCTGGTGGCTAACTGGACTCAAATTTTAAAAAACAGAGCCTAGCAGTCATTTCTAAATAGGGGCCTCTCATGCAAACAGCACCTCAGGGAGAACCCTGCACTAAGCTGCAGGTCTCCCACACTGAACTGCCTGCCTGCCTGCACTGTGCTCCTGCCAGCTGAGCCAGCCCCTAGAAAGGAGTTCCTGGAATCCTATTTCAACCAATAGGACTGAGGCTTTCTCCATCCAATCAGAGCTGCACAGCTCTAGTCCCATCAGCTTCTTTACTGACCAATCGGAGATGCTCCATTCTGACCAATCAGGACAGTGTCTTTTGGGCCAATCAAACTGCGAAGACTTGAAGTCCTTATCTGCATGAGGACAGAGGATCAGGGACCAGGAGCAGAGACTTTAGTCTTTAAGTCCCTCTGACTCTGAGAGCACTTTCCCCTTCCAATGAAGACTGAAGACTGCATTTTCTCCCAGATATTCTGCCAGAGCAGACCAGTGCAGAGCAGAGCTGTCTACCAGAAGGAGGTCGCCTGGCTCCAGGGCCTCCTAAGTGCTGTTTTCACAGTGTGCTGTTTGCACTGAAGTTTCCTTCTTCACTGCACCCCAAATTGGGGATTCCTGTTGGTGTTGCATTGATGCAATGACATTCAGTTGACATCTGAAATAATAGGATTCTACCCCTTATACTGTTTATATACAAAAAGGTAATGTTTATAATTATTCCAAATTATATTATTCCAGAAATATCTGTTCACATCTCTTCCATATTAGATCAACACTCAAAGCATAAAGGAGATTTTAACTATTAAGTAGGCAGGTTTTACATACTAAATTTTTTTTAATCAGGATTTTCACTCTTAAATTTATCTCAAAAGATGAAATGAAAATTTCACCGTCTCTATTTTAAAACTAAACCCATTCTAAGAATAAGTGACACAATGAGAAAAATTAGCTCTGTCCAAGAACATTCTTAAACAAACCTGGGCAAGTTGTAAATCACACCATCCAGGCACCATTATTTGAAGTCATCTTCCATTTAAAGAGTCTCGCATCAATGGCACAAGTGCCCTTCATTACCCTTCCCACTTAATACAATCTTTCCCCAGTTCCACTGACCAGGGTACAGAGCTGATGTGAGAATGGATTACTGGGCTTCTTAATGCCTTTACTTCCTGTTGGCTGAAGGTTGAAAACTTGGACTTGGTCCTGAACTAGATAACACATGTGGAATTGTCAGCTTAACATAAAGTGTCTTTAAAGAGTCTTGAATGAATGAATGAATGAATGAATGAATGAATGAATGAATGAAATAAACAGTATCTGCTCAGCAAATGCCTCCAAATTTCGCCTCCAAATTCCTGTAACTTTCAAATATACGTGAAAAATTTTTGCTTTAAATCCAGGAAACAAGAACATTCCATTCCACCTTTTATGACATAATTTAAAACACATTTCATTCAGATTTTTATTTCCTTCTCAAAACATAGTTACACTCTGGGGAAAAAATGACTTAAAGATGTCATCCAGTCCTTCCTTTAACAATGGCTGCATTCTTGGAAATGTGCTCTCTCTTCTTCATCACCTAACGCAACAGTATGACTTTGTGTTTAAAAAATTAACATGAATAAATCTTAGGACTGAAAAAAATAATGCAAAATTACTTTATCATGCATCAGGCATCTTTTTTCTAACCCATTTCTCTTTGTGTGGTAGTATTTAAAAGTTATTTTCTATAACCTCAGCAATTTAATACTCGCCAAACCATTTCCCTTACCTTTCCATCTAATTAAAGTAGCTTAAAACACACACAAAACATTATCTAAATTACTACTTCTTACTAAAACTTTGTTTAAAGTAATGAGATTGTTTGCACTGGACTAAGCCCAATACTAAACAAATGAAACATACTACAATTCCCTTTTAGAGATAATGACCTAAACCTATGAACACCACAAAATATTCAGGGCACACAGTATAAAAGAAAATATTTGGTGCAAGCTAAGTAGTGCCTTCAGTGAACTGGTGAATAAAAAGTCAAAGGACAAAGGTGGTGTGTTATAATAAATCATCACAACTCCCACAGAATAGGTGAGTACTTCTTGATATTATAGAAATCTACACAACTCACATCTCTGGAGTTACTGAGGAAGAAATCTGACAAGTTGATATAAGCATTCCAAAAATAAATGCAGTTAGAAAGAAGGCTGGCATTCAAGAATAGAAATCTTAAGTGAAGTGAATCACTGTGTATAAATCTGTACAGTCTACAGAAGGCAAAGAAGTATGCACCCACAAGAAGACAATGTAACCTGTTCAAGAAAGGGGGCTTTGGAATATAAACCACTGGCACGTGCACAAATGCTTGCATGATAAAAATTTTATTTTCACTTCCTCCTTGGGTGGTTAATATGGTTTACGTTATTGAAGTGGGAAACTAATTACTGAACAGATCCTTAATTTTAATTTTAAAAGCATGTAACTCCTTAAATTCAGAATTTTAATACATCACTACCATTCATTCATCAGATAATCTTTTAAAAATAATATACATTTTCAAAGTGGTTAAAGATCCTTCCTCACAGTAAGACTAATGTTCACCATAATAGAACAAACATAAAGGTCTGACTTATGGAAATAATAATTAGTAAGTAATTTGAACAAAAACAAGTACCATTTCCAAAGAAACCAAAACCAGCTTCACCTTTGTTCTCCACCAAATTTGAAAGGCAAAGCCTGAAGAGGTCACAGTTGAAGGCAATCCCTCACATCACCCCCACTACCTGACCCTCCTCCCCCCACTTTGATGTAATTCCTTCCTCTGCAACTCAAGTCAGCATGTCATACTGACTCTATGTATGTTCTGGATGGGTTCTGTCTACCCTCATCTTTAAAATGGAAGTAATACTAGATGTCTTCATGGCTGCTGTAAAGATTAAAGTTATCTAGAATATGCCTTGTATGGGGCCAGACATGTAATAGTTACACAATAAATGGTTATTATCCCATCTCCTGCTATAGATCAAAGTACAGTTCATCTGAGTTACTTACTATAAACCTCCTCTTTGTTTAGTTTATCACGAAGAATGGAAAATTCATTCTCCCACTGTCACTAATTAATTATACCACCCCCTTCCTCAAAAGTATCAGCACTGTGGGCCAGATCTGGGTTCTTCACGTCACAATCCATTCCCAAGTAGCACTGGCGCTTCAACACATTCTCCAGAGGTACCTTTGGCTGGACTACTCTTTCTGCACCCCAATTCAACCTAGAGCGTCGTTCTTGTTCATTATATCCTGAAGCCTCACTTTTTTTCAGCAGACTCAAGAAATATTTAATAAACATCCACTATATTTATTAACCTGACTGACAAGTGATAGCTAGAAAACCTAGAATTTGTTTGGTTTCCCTACACCTCGCAGTTCTATTTTATTGCTTTCTCCACTCAACACAATTGATCAAGCAATTCTCCGAAAACAATTTCCCAAATAAGAAAACTATGAGAGGCCCAGAGATAGTACTGACCTTTTAAGACCTTCTAACTAATGAAACTGAAGGCAATCTCATTTTCCTTTCCTGGGTACATACTTCCTTTGAAGCTCTATCTACCCACCTTATCTAATCTAAATCCATCCATTCATCCATCATCCATTCATCCATTTGTTAACAGACTCCACTGACTTGTTCTCTGCCACTAATTACATACCTGTATTTGGTAATTATAGCCTTACATCATTCAGGACCTATTCTATTATTGTTGACAGTATTACAGATGTCCCCCATATCCCCTCCTTTTGCTCACACCTCTACCCACCCCCAGTCTTTCACCACACTATTGTCTGTGTCCATGAGATATGCATATATGTTCTCTGGCTAATCTCTTCCTGTCCCCCGTCCCCTCTGAGATCTGTCAGTCAGTTCCATGTATCCATGCCTCTGGTCCTATTTTGTTCGTCAGTTTATTTTGTTCATTATTAGATTCCACCTATAAGTGAGAGCATATGGTATTTGTCTTTATCTGACTTATTTCACTTAGCACAATAATCTCTAGGTCCATCCATGCTGTTGCAAAAGGGGTCCTTCTTTTTGACAGCAGCATTGTATTCCGTGGTGTAAATGTACCATCTTTTTTATTCACTCACCTACTGATGGGCACTTGGGCTGTTTCCAGATCTTGACTATTGTAATAACTCTATGAACATAGGGGTACAGGTATCTAAAAACCTTCTACATAGCAAAAGAAATCACGAACAAAATGAAAAGGGAACCCAACATATGGGAGAACATATCTGCCAATGATACATCTGATAAGAGATTAATTTCCAAAATATATAAAGAACTTAAACAACTTAATACCAGGAAGACAAATAATATCCAATTAAAAAATGGGCAAAGGACTTGAATAGACACTTCTCCAGAGATGGCCAAGAGACATATGAAAAAGTGCTCAAAGTCACTAATCATAAGAGAGATGCAAATTAAAACCACAATGAGATATCTATCACCTCACACCTGTCAGAATGGCCACCATCAACAAATCAACAAACAACGAGTGTTGGAGAGGGTGTGGAGAAAGGGGAATCCTGCTACACTGCTGGTGGGAATGCAGACTGGTGCAGCCACTATGGAAAGCAGTGTGGAGTTTCCTCAAAAAATTAAAAATGGAACGGTTGTTTCACCCAGCAATCCCACTTTTGGGAATATACCTTAAGAATCCCAAACCACCAATCAGAAAGGATATCTGCACTCTGGATATGGTTTAATGTCTTTATGCCAGTAATAGTAGTTATGGGTTCAGCTCATTTGAGTGTTGTGTTAATGAAGCCAAGACTGTATTTCTATTTCCACGCAGACCAAGGTGTTCTGCTCTTTGGTGCCCAGATACACTGCTGCTGTTACTAATGGAATGCTGTTACTATAAATGCCTACCATTACACAGCAAGAGAGGTAAATGAAGCATTCAATATTCAACCAACATACATTAGGTAGCGACAAGTCTAACAGTCCCTGCCCTACGGGGATACATAAGGTTAGAAGTGATACTTAAGGTTAAGAGCAGTGAGACAACTTTACATGTGAAAGATGATGGTTATGAGGGCGGGTATTGTGGCACAAAAGAGTGAACTCCAACTTTGCCCAGAGTAAACAAAAGGACTAGGGAATCTTCAATCAATTAATCAAGTGAACAAAAGGAACAACATCCCTAGAGGGGAAAATATATGTTTGGGGGGGGGGGGGGGGCGGGAGACAAACAAGTGTGGGGAACTCCAAAAGACTTGGGCAAAGCACATTATCACCAGTGATAGAAAGGATGTAGGTGGTCACTAAATATTTGGGTTTATAGCCGGAGGGGGGGGGGGGTGTCAACTACGTAGAACATCTTTGCTGTCAGTTTTGTTTTGCATTTCTAAGTTCACATGAGAACTGATTACATCATTGTGTTCTATGCCCACAGCCTTTCTCAGCCTGAACTACAGGACACAAAAAATTATTTCACTGATTTTCTCAATTCTCCCAAGGATATACATAATTAGTATAATTCTGAATACAGAGGGGAGAAGGTAATTCACTATCTCCAATGAAAACCTTAGAGCAGTAGAGCTTAATTCTCTCAAAACCAGTTAAGAAATGCTCTTGGGTTGAAGAACCATCTTTGCAGTTATCTCAGTAATGAACACAAAAGATACTATTGATCCCAAGAATAAATGTATCTGTTGAGAAGGGCTCCTGGTGCCTAACTGGGCTGAAATATATAAACAGAGGCCTATCTCACACACAAACTGCACTTCAAGGGAGAAGCCTGCACCCAACTGCCTGCCTGCACTGTGTTCCTGCCACCCCAGCCAACCTATAAAAGAATTCCTGGAACGCTATTTCAACCAATAGGACCAAAGACTTTCCCTGTCCAATAGGAGATGTGCAACTATATCCCCATTAGCATTTTCACTAACCAATCAGGACAGTGATTTTTAGACCAATCAAACGTGAAGATTTAGAGTCCTCATTTACATGAGGATGGGCCAATCAGGGACCACCGGGCTGAGACTTCTCTCTATATAAGAGTTACCCGCTGGCTTGGAAAGGATACTTCCCCTTCCACCTAAGACTGAGGACTGCAATTCCCTGGCAGCTGAGCACAAAGGAACAAAGCTGAGCACCCTAGCACCCCAGGGACACCTCAGAGCCTGTTCCATAGTCCCGCAGTTTCATTAACTGAGCTGTTCCACAGTTGTGTTGTATCACAATTGAGCTGTTTGTACTGAATAAAGTTTCCTTCTTCACAGCACCCCAAACTGGGGGTTCCTGCTGGCATTGAATTGGCGCCAATGACCATCTGTTGACAGTATTAACTCAACCTGAGTTCTGTGCCCTTATATGAAAGGTAGTAAATGATAAGGAACTTCCATTGCTGTTATATTTTTCACGCAAAGGAGAAAGGAGAAAAGGCAGTAAAACGTGCTAAGTGTCTCAAACGGCATATTTAAAACAAAGCTTTATAAAAAATTACAACCCACAAATTAGAGGATTTAAGCTGGGAGACACAGCTGAGATCTATTAAGTATAACCTTTCACTGTAGATATAGATTAGGAAAGCAAAATCCGGGGAAGGTTTAGGTGACTTCCCTGGAGTCCCACATGGTGCTCAGGCAGAGGCAGCACTGAGCTCAACATTTCCCTGACACACCCCACTTCAAAACAAAAGGACTTTATAATGAAGTAATAATTAGCAATGGCAATGATGGAGAAGAAAATGCATTGCTTTATAATGCTTCACAAACAGCACTTACATTAACTTGACCATACACTATAATAACTAGGCTTACCTGGTTGTATTTTCATGTTGACTTTATAAAGTCTGAAATACTTTTAAATTTGCTTACTGTGTATTGATGTTGATGTTATAGTCAGTGAGAAACTGGTATCAGAAGAAACAATCTTTCTAATGTGCTAAGAACATCTAACTTATAGATAGCCAATTTTGTAGTAAATTTTTTAAAAATTAAAGTTTAAAATACAAATTCCATCTCTGAGGTTTCTATAAGAAGGTATTTTACAAATTCAACTTTAACAGCACCTTTGCTTTACCAGAAGGAATAAGCGAAGTTTGAATTTACTTGGCTCGAGCGAAAGTAACTTACTTTCACTGTGCTACAAGTGCTAATAGTGGTTATTACTTGTCTTTTCTTGTGATCTATTCAGAAACTTCAAAACACATAGACACCTCAGTACACAAACCAAGTACATTCTATTTTTAAGGAAAATGAGAAATCAATAAACTTTAGCCCAGATGACAAATTCTAGACCAAAAAATAGCAAAAATTAAGGATGATTCAGCCAATTTGTAGGCCTGTGATGAGAAGCTATCTCCATATTTATCTCTAGAAACTAATGTAAAAAGATGATCCCCCATGTCCCATGAAACCATTTCTCAGGTGGCCAGAACTATATATGCATGTTGGCAGCTTTAAAAGCGAAAATCTGGAGGGGGGAAAAGTGAGATTGATTTACTTTTATTCTCAAAAGATTCAGAGGGCTCCCTCCAATCAGTCCTCATGCAGCTACACTAATGATGTGAATAAGAGATGACATAGCCCAACAGTTTTTCCTACACTGCATCGAATGAGGTTTCATTATTTCTCACATTTACTTTTCTACACATATTTATGCTTAAATGGAGTAGAGCAGCCTAGAGAGTAGGTCAAATTTCCTGGTAAAATCTAAATTCCTTCCCCAAACACCCTTCTCCCAAAGACACTGACATAATTAAGTCATACAGTAAAAATGTAGCCAGTGGGAGCAAAACCATCATGCTTGGGGGGGGGGGGGGGGGTGGAGAATTAAAGGAATGAGGTTTAAGTCCAGTCACCTGCTTGTGGAATATCCACATTTCTTCAAAAGTCTGCAAAACATGCTTTCTGGTTTGTGATTGAGGAAAAGCATCCAAGTCAGCTCGGGGGCCTATCCACTCAGTTTACTAGCATGTGGTTGGTGCGAGGACAGGACAGACCGCCTGCACAGCTGGGTGTTGTTACGCTACCTGCAGCCTAACAAAATCTCGTGGTTAATTCCATATGACCCATCACCACAAAAGACCCGATTATCGTTACTTGAAATCAGTTTCTGACAAACTCCAAGGTAGAGATGTTTTTAAGATTACAGCATGCACATTACAACAGTTTCCCATATTTTCATTTCCATGCATCAGCTATGATGTTAAAAAAAACCTATATGAAGTTAAATGTCTGCATAAGCAGCGGTTCCACCTCTAGAAGCCTCCACATAATTGAGTACAATGCAAAACAAAGGAGACACCTTGCAGCAAGGCACAGCTAATTCTCTGACGGGAATAAATTTGCACAAGAGCTGAACATATTATTACTCCACCAATATGTCACATGCCACACACACACTTTCCCTCACAGAATTCTCTTGTAGCTTCCTGTAAGAAGCTTCTCAGTGAAGCAACAACTCAATTCCTCTTATCCTGCCCTCCCCAATCATCACCAAGTTCAGATATGTCCTTTTACTTCTTAGCAAGAAACACTTGTAGCTGTTGCAGGACACAATATGCACATGACTTAGGACGTGTACACTACTTAGTTAACACTACTGTGTCTTATCTGAGAGGTGATCTCAGACCCCTCTGGTTTCTGATCTTCAGGATCAGTCCATATTGTGTCTTAGCTGAGAGGTGATCTCAGACCCCTCTGGTTTCTGATCTTCAGGATCAGTCCATATTGTGTCTTAGCTGAGAGGTGATCTCAGACCCCTCTGGTTTCTGATCTTCAGGATCAGTCACTTATATGGCTTGTAGTCCCTACACACCCACACCTGCCCCAAAGCCAGGACTGTTCTGCAGAGGCGAGATTCCTAGAAGGTGGATGATGGAAAAGCACTTGACCTCGTTAACCTGTACCCACCTGAGATGTTCACTTTCAATTAACGGTTACCACTGTGCTGCCTTTTGCATATGAAGATGAATGGGTAAGAAATCTAACCCTGATGCCATAATTAAGTGTATAGTTTGCATTCCTTCATCAGAGTTTCTCCACTTAAAAAAAAAGTTTTACTCAAGTTCCACCTTGCACTTTGATAATCTATCACTAGTGAGCCCATGGCAAATGAAGACAAAACTGGGATATATAAGTATGAAGGGAGGAAAAAATATGACAAAAATTTGACATCTCTCAAGCCAGAATTATAGTGTTGTAATTGACCTCCAGATGGCAATTTTTAAAAAGCTTGTTGCAACAATAAAGTCTACATTAAAAAGTTAAAAAGGGAAAAATTAAAGGGTCTATTCCTTTTGCCACGTGTTCTAAACAGAATGAGAACAAGAACTCAGACACTTGTCCCCCACTAGCCTGAATTTCTAATAATAACCTGACAGCACTTGAAGTTTAGTTTTTTCTCACACACACACACACACACACAAATTATACGTGTGTGCGCGCGCGTGTAATGCATCTCAGTTAAGCTTTATATTACTTGCTCTTCAAGAAAAATGTCCTGAACAGGTCATTTCAATATAAAGTAATATGATAAAAACCAAACGTTTCACATGAGATTTACAATACATTCAGGAGTTTGGGGACAAAAATATATGTACTATCACCTGTTTTTTCAGGTAAGAAAACTAAAAGACAAGAAATGAATCAAGGTGGTAACCCAATAACGTTTTAGAAATAGACCAATAAAGGCTCACTCAGCTCATAATGCGTATACATCATCACCGGTACAACCGCCTTGAACAAAAGGATACACTGAAGTTTATCAAAATCATCAGTAAGAAAATGAAAAGGCACATAAACTTGATAAAGGGCATGTGACCAAAATATAGAAAGAACTCTTACAACTCTAAAAAGGCACACAACCCAATTTTAAAAATGGGTAAAATATGTGAACAGACAATTGACTAAAGAAGACATACAAATGGCTATTAAGCACAAGAGATGCTGGACATCATTAGTCATCTAAGAAACGCAAATTAAAACCACAATGAGGTTCCACAATATAGCCACTAAACCAAGCTATATACAAAATACCAGGTGCTGGTGAGGATGGGAAGAAACCAGAACCCTTATATATTGCTGGTGGTTAATATAAAATAGCAAAATTGCTTTGGAAACAGTTTGACATTTTTTTAAAGGGTTAAACATACAAACACCATATAAATCAGCAATCCACTCCTAAGTTATCTACTTAAGAGAAACAACAACACATGTCCACACCGATGTTTATAGCGGCATTAGTCATAACATCCACAAATTGGAAACAATCCTAATCTATTAACAGGTAAATACAGAAAATATAGTTTACCCATGCAAGGATATACTACACAGCAATACTGTAAAACAAGGTTGGCAGACGTCAAAAACAGTTATCTACTGAATGATTCCACTGACATGAAATTTCTAGAGACTAAAAGGGTATCAATGGTTGGTTGCCTGAAGGGTGAGGACCGGCTGTAAGTGTTCTAAAACTGGGCAATGGTGATGGCTCTACAACTGCGTAATAAATTCACTAAAACTCACTGAATTATTTGATAGGTGAGTTGTATAGTAAATTATGATGCAATAAAGCTGATAAAAATGAAAACTTTAACAACCCAATTCTCTAGAAATTTTTAATATTGAAGCTAATTTACTTCTCAAAATAGTCTCATCTTTATTTACCAATAAACAATTGATTATGTTTTCAAACAGAAACTGTGTTAGGGGTAAAAGGAAACTAAAGGTGATGGCAGTTTCTCATGTTAAGGCATGTTCCTTAGAAATTTCTAACAATAGCACACATATTTCAGTCTCATCTGCAAGGTAAAAAAAAGAAATTCAATGCACTATCCAGTACCTGTACTCTTGGGCATTTCTCCGACAGAAACAAAACTTACACAGGGTGGGGCAAAAATAGGTTTACAGTGGTATGTGAGAGAGCGTTTGTTCCTGCATATTATCGTTGTCTTTTCCATACGAACAACTGTGAACCTACTTTTGTCCCACCCTGTACTCACACAAAAACCTGCACACAAGTGTTTACAGCAGCTTAATTTGTTCATAGCCAAAACCAGGAAATGATCCAAATGTCCTATGGGTGAACACTGAAACTGTGTTACATCCATAATGAACTACTGATACATACAACTTGAATGGGTCTCAAAGGAATTATGACTGAAGAAAACTTTCAAAAGGTAAGGTTGTATGTATGATTCCTTTACATAACATTCTTGAAATGACAAAATTATAGAGATGAAGAAAAATTAGTAGTTGCCGTGGGGGGGGGTGGGCGACATACACGGGACGGGGACGGACAGGATGGACAGATGGATGGATGAACAACCAAGGCTATGGCTATAAAAGAGTAGCAAGGTGGCTTTTTGTGATGAGACTACTGTGTCTTGACTGTGATGGTATTACGCAGACTACACATGATAGCATAACATGAAACTAGCTATGATTCTCATATTCTCCACCCCTGCCCACACAAGCCCACACACAGGTCCAAGTAAAACTAGAGGAATCTGAATAAAGTCTGTAGACTGTATCAATGTCAATGTCCTGGGTATGGTACTGCAGTATAGTCATGTAAGATGTTAGCATTAGGAAAAACGGATAAAGGGTATATGGGATTTCCTTGTAGTATTTCTTACATGTGAATCTGCAATTATTTCATAAGTTTTTTTTAAAGAGTTAAAAAAAAAAAAAATCAACAAACTATATATGCACTACTACTTCTATGGAATACCAATGTATCACATATTCTGAAACTAAGAAGTCTTGAAATATATTACTCTTTTTTGGGACATAAATCTTTGCCTGTAAAGCAGACCTAACAAAATTTGTGATCAAAACCAATCATTAACTATTGTTCCCTAAACACTAGAGAAAAAAAGTAGGAAAGCGATTCAGCACTTATAACTTCTATACTGAATTACATAAAACAATCTCTGGAGGTGGGTTAAAAATTTTCACACAAAAAGAATCTCATTAACCAGAAATGCATTTTCTCTAGTGTGGTATAGATGGAGCCTTCAAGACTATAAGACGCACAAAGAGCCACACCTTTCATACAAATTCCAGGTTTACCAAGCAAGTTCAAATCACTAACCTGGGCTCTTAGCACCTTCACACACAAATCTCATTTAACAGGGTACCTGAGCATCTGGTTAGTGGAAAGAACTATCACAATAAACTGTCATTCTCCTTATACCTCAGTCTTTTAGGAGCCAGATTTCATCTTCCTCCACTATCCCTACTTAAAGCCTGTAGAGTTCCATCCCTAGAATATGGTGACCTACTGACTGATGGCACCCAGCAAGGCTTCACATGGAATGAACAGCTGCCAGTAGGAGGGCTAGGGGTCAAGGTGAAACAGGGTCACCATTTCAAAGAAAGAAGCAGTTCTAAAGGACCCATTTGAAAAACATTAACATTGCCTGATAGCTATAACAATGCAAAGAAAAGCAAGATGGGCACATATCGTACAGTCATTTTGTACCCTGAACTAGAGACAACTAAAGACAAAAGATAGAAAACATGGGATGAGAACTATGAAAGAATCAAAAGAAAGGACTGCCAAAGTTCAAATTATAACTCAGGGAAGTATACCCAGAAGATTAAACCCTCTCGGATTAAATTAATTAAAATCAAATAAAATTTAAAATTTCCTCAGTCTCATTATCCACATTTTAAGTAGTCAATAGTCATATGTCATTAGACACTGCCATATACTAGACAGTATAGATACAAACATAAGCATCATTACAGAAAGTGATGCTGCTACTGAACAGTTCTAATCTATAGATTAAATGCAATCTAATCAAAATCCCAGCAAGTTTCATAGAAATTGACAAGCTAATTCTAAAATTTACAAGAAAAAACCTGAGGCCTAGTATAGTCAAAACAATTTTGAAAAAGAAATACCAAGTTGAAGGACTGGCAGTACCTGAATTCATGATTTATGTTGACTATTTACAGAATTCAGACAGTGTGGTGTTGGCAGCAAAGGGCTGACACAGACTCCATGAACAAAATAGTTGTGGATGAAAAGGGGCCACATGCTAACCTGACAGCTCAAGGAAGGCCTGCACAGTGGCCTTGCAAACTCAGAGACCTAAAGTAAGCACAAAGGATGGTCTGACATTAAAGCCCTAGCTGGTCTGGCTCAGTGGTGACAGCGTCAGCCTGCAGACTGAAGGGCCCCGGGTTCGACTCCGGCCAAAGGCACATACCTGGGTTGCAGGCTCCATCCTGGCCCCGGTTGGGCCACTTGTGGGAGGCAACCAATTGATGGCGTTTTTATACACCAATAATGAATTCTCAGAAAGATAAACTACAAAAAAAAAGAAAATCTCATTTACCATTGCAACAAAAAAGTTAAGATGCTTAGGAATAAACTTAACCAAGGAGGTAAGAGACCTGTACTGGAAAAACCACAGGACACTGAAAAAAGAGAGTAAGATACAAACAACTGAAAGAATATACCATGTTTATGGACTGGTAGAATTAACATCACTAAAATATCCATACTACCCAAAGCAATCTATAGATTCAATGCAATTCCTACTAAAACACCAACAGCATATTTCACAGAGCTAGAACAAATATTCCAAAAATTTATATGGAACCAAAAAAGACTCCAAATAGCCTCAGCAATCTTGAGAAGAACAAAGTTGAAGGGATCACAATACCAGATATCAAATTATACTACAAGCCACTGTCATCAAACAGCCTGGTACTGGCCCAAGAACAGACATATAGATCAGTGGAACAGAACAGAGAACTGAGAAATCGACCCACACCATTACACTCAATATTTGACAAAGGAGGCAAGAACATACAATGGAGTAAAGACAGTCTCTTCGATAACTGATGCTGGGAAAATTGGACAGGTACATGCAAAAAAAATGAAACTAGACCACCAACTTACACCATACACAAGAATAAACTCAAAATGGATAAAAGACTTTAAAGTAAGTCGCAAAACCATAAAAATCCTAGAGGAAACCATAGGCAGCAAAATCTCAGACATCTCTCATAGCAATATGTTTGCCAGTACATCTCCTAGGGCAAAAGAAACAAAGGAGAAAATAAACAAATGGGACTACATCAAACTACAAAGCTTCTGCCCAGCAAAAGAAACCATTAACAACACAAAAAGGGAGCCCACTGTATGGGAGAACACATTTGTCAATCATATATCTGATACTGGGTTAATATCCAAAATATATAAGGAACTCATACAACTTAAGAAAAGGAAGACAGACAATCCAATTTCAAAATGGGCAAAGGACCTATATAGACACTTCTCCAAAATGGACATACAGATGGTCAAGAGACATATGAAAAAATGCTCAAAGTCACTAATCATCAGAGAGATGAAAATTAAACCCACAATGAGGTCTTACCTCACACCTGTCAGAATGGCTCCATCAATAAACGACAAGTGCTGGCGAGAGTGTGGAGAAAAGGGAACCCTAGCACACTGCTGGTGGGAATGCAGGTTGGTGCAGCCACTGCGGAAAACAGTATGGAGTTTCCTCAAAAAATTAAATATGGAGCTGCCTTTTGACCCAGTGATCCCACTTCTAGGGATGCATCCTAAGAATCCCAAAACACCAATCAGAAAAAATGTATGCGTCCCTATGTTCATAGCAGCATTATTTATTTACAATAGCTAAGATCTGGAAATAGCCCAAGTGCCCATCAGTAGATGAGTGGATAGAAAAGCTGTGGGACGTTTACACCATGGAATACTATGTGGCTGTAAAAAAGAAGGGTTTCTTACCCTTGGGGACAGTATGGATGGAACTGGAGAGTATTATGCTAAGCAAAATAAGTCAGTCAGAGAAAGACAAGTATCACATGATCTCACTGATATGTGGAATCTAAAGAATAAATAAACTGATGAACAAAATAGATCCAGTGACATGGAAGCATGGAACAGACTGAGGAATCTCAGTGGGAAGGTGGGGGGAGTGGGGAGAGATTAAGCAAAGAACTTATATGCTTATATGCATAACCCATGGACACAGACCATGGTATGGGGAAGGCCTGGGGCTGAGGCGGGGGGTGGAGGGGGGTCAATGGGGAAAAGGGGGGGATATATCTGTAATACTTTCAACAATAAAGATAAATTTTACAAAATAGTTTATAAAAGATATGGAAAGAAAATAAGAACTTAAAAGGAAAATACACAAAAAAAGTGAAGGGATTAAGCAAAAAAAAAATAGGAAAGAAATATACAGGTGGTCAATAAGCACATGAAAACATGTGCAACATAGTTAGTTATTAAGGAAACACGAATTAAAACCATGAGATACCGTCAGATGCCCTCTATCAGTCTAAAATTAAAATGATTAACCACATTTAGGTTGGCAAGGATGTGGAGCATCCTTATACAGTGCATCCTTATACACTGGAATTTGAAATGATACAGCCACTTTAAAAAACAGTTTGGCAGTCAAGTTAAACATACTCACTGATTCCACCCCTAGGTATTTACTCAACAAAAGTGAAAGCATAGGTCCACACAAAGACATGCTCAGGAATGTACAAAGCAGCTTTACAACACCTAGAACATGGAAACTCAAATGCCTGTCAACAGGTGAATGGATAAACAAATAGCAGAATATGCACACAATGAAATATTATTCAGCTGGAAAAGGGAATGTACATGGATGAATCTCATAATAAGCATGCTGGCTGAAAGAAAATAGACCCGCCCTCCCAAAAGAGTACATACATCTGATTACATTTATATAAAATTCTAGAAAATGCAAACCTATAGTGAAAGAAAGCAGATAAGTGGTTGCCTGAGGACAGAACGTAAGAAGGAATTACCAAAGCGCAAGAGAAAATTTTCAGGTGACAGATGTGATCATTATCTTGTTTTTGGTAGTTTCCCAGGTTATTCTTTAAATATTAAGTTTCTTATATGCCAAGTCTACATAAATAAAGCTGAAAAAAATTAAGCACAGACATTATGCCTTTTCTCCTGATTGGAATACAATACTTTTTGTTTTTTAATACAGAGGATTAATACAAAGGTTAATACAGAAATTATGCATTAGTACACAAAATTTATTCTACATAAGGGTTACTGACTATTATCTTTTAAAATCAGGAGACGCTACAAAGAGAGCATATTTTTATAAAGCAAAGTATTTCTCACTGCCTTTAAGTATTTTCAAAATGCTGTATCTTCATTCCTAATTTTAATTGTTAATAGAGCCTAACATTTTAGCTTTAAATTTAGTATCAAATACCATTATGACAATCACACACCTTACAAATTATAAGATGCATCTCTTTAGAAACAATCTGCACCACCAGGGTCTCACCAAGACATGAAGTGGCTTTCCAGATGTCTAGAAGAATCGTGACTCTAGCCCGTGCGCAGCCTCCGGCGACTGAGGTCACTGTACTATTTCTCACGCTCCCTGCAGCAGTTACCCTACTTCTTCCTTTTCTTTATCTCCATACCCGTGTCTGGTCCAAACATTTTTATGTCCAGCACAAGAAAAGATGTGAAAGGAAAGAAACACAACCAGGCTGAGTTTACTCCAAGGTCAATTATCTGATTAGCTCTTTCCTGCTTCGTGCCCTCTGAAAGTTTTCATGCAGCTGGACAATAGGAGAGGTGGGACTTCTTTCACTACTTTTAAATCCTTGAGTCTTAAAAAGCAAAAGGGAAAGAAAAAAAACAGTACATAATTTTCATTTGCCTGAAGCCTTCTTTTAATTCCAGGGTTTGGGGGTTTTTTTGAGGGGGAGGGTGTGAAAAGGTCGAAGCTAATGATTAAAATGAAGTTTAGGGTTAGATGAGGAAATTCTCAATCATAAGACAACTGGAAACCTGGGCAAACTGCTCTGCATTTATCATTCTTATGTTGCTTTCTGCTGTAAAGCAGAAGAGAGGCCAACAAGATTGCTGTTTCTGATTCTAAAGCACCCGCGGCAAGAATTAAAAATATATTAATTCATATACAGTAGTAAGTATTTTCCACAACTTAATGCAAACACTTGCTAAACTAAAGGTCAAATTATATACTCGAGAACAGTACCGAAAGTCCAATTTACCTGCATGCGACACACATCCTGACTGTTAAAGAACAATCCATCCGTTCACGTCGACTCGTTGAAGGGGAGAGTATAAAGAACACAAGAAAACCACATATTGAGTCTTACTTCCTAAAATTCAGATACATGTACTCAATTACATAGATAAGAGTTTTAAAATGAAAAACTAAATAGCAATCACCATAAAAATCAAAGTTAGAAGTTTTAGCTCTTTCTTCGAAAATACGGTTCATTACCACTAGTAGAAAAGTTAAGATGATACAAGTGTGTCCAAGCTACTGGACACTGCCTATTTCTAAAAAGTTGGAGAATAAAAACCACTGTAAATCTGAATTTCACTTTACAGATGTGACAGATGTAACTAGAATTACAAATAAAAATCTCATTTCTAAAGCATTATTTCTTATCAAACTATAGAGCCTGGGTAAAGGAAAGGGGAACTAGGAAAAGATAATTAGGACATATTTACCTGACAAAATCATAACTGGAAACAAAACAAACTGCCGGTGATAGCAAAACAAAACTAAAAAGTACGCTTTAAAGATTACACTGGTCACTGAGACAAAATAATATCCTTATAACAATTCTCCATGACCAATGTTATCAATAAAATAAATTCTGAAAATACTCTCCACCTTTCAAAATGACTCATCAAGTTACCATTACTTGGTTTAACTATGGGATTAAGTCTAATGCTAAATTTTGTGAAAGTTCCCCCAACTAGGGAACAACCTGGTTGCTAGGTACTAAATTTATTCATTTTTGTATAGGGCTTTCCTGGTTTGTAAATATTTTTTAAAACTAGGTACTGACTTCACAAAAGTTTTCATAAAACATCTATTTAGAAACCAACTCTGAGGTTCACTGTTAATCTCTATTTTCATAGAGCATTTACTTATTCTCAAAGTTTGTGCTCCGTTAAGTGATTAATGTAACAAATTCTCTTTTTAACAAAACATCCCCATTCATCATGAGAACTATCTTCTGTCATGAAATTCATGATTAGGTCAGAGTTCTGAAAATACTAACATACAATTCTAAGAAGACTTCATTTATAAACAGAACCTGCTGAGAGGGAAGATCCTCTAGAGCTTCACTCTGAAAGAGTAGCACAAAATTCCAGTATCTAAATTATTCATCAGTTCAAAAAATTCTGTGGCCCACCTCTTGAAATCCTTTACTAAGAGAATTAACAACCATTCTGAGTCCTAACTCAGCTGCAAAATTTCTAAGAAAAACATAGACTTCATGACCTTGCCAATTTTAATCCACCTTTACCTCCGTAAGCCATATCCTTAGTCTAGAAAGGTCCTCTATAATCACTGTTTTACAAACCTTTCAAGATAGCTGTTTCCGAAGCCTTAAGCCAGCAAACACTGGACAGAGTGGAATTTCAGAGGAAGGCATTCTTTAGTTCTCCTGAGAGATCACTGTTTTAAACAGACAGTGCTTCCGAAGAATTCTATTTTGCAATCAATTGCTGTCTCAGCTGTGAGCAGAAAAGCAGGTATGGGGAGATAATTTTAAGAGTAACAACAGCCCGGCCGGGCGTGGCTCAGCAGTTGAGCATTGACCTAGGATCCAGGAGATTGGGGTTCGATTCCCGGTCAGGGCACATGCCCGGGTTGTGGGCTGCAGCCAATCAATGACTCTCTCGTCATTGATGTTTCTATCTCTTTCCCTCTCCCTTCCTCTCTCTGAAATCAATAAAGATATATAAGAGTAACGACAGAGTAAAATTAGAAACTAAAGAGAGGAAGTAAATCAGTATGGCATTGCCTGGCCGGGCGTGGCTCAGCGGTTGAGCATCGACCTAGGATCCAGGCGATCAGGGTTCGATTCCCGGTCAGGGCACATGCCTGGTTGCGGGCTTGATCAATGACTCTCTCATCACTGATGTTTCTATCTCTCTCTCCCTCTCCTTTCCTCTCTCTGAAATCAATAAAGATATATTTAAAAAAATTTTAAAAAAATAAAAAAATCAGTATGGCATTATTTCCAAGTGATTTCTTAATTTTTTTATATTCCAGTATCATTGACATACATTATATTATTATAATTACATTAGTTTCAGGTGTAAAACATAACAATTCACTATTCGTATATATTGTGAAACGATCACCACAATAAGTCTAGTTGACATCCGTCATTATACAGTTACAAATTTGTTTCCTTGTGATGAGAATGTTTAAGATCTCTCAGCAACATATAAATAAATATGGAAGGGTTCCCTCTTCTGTCTGAATGCTATGGATGAATGTCCAAATTGAAGTCTATAGATTGGGTGGCTATACAGATGATAATGCCATTATCAGAGAAAAAACTAGAGAAAAACATCAGACAATACTGTGAAGCTGGAAAAGATGTGGATTAAGGGCAACTCTGATATATAAACTTGGGTTAGGAATGTAAGCTCTAAGCCTTTTTGTTATCTGTAAAATGGGGATATATCTATGTATACATCATAGACTCTTCAGGGTTAAATGGGACAATTCAGGCACTATGCTAAAAGCCTATTAAATGTTGGCCCTTGTAAGCATTCTCATTGGATTGGATGCAGATCACCAATGAAGTCTTTGATCAGAGCATCCCAATCTTCTTCCTGTTACCTAAGGAAGTTCCTTCTGGGTCTGTGTTACACTTAGAGCACCTAGATCACTCAGCAAGTTGTTCGAAAATGCTCAGCATGAAAAATGTCCAGCCCAGCCAGGCGTGGCTCAGCGGTTGAGCGTCGACCTAGGATCCAGGCGATTGGGGTTCGATTCCCGGTCAGGGAACATGCCCGGGTTGGGGGCTCGATCGATGACTCTCTCATCATTGATGTTTCTATCTCTCTCTCCCCCTCTCCTTTCCTCTCTCTGAAATCAATAAAGATATATTTAAAAAAAAAAAAAATGTCCAGTGTACACCTGAACCAAGCATTGCCTTGGGGCATGACCCAAGTATTAACTATTTCAGTAATATAAATGTTGCAACAACAAAAAAAAGATGGACCAAAGTTGTTCTTTTAGGCAATATAACAAGGACTACATAAGAATATCCCTAGGGCTGTAGTACACCAGTTTGTACTTAAAAACAAACAAACCAAAAATAACCCTCATCTTCTATACCAGACATTCTAAGGGGAAGCCATTATCTTAAACATCCTTAAATAGGAGACTAACTGAATCTATAGTGTTTTGGTCAGTCTGCAATGATTCTTAGACTGGGAAATCTGGCACAAGAATTTGTTACCCATAAATGAAGGATTTCAAAATAAAAACATTAACTAAACTTAAATAAGGAAACTGTTCAGCTACACATAGAAATCATCTAGTTCTGGAAATTTCAGAAAACTTCAAATATTAATTGCAACCCACATTTTAAAATCCAAACTTAGCATATATATCTATCTGTACATATGTAATGCCTTACAATGCAGCTATTTTTAGTTTTTATTCACCATATAATTGCAGTAGCAGAGGCTGTGTAGAGTCAGATTTTTCAGAAATCCTAGGCATTGAGGTTCCCCTGCCAAAACAGAAATCTTTGAAACACATTGCATTACATAAAATTTCACCCCAAAATTCAATGAGGATAGCTACATTCCACAATCCTCACAACAGCCCTTCAATAAAGAAAACACCAATGAAGAATTTTATGTTGCTAAGATTCACCAAGATCAGAAGTGATGAGCTCTTATCGGATTCTGATGGGTTTTTGAGTAAGATTTATAGACCTAAATCTATAGTACAAGTTGGGTAGACAAGAAGAGTAGCATTGTCAGGCAAATCATGTGGAGCCAAAAGGGAAAAAAATCTGAAAAGGTAGAAAACTAAGGGGCAAAGAACACACTACCTACTTCCGCCATCATCACTCCAGTTCTGAGCACCAAAATAAAATTACCCATTATAAATACATATCATTGATTCACACCAGAAGTACTTGTCAAAATTAGCTGATAGTTTACTACCTCCATACATGCTGACCCAGAGAACCCAATAACAAATGGATGTCGTCATGTGACTTCCTCAATTTTCCTAATTGGAGAAGAAACTCGAAATGAAGCCAGCAATATTTAACAGTGAAAGCAGAATCTACATATTAGAACATCTGACTGCCCAGGGGACAAGCACCTTCCACTGCACTCACAATCTCAGCGCCTCTCCCCACTGACTTTAATGGTGGCATGCAATGTCTTTCAAAGAATGGTGTAGCCCTGGCCAGTGTGGCTCCACAGTTAGAGCGTCATCCTGTGTGCCGAAGGGTCACAGGTTCGATTCCTAGTCAGAACACATACCAAGGTTCAGTTCAATCCCTGGTCAGGGCAAGTGTGTGAGGAAACCCACAGATGCTCTCTGTCTCCCTCCTCCCCTCTCTTGAGTCGATGAAAAGGCATATCCTCAGGTGAGGCCAAAACAAAACAGTATGTAATTTTCTGAACACGTCAAGTGATAAGCAGCACTTCAAAGACTCTGATTTTAAGGCAATCAGCATATATTACGTATTCTTAGCCTCTTTCTGTGGATGTATTTAACTACGAGACAGAATGATTAACACTCTATAAAGAGATAAACCAACGAATCTATACAAGAACTTTTTATACCAAATCTGATCCGATGAGGCTAATCTCAGGGTAATTATCACCCCCTCTCCTCATTCCAATGGCCCTGGAAGAAGACAATGTGTTCTCTCCCAAGACAGCAAAGGTGGAAGGGAAAGAATCAAAAGAATGCAATTAATAATTTGCCCATTTAATTAAGCCACCTTTCTATTTCTTCTACTCTGAGCATGAAATCAACTAAGTCACTTTACTTTTCTGAGCCTCAGCTTCTTCAACTGTGAAAGATGGATAGCAACTCTCTTGGGATTGCTTTGAGTGTTACACTGGGAAAGTGCACATAAAACTGGCATGCAAGATGTAAAGTACTATGCAAATACAGGGGTGGGCAAAGTAGGTTCACAGCTGAGTACGGGAAACAGTTTATTCTTCTATTATTATTTGTTAAGTATTATATTATTTATTTGTATTACAATTGTAAACCTATTTTTGCTCACCCCTTTTACAGTATTTTATAGCATCTTAAGATTTAAGTCTAAATGTTCAAGTGGCTGGTGCGATATTTTGCACAAGTGTTCAAGTATTTGTCCATTCAGCAGTCATAATACAAAGATTATCTCATGTACTAATTATATGTTTATTCACTAGTAATATTATAAAGTCCTGTCTTTAGAATGATTTCACTCAATCCAGGACACACTCTACTGGAAAAATAACATTACCAACAGGTACACATTGCTTATAGTATGTATTCTGCACCAGGTCCCATGCCTAGTATGCGACACACAGTCACTCATCTAATCCTTACAGTACCCACCACCTGTGGAGAAGTTACTACCTGTAAATGAGAAATGACAGCACAAGTTCAAGTAACATGCCCAAGGTCACAAGGGTAGCAAATGATAGAGATGGTTGGTGCTACTGGAACTCAGGTCTGACAACAAAGCCCTGGCTCTGAGCTCCTCTCCACTATGGCAGTCACTAGCCACGTGTGGGTACTGAAAAGCGGCTAGTCTGGGTGAGCTGTGCTGTAGTTCTAAGACGCACACCAGGTTTTGAAGACTTAGTGGGAAAAGAATGGAAGATATCTCGCTGCAAGTGTATAACAATTACATGTTGAAATGATAGTATTTTTAATATAATGAATTAAACACAAAATGTATTCTTAAAAGTATTTCACCTGCTTCTTTTTACACTTACTGTAGCTACTAGAAAGTTTAAATTTGCATGTGGCTTGCAACGCATATATTTATGTTGGACAGCAGTATCATTTAGAAAACCACTCAGGATATCTTGTAAATACAAAGAGCACAAAACAAATTTAGATTTACAAACACAACATGTTTAGAGTACAGATACTTTCCAATCTTAACTAATGCTGTTTTAATACCAAGTTAATGTAACCAATATAAACAAAACTTCAAAATCCCTTAATGTAAAAATACTGCTCGTTACTTAAATTTCAAAAGTCCACAATTAGATCATTTTTTTAAAATGTCCTATTATGAAAATTGGCCTTTCCAACTACAAAAGTGATACCAACTGATCCACACTATAGAAATTAAAGAAAATTACATACACAAAAAGAATCCATCACCCCCCACTCAGAATACAATGACGAGTCACTCCTTCTAGGTGCGTTTCTTAAGCGGTACGAATACTCCTTAAGTAGGACCATACTGCTTATCCTTTTGTAACTTGCTTTTTTCTATTATGACGTTATCTTTCATTACAGATTCTGAAATTATCCTTAATTTTTTATTTTGAAATAATTACAAATTCATAGGAAATCACAAAAATAGTACAAAGTCCCATATGCTCATCACCCAGTTTCCCTGAAATGGCTGCATCTTCTTGATTATAGTCCAATATCATAACCAGGAAGGTGACACTGGTACACTGTGTGTGTATATAGGTCTAGGCCATCTTATCACACATGTAGACTCACGTAACCATGACCACAATTAAGATACAGATCTATTCACCACCACAAAGATTTCTCTCTTGCTACCCCTTTATAGTCACACCCATCTCCCTGCTCCCCACAAGCTCTAAACCCTGGCAACCACTAATCAGTTCTCTCTGGGTAATTTTGTCATTTCAAGAATATTAATGGTATCCTCTAGTATGCGACCTTTAGAGATTGGCTTTTTCATTCAGAATAACGCCCTTGAGTTCCATGACAGTTGTATGTATCAATAGTTTGCTCCTTTTAAACACGGAGTAGTATTCCATGGTAAGAATGTACCATTCATCTACTGAAGGGCATTCAGGTTGTTTCCAGTTTTAGGCTGTTATAAACAAAGCTGCCACTAACAGGTTTTATGTGAGCGTAAGTTTTTACTTCTCTGGGATAAATATCCACAAGTGCAACAGCTAGGTCATATGGTAAGTATATGTTTAGTTTTATAAGAAACTGCCGAACTATTTTCCAGAGTGGTTGTACCATTTTACAGTCCCATCCCCAGTGTATGAGAGATCGCAAAACATTTTTGAGAGCTGCAAAATATTCATGGCTATTCCATACTTTTTAAACAACTCCTTGCTGATTCCTATGTAGGTAATTTTCATTTTTTGTTATAAGGACACAATTAATGTACCTGTACTTACACAGAAATTTTTACATGCAGATCACACAAATTCCCAGAATTGGATCACAGGGTACAAATATTTTAAAGAAATTTGGTACCAACCATCATACATAATGGCCTTCAAAAAATATAAATCAACAACTGTGAAAGAATGCCCATTTTCCAATCTCACTAAAAATTTTTTCATAATATTTAATATTTGACTTGCCAAAAAATATTAGCTTGTTTTGTATTTATTTGAGAAATGGGAAGGTTATACATTTCTCAACTTTCCTAACTTAATTTGTCATTCTTTTATGAATTACCTATTCATGTTCCTTGCTAACATTTTATTGGAATGTTGATTTACTAATTAGAAAGACCTGGTCCTGTCTTTCTAACATGATGCAAAGAAATGGGGTTTTTTTAATACATATATCTGAAATCCAATGCAAGTGTTAGTAATGTAAGATAACAGCTGAGTTTAGAATGTAAAAAAGATACGAGTGTAGCCGATATAGTCCCCCATTTATAAACATTCCTATACTTCACACAATATATTAATAATTAAGGCATATCTCATCTACTGCAAGCTCCAGAATGGATCCTAGAATGTTGATCCTTTATTTCTTCTAAGTGCACTTTGAAATGCCAAGACATAATCTGCCACAACATCAAAAACTATCATCAGCTTCATTAGGAAACCTGGCTGGCATCTCTATAGGAGAATTTAGGGTCGTCTAAACCAGCAGTTCTCAAAGCGTGCTCCCCAGACAAGCAGCACCAACACCACCTAGGAACTTGTAAGAAATGCAAATTCTCAGGCACCTCATACCTACTTAACAAAAAATGCTGGGGATGGGACCCAGCAATACATCTCAACAAGCCTTCCAGATGATTCTGATGCATACTCACGTTTGAGAACAGCCAATCTAAACAAACAATATAAAAACATTAAATCTAGTTTGCCTTGTGTACTTAACTATCCTTTGATAAAGGATCTAGAAGGAATTAATTATGCTGCAGATATTAAGAATTCAATGAGCCCGGCCGGGCATGGCTCAGTGGTTGAGCATCGACCTAGGATCCAGGCGATCAGTGTTCGATTCCCGGTCAGGGCACAGGACCAGGTTGTGGGCTCGATCCCCAGTCGGGGGCGTGCAGGAGGCAGCCGATAAATGACTCTCTCATCATTGATGTTTCTATCTCTCTCTCCCTCTCCTTTCCTCTCTCTGAAATCAATAAAGATATAGTAAAAAAAAGAATTCAATGGCATATTCTCACTTTCCAAACCGAAACAATCCAAAAAAATAAGCAAAATAACTGCAAACTGGATTTTAGCCTTATCTTCTACAAGGAGGCATCCTAAACCATTAAGTGTTCACAAAAATTTTCCCTTAGAACCCAAACGAACCATATAAACTGACAGGTCAGAATACGTACTTTTCAAATCAAGGACTGGGTTTGTTTATAGCACATACTGCCTGACTTCGCAACTCCCACATGGTAACTACCACCTACATCATTTTGAAAATTCAATGAACTAGCATATTAAAACACAGCAGGTGGAAAACTATATAGTTTCTTAAATATCTGTGCTAAATAAATAAATAAATAAAATAATTCTGGATGGCAGAATTATGAATAACCTTTGTTTTGTTGTTTTCCCCAAAATTTTCTGTAATAAGTATTACCTTTATAACTAAAATAAAGGACAAAGAATCACTGACCAAATATAATGATAAGAAAATTACTTACAGAACATCAGTATTTTTATAATTTTACCAAGGTTCATTGATAATTTTTCTTTTATCTATGTGATAAAAATTAAGGTGCTGGGGTAAGAAATTACATAGTTTGAATTTAGAACTGACCCTCTCATGAGTGTTGGTCTGGTAACACAACCAAAATGCAGTACTCCACTATGGTGGCTATCTTCTATCCACCAAGCTGAGAGTCCACTCTCCCTTCAAGGAACAGGTCCTGCAGGTGTGTTAGGCTTGGCCAATCACAGTAAACCAACCTCCAGACAACCAGAAATGGTCCAGAAATTGAGCAAGTCACAGAGGTCCTGATCCTGAAGTTATTCCTTTGACTGAGTTCAAATGGTATCCTTGTCTTTGTTGGCAGGAAAATTCATTTTTTAATTGTTTTGACTTAATGTAGTTTGAGTTAAATTCCTATTTCTTACGACCTTGAATATTCTTGCAGCACTTAAGAAATTAAACCTGTAATTCTGTAAAACAATGAACAGTGCCTAACCTACCTATGGAATCGGGTCTGTTCTTAGAAAGCAGTCACCAGGTCTGTTTTCCCCTTCTGACCAACCATCACGCACTTGATGTGTTTTAAGGCCCAATATGATGATGAAACTGGTACCCTACTCACCCTTAATTTCTTGTCCCTCCCAAAGGCTATCCAAGTTTCCTCTCAAATTGAATTGCTAATGCTCTTGGATTACAGAGGAAAATGTTTTGAACAAGTTTTAAGTAAGATGCATTTTTTACATATCCCTTCCACTAGTTTATTTTCCCAACTAACGGATAAATTAAGATAATTTTTCTAAATTGATAGAGGGAAAAAAGGAGAGGAAGAAGTGATATCTAGTCCTATTAAAATATAAAATGTTCACGATTTACTCTGTGATTTCAACTATTCACGATTTCTGATTAACAGTTTTATTGCACTGCCTTTACGAAGAACTCACCTTTGACACCACAGCCTGCATCCATCACTGCATGGAAGTGAAATTATAGCGAAATAAATGAATAAAGTGAATGAGTCAAGATTTCAACTTAACAGAAGTAATTAATCCAAATTGCTAAATTGAACAGTAATGTGCACCACATACAAGCTACAGTGACCAAGGTATGAGTGTGCTGACACAAAAGAACTTACACAGTGGACAGCCCATTTCTAACACCCAAAATGTTCTGTAGCCATTTCTAAACTATCTTTAGGTGCCAGCTTACAAGCACACCCATCCAGTTCCTTATCACCCCTCAAAATTGGTTCTGCACAACAAAATAGGCCTCTGGTTTAATACCAGACTTTTCAATATGACTTTCAACTGCTTAAACCAGCAAATGAGCCACCAGAAAGGATTATGAAGCATCCCAGCTACTGTTAGGTGAGTGTGCTAATAAAACTCTGAGACTGAGGCCACTCCAGGAAGTAAATGCCTTGCCTACAGCCTCCGAGGCTCTAGTTCTGTGTTTAATTTCTAGCACACACTTAGAAAACAAAACCAGAAAAACAGGAATGCTAGTTTTAAGGACATACTTCATAAAGAAAACTTTCTCCTAATTGAGTAACATTTACATACACAAGACACATGCCCTAATATGAAAGAATGCTTATTAGAGCTCTTAAGTAGAACAGTTTTAAGGGGGACTCAAATCAAAACCCCAAGTCTTCACTTGCTCTATATATATTTGCTGAACCCCTGCCAAGTGCCAGGCACTGTAACATAGGAAAATAAAGCTATGAAAAGAAAGGTCCCACCCTCAACAAAGATGAAAAAAGCAAAGGTAATCCAATGAAAATACAGTTCAACTGTTATGAGGAGGTATACACCAATGTAGGGCGATGGAAAGGCTTCCAGAGACGTCCAGAAGGACAATAAGAGTCAGCCAGGACACAAAAGGAAAAGCATTTCAGAGGAAAATCCAGAGGCACAGAATGAATACAAGGTATGGAAATGGGACATCATGGTCCATGCTTGGAAAACACCAAGCAGTTTGGTATGAAACACAGACACAATTCATGGCAGGCTGCTTCCAGATATTCCAAAGAAAGAGATAGTAAAGGACCAAATAAAAAACCCCTTGTGCTGCTCAGGATTTGGACTGGATCCTAATGGCCATGGGAGTCAGGAGATAATTTAAGTTGTCCAAGAGGAGAGGCCCAAGAGCCAGTTAGATTTTTTTGTCACGTGTATGTGTGCATGGGATGGTGGCAGCTATTTGAGAATTACCAGCCTGTGGGGAGAAGTGGAAAAGTGTGGATGGCATCTGGAGAGTACAGTTAAGTAGGTAGGAGGAAGCAAAGAACTAATTAACTTGCATCAGCCTGTAGAGCAAACCCTACATCTAAGAATCATAAAGGCCTAGTTTAAATCCTAGACTGAGCGAGGTGTTCCTCAATGCACTCCCATAGACGAATGGACTCGATTCACCTCCTCTAAAAGGCACTTGTGTTCTATTCCATGAACTCATTCATTCCATGCCTACTGTGAAGTTCATCCACATCACTGGGTGCTTTATACCACTGGTTATCTTTTTATTTTTATGGTCTCATCTTTTCAACAAGCTTGTTAGGTTCCTTGAAATCTGGAATTTTCTGTCTATTTAATATGTTGAAATATAAATGACTTAAAAACACTACCAATGAGAGAGAGTTTACTTCCATTTATTTGTTCTAAGAAGTTCCCACACCCCAGGATTTGTTCCTTCCACCTAATGATGTGTGGATTTATGCTACTGCTGCGAGGAAACAACTGTGTTCAAGAATATAGGTAATGAAGAGAAGCTGAGAAGAGATCCTATCTCTAGAACGCATAAGGGTCTGCATGCAGAGTTGAGCTCTAAGATATTCATTATTAGGATTAAACAACCCTGGTAAAATAAACAAGAACCACACACAACTGGGATGGGTCTCACAACCCAGAAGTGTCCATACTGTACGACTCCACTTACATAACGTTCAAAAAATAAGCAAAGCTCATCTCTGGCGTTAGAAGAGCAGCTGGGGTAGGGGAAGTGATGGCAGAGTACACATAGGGCTTCTGGGGTTCTTATAGGTTCTGCTTCTTAGCCTGGGTGCTAGCTGCACAGGTGTGCCCCCTTTGTGAAAGTTCATTGAGCCTTATCACTGATTTGCACCCTTTTATGTATGTATGCTGTAGTCCAAAACATTTACTTAAAAATCAACAGGTAGCCTGGCTAGGCGTGGCTCAGCAGTTGAGCACTGACCTAGGATCCAAGAGATCGCGGTTTGATTCCCAGTCAGGGCACGTGCACGGGTTGCGGGCTCAATCCCCAGCTGGGGGGCATGCAGGAGGCAGCTGATCAATGACAACTCTCTCATCATTGACGTTTCTATAGCTTGCTCTCTCCCATTTTCCCTTCCTTTCTCTGAAATCAATAAGGATATATTTAAAAAAAATAAAATTAAAAAGTTAAAATCAACAGGCAAAAAATAAGAGGGAGCCCAAGTGATGAAGAGTATAAAGGAAGATGCCACAAAGAGAAAAGGCCCTGGTGATGGGAAAAAGAGAACTGGAAAGAATGTAGAATGTTTTAGTTCAAGTGGGAAAGCAGGCATTTAGAGACTGGCACCTAACATACTAATGAACTAAATTAGTGCTGATAACTATCTTGGTAAATTATAGCCACTAAAGAAAGTTTTTAATAATCTTAAAATTTCTTCAGCATCTACGGAAGCACACAGTAAAAGTATGCCGCATTAACAAATACACAACTGAATCCATTCTGAGCCTCCTACCTAGTAACTAGTAAGATACACTGGCAAGTTAGCTGGTCTAGGTTTGTTTAGTCTGTGACAAGCAACTAAAAAAAGTCAAGTAGCTGTGTACAAAGGCTCCAACTCTAAACTGTTCCCCCAAAAATGAGCTAAATGGCACAGGTAAACATACAGAAATAACTATATCCTTGTTCCAAAAGAAAGCAGCATTCGTATTTCCTAAAAAGGCAAATGTGTCTCTGCAATCTATAAAGCAGTCACTCCACCCAGTCCTCATCACTCTGAAATTCCCCATCCTGCTTTTAATTCTTTGTAGCATTTGCCACTAGCTGAAATTATCTTATTTTTGTTTACTTGCATATTTTCTCTTTCTCTCCATAGCATTTTAAGCTCCGCAAGAACAAGGACCTTATCTGTCTGTATACTACTGTAGCCAGAGCCCAGATGGCTGTGCGCTCAATAAAAACTTGTCAAATAACCACAACTACCCAGTAATTTACTTTAAGGTCACCAAGTATACATAAGATCAAGTCAGTACCAATAAATCGGTAGGTTCAATGCCACAGCAAATACACCGTTTCTGGGTGAGAGTAATTGACCCAGCTTTTATACCAGTTTTGAGGCTGAGGTTTGACAAGGTTTGAAAATTTGGAAGACAGGTAATTTTCTATATATTTTATGAAGAAATTTTATGATAGACAAACCCTGTAACAAAACCAATGGGACCTAAGGAGCAAAAGCCCAGTGGTAGATGACCCAGAACCTTGGAGAAGAGACTTCTTCTGCTCCATATTAGGCTACTCCCTCTGCTTTCTCGGAGTTTTCCTATCTGAAAAGTACTACAGGATGATGAGTTTTTGAAGCTTCAGCAAAAATCAAAATGTGACATTATCATTAATTATGTGTGCTTTCCCTTATAACTTCTAAAGTACTTCATGACCCCTAAAGAGACTTTGAGTTGTCAGAGTATCGGAATTTAACAGGAGAAAAAGTCCAACATTACAACTGCAAACAATGAGAAAACAAGGAAAACATTTTACACACAAAACAACTGACGACCAACTTCCAATTCAATATCCTAAGTACAAACTTTTTTATTAAGCTACACAATCTTATTGCACATCTAAAGTATATTCCTGACTTTTACTTGTCTGTAAAATCTCTAAAACCAGTACGATTTTCAGACGGATAGTATTAAAATAAACAGGGATTAAATAAAACATGATTTCAACTCAACATCATGATAAAATCTGGAGTTGAAGACCAATAAGTTCTAAATCTATGGTAATTACTCAAAGCAAAAAACACCCAAGTTTTCAAGTGAGTGTGGTTTAAGCAATAGCTGCAAGTTAGATACAGTCCAATTACCAAAAATCATTTATTAGCAAGACTTGCAAAGTCTTGGTAATTTTTATTTTACAATAAAGACATCACTGCATTCAGAGAAATAACAAGGCTAAAAGTAAAATATACTTACTCTGCCCAACACTCAAGAACTCCAATTTTCAAATTTATAGATTGTTTTTCTTTTAAAAGCTGGATACTCTTTCATGAACCTGGCAAAGTGGGCTACGAAATACTACTAGCTATTACCTAGGAAGGGATAGTGTTTCTTCCCCACCTATCACCACCTTACATACACACTCCTTTATCTTTTAGCTTGAAAGGCTTAGAGTCCATCAGCACGGTAGGTGGAGGTAACTTTCCCAACTGCAGGTTGCTCCTCTGTGTGCTGGTGTTAAAGACTTAAAAGTATATCACAGAACAGGCATGAGATGGAAATGTTCTAAAATGGTTTGCAGGGATGGTTGCACAACTCTTCAAAATTACTAAAAATCACTGAATTATACACTTGCAATTGGTGAACTTTATGTAAATTATACCTCCATAAAGCTATAAAAAATAACCAGCAAGAGGTAGAGACCCAACACAGAACTGATAACACACCCAAAATGTAAGGGGTCTGTAAGAATTCCCTCCTCCTTCATGGAACATGTTCCTCAGGAGTCTCTGGCCTTCCTCTCATTCTGCTCTAGCTACTCCAAAAGGAACAGTAAGTACCTTTGGAATCACTTCCATGACTCCATCTGCAGAATCAAATGTACCTGGTACATATGGCAGTAATAGTGAAGAGCTGGCAGGTAACTCTGTAGAATCAATTCTCCTGTCCAGAAGAAATAAAGAGCGTGGCGGACTCCTAACTGATCCCAAGCCAGACTCCTCTGACCTCCCACAGCTTTTTATACCTCTCTGAGGGCCTTTATAACCTAGAGTATGGCCATTCTGGTAAATGGCTTACCAACTTTCAACACTGTCCTCCTCTCCCCAATGTCCTGAGCAGTACCATTCACATCCTGAGAATATTAAAAATGTTCTTTGGATGAGTGGTAGTATTTTCCTAATCAAACTGAGGCATATCAATTCTACCCTCAGAGGATGAATACAGTGCTGTGTCCTACTGAACTGCCACTAATTAAAAGCCGGCTTCTTTGGTTGGTAAATGATGACAACAAAAATGACAAGAACGATGAACTAACTCAAAAATCACCAGACTAGCCAACCAGCTGATATTCTAAAATGAAACATCTCAAAACAACAACATCCATTTTCTATGCCAGTCAACAGGTTAGAAAAACTCTTTTATTATTTAAAAATTATTCTAAAAATTACATATTTTTGCCTATTACCCACTGTCCAAAACCTAGCAACAAGCTTTCTGCTTTCTACTGCCATCAGTACGAAGCCCGACTAAAACATTATGCAAGGCAGAAAATGTCAAACCTTTGCGGTACAGAGAAAACTGCAAGAAAAAGGCCCAGGAAAAAACATGCAATAACTAGGACCAGAAAAACTGACCAATACACTAAATAGGATAGGATGCAAACCTGTGAAATTAACCTTTCCACATGAAGCACAAATATTTGCCTTCCAATTAGTGACGACTTCTAGAATAGCTCTAAAACACCAAAATACTGGCAATAACCAAAATGAAACAAATTTAGGCTATGTAAGGGTATCTATCTATTATGAGTTGGTAAGACTTTAAGCCTCACATCTCTGGAATCTGTGTTCAAAGCCTACTCAACACCAAAAAAATTACACAAAGATCTTTAAAGATAGTAGGTGAGTATCCTGTTCCTGAACAGACTCTAAAATATTTTCATTAATAATTTAACGTTTACTTAAAAAACTGAATTTCACTGTCATCATCTGTGACTGAAAAAACTTTAAACACCCATATTGTTTTTAAAGTGAAAATGTTTCACGTGCTTCCAAAAAGTTGATGAGTCAGAGCTTTAATACATGTAGAGGCTGAAATTCATTTCATGATGACAGAATTCTTCCCAGCATCACATCAGGTGCAAACGTGTGAATCTGGTGTGAGTTTCTCTTCACCAGTACAGTTCTCAAGTCCCTAGGAGTTTCCTAAGTCACTGACCTGAGCATCATCTACGGTAATACTCAAAGCAAAACCACAATAAAGAGCTATGGCCTCTGAGGGATTCTACAAGTAAAAAAAATTACTCATAAATAAAATACAATCGCTGCTGCTTTAAATAACACATACATTTCTAAGTTTTCATGCCATTTGGTGGAACTCCCTGTTTTGGATAGCAAAACAAAATCTATTAAGCTCACAATGAGTGTTTTTATTTTAACTAAATAAACCTATTCTATATAATACAAAAAACTGACATGAATTTACTTTAAAAACTTACAGTGAAATATCTTCACTATATTCTTGGGGTTGCCCAATATCCTATTTCATCCCAGGTATAAATAAAGCAATGGCATCCTAACAGACACATTTGCTTAGTGAAAGAACAATACCCAGTTAAACTATAGAGCACTAACTACCACACAGTCCTATTGGAATGCCACCAACTCAGAAACAAGTTCCAGTGAAACAAAGTCTTCAAGGATCCACCAGAAATTCACTCATTCTGTCTCACTTTCACACACACAGCCCGATGTCTGCACATTATATGACCTCAAGAATAGTTTTAACTTCAAACTTTAACATCAGTGAAACAAATCCAAGACATACGTCAAAAGATGGCCGGAAGACTACAAAATCAGCTTTGACATTTAGCCCTAGAATATCTAAATGCTAAATCTGGAGTGCAACTTTTGATACCAGGTGCAGTTTACTACCTTCGCCAAAATGAAAAGAAATTCTTTCAACATTCTTTTCATTACAATAAAGTTTTAAACACAAACTACAATACAGTCACATAATTCATTACACCATTTTGCAAAATCGTCTTCCATCAGCACTTTGCATAATCTAATCAGAAAAAAACACACCAAACTGACAGCTTGGCCTTCCAAAAAATGCACTTTCTTTATCAAAGCTGAATATATAGTTTTAAGCTCAAGAAAATAAACGTTTGCAGCTCAAGACAGGAAAAGCACAACCAGCATTACTGTACAACCAACACTAAATTTCTCAGAGAAAATAATTCAAGATAGGCAAATTAAAAACATTCTGCGCATGGCAAGAAGAAAACGTCTTCTGTCCTACAATCCATAGCAAAAGTACTGTTTCCTCTCTTTATGAGCCAATGCAAACAAGTATAAAATAAACTCAGTGTCTGAAATAAGACGAAAACCATGGATCACTTATTCAACACAAGGCTATGCACCCAAAACGAAATACAACCAAAGCCACACATCACCGACCCCACAAATGCAGAAAAAGCCAGAATCAACAAGTTGGAAAAAGGGCAAAATGAATAGCTCACTACCCTCTTTCCCACCTTTAAAAACAAAAAGTCCTTTAACAAAAGGGAACACAGATCTTCAAGTACCTGGTGGAGGTGCCTTTTCTCACATCACAGATGCTGCATTTAAAGGCTTCCGCGCTGTTTCTGAAGGTGCAGACGCTACAATCCCAAAAGCCTTCGTCTGCGGCAGGTTTCGCTTGTCGTTTTGGCCTACGGAGGAATGGGGAGAGGGGAGAGGGGAGAAGGGAGAAGGGAAAAGGGAGAGGGGAGAGACAGGGAGCGGGGAAACGGGGAGACAGCAAATCACAGGCGCTGGTGAGCGTCGTAATTTCGCAGCAATCCAGGGCTGGAAACTTCGCTCGGTGACCACCCACCCACCTTTCCGGGACGAGAAGAGGGCCCGGGGCGCCCCGCAGCCCCCGCACCCTCCGGCCGCGTGGCTCGCCCGGCCGGCGGCGGCGGCCCCGGAGCAGGGCCGCGGCGGGCGCAGGAAGCGGCGGACTCGTGGACTGAGCGTGGGGCCGGGGGGGCCGGGAAGGAGCGCGGCCGGGCCGGAGGGGCGCGCAGGGGCCGCCCGGGCCGGCGGCGGCTGAGCCGGTCCCTGCCCATCCCTCGCAGGCCCGCGCCCGCCCTCCCGCCCTCCCCACCTGGTTAAATCTCCCTTTGTCTGGGCGGAGCGGCGGCGGCGGCGGAGGGCGGCCGAGGAGGAGCCGCCATGGCTGCGGCGCGCACGGCCGCCGGCCCCGAGGGGAGCGGAGCGAGGACGCCGCCTCCCGCCGCCGCCCACCCCCGCCCCCGGATCTCCATCTTAGCGGCGCCTCCCCCGCCCGGTGGCTCCGGGCCTAGTCGTCGCCGGCCCCCGCCCGCCCCCGGCCCTCCCTCCCCTTCCGCCCCCTCGGCTCGGAGCAGGTACCTGGTCGGGCTCTTCTTGTCGCCCATGGTCATGGATGGGCTGGACCCCCGCCCCCCCACAGCCGAAACCGGCGCCGCTCGGAGGAGAAACGCCGTCCGGGGAGTCGTCGCGGACCGACCCCCCTCCCTCCCCCGCGCGCACCCGCCCTCAGCCGCCGGGGCTCGAGCTCCTGCCGCCGCCGCCGCCGCCAGTCTCCGGACGAGACTAGTCCCCGCCAGCGCCGCCTCCGCCGAGTGACTGACGAGGGGCGGGGCCGGGCGCCGCGCGTCACGCCCGGGCGGCCAATGGGAGGGCGGCGGCCCGCGCCGCGGGGCGGGGCGGGCGCGGGGCGGGGCGCGGCGGCCCGGCGGCCGTCGGTGTGCGTGCCCCGGGCTGTGTGCGCGCTGCTGGCGCGCGTGCCTGCGGCGGCCCCGCGGCGGGGCGCGGCGGGCGGGCGTGCTCGGCGGGCGCACGTGGCCGCGCCCGGGCCCGCCGTGGCCTCGCCGCCTCGCGGCGCCCGGTGCGGCGGCCCTGCCTCGGCCCGAGGGCGCCGGGGGAGCGGCTCCGCGCGGCGCGTGCGCCTCCGAGGCTCGCAGCGGCCGCACCGCCGGCGACGCTCGAGGCCCCGGGGCCGCGGCGCGGAGGGCCTCTGCCGGGTGCGTCCGCCCCCACGCGCGTCTCGGTACCTGCGTGCTCCAGCCCAGACGCCGGAGGGAGCTGTGCGGAAAGCGCGCGGCGCGCGTGGAGGTCGCGGGCTGGACGCCCGCCCGGCCCGGCCCGCCGCAGCCTGCCCCGGGCCAGATGGGGCGTTTCCCTCGGAAGGAGCTGTTGGAATCCTGGCGGCCACGTGCCAGCGGGCAAACCTTGGGCCCCAGCTCCTTCACCTCCAAAGTGGGGCTAGTCACCTCCCCTCGGATTGTTTGGAGAATCCTAAGACGTGCGCACGAAAAGCACGCAGGTCAGTGCCTGACGCTTGAGAAGGACCAATGCAAAGTGCTGGGCTCGGGGGGAAGGGCGACATCTGTAATACTTTCAACAATAAAGGTAATTTTTAAAAAACAACAAAATACTGCGTTGAGAACTTTCATAACTGGGCCTGCCCTGCTCTAAGGCCAGCCTAATGGGCTTGAACCTGACTCAGGCCCCTCTGCCCTCAGGCACTGGGTAGACCTGGTGGGGATAGGACCCCAGATGATAAAAGGCTGGGCTGGGCTGAAGCCCTGGGTGGGGGTAGGGACAGGTCAGAGAATGCTGCATAGAGTTTGGGGGTGGGGTGGGGAGAAGGGTCTAGAGGGAATAGAGAAGACGTCCTCAGCATCCACTGTGATAGTCCTTGTTAACGTGTAAACACAAAGTGGGCTATTACCAGGACTGCCCCATGGAAGGGAAGCTTACTGAGACGGAGTGCCCGGGGAGCAGGAAGTCCTAGGATTAGTCCGGGGATCAGAAGCCAGAGAATGAAAGGGAGGGAGTGTGTCAACTCTAATTTGATCAGCACATGCTGTCCTTTCTAGGCAGGCACACCCTAAAGGGCCAGGAGGGACGGCAAGGGTCAGCAACCCCCTGACCACTCTCTGCGACCTGCCTTCTCAGAAAGGGGGGAAGGAAAGGAGGAAGAGGAGGAGGGAGGCATGGAGCAGAGGGCCAAAGGGGACAGGGAAAGCCAAGCCCTGGTGCCCAAAGCCTTGGCCTCTGGTGTCTGCCTGGCGTGCTTCCAGGACTCCACCCCTGGTGTGAAGGTCCGGAGAGAAAAAGGGTGGTAAAATATCCCAGCTGGAGAAGTGGCCTAGGGGGAGAGGACTGTGTAGCTGGGAGCCACAGGCAGTGGGAAGGAAAATGACTTTATTGTCATTTATGTAAAGTGCACAAATCATTTGCAGTTTTGTGTGTACCCACTAACCCTTTGTGTCCTCCACCTAGATCAAGGTAGAGGCCATTGTCCCCCTCTCATCCCTTCCTCACAGGTAACCACTGTTTCCCCTTCTGTTACCAAAGACGAGCTCTGCCTGTTGGTAAAGGTCACATACATGGGTCATACGGTGTGTACTCATAGTCCGCACCCTTTTCTCAACGTAGTAATTGTGATGCTCATCCACACTGTTGCCTACATCAGTAGTTCACTTTTCTTTGTTTGCTTCAGTGTATAGAATTCCGTTGCAGATACAGGTAATTGAGTCGTCATTCATAGGAGGCTGACTTTTTTAGTGGCTTTTTTTAAAATCTTTGAACTGTTTTACCTTTTCAGAAAAAGACATAGTTTTAAACATGTTTTTAAGAAAAAAAGTTTCAGTATAGAGAACTAATTTCTAGGAACATATCAGACCCACACGTCACCATGTAGTTGTAACTGTAGAGGCTCTAGTTTTCGTTCCCATGTTGGAGTTAAATCATCTATTGAAAGTCTCCTTGGAGTGACAGGAGCCTGACAAGACTCCTTCTGGAGCCGTGTGCTGTAGAAGGCCCGGCTCTGAGCAGGGAGGCAGACTGTGGCTCTAGAGTCACGGTTTCAACCCTAGCTGGGTGGGGGGCAAACCTTCCTCTACAGTGTGGCTTTGAACCATCACGGTGGGAAATGACAAGTGGGAGCTGACAGCCCCTGCCCTGTTCCTATTTCGTGTTTCATTTCAAGAGAGGCTTCTACTGCTTTAAAAATTATTTGAAACCCATGGTTTTAGAATAAATGCTGGTTAGAAGTGCTCCCCAAGAAGTGTCTCATGTAAATAACTCCACTGTTATAAATAGCACAGATTGAAAGACCACATTCTGTCTCCAGGTCCCTATACTTCAGTCACACTGGCTTCTTTGCTGTTTCTGGAACTGTCACCCTTCTACCTCAGGGCCTTTGCACTTGCTGTTCTGTCTGCCTGAAATGCTCTTTCTCCCAGATGACCACATTTTCATCTGCCTCACTTCCTTCAGGTCTTTGTTCAAAAGTCAGATTTTCAGTGAGGTACTCCCTGGTCACCCAGTGTAAAAATTTCTCCCAATGCCTCGTGTCCCCCTTCACTGCCTTACTTTTTTCTCCTTAGTTACCACCATTTAACATACCATGTAGTTTACTTATCTTGCTTAGCAGATCTTGTCCCAATAGAATATAAGCTCAATAACAGCAAGGATTTTTTTCTCTTTTTGTTTCGCCCCCACCACTAATTTTTTTTTATTCAACAATAGCAAGTTATTGAGCAGCATCTAGGGAAATGCCTCATTTTAGGGACTAGAAGATCAGATAAACAAGACAGACTTGATTCCTAATCTTTTATAGTTCACATTCTAGTTGAAAAGCCAAACTTTATGTAATTAATTAATTATGATTGTTTCAACTGCTACAAAGTCAAAGTACAGGATGCAAGGCAAGAGGATAGTAAAGGAAGGAGAAGTTCCCCGAAAAAGTTAAGATTACCTAGGAGAAGAGAAGGGAAGATGGCTCCCGGACTGGTGCTGTGGAGGAGCTGAAAGCCAGCAGCTGTGGCTAGAGCCCCGCGGGAGAGGAGAGGTAAGGCTGGAGAGATGGCTCTGGCCAGATCCTGTATAGCTGGGAATGGGGTCTTTGTCCTGAGTGCATGGAAGCTATCGTCAAAGTAAGAAACATCCTGCAGAGAATTTTTATGAGTTCATTTGAGCCAAAAGTAACAACAATTGCTGGAAGCAAGATCTCAAATGTTCTGTAGAATAACAGTTTGCAGTTTCTTTTATGCATTTGGAAATAAAATGGGAACATAGGAATATTACATGGAGGTGAAAGAAAGCAAGGTGGCAATTGGGTTACAGGCCAGTTAAGATTAGGTGTTCTCTTGAGGGATATAATGTCTGGCATTTCAAAGGTGTGTTAGCCTAGATGCTCTAGAACAATGGGCAGAGCTGGCTTAAAATCCTTTCACTAAAGTGCTTGGCCGGGGGCGACTGCCCGCCAGGACCTGCTCAGTTTGGAATGGATGATTTATTACAGCAGCCCTTTTTGTTCACACCATTGATAAGTTTACCAAGAATATTTGCTTACCTGGGACTGTCTGCAGTCTGCCTTCATCGATGAGATGCTGGTAGAATGCAGACCCCTTGGAGGCAGGGGGTAGTGAGAAAAACTTCAGATTGGCCCGAGAAATGGACCAGGAAGGGCAGCTTGCATGGGCTTCCCTCCTTTCTTCTACTCAGGAAAGAAGCAAACACTACTGGTGCCTGCCAAAGTAAGGATCTGGATCTTTATCAACTCAGCTTCCTCCTGCCTTGAAATCTGCAAATACTACTCCCAGGCAGAAAATGTACTCACTAGGACCTGGACTTTGAACCTTAGGAATACCCAATAAAGTTATAAACAAGTGAAAGCAAAAGGCCTTTCTCCAAATAGCTCAGGGCTTATCCCACCCCACCCTGTTATACCTTCTTATCGTCTGAGTTCCAAACTGTGGTATGGGGTGGGCTCTTCACCAATCTGCAGTGAAATGAGAAAACTAAGGAATAAGTGTATGAATGCTCGTCTACATCCAAGTAAATTACCAACAGTTGATTCTTGGAAAAGACTTTTTTATTTGGAGATTATGTCTTTCCAACTGTTTTCTTTTCTTGGATGGTTGAGTAATTTTTTATTTTTTTCAGGTACGAGTGAAAGTTTATTTAGAAAGTCACAGAGGTAGAAGAAGTGAACCATGGAAGAAGGGGAGCTAGCTGGGCTGCATGGATTCAGGAATAAAGTTACACAGGGCCCTCAGAGCTTAGGGGAAAGAAAGGAAAAGAAAGCGCCTGGAGGAAAGAGGGGAAGACGCAGGATGCTCCAGAGAGAGCAAGCCCTGAAGGGCTGGGTAGTTTAAACACCCCCCTTTTTAATGGAGTGACGGCCATAATAGATGGTAGTTGTCTTTCTTAAAATATCCCCAATTGGCCAAATCACATGCTGATAATTCTGCATTGGCTTCCTCACCTTCTCTCCTGTCACCAGTTTTATGCTTGAAGTTGTAAGTAACCAAGATCTAAATGATTTTAATGAAACATTCAGAGATAGTGTTGAGTGGGAGAGGACTGTGAAAACAGTATCATTGGTAGCTAAAAAAACCACCCGAGAAAGACAGTAACTGAAAGACAGTCACTAGGAAGATTTTGATTCTAATTGTGAAGATTTAATGCTCCACTTGGCACTGGAGTTCCTTCAGTGGTTTAAGAGAGAAGTTGTTCCTTGAAGCAATTAACTACCTGGAGAGTCTTAGGCACTGGGAGAACCTAGCTCATTTCACTTACAGACTCAGGCTTGTGCTGATATCACTGAGGACAGCTGCACGGAGATACCAATGATAGGATTAACTTCTAAAGAAGCAGCTCTGGGGCCCGGCCGGGCGCGGCTCAGCGGTTGAGCATCGACCTAGGATCCTAGGCGATCTGGGTTCGATTCCCGGTCAGGGCACGTGCCCGGGTTGTGGGCTGCAGCCGATCGGTGACTCTCTCATCATTGATATTTCTATCTCCCTCTCTCCCTCTCCTTTCCTCTCTGAAATCAATAAAGATATATTAAAAAAAAAAAAAAAGGCAGCTCTGGAGTCAGAAAGGTAGAGCTTCCTTGACCCTCTGTGTTGAACCTTAACCAGATTTTGCAACCAGCTGCAGAGCCACTTGTGCAGGTGCTCGTCAGAGAGGGGAAGTTTTATTGATCTGCTTCTTGCACAGTGGGAAATATCACCAGACAAAATGGTGCTGGGTTATTCCTCAGCATTTACAAAAATTAATTTAAAATAGAGATCCTAGACCTAAACGTAAAACCTAAAACTATAAAACTTCCAGAAAAAAAATATAGGAGAAAATCTTTGTGGCCTTGGGTAGGCAAAGATTTCTTAGAATGATACAAAAACTAACAAACAATCAAAAAGCAGAACCAAAAACAAAACCCACAAACAAACAAAAACAAAAACAGAACCATGCTCCATAAAAGAAAAGGTTGGTAGCTTGGACTTCATCAAAATGAGAAACTTCTGCTCTTTGAACAACACTGTTAAGAAAATAAAAAGACAAGTCCAAGACTGGGAGAAAATATTTGCAAAACACATATTTGATTAAGGAATCATATCTAGAATATAAGAACACAAGCAACTTAATGAAAACAGGACCAAAAGATTTAAATTGACATTTCACCAAAAGAGATATAGGAATAGTTAAAAAGCACATGAAAAGATGCTCAATATCATTATTCACTAGGGGATGCAGATTAAGACCACAACGAGATACCACTGCACTTTGGAATGGCTTAAATCAAGCAATCCTGACAATTCTACGTGCTGGGAAGGCTGTGGAGCCACCCTCCCACGATGCTGGTGGGAGAGCATATGGGACACTGCCTCTGGGAAATGGTTTGGCAATTTCTTATAAAGTTAAACATACACTTATCACATGAGCCAGCAATCCCACTTCTAGAAATTTACCTAGAGAAATAAAGACGTATGTTCACAGAAAAATTTGTACTCAAGATATTTATAGTTTTCTTTATAATCACCAAAAGCTGGAACAAACCAAATGCCCTTCAGCTAGTAAATGATAGACAAAGATTGGTCCATCCACACCATGGAAGAAAAGGGAAGAAACTGTTTACATGTGCAACACAGATGAGTCTCAAATTCATCATCCTAAGTGAAAGAAGCCAGTCTCAAAAGGGCACATACTTTGTGACTCTATTTATGTGACCTCCTGGAAAAGGCAAAATTATAGGGACGGAGAGCGGATCGTGGTTGCCGGGGTGAGGGGTGGAATGAGGGTTTGACGACACAGGGAGGGGCAGCGAAAAGGAATTTGGGGAGGTGATGGAAGTAATTTTCCTCTTGATTGCAGAGGTGGCTACAAGGCAAAATGCATTTGTCAAAGCTGGGACTCCTGTGCCAAACAGAGAAAATTTCACCGTATATAAATTACACTTTAATAAATGTGGCTTTTGATCGTTCGAGACGAAGAGCTCCTCGAGGCGCTCCGTTCTGTATTGCCTGCTCCGCGGCAGCAATAACTACAGGAGCTGGCATTCTGCCGTCGAGCCGTGTGCCTGCCACGTGGGGAACCCTGTGCTTTTCTCAGGGTTCTTTTCACCACTCAGGCCACAAATCTTGGATCATTCCTGACTCCTCTCTTTCCCTCGTACCCCACGTCCAGTCCATCGGCAGGTCCTCTGTGCTCGACCCTCGCCATGTCCCCTAAGCTGTCGCTGCAGGCGAGGACCATCTCTAGCCTCCTCACTGGCGCCCTGCTCCTGCTCCTGGAGCCTGTCAGGACACGCCGGCGTACGCTGTGGCTGCACCCCCTCGTCTTCCTGGTTTATCCCCTCAGAGGCTGGATCCTCGCTGCAGTGGCCTGTCCCCTATCTCCTTCCCCGGACACCCAGGCTGAAGGAGCAGCCACCACCTGAATAGTGTGGTCACTGAGACACAGGAGCAGGGCCTCTCGTTGGCAATGAACTGCTTGGCCTGGAGGTGACACTTGTGACTTCTGCTCACAGCTCATTGGTCACAGTTGCGTGTCCCTACTCAGCAGCGGGAAGTATAGCCACCGTGTGCCGGGACCTGGAGAGCTGGAAATGTTTGGCCTTCAGTTTTGTGATTACGATGGTTCTTTAAAATCTTTTCTCCAAACAGGCAGAGGATTCTTTTAAGATGTATATGAGAGTCACTCCCTGCTTGAAATCCTCTTAATGGCTTCTTATGACACTTAGATTAAAATTCAGAATCTTAACCCTCAGCTTCAAGGCCCACTGGTCAGTTCCAGGCACACCGACCATGGGGCGTTCTGCCAAACCTAGCCACTCCTAGGGCCTTTGCACGGCCACACCTGTGTCCTCGCCAGGTGTCTGCTAGCTGCATCCTCCAGGAGGGCCTCCCTGACTGAGGCATCTTGCATGGCATCACCCGTCAGTGCCACCCATCCTCCTTTATTTCTCTCTGTGTTCTTATCATGACTTGGCATTTCGTGGTGTATTATTTGTCTTTGCCTGGCTCTTCCACTAGAATTTGATTTCCATCAGGACAGTGCCTTTGTTGTTTCATTCTATATCTCTAGTAAAAGGGTCAGTATAGTAATTGTTCCTACTCATAGCAGGAACGCAAAAATCATTTATGGAATAAATGAAGCACTTGTACATCTGTTACCCCATTGAAACCCCAAACAGCTCAGTGAGTGAGACCTATTGTTGCCCTACTTGATGGATGAGTGAGTGAAGTGACTTGCCCAGAGTCAGGGTCAGAGTCTGAAGACTTCCCAACTCCATCCCTAAGCTCTCTCCTCACCCTGCTGCTTCTGAAGCGCACTGCCATTGAGAAAGAACCAGGGGTTTTGGAGAGCGCCTGAGGAAGGTGGGCCAGCAGGGAAGTTCAAGTATCCTTTCCAACCAAGGATCCGGGCTCCTCTTGAAGACAGGGAGGGTTGCTGGCCCTCGCGCACCTAGTTCATGAGTCCATATTACTGAGCTCTTGTGAAAGCACACCAGCCCCATTGCCAAACCCAGGGAATGAGCGAGATATACACTTGGGCACTGCTCCAGTTGGGGCCTTAGGAATATACAGAGTGGGGGGTTCCCTGTTACGGCATGATTTCCTTCATTTATTCAATAATATCTACTGATGCCCCGAGCCCAGAAATTGCTTCCCCAGCAACTTGTTCGTGATACTTGAATTTCCACCCTTAGAATCAGAATCATAGAATTCTGAGGGTAGAAAGGAGAGTCAAGATGATTCATCTAGTTGTCTTTTGAGTTCAGAGGCAAAAACCCAGGAGAGTGGAGATTACAGAATGCTTCACACACATTGGTGTCCTTGGCCCTCACAGCCACCCTCTCTGTGAGTGACCATGTCCTCCTCAGGATGAGGACTGTGCTGAGGCTCAGGCGGGGCAGGGAACTAGCCCGAGGCCATAGAACCCTGAGCAGGTTTTGAGCTCGTTTTTTAAGCCTGACTCCAGGTATTCCTACTATTACCACAAATGGAATGCCTAAAACCCAAACATCCTGGGATTCATTAAGAATTAGATTAAGATGCTCACCCATAGGAACATCTAATGTTGTCATGGGCTGAATTGTGTCCCCCTTAAATTCATTAAAGCCTAACCCTCAGTTACCCAGATTTTGACTATATTTGGAGTTAGGGCCTTTAAAGTGGTGATTAAGTTAAAATGAGGCTGTTAGGATGGGCCCTGAGCCAGTCTGAATGTGGCCTTATACGAAGAGGAAGAGACACCATGGATTCACGTGCTCAGAGGAAAAGCCATGTGAGGATGAAGCAAGAAGGCGGACATTTGCATGCCAAGGGGAGAGGCCTCACCAGAAACCAACCTGCTGACACCTTGGTCTTGGATTTCCAGCCTTTACAACTGTGAGAAACACATTTCTGTTGTTTAAGCCACTGATCTGTGGTATTTTGTTATGGCCCCCTGAGCAGACTAATACATATATTATGAATCTGTGTGCAGCTAAAGAGATATTGCCTGTGAGATAACAACCAAAATATATGGAGTGTTTACTCAGGCAGGGTATAAGCACTGTAGTTGTTTTAACTCATAAGACAGTGAAAAATGTGTTATATAACATAGTATGAGGCCCTGTTCCAGATAAGATTCATCTAGCTGGTCACAGGGACCCAGGATCTTTCTCTTATTGGATTCGACCTACCCTTCAGGAGTGCAGATGGTTGTTACCACTCCGATAGCACAAGGCACAACACATAGAGGAAGAAAAGAAACCATCTTTCATGTGTCTTTTTAAGATGGAGAAAAACTTCCCCTAGACATTCCTACAATCTCCCCCTCATGGCTGATTGACAGAACTGGGTCACATGCCCACTCCTTAAGCACTCAGTGGTTTTGGCCAATCATCAGGAATGGACTGGCAGTGGGAGTTGGTTGACAAGGTGACAGGGGCACACATAGATGGAGATATGCTGGAAACAGTTGTAAACAAGGATCAGAGGACAGATTTTGGCTGAAGACATCATAGAGGTGCTGTGGGAGGAAGGGCTGAGAGAAGAAAAAGGACCTGAACAGAACTCCGGAGACCACCTCTATTTAAGGGGCTACCCGAAGAAGAGAAATTACAGTGTAATAGCTGAGAACCTGACTGAATCAAATGGACCTGGACAGGAATTCCAGCGCTGCTACTTGTCAGCAGTGTGACCTGCGTGGCGCGATCCCCTCGTGGGTACTCCCAGCTTTCCCCATCGCTCCTTCTCAGACCCTCTCGTCTGGTCTCTTTCGCCAACAGCTATGAGAAGCTGCGGTGGGCTGAGGTCATGTGAGGCGTTGAAATGCAGAGTCTCGCCTTCCTTGCTTGTAAAATGGAACCACTAAGTCCTACCTACCAATCTGGGGTTGATGAGAAAACAAACACAACGCGAAAGAGACCAGATGAGAGAGGGTCTGAGGGGTGATGGGGAAAGCTGGGGCGCACCCACGAGGGGATCGTGCCATCAAGGACACACAGTGAGAGGACTTCAAGGAGGAGACAGTGGACAGCTGTGTCATCTGCTGAAGACAGGTCAGGCCAGAAGCAGACTGAAAAGTGCCCTTTGGATTTAGGAATTAGAAGGTCACTGGTACCCTTGACAAGAGCACTTTGAATGGCGTGCTGGGGCTGGAAGCCAGGAGGGAGGGGTCAACAGTCAAGGCTGGAATTCCAGTTGCCTGGCTGCCAACATCAGCATCCTTTTCACTATGCGAGGAGCTGCTTCATTTTGAAAATTCCTGTTTTAATTCATGCCTCAAAAATACTCAGCTGTAGAGCAATAAACAGTAGGATTTCACAATATGTGAACGTACCAGCTCCTCTGCCTCATTCTAGCTTTCGTGTGGATAAACCAAAGGTGGCTCTTTCTTTCATTAGAAATGTTATACTCTTTTAGAGGGCTTGTGTTTACACTATCATTTTATTGCTATGTAGCGCTTGTTTAACATTACATATTTTGCAACCATAAAAACAAACAAACAAACAAAACCCAAACAACATATGTGCTTTGCATTAAACTCAAAAAGTTCAAACCCGTTATTCTGTGCACATTTTTGAGTCAAAGTGTGGGACCAGGAAAACCCTAGAAGAACTATGCCACTGGCAAATTCTTGGTTAATAAATGAGAGCAGTCAGTTGCTTTTGAGACCAGTCTGGTCACACAGATCATGCTGTCAGGGCTGTCATTAAAAACCTAATGTGTTTTCCTTGCACAATGCCTCCAAGTAATCCAAATGTGGCCGGGGCTGAGCACAATGTCCCGACCTCCTTCCTTCTCCTACCTCCCTCTCCTGGCTGGCTCAGCTCCCCAGTGGATGATCCCTCAGTACTAGTGAGACTGCAGCTGCTACTGTTTCTTGACTCTGGCAAGGAAAGTGGGCTTGGGGCCAAGTCTATTGTCCAGAGCTCTCTGTGGAAGAGGCTAGAAGAGAGTACCAAGCATCTGGATTGCAACACATAGAGTTCAAAGGTCCAGCATGTGTGTCTGCACCTGGCCTAGCTGTTTAAATGGAGCTGACCCAACCTCAAACCAAACACTGGACCTTATTTATGTGGAAGGTTGGATGCCAAATATGAATATTAACTCCATCATCTTTTCCCCAGAGGCCGTTGTGACTAAAGGGTGACCTTGACCCACCTACCATGTGTAACAGCTACCCAACTCTTCTATGAGTGCTGGGCTCTTCCCCAAACAACCAGTTTGAATGTTTGTTTACTTTAATAGTATCACAAGGGGAACTCTGATACACCGTTGGTGGGAATGCAGACTGGTGAAGCCACTATGGAAAACAGTATGGAGTTCCCTCAAAAAATTAAGTATGGAACTGCCATGTGACCCAGTGATCCCACTTCTAGGAATATATCCTAAGAATCCTGAAACAATAGTCAGAAAGAACATATGCACCCCTATGTTCATAGCAGCGCAGTTTGCAATAGCTAAGATCTGGGAACAGCCCAAGTGCCCCTCAGTAGCTGAGTGGATAAAAAGCTGTGGGACATTCACACCATGGATACTACGCAGCTGTAAAGAAGGAGGATCTCGTAACCTTTGGGACAGCATGGTGGGACCTGGAGAGTATTATGCTAAGCGAGAAAGTATTATGCTCAGCGATGCAGGCAGAGAAAGACAAATATCATATGATCTCACTTATATGTGGAATCTAAACACAATAATCTGATGAACAAAATAGGTTCAGTGACATGGAAGCATGGAGCAGACTGACGGACCTCAGAGGGAGGGTGGGGTGTGTGGGTGGTTGGGGGAAATTAAGCAAAGAATTTATGTGCATATATGCATGACCCAAGGACACAGACAATAGTGGGGTGAAGGGCCGTGGCAGGGAGTGGGTTCAGGGGTCAATGGGGAAAAAAGGGGACATCTGTAATATTTTGAACAATAAAATAAATAAAGGAAGAAAGAAAGAATACTGAGAAGAAAAAAAATAGCATCATAGCTCCACCTGAAACTAATACAAAATAATATTGAATGTAAACTGTAATTGGAAAATAAAATTTAAAGTTCTTTTTTAAAAGTAAAAACAATAGTATCACAGCTCTTTTCCACTGTGAAGCCCATTGTAGCCTCTTGAATTTCAAAGCATTAGGTGATGGGCATGCTGCCAGGGGGTCTCCCATTGTGGGGAGAGAGTGAGCACCAGATGCTATTCAGACCTCTCAGAATGCAGTGCCAGGGCTGGCGCACAGTGAGGGAAGAGCAAGGCAAAGTGGCAGCAGGCAGTGAACGCGGGTCCTCAGTTCTCAGCGGCTCTGAGGCGCCCTCCTCTGTGGGGCCGCTAAGGGAGAGAGACGAGTGTGTGCGTTTGCGGGGAGGCTGAGAGCAGCCAGGGGCGGTCCGAGGGAGAGGCAGACCACGAGGCTCCTGGGCACAGGACTGCACCTCGTTTTTCTGTTTCTAGAGACAGGCCTGAAAATAGAGAGAACATGATCCAATTTCCACAAACATTTGTTAACAAATTGATTGTAATTATTATCCAATATAATAAGTGCTGGAAGACAAGGCTATGTGCAATATGCTATGTGGAAAAGAGAAGACTAACCTTGACTAAGACACTTAATTAACACCTTGCTGACTGGTCGGTCACAAGTATACATGTGTTTCCGTGTCGAACGTTGCTGACCGGTTACAAGATAACTCGTGTCTGCACTTACATTAACTTAAGTAATTTTAAGCACCTTGCTGACTGGTCACGACAGAAAAGTAGCTGGCGGCATGGGCGAGTTCTGGCCCGAAGCAGCTGGTCAGAAAGTTAATACAAGTTTCACAGAGAAAGGAGGGTCTGAATGGGGCCAATCCTTCCTTCATTCAACAAGTACTTATGGAGCCCTATGATGTGCTAGCACTGTCCTGGGCTCCAGGCCGTTGGCAGGCACAGCTCCCCCCATGGCGGCTCACCCTTTCGTGACACTAGAATGCATGCCTACTGCGTGTCAGGCCTTGCAAGATGCCCTCTTGGGGATAACAGTCCGTTGAAGCAGATGAGACAATCAGACAAGTCACTTCAAAAATGTGCCGTGAGGTTACAATCAGGCAAGAACGGGAAGCTATGCGATGGTTAGAAGGGGTTCAGTGGTTTCACCAGGGATAGTTCTGGCCCCCAGGAGACATTCGGAAACATTTTTGGTTGTTGCACCTGGGGGAGGAGGGTGGCCTGCATCTAGTGTGTAGAAGCCAGGGATGCTTCTGAACACTCTGCAATGCCCAGGGCAGCCCCACAACACAGAATTATCCAGCCCCAAGTGTCAGTGGTGCTGCGATTGAGGAACTCTGGTCTAGTGCTAGACTCAGGAGTGCTTGGGGGAAGCTGCAGTTTGATTTGAGAACTGGGGTGCCAGCCGTCAGAATGCTAGGGGAGGGGCCAAGCATCTAGTCAGAGGGAGCAGTGGCAGGAAAGAAGAGTTCCCAGCAGCTTGAGCTAAGGATGCAGGGAAGGTGGGAAAAGGTGGTAGGAGGTGAAGCACATATTGTAGCCTGTACGCAGAGTGACTGGAGGGTCTTCTGGGCCATGTTTTGGAGCACAGGCTTTATTTGGAGGGCATGATGTCCAATACAGCCTCCTCACCCAGGCTCCCGCACACACATCTACCCCCTTGAAAAATTTTAAACCCAATTTGATTTTAGAAAATTCACTCTAACAGCAATGCAGGTGATTGAAGAGGGGAGAGATTAAAGGCATGTGAGAGGCTTCTGCCATAGAGAAATGATGAACGTAGGCCGTGGCCGTGGCTGTGGCCATGGGGAAGCCGCAATAGACTCATGAGAATAGAGACATTTTGTTCTTGGTGATTAATTGGAGGTTGGGAGAGAGGAACTATTTAGCTCTGAGTTTTCCAGCTGAGGGCTAGTGTGAGTGGTGAGGAGTATTAGAGAGAAGTGGTTCTTGGGGGCCATAGTTCACTTTAGAAATAGGGTGTTGATGGTCCTGTGGGGATATCCATGTGGATACATCCTGTTCACAGAGAAGATGGGGGGTCTGGTGCTGAGGAAGGCTCTGTGCTGGCGACGTGGACATGGGGATCACTAAGACCCACAGGGAGTAGCCAGTCTTGAAAGTAGAGAAAGTATCCAGGGAAAATGCCTAGTGGGAGATGAGAAGGCAAAGGGCAGAAAGTTGGGGTTTGTACATAATTAAGAGGCAGAAAGAGAAGAGACCACAGAGGAGAAAGCAGAGTGATAGAAAGAGCAGTGACTCCACCACGAAGGGACTCACTTTAAGAACAAAAGACCAAGCTGTCCGGTGGAGCTGAGGTTAAGTAGGTTGCAAAATTAGATGACACTGTTGGACATATCAGTCAAGAGGTAATTGGCAACCTCTCCAAGAGCAGTTTCACTATCATGGTGTGTGTGGCATTCATCTAAGACCCTGGGTTTTGTGCATATAGAGGAAGAGAGTGGGAACTGAATACCTTTCTACCTGGGCGGCACTTGAGCAGCAGTCATTTTAAAGGCTTGGCAAACAGAAAAAGAGTTATTCAACTAAGTAGCAGAAAACCAGGTTAACTACAGGCTAAACCATCAGGAGTTTTGTGCACTGAAGAGGGTTTGGAGGCAAGCAGCCCCACGGCCAACCTGGCAGCTTAGCAATGTCACTGGGAATCGGGACGCGGTCTATCTTCCTGCTCTGCCATCTCCACTTTGTTCATCCGTGTAACTGCATGGTCACAAAATGGCACCTGCAGCTCCAAGCATCACATCCTCACAGCACAGAACCTCAAGAGGGAAGGAAGAGCGCAGGGGCACCTCGTACTCCGCTCCTTCCCTTGGGAGACCTACCCTTTGTGTATCATCGGCCAGAACTCAATCACAGGCCTTCCCCTAAAGGAGCGAAGGCAAAGGTAAGTGCGGTTGCCAAAAGTGACTTGCACCAGTCGTAATTCCTCGCCTGGTGATGAGCACCAGGGAGGACGGGGCTGCCGCTGGGGTGGCAGCCAGCAGAGTGTGACATAGGAAACCAGCCTTTCATATCCTTTGAGAGCCATGGGGTGGGGGTGGGGGGGTGGAACCAAAGACCTTACAGAATGGGACCAGCCCTTGGAGCACTTTGAAAAGAAGGATTCGATTTTAGAGTTGATATTCACAACAGAGACGTGATAACATCCACCATCTATTGAGTGCCAATTTGGGGTAGAAGGCTGATTATTTACAGATTTTATACCCTACTCCAAGCAACACCAAGATATAGGTGATAATTATGAAGAGGGTGCTAGTGATGAAGCACTGTACTTACTGAGGGCTTACTATGTGCCAGGCACTTAACTTTCATTATCTCAGTTACTCCTCAAGACAAGTGCAATAGATGCTATTAATATTTCTGTTTTATAGAGGAGAAAACTGAAGTGTGTGGAGATCCAACAACTTGTCTGAAGTCCCTCAACTAGTAGCAGCCAACCCTGGACCACCTATACCAAAGTCAATGCACACACTGACTATACTCTGCTACCTCCTCAGATAAAAAGAAGCCCCTGGGAAATTCTGTTATTCCCAGAGGTGGAAGCAATTGCATGTAAGAAGGGAAAATTTGCTGCCATAAGCATTCTGTTTACCAGTGTCCTGAGTTTTCAGCATTTCATTTTCCACAAAACTTTGCAACTAAAGCACATCCAGCAGACAGCTTGCTCCTCCCAGCTTTGCACCCTTGCTACAAGCTCACTGACTGGTCTTCCATTGCACCTCCAGGCCTGGAGAGCGAGAGGGTGACATGTGCTCACGGGCTAAGTGCACCTCCTGGCAGCCAGACCTCCTTCTTGGGAGAGGAATGAACGACATAGATGACGTTCTGGGCATGAGGATCCCATTCTGATGGCACTTAGTGTAGAGGAAGGTGATGGCCTCCGACAAAAGATGGCAGAAACTGCCTTGGAACTTCAACAGGTTCTCAGCCAGAATTTAGGGTCCCCTCTTAAGGCATGAGAAGAGGAGCCCACCTTTATGGTGCTCTGTGCTCGGCTCTGTGCTCAGCATTCACACGCATCACCTCACTGAAACTTACAATGAGGATATGGAGAACACACTTTTATTACCTGTTTTACAAGTGAGGAAAACGAAGCTTTGAATGTTGAAGCAATTTGTTTAAGATTATACAGCTAGTGAGAGCCAGAGATGAAATCTGAACCCACCCACATCTGCCTCTCCAGGCTGACTGTTTTAGCCTGTGCTTGCCGCCTGGGTACTCGCGTGCAGAGAGATCTCCAGGTGCGGGATGAACCTGGGGTAGGGGCAGAAGAAGGGGATTCTGAAACTCATAATCCTTGTTTCTTTAAAATCCCATTTCTGTTCCAAATATATTCCAAGGTGTGTATATTTCAGGAAGAGCACACATACGTAATTAAAATCATGGCCGCATGTTGGAATGTCATCTTTAACAGTACTTAGACACAAAAGTAAAGAGACCACAAGTACAATGTAACACCCCAGCTACAGCCAAGTGTCCTAGGGGTTGGGTGGAGGGCTCATTTCCTCAGAAGGAAAGAGATCTAAGGCAGGCCAGCCTTCTTGGGGATAATAATGGCTGCTCTAGGCTGGGTCTTCATATAGTCATTTTGTTCACTGAGTTCCAGTTTCTTTCCTCACCATTCCCCAAACTGCTAACATTGCCCTCTGGGGCTTGGATTAGGGTCTGTGGGTAGAGAGGTGGGAGACAAGCTGGGAAGTGGCAAGGAGAAGACCCCCACCCTTCTGCCAACAGGTGGAAACCCAGTTCCAGCTATCACGCTCAACCCCTCTCTCCCTTCAGAATGACTTACAGAATTTGGGTTCTTTTTGCCAGTTTGGAGATTAGAGGCACTATCTAGAAGTGGCATTATCACAAGTCATATTCAAAACCTAAAGAGGAGGACCTGAAATGGTGGGATATCTCTCTGAGGGGTCCCTAGTCCACAGTGCCCCAAGGTGCCCTAGCCTATGAGTTGAATAGGCCCCTCTTCCTCGGGCAGGGGCACAGCCATGGTGAATGGAGGGCAACCTTGATTTCAGCCTTTACTATGCAAAACACCATAAAAAATGGTGGCTCCAACCCAGCTCTTGTCTCAGATTCCCAGGGCGCTTTCTGGGACTTGAAAGCAGAAAGCTGCAAGGCACATTCTCATCCAGCTTAGAGGGAAAGGAGTAAAGTTCTGAGGACTCCTTTTTGTGTGTTGTTGAATTACTTAAATCCTGCAGCTTAGAGTGGAAAGACTCAATTAAGAGGAGTTGTAGGAAAACTTCAGAACTGTGAAAGGAAGGCCCAAAGCCATGTTCTAAAAGCTTCCAAAAATTGTTAGCACAGAACAATTTTATTTAGTTCATAAAACTGGCATTGACCCAACCAACACCTCTTCTGTTAGCCTCATCTCTCAGCCTCATTCATGACTCTTCCTAGCACAGGAGGAAATATAGTACATAGGGAGGCTGGGCTAAAGATTTAGGCTTAGAATTGAACACAGTACTTTGGAGCTTTGTGACCTTGGGCAAGTTACTTGCCTTCTCTAAGTTCTAGTTTCCTCACAGGTTATCACGGTGGGTAAGTGTGATGACGACCCATAAAGCACTTTACATTATGCTCGCCCCTTAGGACACGGAAAGAGTCTGCTACTGTTGCTGACCCAGGCAGAACTGGAAGGAAGGACTCAGGGGAGCCAACGCATCTGACTCACCCTGCTCTTGCCTTGACACCAGATGGGCTATGGCCATCATGGAAAGAACCATTAGAGGTATGTATGGTTAGACGTGGACATGACCAACTTTATCTTTTTACCTATTGAACATCTTCTATATTTGAGGCACTGAGCTAAGAATGGTGTAAAGATAAAGATGAGAGGACGCCCCCTACTCTTAAGGAATTTGCATATTGGTTAAAAAACAACAACGCGGGTAGCAAAGAGGCATCTGCTATTATCAGTTCAGAAAATATTCTGGAGGGATCTATCATTTCCTTGCTGCTCCATCTGTCATCTGCAAGGGCAAGCCCTCCATGTCTTCTAACCCTGGATTCATCCTGGGTGCAGCTAACTGCACATGACCACACCAAGCCAATCAAGTTCTCCCATGGGGATATAAAAGGGGATGACCTAGAAACAAGATGGCAGCCTAGGTAACGGCTGTACCCGCTGCCTCCCTCAACCACATCAAAATTACAACTAAAATACAGAACAGCCATCACTCAGACCCCCCTAAAATCTGGCTGAATAGAAGCCCTACAACCAGGGAACTGAAGAAGCATCAAGACAGGTAGGAGGGGTGGAGACGCAGCCCCGGGCCCACACCCGGTGTCTTGGGGTAAACCCAGGAGGGAATCTTGGCGGCGGAGGTTTCCCAGAGGAGTGAGGGGTCCCAGCCCCACAGCAGGCCCCAGCCCAAGGCTCCAGGGCCAAGAAGAGATGTCGCCACACCTTGGGGCTGTGAAACCAGCGGGAACTGTCGTTGAAGGTGCTGGAGGCTGTGGGAGCCCCAGGCTTTCCTCTTAAAGGGCCCGAGCACAGATTCACTCAGATGCGCTCCCTGAGCGCCAGCGCCAGGCAGCATCTTGAAAGGACCTGGGACATTTGGGGAGGAACTAACTTGCCTGAAATCAGGGAAAGAGCTGGAGGGGCAGCTTTCTCCCAGACAGAAGAGCTGGCAGAAGCCATTGCTCCTTTGTTGAGCCCTCCCCACACACAACTGGCAGGCAGGCACCGCATTTGAATCGCCAGCACCTGACTCACACCATTGGCCCCGCCCTGGTGATTCCCAGAGGCCCCACCCCTCCCTACCTGCAGGCTCATCTAGGCCATCTCCAGGGGCTTTACTGTGCAAGTGGCCTTTCCAGCCTCATGCTTAGGACTTTCCTAAAACCTCTCAAACAAGCAGCACCCAGCCCCATACAGGTTGATAAGTAGCCCCAGGCCTGGCACTAGCGGCAGCTTGCTTTGGCTCATAGCTTGGCCTCTCCTGGACACCTCCAAGCCCAGCACAATTAGCAGCCAACTACTGTTTGCTGTGTAGCTCATGCTGGGTAACCCTGGGCAAGGAATTGGCAGAGGCTGACTTTGCACCTCCCAGGAGGCCCAAAGACAGTGCATCTGGTGGTCAGACTCAGCCACGCTGGATTACAACCGTACCACATCCACGAGTGACACACTCAAGGGGCGCACTTGGCGAACACCAAAGCTCCACTGAGGTAAATCCTGCTCCACAGGGGTGTCTCCAGCACAGCAGCTCTTTGCCTGTAGCTGAAGCTGGTCCTTACAGCCAATTGGCCTGGGGGTCAATTTCTCTCAGTGATGCCAACAGCAACTAAGGCTCAACCACAACAGGACAGTGCACACAGCCCACACAGGGGAGTACCTAGAAGGCTCAGCTCAGGTGACTGGGGAGGCTGAGCCACTGGACCCTACAGGACACCTACTACACAAAGCCACTGGACAAACTCCAGGAGACATAGCAGCTCTACCTAATGCATAGAAACAAGCACCTGGGAGCAGCCAAAATGTAGCTTCAAAGAAACATGTCACAAAGGAAAGAACAGAAGAAATCTCTAGAAAAGGAACTAAATGAAATAGAACCAAGCAAGCTAACAGATACAGAGTTCAGAATTTTGGTTATAAGGATGCTCAAGGATATTAGTAAGACTATTACAAAAACAAGTGAGACCATCGATGACCTAATAAAATACCTATCAGAAATGAAGTCTACCTGAACTGAAATGAAGAATAATTTACAGGGAATCAACAGTAGAGTAGAGGACGCTGAAAATCAAATCAGCAATTTGGAACATGAAGAAAGAAAAACCATCCAAACAGGAGAGCAAAAAGAAAAAAGAATCCAGAAAAATGACGATAGTATAAGGAGCCTCTGGGACAACTTCAAGAGGCCCAACATTCGTATCATTGGGATAACAGAAGGAGAAGAAAGAAAGCAAGAAGTTGAAAACTCATTTGAAAAAAATAATTACAGAAAACTTTCCTTACCTGGGGAAAGAAATATACTTACAAGTCCAGGAAGCACAGAGGGGCCCAAACAAGAGGAATCCAAAGAGGCCCACAGCAAGACACATCATAATTAATATGCCAAAGGTTAAAGACAAAGAGAATCTTAAAAGCTGTAAGAGAAAAGCAATTAGTTACGTACAAGGGAGCACCTATATGACTGTCAGCTGACTTCACAACAGAAACCTTGCAGGCCAGAAGAGAGTGGCAAGAAATATCCAAAGTGATGAAAAGCAAGAACCTACAACCAAGATGACTCTACCCAGCAAAGCTATCATTTCGAACTGAAGGTCAGATAAAGAGCTTCACAGATAAGAAAAAGCTAAAGGAGTTCATCACCACCAGACCAGCACTACAGGAAATGTTGAGGGTCTTCTTTAAGAAGAAGCTAATGAACAAAAGAATATGACAAACTAAATGGATTCAGAGACATTGACACATGCAACAGATGATCATATTTCAGAGGGAAGAGGGAAAGTGGGTGGAGGGTAGGAAGTGATTAACCAAATAAGTTATATGCATATATGCATAACCCATGGTCACAGACAATGACAGAGTGAAGGCTTGGGGAAGGGGTGGAAGCGAGGTGGAGGGAGTCAATTGGGGGGAAAAATGGGACACCTGTAGTGCTTTCAACAATAAAGATAAATTTATAAAAAGGGGGGCATGAATTAAAATTCAGATTCAGGATGGAGTCAGTCATAATGGTGGGTACAGAACTAAAAGTGATGAAATCCTCACCATGCGCTTGCCAAATAGTAAGCAGAGAATTCCTGAGGGAAGCAATGATGAGAGGCAAGTAACTCTAGAAAGAGATGGGAAAGAGATGGAGCTAGTAGTCTTTTTTTGGTTCCTAATGGGTGTTCAGTTCCTGTGGGGCTGGGCTACCCTTTCTTCAGTAAGATAAACCCCTCTTACTCGAGCAATCAACGCCCTTGGTTTCTCAGAAGGGCTGAGTGTGTGGGATCCACTGATTGCATATAAGAAGTTGCCAAAGGCTACTCAGATATGATTTCTTTAATCAAAATAACTGCCTCTAGAAAGCCTGATTAGATTAACTAATCAGTTGTTTTAATCCAAACAATTCTTTGGCAATTGAGACCATTTAAACAAATCGAGGAAAACAGGAGTATCACCACCTTTAACTTAGAGAGCCACCATTTTATGTGTTGTTAGACTTTTATGAAGTGTCCCCTGACAAATACATACTCTGGGGAATAAAATGCTTAAAGTTGTAGATAAAAGAGAAGTGCAATCAAACTTCTTTAGACTCTTTTAGGCTGTCTTGTGATCTTTAGCTGGGGAGGCCACTGCTTGCTTTCAGGTCTTGGGCATCTAGATGTGCACTCATTTTCATGGTGGCCTCAGGAACACTTCATGCCAGCATCACCCAGGTAACAATCCAAGTACAGTGTCCATTCAAAGTATCTTTTTAAAAAACATGAACACAACTGCTTCCATCCAGCCACCCTTTCTGAGTACACTGTGCTTGCTGGTACATTATTAGCAACACTATGTTGCCATTGCCAAAGCTCTAAAATTGAATTCAGGGAAGTTCATGGAAGGGATATTGCATTTGAGGAATATGTATATTGCTTGTACATCAATTGGCATCTTGGGACTGCTCTGGGCACAGAGGCCAAAGTTTAGTGAAGCATGGAGTTGTCCCAGAGAGAACTATTGATTAGTAGCCTCAGTAAAACCAGCCAGCACTCAGTCTTCTCCAGCCAGATGCCAGTCCCCCAAAGAAGGACTGTCTTTCCCAGAGAGTGTGGGAAAGCAGCACAAGGCACACCACAGCCTGCAGTGCAGAGGGGCACTGGGAGAGTGGAGGACAGCTTTGCCGAATAAGCAGGCGATGCTGAGCAACATCACGCCACATCAGCACAGCTATGCTACCTGTTGAGAAAGTACTGAAAACCAGCTGATTCATATATATATCAATACATGACTTCTATTGTTGCCATGACAAATGACCCAAACTTAGTGTCTTGAAATGGCACACATTTTATCTCACACTTCTGTAGATCTGGAGTCCTGGCTGGCTGGGCAGGCTCCTCTGCTCTGGTTTTCATGTGGACAAAATGAAGGTGTCAGCGGGGCTGCATGCCTTTCTGGAGACTTCTGGGCTGAGTAGCTTCCAAGCTCATTCAGGTGTTTGGCTGAATGTAGTTCTTACGGATCTAGTGCCTCAGCCCCAGCTTCCTCACTGGCTGTCAGCGTGGGCTGCTCTCGCCTCCGGAGGCTGCCTGCCCTCACTCGCAGGCTTTACACACTGCCCTCCCCAGCAATGAACAATGGGGCTCCTCTTACATTTGGAATCTCCTGTCATCAGCCAGCAAAAGTTCTGTGCTTTTAGGTTTCCTGTGATTAGACTGGGCCCAGGTGGATCATCCAGCATAATCTCTCTATTTTAAAGTTTGTAACCTTAACTACATCTGCAAAGTCCCTTTTGCTAGGTGGCATAACATATTCACAGGTTCCAGGGATTAGGATATGTATGTTTTGAGGAGCCCATTATTTGTTCTACCACAATACACGTACACTTTTATATCCTGAAAAGCAGAGTTTTAGCCAAGACCTGATGGGGTCAGCATTGCAATCTGACTAACTGAGCAAATTGTAATTAATGTTGTATTAATTATCTATTGCTGCATTAACAAATTACCCCCAAATTTAGCAGCTTAAAATGACAAATCTTCAATGTGCCAGCGATCGGATGCAGCTAGCTGAGTGCCTCTATCCCAAGGTCTCTCCTGAGGCTATCCAGCTGCAGTTTCAACTGAAGCAGGTGTCAGTGACTTGGGGAGTTGAAGCTCCACTTTCAGGTTTGTTCACAAATTGGCAGGCCCTAGAAAGTTCACCTCCAAGTAGAATGAGTGACTGAGAGAGCCAGAGCCAGAGGGCAGCAGAGAGTGCGCGTGCCAGGAGAGGAGAGAGGCTGAGATGGAAGCACAGCCTTTTTCCTTTTTAAACCATCTGAACTATTCCTAAGAGTGTGCAGTGTAGTGTTGTCCACTGCATGCACATGACTGTGTATCAGATTTCCAGAACTTTCTCACCGTGCAAAGTCAGCACTCCGTACCACTGAACAGCCCCACCCCCAGTTCCTGGCAACCATCGTTCTCCTTTCTCTCCATGACTTTGACTGACTACTCTAGGAAGGTCATATAAGTGGAATCTTACACCATTTATTTATTTATTTGTTACTGAATTATTTCACTTGGTATAATGTCTTCAAGTTCATCCGTGTTGCAGTGTGACAGAATTTCCTATAATATTTAAAGCTTAATAATATCCCACGGTATGTATGGGCCATAGTTCCTTTATCCGTTCACCTGCTAAAGGGCTTCTGGGTGCTTCCACTCTTTGGGTATTGTGAATAGCACTGCTGTGAACACAGATGTGCAAATATCTTTTCAAGATCCTCCTCCTAATTCTTTTGACTGTATCCCCAGGAGTAGGACTGCTGAACCATATAAAAGTTCTGGTTTTAATTTTGGGGGACCCTCCATACTGCTTTCAAGAGCAGCTGCCCCTTTTTTACATTCCAACCAGCAGTGCCCACAGTTCACAGTTTCGCTACATTCTCACAGTCACTTGTTATTTTCTGTTTTCTTTTTCTGTTCCAATAGAATGGGTATGAGGTGATATCTCATTATGGTTTGATTTGAATTTCTCTAATGATTAGGGATGCTGATCTTTTTTCACATTGCTATTAGCCATTTGTACAGTATCTCCTCTAGATGGAAGCCACAATCTTTTGAAAACCTATTATCGGAAGTGATAGCCTATCACTTCTGCTGTATTCTGTTCATTAGAAGTGAGTCAATAAGTCCAGACCATGTCCAAGGGAAGCAAATACTAGGAGGCAGGGATCATGGGGGCCATGAAGTCTCAAGGGTCCAATGCGGAAGGCAGCTCAGGCCCTCAGTGTACCAAGGAGCTTTTCGTAAACTTCCCTTTTGATTAGAATCACTTGGGAAGCTTATTAAAAACAAAGTCTTAGGTTCCTCCCCTGTAGGTGCCAAATCAGTGGGTTTTGGGTACGGCCCAGGAATCTGTTTTTTTAAACCACCCAGGAAAATCTTTCTTTACTATTAAGATATAACTCATACACCAGAAAATTCACCCCTTTGAATTATACAAGTCAGTGGTAGTTAATGATTCAGAGTTGTGCAAACATCACCACTTTCTGAGGACATCTTATCACCCCTAAAGAAACCCTACCCATTTGCAGCCACTCTGCACTCATCTCCCTCCAAACCCCTGGAAACCACTGATCAACTTTCTGTCTCTATGGATTTACTGACTCTGGACATTTCACAAGTGGAATAGTATAATACGTGGCCTTCTGTGTCTGGCTTTTTTCAACTAGTGTAATCCTTTCAAGGTTCACCCATGTTGTAGCCTGTGTCAATGCTTCGTTTCTTTTTGTGGCTGATTAGTATTTCATTGTATGGACAGGCCACAAATTTCATTTATCCACTCATTTGTTGATGGGCCCTGGAGATTCTATCATAAGGGAAATTTGAGAAAGTCTGCAAACTAAGTTTTATAGGGATAACAAAAGCAGTTTGGATGCCTTGGATGCTTGTAAAAATGCAGGTTTCTAAGGCCAACCTCAAACTCCTGAGTTATAATCAGGTGAAGGCTCAGGAATCTGTATTTTAAACAAGCTTCCCAGGGAGATTCTTTTGCACACTGAAAGTCAGACTTGGAGCAGAATTGAAGCGAGGTGGGCAGCAGGGAGAGTGGTTATTCTCTCTAAAAACAGGGATGCCTTTTCAACAGTTTTTAGTGGTGATGTGATGAGATGGCCCTTCAGTCTTTAGCAATAAGACTGATGAAAAAACTTGTGAGAAGTTTCATGAACACAAAGTCTTGAGATACATGGAGAAGGTGTAAAGATGGTACCTCCTCCTGCTTTTCTGTTTTCTGTCTGATTACTCTGTGGACCCTGCCTTCTGGCCACACCCTGCCCCAACCAGCTTCTTTTGATGTAAGAATGTAACTAACTAGCTCCGATGATCTAAACTCTTAGAGGGAGGAAGCACTTAGGAGCTTATCTTGTCCAAACACAGCTGGTCCTCCCATCAATTTTCAGGATTCTTTTTAAATTCTGCTTTCTGACACTCTTACCCCACAATTCTAGAGGTTTTGATTTGGTAGCTCTGAGATGTTGAGTCTGTGGCTTTGCAAATCTCTCCAAATGAATCTGATGGCCCTAGCTGCTTTGGCTCAGTGGTTAGAGCATCGGCTGTGGACTGAAGGGTCTGGGTTCAATTATGGTCAAGGGCAGGCACCTCAGTTTCAGGCTTGATGCCCAGCCAGGGTCCGGGTGCGTGCAGGAGGCAACCAATTCATGTGATGTCTCTCTCTCTCTCTCTCTCTCCCTCTCTCTCTTTCTCCCTTCCACTCTCTCTGAAAAACAACGGAAAAAAATACCCTTGGGTGAGGATTTAAAAAAAATGAATCTGATGGTGAGCCAGATTCAATAACCACCTGTCCAACACCCTCACTTTTCAGAGCAGGAAATTGACCTGAGGTTAGACAAGTCCAGGAAAAAATATTGCCTAGGACTTAGGTCTCCTAAATCCTCATCAATATTCTTTGAAACTGTGTTGTGAAAATGTTTATCACCGGAGTAAAAAACGTAAGTAATTTGAGAATTTGGTTGTGGACACCGGGGTACAAGCCTTTATACAAATATACTGACAGGATTTTAGGCAGTCCTGATGTTGTGACTGGTAGCCAGCCAATGTTAAACAGTGAAAGGGTAAATGGTGAGTGAAGTTGTCATTACCAAATTTGGAACCAGCAGCCATTAATATTTCAGTTCAAGCAATATATATACCTCCTGGTACTTTATCATTAAGATTTAGAAATTAGAAAATTTGGGCTTTAGCCATTGCCACTCACATAATTGTCATAAACCTGGAAATAACAACTTTCCAGCTCAGTGGTTCTACAATTTCACTGGGTATTAAAATCAATTGGGAATGTTTAAAAATATATCCTTGCCCAGCCCCGGCCCCCTAAACCTCAAGAAATAGAGCCTGTGGCCAGAGCCCAGGCTCATGTATTTTAAAATAAAGCTCCCTGGAGATTAAAGATGGTGGCAGATTAAGTGGAAGCTACAATGACACTCTCCCAGCACCAAACTGGAATTACAACTAAAATAGAGATAAACCATCCTGAATAATCAACTGAAGATGAACTGGAGAGCACCCTCATCACCAAGGAGGAAAAGTGGAGACCACATAGAGATGGGTAGGAAGTGCGGAGGCGCGAGAGGGCTGGCTGGGCTCCCACGGGCAGCAGCTGACAGTCTCAGCTGTGGGGGGTTCCCAATGAGGACTCTGGGGCCTCAACCCAGGCTGGGCTCCCCAGCCCAGGGACCAGAACTGAGAAAGGTGCCCACATAACATCTGGCTGTGAAAAGCAGCCGGGTTTCTGTCTGCCAGAGATGGCTGGAAATGCAGGTACCTTCTTAAAGGGCCAACACACAAAGTTTCATGTGCAGCCACTCACCCTGGGCTCCAGCAGAGGGAGGGCAGAGTGGACTGGAGCTGTGTGAGGAGAATCTAGGGCTGTGGGCTCTGGAGATAGAGCTCAGAGGGCACCCTCTGGATTCCTGTGCTGAGTCATTGCCAAGACTGCAGAGGGTGTCTTTCTCAGGCAGACATTTTACTGCTTTTGCCTGGTGTGGGGAGATGCAATTGCCCTCCCCTACTGGAAAACCTCTCACCCTACCCTAAGGAGTTTCTACAGCCTGAGGCTCATTAAGAGAATCAAATTAATCAGCTTACAAGCAGAGGCAGACCTCAGAGTGCTTTGAGTCTTTGCCTGACCTGCTTCTGGACCCAGGCCTTGGAAAAGCAGACTTTGGTGTACACTTTGGTCCTGTCCAAATACACCCAGCCCCAACAGAAGAGACCACAAGCTGCGTGTTGTTCATAGCTCTAAACAGGGTATTCAGGGCCAGTCACAAACAGTGTCTGACATCGGCCTGTACCAGAGATCCTACAAAAAGACTGGGAGTCCTAGCAGATCTACCTAATACATAGAAACAAACCCCAAAAGGCAGCCAAAATGGGGAGACAAAAAACAAGCCCCAAATGAAAGAGCAACAGAAGTCTCCAGAAAAAGAGCTAAATGAAATGGAGATAAACAATCTATCAGATACAGAGTTCAGAATACTCATCATAAGGATGCTCAACAGCATGAAAAAAGATATGGAAACTATGAAGGAAATTAAGAATGACATAGCAGAAATAAGGAATACATTGGAAGAATAAGCAGATTAGAGGAAGCTGAGGATCGTATCAGTAAATTAGAAGACAGGGTAGAAAAAAATCACACAATCTGAGAACCAAAAAGAAAAAACAATTAAAAAACAGGAGGACAGCCTAAGGGAGCTGTGGGACAACATGAAATGTAACAATATTTGTATCATGGGAGTGCCAGAGGAGGTTGAAAGTAAGCAAGGGTTAGAGAACCTGCTTGAAGAAATAATGGCAGAAAACTTCCCTAACCTGGTGAAGGAAAAAGTCATACAAGTTGAGGAATCACAGAGAGGCCCAAGCAAGAAGAACCCAAAGAGGCCCAACCCAGACACATCATAATTAAAATGCCAAAAATTCAAGCCAAAGAGAGAATCTAAAGGCAGCAAGAGAAAAGCTAAGTGTTACCTACAAAGGAGCTCCCATAAGGCTGTCAGCTGATTTCCCATCAGAAACTCTGCAGGCCAGAAGGGAGTGGCATGAAGTATTCAAGGTAATGCAAAGCAAGGACCTGAACCCAAGACTACTCTATCCAGCAAGGCTATGATTCAAAATAGATGGCGAACTAAAGAGCTTCCCAGACAAAAAAAAAAGGGCTAAAGGATTTTATCACCACCAAACCAGCATTGCAGGAAATGTTGAAGGGACTGCTGCATTAGATGTAAAAATAGAAAGAGAGAGAAACATAGGCATAAAAAATTAAAAAGGCAATAGATAAGTATCTATCTACCTAACCCTACAACTTAAAGAATTAGAAAGCTCTCCTGTGAAGCCGTCCAGACCAGGGCTTTTGTTTGCTGCTAGTTTTTTATTGCTGCTTCGATTTCATCAGTTGTTATTGGCCTATTCAGGTTTTATGATTCTTCCTGATTCAGATTTACATGATCTCACTCATGTGCAGAAGCTAATAAACAAAATAGACTGAGGAACAAAATAGATCTGGAAACAGAGAAGCATGGAACAGACTGAGGGATCTCAGAGTGAAGGTGGGGATGGATGTGGCAGGGGAGAGATAACCAAAGAACTTATATGCATATATGCATAACCCACGGACACAGACAATGGTGTGGTGAAGGTCTGGGGCGGGGAGTGGGTGCGGGGTGGAAGGGGTTAATAGGGAAAAAAGGGACATCTGTAATATTTTCAACAATAAAGATAAATTTAAAAATAAAATGAAATAAAATAAAGCTCCCCACGTTATTCTGATGTGTAATCCATGTTGATGACCTCCTTAGATACGTAATACAATGATAATAACTAGAAAACTGAGTTTTGCATTATATGCTGGGAGAGATTATTACCCTGAATGGGTTCACAAAAAACCTCCTTCTGTGGCCCTCGCACCTGGGAGTTATGTGAGTGATGTTTGAGCTGATTATAAGTCGCTAAGTACTTCCTCGTGCATTCCTCAGTTGGTTATTTCTTAAGTGTCTATCAGACCTTTTCTGCTAGGAGTTCAAGGTGGTGGGTTCTCCTGACCATTACAAAAAGGACTCCGTTAATGAGGTCTTTCTTTTTAGAATTTTAAATAAGCCAAAGAAAAAAGTGTCGGAACACAGGGCAGAAATCTTTTCCACCAGAAAACTGTGAGGTGTGTATAGACACAGGACTCCTTGAACATTATGTGCTGAGATTGGGGTAAATTCAACCTCAGAGGTCACAGACCCTTGTGGATGAAGCGGTGATGGCAAAGGAATCAGGGAAAACTGGAAGTTCCAGACCAGTGTTTTCAAATTCCGAAGTGCACCTGGGTCAGTGGGATCTCTGTCAGAACCAAATACTGCCTGAGCAGATCGGGGGCTGGTTACAAGATCTGCATCCTTAACAAGCTCCCAGGGGACACCAAGTTCCCAGGCTACATTTTGAGTAGAATGATTCTACAATTAGGGACAGGCATTTGGAAAGAGGTCAGGAGATCTGTTTTCCCCCTGGGATCCTGCCACAAAGTCACCATGAGACTTTGGAGAAGTCATGTCACCTCTCAAAATCCTAGATTTCTCACCACCCAAGTGAGACTGGGCTTGTCTAGATCAGAGGGGACAAAAAATTAACCCTTGTGACTGATTCCCAGATGCTGTGGAAAGACAGAAGATCCTGGATACAGGATGGGCATGATGTCTAGTCCTGCAGCCCGGAAAATACAGGCGGTGTCTCCAGGAAACATCCAGTTAATTGTACATTGTCACATGTTCAAGTTGTGACCTCATAACTCCTTCACTGAGGGCACTGGCCTGGGAACTACAGCGCACAGGCTTAGTTCCCAGCCTTCCAGAACTTTCTGATTTTGGGACATTGGACAAGTAATCTGACCTCTCTGAGCCTCCATTTTCTCATCTGCAGCATGGTGCAATAATAGCACCAGAAGATGATGAAATCGATGCACAAATGTCAAGTGGGATCATCACTGCGATTGGCCAATTTCATACTCATGTAGAAAGAATGGAAAATCTGCCAACTTCGTACTTGTGTAGAAACAAGAAAAACAATGGTCCTGGGGATTGTGGCATGGTCAGTTTCAGTTGGCACCTGGGAATGGCAGCCAGGCTTGGATGATCCCCAATGATTCTCACCTTTTGATATTCATGCCCTGGGATAGCCCTTTCCCAATGAGCAGGGCTGACCTCTGTACCCAACAGCATACTGCAGGAATGACAGGTTGAGACTTCTGAGGCTGGGTCATAAAAACATGGGACTCCGCCTTCCTCTTCCTTGGACCACACACATCACAAGGATACTCGTGACCTCATGGAGACGACTTTGGAGCACCAACCTGCCCGCCATGGAAGTGAGTCACCTCGGAAGCAGATTCTCCTGCCCACACCTTCAGATAAATGCACCCTTGGGTGACATGTGGACTGCAAACTCTTGAGCAACCCCAAGCCACAGTCACCTAGCTAAGTCAATTCCTATTCCTAGCCCACAGAAACTGAGAATCAAAGTCTAGTGTTACTCTCAGTCCAAGCTATTCAGTTAAGAGGAGACCTGTTCCGCAGCACTAGGTCGTCAGTACTGCTGGCAGCTACCAAAGAAGGTCAGGGACTCACAGGGCTTTGCGAAGAGCAGTTCACTCAGAGCCCACTTCCTTTCCTTTCTTTTCATGATGAAGTAATCAGGCCTGTGGACAGAGGAGGGGGAGGAGCAGAAAGTGCATCTCTCCCCTCAGGAGGACTTTTAATTTAATACCACAGGCCACTGTCATCAGCCGGTGGAAGGCAGGGTCTTAGCCGTGGTTCATTGATCTGGCCCCTGGAGAACGGATTTGGGAGCTAATCCAGGAGGGGAAGGAGGGGAGGGAGGGGAGGAACATGGATGCCAGTGCCAACACCAGTGTCAACACCGATGTGCTAATACTCTGCTCACTGTCGCTGCTCATAGTCCTCGTCAGACACTTCCCCTCGGAGAGCCCTGCATTATTTGGAATTCATTCTCTAATAAACAAGGAAATGGTTTCAGGCTCCATTGCAGCGCTTTGAAAATTCTCTCAAAACCTCCGCAGAGTCCCAGAAGACCTGCCTTCCCTGGTCAATGAGGGCTGTGGCGTTGGCCACTGCTGTTCCCTGGCACAACCCTCATTGTCTGCTCTTGAGCCTGCTCTTGAGACAGCTCATTGCCCTGTCCCCTCTGTCACCTCTGGGCAGTTTGCTTCCTCTGTGACTAAAAGTGCCATGGAGACAAGGCTGGCCCCTGAAAGTCTGTGGAGAATGGGAGAGGACTGCAGTCCTGCATAGCAGGATTCAAACAGAATACACAGCAGCATGGACTGAGCCTTCGGCTCCTCCTGCCCTGTGTGCCTGCTGCCCACTGCTCGGTGTGCCCGCTGCCCAGTGCTCGGTGTGCCCGCTGCCCACTGCTCGGTGTGCCCGCTGCCCACTGCTCGGTGTGCCCGCTGCCCAATGCTCTCCTGAGCAGCCTCCATGCTTCTCTCACCCTCTCCGCTCAATCTCTCCCTTCCCCCCATTCCCAGGCGCCCCTCGCTTCCTCTCATAGCCTGGCCATCCCAACTCCAAATCCCTGTTACCTTTTTTGCAGACAATCTCCCTCTGTCTGTCACCTTTTCCTATCAGGGTGGTACACACATGGTTTAACACATGGGTGCTGCCACCAGGTAAGACACCCTCCTATTGAACTCCCAGCTCTGCATTATGTCCTCAAATCCTTCCTATCCCTATTTACAGATGACAAAACTGACTTCCAGGGCTATTGGGTTTTGTGCCAGGACTCAGGGTGAGTAGGAAAGACCTGGGACAACTCTCAGGCCTCTTCCAGGAGGAGAAGGAGGTTGGATATGGGTGGTTAAAGGCACCTGCAGAAGCTAAACTGAAGTATGTAGCTCCTTCCCAGAAGGCTTATACACAAGCCACTGCTCATCTGTGCTCAAAAGTCACAGGCTGACCTTCTCGAGTGAGGGTGGGGCTGGGCCACAGGCCTTCCTGAGGTCATTTCTAGCTTGATGATTCACTTGGCAAAATCCCAGTGTGGGTTCAGCACCCTGAAGGTGCTTTCACTTTGCATTAAATTTTGTCACTTGAGCTGATGTGACCCAAATTGATGTCATTTCCCTCCTAATAAGTTCTTGACCAGAAAACATCTATTTTTTTCATTTAATTGGGATTTTGGGGGGGAGGGGATCACAGTTCCTACAAAACCATGTTGCATTCCACCTCAATAGTTTTCTCTCTTTTAAAGAGAGTATTTGTCAGGGCTTTTCTCCTGGTCATAAAAGTAATATACATGCTCATTGCAAAAGAACCAGGAAAGTATAGAAATCTGAAAGAAGAAAATACAAGTTATACATGTGTGCCACCCACAGAAAACATTAAACTGGAGTGTGATTCCTTGTCTTTTCCTCAGATATATGATAATTGTTTTATCATAATTGTTTCAAACGTTGGTTTTAAGATTTTTATTCAGGAGTGGGAGGAAAGGATTTTACATTCTGGCTTTTGTGGGGGGGAAAAAGAGTTTTAATAATAGCTTATACTTATTGAGTACTGACAGTTTTCTAGTATTTCACATGCATTGCCTTACTGAATCCTCAAACAACCCACTGAGGAGAAGCTAACACTGTGCCTATCTTACAGATGAGGGCACTGAGGTTCTGAGAACTTAAGCAACATGCCCAAGGACAGCGAGTTCATAGCACAGTTGGGATGGATTTGAATGAAGATCTTTGTGCATCTGCACACTGGGCTCTTTTAGTGTATTTAGAGCTTGCCACTCTCCCAATAGCCGCTCAACTGGAAATGCCACAGTGGATATACTGGCATCCTCATTTAACAGGGAATATTTTAGTCAAACCACAACATATTCATAGAACAAAGACTATGCTCCATTCTGACCTTCTGTAACACTTTGCTTTTAAAAAATACAGGGAAGAAGGAGATTTGAGGTCAGGAGCGCACTAGCTGGTGCTGCTGTGAGCTTGCACACCTGTCCTGTAAGCTATAAGCTCCTGCCACTTAGTGCTTGATGGCCACTTAAGGCATCTCCAGGCACAGGGGCAGCTGATAGGTGCCAGGGGTCAGCACATATGCTCTGAAGTGCTCACTCTTTCCACAGCCATTCATTGAGTACCTATCGAGTTTCTCTCAGGCACAGTGCTAGACACAGAACCCAAATGTAATCTGTATTAAAGTCAGAACTCATGGGTTCAGCCAAAGTGGTGAGGTGCTGTTATAATTAAAACACACACAGAGAGTCAGGAAATAAGACATTATTTCCAAATAATAGCTCAAAATGTTACACTGGTTAAAGAGTGTATTCCATTAGGGTTCTTTGATTGCAAGCAACAGAAACTGACTCTGGCTGATCCAAGCCAAAAAGACAATTTCTTGGATGGATATTGAAGAATACACTAGAGCAAAGGGAAGGCCAAGAACTCAGGTTTGGAACCATCAGGCACCCAGAATCTTCAGAAGGTTCTTGGCAGCAGAAAACACTCAAAAATCTCACCCAGCTTCCTTGGCTGGAATGAGAAAACTCCAATTGTTCTCTATTCGGGGCCTGAATCAATTATTAAGATTTTTGAGTGGAAGCCCTCATTGGCCTTGCTGGGTCATGTGCTGTGGAGGGCAGGTTCCTGCCCCCATTCCGTCAGCAACATGGGAGAGTTCTTAGCAGAAGAGGCAGTAGAGGCTGGGCAGCCAACAAACAAGGGGCATCCTTCTGTTTCTTGAGAACGATGAGAGTCAAATACAGAGGTGGTGACAATACACAAAACCCCCTTCTGTGCTAGTCATTCCTCTCACATGCTGAAGCTGCCTCACAGGACTTCTCTCCCCAGCTGTGTCAAACCTCCTGGATATCCAGTCCTTTATACCTTTGCTGTGCAAGATGTGGTCTGAGGACCAGCAACATCCCCATCACCTGAGAACTTGTTAGAAAGGCACAGTCTCAGGCTCCTGCTGTATCATCAGAATCTGCATTTTAGCAAGATCCCTGCATGGTTCTACTGCAAATTAAGTTTGAGAATCACTCATTGATTCACTTTCCCCCTCCCTTCTCTTTCCATTTCTTTATTACACAGATATCTCACCAACCTGAAAGAATCCCTCCTCTTCAGCAAGACAGAGGACGTGGGTGTCACCTACAAGGTTGCCTCTGGTGGGATGAGAGAAGAAATAACATTCACATGCCAATAATTTTATCCTGTAAAGAAGGAGTAAGCAGACACACTCTGTGACCTTGGAGAGCTCATGCTCTAGTGGGCGGAGCTGGGAGGCCAGTCCAGATGGATCGAGGGCTTCCACGGGGCATGGCACCGTTCTCAGGGCTGAGCTGGCTCTGGCGCAGCCTGGTCTGGTGAGGATCCCAGGGACAGAAGGACAGAATGGGAAATTAAGTTTTATTGGGCTGCACACGTACATTTGGAGGGCCAGTGGTACTTTGAATGCCCTCCCAAATGCCACACAGAGGCATAAAACAGTACCAGGGCACTCATGGCCCGACCAGCTTCTATCAAAGAGCAAGCTAGGAGCCTGTCCCAGAGGATGGTGCAGAGGGCAGTGCAGGAGCCTGTTCAGTGTAAAGTTTTGAATGCAGCTTTGAAAGCTCTAGCATTCAGGTACCACTCTATTGGCCTCTCATCATATCAGCCTTCACAACATCCAGATAACACAGGCACAAGATTTCCCCCAGAGGCAGCAGTCTCCTGTGAGTCATTTCTCAGGAACTTGGTGGCAGCCACTTGGCTGAAGGCAGCAGCAAGGAGGAATGTCAGGAGGGGTGGTTGCAGCTGTGGGTGTGTGGGTGTGACTGGGGACAGGCTGTGGGCGTGGTCGCAGTCATGGGCGTGGCTGGGGTGCAGGTGGGGACCGAGTGTGGGCCTGGCTGTCAGCCTCACAGGGCAGTCGCAACTGACTGGAGTCAACTCACAGACCACATGTCAGGACTCAGAGCTGGCCCCTGGTCTGCAGCACAGGTTGAACTTTAGGAGTGTCGGGGGAAGCTGAGCCAAAGAGGAGGATGGGCCTAGGGGGCCTGGAAAAAATCCGGGAAGAGGTCCCAGTCACACTGGTGTTTTCTTTCACTGCCGCTGGCAGTGGGGTCCGGCATGAAGGTGACCTGAAACTCTTGGATCCCTTCAGTCTGGAGGTGCCTGGCTCTGGGAGCCCAGGCTAACAGTGTCTGTGGCAGAGGGATGTGATATGACGATACCCCGACCCCCTTCTGGGCCCTGCAGTGGTATCTCCGCAACAGCCACTCCCCCAAATCCTTCAAGCTGCATAAAGAGTTGACACCATCCCACCCTCTTCATCTTCTGTCTTCCTCAGCTCTCATCCAGTCCACAGAATAATCTCCTCCCTCTCATCAGCCAGAAATAAGCAAAACGCCATGCATGCCACCCTGGGGTTCTCACCAGCCCGCCCTCTCACCACAGCTGAGGATTCCGTTGGTGCTCAGCTAGGACACTGTGTCGTGTTGTCCAATGAGTTAATGGTTTCGAAAGCTCTTTTAAAAAGATACACTCTACCACTCACAGAAGAGTATGATTTATATTTCTTTGACATTCTCCAGTTTGAAAAGCCATTTGCAAATGCCAGTACTCCTGAGTTTTATTTCTGATATTTCTACCTACAAAAGAAGGCACTTCTCATTAAAAAAAAAAAAAGGCTTTGAAACCATGGAACCTCAAGAATGGAAAACTGAAGATGCGAAAAGTAATAAAGATGAAATAAACAACAAAACTGGTGTGTAAAGTAGCCCTGGCCATGAGTCCACACCTTCACAGGATGTCCTCATCAACACCTACGCTGGCACTAGGTACTCCTCCAAGCACTTTACCTGTATTACCTCAAGTGATACTTATAGTAACTAAACTAGTGCTTCTCAAGCAGGGACTCGTTTGCACCCCTCACCGCCCCCTGGGGTATTTGGCAATGTCTGGAGACATTTTTGGTTGTCAGCTGGGCGGGGTGGGTCTGTTATTGGCATCTAGCAGGTAGAGGTCAGGGATGCTGCTAAGCATCCTATGATAATTCTTCGTCCCTACAGCAAGCAGGTATCTGGCCCTACCTGTCTACCAATAGTGTTGGGGTAGAAAAACCTGCTCTAAGAGAAGGATGATCGTTCACCTCATGCTACAGGTGAAGACACAGGCTCAGAGAGACGCTTTGGTTTATGATCAGACATAATCAGCAAACAAGAAACAGCAAAGTTTGCCTGTATTCGAAGTAGAAGGAGAAGGGACACCATTAGCCTTGTGTCTGTCCTGCCGTTTTCCGTTCCAGGGTAACACGAATCCATGTCTGCTGCTGAGCTGACGCAGCGGGATGGTTCCTGTGCCGGCTGTGCTGTGCAGACAGTGCCCCAAGCGCCCTGCTTCTCCCTCCTGCCATTGCCACCTTTCCCGTCTCACGGCTGCTCTTCTCACCCTCTTGTCTGCAGCCCTTGCCCTGTTAGGTACATGGTGAGAGCTCAGGTCAGGGGTGCAGGGGACACCCTTTCTTTTTTAAGCCACCTGCACCCATCTGGGGTTGTGCTGGGCCGGTCACTCTAGGGAAAACCTCCTCAGAATCATCGCAAATGTTACCTAACAGCCTGTAGTAGAAACCAGGCCAAGAGGAATTAAAAAGAGGACAAGACTCCTTCATAAGGACTGTGATGGGAAAATGCTCGTGATATGTGGAGTGAAAAGGCCATGTATAAAATTGTACATTGATGACAACTTTTAAGAAACTCTGCATTTTGGATGTTACATTTTCACAGTGAACGTGTATAGCTTTTATTAGAAACAAGCAGTTATTACTTTAATAAGAATGTCTTTTTAAAACTCCACATAACAAGGGAAACAAATAATGTCTGCAAAGAGGCATGAACAAAAATGCTCACAGAAGCTTTTTAAAAAATATGTTTTTATTGATTTTAGAGAGAGAGGAAGGGAGAGGGAGACAGACACATCTTGCTCAAAACCTGGGCACACGCCCTGCCCGGGATCAAACTGGCAACCTACTGGTGCATGGGAAGACACCCCACCAACTGAGCCACACCTGCCAGGGCTATAGCAGCTTTTTGTGTGTGCTAAATAAATTGGAAATGATTCAAGTGAAGTTTAGCAGGGCTAAGTGTGTTGAGGATATTTTGCTACAACAGATACTGCAGAGCGAGAAAAGGAGCAGATGCTCCCGCAGCTGCAGGACGAGAGTGGAGCTGCATGACCAGGAAGAGCAGACAGAACCAAGGACTGCCTGCTGAAGTGGTTTATGTACGTGAAGCTCAAGAGCTGGCAAAATTAATCTGTGGGGATGAGTGCTGACTGGGAAGGGGCACAGAGAGCCTAGGAGGGGTGGCTCCCTCTGCTTCATCACGCAGAGCCACTGGACTGGCCTCACTTTTGTACAAGCCACTCAGCAGAACAAAAGGCCCAGAGGCAGCATAAATCTGCTCTTTTACAGGGCAGGCTAGCCACAGTATATTAATGTTCAAACGCGCTGTACCTGGGGTCTCACCCACCAGCCCCAAGCCCATGCTCTCCTCTACCATCAAAGGAGCCTCTGACATTACAGCTGCACTGGGGACCCTACTTCACCATGTCATGCCTGCATATTTTAGCTTCCCACTTGAAAATGTATTTTCTTGCTGCATCCCAGCTCTAGAGTTGAGCCCCAAAGCTTATTGTCCCACGGAAGGAAGAAGATCTTTTTCCACATTGTTGGTTACTTTTTAAAAAATTAATTTACTTTATTGTTGAAAGGATTACATATATCCCCTTTTTTGCTGCACTGACGCCCTCCACCCCACATCCACCCCCAGGCCTTCACCACACTATTGTCTGCGTCCATAGGTTATACATATAAGTATATAAGTTCTTTTATTAATCTCTTCCCCCGACCCTCCCTGCTCTCTGAGATTCCTTAGTCTGTTCCATGCTTCCATTTTCTCTGGATCTATTTTGTTCATCAGTTTATTTTGTTCATTACATTCCACATATGAGTGAGATCATGTAAAACTAAATCAAGATCATGTAAAACTGAACAGGCCAATAACTGATGAAATTGAAGCAGCAATAAAAAATCTTCCAGCAAACAAGAGCCCTGGTCTGGACGGCTTCACAGCGGAGCTCCACCAAGTATTCTACTTATTATAGCAGTCCCTTTAACATACCTTGCATTGCTGGTTTGGGGGTGATAAAGTCCTTTAGCCCTTTTTTTGTCTGGGAAGCTCTTTAGTTCACCATCTATTTTGAATCATAGCCTTGCTGGATAGAGTAGTCTTGGGTTCAGGTCCTTGCTTTGCATTACCTTGAATACTTCATGCCACTCCCTTCTGGCCTGCAGAGTTTCTGATGGGAAATCAGCTGACAGCCTTATGGGAGCTCCTTTGTAGGTAACACTTAGCTTTTCTCTTGCTGCCTTTAGATTCTCTCTTTGGCTTGAATTTTTGGCATTTTAATTATGATGTGTCTGGGTTGGGCCTCTTTGGGTTCTTCTTGCTTGGGCCTCTCTGTGATTCCTCAACTTGTATGACTTTTTCCTTCACCAGGTTAGGGAAGTTTTCTGCCATTATTTCTTCAAGCAGGTTCTCTAACCCTTGCTTACTTTCAACCTCCTCTGGCACTCCCATGATACAAATATTGTTACATTTCATGTTGTCCCACAGCTCCCTTAGGCTGTCCTCCTGTTTTTTAATTGTTTTTTCTTTTTGGTTCTCAGATTGTGTGATTTTTTTCTACCCTGTCTTCTAATTTACTGATATGATCCTCAGCTTCCTCTAATCTGCTTATTCTTCCAATGTATTCCTTATTTCTGCTATGTCATTCTTAATTTCCTTCATAGTTTCCATATCTTTTTTCATGCTGTTGAGCATCCTTATGATGAGTATTCTGAACTCTGTATCTGATAGATTGTTTATCTCCATTTCATTTAGCTCTTTTTCTGGAGACTTCTGTTGCTCTTTCATTTGGGGCTTGTTTTTTGTCTCCCCACTTTGACTGCCTGTTGGGTTTGTTTCTATGTATTAGGTAGATCTGCTAGGACTCCCAGTCTTTTTGGATGGTCTCTGGTACAGTTCAATGTCAGATGCTGTTTGTGACTGGCCTTGAAAACACAGTTTGACACTTTTCACGCTCCACAGCTTGTGTCTCTCTTTGTTGGGGCTGGGTGCATTTGGACAGGACCAAGATGTGCACCAAGGTCTGCTTTTCCTTGCCTCAGGTCCAGAAGCAGATCAGACAAAGACACAAAGCATCCAGAGATCCACCTTTGCCTGCAGTCTGTTAATGAGCCTCAGGCTGTAGACCACAGCAAGGTGTAAACTCCACAGGGTAGGGTGAGAGATTTTCCAGTAGGGTGGGTCAATTGCTTCCCTCCCAGGCAAAAGCTGCCTGGATGGTAAAGATCTGCCTGAGAAATATGTCCTCTACAGTATGGGAGAATGATTTAGCACAGGAATCCAGAAGGCTGCCCTCTGAGCTTCAACCCCAGAGCCAGCACCTCTGGATTCTCCTCACACAGCTCTAGTCCACTCTGCCCTCCCTCCACCAGAGCCCAAGCTGAGTGGCTGCACACGAAACTTTGTGCATTGGCTCTTTAACAGGGTGCCCGCATCTTCAGCCATCTCTCTTTGACAGACAGAAACCCTGATGCTTTTCACAGCAAGATGTTATGTGGGCACCTTTCTCAGGTCTGGTGCTTTGGGCCGGAGTCCAGCTTGGGATTTAGGCCCCAGAGTTCTCAGTGGGAACCCCCACAGCTGAGATCTCAGCTGCTGCCTGTGGGAGCCCAGCCAGCCCTCTTGAGCCTCCGCACTTCCTACCAGCCTCTATGTGGTCTCCCCTTTTCCTCCTTGGTTATGAGAGTGCTCTCTAGCTCATCTTCAGTTGATTATTCAAGATGTTTTTTCTATATTTTAGTTATAATTCCAGTTTGGTCCTGGGAGAGTGTCAGTGTTGCTTCCACTTAATCTGCCGCCATTTTGTAATCTCGAGAAAGATCTTTTCAAATAAAGAGGCCATTGATCAGCATTAGTCTCCAAGCTGAAAGGTTGCTGACCTCTGCAAAGAGACAGTGCCCTGGGAGCCAGGCTTTATGAAGCGGGCAAATATTTCTCAACTACTCAGTTCCTTTCTACTAAATTCAGTCTGAATGCTCTAAGCAGGGCTTCCCAGCTGAGTGCCTTCACAGCCCCCGGGAGACCTGGTCCCTCTGCTCTTAGGGCAGCCTGGTGGGATCTATGTGGCTGGAGACCCCATTAGTCCTCCAGAGCAGCCCTCTGGGGTTCCACGCCCCCTCAGGTCACCCAGTGAGCCATACATAGATTCTTTTCTCTGTGTGCTACCACATGAAAAAGCTGGAAAAGTACCACTCTAGATCACTGAGTTTTTTCATTCCCAGGAATGCCCCAAACCTGTTCATGCTACCCTTGGCCAATGATGGGAAGAGGAGGAAAAGCTGATGGCTATTGATACCGTCAGATATCTTAGGGAGAAGAGATTTAGAAATACCTAGAAAATGATGGGGAAGCTCTCACCCATCAGAATAAGTGAGTCACATCCTAGAGCACAGAGCAAGGAAGTCTGGCAGCCTCTAGGGGAACTGCCTCTTGCTTAAAGCCTCATATCCCTCAGGCCAGGGGTGATGGCTTGCAGGTGGCAGCAGGAGGATTGTGTAGAGGAGTCTGGGGGAAGATGCCCTGCCCATTTATGGCCTGTACAGGACATGTAGGGGACCCAGAATTTCCCATGGGCTTGGTGTGGGATCACAGAAGTGCCAAAAGAGCTTGGAACCACTCTGCCTAGGATCAGGACCAACGAGCCTCCACAGGCAAAGAATGAAAAACTAGGAGCAAATAACTTGGACTCTGGGTACTGGCCAGGGTCTGTATCAGCCCACAGAATGCCTTTGTGCAAAGGAGGAAAAGCTTCATTCTTCTGACACGCACAGCCCCACGGGTTTGTGGCTCAGCTAGTGAAGTATTTACTAGATTTCAACTCCTCTGTGCAAAGCATAATCCCCACACCTGTTAGAGATGTTCCTAGTTCTAGAACATTGCTAGAAAAAGCTGGGTGGGCCAATAGCCCTATAGCTGTCTTCTAGTCCAGGTAGCAGCTAAGACCAATTATTCTTTAAGAGAGACCTGTGATCCTCTCCACTTTCTCCTTGTCCCTCACATGCCAAAGTTCCATATTCAGAGGTGAGGAGGAGGTTTGCAGTGATGAGGTGGGGAGACAGGGATCAGACTCTGTTTGCACTTCTCCCTCTGCTCAGCCAGCCATGTAACAACAGAACAATCTCAGAGAGTGTTTAAATTACCAGGTTGGCATAAAACCACATTCCCCCTTTACTATCTAGCTGGGTAGAGGTATACAAGTTAAATCTATTATGAAAACACTAAGAAGCTACTTTTTTTTTTTTTTTGCATTTTCAAGCACTGGGCAAGTAATACTGCAAGTAATACTGCAACCCTGTAAACAATTTTCTCCCTCTTGTGCTATTTCTGGAGGAGTGTTGGCACTTCTTGCAGACAGGATGACCGAATGTTGTAGGTGACTACAGTGTTTGTAGAATGGTCTTGGGTTTGGTTGATTCCCAGGATCATTATTAACAGCACTCTGCTCAATCTCAGATGTGTCTCACTGTAAATGATAAATTATGTGCTCATCTACTAATAAAGGCACAGTAGCTGCTGGGTGTGCTGAGCTGTGCTCCCTTCCAGCTCAGTTAATGACTAATAGGGGCTTGCATGGTGATAGGTCTTGGGGGAAGGAGCAGGCCCTCTGGACTGGAGAATCTAGTCAGGAAGAGGAATTTAACTTAGGCCTTGAGGGAGAGTGAATTTGGAGAGGAAAGATCTAAGCCTTCTAGAAAGGAGGGCGAATGCATTAATTACCTACTGTGGCATAACCAATCACTGCAAAACCTAGCAGCTTAAAATAAAAATAAATATTATTTTACACAGTTTCTGTGGGTCAGGGACTTAAGGGTGGCTTAGCTGGTGGTTCTGGCTCAGGGTGGAGTCAAGTGATTGGCTGGGGCTGTCATCATCTGAAGGCTTGACTGAGGCTCAAAGATCTGCTTCCATGATGGCTCGCTCACATGCCCATTGGCAGGAGTTCCTTACCACACAGACCTCTCCACAGGGCTGTGTGGGAGTCCTCACCACATAGCGGCTGGCCTCCCCTGGAGCAGGGGATCCAAGAGAGAGCAGAGCAGAAACTGCAATGACCTTAATGACTTGTCTTTGAAAGTCACACACCATCATTTCTACAATATTTTATTGATTACATAAGCCAGCTCTATGTAAAGATGTGAATATCAAGAGGTAAGGATCTTTGGGGGTCACCTTGGAGGCTACTGCCACACTGAGTGTGCACTGAGGCACAGAGACAGGGATAGAGAGCATGTGCTTGGAAAACTAGTGACTGCACAGTTGTCTAGAATGTTTACGACTTCCCACTACACTCAACACCAAATGGCCCTCTCCAACCAAAGTCCAGTCAGTCATCCAATATTGTAGAGCATTGATCTGAAGATTATGTTCGAAGAAATGGAAAATTTCAAACCCTTATCCATTGCTGAGCTCAAGAGCAAAGCTGGCCCTAGCCAAGTAGCTCAGTTGGTTAGAGAGTCACTCGATACTTGAAGGTTGCCAGTTCGATCCCTGGCCAGGGCACAGACAAGAATAACCAGTGAATGCATAAATAAGTGGAACAACAGATTGGTTTCTCTCTCTCTGTAAAATCAATAAGTTAAAAAAATATAGCAAAGCCAAGGAGCATTTTGCTTTTGCTAGCATGAGAAATGCACTGTGTTTATAAAGCACAGGTGTTGGCAATGACCACTTTTTAAAAGTACACTCCAGGAACACAAACAACCATTAAAAAAAAGTCTGAAAATTATTATTATTATTTTTTTTACTTAAGGACATTTTTCTCATTTAAAAAAATGGTGTATCACAGGTGTACTTTTTTTTAAAGATTAAAAAGCATTTAAAATAGATACTCTTCGCAGAGCTGCTGTCACTCTCTTCCAGTCCCTGACCCTGGAATAGAGGAGAGCTCGCTCCCAGGAGTCTGTCCTGAAGAGAGCAATGCAGCTACTGGAGCCCAAAGGGCTGCTGTGCATCCAGCCGCCAGGCGCCCGCGGGCAGCGCACCAGGCAGGCCAGCGAAGGCTGGGGCATTTGGGTTTGGGAGTCACAAGGATCTTGTTTTACCCTGAGATCCTGGTGACACCAGCCTTGTTCTAGACTTTTCCCCATCCTTAGCTAAGGTGTTAGTGCCTCATATGCTTGTTTTAAAATGTTTTAAAGGGTTAGTGCTATAAACAGGCATGGGTGTCCTTTGAAAGAATAGTTCCTCCAGGCTTCACATTTATTTATTAGAAGATTATTTTTCTGTAATTCCCCCAGGGAACCCTGATGCTCCAGCCAGCCAGCTCTGCCCACGTGGACCTTCCATTCTGGTGGAAAGAACACAGCAGGTCTTAAATGATGTTTTGTTCAATGTTGTCATTGCTTTATAACCTTGATAAGAAACAAAGTTGATTCCCGGGGGCGCTGTCTGCGCGGAGTCGGCGGGCTCTCCCCGCGTCTGCGGGGTTTCCTCCCGCATCCCAGAGCCGCGCACATCAGGTTCGCTGGTGTCCCGTGTCCCCGTCTGAGTGAGCTGAGTGGTGAGCGACTGCGCTGGGGCCCTCCTGTCCCCTGGGTCCTGCCTGGTGCCCTGAGCTGCTGGGACAGGCCCCCGCCCCCGCCCTGAACTGAAAGAAGCGGGCGGAAAATAATTACCCTACTTAATTTAGCCGTCCTTCTGAAACATACGTATAGCTCACATTTATTTCGCTGTTTAATATCCAAAGTGTTTGTGGTCTTTATTAAGGTTTGGTGGTATTTTTGTGACCAGAAATACGTGGCAGGAACTTAACTCTTATTTATATCAATCAGCTTAGGGTGAAACTGGTTTTCTTATACATTGTTTCATTTAAAGTCAGTTTCCAAGAACTTACCAACAACATTAAGTCACGACTTACTACACTGCCTTGAAATATCATTTACAGAGGATCTCTGCATCTCGTGGTTGGCTTCAGAGTGAATTTGAAGGAGCACTGGATGAAGACATTGGGCTAGCGTATAAACACCCTATAGGCTGCCAAGTAGCCAGAAACAAAACAAAAACCCCCAGAATCACTTATATCTCCCTAGGGATTTCCTCTTTCACTTCCCTCCATTTTTATAACAAATATATGATGCCCACTATTTGAGCTAATAAGAACACACCATTTTCCGTTAGAAACCCGCATACATAGTGTTCCCTGTGTGCCGGGCACAGGGCTCCGGGCCTCGCTTACACTGTCTCGGTTCAACCGCACAGCAGCCCTGCCTGTGGCTGTGCCCTCTGTCCATCCCCGGTTCACAGGTGAGGAAACTGCCCTTCTGGAAGGTCAGCGCTTGCAGTCAAGGTCCTAGTCACTAAGCACCAGGGAAGGATCCAGGGCCCCGTGGGTCCCAAACGCTCAGCTCCACGGTGTTGGCTTTTAGTTGCCTATGGAGTCCCTTTTGACATTAGCCAGGACTGAAATTCAGAACTGAAATGGCAAACTGAAAAAAGATGACAGAAAATAGCTTGAAACCTGTTTCAGACCCTGCGTGGGGCGAGGAATGGAGTCGGTGGAAATGAGAAGCCAGCTGGATCCAGAAAGTCCTGAAGCAAGGCAGGTGGTGGGGGGAGGTTGTGAACCCACTTAATTGGATGATTATTTCAATTATCTAATTAAGGAAGATTATAGCTGAACAAAGATGAAGAGAACCTCCAAGGTGATTTAAAAAAAAAGAGGTTGATTGGCTGGGTTGGCCCTTGGTGGCTTTGGGGGACAAGTAGCCCCCAAGAGCCCCTCCCCTCAGTCTCCCTGGCTCCCTGCCGACAGCCGTCTTCTACCTTAGTTACTGCTTCGGACCAAAGCGGCCTGGCGGTCAGCTTTCTCTTCCCTTCACCCCTTCTCTGCCTCCCCTCCCTCCAGCCTTTTTTACTTTTCCCTTTCCTTTATCTTCTTATTTGTTTTTGTACTAAGTTAACAAACAAAAACCAGTACAGATTTCCCTGTCGGGTTAGGACAGAGGTTGTAATCGGGTTGCCACTACCAACCCCAACCCCTACAAACCCCTGCCTCTGGTCTGGCCCATACACTTAAAAAACCAAATTGTTCACCAATTTTTAAAGGTAAAAGATTTCACATAAAAGTCCAGCTCTCTAGTTTTATTTGAAAAATATCTGACAACCCTGAGTCCACCTCATCAGAGTTCAGATTCAAAATGCTTCGCTCCGGGTTTGGCCCGGTGCTGCGGGGCGGGGCGGGGCCGGGGCGGGCACGGGGGGCGGGCACGGGGGCGGGCCTCTGCCCTTCAGGCGGCGCGCGCTCTCCGGCCCCGGGTCTCCATCTGTCCTTCCGTCTCCTCCACACTGAGCTGAAGGTCGCCGGCTACTTGTCACCCCAGCTGCTGTATCTCCTTCTAGTAAAGCGGCAGGAGCCCGCCTCCTCAGTGCGGCCTTCGGCGCTCAGTTCTATCACCCACCTGGCCGGAGTTCACTCTGACCTTGGGGTCTTTTCGGGGGCACAGCGATTTATTCGGATTTAACCAGCGCTGGGTGAGGGGCTGCATTATGGACACAGGGTAGCAGAGCCGCTAAGGCTTCGGCCACGGCGTGGAGCCTCCGAGGTGCAGATCCTGCCTTGATGACTCACTAGTTGTGTGACCTCGCTCCACTTTCTGATTCTTAAATGAGCAAATTTAGAAGCTGCCTGATAGGGCCGCCCGCTCGTAGTGACGCCCGGGTCGCCGACGGGCCGCCTGCGCAGGGGCGGCCGCCTGAGGGGCGATGGGGCTGAGGGTTTCTATCCGCTGGCGGCGCTGTGACAGCGCGGCCCACGCGGCCCACGCAGCCCTGGCGGCCCCGTGAGGGGTAATGAGGCTGAGGGGTTTCTATCCGCTGGCGGCGCTGGGGCGGCGGCGCTGTGACAGCGCGGCCCACGCAGCCCACGCAGCCCTGGCGGCGGTGCAGCGCACGCAGCCCACGCATCCCACGCATCCCACGCAGCCCACGCAGCCCTGGCGGCCGGTGCAGCCCACGCAGCCCACGCAGCCCTGGCGGCCGGTGCAGCCCACGCAGCCCACGCAGCCCTGGCGGCGGTGCAGCGCACGCAGCCCACGCAGCCCACGCAGCCCACGCAGCCCACGCAGCCCACGCAGCCCACGCAGCCCTGGCGGCCGGTGCAGCGCACGCAGCCCACGCAGCCCACGCAGCCCTGGCGGCCGGTGCAGCGCACGCAGCCCACGCAGCCCACGCAGCCCTGGCGGCCGCTGCAGCGCACGCAGCCCACGCAGCCCTGGCGGCCGGTGCAGCCCACGCAGCCCACGCAGCCCTGGCAGCCGGTGCAGCGCACGCAGCCCACGCAGCCCTGGCGGCGGTGCAGCCCACGCAGCCCACGCAGCCCTGGCAGCCGGTGCAGCGCACGCAGCCCACGCAGCCCTGGCGGCGGTGCAGCCCACGCAGCCCACGCAGCCCTGGCGGCGGTGCCGCGCACAGCCGGGGGGCCCTGTCGCGGCTTCTGTGCTGCTGTGCTGCGGCTCTCGCCCTGAAGCGTCGGCCGCATTCCTCGGCCGCGGCCCCACCCGTCCGTGTTCACCACGTGTCCTGACGGCATCATCCCCCGCGTGCCGATTTAACCTCGTGCTGTTCTGTGGTCACAGGCCGCACAGGCTCGCAGCCCGGGAGCCGCAGGCTGCGCCGTGGAGCCCGCGCGCGGTCGGCGAGGCCGTCCAGGGGGTGTGCAGGTGCAATCCGTGATCTTCACTTGACGCCAGTGGACCTATGGCCCATTCCTCAGAATATATCTCCATAAGTAAGCAGTGCACGACTGTATTCAAATTGTCATAATACCTGTTTCCTTTATTATATAGTTGTGAGCTTTATAATGAGGATTCAATGAGAAAACAGTGCCTGCTGTATGGTAAACACGCCAATAAAGGCAGTGCAGGGAAACAGTGCTTGCTCTCTTCATAGCAACTACAGTCTAACTACAGTATACATACTATAACTGAGCTAGGTGCCCATGTGGGTTAGTTATTCCACCCAGTCCTCATGAGATCCCTAGACAATGAATGGCATTTTCCTCATTTTACAGAAGTGGACACTGTTCATTAGACATTGGAGTCTGTCTTAAGGACCCAGGTAGGGTGGGAGAGAGAAGATGTGCACAAAAACATATGAGAAGTAAAATGACAAATGTGTTCTACCAAAAAGGGGAGGGAAGGGTGTAAGCTGACATGGCCCATGAGAAGGGGAGGCTACTCTTTTGTCGAGAAGAGTGCTTCTCAAATCTTAATGCTCATACAAATCACCTGCAGATTTTGTGCAAATATTAGATTCTAATCCAGAGAAACCACAATCCGGCATTCCCAACAAGGCCCGAGGCGATGGCTGTCCACGGATCACACTTTGAAAAGCAAGTTAATCGGAAATTAGCTTTGGCAAGTGAGCCAAGGTACTAGGAGTCAACCACATGAAGTACCCCATTTCCCTTACCACAGTGACTGGCTCAGGCACAGGCATGGCCACCAAACCTGGCTGGTTACAGTCTTCCCTGGGGTTGTACATGAATACTGGGACTGAGAAGCCCTCTGTTTCTTTTAGGGCCATTAAGTGGGGATGAAGGAACCCACCTGGATGGTCTCGCCATTAAGTGGGGTTGCCTTGAACCAGGGTAACTCACAATCTATAGAGAAAGTGTCTTTAGTAGGAGAGAGTGAAGCCATTTGAATATTCAGCATCCCTGAAGCTAGCTCCTTCTCTGATCTTTTCAAGTACGGGGCAATAATAATTTTTTCTTCACTAGTTAAATTGGATTTTATCACTTCCAACTCAAAAAGTCCTGAGTAAACATTAGTATTAAACTAAATATTAGTGTTAGTTATCTTAGTGCATTTGTTATGTATCACTGTTTAACAATTACCCCAAAACTTAGCAGCTTAAAACAATGTACATATATTATTTCCCAGAGTTTCTGTGAATCAAGAATTCAAGAGTAGCTTAGCTATGCGGTTCTGGCCCAGGTTCTTGCATGAGGTTGCAGTCAGGATGTCAGCCAGCGCCAGAGTCTTCTAAAGATGACTGAGACTAGAAAATGCAGCTGCAAGTTGGTACTGGTTGTTGGTGAGAAGCCTCAGTTCCTCCCCAGTGGCTTCCCCTCAAATCCTCTTGAGTGTCCTCAAAACATAAGGCTGGATTCAGGGAGAGAGAACCAGGAAGTTACATATTTTTTATGGCCCAACCTCTCATTCTATTCATTAGAAGTGAGTCACTAAGTATAGCCCATATTGAAGGGGAAGAGAATTACTCCGCCTTTGGCAGGAGAAATGGCAAAGGCTTTGTGGACGTATTTACAGACATATTTTAAACCATCATACCCAGCACGTCACATGGCTGGTTAACTGTAGAACCAAAAACCTAGATTCTTATACTGGCTTTGTCACTAATAAACTGTGTGGCCCAGGCAGGTCATTCCATATCTCCGAGTCTTTGTTTCCTCATCTGCCAAATGAGGAGGTTGGATTTGACCTTACAAAACACTCATGAAGTCCCCCACTTATGCGATCCTGTATTTGACAAAGATAATTAAATAGACTCAGCCTCAAATGCATCTACTTAAAAGAATCACAGGAAGCCCAAGAAGGTGCCATGAACTGGGTAAGTGATGCCAAGGCAGTAAGTGGCTCTGGAAGAAGAATTTATCAGAAAAGTTAAGGCCACGTGGTTAGCCAGGTAGCTTATAGGGAGGAGAGGCACAGGAGAAAACAATGTTGGCAAAATTATAAGATCCTGGGTCAAGGCTCAGCTGAAGGGTCAAGAACTGGGGGAGTAGATGAAACCCTATTGTACCCAAGTCAGTTGGCACAGGCAACCCATTAGAAGTCAAGGGGTGAACAAGTGCAAGGGTCAGGGAATGCAGAAAGCAGACTGACAGCTAAAAATCCAGAAGGCAACAAAATCAAGAATAAGACAGGACAGTCAGACCCATGGACTCACGGAAGGAAAAGCAAGCGGTGAGGGCCCTGGAGACACAGTTTAGGCAGCAGCAGAGAACGTGGCGACAGGACAAAGGACAGCTGACGTATTTGTTAATGGTGAGTCAGTTTATTTGGATCAACCCTCCTTCAGGAAACAACGAAACTTCCTGAATAAATGAAGCATGTTACAAGCATGTAAAGTGAACTCTATAGTAAGACATTATTAAAGGGAAAACAAGAACCCAAAGAGATAAGTAAAGCACAGAAGTTGCTTAATTTGAACTTTTGTTTTGATGGCCTTGTGGGAAAAGGCCGACAGACCAAAAGGGCAGTCTAGCTGGAGACCCTCTTCATAATGACAGGGACCTTAAAGTCCTACACCCCGAGGGAAGAAGTGAACCACAAGCAACCTAAGCCTTGTGTATTGGATTTGCAGCCAGGATTCACAGTGTTTGGTGGTTCAGCCAACCTTGAACCTTGAATCTGGTTTAAGTCTCTCCTCAGGCCCCTGGCAAATACAGACACACATCCTTTCTGGAGGAAGTTACCTTTATCTTAGATCTCAAATTACCACTAATTTTTCAGGTACAATGAGCAGTATAAAATCAAAGATAACCAGGAATAAAAAGAAATAAGTCACCATGAATAAGAACAGCAGAAACAGCAGCCAGCATAAATAGTCCTGCTGAGACATTAGGTATTGGAACTATCAGACACAGGTTATAAGCTAACCATGCTTAATATGCTTATGAAAATAGGGACAAGGTCAAGGATGTTTACATGGAACAAGAAACTATCAAGTCACCCAATAGACCGTCAGATTTGTGTGGAGCCACAAAAGACCTCAAATAGCCAAAGTAACCTTGAGAAAAAAGAATGAAGCTGGAGGTATCACACTACCTGACTTCAAATTATACTACAGAGCTATGCTAATCAAAACAGCATGGCATTAGTAGAAAAACAGACACACAGACCAATGGAACAGAATTGAGAGCCCAGAAATAAAACCACATGTACATGGGTAAATAATTTTTGACAAAGGAGCCACAAACACACAATGGAGAAAAGAAAGCCTCTTCAATAAATGGTGCTGGGAGAATTGGAAAGCCACATGCAAAAGAATGAAACTAGATTACAGTTTGTCCCCTTGTACAAGAATGAATTAAAAATGGATCAAAGACCTAAATATAAGATCTGAACAATAAAGTACATAGAAGAAATCATAGGTACTAAACATATGGACCTTGGTCATAGAGAAAATTTTATGAATTTGACCCCAAAGGCAAGGGAAGTAGAGGCAAAAATAAATGAATGGGACTGTATTTAACTAAAAAGCTTCTGCACAGCCAAAGAAACGGACAACCAAACAAACAGGCAGCCAACCGAATGAGAGATGTTATTTGCAAAGAACATCTTAGACAAGATATATAAAGAACTCATACAACAAAACACCAACTAAAAAATAAACAATCCAATTAAAAAATGGGCAGAGGGCCGAACAGACACTTCTCCCAGGAAGACACACAAATGACCATCAGATATATGAAAAGGTGTTCAGCACTAGCTATTAGGGAAACGCAAATGAAAACTATGATGAGCCCTGGCCGGTTTGGCTCAATGGTTAGAATGCCGGCCCGAGGGCTGAAGGGTCCTGAGTTTGGTTCCTGCCAAGGGCATGTACCTCGGTTGCGGGCTTGATCCCTGGCCCTGGTCGGGGTGCTTGCAGGAGGCAACTAATCGATGTGTCTCTCTCACATTGATGTTTCTCTCTCTTTCTCTCCCTTCCACTCTCTCTGAAAAGTAATGGAAAAAATATCCTCAGGTGAGGATTAGAAAACACACACAACTACAATGAGATACCACCTCAAGCCGGTCAGAATGACTGTTATCAACAAGACAGGTAATAGCAAGTGTTGGGGAGGCTGCGGAGAAAAGGAAGCCCGCATGCACTGCGGGTGGGAATGTGGACTGGGACAGCCACTGTGGAAAGCAGTCTGGTGGTTTTTTTAAAAAATTAAGAATAGAGCTACCATATGACCCAGCAACCCCTCTTCTGGGTTTCCACCCACAAAACTAAAAAGCATGTATTCCCAGAGATATATGCATCCCTGTGTTCATTGCAGCACTATTCACGGTGGCTGAGACACAGAGACAACCAAGGTGTCCTTCAATAGATGACTGTGGGACATGTACACAGTGGAATACTGCTCATCCATAAGAAAAGATGAAATGCTGATATTTGCAACAACATGGATGGACCTTGAGAATATTATGCTAAGTGAAATAAGTCAGTTAGAAAAAGCTAAGAACTACATGACTTCACTCATATATGGGATATAAAACTGAAACTCAGACACACAGACAAATAACAGTATGGTGGTTACCAGAGGGAAGGGGGGGAGTGTATATAGAGCCAAATATATGGTGATGGAAGATAATTTGACTTTGGGTGGTGGGCACACAATGCACTACACAGGTGATATATCATAGAAATGTAGCTTGAAATCTATATGACCCTATTAATCAATGTCACTCCAATAAAATTTTTTAAAAATATGTTTTTATTGATTTTGGAGAGAGGAAGAAAGAGGGAGAGAGAGACAGAAACATCAATGATGAGAGTGAATCATTGATCGACTGCCTCCTGCACGCCCCCTACTGGGGATCGAGCCCACAACCCAGGCATGTGCCCTGACTGGGAATCAAACTGTGACCTCCTGGTTCATGGGTGGATGCTCAACCACTGAGTCTCACCATATGGGCTCACCCCAATAAATTTAACAATAAAAGAATCAAATAGAACTTCTAGTAAAAAAATACAAAGCAACATTTTAAAACAACCTTTATTTTCGAGACAAAATTATATTCCATCAAGGAAACTTCTTGGAAACAAGAATAAGATATAGTAATAGAAAGATTTTGGGCTTCGAGAAAGCAAGTACCCAACTACATGTGGCTTAAATGGTGCAGACTATTACCTTACATAACTAGAGGTGCAGGAGTTGGGCTGTCTCGGGGTTACCTCTGCAGTAAAAGGATGTAATCCAGAGCCCTGCCCCTCTGCGTCTTCCGTGCCACAGCCCTGTGTGGTGGCTTGTTGTCTTTGACTTGTGCCCCCGTGATCACAAGGTGGCCGCAGCAGTTACAGCCATCATATCTTTATAGTACCCATGCAAAGGCAGAAATAAAGGGGGCTTTCCCTGGGCGCGTCTCTTTTATCAAGGAGAAAAGCCTGTCCTAAAATTAGCTCCACCAGACTTCCCTTCAGGATGAACTGGCCAGGACTCGGTCACACCCTGGAGCTGCAAGCAGGCCGGGAAGTGAGCTGCAGTTTCAGTGCTGAAGCGGGAGGAGGGGTCTGCGGCCCGAGAAGAGGGAAGCCCGGCTGCAGGGTCAGCAGTCCCGATTCTACGGAGGGACACTTAGAGGGGAAACACGGTGGCCGAGAGAGTAGACGAAGAGGCTAAGATTGAAACAACCCGTCTTCGGGACATTAAACTCCTCTTTCTATGCAGTCTTCCCTCTTTTGGAACCACGGCCACACATCCTCCAACCTCTCTAATCCACTCTCTTAGGACAGCTGAAGCCCTTTCTTTTCTGATGAAAGAGGGTCTTAAAAGCAATTCACCCAGTAACTTAAATTAGCTGTCTGTATTACCACTCCCGTAAGAAACACAAAGAGGAAAACTCAAAGGAATCAATACAATGGTAGTATTTCAGACACTGTTGGCTTGATGAAGGGGAGGTGGCAAGATAAGAATTTGGGGCAGTGAGGTTGGGGAGACACTGTACAGCGACTTGGGAACTGTACACAGAATCAGCCTCTGGCTTGACAAAACACCCATGCACCGTGGTCTTGGACCCTGAAGCCCGGGCTGGCTTGACGTGGAAGCTGGATGGCTTAAGAGAAGCCTCAGCCTCCTTTCACTCGCTTTTATCCATCTAGAAAACAATAAAGATTCACTCTGTGACCTTTAAAGCCCCGTCTTGTTTTAAAACAATAACAAAACCAAAATAAAAATTAAATAAATTAATTATTAATTAATAATAATTACAAAGAGAAGTCAAAAGAAACTTAAACAATGCTGCTGGGGCTCTCTCCTCCCACTCCCCTGCTTACAGATCTGCTTCTCTCTGGCTATTGGCTTTATTTTCTCTCTGGGTAGCAGAAAGGAGGGAGGTAGAGGGAAATGGAGAAAACAGGGGATAGAGGAAGGGTGGGGAGGCATTGCCACCCAGACCTCCAGGCTTTTACCATCTTAGTTCAGCAAAGGAAAGAGAAGGAGTCTCCCTTCCAGCATTTATATATAAAAGTCTCAGGGAAGGACCTTGCCTCCTTCACATGCCCATGCTTCATTGGCCAGGCGTGGGGAGAGGTGAGCAATGGATGTTACTATGACTGGCATCTCCATCAGGACCATAGAGAAGAGAAGATGCTATTACCAGAAGATGGAGTTTTTTCTGGGCAGACAAAAATGAAAAGAATTAAAAAAGGATGGCTGTAGAGTCTAATTTACCTCATTTGTAACAATAAAGAAATTGAGACCCAGAGAAGTTAAGCAACTTACCCAAAATCCACAGCATGTAACTGTCGCAGCCAGATTCAGTCTGAAGTCTGAGGCCCGGGCTCCTTCCACGTGCCTCAGTGCATCCGTGTAATCACACAACCAGTTTCTTTGTTTTACTTTAAATGACGATTCTGTTACCAGTATCTCCTGAGTTAGATCAAGAGATAACTTTCATTTACTTTGCGGTCACCTTCTATTACTGGAAAACTTTTCTAGTTAACCAGTAACATACTAAACAAGGCCTGGGGTGGTGACCGATGCAAGACAGGGCAGTCACTGAGAAGGTTTTGCCAGCAGCATCACTTCATTTCATGCTTTTGAGAAGAAATAGGCAGGACGGAGAGGGAGCTGGGCATGGCTCCCACACGGGCTTATGGCCTTAGGTTCCAGGAGGTGCCCTACTTCCCTGGGAAGTACAGGCATGTGATGGCGATGGTGGGTTTTTAACGAAGGCACCTCTCCCTCCCAAAACCAGATGGATGAGTAAACGGGGGGGGGGGGGGGGCGGGGCACTTACGTGTAGTTTGTGATGAGTAGAAAATCCCCAATTGTGCTGAAGATGTAGGACTTATTACCATCACAAGAGGTGCCAGAAGCAGAGGTTATGTCTTGCTTGCTCCTTGTAACAGCTGCTCACTAAATAAATATCCAAACGCCGCCCCCCTTATTGCTAAACATCTATTTAACTCACACCTTCTCCAATCTTCAATTCACTCCCTGCTTGAGTTGTGTTCTCAGTGCGGCCTCTTGCCTTTGTCAAGCCAGCCTCAGAATTGGTCCTTTCTGGTGACAGCGAGAAAATCTGAGCAAGGCAGGGAGGGTGCCAGCAGGGTGGGGCCATCTCTGCATCAGAAGAAGAAAGAGGGGCCCTGGTTTAACCCACACTGTCCTTTAGTTTGTCCACATATAGTTAAAAAGAAAAGGGTGGGGGTTCACTTACCAGCTCGCCCCTGCACCTGAGGAGAGCGGGAAGTTTCACCAAGTAGCCCCGACGCTGCTGGTGTGAGCGGGCGCACGCGTGTGTGTGTGTGCGTGTATGCGCGTGTGTGTGCGTGCGCGTGTGCGTGTGGGCACCAGTGGTAGCGTGGCAGAGACCAGAGGATGGGCCAGACCGGACTTTTTCAGTAAAAGCCAGAGTTATTGATTATTACGCACTCATAACAGCCAGATGTTCCACAGGCAGTGGCTTATTTAATCCCATCGTAGTTTGGGTTCTCTCAAAGCAGAGCCTGAGACAAGAAGCTGGGCGCTGGAATTTTCTTTGGGAGGTGGTCTCGGGAAGCAAGAGGAGGGAGTGAAGAGAATGAGAAAAGGAAAGGGGGGAAATGTGAGCATAAGGGGAGTTACTGAGGTCACCACTGTGGGCAGCGGACAGCTGGGTTTCTCGGGAACCTCCTGAGAAGACGTGCATGCCCCCTAGAACTGTTTGCCCGAAGGACCAGGGCTGCTAGGGCCTCCATGGTCCAGGCTCTGCCGCCTTTGGTTGGGGGTTGCTCCCGGGACAGACACTCAGAGCATCAGAGGAAGGCCCTGTGCCAGTGCCCTGCGTGCCCGCGCCTGCCTGCACCAGGTCCTACCCCCTGCACTGAGACAGGCCGGGGACACCGGGTGTCTGCTACGAACCCTCACCACCGGAGGAGCAGGAAGCGACTGTGACCCCCCATTTTACACACGAGGAACTGGGGGCCTAGAGAAATGGGCCTGCCCAGGGCCATCCTGCTGGAAAGTGGCAAAATCAGAACAGGAGTCTCAGGTCTGGGCTGTCTGTCCTCACTGTTGACATCTCAGACGCTCAGGGTGGATCTCAAAGAGAAACACTTTTTTCTTTTTTTTTAAGTTTAACTATTTTTATTATTTATGTCTTGTCCTTTTGTAACAAATCTTTTTTTTTTAATTTTATTTTTGTTTAAAATATTACACATGTCCCTTTTTCTCCCCAATGACACATTCCACCCCATCCCACCCCCCTCTCCAGTCCCCTCCCCATCATTGTCCGTCTCCTTGGGTTGTGCATATAGGCATATAAATTCTTTGGTTACTCTCTCCCCCTCCCCCCACCCGCCCTCCTCCATCCCTCTGACATTCATCAGTCTCATCTATGCTTCCATGTCATTGAATCTATTCTGTTCGTCAGTTTATTAAGTTCTTTAGATTCCACATATAAGAGAGATCATGTGATATTTGTCTTTCGCTGCCTGGCTTATTTCACTCAGCATAATACTCTCCAGGTCCCTCCACACTGTCCCAAAGGGTATGAGACCCTTCTTCTTTACAGCTGCATAGTATCCATGGTGTGAATGTCCCACAGCTTTTTATCCACTCATCTACTGATGGGCACTTGGGCTGTTTCCAGATCTTAGCTATTATAAACTGCGCTGCTATGAACATCGGGGTGCATATATTCTTTCTGATGAATGTTTCAGGATTCTTAGGATACATTCCTGGGAGTGGAATCACTGGGTCAAAAGGCAGCTCCATTTTGAATTTTTTGAGGAACCTCCACACTGTTTTCCATAGTGGCTGCACCAGTCTGCATTCCCACCAGCAGTGTGCTAGGGCTCCCCTTTCCCCACACCCTCAACAGCACAAGTCTTTGTTGATTTGTTGATGGAGCCATTCTGACAGGTGTGAAGCAATACCTCATTGTGGTTTTAATGAGAAACACTTTTTGGAGCTCCTGTGATGTGTCAATGTTATTTCATCACCCTTGATTACCCTGATCATTAAGAGACCTGAGAGGACCCCAAAGTGGGAGTGGGTCAGCCTGGTTCCTCAGGGCCTCTTAACTTCTGGTTACTGGAACTGGCCGGCATCAACCTCCATCCCATAAGGCTCCTTTCTTGGTGTTGCTCAAAGTCAAATCCAAAATTTCAGGGCTGGAACAGAAGAGCAGCACAGCTCAGAGCCTAAAGGGCAGCACCGGCTGTGAGGCCCCACACCCACCAGTGTTCCTGTTCACGACCCCTGACCTCTGAGCAGCCACCTTTGCTCGCACACTTCCCTTAATGAGGAACTTGCTACCTTACACAGCACAGTCTATTTTCAGACAATTCCAACTATATTTTCCTAAAGGGTTTTCGGTGGGAAGCTAACCCACAGGGATGCCCTGGGGACAGGAAATGATTGGTGGATAAATATGGCTGGAAAAAGTTGCTTGTGATAATATCTACTTAGAGATTTATACCACAATAGTGTAGTCTGAGCTCTAAGAAATATAGCCATTGAGAAATTTGTTTAACTTTACTTAACTGAGAATTTCTCAAATTTATTTGACTACAGAACATTTTCTTTAAGAACCATCTGCCATATAGAATTGTGCACCTGAAACCCATGTAATTTTATTAACCAATGTCACACCAGTAAATTCAATAAAAAAAGAAGATTCATCTACCAACACTGCCCAGACCCTGTATATCTTGAAAGTGCTGGGTCAACAAGTGTTTCTGGGGTTGGAATCTCTCTTCCTGAAGGTTCCACCTACTGACTTCATTGCTGAACACAAAGAACAACCCTGGCCCCTCTGCAGATTGTAATAATAAAGGCCTGGGTCTTGTTGAGTGATTAGCTGGAGCAGGCACTGCACTGAGTGCTTCTCACAGGCCACCCACAGCCTCGGTTAGTGGATGAAGAAACTGAAGCTCAGAGGGGTGAAGTGATGTCACACAGCTGGACAGTGGCAGAGCCTGACACAGACCCAGTGCTAAATACAGCAGTAGAAAAACCCCGAGTGTTTGGCACGTGGTAAATGTTCACTAAGTGTTGTCTGTGTGATGTTGCTATTGTTATTATTATGTCATTACCTGACTTAAGAGTAACTGCACTTAACCACTGCTTGTGCCTTGCTGTAGTCTTAATGTTTCCCCATGTTCATATTTTGTTTCTTTCCTACTCATTTCTCCATGGTGTACAAATAAGGACATCTAACCTTTTCTAGGTGAAACCAATCTTCCATTTGCTGTTTCCACAAGACTATTCTCACTTTCTGTTTGTCTAAATCCTCAGAAATACATGGAAATGAACTTTTCAAGAAGACCAGTGAGGGAGAGCAGTGGGATCCAGGAAGGACCACCGGAGGAATGTGGTCATCTCCTGGACCAGGGGTGAGCACCTCCAGCCCACAGGCCACATCTGGCCAGCCCACTGCTTTTTGTAAGTAAGATTTTGTTGGAACGCAGTTGTGCCCATTCGTATATGTATTGTCTATAGCTGCTTTGGCACTATAGCAACAGAGTTTAGTAGTTACGAAAGAGTACTAAAATATTTACTATGTGGCCCTTTACAGAAAAAATTTACCAACTCCTGCTCCAGACTGTAGGCTAGAATGGTGGGCTGGAGAGGTTTTTGATAAGCCAGACGTGTCTTTTATTGTTTTCTTGATGTTCTTGGAAAGAGTCGCTGGGGCCTGTGCTTTCTAAGAACTTGCAAATAAGAAAGATCAGCTCCCCCTAAAGTTAGGCTTTGAATCTGTTCATGAAGGTTGAGAGCTGAGATATGTGAAGTCCCCTGAAGGCCACTGTATCACTCCATGGCTAGATGTGTGGCTCTCAATGGGTCAAGGTATTGGCCTATCTAAAGAGAGACTAGTCAACAAATTGGAGTTTGGTCAGCCTTACAAAGAGAATAGAGATTAATGTTGGCAGGACTCCATTTGGGTACTGCCCCAGGTGAGGGGAGACCTTCAGTGGATGGAGTGTCTCCAGTGGCAAGGCCTTCCATGTTGAAGGTGATCTTAGCCTAATGCTCTTGAACATTCAGTTTGTATAAATGTTGCAACTCCAGATCTCGAAGCAAAGTTCTGGGTGTGACTTGGCTGCTTCTCATGTAGTTCTGCCAGCCAAGGGAGAAATTCGCACCCCATATCTCTAGACAGGTTTCAGGGTAACCAAAAATTCCCTGAAATGCTATGTGCAATGTAGAGAGAGAGAGAGAATGCATATCATTCTGAGGACTGGACCTTCATGGTCATTATAGTACCAAAGGGATCCATGACACACAAAAATGGGCCTGGCGTTTATTTCTGTGAATGCTTTAATTAGTGTTTTTTCCACCCCTCACACTGAGGGCAGAAGCTCTGTTGTTCCATATACCATTCTTCCTTCAGCTCTCAGTCCTGTGCCTGGCTCCTAAGACATGTTCTAAATATTTGTTAGAGCAGAGAAGGGAGGGAGGAAAGAGGAGAGTCTAGGAAAATGAAGTGTGGAGGGAGAAAGGTTGGGGCTGGGCATGCAAACATGGTGTTCTGGTCCCAGGGAGAGTTAGAATTTTACTGTAAATTAATAAACTGACCTTCTGGCTTTACGCAACAGTCTCGTGAGTGAGGTTAATAGATTTTCCCTGGGGCATAGATGTGCTCCTGGTGTGATGGCTGCAAAGCTCACGGTCAGAGCCTGGGCATGGATGAATTCACAAGTCACCCCATGGGCTTCCTTGGAGACTGACTGCTGGCTTTTATCCCAAGTGGAAGAGCAGGATTTTAGTTTTCCTATAACTGCAACAATGACATTTTCTCACCTCCCGCAGTGCCGGAGACACTTAAAGCCAGTGTTCCAGTGTCTAGGCTGGTGCTGTCACCCAGTAGGTGCTCAGCAAATGCTTATTGAGCAAATAAATATACACAAGAGCCCAATATGGCCCCAGCCTGCCATCTTTGAAGAATTTTTTTTTTTAAATAACTTTTTATTTTTCAATTACGATTGACATACAGTATTACATTAGTTTCATGTGTACACCCTAGTGATTAGACATTTACATAACTTACTACGTGATCATCCCGATAAATCTTATACCCACCAATATTATTGACTATTTCCCCCATGCAGTCACACATCTTTGTGGCTATTCTGTAATTACCAATTTGTACTTCTGAATCCCTTCACCTTTTTTACCTATCTCTCCAACTCCCCTCCCATCTGGAAACCGTCAAAATATCCTCTGTATCTACGGATCTGTTTCTGTTCATTTATTTTGTTTTCTAAATTCAAATTCATATTTGTTGATAGGTATTTATTTATTGCCATTTTATTGTTCACAATTTTGATCTTTTTTTTCACTTTTTCTTCCTAAAGAAGACCCTTTAACATTTCATGTAATACTGGTTTGTTGGTGATGAACTCCTTTAGCTTTTTCGTGTCTGGGACTCTTTATCTGACCTTTGATTCTAAATGATAGCTTTACTGGGTAGAGTAGTCTTGGTTGTAGGTCCTTTACTGCAAAATTTCTATTGAGATATCAGCTAACAGTCTTATGGGAGCTCCTTTGCAGATAACTAATTGCTTTTCTCTTGCTGTTTTTAAGATTCTCTCTTTGTCTTTAAACTTTTGCATTTGAATTATGATGTGTCTTGGTGTGGACCTCTTTGGGTTCCTCTTGTTTGGGACTCTGCAATTCCAGGACTTGTTTGTTTATTTCCTTCACCAGGTCAGGGAAGTTTTCTGCAATTATTTTTCAAATAGGTTTTCAATTTATTGCTCTCTCTTTTCTCCTTCCATCATCCCCATGATATGAATGTTGGTACACTTGAAGTTGTTCCAGAGGCTCCTTAGAGTATCCTCATTAAAAAAATATTTTTTTCTTTTTGCTGTTCTGATTGGGTGTTTCTTGCTTCCTTATATTCCAAATCACTGATTTGATTCTTGGCTTCATCTACTCTACTGTTGATTCCCTGTAAATTATTCTTCCTTTCAGTTAGTGTATCCTTTATTTCTGACTGGTTCTTTTTTATGGTTTCCATATTCTTTTTTATTCTTTTTTATTCTTTTGAAGTTCTTACTACGTTCATGGTGCATCCTTATAACCAGTGTTTTGAACTCTGCATCTGGTAGATTGCTCGTCTCCATTTTGTTTAGTTTGTTTTTTATTTTTCTGGAGTTTTGTTCTGTTCTTTCATTTGGGACCTATTTCTTGTCTCTGCATTTTGGTGGCCTCCCTGTGTTTGTTTCTATGTATTAGGTAGAGCTGCTATGTCTCCTGGGCTTGGTAGAGTGGCCTTAGGTAGTAGGTGTTCTATAGGGTCCAGTGGCACAGCCTCCCCGATCACCCAAGCTGGGCACTTGTTTACTAATTCCCAGTGATCGTATCCTTTTGATATTTTAAACAAAATTCAATGAAAACACATTTCAAAAGCCACAAATTTGAGAGAGGTGGGGGTTGGTTAAATGATCACACCACATTTTTAAAGCAAAGTTATAGAAAACTTAACTTCAGTCCAGTGTCACTCTGAGTCTACCCGCAAACAATGATTTGTAGAGGCTCTCTGGTCAGGGTGATTTTAGAAATATTTAACAACTGGCTTAGCTGGGGATTAATCAATCAGAATGATTAACTAGATTAATTAGAAGGGACACTGGCCTTAATAGCATGTCCAGTTTTCACTACTTGGAGGCAAGTCAAGCCAGGAGTCACTTTGGGTCAAACCAGTCACCAGTAAGTGGTCACACAGGGTCATATTAGGAGTGGTCAGTGGCTGCACCTCCTGGCCATCTGGCGAGATCTTTTCCACCCCAATTTATGACTGAGGTATAACTTGGCATTTGTGATACCATAGATGATAGCAGCCCAACCTCAGAGGAAGCCCCTTGCTTTCCCATCGGGCTTTCCATGGCCCACTGAGTTAACTTGACCAGTCAGCCACAGGAGAGTGAGCATGCTTGCTAGCTTGAGGCAGCTGAGAACTGCCTAACAGGTTGGGCATGGCGTGGGCAATGGCCACAGTCCCGCAGGTTATTGGAAACCGAGTAGCATTATTATAAAATCACTCAACCGGAAGACCCAAGCCTCTGATTTCTTAGGCAGACCTATTTCTGAACCTTTGGACACAGAAAGCAAACTCTCAGTGCTGGCCCAGAAACCCCACATCGGCTCTGTCAGTAACACCCCTAAGCATTAGCCATCACATAGCCTTAGGACTTGTTTCAGTTAATTGAACTCTTTCCTGCTAAACTTTAAATTCATCTTAGCTTCTTTGCTTGTGATATACTCTTATTATTACCAAATTTCATCTACTTGAAATTTATGTCAGTTTTAAAAAATTGTGGTAAAATATGCATAGCACAAAATTCCCCATCCGAGCTCTATTTAAGTGGACAGCTCAGTGGCACTCCGTTCATTCATACTGTTGTGCAGCCACTACCTCCACCTCAGAGCCTTTCATCTTCTCAAACTGAAACCCTGTCCCTGTTCAGCAGTGGCCCTCCATCACCCTCCTGGCAGTGACCATTTTACACTCTGAACCTGTCCGCTCTAGGCCTCATATAAGTGGAATCTTGCAGTGTTTGTTTTTTGTGACTGGCATATTTCACTTAGCATAAGTCTTCAAGGCTCATCCGTGTTGCAGCATGGGCTAGAATTTCCTTCCTTTTTAAGGCTGAGTAATATCCCATTGTGTCACGTTTTGCTTACCCATCCACCTGTTGATGAATGTTCGGGTGGCTTCTAGCTTTCGGCTGTCTGATTAATGCTGGTGTAATCCTGGATTCAGTCCTTTTCTTAAGGTTGCTATTTTCCCCCCAGGGTGAATTCATACGTTGACTATCTGGTTTTGTATCTATATTAAATGGTTACTACAATGCCCACCTACTCAGATTTATTATACATGAATTTAGAGACACAAAGTGAGGTTTATGGTAGAAATCCAAACGATCCCAGGTGGCCTCTTTTACACCTGCCACAGCCAACATCTGCTTGCGGTTCTTATCTAATTGGACACCAGAAGACAGTCCTCACTTTCACCTGAAACTGGGGCAAGTTTCATTGTGTTGATATTTGGTCAATAGGAAACAGGAGAGATGATTTTAGAAAAGGGTTCTGGCTGGGCGATGCTCATTTCCCTCTCAATCCCCTCTGGTGTTTTCTACATTGTCCACAATGATCTTTTATTACTTTTCTAATTTAAAAAGAAAGCAAAAACAAAGTTATGCATGAATAAATCCCCTTCTAAAAGAGGGCTCAGCAACTTTTCCTACAAGGGCCATATTCTAGGTTCTGCAGCCCACATGCTCTCTCCCAGGTCTCAGCTCTGCCTCTGCAGTGCGTATGCCGCCAAAGACAAGACAGAAGTAAATGGCTATGGCTCTGTCCCAACAAAATGCTGCCGACACTAACATGTGAATTTTGTGAAATGTGCACTTTTTCAGTCATTAGTAGGAACCATTCACAGCTTACACACTACATGAAAACATTCTCATCACTAGCCATAAGTTTGCCAACCCTGCTCTAACAGGAAATAACAGAGAGGGTAAAGTTCCCCTTTACATTTGGCACTAATTCCAGTCTTCTCCATGCCTTCTTTTATTGTTATTTATTTAGTTGTTTATTGCATTTTATTATGGAAAGTGTCAGACACATACAAAAGCAGAGAGAACATTACACTAATCCCCATGTATCCATCACCCAGTCACGCAGCTTCAGCAATGACCAACTCCTGTCTAATCATTTTATCTCTATTGCCACCTACCCACCTCCCCGCCCCCTCATTAGTCAAAGCAAATCCCAGACATATTTTATCCATAAATATTTTATTTATTTATTTATTTATTTATTTATTTATTTATTTATTTATCATTTTAAAAATAGATATCTTGTTATTGATTTCAGAGAGAGGAAGAGAGAGGGAGAGAAAGAAACATCAACGATGAGAGTCATTGATCAGCTGCCTCTTGCACACCCCCTGCTGGAGATTGAGCCCGCAACCCAGGCATGTGCCCTGACCAGGAATCCAACCACAACCTCCCGGATCCTAGGTCGACTCTCAATTGCTGAGTCACACGGGCAGGGCTATTCATAAATATTTCAGTATGCATTTCTAACAACAGTACTTCATTTAAAAATATCATCACACCTAAAATAAATAAAAAATTTAATGTTAACATCCTAAAGCAGAATTTCACAAACTCCTTAAGTAACAAAACATCACCAATGACATTGAAAGTTCATTATAAGCATCGTGGCTTAAAGCATGCGTTTTAAAACCAGACCCCAGTTAGCAGCGGTGTGGTACGGGGAAAGGCGCACCGCTCTCTGCCTCAGTGTCCTTGTATGTGTGAGAGTGAGAATGTTAAAGGTATGTAGCTCGTAATGTTCCCATGAGGATTAGATGAGCTAATGTACTCAACTTGCTAGCAGTGTATATACAATGTACATAAATGCTGCCCACAGTGAGTGTCACAACTGCTATTAACTTCTTGCTCCTGTTTATATTCTGTTTTCCTTAGGGTTCTTTCTGGAGGTACAGAAGCGCCCTGGACCAGCAGGTAGAAGGGGTGTGTGCTGAGGAGTTAGTGTTAGTCCCAGGGATCTCGTAGGAGCTAAGAACTGGAAACTGAGCACAACCAGCAGCACAGGGATGAACTGCGAAGTCAGAATCGGGGCTGGTTGTGGGGCTGCACTTCCTTTCTCAGCCTCCTCTCTCCCCTCAGCCCCTCTGTTTGCCACTTGCTCACATCAGGTCGTGCCCTTTCCTTGTACTTGGCCCGCAGGGTCCCCATTCCCAGTGATCTGTCAGCTGTTAGCTGCAGCTGCACCATGGACTGCCAGTTGTCCATGCGTCTCAGCACTCACATTTTTGAGAATGAGTCTATGGGCTGGCCTTTGGTCAGAGGTGAGGTGTCCATCTGTGGCTTAGAGTTGGGGGTAAGGAGCCAAGGTCACAGAGCACAAGTGACCATTTTCAGAGACACTGTCGAGCAGCTTGATCATTCAGGGCAGGGTTGGCTAGGCTGTGGTAACAAACAATCCCGAAATCTCAGTCTTGAAGCAACAGAAGTTCGTTTCTTGTTCACAAACATGACCCACAGGGTTGGCCAGGGCTCTCGGTCCTCTGAGACCCAGGCTGGGAAGCAGCCACTGGCAGAAACCCAGGCTCTGGGGAGAAGTCCCAGTGGCTCCTAAAGCTCCTGCTTTCACCGTGTCCCTCTGCTCATATCATTGATAAAGCAAGTCACATGCCTGCGTCTGTTTTCAAGTAGGCGGGGACCACAGTCCTGCCAGGTGCTCGAGGAAAGAGAGCTGGATGCCCCCATGTGCGCCAGAGGCGAGGACATACAGTGACCATCTGTGTTCCCCTATTTTTCCTTTAATTTTTAAAATTGATTTTAGAGAGAGGAAGGGAGAGAGAGAGAAACGTTTGTTGGCAGCCCTTCTGCACATGCCCTGAACCGGGAACCAAACCCGCCACCTTGCAGCGCACAGGACGCTCCACCCCACTGAGCCACCGCCAGGGCCCTGCTCTTTGCTACCCGTCCAGCCCCACGCGGGCACCTGCTGCTGGGAGGAGCACCGGCAGGCTCCCGGGCCACACGCCCCGTGAGGGTGGAGGGTCTTCCCGAAACAGCCCCAACCCTATTGCTTTTCACCTCGACCGCATGCTTCATCTTTTAAGTGGTTGAGGTTATTTGAGAGCCTCTCCAGGTGCCTCTCATTGCTCTTAAGATAAGCAAGCTGGAATCGGTCAGGATGGTTGGAACAGCCCCTGACCACGCGGGGTGGCTGTGTGCGCCTTCCTGAGTTAGGCTGGTCTTCTCTTGGCGGCTGCACTGCTGGTTTAATTCGGCCAGAGCCCTCTGCGAGCCCAGCGTTCGAGGTGTTCGCTCACGTTTTCCACATCTGCTGAATGTTTTCCCCTAGAACTCACTGTTTTTGATGTACAACCTCTCAAATGTCTCTCCTCCAAGTTGTTAGTATTTTAATAATAAGGCAGCCACTGGTCTACTGCTTAGAGGCAGCCCCCTGCACCATTTTCATTAGGAGCTGCAATAACAGGGCCAAAATGTACACCTTCAGCTCAGACGGACAAACACTATGGTTAGTGAAACGTCTGTGAGCTGATTTCACAGGCCCCTGAGACCCCGTTTCCGCAGATGGAGGTGAAACTGTAAACTCGACCGTTGGAGGTTGTTCCGCTTCTTCTGGTTAAAACGGTCTCGTTAAGGCCGATTTCCTGGGGGCGGCTCCTCTCGTCTGGAGAGGTTTCCACGCTTTACGTTCTCCCCCAAGATGGCATCTGTGAACCCCGGGTGCTCATCAGCGTGGAATCGATGAACAAAGCCTGGCCAGTCCCATGCCCAGCAGCGGGGGCACCAGCGGCCGGTGTGGACCGAAGGCGGCGCCGCCACTGTGCAGGCCGGCGACTCGCGTGGGGCCCGCCCAGCCCGCGGCGGGCACGGGGCCCAGGAGCCCGCGGCAGGTGCAGGCCGGCGACTCGCGTGGGGCCCGCCCAGCCCGCGGCGGGCACGGGCCCAGGAGCCCGCGGCAGGTGCAGGCCGGCGACTCGCGCGTGGGGCCAGCCCAGCCCGCGGCGGGCACGGGCCCAGGAGCCCGCGGCAGGTGCAGGCCGGCGACTCGCGTGGGGCCCGCCCAGCCCGCGGCGGGCACGGGCCCAGGAGCCCGCGGCAGGTGCAGGCCGGCGACTCGCGCGTGGGGCCAGCCCAGCCCGCGGCGGGCACGGGGCCCAGGAGCCCGCGGCAGGTGCAGGCCGGCGCCGGGGCGGCAGGTGTCTGGGCGCCCCCACGGCCAGCGTGCCGAGGCCTTGTGGCCCCGTGTGCCAGGCTCGGTCCACGTCCACAGGGACGCCGCGGACACGGGCGGCGCGGGGGGCAGGGGGCAGCCCGTCGTGGAGTCTGCCGCCCCCTGCGGGCCTTTCTGTCGGGCGGGGCAGGTCCTCCCCGGGCCTGCGGGGGGGGGGGGGGAGGGGGCGCTCCAGGAGGGCCAGGCTCGCCCCGCCCGCAGCCCGCTCGGCGCTGCTGGGCCCCGGCTCCCGGCCCGCGGAAGGGCGCCCCCCCCCCCCCCCCGGCGCCGCCTCCAGGGAGCCCCGGGGCTGCTGTGCCCTGTGCCCGAAAGGCCCTTTGTCCCCCGAGCCGTCAGCAGCTGCCCCTGACGCCTCCTCCCCGGGCCAGCGCCCTGCTGTTTTCCGGAACAATTGTGGGACAAAGGCTACAGATAAAGAAACTGCATTGACATCTATAACAGAAAGGCACCTTGGGAGGGACTTGCGCACTTACTACACCCACCGCTTGGGATTTCTTTTGCACAGTCTGATTTCTTCTCATCGTGTGCGTTCAACGGGCGCGGCAGCGTGGCGGGAGCAGAAGCAGCCTTTCCGCGGCGGAGCTCTTCATTGTCTTCCCAGGTCCCAAGCGGGACGTTTTCTCCCCGAGTGGCCGAAGCCCTGGATACATTTAGCATCCCTGCTCTGCCCCCAACACACCCATAAGTGCCACTGGCCAATCATTATGACCCCAACACGCCCCAACACACCCATGGTTCTAAATGCTCAAAGGCAGGGGTTTCGTCCAAACTGTTTATTTTAAAGATGAGAGAAGGAAAGCCCAAAGCAGAAAACTGACTCATCCAAGTAAGTGGCAAAGCAGGCATTTGACCCTGATCTCCTAAAATCTAATCCGTGAGATTTTGTGACACCACTGACTTTCAGTTTAGCTTTGAGGAACAAAAACCAGCTACTGGCAGGGAACTTCTGCTTCTTACGGGCATCTGCTTTCTTTCCCTGCAGTGGAAGCTCCCCGTCGTTTCCTCTTTCCCTCCCTCGACTTAGCCGACATCGACGTGCTCGAGTCCCCGGCTTCCTCGGCCAGCGCAGCAATGAGGGTCCTGTCTGAGAACTTGCTGGCGACACAAGCAAAGTGCACTTGCTTTGTTTATCCACACTCTGCACTCCAACCAGTTTACACTGACGTGCAGACACAGGGCCCAGCCATTCCTTCGCCACCCTTCTCTTCCCACCCAAAATCAATTTAAAAATATGAGACTCCGTTTTCTTTTTCTCCCCTATTCTACTTCAGATGCAGAGAGCACTCCGTCCTAATGCCTGGTGTCATTCAGGTAAAAAGCACCATGCTGGCAGAGCGCAGAGCAAAGTGAGGAGTCTCAGTAGGGCTGCCGAGAACACAGCGGTTAGCGCCATTCGGTGGTTCACTCACTCGTTTGTTCTTTATTCCAGTGTTTGTGTCCACTCCGGGCACCAGGGACCACACTGACACACAGCCTTCCCGACCACTGCTCGTCTTACAGTCTGTAGTCTTAGTTCTAAAGCTGGCTCTGCCGCTTACCAGCTGTGTGGCCTTGAGTGAGTTGCTTCATGTCTCTGAATCTCTGCCTCTTCATCAGTAAAATTCAAAAGTGGAAATAGAGTTGTGATGATTAAGTGTAAAAAAGTATGGAAAGGGACTAGCCCCATTCCTGGCACATAATAAGTGCTATGTATGTGACAGCTGCAATTATTACTAAAAATTTAACAAGCCATAGGAAAAATTCCCAAATCTCCGTACCTACAATTTGGACTGAAGTGTTGGCTAAGAACTTTCTATTTTTCCCATATTATGTATAATAAACCTACTTTTCTAAAGTTATGTAATTTTACATCATAAACATATATACATATAACATATTTATATTTTACTTGTTTTGAATATGTGTTTTGCAGACCTTGTGCCATGCTCTCTATATCCTAAAGTGAGAACAGCCATCACCTCTACTTGCAGCACACATTTTACAGAGACTTCAGTAAAGACTCAGGCCACCAGCCACGAATTTTTAAATATTTTGTTCTCTCTCCTGGGCCTCCACTATTGACAAATACTCTATTTAGACCCTGCTGCCTGGTCGTGAAGCCTCTAAAACCTCTAAATAGATTGCTTATTTCAGGCTGGCCAAAGCCTCAAATTATTTGCCAGCAGACTTTTAGAAACATATCTCCTTACTATGAGCAGCAGTAGCCGAAGAGAAGGCCTGTGTGCTTGTTCCCAGCCCCTCTCCTCTGAGCCCCCGTGTCCACTGCCCAGCAGAGAAAGGAGCCCAGCTTGAGGCCCTGCCAGGTGTGCAGTGCTCTGCCAGTCACAAAGCTTGAGAGCCTCCAGTTTCTCTGTTGGCGAAGTGGGGACGCTCCTTTAGCTTTGGAGAGTTACTGGGGTAATTAAGCTAAAGGTTAAAACAGTCACTCCTAAATGACTTCTCATTACAAATCAAAGATAAGCTTTAAAAGCAAGCTCCCTGGCACCTTTGCTTTGAGTATACGGCATTCCTGGACAAGTCACCATAGGCACTTCACATGAGGAAGCCTAAGACCTCGGTACAGGGAGGGAATTGGCTAAGGCGCCAAGAAGATACCTCCATCCAGGCTGGCCTTGCTCCCCTGGGGCTGGCAGGCTTCCTCGAAGCTCAGCACCAACCCACACGCTGGGCGTGGTTCTAGCGGATGCTTCTCTGTAGGTGTGTCAACCTGCAGACCTTTCACCTGGTTTTCCAGATGACCCCGAAGCTGCCTGCACACACGTGTGGCTCTAGGGTTCTGTATACTTTGAAAAGACTTTCTTACATGTTTTTGGTTTTTTTCCCCTTTGACAATGTTCATTGAGGTCTACTCTGTCCTAGTTGCCATCTTTGTAGCTGGGACTCCAGCAATGAACAGGCTACCTTTATCCTTGCCTTTGGAGCTTGAGCTCTTGGGGGCTGGGGACAGATAGCCCATGGAGCATGGATGACAAATGTGAAGTTGTGATAAACTCTATAAAAGAATTAGAGCAGGAGTCAATGAGAGTGTCAAGGGGGGCTCTCTGAAGGGGTGGCATTTGAGCAGAGAACTGAATGTGGTAAGAGTGAGCCATGCAGAGCTTTGTGGCTGGAGCATCCAGGCAGAGGGGATGGCAGTGCAAAGGCTCAGGTGGCAATAGGTTATGAGTCCCACTCTACTCATGAGGACACTGAGACACCAGAAAATTAAGTGACTTGCCCAAGGCCACCCATCAGGTAAAAAGAAAATCTAGATCTTGTGCCCAGTTGTTCATCAGTTATTTCAGAACTAGCATTCATGTAACCCAATGACATTAATCCAATTACAAAATTATTTCTTCCAGCTTTCCCCCAAACCAAGGGACATCTATCATTATTTGGGTACACATCATTATTAATGGCTAGTATTTATAGAGTGCTTACTACATACAGGGCGCTATGCTGAGAGCTTTACAGATGTTACCTCATTTCAGTCTATCAGGAAATCTATAAGCAAGTACTATTGAATACTAATTTTACAGGCAAGAAAACTGAGCTTAGGAAGGATAAATCATTTGTTGAGGGGCGCATTGCTAGTGAGCAGTGGTGCAGAGGTATGAAGCCTTGAGCATTCAGTTACCAATGACTTTTTTGAAATTTAATGCCTAACAAAAAAGAATTTTAACAAGTGAAGATATAGTTTCTATAAACTGGCCCCTTGGAGGAGCATGGGCCTGGGCTTCCAATGAAACTGGGTCCAAGAAACCTTTTTGAAGCCCAAGTCTGGGCCAAAGTTGGCAGCAAGAGAGATGTGGTGGGAGCTCCAGAGGAGCACCAAGAAACCGAGCAGACAGCACACCAAGTCCAACTCATAGGACTGGGCAGGAAAGTAGAAACTGGGTACAAGACTTTGGAAACGAACCAGAGAGCTCAGGACTGAGCGAGCCATGGGGATGGAAAAACACAGAGGCTCAAGAGAAGTGCTAAGGGACTGCAGTGGGCATTTAGAGGGTGTGCAGCCTCACCTGGGACCACAGATAGTCGGGCAGGATGCCGAGTCACCTGCACCCACACGGCTGTGCACTCACAATGGCCCTCTTCATGCTCACCTGGCCCTTTCCTTCCACCTTGGAGGAAGGTAGTCCTCAATGCTCTCCTTGGAAGCTGACTTTCAGAGGTGCAGATGGAACGTTACCACTCTTCAGGAGAAATCCAAGAAGCAAAGGCAATGAGACACAAATTTTGAAAGCGTTTGTGGAACTGTTGGGCTCTGAGAGCTTGCTGTAGCAGTAAAGGGCCAAGGCTTTGGAGTGAGACAGATCTGGGTTTGAATTCCAGTTCCATTAGGGAGCTGTGGGTCCTGAGCAACTGTTCTCTCTTGAAGTCTCCATTGATTCATCTGTAAAGTGGGTTGAAAACATCTACTTTATAGAGTTATTAGGATTAAATTAAGTTATTATATGTGAAGTTCTTAATCTAGAACAAGTACTCAATAAATGAAATATAATAATTATTATAATTATTATTTATGCAAGTTTAAAATAGCACCCTTGCAGTTTGGCAGTTTCTTACAAAATTAAACATACTCTTGCCATGCAATCTAGCAGTCATGCTCTTTGGTATTTACACAAATGAGCTGATAACTTATATCCATATAAAAAAAAACCCAGACAAATGTTTATAGCAGTTTTATTCAGAGTTGCCAAAACTTGGAAGTTACCAAGACATCCTTCTGTAGGTGAATGAATAAATAAACTGTGATACATCCAGACAATGGAATATTATTCAGCACTAAAAAGAAATAAGCTATCAAACTATGAAAAAAAAAAAAAAAATGGAGGAAATTTAAATGCACATCACTAAGTGAAAGAAGCCAATCTAAATATATGACATTCTGGAAACTATAGAGACAGTGTAGAGACCTTTGGCTGTCAGCTGTTGGAGGTGGGGCCTGGGAAAGAGATGAATAGGCAGAAAAGAGGATTTTAGGCCAGCAGAGCTGTTCTGTATGACCCTGTAATGGTGGATGCCTGTTATTATTCATTTGTCTAAGTCCATAGAATGTACAACACCAAGAGCGAACCTCAATGTAAACAGTGGATTTTAAGTGATTGTGGTGTTTCATTGTGGGTTCATTGATTGTAAAAATGTACCAGCCTGGTGGGGAATACTGATAGTCGGGGAGGCTGTGTGGGGGCATGAGGTATATAGTAATTCTTAAGTTTCTGCTCAATTTTGGTGGAAACCTAAAACTGCTCTAATAAAATAAAGTCTATTTTAAAATCTCCAAAATAAAATGAACAAAATAACAAAACAAGATAAAATAACCAAGGCCATCCATGGTTTCTAGTTTTATTTTTTAAAAGCATCTTCTAATGTCACCTCTGAGCACTCAAACCAGATTATTAAAATGTATTTCCTTTCTTGGAAATCTCATTGCATTGCAACTTGTCTAGCAATTACCATTAAGGTTACATTAAAATCATTAGGGGATTTACCTTATTTCCTTAACTATAATGCACTGGAAGGTTCCTGCAGGAATGACATGTGCTACCCAGTTCTCTATGTGCAGCACCTTCACCATGCCTTGCACATGCAGGACCCTCAAAAAACACATAGTTATAAAACTTAACCACTAGATTCTAGATTTCTTGCACTGTGTGATCAAGTATTCACTAGGCACCAGTGACTATTTACATTTGAAATTAAATTAATTTAAAATCAAACTTCCTTTTTTTCAATCACAATTGACATTCAATATTATATTAGTCTCAAGTGTATAGCATAGAGATTAGAAATTTAATAGCTTAAAAGGTGGTCTCCACAATAAGTCTAGTACACACCTGACATGACATATAGTTATTAAAATATAATTGACTATATTCCCTATGCTGTACTTCACACATCCCCAAACCCGTTTTTATAACTGGCCATTTGTACTTCTTAATCCCTTCACCTTCTTCATCCAGCCCCTCAACCGCCCTCCCAGCTAAAAACCATCAGGTTGTTCTCTGTATCTATGAGTATGTTTCTGTTTTGTTTGTTCATTTACATTTTTAGATTCCACATATAAGTGAAAGCATGTAGTATTTGCCTTTCTTTGTCTAACTTATTTCACTTAAAATGACCTTCAGTTCCAATCATGTTTTCACAAATGATAAGATTTCATTCTTCTGTATGATCATGTAATATTACATTGTATACATGTACCACATCTTTACATATTTGTCTGTCTGCAGATACTTGGGCTCTTTCACATCTTGCATATTGTAAATAATGCTGCAATGAGCCTAGGTATGAATATATCTTCGCAAATTAGCGTTTGGGATTTCTTTGGATTAATATCCAGAAGTGAAACTGCTGGGTCATACTAGTTCTATTTTTAATTTTTTGAGGAACCTATATACTCTTTTCCATAGTGGAAACACTAATTTGCATTTCCACTAAATGCATGAGTTTCCCCTTTCTCCACAAACACTTGTTTGTTGATTTATTGATGATAGTCATTCTGACAGGTGTAGGGTAGTTTTTGTTTTGTTTTGGTTTGGTTTGGTTTTCCATTTCCATGATGATTAGTGATGCTGAGCATCTTTTCATGTGTCTCTTGGCCATCTGTATGTCCTCTTTGGAGAAGCATCTATTCAGGTCCTCTGCCCATTTCTAAATCAGGTTGTTGTTTTTGGGTATTAAGTTGTATGAGTTCTTTATATGTTTTGGATATTACCCCTTATGGGATGTACTATTCAGTAGCTTATCTTTCTTTTGTTGATGGATTTTTTTGATGTACAAACACTTTTTAGTCTGATGTAGTCCATTTTTTTTTCTTTTGTTTCCCTTGCCCAAGGAGACATATCAAAAACATATTACTAAGAGTAATGTCAAGGAGTTAACTGCCTATGTTTACTTCTTATGGTTTCTGGTCTTACATTTAAGTCTTCAGTCCATTTTGAGTTTATTCTTGTATATGCTGCAAGAAAGTGATCTAGTTTTATTTTTTCCATGTATCTGTCTAATTTCCACAAAATTACTTATTAAAGAGACTGTCTTTATCCCATTTTATATTATTGCATGCTTTGTCATAGATTAATTGACCATATAGGCATGAGTTTATTTCTGGGGTCTCCATTCTGTTCCATTGATCTATGTGTCTGTTTTTATGCCAGTACCATACTGTGTTTTTTTAAAAAAATTTTCTTTATTGTTGAAAGTATTACAGATGTCCCTTTTCCCCCCATTAACTCCCTCCACCCCAAACTCCCTCCCTCCCCAGGCCTTCACCACCCTATTGTCTGTGTGGTCCCCTGCTGTTTTTATTCCTATAGCCTTGTAGTGTAGTTCAATATCAGACAGAGTGATACTACCAATGTTGTTTTTCTTTCTCAAGATTACTGTGGTTATTTGGGGTCTTTTGTGGTTTCATATAAATTTTAGGATTATTTGTTCTAGTACTATTTGTTCTGTGAAATATGCCATTGGTATTTTGATAAAAGTTGCACTGAATCTGTAGATTGGGTAATAGGGACATTTTAACAATGACAATTCTTCCAATTCATGAGAACGGTATGTGCTTCCATTTATTTGTATCTTCAATTTTTTTCTTCAGCGTTTCATAGTTTTCTGAGTATAGGTCTTTTACCACTTTGGTTAAATTTATTCTTAGGTGGTTTTTATGCAATTGTAAATGAAATTGTTTTCTTCATTTCTCTTTCTGATAGTTTGTTCTTGGTATATAAAAATGCAACCAATTTCTGAATATTAATTTTATATCCTACTTCACTGAATTCCTTTATCAGTTCTAACAGTTTTTGGTGAATTCTTTAGTGTTTTCTATATATAGTATTGTGTTATCATCAAATAATGAAAGTTTTGCTTCTTCCTTTCCCGTTGGATGTCTTTTCTTTCTTTTCTTCTCTGACTGGTATCACTAGGATTTCCAGGACGATGTTGAGTGAAAGTGGACATTCCTGTCTTGTTCCTGATCTTAAGGAAAATACTTTTAGCTTTTCACTGTTGAGTATGATGTTAGTTGTGGTTTTGTCACATTGGCTTTTATTATGTTGAGGTATGTTCCCACTATTTCTACTTTGCTGAGAGTTTTTATCATAAAAGGGTGTTGAATTTTGTCTAATGCTTTTTCTGCATCTATTGAAATGATCATGTCATTTTTGTCCTTTACTTTGGTTATGTGATGCTTCACATTAATTGATTTGTGATTTTGAACCAGCCTTACATTCCAGGAATAAATCCCACTTGATCATGGTGTACAATCTTTTTAATACATTGCTGAAGTTGGTTTACTAATATTTTGTTGAGGATTTTTGCATCTATGTTCATCAGAGATATTGGCTTATAATTTTTTTGTAGTGCCTTTTTCTGATTTTGGAGCATAATGATGGCCTCAAAAAATAAGCTAGGGAGTCTTCCTGCCTCTTTAGTTTTTTTAAATAGTTTGAAAAAGATAAGTTTAAATTCTTCTTTGAATGGTAAACTTATCCTGTAAAGCAGTCTAGTCCAAGACTTTTGCTTGTTGAGAGTTTTTAAATTACTAATTTGATTTTATTAGTAGTTATCAGTCTGTTCAGGTTTTCTCTTTCTTTTTGAGTCCATCTTAGCAGATTGTATGTTTCTAGGAATTTATCCATTTCTTCCAGGTAGTCCAATTTGTTGGCATATAATTGTAGTATTTTCTTATAATCCTTTGTATTTCTGTGGTATCAGTTGTCACTCCTCTTTCATTTCTGATTTTATTTATTTGGGACATCTATCTATTTTTCTGAATGAGTCTGTTTAAAGGTTTTTCAATTTTGTTTATTTTTTCAAAGAACCAGCTCTTAGTTTCATTGATCTTTTGCATTTTTAAAAACTCTATTTCACTTATTTCCACTCTGATCTTTATTATTTCTTTTCTTTTACTCACTTTTTGCTTTATTTGTTCTTCTTTTTCTAGTTTCTTTAGGTGTAAGGTTAGTTTGTTTATTTAAGGTTTTTCCTGTTTTTTGAGCTAGGCCTGGATTACTGTGAGTTTCTGTCTTATAAGTGCTTTGGCTTTGTACTGTAGATTTGGGGTCATTGTGCTTTCATTTTCACCTTTTTTGGGGTATCTTTTGATTTTTTTCCTTGATCTCATTGTTAACCTATTCATTGTTTAATAACATATTTAGTCTTCATGTGTTTGTGTGTTTTTCAGGGTTTTTTTCCTTGTAATTGATTTCTAGTTTTATGCTATTATGATCAGAAGAAACGGTTGATATGACTTCAATCTTCTTAAATTTATTGAGAATCATTTTGTGTCCTAACATGTGGTCTGTCCTAGAACGTGTTCCCTGTGCACCTAAAAAGAATATATATTCTGCTGCTTTGGATTGAAATGCTCTGAAAATATCAATTAAATCCATCTGTGGTCTAATGTGTCCTTTAAGGCTGCTATTTCCTTATTGATTTTCTGTCTGGAAAATCAATCCTTTGATGTCAGTGGGTGTTAAAGTTCCCTACTATGACTGTATTACTGTCAATCCCTTTAAGTCTGTCAGTATCTCCTTTATATATTTAGGTGCTCCTATGTTGGGTATGTAAATGTTTACATTTGGATGGATCCCTTTTTCATTATGCAGTGTCCTCCTTTGTCTCTTATTATAGCCTTCGTTTTAAAGTCTCTTTTGTCTGATATACGTATTGCTACCCCAGTTTTTTTACATTTCCATTTGCAAGAAATTTCTTTTTCCATCCCTTTACTTTTTTTAGTTTGTCCCTGTCTTTTGATCTAAAGTGGATCTCTCATCCACTACGTAGGAGTCTTGCTTTCTCATCCATTCAGCCACCCGTTGCATTTTGATTGGGAGCATTTAATCCATTTACATTTAAAGGATTTATTGATAAGTATATAGTTATTGCCATTTTATTGTTATCTAATTGTTTTTGTAGTTCTCTGTTTTTAATTCTCAAGTATGTTGATGACTTTCTGTAGTGTGTTTGGATTCCTTTTTTTAAATTTCTTGTATATCACTTTTAGATTTTTGGTTTAGGGTTACCATATTTTTCATTTACACCAACTAAGTTTACAGCAGACTATTTTAAGTTGATGTTTGCTTAAGTTTGAACACATTCTAAAATCACTACAGTTTTTACTCCCTCCCTCCAAGTTTGTTTTTGTCTTCTTTACTTATTTTGTGTGTTTGTGTTTATGTGTATCCCTTGATTTACTATTGTAATTGTACATGATCTTCCTACTGTTTCCTTTTAGCCTTTGTATGAGCTTTAGCATTGTTACTCTGCTGCTTTTATTCTGTGTCTGCCTTTGTCAGTGAGAGTTATTTTCTTTGCAGGGTTTTCCTAGTCACAGTTTTGATCTTTTTTCTCCTACTCTCCTTTTTTCCTTCTTCTTCATAAAGACGGCCTTTCAACATGTCCTGTAACCCTGGTTTGGTGGTGATGAAGTTCTTCATCATTTTCTTGTCTGGGAAGCTCTTTATCTCTCCTTCAGTTCCAAACAATAGCCTTGTTGGGTAGAGTGGTCTTGGTTGTAGGTCTTTGCTTTTCATCACTTTGAATGTTTCATGCCAAACTCCTCTGGCCTGCAAGTTTTCTTTTGAGAAATCAGCTGACGGTCTTATGGAAGCTCCCTCGTAGGTAACTGCTTTTCTTTTGCTACTTTGCAAGAGAATAAAAACATTCTCTCTTTGTCTTTAACCTTCTGCATTTGAATTATTATGATGTGTCCTGCTGTGGGCCTCTTTGAGTTCATCTTGTTTGGGACTCTCAGTGCTTCCTGGACTTGTAAGTCTATTTCCTTCACCAGGTAGGGAAGTTTTCAGTCATTTTTGTCAAATGGGTTCTCAATTCCTTGCTCTTTCTCTTCTCCTTCCAGTACTCTTGTGAGGGGACTGTTATTATGCTTGAAGTTGTCCCAGAGGTTCTTTAAACTATCTTCATTTTTGTTTGATTCTTTATTTTCTTGTTCTGATTGGGCATGTCCACTACCTTGTCTTCAAAATCACTCATTCAGTTCTTTGCTTTGTCTAATCAAATATATTGATTTCATCTAATATAGTCTTCATTTCTGACTGGTTCTTTTTTTATGGTTTCTATCTCTTTGTGTAAGTTCTCATTAAGTTCATCTACTCTTCCCCTAAGTTCACTGAGCATCCTTATAACCAGTTTTTTAAACTCTGCATCTAGTAGAATGCTGTCTCCCTTTTGTTTAATCCCTTTTCTGGAGTTTTGTCCTATTCTTTCATTTGGAACATATTTCTTTGTCTTCTCATTTTGGCTGACTCTCTGTGTTTGTTTACATTTATTAGGTAGGTCTACTATGGCTTCCATTCTTGGTAGAATAGCCTTATGTAGTAGACGTACTGTGGGGTCCAATGATGTAGTCTCCCTGATTACCTGAACCAGTTTCCCAGGGTTGTCCTTTGTGTTGTGTGTTTCCTCCTATTGTAGGTGAGACTTGATTGCTGTTGGCACATCTTGGGTGGGATTGACCCTTTGGCAGGCTGGCTGTGAGGACTGGCCATGACTACAGTGAATGAGCTGTTGACGCCGAGCAAAATTTGCTATAGTGGGGCTGTGGCACCTGCTGAGTCCATTCTTAGATGTGTCATTTGTGGAGATAATTGGGTATTGTGATGTGGTCTGAAGCTGGCCACTGGATGTGTTGGTTCTGGGGCCTCTTGGGAGGCGCTCTGGGGCAAGTCAAGTTCAGCTGTTGCATGGGCACAGTTGGCCACCTGGTAAAGTCCAGAAAGTGATCTGCATTTTGTAGCTGTCTTTCCTGGTCTTGGAGGCACTTGAGAGAAGCTATGCTGTGAACTGAGGTCAGTTGCCACTAATTTTGTATAGTACTTGGGGCTTCTTAGCAAGAGTACTTTGGACCTTTGAAAAATTTTAGGAAATTTTGTATTGCGGGCCAAGGCTGACTGCTTTGTGTGGAACAGCTGCTGAAATAAGCTTGGGCTACGTTAGAGACTTTGGTGGGGAGTGGTCTCAGTGAATCACGATGTTGGGGTGAGCATTGTTAATCAGGTTAATAGAGACTCAAATTTTGTGCCCTTCTGCACCTGCTGGCTGTGTGGGGAAGGCTCAACAAGGAAGCAATGAAGCCTGACAGCAATTCTGTTCCAGAGAGAGCTGTTCTTCTAGCTCTCACCCTGAATCCAGACAATTGAGTTTCTCCTTGTGTGTCCTTGGCATTTTTCAAGCTGCTGTCCCTTCTTCATTAGAGCTTAGGAGAGTGTTTATGAGTAAGTGATTCTCCTGAGTTTACAGCAGCACTCTCTAACACCTGGATAGAGTCCCCACTAATTTTCACAGCCAGATGTTGTGGGGGCTCCTCTTCCCAGCACTGGTGCTTTGGACTGGGGAGCTCTTTGTGGGGCTGGGACCCCTCACTCTCTGGGGGGTACCTCCAAAGTCAAGATAACCCTCCCTATTCTTACTTGCCACACATGGGTGTGGGACCAGCACATTTTGAGTCTTCACCCCTCCTACCAGTCTCAATGTGGCTTCTTTATATCCTTACTTATGGGAGTTCTGTTCAGCTACTTTTCAGGTGGTTCTCAAGGGTGGCTGTTCTATAATTTAGTTGTAATTTTGATGTGGTTGTGGGAGGAGGTGAGCACAGTGTCTACCTATTCCACTATTTTGACTGGAAGTTCTAAAATTAAATTTAAAATATCAGTGCCTCCATTGCATAGGCCATATTCCAAAGTCTTGATAGCCACATATGGCTACCATATTGGGCAACTCAGATATGGGATATGCCTATCGTTGCTGAAACTTCTATTGGACAGTGTTATACTGGAACATTCTTATTTAAATTTTTCATTTTGTACTTGTATTAAAATGATCTTTGCATTGCTTATACTTCACTTTCAAATTAAAAAGAGATATTTTCCTAAAACTTGTTTGAATTTCCCTGATTGTGCTCTCTAAATACCGTTTACCACTAAAGAAACCAAGCATTTTTCGGAAATGACTGATTCTAGTTCTAGAGAAAGAATGTACATGACAATTCTGGACATTTGATTATATCAGAAAGCTATCAAAGACTACTGGGGTCACTGCAAAAAGACTCAGTAGCTAACAATGGGATGTCGAGCATCAGTAAGAATAACTATAGAAGACTGAGTCATAGTGCATCAGTAAAAATTTATGAGCCCATAAACAATAAAGCACCAACAAATTTAAACAAACCTCTCAGTCCCTTTGGAAGCTGATAAGGAAACAATTCTTTATTCTGAAAACTAGTAAGAGGATGAGTCTAGCATTCATCCTGTCTTTCTTACATGAGCTGTTTCTGGAGTAGCCATAAAAAGCTGAGCAGGAAACATTTCTGTCTACAGAAGTATTCTAGCTAGTAAATAAAGAAAAAATAAAAGAATTATTGCAAAAAATAAAAGAGTATAGCATTTTGAAAATCTTTTTGAAATAACAGATTGAGCAGATGATCACCAATGTCTGCTAACATCAGAGAGAGAGAATCAGGCATGGTGGGCCTCCTGCTATATGAACGTGCACCTATAAAGCCAAATTAACCTGAATAGGACCACGCCTCAGGACCTAGCTACCAGTCATCAGAAACTGCAGGGGAGCCCGGCCGGGCAGGGCTCAGCGGTTGAGCGTTGACCTGGGATCCAGGCGATCGGGGTTTGATTCCTGGTCAGGGCACATGCCCGGGTTGCGGGCTCGATCAATGACTCTCTCAACATTGGTGTTTCTCTCTCTCTCCCTCTCCTGTCCTCTCTCTGAAATCAATAAAGATATATTAAAAAGAGGAAAAAAAGAAAAAGAAACTGCAGGGGATGAAGAGCAGGTTAAATGACGCCACTGGGATGAAGCCAGCAAATCCAGACCTTGAGACACTTTTTTGTGGTAAAGAGGAAAAACACAGAAAAAGTGGGAACCTGTAGATTAAAAGAAATTTAAGAGACATCTGCCAGGCCAGGTGTGGCTCAGCAGTTGAGCTTTACCTATGAACCAGGAGATCCAGGTTCGATTCTGGGTCAGTGCACATGCCTGGGTTGCTGGCTCTATCCCCAGCAGGGGGCGTGCAGGAGGCAGCCAATCAATGACTCTCTCTCATCTTTGATGTTTCTCTCTCTCTCTCCCTCTCTCTGAAATCAATAAAGGTGTATTTAAAAAAAAAAAAGAGAGAGACATCTGACATAGCAACCAAATGCAACAAGTAGACCTTGTTTGGATCCTGGAGTAAACAAATCGATTACAAAAGACAGAAGAGTGGGGGAGGGGAAACTGGAGAAAGTTAAACACACAGTATATTAAAGAATTGTAATAGATTTTTAAAGTGTGATTACGTATTATGGTTACATCTTTTGTAAAGATTTCTTATCTTTCAGAGACTGAAATATATAGATAAAATGACAGAATGCTGAGATTTACTCAAAATAATCCTGAGGGAAGGTAGGAAGTGAGTGAGGAGTAGATAAGGTTGACATGTGCTGGTGATTGCTATAGCTGGGTTTATTGTGTGTACATTAAATTTTTCATAACAAAAAATTCATCTCTGATTTAGTCTCTGTCTTCCCTAGGCCCATCTTATCTTTTATAAGAAATTACCCAGTTTTGCACTTTTCTTGACACGTGGAGAGATTTAGGAATGAATATTCTGGGGAAAACCCATCTTTGAAAATATGTGTGGGCTGTTTCATTAGAAATCTTAGCAGCAAATTCTCCTAAATGGTAACTAGATTACAAAGCCTTACTATCTACTGAGATTTTCTCCCTTCTCAGGGTATTGTAATCTACCAAACAGACTGTCATTCAAATAATACGCAAATTACATTATTCCGGAAATTGGCAGGTCAGCGAAGAGGGGTTTTGGTGTGCAAGGGGAAGTCTCTCCTCTCTCCCTCACCCTCACCCTCACCCTCTCCCTCTCCCTCTCCCTCTCCCTCTCCCTCCTCTGTCCCTTTACTCTTCCTTAAGAAAATGGAAAGAAACTCCTCCTGATGAGTAACTGATGCTAATCTCCAGGCAGCTCCTTCTGGCCTCTTCCCCTTCACCTTGTGGAGATGAGTCAGGATCCACAGCTAGCAGCTCAAGTCTCAGACTGGAAGGAAGCTTCTCCCATTGGTCAGACTCCTGGGCACAGGTGAGCACTGTTTTCTAAGAATGGGTCTTTCAAAGAGGTTAAAAGTAGCATAGGACAAGTTTCTGCCTTCCCAGTTTCCTCCAGGAAGCCTGAGCTCCTCTTTTGATTCCTACTCAGAAAGTTACAATCACATCCCAGAGCTACTCCTGGGATTATTCCTGAGGAGCAAATAGGGGTTTTGGATGTTCCGGCATTTTCCAGTTCCATATCTGCAGACAGCCTCAGGTCTCTCTCAAGGATGGTGTGGCAGATTGGTAGTTGTGACCCCCCAACCTATCTTCTCCACTTTTCAATGTAGAGACTGCCCAGGTAAAGACATTTCCCAACCACCCTTGCAGTTTTAGTGTGGCAAATGGGTTAGGAAGAGCAATGCTGGTACCAATTCTGGATCTTGTCCTAGGGAAAAAAATGGATGAGTGAGAACAAAATGATCTGACCGGCCCTAAATTGCCACCTCTGACTTTGACACGAGAAATTACTTGTATTTTGTATAAATCACAATAACTTGGAATCTCTGTGTGGCAATTTACCCTGTATCTTAATAGAGATGGTGTCAACCACTGGTCATTAGACCAATTCAACACCAGCAGGAATCCCCAATTTGGGGTGCAGTGAAGAAGACGTTATTCAGTGCAAACAGCTCCACTGTAATACAGCAAGGCTGTGGATCAGCAAGGCTGTAGATCAACTCAACATGGAAGCCACGCTGCTGCAAGGAGACCCTGACCAAGCAAGAAAGCTCTGCTCTACTCACTCCTGTCTGCTCAACTCACCTCCCCTCAGGGAAACCTGATCTTTCTGTGAAAAGTGAAAGTGAACTCCCACCCCAGTCCCCTGATTGGTCTGTCCTCATGCAAATGAGGACTCCAAATCCTCACAATGTGATTGGTCCAAAAAGCACTCTCTTGATTGGTCAGAATGGATCCACTGATTGGTGAAGATGCTAATGAGGAACTAGCTGCACAGCTGTGATTGGACAGGGAGTCTCAGTCCTATTGCTTAAAACACAATTCCAGGAACTCTCTTATAAGGATTGACTCCAATGGCAGGAACAGTGCAGGCAGGCAGTTCAGTGTGGGAGGCCTGCTGCTTAATGCAGGCTTCTCCCTGAAGTGTGGATTACACCAGGGGCCCTTCTTGTGAAACAGTAAGCTCTGTTTTTTAAAATTGAGCCCAGTTACCCACCAGGAGCCCTTTTTGGTAGGTATCTTCTTTCTCAGGATTCATAATGGCTACCTACAACCGCTGAGTACAGATTTTACTTGGGCAGCTCTAAGCACAACTTTATTTCCAAGAACCTTACATGGACCCACCCCATCACCTTCTTGTCCCAATTTGTTTCCTGTGAATCTGTGCAATGCACTTATTTTGATGATGTGTCTGTCCATGGCTATAAACTTAAGAATCATTTTTGGGGGCAAAAATTTCTCTGTTGAACACTCCACACCAGCATTGTCTCTTAAAAGTCAAATGCCAGTGAGGGTTTGGAAGCACTTAGGAGCATTGGGCCTATTCCTATTTTCCCATGTCCCTAGAGTTTGCATCTCTATGGCTCTTCCTTGGAAAGACTACTCTCCACTGCAGGCCAACCCCTGGGCCAACATCAGCAGATGTACCCCATTAGCACTAATTATAGAACTCAAGCACTTTAGAAGCTTTCACTAAGTGAGCCACTGAATATCCCTATGAAGTAGGTAACTATTATCATTTCCAGTTACTGCCAGGAGCTGGGCTGCAGAGGCACTGCGTGGCTTGTCAGAATCATGCAGTGAGTCACAGGCAGAGTAAGTCCTCTAGTGGAGGCTGAGTTTCAGCCCATCAAAGGGACTAGAATTGGCCTGGCAGTTGGGAGACCTGCTTTCTGGCGGCAACTCTGTCATTAACCACTGAGTAGAAGTCACTTCCTCTTTCTGTGCTTGTGGGTGTGCAGCCTGAATTCACCCACCCCTGAGGGAAGAAGGGTGTGTCCTCTGAAGGGACAGGCATCTCACTGCTGATTCTCCCAGGACAAAGTTAATTCTGGACATGACATAAAAATTTATAGAAGAGAAAACTCTCTGTATTGGGCCAAGACTCCGAGGTGAAGAAAGGCCTGTGTTAGGTTAAAGTATGGTCTCCAAGGTGTTCAGGGGAATTAGGCCTGGGACACGAGGTAAGGTGAAGGATGGCAAGGAATTCAGTGCTCCTTTCCAGGCCACAGTGTGGCTACTGCAGCAGGTGGCAGTTGGAAGACAGCCAGCCTGAGGCCAAGTTTATGGAGTGATGGGACAGGCCAGCAGTCCAGAGAGAGAAAATGTGAGGGATGGTGTTCAAAAAGGTCAAGGCAGTCCTTTGGGAAATGTTCCCAATCCCGGGGAGAAAAGCAAATTTCCCACCGTGAGCTCAGTGCCATAGTACTTTGGAAACAAACAAGCCACAGTCTGCAGAGCTGGGGACAAAAGGGTGCCTGTAAAGGAGACTGCCCTTGAAGACCCGCCCTGAGATGTAGGAGTTACAGCCTTGCTGCCAACCTTCAGCCTGAGGTCCCTGGGGAGGTCTGCCTGAGGACTTTCACCCACACTGCAGTCCACACAGGCCCCAGGTGACAGGTGATTGGCTAAGGTTGAACTGTTAACGTAAGAAACGTTAAAACTTGTGAAGAATTTTTGTGAGTTTATTTGAGCCAAACTGTTGACACCGTCCTGGGAAGCAGACTCTCAATGAATTGAGATAATGCTCCAGAGAAGGGCAGTTTTGCACCTTGTTTTATGCATTACAATCAGAAGAGGAGACTAAGTGGGTTACATGAAATGCCTGGGTGATAGATTAGGGAGGCGGGAGAAAGCAAAGCTGGGAACCTCTGGGATTGGGTAAAAAGTAAAATAATAGACACACACTTCTTTTATTCCAGTGGGTGCAGGATAGCTAACAGTCAACAATTAACTCAATACAATGAGCGGATTTGTGGTCTCTGCAGAGCAGTGCCTGTGCTTTGGGAGGCCGGGAAAATGGAAAATTATTTTGCCAGTCCAACAATATGTTATCGTAGATGCAAAAAGACAATAGGCTCAGTTAAGGTAAAGATTGACCTTTGTCATGTCCAGCCTAGGATATGACTACCCACCATAAACTGCTTTTTTTTGCTAAAACGTTGTAATTTTGGACCATCCTTTGTGGTTACTTTAGGTCTCTGAGTTTGCAAAGCCACCACGTAGGCCTCCCTCAGCTGTCAGGTTAGCACATGGCCCCTTCTCGTCCACAGGACTTAGGGCAGAGCGGGTTAATTCTCATACCAAAAAAATGGGAGGAGATGTTGGTCTCTCTCGTCTGTTCTCAACTTCTGTATTAAAGGGATTAAAATTAATTAAAGCTTAGCTAATTCATTGCAGACTATACTGCAAGGCATTTTGACAAATGCCACCACCATGCCAATCAAGATCTAGAACATTTTCATTCTCCCAGAAATTTCCCTCAAGCCCCTTTACTGCCACTCCCCGGACCCTCCAACAAGCAAATAAATGATATTTTGATTTTTATCACCTTAGTTTTGTCAGTTCTAGAACTTGCTATAAATGGAATCATACAGTATGAACTCTTTATATGTCCATTTTTAACATGCAAATGACTCACCATGAACAAATATGTCACACCAAGAAGATACCAGAACAGGCCCACATATGCAAGCCTCAGCTCTTGCTTAGTAGCAGCCAGGCTGAAATCTCCCTTCCCCTGCTTTGAGTCCTAAGCCGCAAGGCTTGCTTCCCTCCAATTCCCCACCACACCTGGCCCCAGCACAGAGGGTCCTGGCATCCTGAGAGGTTCAGTTTTTGCCTAGACTAACAATCCTTAAAGCAGACATAGAGCTGTTACAGCTTAATAGTTAATAATATTTACTACCATTTATTGAAGGCCTTCTAATACAAAATGCTTATGTTTGCCTACATTGTCTCATGTAATCCACCCCCACCCCTTTCCAAGCATATTTCTATTTTATAAACCAAGAACCTGAAACTCAGAAGGTTAGAATGGGGCTCCTAAGACTTTAATGTGCACACCCACCTGTGGGTTTTGTTAAAATGAAGATCTTTATTCAGTAGATCTGGGGCTGGCCTGAGAGTCTGCATCTTTTTAGAATGAGTTCCTAAAGGGTAATGATGGTGCTGGTTCATGGACCACAGCTGGGGTAGTGAGGGCTGTGATGACCCTTCCAAGGTCACTATCAGCAAGGGGAAAATGGAAGATTTGAACTTTGAACATCTGCTTACAAAGCTGATGCTCTTAACAATTCTGTTTATGTAATGGAGAGAAGGGGAGGGGGGAAGAGGGGGGAGGGGGAGGGGGGAGGGGAGGTGGGGAGGTGGGGAGCGGGAGGGGAGGAGGAAGGGGAGGGGAGGAGGAAGGGGAGGGGAGGAGGAAGGGGAGGCGGGGAGGGGGAGGGAGAGGGGGCCGGGCAGGGCGGTGGCTTAGGCGCAGATGGCGGGGTAAATCTAAAGGGGGTGTCAGAGGGCTGGGTAGAGGAAGGAAGCCCCCATCTGACACTGCCCCCACCCTAGTTTCCTGAGAGAAACGCTGGGTTTCCCACTGTACCCAAACTGGGCTTTTTTTCTACAATTTGAAGACCAATTACAAGAACATCTTTTATATCATTTATTTCACATAACAGTCTCAGGGCCCAAGAGGATAGGAATCATCACCTTCATTTTACAAATGCAGGAATCAAAGCTGGGGGCAGGGTTACTGGAATTTTCCCCAAAGTCGCACAGCTACAAGGTGTCAGAGAAAGGGCCAGTGGTGTGCCCCCCCTCCCTGTGAGTCAGGGCTCAGCCAGGAGTATTTGAAGAAGACCATTGTCTGGCCTGTCGCCACTGGGCCATCTCTCTGACTATATTTATCTGGAATTGGGCCCAAGCATCCGTATTTTTCAAAAGATCCCCATTGATTCTAATAGTGAGACCCCTACACTATGTGCTGCACGCAGCGTCCGGCCTCAGGGCCAGGCACACAGTCTGCTTGGGCTCCTGTTGTCTGATGTGAGCACTTTCTACACACAGGCGAGGCCCGCGATAGCAGGCCGCCAACCCTGGTCCTCAGACTGCCAGCATCAGGAGCACTGGAAGGCTGGTTAGAAGAGACTGCTCGGCCTCTTCCAGGACATCTGACCAGTAGGTCTTTGTGGCCTTTCTGACAAATTGCCTTCCTCGTGCTGCGGGTCAGGGATCACACCCTGAGAGCCAGCTCTGCAGAAAATGCCAGGCAAGGCGACTCAAAAAGGCGGATTATTTTCCATCTTTCCAACTTGGGGTGAAATGACCAGGCTGGGCTATTCCAGTGGTCTGCCCTGACAAGTGGGTGGGCCTGGGGTTGAGGCCACATTATGCCCGGTGCACCATCTAGTAGGTGTCTCCAAACTGGCTGGATAGTGGCCAACCTTCCAGGATGGGGCCCTACATTTGATGGCTGAAGGGAGGCTAAGACTGATAGAAAACACTTGTAGCCCAGGTGACACGGTCTGGTTCACATGGCTACAGATTGCTGTGTGCTTGAAATAGAGAGAGGGGGCGGGTGTGAATGAAAATGTGTAAGAGGAGAGAAGCTCAGTGTTAAGTGTCCTGAACGTTGAAGGCTCATGCGGGCTCTTAAAGACACATTCTTCCAACCTGGATAGGGAGGCGTGAACCGAGGGCTGCTGGAAACTTCTTGGGATTTTCTGCTCTGAGGAAAGGCCAGACACTGTTGCATCATGTGAGCACCGCCCCTCCCCCCCCAGTCTGATCAGACCTACTGGCCCCTGAGGGAACCCGCAGCGATGCTGACTCCTGGGGGACACACAGGGTGAGGGTAACGAAGCAGCAGAGCTGAGGGCTGAGGCACAAAGGGCAGGAGGGGCTGAGAAACTGACCCATCAGTGGGTAGCCCCTTGTGAAGGGTCACTGGCCAGGTCACTGGGACCTGTGATGTACTGAGCCACACTCTGCACTGGCCTCTTGCCCAGAGACTTGTTGGCTAAGTGGAGCTAATGAACAGGGATGGCGGTTTGGGTCTGGTTCAAAGACCTGATGGGCCACAATCCCCAAAGGCGTAACAGGGCTCACTGGGCTGCGAAGGCCGCCTGGGTGTGGGCGCCCCTTCCTCCCTCCGTGAGGCTGAGCAAGAAGAGCAAGGACAGCCCAGTCAGTTCTGCCTCTTCACACGTCTGTTCTCTCTCACCCTCACCCTTCCTTTGGACAATGTCCTCTCCCTCCCTCTCTCTTCTCACTGATGAGTGGGAAATTCATTTTTGGGTGGTGCTGGTTCTGTCACAGGCATTACATGAACTTGGGTAAGAAGATTCTGTAGCATAGCTCACCAGAGCTCTGCATTTAGATGCAGGGGGAGCTCTAGTTGCATATAAAGGTATTTTATTCCCTTTTGGTTACCAATGAAAAAGATATTCAATTCAAATTGGCTTAAAAAAACAAAGAATTGTGGGGCAGGGTGTGGGGAGAGGAGGCAAGTGAGGGGAGAGGGGTGCACTTGCTTCAGGAGCTTCTGCATGATTGCATCCAGGAGCTCCAATCTCATTAAGACTCGCTATTCCCCCCCCCCCCTTCCTCTTTCTTTCTTTCTTTCTTTCTTTCTTTCTTTCTTTCTTTCTTTCTTTCTTTCTTTCTTTCTTTCTTTCTTTCTTTCTTTCTTTCTTTCTTTCTTTCTTTCTTTCTTTCTTTCTTCTTCTTTTTTTTTAAAGAATTTTTGTGATTTTATTTGAGCCTAACTCTAAACAGTAGCCAGGAAGCAGAATCTCAATGGATTGAGATGATGCTCCAGAAAATCACAGTTTTGCACCTTGTTTTTTACATTACAGTCAAAAGAGGAGACATAAGTGGGTTACATGAAATCCACAGGTGATAGATGAGGGAGGCAGGAGAAAGCAAAGAAGAGAAACCTCTGAGATTGGATGAAGCATAAAATGATAGACACACACTTCTTTTACTCCGGTGGGTGCAGGGTAGTTAACAGTCAACAATTAACTCAATAACAATGAGGGGATTTGTGGTCCCTGCAGAGCAGTGCCTGTGCTTTGAGGGATCTGGGAAAAGGAAAAGTCCTTTAACATTCCAACAATATGTTATCTCAGATGCAAAACCACAACAGTCAGGCTCAGTTAAGGTAAAGATTGACCTTTGTCAGGGAAGATGCCAGCCTAGGACGTGACTACCCACCATAAACTGCTTTTTTGTTAAAAAGTTTTAATTTCAGACCATCCTTTGTGGTTACTTTAGGTCTCTGAGTTTGCAAGGCCACCACGCAGGCCTCCCTGAGCTGTCAGGTTAGCGTGTGGCCCCTTTTCATACACACCCCCCCTTTTGGTCATAAATCAATCCCAGGGTGCACTGGTGACCAGCCTTTTGGTTGAATGACAGGGTCCCACTGGGCCAGGAAGGGTCATTCCTAGGACGTCTGTGTACCATTGGGGATGGGGCAAGACCATAACCTTAGATGGCATTCGAGTTCCCTTTTCTTTTCTTTTCTTTGCTTTGCTTTGCTTTGCTTTGCTTTGCTTTGCTTTTCCTTTCTTTTCTTTCTTTTCTTTTTTTAAAGACTTTTAAATAGATTTTTAGAGAGAGAGGAAGGGAAAGGAAGAGAGAGAGAGACATTGCTGTGAGAGCAAAACATCCATCAGCTGCCTCCTGCATGCCTCTATCGGGGATCGAGCCCACAACGGGCATGTGTCCTGACTGGAATCAAACCTGCAACCTTTTAGTGCCTGGGACTATGCAAAACCCACTGAGCCACACTGGCCACGGTGATACTCACTATTTCTTTAGTTCTCACTTCTACTTCCCTTTACTCTTGAGTGGTAAGCACCCCACCAGCAACTCCAGGCTTACCTTCTACAATAAATGTAGCCCTTCATTTCTCTTAGATCAGGCAGGAACCCTGGCAGGCCTCCATCGGCCAGGCCTGGTCATAAGCCCATTGCTGTACCTGCTGATGGACTGGTCAGGCCTGGGTTTTCTGTCCACCCCAGACAGATGTTGGAGGAGGCCTGGGGTGCTGTTATCAGAAGAATGGGGAATGGATGTTGGGCAGGAAAACCACCAGATGCCTGCTACAATGTATTTCTTAGTTTCATCCTCCCTACCCCTACCTTTCCCCAGGAAATATGGTCTAAGGCAGGATTTGAGTAGGCTGATGCCTTGGCCCCAAACCATCTCCTCAGCACCCGCACGAGCCTAGCCATGTGTTTGGGGCATGGTTTCCGCCTGTCCTCACGTCTTCCTATAATCTAGAACATAAGCGAAGGACCTAACATACCCTAGTCAGTTTCTTCTCTAATTTGTAAAATGGCATGCAGCCTCCATAACATCTGTCCAACGCGGCCAAAGACTGCCCCCCATGGCCTCAGGGCACAAAACACTCGCACGCCAAAGACCTCTGGAAGCTCCCCCTCACGCAGAACCTCCTGGGTGACTCCTTCACGCCATAACATACTGGTTCCTGGAGTCGACACTTCTAAAACTACAGGGGAAATTCAAGATCTAAATTCCAACTAATATTTGCCCTTCTGTTCTCTGCTTAGAACAAAGGCAAAGATATAGGGGCTTCTATTAGATAAATTCTTCAAAGTAATGCCTTCTATCTTCCCCAAAGAAATCAATTATGCAAATACACAAAACATAACTGCAAGCATATTAATTCCTATGTCATCTATGATGGCATAGTTGAAAACCATTTAAATATCTAACCACATAGGATTGCTTAAACAACTAGGGGCACATTCATACAGTCATCACACAGCTATTATGCAGGGATCCTAGGCAACCGATGCAAATAATGTAGAAGAATATTGAATGATGTGAACCATAGGATATGTTACTAAGGAAAACAGAGTAAAATCCTATTTTTAATTTAAAAAATTGTAGGCACACTTCTATGGACAGAATGGTCTCATCAAAAATCGTATGTTGAAGCCCTAACTCCTGCGTGACTCTATTTGGAGATTAAGTCTACAAGAGATAAGAAGGTTAAGTGAGGTCATAAGAGTGGGGCCCTCAGACAATAGCACTAGTTCCTTATAAGAAGAGACACCAGACAGCCCCCCCCACGAGGGCAAAGCAAGAATGTGGCCGTCTGCAAGCAGGAGGAAAACTCTCACCAGAGCCCAGACACCTTGGACCTCCAGAACTGTGAGAAAGTAAATTCCTGTTGTTGAAGCCGCCCAGGCTGTGGGATTGTGTTGTAACAGCCTGAGCAGAACAATCCACAGGTGTACGCGGGTGGCACCCCGCACCGCCCGCGGGGATTGCCTGTGAGCGAGCCTACTGGTGCCTTCACGTTTGTTCACTTTATTTTTCTATGTTTTCCAAACTTTGTTAAAATGAGCAAATATTATTTTTATAAATGCACAAAATCAATGCTATTTTTATGTAGGTCTATTATAGTTACTTGTAGGTATTACAAAATTAGTTACATGTTCAATAAAGAAATTGGTTGGTTTATGCTCTTTTCGCTAACCTGTATTTTTCAGAATTTCTACAAGGAATATTTTAAATTTCATCTTTAAAGAAGTATTTTCAAAAAGGTTTCCTCTTATGAAATAAATGATCCATAAGGAATTCCCAAGGCCCATGTGTGTGTATGTGTGTGTGAGAGAAAGAGGGGGCTGGGGTGGGGAGACTGAGATCTTGAAAACTTGTAATCTCAGGATTCTTTCTTTCAACAAGATTCAGCTGACAGCCCACTGCAGGTCAGGTGCTGAGCTGCACTTTTTTCTGTGCTGTTGTTTTAATTTTCTATTATTGTGTAACAATATTATCACAAATATAGCCACCTAAAATAACACATTTATTTTCTACCAGTTCCCATATGTCAGGAGTCCAGGCATGGCTTAGCCGGTCCTCTGCTTAGGGCCTCACCAGGGAACAGTCACAATGTCAGCGGGGCTGCTGTCTCGTTAGAGGTAGACTGGGAAGGATCTGCTTTCAGCCCCCTTCAGGTTGTTGGCAGAATCAGTTTCTGGTGGTTTGGGACTGAAGGTGTTGGTTTCTTGCTGACTGTTGGACGGAAGCCACCCTCAGCCCCATGGTGTGTTCTTCCTGCGTGGAGCCCCCAACATGGGTGTTCGCTCGTGCAAGGCCAGCAGGGAGGGGTGCAGAGACCGCAGCGGTGTCTTACGCCCTGTGCGCCCACGTGTAACCATGCAAACCCTGTCACCTGCTCCGTCCTATGGGTTAAAAGCAAGTCTCGAGCTTTTACTCACATTCAAGGGGAGGAGATCCACAAGGCATAACCACGGGGGAGCCACAGGGACCATCCTAAGCATCTGTCACAGAGGCTGTATTTAACTTTATTTGACACATTTAAAAAATAAAACAATGGAAGATTTTTTTTCATATTCTGTCCTGGAGACTTATTTTCACAGGCAAAGCTTTAATTCTCTCTCTCTTTGGTATTTTTTGACTCACTCATATTCTATTTGTCTTTCTATCTAAAATGTACAAGCATGCCTACAGAAAAGAGCACAGATCATAGGTGTGTAGCGTTTCATGACTTTTCATAGAGCCATGATGCCCACACAACCAGCGCCCAGATCAAGAATCAGCACATCTGGCTCTGGAAGTGCACCCCCCCCCCAAGGGTGCCTGCTCTCTTGGCAGGGCTGCACTCTCCTCCAACTTTTTTGTGCCCGTAGATCCCACTTATGAACTTGTCCCAGAATAGAGTTTTTCAGGCTTAGAAACAGGACCTGCTCAGCCAATGAGGACCACAAAAGAATCTCTGCTTCAGACCCGGTGTTCATAGAGATGATGCTTTGGCTCAAGCAGGTTGAGCCACTGGCATTTGCAGGTTGATGGCATTCCCACCAGAAACACTGCAAGAAAAACACCTGTGTTCAAGGGATTCGAAGGCTGAGAGAGTAAAAGCAACTATTAGGTGCCCTTTGCTCCTTGAAATAAATCTCTGCTTCCAGATTCAAATGAATTGCTCCCCAGGGAAGTGCAGAAAACCTGCAGGTGTAACTGGGAATCTCAGAATTCTCTAAGGCAGCACTATCCAATAGAAATGTAGTGCAAGTCATATTATGCAATTTAAGGAAGAGTAAGTTTTTGTACCCCAGAAGCCTCCTCTCTCTTTCCAGGCCACAGCTTTCCCCTCCCCTCAGGTGAGCCCTTTTCTGCTCTATTGAAGCAGCTTTATTTAAGTATGTGTTCCTGAACAACACAGCATCTATTGTGCTTTTGAAAATCTTTTTATTGAAAGGCTAATGGACATACAGCAAAAAGCACACATTTAAAGTGTGGTTTTTGAGGTGGATATTACCACTGTCTTAATTTGTCAGATGAGGGCAGTGAGTCCCAGAGAGGTGAGGCTGGCTCTTCCTGGGTCCCACATCCACCCAGAGTAGGTTTGCCTCCAGTTTCTGGCCCAGTTCCTGGGAATTCAAACTCCATGTGGTAACATCATGGTGGCCCCTGCAAGGCTGGGCTGGGGGGTCACAGGTTGGCATGAAGACTTGACTCTGGGTGGTGGGCACACAATACAATATATACATGATGTGTCATAGAAGTGTACCCCTGAAACCTATATAGTTTTATTAACCAATGTCACCCCCAATACATCTAATTTTAAAAAAAAGAAATAAACTTATGTCCAGGGTTTTTCCAGACTTTCACATCAGTTAAGTGAACGTCCTCAGTCCTCCTCATTTTCCTTGGACCTTTCCAGCCCTCCACGTTCAGGTAGCCAGGTGTGGACACCAGCAACAGAGGGGAGATGCCCAGGTAAGAATTGTTCATTCTCCCAAGTAAAATGCCAATAAAAATATTTTATGGCTTCACTAAGAAAAAAAAGTGTGAAAATGCTTTGGAAAGTAAGATTACCCTTGTTTAAGGTGCACTCACAGAAAGGCAGAAAGCACAGCGATTGAAGGGCAGCCAGTGGGTTCCAATCCTGAGCATGTTCCTCTCCTGCTGGGGACCTTCCTGATCCACCTCCATTCCTCCCCTTAAAGGGGATCATAGCACTGGCTACTCCTGGAGTCCCTGGGAGGGTCCATTGAGATGATGCTTGGGAAGCACTCAGCATGGTGCCTGGTACACAGAGGGCTTCAGAGGGTTAGCAATTATCATAAATAACACTACATGAGAGAGGAAGTGAGAGGGGAGCTTGGTCTTTGTGAAACCTCAAGGGTGTTCCCACTGCCTCTGTCTGGAGCACTCCAGCAGTTGTGGTAGACAGGATTCCCACTGACCACCTTGCCAAGGGCCCTGACCCTGATGGCCCCAGCAGCAGAGGCAGCCACTGAACCCTTGGTGAAACTGGGTAACAGAACACAGGTGGCTCCTCAACATTTAGAATGGTCCCAGGAAGCCACCTTGCCAGGGAGACCCCTGGCGTGAGGTGGAGGGATGCAAGGCTTTCCAGGGGCTGTGTCATTCACCAAAGAGCAGCTGGTCACCAACTGCCTCTCCTCCCCACACATCCCATGAGCACAGCTCCATTCTGGGGCACCTAGCCACTGTGTGTCCCTGCTCCTAGTCCCAGTGCCAGCCTAGAGCTGCCCAGGTGATGGGGCTCAACTGCAACTCTGCACCTTCACTCTGGGGCCAGGCTGTGAGGAACAGACACTTCTCAGAGAAACCCCAGAGTTTATAAAGCAATTCTTTCACTTTAGCCAAACTTGATGAGAAGGTACAGAGATTTTTCAGTGTCCCCCACTATCAACATCTCCACCAGATGATACATTTGTTACAATTGATGAACCTATAGGGACACATCGTTATCACCCAAAATCCATAGTTCACATTAGGGTTCAGTCTTGGTGTTGTACATCTATGGAATTGCACAAAGGTATAATGACATATAATTGTTTCCCTTCTAAATACCACAGACTCAGCCTGACATTACGAGCCTCCTATGTGATACAACAGAAGGGATGGACTCTGCCTGGAAAGGAGTGTTGCACAAATATGGGGCCCGAATTAGATCAAGCCCTGGAGTCTACAGGAACTGCAGGGAATAGGAACATATTCAAAATCACCACAAAGACATACTCAGCATGTAATGGGGTACATTCTACAAAACAGATAACCCAGGCTTTCTTTTTTCAACTAATAAGTAGCATAAAAAAGAATAGGAGACTGTTACAAATTCAATCAGACTTATGAGACCTATCAACCAAATGCAATGTGGGCTTTGCAAGAGAAGCACAGTTCTTGACTTGAACAAACCAACCATAAAGACATGTTTTGGAGATGTTTGGAGGAAAATTGAACAGGGATGGAGTATTAGACTATAATAGAGGAATATTACTGGAGTGGGGGATGTCATAAGGGAATTGTGGTTATTATTATTGATTATGTCCTAGACGCATTGACATCACACAAAGCAGACTTTGGAGTGATTATTTCAAGACTCTGAGCCCAGTCTGGGCTCCAGCAGTCAATTGCTGATAATTGAGTAACCCACTCAGCATCTGTGGGCCTCAATGTTTTCACCTGCAAAATGTGGAGGTTGGAAGGGACTTTATCTGTAGCCCCTACCTTCCACCCCTACCACCTTAATAATTTAATCCCAGTGTCATCTCTACCTTTCTTCATGGACACCATCCTCAAACCTGACAGGTCCACTATGATGATCTCATGGTTTAGATAAACTGTGCTTCTTTTTATATATCACAATAACTTCATTACTTTTAGACACAACGTTATTGATTCCCATTTAGTTTGTGGGCCACTCTGAGATTCTTGTCTTACCCTTACGCTAAGAGCCTGCCTCTGCTCAGCCTGGATCCAGGGAATGACATTCTTCTCTGATAAACGCCTTTCTGATTCCCATCTCCCCACTCTCCTTATTTGTTGAGATTATTTTAGCTAATAAGCCCCATTTATTATTTATTATTCAAGTAGATGATGTCACTCTAACTCAAGATGAGTAGATGGCTCTCATAACCACCAACTTACAATAACAAAAATGCCTTCTAATCCTATAGAGTATCTCAATCTTTTAAAGCACACTTTCACAGATTATGGCCTCCCTTTATATTCACAGTCACCCTAGATTAGAGTTGACAAGATAGGCATTCTTATTCCCATTTCATAGACTGAGTAATTAAGGTTATGAAGATTTAAAATGAGAAGAATCAGGTGTCTGGGTTACTAGCAGCAGACGGCCTTGGTTCACAGCTTGGCTTCACCTGGGCACCTCCAGGTCCAGCACAAGTAGAAACCATATGCAGATCGCTCTGTAGTTCATGCCTGGTGACTGGGCAGAACACAGGCAACAGCTGACCTTAGCCTGCCCCTCCTGGGAGGCTCCAAAGCCAGTGCACCTGGTGGACAGCTTTAGATCAGGTCAAAGCACCACCCAACCACCTCCACAAGCAACATACTCAAGGGGCTGACTCAGCAGGCCCCAGAGCCCTGCTGAAGAAAGTTATGCTCCATGGGATGGGCCCTTGCACAGCTCATCCTCCATGGTGGTTGGTGGACACAGTTCTTGCAGACAATCTGCTTGGGGGTAACTCCCTCCCATTGACATGCCAATGGCAATCAAAGCTCAAAACTACAAGAGGAGAGTGTGCACAACCCATAAGGGGGGAAGGTGTGCACCTGGAGTGCCCAGCTTGGGTGATCAAGGAGGCTGTTCCACTGTACTCTACAGAACACCTACTACATAAGGCCACTTTACCAAGCCCAGAAGATGTAGCAGCTCCACCTACTACATAAAAGCAAACACAGGCAGGAGGCCAAAATGAGGAGACAAAGAAACGTATCCCAAATGAAAGAAAAAAACAAAACTACAGGAAAAAGACTAAACAAAATGGAGATGAGCAATCTACCAGATGCAGAGTTCCAAACACTCCATGAACTTAATGAGAACTTTAATAGCATAAAAAGGGATATGGAAACCATAAAAAAGAGCCAGTCAGAAATAAAGGATGCACTAATTGAAATGAAGAATAACTTACAAGTAGTCAACAGTGGAGTAGATGAAGCTGAGGATCATATCAGCAATTTGGAATATAAGGAAACAAGAAACACCCAACCAGAAGAGCAAAATGAAAAGGAAATCCAAAAAAATGAGGTTACCAACATTTGCATTATGGGGGTACAGAAGGAGAAGAGAGAGAGCAAGAAACTGAAAACGTATTTGCAAAAATAATGGCAGAAAAATTCCCCTACCTCATGAAGGAAATAGACATACAAGTCCGGGAAGTGCAGAGAGTCTCAAATCAGATGAACCCAAAGAGGCCCACACCATGACACATCATAATTCAAATGCCAAAGGTTAAAGACAAAAAGAGAACCTTAAAAACAGCAAGAGAAAAGCAATTAGTTACCTACAAGGGAGCTCCCATAAGACTGTCAGTTGATTTCTCAACAGAAACTTTGTGGGCCAGAAGGGAGTGGCAAGAAATATTCAAAGTGATGAAAAACATGGACCAACAACCAAGATTACTTTACCCTGCAAAGCTATCATTTAGAATCAAAGGATATGTAAAGAGTTTCCCAGACAAGAAAAGCTAAAGAAGTTCATCACCACCAAACCAATATTACGTAAAATGTTAAAGGGTCTCTTTTAAGAAGAAGAAAAAAAAAGATTAAAAATATGAACAATAAAATGGCAATAAATACATATCTACCAACAAATGAATCTAGAAAACAAAATAAATGAACAAGCAGAACAGTAACAGACTCATAGATTCAGAGAACATTTTGATGGTTGCCAGATGGGAAGGGGGAGTTAGGGTGAGAAAGGTGAAGGAATAAGTACAAATTGGTAGTTACAGGATAGTCATGAGGATGTAAATTACAGCACAGGGAATATAGTCAAGAATATTGTAATAACTATGTATGTTGTCAGATGGGTAGGAGATTTATTGGGATGATCACTTAGTAAGTTATATAATGTCTAATCACTGGTTTGTACACCTAAAATGAATATAACATTGTATGTAAACTATAATTGAAAAAGAAAAAATGATTTTTAAAGAAAGAATCAAGTGCCTGCTTTCCAAGTGCAGATTCTATCATGAATCATCTCTGTTGCCTTGGGAAGGCCTGGGTCCCCACCAGGCTACTGTTAAATTGGCTACACATCTGGATTTCCCCAGAAATACCCTAGTTTATACCTGCTGAACCTGTGTGACTGTAACTTGTGACCCCTTTCACTCTAAAATGTGTTCTAACTTGGATGATAAATTAGATAGTTCCCTATTGAAAATCCTAGAAAGTGAGGAGCATAAAAATATGCTTTTTAATCTTGGTTGCTCAGTAGAATGACTAGGATTATTTAAACCTCCAGTGTTCAGATCCTACCTTAAACCAACTAAATCAGAATATTTGCAAGGGTGGTACTGGACATTTGGTTCGAGTTTCCTAGGTGATTCTAATGTGCAGTCAAAGCTTTGGTCATGCCATTAGGTACTCTTGTCACTCAGCAGTATCACCACCACCACCACCTGGGAGCTTGTTCCAATGAGAAGATTCCTGTCCCATTTCAGACCTACTAAGCAAATCAGGATTTGCGTTTGTGTAAGATCCCCGGGAGATTCACATGCTCATTCAAGTTTGAGAAGCACTGCCCTAAGAGCCCTTGAGGCTAAGTGCTTCTAAATGACTTGGCCAATATCACTTGGCTTGTGAGAGTCAGAGCTCACTGGGAGCAGCTGGCTCCCTGTTTTATGTCACCTCAGTAGGTCCCCATGGTTTATGTTCTGGCTAACAGTGAGGGATGAAGCCTGATATAGGTTTGGAAGTGGGATGGGCGGCTAGGTGTAATGGAGGGATAACATAGGTGACTGACTCACAGCAACAGTGGTCATCTTAGCTGGCTTGACCATTTCTAGAAGCTTAGGGTACAAATAAGGACATGTCAGTTCTTAATATTTACATTATTGGTTCCAAGCTTTCTCTTGTCTAATTACTTGCCCATTGCCCATGCCCTCTCTTTTTTGTCCTAACCCTATCCTACCTGTTTTCAAAAACCCCAGGTTCTTACCACTCCGAGGGCATGAAGCCTGTGCTGAAGCATTCAGCCTGGGAGGCTGGAGAAACTGACCAGCCTCCCAGAGCCCAGCTGGAGGTCGTTTTCTCTCATGGGACTGACAGAAAGTCAGTCCTGCCCAATGTGTTCAGTCATTGCTGCAGCCAGAACCCTTGATGGTGCAGGGAATATCACAATCCCTAAGTATGACTCTTGGCCAGAGTGCCCTAGCTGGGGTTCTAGGTTTATAGAGATTAACTATAAACTCATAGAGTAGCTGACACTCCCTCTTGCCATAAGATGAGTTCCCCTTGGGGGTCCTTGGAATCTTTCCTGGTAACTGACTTCAGGTGACATTGTTTCCATCAATGTAAAGATTCATACCTCTCAACTTAAAGTTGAGACTCTTAAAGAGTCTCCATGGCTCTCGTGAAAATTTGCCTATCTGCTCCCTGGAGCTGTGTATACCAAGAAATGCAGAGGGGGGCAGAGAGATGTTACCAGCCACACAAAGGCCCTGGTGCACCTCTGGCAGAGCCATAGGGCCCACACCTTATATTCTTCAGAGGGAGCCCTGTTGTCTCCTTCTAGACAGATGCATTGCCAGCAGTTTTAAAAATCACCCCCTGCTCCAAAACGAAGTGTGGAGCACTCATTCCACAGTAGGCACAGCACTGGTCACACTATGGGCTTTATGTCTCTTCTCAAGGAGCTCCGGTGGTTGCCCATTTTACCCAGCACCAAACCAGCTGCCTAGGGCTAGGGGCCCCCAAGTAAATGGCTAGCTCTCATCCTGTCTGCCTCCTACCCCTGCACTCAACTCCAGACACACAGGCTCCTCAGACACACAGCCACCTCAGGGCTCTCGCCCAGGCAGTTCCCTCACTGCAGGCTCTTCCCCCACATGCCTGCAAGGCTTTGCCACAATACCTTCCTCTCAGCAAGACCTCCGCTAAAATTCTGTGTGAAAGTGCAGCCAGGACCCACACTGCCAGCCCCTCTCCATCGTCCAGACCCTCCTTGCCTCATCTATTTCTTGAATTGTACTTACGTTCAATCACTCTACGTAGTTTCTTCTTTATTCTATTCATTCTTCACTGTCTGTCTCTGTCATAGGATAGAGACTATTTCTCCATTTGCTCACTGGTAAGTCCCAGGGTCTAGTCTAGAGCAACCTCCTGCACATAGGAGGCCCTCAGTAAATATTCATGGAACTGTGGACAAAAAGGGGCCACATGCTAAACCTGACAGCTCAGGGAAGCCTGCATGGCGGCCTTGCAAACTCAGAGACCTAAAGTAACCACAAGGATGGTCTGAAATGAAAACTTTCTAATTAAAAGCAGTCTATGGTGGGTAGTCATGTCTTACGGCAGCATTTTTCCCTGACAAAGGTTAATTTTCACCTTAACTGAGCCTGTTTATTGCCTTTTTGCATCTACAATAGCCTATTGTTGGAATGTCAAAGTAATTTTCCTTTTTCCTGACCCCTCAAAGCACAGGCACCTCTTTGCAAAGACCACAAATCTCCTCATTTGAGTTAATTGTTGACTATTAACTATCCTGCACCCACCTAAGTAAAAGAAGTGTGCCCATCATTTCACTTTTTATCCAACCTTAGAGGTTCCCAGCTTTGCTTTCTCCCACCTCCCTAATCTATCACCAATGGATATCATGTAGCCCACATATGTCTCCTCTTTTGATTGTAATGTATAAAGCAGGGGCCAGAACTGCCATTCTGTGGAGCATTACCTCAATCCCTTGAGGTTCTGACTTCCCAGGAATTGTTGACAGTTTGGCTCAAATAAACTCACAAAAATTCTTCACAATTTTGAATGATTTCTTACATTAACATTACTTGGCACAGTTGATAGGATTCCAAAGGTGCTTCCCCAAGACTACCCTGAGGACCCAGACCAGGAGCTAGGATCCAGAAAAGGGCTCATTGAGCCTGCCAGTTCCCCACTCATTTGTTGAACTTGGGTAAGTGTCTCTTGGATCTTTGACCTTCCCTTGCTTTTGGTAGAGGGTCAGATTCTATTTGAGCTGTATTTTTAAATCCTCAAGGTGGAACTAAGGTTAAGGGTCAACAGAACCTAGGCTAAGGCGAGAAAGGAGGAAAAATGGATGGCTGGTTTTAACTCTGGCTTTTCTTTTTTTTTCTTTTCTTTTTAAAAAATTCATCTTTATTGTTGAAAGTATTCCAGATACCCCCTTTTTTTCTCCCATTGACCCCCTCCACTCCACATCTGCCCCACCCAAGCCCCGTGGGCCTTCACCACACTGTTGTCTGTATCCCTGGGTTACGCATATGTGCATGTAAGTTCTTTAATTAATCTCTCCCCATCCACTCCCCCACCCCCACCTTCCCTCTGAGATTCACCAGTCTGTTCCATGCTTCTTTGTCTTCAGATCTATTTTGTTCCTCTGTCTATTTTGTTTATTAGATTCCACATATGAGTGAGATCATGGAAAACTGGATCAGGAAGAATCAGAAAACCTGAAGAGGTTAATAACAACTGATGAAATTGAAGCAGCAATAAAAAAACTCCCAGCAAACAAAAGCCCTGGTCCAGGCTGCCTCACAGAGGAGCTTTCTAAATCTTTAAGTTGTGGGGTTACAACTAAAAATGTTTCTTGCTTTTTGAGGGAGGCCTGTAGTACTATGAACTTCCCTCTTAGGACTGCTTTCACTGTGTCCCATAGATTTTGTGTTGTTGTGTGTTCACTTTCATTTGTTTCCAGGGAGTTTTTGATTTCTTTCTTGATCTTATTGGTAACCCATTCATTGTTTAATAACATGTTATTTAGCCTCCATGTGTTTGAATGTTTTTGAGTGTTTTTACTGTAGTTGATTATAAATTCATGCCATTGTGATGTGAGATCCTTGATGTGATTTCAATCTTCTTGAACTTGTAGAAACTTGTTTTGTGTCCTAACCTGTGGTCTATTTTTGAGCATGACCCATATGCACTTGAGAGGAATGTATATTCTGCAGCTTTGGGGTGAATGTTCTATAAATATCAATTAAATCCCATCTGATTTGGTGTGTCATTTAGTCACTGTTTCTGTGTGGACTTTTTGTCTGAAGATCTGTCCAATGAAGTTAGTGGTCTGTTAAAGTCCACAACTATGACTTTATTGCTGTTGACCTCTCCCTTAAAGACCTTAAAGTTATTATTGATGGGTCCTTATTTATTGCCATTTTAATTTTTTATGCCTATGTTTCTCTCTCTTTCTATTCCTACTTCTAATTACAGCAGTCCCTTTAACATTTCCTGCAATGCTGGTCTGGTGGTGATAAAATCCTTTAGCCCTTTTTTTTTGTCTGGGAAGCTCTTTAGCTCACCATCTATTTTGAATCATAGCCTTGCTGGATAGAGTAGTCTTGGATTCAGGTCCTTGTTTTGCATTACCTTGACTACTTCCTGCCATTCCCTTCTGGCCTGTAGAGTTTCTGATTAGAAATCAGCTGACAGCCTTATGGGAGCTCCTTTGTAGGTAACAGATTGCTTTTCTCTTGCTGCCTTTAAGATTCTCTCTTTGGCTTGAATTTTTGGCATTTTAATTATGATGTGTCTGGGTATGGGCCTCTTTGGGTTCTTCTTTCTTGGGACTCTCTGTGCCTCCTGAACTTGTGTGACTTTTTCTTTCACCAGGTTAGGGAAGTTTTCTGCCATCATTTCTCCAAACAGATTCTCTAACCCTTGCTTACTTTCTTCCCTTCTGTTACTCCTATGATATGAATATTGTTCCTTTTCATGTTGTCCCACAGCTCCCTTAAACTGTCCTGTTTTTTAATTGCTTTTTCTATTTGGTTCTCTGATTGGGTGATTTTTTTCTACCCTGTCTTCTAATTCACTGATAAGATCCTCAGCTTCCTCTAACCTGCTGTTTATTTCTTCCAGTGTATTCTTTATTTCTGCTATGTCATTCTTCATTTATGACTGGTCATTTTTCATAGTTTCTATATCTTTTTTCATGCTGTTGAGCATCCTTACCATAGTATTCTGAACACAATATCTGATAGGTTGTTTATCTCCATTTCATTTAGCTTTTTTTTCTGGAGACTTCTTTTGTTCTTTCATTTGGGGCTTGTTGTTTTGTCTCCCTGTTTTGGCTGCCTATTTGGGTTTGTTTCTGTGTATTAGGTAGATCTGCTAGGATTCTCAGTCTTTTTGGATGGTCTGGTGCAGGCCAATGTCAGACGCTGTTTGTGACTGACCTTGAGTACCCTGTTTGGAGCTATCAACAACCCATGGCTTGAGGTTTTCTCTGCTGGGGCTGGGTGCACTTGGACAGGACCAAGATGCACACTAAAGTCTGCTTTCCCAAGGCCTGGGTCCAGAAGCAGATCAGGCAAAGACTCAAAGCACTCTGAGCTCTGCCTCTGCCTGCAGGGTGATTAATCTGATTCTCTTAATGAGCCTCAGGCTGTAGAAACTCCACAGGGTGAGGTGAGAGGTTTTCCAGCAGTGTGGGCAGTTGTTCTGCCCCTCCCCCAGGCAAAAGATGCTTGGATGGTAAATTTCTACCTCTGCAGTATGGGGGAAATGACTCAGCACAGGAATCCAGAGGAATGCCCTCTGAGTTCTCTCTTGAGAGCCCATAACCATAGATTCTCCTCATACAGCTCCAGTCCACTCTGCCCTCCCTCTGCTTGAGCCCAAAACTTTGTGAGTTGGCCTTTTAAGAAAGTGCCTGCATTTCTAGCTGTCTCTCCCTGGCAGACAGAAACCTTGCTGCTTTTCACAGCCAGATGTTATGTGGGCACCTTTCTCAGTTCTGGTCTCTGGGCTGGGGAGCCCAGCCTGGGGTTCAGGCCCCAGAGTCCTCAGTGGGAATCCCCCACAGCTGAGATCTCCCTCAGGACCTTCAGCTGCTGCCTGTGGGAGCCCAGCACCCTCTAGGGCCTCCACACTTCCTACCAGTCTCTGTGTGGTGATGAGGGTGCTCTCCAGCTTGTCTGCAGTTGATTATTCAGGATGGTTTTTCTCTATTTTAGTTGTAAATCCAGTTTGGTGCTGGGGAGCGTCAGGGTAGCTTTCACTGCACCCACCGCCATCTTGGATCCTCCGAACTCTGGCTTTTCAACTGGAATTGTTTTCTGAGAATCTGAGCAAAAACCTTCACTGTATAAATGAGAGCTAATTTGTTCAGTTCTGAAGTCCTAGTAAATTTGCTCAGACTTTACAGATATCAAAAAATAAACTAAAAATTAATATGGGAAATTGTGCCTCTAAAGCTGGAAACTCCCAGACCCCAGCCCTCATGAATACTCCTGATAGGAAGTCTTTACCTGCAAGTACTTTACAGAAATGGAAAAATTTAACTAGAAAATATCAGCTTAAAAATGCCCAAAATGCATTTCTTTGGGTACCTAAATTAATATTTTGCATGCATTAATTAGAAGAAAAAAAGCCGGTTCTAAAATTAAACTCTGTGAATGATCTGTTGTGCACACTAGTAAATATTACATGTAAGAGTGTCTCTGGTAATTGTTTTGTGTCTCTTTGTTGTTTGGTTAAATTTGTTTAAAGATGGGGGCATATCCCACTTTCCTGCTGGCTCCAGCTGCTTTTGGTGGGCTGGACCCATGCATTGGGGGCGGGCAGGGGGGCGGCAGCAGGAACTTCCCAGCCCAGCGGTTTTATGAACACGGGGAATCCTTTGCTGTTGTGCTGGGTTAGTGTGAGATAAGAGTTCTAAGGCTAATGTCCCTGTCCCTTCTTTTGAGAGAACTTTTTTATTTACTTTAGGGGTTGTTTCGTTTCTGTTTTGAAATAGGATAAGATATCCTCTTATGTGTAAGAATTCATGTTACTACATTCTACTCAGAAAGAAAATGTGTAAAATCTTAAACTCCCCAAGTGTTTCTCCCAGAAGGGCCGGAGCTGCAGAAATGCCCTCAGGCAGGAAGACGAAGCAGGGGCCATGCTTACACTGTAAAGGAAAAAAAGGTACTTTCACATCACCACCTAGGCCCAGGAATTACAAAATTTGCCAAGAAAATGCCTTGGGAAATGGTAATTGGCTCTAAAATCTCATGAAGTTGTTAAGACATAATAAATAGATATTAACTAAAATGAAGGGGTTTTGATAAAGTTTTTCAGTAATAATTATATATATATATATATATATATATATATATATATATATATATAATAGTAACTTAAACTTTGGAGTTTTGCTGGGTTAAATAATAAAAATTATTAAATATCTAAGTATTTTGAAATAACAGGATACTGAAATATTAGTTAATCTGAGTTGCCTACTCTTGGCTTCTTATTACAGAGAATCTAGAGGATGGATTTGAATCTGTTAATGAATATGTCTTGTATTTTATTTAAAATATATCTTAAAAATTGTGAATGTATTGCTAATCTAAGGAATACTAATTATTTACTTGTCACCTAAAAATTAAAGTTTCTAAGAGTTAAGAATTCTAACTAATTGGAAAGAAATTGTATGGTTTTGGTAAAGAAGGCATGAGATATGGAGATGCATTTTGAAGGGAAAAAAATGAAAGTGACTTGTTCTAGAGCTGGTTATTTCTGAATGGGTAAGAAAGTATGTGAAAATTGTAGAAAGGTTTGTAAAATGTTGTGAAGGTTATAAAAATTGGTAACAGTTTTAAGTTTGTAAAAAAATTCTTGCATCTTCTCTACAAAAAGTAATAATTCAAATTATGTATATGGTCTTTATATGTATTTAACCTTCATGTGTATGGTTTTTATATATTTGTCTATGTATTATATGTGGTGTGTATTCTGCCTCCAGATGACATTACTAAGGGGTGGTATTTTATTGGCCTAAAAGGATTAAATACTTAACATAAATTAAGCAGAATTCTGTGGTCTGGACAAAATATTTAATACTAAAACCTGTTTAAGTTTGATTAATGTCTTTTAGAGTTATTACCATAAAATAATGTGTTTTTTTTTACCTGGATTAACAAAGAGTTTATGATATAATCTTTTGGTTAAGTATATTTGACAACTTTCCCAAAGTTTAAATTTTAGGAGACCTTTTAACCAAGAGATGACTTGGAGTCATTCCAATGGGCCCTGAAGGGTCTCAAGGGTTTCTTCTCTCTTCTTATAAAAGAAACATTCTTTTTAAAAAACTAATTAGGCCTATTTAATATACTTGAAATTACCTGGGAAGCTTTGTCAAATAAAAATTAATAACTATGTTCTATTTGTATACATATATTTTATTAAAATGGGTGTTCTAGAAATTTCAGTCTGCTCTAGAAAGGAATTTGCAGATTCAGAGCCAAGTTCAAACTCTCAGGGGTGGCAGGTGTCCAGTTAGTGACACTGGGAAAGCCAAGAGTGATGGTTCCATGTGGGGGCATCCAGCAGTGGTACTTCAGACACTGGGAGTTTATGAATTATTTCCAATGCTCAATACACACATCCAATGAACCATGTACAACGTTTTAAAATCTTATGTATTTGTTCTTTATGTGTAGAAATTGTATATTGAACCTAAATATATATAGACTTTATATTCTCTATATCTTTTTACAGTAATTATTATTTACCAAGAAATTGTTGTCTTGGGATGTTATATCTTGTAGAAGAGCAAAGTTTTTATCAATTGCATTATAATCAAATCTCTAACCATGCCACTTTAAGTTTTATAATTTATATAGGCAGTAATTGTTTTACTCTGATGCATTTGCAAATATATTCCATCTTTAGAAAATCCATGAAAAGAACTCTGACTTTCTCTAATTATAGGCTTCTAACAGGTCATATCTTTGAACTGGATGAAGATTTATAGAACTCTAAGGAGTAACTGAATTAATAAAAATACTGGCAAATAATCAGGATAAACAAAAAATTGGTTATAGGACTAAATGAACTGAGGATGATTATTGTTCTTATGACTCTGTTTAAAATATTGCTGATTTTTAAATCTTTTTGTTATCCAAATATAAGAAAAACCAAAAGCCCAAAAGCAGACATTCTGTATTATTATCAACGACTCATTAACAAGGTCACAGGAACTAATAAATTAGTAACATTCATTTCACGGTACTCCCAGGAGACAAAGACTCCAAAGACCATAACTTACAACCAGGAGATTTTTATCCATTGGGAAAGACATTAATTAAAGACTCACTCTAACAGTGTTAAAAAAGGCCTTATCTAATCAGGTGCCTAACCACAAATGGACATCGGCCACTGGCTCTGAAACTCATCTGCAGTGGAGATCAAAGACTTTTGAAGGACGGGAAGCCACCGACCACAGAGGCAGACAGCTATCCCAAGACGTCAGCAAGGCCTGTATGCTGACCAATTAATGCTGCTCAAACCTTGTTCTTATGTCATTTAATTGTTGTTGATTGAATGTATATAAAATGATTTTATATTGTTGTTCTTTATGGTTTCCTAGTAGAAACAGTATGTGTCTCCCCAGGCCCCTTCTTTATTAGAGATGAAAACTTTAACTTGGGCACCTGCTAATCTTTCCCACCTGCCAGACAATAATGTTCTGATTATCAGGTAGGATGATGAAGTTAATCCCTTGTTGGCCACACTTTGGTCGTCTACTATCAACATAAGCTTAGGTCAGCTAATGAGGAACATCATTCGCTAGAAAAAGACTATCTAAAATAGGTTATATAAAGGGAATGCTGTTTCAAGAAGGAAAAGGGTGGGAAGCAGAATGGAAAGTCAATGAAGCCTTAGCTCAGTGGGTAGAACAGACTCAGACCACAGACACGCCTGCACAAGCCAACACTGGGACCGTGCCTGCGCCTAACACAACGGGCCTACTGTCTGTGCTAATGCAACTGGAAACCGAAGTAGCCATGAAACAATGGCCAACTATAATGGGGGCCGAAGCCCAGGCCAGACACTTATGGGACTCATATGGTTCCCCTGGAATTTGGAAAATTTTGGATGGGAAATGCGATCTACAACATTGTGTCTTAAAAGCCCAGGCACACCAGTTAGATCCTAAACTTAAATTCCTAGTAGTTCAACTGGCTGGCATAAGGACCATCTTCAATAATACTAGAATGTTTCCAATGGGAAGTAGAGGGTCCATATTTAAAAATAAGAAACAATGGGAAACCATCTACTATCTGATTGTGAAAATCAAAAAGGTGAATGGTTATGCCCCTAATATATATAGAATTCACCCAATCCTGGCCTATTGTATCTACCCCAACAAATAACAATATGTGGTATATAGGAAAGGGGAGTTTTTGTTAGAAAGGGTTATGAATCCTTCTGTTACACTAAGTGATTTTTATTCAAATGACACCAGGTTTACATTAAATACTACTGGACTATGGTGTAATACTGAAATTGTAGGCAGAATAACTTGCATGAGGTTAATAAGACCTATGATAGTATTGATACTGAAAATCCAGTGTACTGGGAGATTGGACTTAATCTTCCCCGTGAAGTCATTTCTATGGACACTAACTGGCCAGAAGAAATATTAAACCTAATTGGTATTACTGGTTTAATATTGTTTCTTTTGTTCCTGGTATGTAAATGTTATACTAGATGCAAAAAAGCAAAACTTAAGACAAGCAGCAAAAAGACTCTAATCATGGTAACGCAAAAATTAGAAACTATCCAGAATATTTTTAACAAGGACATATAGGATCTGACTACCTCCATTTACCTGCCTTTCTATTTTGAATAATAATAATAATTCGACTTTGAATGCAGTCTAAGGTTATGGTCTTGCCCCATTCCCAGTAGTCCACCCTGTTCAGCAAAACAAATGCTTACCCTGAGACTTCCTAGGAATGAGCCTTCCTAGCACCATGGGACCTTATTATCTGACCAAAGGGTTGGTCATCAATGCATCCTTTGGATTGATTAATGACCAAAAGGGGACCATGTGGACAAAAAGGGGCCACATGCTAAACCTGACAAGCTCAGGTAAGGCCTGCATGGCGGCCTTGCAAACTCAGAGACCTAAAGTAACCACAAGGATGGTCTGAAATGAAAGCTTTTCTAACTAAAAGCAGTCTATGGTGGGTAGTCATGTCTTAAGGCAGCATTTTTCCCTGACAAAGGTTAATTTTCACCTTAACTGAGCCTCTCTATTGTCTTTTTGCATCTATGATAGCCTATTGTTGGAATGTCAAAGTAATTTTCCTTTTTCCAGACCCCTCAAAGCACAGGCACTGCTCTGCAGAGACCACAAATCTCTTCATTGTTATTGAGTTAATTGTTGACTGTTAACTATCCTGCACCCACCTAAGTAAAAGAAGTGTGGGTCTGTTATTTTACTTTTTATCCAGTCCCAGAGGTTTCCCCGCTTTGCTTTCTCTCACCTTCCCAGTCTATCACCAATGGATTTCATGTAGCCCACATAAGTCTCCTCTTTTGATTGTAATGTATAAAGCAGGGGCCAGAACTGCCGTTCTGTGGAGCATTACCTCAATCCCTTGAGGTTTTGGCTTCCCAGGAATTGTTGACAGTTTGGCTCAAATAAACTCACAAAAGTTCTTCATAGGTTTGAGTGATTTCTTACATTAACAGAATGAATGAAGGAACGAATGAGTGAATGAAATTTCAAAACCCTTGGAGGTAGGTAGACTTATAACACCCATTTCACAGACAAGAAAATTAAAACACAGAAAGGTTGAGTGACTTGCTGGGGGTCGTGGAGGGGCCAGTCACTTGCACAGGCCACAAGGACTGCAGAACCCATCCATCACTGGTTCATGCAGAGGACCCCAGAGCAAGCAAAATATGGGCACTTAGGATGTGTCCAGGGAGCAGAAATTAAATTAAATTTTGTTGTTTTTTTTGGGGGGGGGGTGGCGAGCAGGAAGGTGAAGGTAGAAGAAGTAGAGTGAGATGAGAGGATGCAAGAGGACTTTGTTTCCCTAAAATGTTGGGTAGACTTCCTAATTCTGTCCTTAAAATCAGATCTGGGGTTGTACCTAAGCTGCTGGAGAAAGGCCAGGCTGACCCTAACCCTCTGGGGACTGCCCTGCATGTTGGATGGAGATGCTGTCACCTCAGGTAAGCCACCAGGAAATATACCAAGATGCAGCCAACCATTGGAACACAGGGGGTGTTAAACAAGAAGCCTGAGGGGGGGGAGGGAGAGAGAGAAAGGGGACACAAAGAAAGAAACTAAAAAAGAAAAACAAATAAAAATAAAAAGAGAAACAATAAGCTTTTGTGATTACTCTCGAGTCTATGTGTCAAGCTGGGCACGTGTGCTCTCTGGGCTGAGCTCCCTGGGCTCCCCTGGGCTCAGGCGTCTGCGGCCAGTGGCGAGTGGCCTGGGCTGCCTGGCTGGTGGTGGTCTCGGTCGAGTGGGGCTTGTGGGCTGTCGGATGGGGCACTGGAGGGCTCCGGCGTGGCGTCTCGCCATCGAGCTGCTAGCTCGGGCTTGTTCTCACAAGAGCAGCACCGTTCCCAGAAAGCCTGCGCTAGTGCAAAGGCAGCCACAGCCGAGCAGCTGCAGATCATTGTTTGGGGCCAGCACAGGCCCAAGGGGTGGGGAAATAGGACGTGCTACAGGGAAAGGGACATTGTGGTCATTTTTGAAAAACAATTTACAGATTGGCTTAAGGTCACAGAAATGCACAGTATAAAGCATTAAGGCCAAGTAATAGATCAGTCATGAGGATTTAAGGAGAGGAGGAGGGAGAGGAAGAGGTTTCTATGCCAGAAAATTAGTTCGTTCAGTCTTTTAGTTTATTCAGCGAGCATCCCCTGCTGGCCAGGCACTGTGCTGCCCTGGGCAGGAAACCAGGGACAGGCCTGGGACCAGCCGCTCTAGGGCTTGTACTTTAGAGCAGGAGATAGACAAGGACACCCTTCACTTCACCACGACCAGTGCCGTGTCAGGTCGCCTACTGTGAGACTCCCCGGAGGGGCACCCAGCAGCTTCGGGTGGGGGAAGGAACCAGGGGTGCCTTCAGGGAGTGAACTGAAGCAAGATTCAGGACACTGAACATGCTGACAAGGGACGGGAAGAGAGGAGTGTTCAAGCCAGGGGAACAGCATGTGCAGAATTCCAGGGACAAGAGAGGCTGTGCCTTGGTGGCCAGCGGGGAAGGAAGATGGACTTGAGAGAGGCAGATGGAGACACATGCAAGACAAGCTAAGGAGCTGGGACTTCACATGGAAAGATTTTTAATTAGTAGAGTTAACAAGATGGGACTGGCATGTTAGAAAAGCCCCTTGCCCTGTTAGTGTGAAGACCAAATTTTTTTGAGTTGAGGTGTGTGGAGGAACAGGGTAAAATGAGATTCAGGAAGCCCAGTTAGGCTATTTGAGCAATCCAAGCATGAAATGAGAGAGGGGCAGATTAGAGGGAGGTTTCAAACAGAAAATCTCCAGGAAGGGTAATTGCCACAAAGAGACAGAAGATTTTAGAATTGTGTCTGGGATTTCTGACTTCAGCCAGATGGAAGATGGCACTACTATCAGAGAAGCTTGGCTACAGGGACTCCCCTTAATTTAGCACAGAACCTGGTTCTAATCTCCCAGTTACAAAAAGAAAGAGAAACTGAGGTAAATGACTCATCTCGGTCTCCCAACAGGAAGCCCATGCGTGCATCACAAAAACCTAACTTCCTGTAACGTCGACGAAGGAACCTGTAGAGGGGATCTCCATGGAAAGGACCAGGAACCCAGCACAGACAGGTCTCTCGCAGTGGTCTTATAAAAGATGCAGAAATGTTCTCCACTGGCCTGTTCTGCGTATTCTTCTCTGAGGAGACCCAAGAATAAGATTTTTTAAAAAATATTATTTTATTGTTGAGAGTATTACAGATGTCCCCAATTTCCCCTCTTTGCCCCCCTCCACCCGGCTCCCACCCCAACCCAGACCACCACATTATTGCCTGTGTTCATGGGTTGTGCATATATGCATATAAGTCCTTTGGTTAATCTCTTCCCATCCCCTTCTCCCCTTCCCTCTGAGATTCTTCAGTCTATTCCATGCTTCTATGTCTCTGGACCTATTTTGTTTGTCAGATTATTTTGTTCACTAGATTCCACATATGAATGAGATCATGTGATACTTGTCTTTCTCTCCCTGGCTTATTTCACTCAGCACAATACTCTCCGGTTTCATCCATGCTGTCCCAAAGGGTAAGAGACCCTTCTTTACAGCTGCGTCGTATTCCATGGTGTGAATGTCCCACAGCTTTCTATCCACTCACCTACTGCACCTGGGCTGTTTCCAGATCTTAGCTATTGTAAACTGTGCTGCTATGAACATAGGGGTGCATATATTCTTTCTGATTAGTGTTTCAGGATTCTTAGGATATATTCCCAGAAGTGGGATCACTGGATCAAAAGGCAGCTCCATTTTTAATTTTTTGAGGAAACTCCACACTGTTTTCCATAGTGGCTGCCCCAGTCTGCATTCCCACCAGCAGTGTGCTAGGGTCTCCCCTTTCCCCACACCCTCGCCAGCACATGTCCTTTGTTGATTTGTTGATGGAGCCATTCTGACAGGTGTGAGGTGAGACCTCAGTGTGGTGTTAATTTTCTTTTTTTTTCTTCTTTTTTTCCCTTCTTTTTAAAATTATTTATTTATTTATTTAAAATATATCTTTATTGATTTCAGAGAGAGGAAAGGAGAGGGAGAGAGAGCTAGAAATATCAATGATGAGAGAGTCATTGATGGGCTGCAGCCCACAACCCGGGCATGTGCCCTGAATGGGAATCGAACCCCAATCGCCTGGATCCTAAGTTGATGCTCAACCTCTGAGCCACACCTGGCCTGACTTTTTTTTTTTTTTTTAAATATATCTTTATTGATTTCAGAGCTAGGAAAAGAAAGGGAGAGGGAGAGATAGAAACATCAATGATGAGAGAGTCATTGATCAGCCGCCTCCTTCACATCTCCGACTGGGGATCAAGTCTGCAACCCGGGCATGTGCCCCGACCGGGAATCGAACCCTGATCGCCAGGATCCTAGGTCGATGCTCAACCGCTGAGCCACACCTGGCCAGGCTGTTGTTTTAATTTTCATCTCTCTGATGATTAGTGACATTGAGCATTTTTTCACATGTCTCTTGGCATCTGTCTGTCCTCTTTGGAGAAGTGTCTGTTTAGGTCCTTTGCCCATTTTTTAATTGGATTGTTTGTCTTCCTTTTGTTAAGTTGTATGAGTTCCTTATATATTTTGGATATTAACCCCTTATCAGATGTATCATTGGTAAATATGTTCTCCCATACAGCGGGTTCCCTTTGCATTTTGTTGATGGTTTCTTTTGCTGTGCAGAAGCTTTTCAGTTTGATGTAGTCTCATTTGTTTGTTTTCTCCTTTGTGTCTCTTGCCCTAGGAGGTGTATTGGCAAAGATATTGCTGTGAAAGATGTCTGAGATGTTGCTGCCTACATTTTCTTCTAGGATTTTTATGGTTTCATGTTTTACATTTAAGTCTTTTATCCATTTTGAGTTCATTCTTGTGTGTGGTGTAAATTGGTGATCTAGTTTCATTTTTATTTTTATTTTTTGCATGTAAGGAGTAAGGTATTAAGTTACAGCAGTGTAGAGTCATTTGTGTGAAAAAAGTCAGTGAATGTTCTCTAGGTATCTTACTTGCTAAAGAGCTTTGAGCTTTTGGCATCTAGAGAAATGAGGGATTGGGTACAAATAGAAGCAACTTGAACTAAATAATACATTTTATTTTATAAACTTGAAACTAAGAGTTCATGATCTTAATGTACAAATTAGTTCCCTAGGATAACTTTAAAGGAAAAAATACAGAAGCCCCAATTTCAGCAAATATCATTAGCAACCCAATAAAGTAACTTAGAATTTCATTTTAAAATGTTGAAGCAATTAGAATCCATTGTGGGTATTTTTAAATTACATTTTTTCTGATTATTAAAGTAACTCAGGTTTATTATAGAAAATCTGGAAAGTTCAGAGAAGTAGACACAATAAAAGCCACCTTAAATCTCAGCACAGATGACAACCGTGTTAGTATTGTGGTGCATATATCTTTTCAATTGTTTTTCTGGGCCTACATGTAAGTAAATATTTTTCTTTTTAAAAGTTTGGGATAAGGCTGAATAAACTGTTTTATATCCTATTTTTTCACTCACATTTGCCAGTGACAAATAGAGGCCTTCAGTGTTCCAATGACCTCTCAGTTTTTCAAAACATGTCTTTTGTTCAGGTGCCAGCTTTAGTGTGCTGCTCTGCTGGTGCTCACCGGCTTTCTGAGAAACAGAAGAGAGGCTGGTGGACTTCACTTATTCATGCCAGGTACTGAACTGTGTCATTTATAACAGAGACCTGAAATTCTGTCTGGCATAGAAATGTGCTGGTGCCCTGTGGTTACAGAGAGCGCGAGAATAAGTTGCCACCACGAGGCCCCTCCTGATCAGACTGTGCTCTGCCACCTCTCTTGGAGAGCTCTCTGAGGGAGAATTTCCTGTGATCCCGTTCTCCATTTCTCTTCCCTGCAGTGATGTTGGGTGGAAAAATGACCACAATACTTTACTTACTACTTCTCCCATTTCCTTACTCTTAAACCAGGGCTTGTGATTTGCTTTGACCCACGGAAGTGACAGATGTGCCTGTGTGTCAGATTAGAGCTATGACAAAACAGGCTGGCAACTTCTACTGTTGTTGCTACTTTCTCAACAGAGAAACGAGCCTGGGCTAGCCCGTTGGGTGATAAGAAGTCACATGGAGAGTGGCCATGCATTCCACCCAAACCAGTATAAACTAGCAGCCCCAGCTGATCATGGTGAGCCCAGTTGAAATCAGCCAAGTGCAGCCCAGACCAGAACTGAAATTGATGACTAAGCAAAATTGAGAGCTAAATAAATAGTTGCTTTGAGTTAGTAAGCTTTGAGGTAGTTTGTTACACACAAAAAAACCCAACTGACATAGTCACGGAGCATATTTGAAATAGATTTAAGCTCATCTAAGGCTTCAAATGTTACACTGATGAGACTTGATAAGCCCATAAAGGCAGGTGCCACATCTGTTTTGATCACCATGGTAGCTCTGTGTCTAGCACAGTGCTGGGTACATAGTCAGATGGTACATAAATGATAATGGCATATATTGAGTGCTTACTATGTACCTGGCACTATGCTCCATGCTTTCATGTTGATTATGTTATTTTGTGATAAACAGAATGTTTCCAACCCCATTCCATTCCCCCAACTCAAACCTCCCCAAAATGTCTGCATCCTAATCCTCAGAACCTGTGGGTATGTTACCTTACATAGCAAAGAAGCTTTGAAGATATAATTGAGTTAAGGATCTTGAAATGGAGAAATTATTCTGGATTATCTGGATGAGTCCCAAGTAATTTCAAGGACCTTAAAATAGTGAGGCAGGAGGGTCAAAGTCAGAGAAAGGAGGCCCTAGCTCGTGGGGCTTAGTGGTTAGAGCATCAGCCCATTCACCAAAGGATCATGGGTTCAATTCTTGGTCAAGGGCACGTACCTGGGTTGCAGGTTCAACCCCTAGCCCATGTTGAGGCTCGTTCAGGAGGCAACTAATCCATGTGTTCCTCTCTCCCTCTCTCCCTCCCACTCTCTCTAAAAAGCAATGGAAAAAAATATCCTTGTTAAGGATTAACAAAAACGAAAGCAAACAAACAAAGTCAGAGAAAGGAGATATGACTATGGAACCGGAGGTTGAAGGAAGCACCTTAGGGATGGAGGAAGGGGCCACGAGTCAAGAAATGCAGCGGCCTCCAGAAGTTGGAAGGGCAGAGAAATGGGCCCTCCCCTGACACCTGCAGAAGAAATGCAACCTGCAGATACTTTGATCTCAGCCTTCAGATCTTTAGAACTTTAGAAGAATAAATGTGTGTTATTTTAAACCATTAAGTTTGTGTTTTGTTACAGCAGCAACAGGAAACTCTTACAGATTTAATTCTCACAATACCTTATAAAGTAAGCACTGTTGTCATCATTTCCATTTGACATAGGAGGAAACTGAAGCTCAGACAGGTTAAGTAATTTACCCAGTTGCTAAGTGGCAGAACTGGATCAAGCCTGGTCTCCTAAGATTTACCCTGCAGAGCTGCAACAGCGCACTGGTTCTGCCCCCTAATGCAGGCTGATGATTAATGCAACCCCTGAGTTATTTTACAGAGACAGCACTGCGCATGTGCCAGCCATCCTCAAGAACTTCCAATCCCTGGAACTCACAGAACAGAGCCCTTCATGAAGCAAGAGTTCCTTCAATAAGGAAGGCCAGATGCCTAGACTGAGTAGACAAATATAGACTGACCCATCAAACCCTGCCAGGTTGGGATTCCTTTGTGCTCTCTCTGGTCCTTGACTTTATTCCATAATTGGCCAAGTTTCAAAACCCTCCCATTGAAACTTACTCTGCCAGCACCGCCTCATGACACCTAGTCTCCCTGACCCTTAAAACTTGTCCAGATCCCAGATCCGGGAGACAGATTTCAGTGGTGCCTCCTGTCTCCCGCAGTTTGACTCAGCAATAAAGACCTTCTCTTTTCCCAAAAACCAATGGCATGGTTTTGGCTCCTATTGTGTCAGGCAGTAGGCCCTTGCTTGGTAACAGAGCCTCCCAGTGGGACAGGGAAAGAGCACTGGAAGCGGAGTCTATACAGGAAGCACCTCTATAAAAAATGAAAACCGAGACTTGGATCAGGTGACTTCAGAACACCCTTTCCTCTTCAGATTTTCCATGACCTTTAACCACTGAATCAACATACTTTGGTGTCAGGTTCACAACTCCTAAGAGGACCAGACAGGATTCAGAGGGCTCAGTCATGCCTGGAGAAGGGGTCAGAAGAAATCTCTAGAAATACAGTGTGGACTACATCAAACTAGGACTTTTGAGAAATATGAGGTTGTCGAAATTCTCATCACAGCCCCCTGAAATCCATAGAGTGAGCACTGCAGCGGCCCTCTCACTGTCCATGCACCAGCCCAGTGTGTGGCAGCCCATGGCTGGCCTGGACCAGCCCCAGCCCCAGCCCCAGCCCCAGCCCCAGCCCCAGGACCAGCTGTGACTGGCCCAGCCCCTTAGTGTAATCTCATCTCCCCCACCTCAGTGGTTGATGCAGTTACTGATTAGTGTGATAACCAGGACTTTTGTTCACTTATTGAAGAATGAAAATCTCTCTCTTGCTCTAGAGAGCGTAGGATACAGGTTTGAGGCCTGAGGCTGCTCTGGCCACTTTGCTGCAATGAGGAAGCCAGTCTGAGGACAAAGCCAGCACCCAGAGAAGGGCAGAGCTGAGAAAATTACAGAGAAACCAAGCCAGATCCTTCGCTAAACTATTCCCAGTCTAACCTACCTCTGGAATTTAAGTTATAAAACCTAATAAACTCCCTTTGTGGGTTAAGATAGTTTTGGGTTTTTGGTTTTTCATTTTGGCGTGTTTTAAAGCGAAACTATCCTAACAGACACTAATCAGTCACTCCTAAGCTACCTCTGTAAAAGGGCAGCCCGGCCATCTTCATATAACAGCTTCCTGGGAGAACCTTTTGCTCTTAGTCATCTCTTTCCTCACATCTGTCACCTTCCCTGTAATCAACCCCAGTTCCCTGTGTCCTTAATACCTTGAGTCTGGTCAGCACACATTTCTTTGCTTTCTGCTCTACCACTGATGTTCATTTTTGACTTGAATTTCTTTATCACAAATCCCGGCTGGTCTGATATGCCAATCTCAGCTCAGCTTGAAGCCTCTGCCTAGACCCCACACATTGGTGGTCAGAACCTCTGGGCCCAATTTGTCTCTCAAATGAGGACTGGAAAGGCCTGGCATTCCCACTATGTGAACCCTCTGAGTGATGAAATGGCCCCAGGATAGAGGATACTGCTCACTGGGGAAGTGTCAAGTAGGCCAGAGTCTTGAAGGGAGCCACCTGCCCTCCCGGACATCAGCAGACAACGGCTAGACTGGCTAGGACTTAGGGAGCTATGAAAGGCAGCCCCGCCTAGGGAGAGAGCCAGGGAGCAAAAAGTAAAGGGATCTGGGTTCTAGTCTCAGTGCTTCCACCGAGGGGCTATGAAATCTCGTCCAGTTTACTTAACTTCTCCGGGCCTTGTTTTAGGAACTTTGAGCCTGGTACTCAGGTAGGAATTTCAGGGATCCAAAATTTTCTAATGAGAGTGTTCGTAGTTTTTCATTATATTATCAAAGGGGTATCTGAGAACGACAGGCCTATGTATGTAACGGCCCTTCCAGCCTGGCAGTCTGCGATTCCAACTGAATTGCTACAGTGGAATCCCCCTAAGGTCACATTCAAAGGCAAGATCACACTCATAAGGTGCAGATCATGGAAGTCAAAGCACCCCAAGCTCTTCAATTGTATGTAAAATTCAAAATTGTATATAAGTTCAGATTGCATATACTATCCTGCAGAGGAATTCTTAGGCACACTAACACTGGGAACCACTGGGCTAGACGTGAGAACCAAGCGAGAAGTTTGATAGGGGGTGTGGAGGGTGTCCTGGGCAGAAGGCAGAGTGGGAACATAGATGAGATGTGGATGTGGGCAGCCGGGGACTGGGGACATCCTGTGTGTGCCGAGAGGCAAAGTGTTGGGAGACGAGCCTGGGAGAAGGGTGGAGCTGAGCGCTCAAGACTTTGCGGACTTTGTAAAGGACTCAGCTCCCATGCGGGAAGGAGGGCGAAGGGGACACACAGCCTGGACATCCAGCAACTCCCGAGGGCACACATGGCTCTGGGCCTCCTAGAAAGACTGCCAGTTGCACCTTGATGGCTTGGGGACAGTGCCTACACAGTTCCCTTAGTTCTGCCCAGAGGATTGGCTGGAGAAACAGAAAGCCTCCGGCTGCAGGTAGGCTTGCTCACCCAGGAGTGGCTTGTTGGGTTAACAGTACAGCTTTGTGAGAAATCTATGGAAACTCTTTTTGCTCATGCATTTCTTCCCTATTGCTGCACAGCAAAGAATCATAAACCTTAGAGGTTTTAGACAACAAACTGTCTCACTGTTTTTCTGGATTAGGAGCTTGGCTGCTGCTTAGCTGAGTGGCTCTGGCTCAGGGTCTCTCCTGAGGACACAGCCAAGGTGTCCGCTGGGCTGCGTGGCCTGAAGGCTTGGCTGGCCTCCCGGTGGCTCACTCACTGGCTGTTGGCAGGAAGCCTCCTTTCCTACCCACATGGGCTCCCCATAGAGTCGCTTGAGTGTCCTCAGGACATGGCATCTGGCCTCCCTCAGAGCACGCGATTCAAGGGAGAGCAAGGAGGATCCAAAATGCCTTTCATGCCCTAATCTAGGGTGTCACACTTGGTCATGTCCTCCACACTGTATTCATTGTAAGCGGGGCTTTAAGTCCAGCTCACACTTAAGGGGAAGAATTAGGCTTCACCTTTTGAAGGGAGGAATATTAAAGGCTATTGGACATATTTTAAACCACCTTAACCCAATCTAGAATAGTGATTTTAAGAATGTTCTTAGGTGTTACAGCCCAGGTGGGAATAATATTTCTAAGTTAATTGCTCATAGATTTCAGTGTGCATATGAATCACGTGGGTGCTTGTTAAGACTCAAGATTCCTGCCCTGGCCCGTGTTGCTCAGTGGTTAGAGCACTGGCCTGCACATCGCAGGGTCATGGGTCCAATTCCTGGTCAAGGGCATGTACCTCAGTTGCAGGTTTAATCCCTGGTCCCCACTGGGGCTCGTGTGGGAGACAGCCAATCTATGTGTCTCTCTCACATCAGTGTTTCTCTTTCTCTTTCTCTCTCCCTTCCACTCTCTAAAAAGCAAGGGAAAAAAGATCCTCTGGTAAGGATTAAAAATAAGATTAAAGATTCCTATACCCACCTCATGATGGTTTATATTAGGAGCTCTGGAGTAGGGCCCAGAAAATGACATTTTCAGATAAGCCCTACAGTCATTCTAATGCAAGTGAGTGGGGTCCAGGAATCTGCATTGAACAAGTTCCTGAAGCTGTTCTGATACTGGTAATCTGTAAAATTGCTGCCATTGGAGTTGGCAACAGTTACCCACTGAAACAGCAGTGTCGGAAACTCCAGCACTGTCGGGGATGGCCACACGATCATCTGGTCAAGGGCTAAGCAGATGTGGAGGAGCACTTGGGCACTCTCTGTGCACATACATGCCCGTGACAGACAAGCTCCGTGACCGCAGCAGTTTCCTTGCTCCTGGACAGAGTCCCACCCTTGTCGTTCAGAGTTGGCATGAGATGAGGCTGTGTGCCATCCTTGATCGGAGGCCGCCAGTCCAGGACACTGGTGTGGAAAAACCTGGCAAGAAAGACTTCTCCAGCTTGTACCGAGAGGAGCTGAGCATAGCTATGATTTACTCCATAACTGAACGGGACAAGGGATGGGAGGGGCCTGGGCCAGCACTTAGCCTGGGGCCTGTGGTCTGACTCCAACACTAGAACTTGAGAAAGGGGCTCGCTTGGCTCAGAGGCACGGGTCCCTCCGCTGAGGACCAGGGCTTATGAGATGGCCACTGGCTAAGCGCTGTCTGGTTCTCCTCCCAGGCTCTCAGGACACTTGCAGAGAGCCCCTCTGAGTTTCCAGCCATTGTCTGGGCCTCTCTTGTCCTCTTTTTATGGGATGGCTTATGTCTGCTCTCAACCCTGGACGGGAACCCACACAACAGTTGTGAAGCAGCTTTTCTGTTTTAAGCTGGGTCCCTACTGTCTCCCTCTTCATTTCCCATAAGGACCCGTGACTTTACTGCTGCCACCTAGCCTGGCATTATGGGTCCATAAAAGGGCCAAGAGCAAACGGAGCCATCACACAGCATGAGGAGCAGGCGGGGCTGTTAGAGGCCCACCATTAATAACTAACTTCAGGGGGCCCCGGCGCCCACCAGGCCTCCTGCACCCTCATTGCCACAGCTCAGGGATGGGACCTCCCCAAGGGGGCCGTGGCTGCCTGCACAGACCCTGGGCTCACACGTTTCCCCACAGGATTCTGTGGTTTTCATGTGCCAGGTTTTAATGAAGCTTCAGAATCAGGGAAGCCATCCTCACAAGGCCTGGCTTAAACGGTGGGAAAACCTTCCCCCAAACCTTCCCCATACTTAATCATGCTCCCTGTTAAAAAACAAAATAAAACACACAGAAAAGTCAGAGAATAGAGATATGGAAAAAATTGAACCTGCACCTAAAGATGACTATTAGCACCCTGAAATATTCCTTCTAGGCTCTTTGCCGCCCTCCCCTGTGTGTTTGGGGGGCGCTTGTGCGCGCTCACATGCATATAACTGCTGGCACTTTGGGTGGGGCTGTTCTGTGCACTGTGAGATGCTCAGCAGCAACCCTGGCTTCCACATTCGTGACAACCAAATATGTCTGCAGACATTGCCAAATGTCCCCTGAGGGGGCAAGATCACTCTTAGTTTAAAATCACTGATTTTACACACATGCACAAACATACAATTTATAAAATGGAATCGTATTGCAAATACCGCCTTATCTTCTTTTTATTTTATTTTTATTCTTTATTTTTATTTATTTTTTATCCTCACCAGAGGATACTTTTTCTATGGCTTTTCAGAGAGAGTGGAAGGGAGAGAAAGAGCGAGAAACATTGATGTGCATCAATTGGTTGCCTCCTGCACACGCCCCGAAAGGGCCAGGGATCGAGCCTGCAGCCGAGGTCCGTGCCGTGCCCTTGGCTGGAATCGAACTAGGACCCTTCAGGCCACAGTCTGACGCTCTAACCACCAAGCCAAACCAGCCAGGGCCTGCCTAATCTTTTAAAAAAAATTTAATGTCATGAACTCTCTCCAAGTCAACATACTAAAAATTTACAGCATGGTTTACAATGGCCGAAGAGCTGTCCATCAGTTGGGCTCACATATGAAGTAATTTATATCACCAATCCCCCATTGTTGGACCTTGTGAAATTATATTGCACACCTGCGTTATAAGCTGCTTTAAAATTTTCAGATGTCCTGAATGGCTTTCCACGTCACAGTCATGGGATGCTGACCCAATCACCCACCTCTCTAAGCCTCCATCTCCCCATCTGTAGCATAAGGGTGCACTGTGAGAACGTGGCACTGGATGGGTGCCTGTGCCCAGCACAGAGAATGCCCTCAACAGAGGGCCACAGCTGCAGGTAAAGTCCTTGTGAGGATCACTACATCCTGATTTTTAAATGGCTGTTAGTGGCCATCCCTCATATGAAGGCACCAAACATTAAATTAGTCCCTATTGTTGGACTTTTAGGCGGTTTCTGAATTTCCACGATCATAAATGACCCTGCCATTAATATCACCATCGTGTCCTCCTGGGAAACCAGTAAAAGAAAATAAGCTAACTCACCTGTCCTAACCTGGGACTTGTGAAACAAAAGACAAATTATTTTCTTTACGACCTAGCTTTAGAAACATTTCTAAATGTTAGGCCCCCCTGGCCCCTCAGGCCCTGCCTGGTACTAGTTCTCTGGTCCTGAGTCAAGGTGCTGCCTGTAGGGCTCCTAGCTTAAACACTGGGTGGGTTTTTTCCCTGCTTTCATGTCAAGTCCAAGCTCCCTTCTTCCTGCCTTGAGACCACACCAGGGTTCTGGTCACACACCTACAAAATTCTCCATTATTCTTTTCTATTTGTTTTTAAGTTATGGGAACACAATATTTGATGTATAACATATGTGTGTCTGAAAATGTATTTGTACAGTTTATTTATTTATTTATTTTTAAAAATATATCTTTATTGATTTCAGGGAGAGGGAGGAAGAGGGAGGGAGAGATAGAAACATCAATAATGAGAGTCATTGATCGGCTGCTTCCTGCACACCCCCTGCTGGGGATCCAGTCCACAGCCCAGGCATGTGCCCTGACTGGGAATCAAACCTCAATCTCCTGGATCCTAGGTCGATGCTTAACTGCTTAGCAACACCAGCTGGGCCCTATTTGTACCGTTTAAGGAGCAATAATAAAACGAATACCCCTGTATCTACCACCCAGGCCAAGAAACAGAACATTCAATACCCAGAAGCGGTCACACACGTGCCCATCTCTCCTGCAGGGAGCTTTCCTGGGGGCTATGGAGCAGAAGGGAAGAATTCACTGGAAACAGTGGAGTCAACAAGTCAGACTGCACCCTGAGTTCTGGCCCTGCTTGCCTCTCAAGGGACCACAGCCTTGGGCACATTAGTTAACTCTGAGGGCAGGTACTCCTTGTCTTTGAAATGGAAAGATGCTGCGCAGATGGAAAGAGATGCTTCTTTGGATGAACCTTTGCATCTGGTGTCTGGCACCAGGCAGGTGTCAGAGCACAGAGGTTGTTTTTATTGTTGGGGAGAGTTCCTGGATAGAGAATTCAGAACCGTGGCCCTCACCTGGCTCTGAGGCCCTCTGCTCTGTGATTCCACAGGTAAGTTCTGGGCTTTGGTTTCCTCACGTGGAGAGTAAAGAGCAGGTTCACTGGAAACTCACAGACTTCCTTTTTTTCTACCTCTAGCCCTTTGTATTTATACTAATTATTAAGCCAAGAAAAAAGTGGGTTATGATGAAATGAGAACTTAATTCGAAGGCTCAGTAAATAAGACTCTTAGCTGGTCCCTAGAAAAAGATAGTGGGACTGGCCCAAGGTCACATGGCCAAACTGGTAATAATGTGGTTAATAGTGAGAATATTTTAAGCACTTAATCTGGGGACCCCGTGCTATAAGCTGTGATACTGCATGAAGTGGGGGTCCTCTTCCCTATTGGGTGCTGGGGGTGGAGGCCTTATAATAGCCCGAGAAAACAAATTTTCTGAGACTCGCACAGGAGGATGAGTGATTTTTATTTGCATGAAATTAAATCCCTGGGTTTCCAAAGTCCCATTTTCCTTAGTCCAGTCATAGAAGTGTAGCAGGGGTTTCAGCAGAGCTAAAATCAGAGCCAGTGTCCAGAGTTTCCGTTCCATGTTGGAGCTGGGTCCAGCCCAGCTTCAGGCTAGTTCAGCCCATTGGTCCATTGTGTGTGGGGTCCGCATGGCCGTGGGCTACACAGGAGAATGTCAGGAAGCCAAGCATGAGCCATGAGCCAAGCATGCCAAGAGGAACCAAGAGAGCAGACTTTTTGTTCAGAGGGTTATATATCCCAAATTCCTGTGAGCTTGCTGTGGCCACACCCATTCTGGCCAACTATCCCTGTCCCCAGGTGTGAATGGCAGGCAAATATGTCATCCCAACTTTACTGGGCCTTATATTAGTCTATCTTCCCTTTGTCCAGTCCTATCCCCCAAAGATTTTGCAGGGAACATGGTTATAATGTCTGGCCTTCCTTTTGTTTCTTTCCTATTATTAATAGTTAGTTAATTACAATGGTATCAGCTGCATGTGGATTGTTTTTTCACATGCAGCTGAAAAAATTGGATAGATTCTATTCTTTGATGCTTATTTTATAGATGTGAAAACTGAGGCTCAGAGAGGCTACATGGTTTGTCCACAGTAATACAATACACTAATCTTTCCTAATAGTAAGCCTGTACCCTAGACCAGCACATTACAGACTTCAAAGTGCACCCAAATCATGTGCGGATCTTGTTAAAATGCAGATTCTGATTCAGCAAGTCTGAGGTGGGACCTGAGAGTCTGTATTTCTAACACATTCTCAGGCAATGCTGTTGGTCTTCTCACCACCTTCCTTTTCACATATTTATTTATTTTGTTTGACTTTAAATAATTTTTTATTTTCCAATTACAATTGACATACAATATGATGTTAGTCTCAGGTGCACACCCCAGTGATTAGACATTCCATAACTTACTAAGTGGCCATCCCAGTAAATCTCATACCCACCTGGCCCCATGCATAGTTATCGCAACATTATTGACTATCCCCATGCTGTCACTTGCATCTCCGGAACTGTTCTGTAACTGCCAATGGGTACTTCTTAATCCCTACACCTTTCCACCCATCTCTCCAAACCTCCAACCCCTCCTATCTGACAACTGTCAAAATGTTCTATGAGTCTTTCTGTTCTGCTTGTTCTTTTTTTTTTTTTTTTTAGATTCAGTTATTGACAGATATGTCTTTATTGCCATTTTATTGTTCATATTTTTTATCTTCTTTTCTTCTTCTTAAAGAAGACCCTTTAACATTTCATATAATACTGTTTTGGTGGTGATGAACTTCTTTAGCTTTTTCTGCTCTGGGAAGCTCTTTATCTCACCTTCAGCTCTAAATGATAGCTTTGCTGGGTAGAGTAATCTTGGTTGTAGGTCCATATTTTTCATCACTTTGAATATTTCTTGCCACTCCCTTCTGGCCTGAAATGTTTCTGCTGAGGAATCAGCTGACAGTCATATGGGTGCTCCTTTGTAGTTATCTAACTGCTTTTCTCTTGCTGCTTTTAAGATTCTCTGTTTGTCTTTAACCTTTGGCATTTGAATTATGATGTGTCATGGTGTGGGCCTCTTTGGGTTCCTCTTGTTTGGGACTCTCTGCGTTTTCTGGACTTGTAAGTCTATTTTCTTCACCAGGTTAGGGAAGTTTTTTGTCATTATTTTTTCACATAGGTTTTCAGTTTCTTGCTCTCTCTCTTCTCCTTCTGATACCCCTATGATGTGGATGTTTGGTGTACTTGAATTTATCCCAGAGGCTCCTTACAGTATCCCCTTGGGGGGGGGGGGTGTCTTTTTTCTTGTTGCTGTTCTGATGGGTATTTTCTGCTTCCTTATCTTCCAAATTGCTGATTTGATCCTCTGCTTCATCTACTCCACTGATGATTTCCTGTAATGTATTCTTTATTTCAGTTAATATATTCTTCATTCTGACTGGTTATTTTTATGTTTTCTAGTTCTGTTTTTATTTCCTGTCTCTTTGGTGAAGTCCTCACTAAGTTCTTCTGCTCTTCCCATAAGTATGCTGAGCATCCCTGTAACCAGTGTTTTGGATTCTGCATCTCATAGAGCTTGTCTCCATTTTGTTTAATTCTTTTTCTGGAGTTCTGTTCTTTCATTTGGGACATGTTTCTTTGTCTCTGCATTTTGGAGGCCTCTGTGTGTTTGTTTCTATGTATTAGGTAGACCTGTTACATCTCCCAGGCTTGGTAGAATGGCCTTATGTCATAGGTGTTCTGTAGGGTCCAGTGGCACAGTCTCTGCAGTCACTTGAGCTATACACTCCAGGTGTGCCCCCCACACTTGTGCATCTTGTACACCCTCCTGTTGTAGTTGAACCTTGATTGCTGTTGGCATGTCAATGGCAGGAATTTACCCCCAGGCCAATTGCCTGCAAGTTGGGTCACCGCTCCTCTTTTTAAAATATAAACTTTATTTAGTTTTTAAATTTTATTTTTCAAGTATAGTTGACATACAATATTATATTAGTTTCAGGTATACAGTATAAGGTTAGATGTTTATATACTTTAAGAAATGATCACTCTGATAAGTCTAGTACCCATTTGGCACCATACATAGTAATTTCAATATTATTGACTGTATTCCCTATGCTGTACTTTATGTCCCATGACTATTTTTGTAACTATCAATTTGTACTTTTTAATATCTTAATATCTTCACCTTTTTAATCCAGCCCCCCAACTCCCTGTTCCATCTGGCAACTGTCAAAATGTTCTCTGTATCTTTGAGTCTCTTTCTGTTTTGTTTGTTCATTCATTTTGTTCTTTAGATTCCACATATAAATGAAATCATATGGTATTTGTCTTTCTGTGTGACTTATCTTATTTAGCACAATACCTTCTATGTTCATCCATGTTGTCGTAAATGGCAAGATTTAATTTTTTTTTTTTATGGCTGAGTCATATTCCATTGCATATATGCACCACCTCTTCTTTATCTATTGATGGACACTCAGATTGCTTCCATATCTTGGCTATTGCAAATAATGCTGAAATGAACAAATGGGTACATAGGTCTTTTCAAATTAGTGCCTTAGATTTCTTCTGCTAAATACCCAAGAGTGGGGTCATATGGTAGTTCTATTTTAATCTTTTGAGGAACCTGAATACTGTTTTCCATAGTGGCTGCACCTATCTGCATTCCCACTAACAGTGCACAAGGGTTCCCTTTTCTCCACATTCTCATCACTTGTTTATTGATTTATTGATGATAGCCATTCTAACAAGTGTTACCACACTTTGAGTAGTTAGGCTAAGCTGAGAAGGGGTGAGACTTTAGTCCTTGGTTTCAGTGAGCATAAACCTCATATTTTGGGATCTGCCTCTCTCCTTGGTTATCTCCAAAGACCAGGTGAAGAAGAGAGGTTTGTATTCAGATGGATACATATATGGGTAGTAGAAATTAAAAAGCATACCAAAACCATGATTAACCAAAGTGCAGAGGCCCTGTCTTCTATCTCTCCTGGCTCGGCACCTTCCTATCCCAGCATTCAAACACAGAGTACGTCCTTGGTGCTGGCGCAAGGTTTGAAGGGAATACTTCCCAGGTCACAGGCTACTGCAGAAGTCTTTGCTCCAGATGAGCTCTGCTCCCATTTTTAAGCTGCTTCCAGGGCCCATCTGTCACCACAACATGGTAAGTGGGCATGGCCTTTCTATCCAGGTAAGACTGGGTAGGATGACCTTTTTTATTTTAAATATTTAATTTAAAACACTTATCTGTTTCCACACCCTCCATGCCTATGTACCATCTTCAGGGCAGCACATAGTAGGGGTCAGTAAGTTTCTGATAACAGGTGAATTTCTTGTTAGGCTTCATCTTTCACTTGGTTTAGGCTGGCCTCCCTGCACATTCCCACAGGGTATTCTTGAGGTCTGTGATTCTGCCTTCCTTCTCTGAGTCTGTCTACCTTAGCACACCCACATGGCCCTCACAGGTTCTTGAAGAACACATTGACTATTGAATGTGGCAGTTACATAGGTGGGAGTCCTCCAGCTCATCATTGGGGATGTGATCTTTTAGTAGCATCCCTGCCCCCACCCCCTGCCTTCCTCTTTGTTCCCACCCTGGTCCTTGGTACCCTATGGGACTTGGAGGGCTGTTTGGTTTCTCAGTGTTGGTGAGCATGCCTCTCCTTCGGTGGGATGGGATTGTTTTTCTGTTCTAGCTCTCTGAGCCTGTATGGCCTCTCCTATCATATCCTTGGTATTATTCATTATCCATGAACTTGTCTGCTCTCCCACCCCTGGGCTTGATTGCCCACCTTTCCTAAGGTCAACTGGCTTTCAAAGGTAGTGGAGGTCTGCCAGTGGCCAAAAAATAATACTGGTAGACAGAGGTTCTGAAAGGAAGAGTCTGAAGACCTGATAAGATCTTGTGGTGGGTCCAATGATAGTGTCTGTTTGTTCCCAGGTCTGTTTCTTCACTCCCATTCCCTGGAACCTTCAAGTCCTATACACCAATTCCTTCCAGTCCCAGGGAGAAGCACAGCACATTGGAAATCTCCCTGTAGTAGGAAACTAGCTCAGCACACCCCTGCAGAGCTCCAGCTGGTCCCTGCAGAGCTCCAACTCACTTCCTGCAGAGTTCCAGCTGGTCCCTGCTGAGCTTCAGATGGTCCCTGCAGAGCCCCAGCTGGTCCCTGCAGAGCTCTAGCCCATCCCTGCAGGTCTCCAGCTGGTCCCTGCAGAGCTCCAGTTCACCCCTGCAGAGCTCCGTCTTGTTCCTGCTGAGCTCCAACTGGGCCCTGCAGAGCTCCAGCTCACCCCAGCAGAGCTCCAGCTGGTCCCTGCAGAGCTCCAGCTCACCCCAGCAGAGTTCCAGCTCACCCCAGCAGAGTTCCAGCTTCTTCCTGCAGAGCTCCAGCTTCTTCCTGCAGAGCTCCAGCTTCTTCCTGCAGAGCTCCAGCTTCTTCCTGCAGAGCTCCAGCTTCTTCCTGCAGAGCTCCAGCTCATCCCTGCTGAGCTCCAGCTGGTCCCTGTAAAGCTCCAGCTCACCCCTGCAGAGCTCCAGCTTCTTCCTGCCAAACTCCACCTGGTCTCTGCAGAGCTCCAGCTGCAGTGTATGAGAGTGAAATGCTGGATCTCTGACTATTTGAGTCTAGACTGCATTTCTCTGATGGCTTTGAGGCTTATAGCTTCTGCTATAGATATGCTAATTATTAGAGGAATTCTGCTTGAGGCTTGAGTTTTTGGAAGAACAGCTTCTTGCCAGTGGTGCCCCTCTGTAAGAAGTGGTGAAATTTGTATGAGATAATGACTGTTTGTCAAAGATTTGCAGGAGCCTCAAGACCAAACTCAGATCAGCAGGGATCAGTGAACAGACTGGGAACAAAGAGATTTAGAGATTTTGTGCTCTTCCTTAGATCTCTGTTGTCTCCCAGATGTAAGTAGTTGTCAGCCCATTCTCCTTTCCCTTGACATAAATGATGCTTAAATTCTGGGCTCCCTTAAGATGGATTTAAAGAACCTCTGAGGCCCCCATCTTCTCAAGTGGCACCTTCTCAATCAATAAACCTTTTCTTACTCCAAAATTTGACATTTTGAATATTGGCTTTTTGAAGCATTAGGCAACACAGACTTTGAACTGGTGACAACAGCAGAGTCCTGCCCTGATCTTTGCTCTGAGTAGTGCTGATAATGCAAGGATGACAGGGAATTTGTTCACATCCAAGAAGGGCTTTGCTATTACATCCCAGGAAAAGTAAAATCAGAGCCCTGCTCACTGCTTCTGACCATTCTGGGTTTCCCATACCAGAAGGGAGCCAATTCCTATGGACAAGAAGTAGCTTCTCCCTCTGGCAATGTTTACTTTTTCCAGACTTTTGTTGAAATCCTTGCTTTGTGTGTCTTGCTGCTGAGGAAGGGAACTTGGGACACCACTCACAGTTGCTTTTGAACCACACACCTTTCTGTGGGTGCTCGGCCTCTGGCTCTTCACAGATGTGCTGTCAAATTCCAATCACGCACAGCATTTACTTTGGCAGCCACCAAAGGTCTCTGCTTTCCTCTCTCACTGCGCTCATCACGTCTGGGGATTTACACATAGACGACCACCAGGAAGGAAGTCTTGCAGTTAGATGTGTACACGCAGAGTCCAGCAGAAGAGCAGAACATTTATTTTCCCCAGCAGGCCACCCTCTGGTGCATAAATAGGGGCATTTGGAAGCCCATAGCTCCGGTCTCCCTGGGTCTTTCCCTCCCACTACCCTCTGCTCCCAGTCCTGCCAAGGGCCCTGTGTCATCTCCCCTTCCTGCTCTCCCCTCCCAGGGTCCTGGTTGCACAATGAAGTAAGGGCAGCAATTCTGTCCTGGGGAGCCTCAGAGGGAAACAGCTAAACAAGAGAAACTGGCCTTCCTTTCACAAAGCACTGGTGTATCGCTGTGCGAACATGGACTCTGTAGCTTCCTTTTCTGGGAATCCCATCAGTGTAAAGGGAAGGAGAGGGACAGGACACCTTGTCTTCCCTGATACTGCTAATGCTCGGTCTGCAGTGTCCCAAGCAGTGTGGGGAAGAGGGCAGAATGGAAGGGACGGGGGAGGAATGGCCCTGCCTCACACTGGCCTCACCGTCTGTCTGATGAACGGACAAGCGAGCAGGGTTAGGACAGGAGATGCCGTTCAGACCTGGCATGTGCTACAAGGAGACTGAGAGAGCACGTGTGGCACAGCAGGTGCATCAGGAACAAGTGCGGGTGCCGTTATCCCAAGGAGCTCGTGGGTGTTAGCGCCGCTCACTGCTTGGCCTCGGGTTAAGTCCTTTAGTTTTCATTCCTTTAACGGTGCCACAGGACCTCCGAGCCTTGGTTGGTATTTGTTGCTCGTGGTGTAAACCTTCAAGCTCGAAACGGCCACCAGTGGGCCCAGGCTATTCCCAGAGCCAGTCACCTCCCCGGCGGTGGGAGCTGTGCACTCACACAGGCTGCTCTCAGGAGGGCCCTGCTCTGCTGTCATGATTTGAAATTCATAATGATTTCTGAAGAAGGGACCAACATTTTCATTTTGTACTGGGTCCCACAAATTATGTAGCCATCCTGAACACAAAGGGGAGCCATTGCATTCCCCAGACCTTGCTTTGGTTACGCTTTCTTTTCCTTCCAATTAAAACAAAACTCTGGTAATTAGAAGGACCGTTGCAAATTAGGAACTGGGACAATGGTGTAAGCCAATGCCTTACAATAAATCCCTTAACATAAAAAAGAAATTAAGAACTGGGAGGACAGCTGCATGCTTGGTCAGCTCTGAGGGAGGACTCACCCCACTTGTCCTGTGCATGGAGGAAAAGGAGCTTAATGGGTGAGGGTGCGGGGTCTGCGGGAGCCCAGTTTGTGCCTTCAGCTATTTTTCCGAGGACTCAAGGAGCCCTGCACTGCCCCATACTCGGAGACAGTATGTGTTCCTCCGCCAGGAGCACATGACTAAAACTCCTCCGCCTCCTGGTCTTAGGGAATCCATCTCATTCTGGCCTTTCCACCTGAATTTAAAGGCTATTTGCTGTGTCTGGAAGGCACTGCGTTAGGGTCAGGGAGGGAAGGACTAGTGGTGTGGAGTGAAGATACACTGTGCCGCAGCTATAAAGGACGCTGTTACTGGGGTGACCGGGAGATTTGAACACGGCCTGTATAACAGACAGCACTGTTGAGTCAGTGGTCAGTTTTTTGGCTATGATCATGGAATTTCTGGTTGTAGAGGAGAATGACCCTGTTTCTGGTCAACATATGTGCAAGGTTTACAGGCAAAATCTCATGAAGTGTGCAATTTACTTTCAGACAGTTAAGGAATGTATCAGAGCTTTATATAGAGAAAAGCATGTCTGTCTTACAAATGTTTCCCACTGAAGAGCATATACATACCCTGAACATAATGCATTATAAAACATGATAAAATTAAAATATAATGCAATTATATATTATATAATTGTAATATAATGTTTATACAAATATATACAGGGCATCCCAAAAAACATATACATACACTTTCAATAATTATAAAGGCAGTGTTTATTAAAATACATTTCATTTTCAGAATTGAGCCATCAGATGTTAAATTGTTTATATACTTTTTTAGGATACCCTGTATGTGTGTACGTGTGTGAAGCCGGCCCAAGACCTATCACCTGGAGCCAGAAGCCCGCAGCAGCCCTTAGCCAGCCGCGGGCCTATAAATACATATGGAGGGGCAGGGAAAGGAGATAAGCAATGGGGAAGTACTGTCAGATGGTGAAACTGGCGGAAAGTACATATATTCTTTCCTTTGGTTTGAATTTTTTCTAAATAAAACATTGGGAGGGGAAGTTCACTATATCTGGGTGAGGCTGTCATCGCTGGGAGGCAAGAGGTCATCTGTCTTAGTGTGGGTTTTCCCAGAAGGCGATCCTGAGACAAAGATTCAGTGCGAGTTATTACTCGGGGGTGACCGTGGGAAACACTAGTGGGGAAGAAAGCTACGAGAGAGCATTCCCCAGCTAGCTGCCTCTGAGAGGGAAGGGAGCTTTGTCTTCTGGGGAAGTCTGGAGCAACCCAGAAGGGATCTGGGGTATTTCTCCCTGTGCAGCACAGGTTGGGGCTGCTCCCATGGGTGTGAGCAGGGAGACTGTGGCAGCCAGCAAGGGCACCCGGATAGTTGCCAGTGGGGCTGGGCACCACCGCGGTAAGGCCTGGTGCCTGCTCCAGGCACATCATCTGTTCATTCTGCCATTGACCTGATTTCTACCTCATGTTCTCAAGGGCCAGACCCTGTGCTCGGTGCTGGGAAATAATACTCATCAAGACAGCTACAACCCCTGCTCCCACACAGGGTGAAAACAAGAAGGGAAACAACCACCCAAACAAAAGCCAGGTGCAGACTTTCAAGTGTTGGGGGAATTACAATTCATCTGTTCATCTTGTCCTCAAACTTTTACTAAACACCTCTATGTGTTGATCATAATTCTAGACATGGGGATACAGAGGAGAGACAGTAATTATAGGTCTTCAAGCGACTCATGGTTTTTCTTTTTTAAGGAAAACACTTAATCAAAGCCCTGCTGCCCAGCAGGACAATGGGGCACTGCAGTCAGTGCCGAGACGAGGCCAGTCTTTTATATTTCGTTGGTGAAGCCTCTCTCCTCCCTCTCCCGTTACCCCACTCCTCCAGGGTGGTAGGTCACCTGTGGACTGACCCGGAAAATGTCCTTCAATTAACTGAAGCAACTGCAGAAGAAGGACACACTCTGGCTCCTTCCTGAGACCCCAGCATTTTGGGTTATGTGGCACCTGTACAAGCTCTGATGGGATGGAGGGGCCACCAGAGGGAGGAAGAGGACCTCCTAAAGGGCCCCCTATAGAAATCACACTGCTTCAATTTCTACCCAGCAACCTCTGGAACTCCCAAGTGTGGCCCCCTTAGCATGAAAAAATAGAGACATCAACAAACTGGTTCAATCCCCTCCTAAACTCCAAATAAATTTCACTCCTTGGTTATTCAACTAGTGCCAGCAGAATGTTGTATGGTTTCAGTCCCAAGCACAGTGCTCTCCAGCTGCAGCATCCATCAGAAACAGACAGACAGGGTGTGGCGTGCACTGCAGACCTCAAACCCTGAGCCGTGGCTGCTGTTCAGAAAAGCAAGAGACAGTTACCTCTTTGAGGTTGGCAGGCCTATTGCTCTGAGTTGGGGCAGCAGTGAGGTTGGCGAGGCAGCTCTGGGCAGCCCACACTCAACACTGTTCTGGGCTCCAAGGCCTCCTCAAGCTTCTTTCCCTTTTTTTCTATAAAGAATCTGTCTCTGAGTCTTGCAGGCCTGCATCTATCTGTCCAGGTTTGCACTGCCTCTTGGGGTCATGCCCATGAAGCCTGTCTAAGACCTATCACCTCAGGCCAGAATCTGGCAGCAGCCCTTAGCTAGCCTCGGGCTCGGGCCTCGCCTCCGTCCCACCTCTCCACCCAGCAGTGTTGGGGAGCCTCCCAACATGCACATTTGCTCCTGGGGCTTCCCTGCCTGAGGCCTCCAGCCCTCCTGTGATCCTTAGAATGCAGCCTTCACTCCTTGGCGCCACCTCAAAGTCCCCCGAGCTTTAGCTCCCAGCCTTGTGTCTTCCTTCCTTCACCTCTCCATCCAGGCCAACCCAGCTGCTTATTTTGCCTGAACATGCGAGGCTCTGCAATTGCAAGTCCCTATACCTGAAAAGGAGCTCTTTCTTCCCACATCCCTCTCTTTGCTGAGCCAACGTCTCCTCCCCTCTCCAGACTCGGCTTAGGCGCCCTCTCCTCCAGCTCGCCGCAGCCTCGCCTCGCCTCGCCGCTGGGGCAGGTTGGCGTCAGTGTCCTCTCTGCCCGCGACGGGCTCCTTGTCTCATCTCTAGCTGGCGCTGTTGCACGGAGCTCGGGCGCAGAAAGTGCGTGCAGGCTACCTGGGCAAACAAATGGGTGCAGCTGTGTTAGAGACAGAAATGGGTTCTCCATAGTGCTGCCCACCCACTGGCTACAGTTTGCAACAAACTAACTATAAAAATTGAAAGTGTTTAGAAACCTTTCTAAAAAATTAACTGAGTACTTGATGCCTGATCAATCTAATAATAAAAATGTTGGGCTTGTATTTTGTATGCCTTTGTTTTATATATTTTTTTTTTCTATTTATTTATTTAATTTTATTTTTTGTTAATCCTCACCTGAGAATATTTTTTCCATTTATTTTTTAGAAAGTTGGAGGGGGAGAGACAGAGAAAGAAAATATCAATGTGAGGGAGAGACATCGACTGACTGCCTCCCACACGCCTTGGCTGGGGCCGGGGATCGAGCCTGCAACCGAGGCACGTGTCCTTGACCAGAACTGAACCCTCGACCCTTCAGTCCTCAGGCCGATGCTCCAAACACTGAGCAAACCTACTAGGGCCATTTTCTATTTATTTTTATTGTAGTTTATGAAAGTATTAGTCTACAGTGGATTAGAAATCTAAAAAACTGGTTCTTTATCCAAATGCTTTGAGAAGCACTGTTCTCCAGCCTTCCCTGTGTGACACAGAAGGGGTGTGAGTGGACGAGACAACCACAAAGGGGAGGGTTAGAAGCTAAACTTGTTGAATCTACATTTGCAAGGAATACTTTTCCATACGATTTCATTAAAAACTTTCTCGGAATCAAATAATCCAGATGATAAGCAGCTCATACAACAGTCTCCTGCACCCTGAGACTCAAGAAGGAGAAAAATTGGGTTATTAAAATCAGCCTCCCCGCCAGGCTGCCCCCAACAGCCGTCTCAGGCCCCACACCATCCGAACGCGTCCCTCTCACCCACACCGGAGACGGGATTTTTAAATTTGTTTCCTCACTTTCCCCAAATCTGGCTTCCATTAGAGAACTATTTCCTGAATTAACCTCTCGAGTAAAGAATGCAAGAGATTTCCACCAACTCTTCTCCTGTTTCTAACATGCCTGTGTGCTTAAGAGGCAGTAATTTCCAGGCTAGAACTGGCAGTGAAGTGATCATTTTGGCACTGTTCTTGAAAGTCTGCATAGAGGTTTGTTAACGACAGGCACCCCTCTGCTCCCAAGTGGTCTCTCCGCTGCCATCCGGAGGCCGCTGTTCAAGTGCAGCTCAGGAATTTCACACTCAGCCACCTGCAGCTGCTGAGCAAGGGGGAAAGGACACCTCAGAGCCAAGGCTGTGGGATGGGCACCAGGGTAACGGCTGAACTTCATCTGTACTCATGGGGGGAAATCCAGTAAGTCGTTGGTGGCCCCAGCACTGGTATCATCCTTCACAGGTGCTCAGAAAACAGGGTGGTGATGATCCTCACATTCTGTCTCCCCAGAAACGGGTTTCTTAGCCGGGGCCTCCGGAATTGGATATATTGGGCTAGTTCTTTGCAGGTAAAACTAAACACATGTTGATGAAAAAGTTCAGGACCCAAAGTGTAATTTCAGAAACTATGAACAAGTTGCTGACTCACACATTTAGGTAAACACAACAGACTGTGAGCTTAGAAGGAGACACTTTTCCGAATCAATGAGTCCCAGTCCCATGTCCACACCCTGCTGCATGCTAGACTTGGCCATGAGACTGGACTTGACCAACGGGACAATGGCAAATGTGACCTGAGCAGAGATCTGAAAAGTGCCTCTGCCCTCCTTTGCTGCTCTTTGGAACCCCAAGGCCCCCGAGTGCACAGCCTGGACTTGCCTGCTGGAGGATGAGATCATCCCAGCTGAGGCCCTGCACGACCAACTAGCCAGCCTGCTGTCCGATGTGTGGGTGAGGCCAGGCTGCCTCGTGTCCCAGCTGAGCCTCCAGCTGGCCACAGACCAGCCAGGCCAGCCCAGAGGAGAGGCACCCTCAGCTGACCCATGGAACCATGAAAAATAACAAGTATTTGTTGCTTTAAGCCAGGAAGATTGTTTGTTACATAGCAAAAGCCAACTGATTTCATTCATTCATTCATTCATTCATTCATTCATTCTTCATTCGTTCACTTAATAATATTTGTTGAGTGCCTCCTGCTGAGCCACTGTGTTAAGCAAAAAGGCAGGTGAGCCTCGGGCCCTGAGGCCGTGGATGGGGCTCATTTGCCTCCGTGCCCGCCTGCGCCAGCTGACATATAGCAGGTGCCAAACTCTTTGGTTTGTAAACACATGACTTGGAATCGTTCCCGAGGGTGTAGGCTGCTCTCCACCTCTGAGAATTTAATTCAAGAAAATATTTTCAGGATGTGTGCAAAATTTAATTGCAGGAACGTCCTACCGTAGCTTTGTTGACAGTGACTTCATTTGATTTGGTTGAAAACACATTGATGGTAACAATGATCTAGTCTCTATGACAGTTCGGTTGGAAATAATATTACCAGCTGTGGGTTTGGGCAACTTCGATCCATGGTGGGGTAGCTTTATGACCTTTTCGTATCTTCAGGCACAAGATATGTAAATACTTTTCAGAAATCTTGGTGTGTTTTGTCCACTTTTACAATTTCTGATTTTCTTTCCATGATCAAGCATTGCTTTGGGCCTACTGATAGTAATGAGCAGAAAACAAGCTCACATCTACCAGGAGGGAGCTGGTTAAACGGGGCACAAACGTAAAGTGCATAGAGATATGGATAGTAAGGGTTTTCCAGAGAAACAGAAGAGAGATTGAGGTTTTTAAGGAATTGGTTCTCATGATTTGAAGGACCTGCCAAGACCGAAAATTGTAGCCACTGATCAGAGGCCTCCTGCACACCCCGGCTGGGGATCAAGCCCACAGCCCTGGCATGTGCCCTGACCAGGAATCACACTGCAATCTCCTGGATCCTAGGAGCCACACCAGCCTGGCTTTAGTTCTATTTTTAAAGACAAAAATAGTAATAGATATGCCTATAAAAGAAATCAAGAACGGTACACACTAATATGTTAACAATGGCTGTCTCTGGGAGGGTTAGATAATTGTTGGTCTCTCTCTTCTCCGCTTGCCTAGTTTGCTGTTTTGCCTGTAAAAAGAACTTTGTTATTGAAGGAAAATAAATAAACAAAAGGAGCACAGAATTAATTAAAAGAATCTTGCCAATGCCTTTCAGCCAAAAATTTCTAGGAACACACCTGTCTCTGAAGAAGCTGGGTTTATGGCTGCAGAGAGGAAGAGTGTGTACCTGAGGGTTAGGAACACCTACTGCAGGGCTTGGGCTTCAGCTGGGTAATCTTGGGCTAGGCGTGAGAAAGTGGGCTCACTCTGGACTGGGCGCAGCAAGGAGGCAGGGGAAATTCTATGATGTCACAATAAATCTTACCTGTGTGGGGGGCAGACTGAAGCTGGGACGGATCGAGCGGCAGCAGGCGCGAGGTGGCGGGAGAGGGAACGGCTGGCGTGCCGTGGGTGTGCGGTGGCCAGGCTCTCTGCTCGGTTTCTCACGGCCACAGAGAGCTCTTCTCGTCTCACCTGTCCCGGGGGAATGACGCAGCCTCGCGTGTCAGAGCAGTTACCACCTCTCAGAGGCTGCTCTAGCGCCTCCTCAGCCTGGGCAGGGATGAGAGGAGGGTCTTTACGTTCATTTTTAAAAATCAGTTTTATTTTTAGTAATTCCTTTTCTGCTTCTTTAACCAGCCATTGTTAACATATTAGTGTGTACCGTTCTTGATTTCTTTTATAGGCATATCTATTACCTTTTTTGTCTTTAAAAATAGAACTAAAGCCAGGCTGGTGTGGCTCCTAGGAAGTTTTTATTTAGCAAATTGAAATAAGATTAATTTTTCAAGCACTGATGCACATGATAATTTCGAGTGCTATATACAGCATGCAACGACCTTCACTCAGGTTGTCCCATCACCTAGGTCCTTTCCTTCTGAATCATCCCCAAACATTATTCTTTGGAAATATGGAAACACTTAATAGTGGAAAAGAGAAAACAAGCAAAAACTTTATGCTGTACGTACACCTGAAATTAATACAAAATAATATTGAAAGTAAACTGTAGTTGAAACAAATTTTAAAAAATTTACAAAGAGTTTTCAAAACTATCCACTGAAGATTCAAATTAGTCTTTTTAAATTCACATTAAAAGTACTTATTAAATACAGTTTTTGTTAAAAAAATAAAAGAGAATTTTCATTAAAAAAAATAAAAAATAGATATTGCTGAAAGATGCACAAAAATTTGCAAAATTATTCCAGGTAAAATTTCCCCTTGGCACACAAAGATCTCTGTTTTGTATGTATAAACATAGTGACTAAAATTTTTCATTATTGAAACTTCAACATCCCAACCACACCGGCAGCTAAATCAATTTGCTGTGGCCAAATTGCTCTTAAAATTATTTTTATTTATTGAGTTTAGAGGGAGAGAGAGAGAAACTTCAATTTGTTGTTCCATTATTTATACATCCATTGGGCGATTTTTGCATGTGCCCCGACTGAAGATCAAACCCAAAATCTTCGTGTATTGGGAGACGCTCTAAGCCACTGAGCCACCCGGCCAGTGCTCAGGTTGCTCTTAACCAACTTGTCTGCTCTGATGAGTAGCAGTAAAACATCAGTAATAACTTAAACATCCGACAAGAAGGTTATTAAAGAAAGCTAAAAATCATGGTCCATCAATGAAAGGAATGCCGTGTATTCATTTAAAGCGCTGTAAATACACATTTACTTTTAAAAGAGTAAATGAATTCTCCTAAACATTTAAGAAAAGAGTTACATGTACAAATAAGCCCAATTTAGTTGACCATGTATCAAACTCCAGGAATTTAGCCAATAGGGATGGACACTCTTTCTCTCAAAACTCACCCACGTTTCCACTGTTTATTCAGTTCATGAAACCTAATATTTCCTAAATAGTCTTTGCTAGATGCTTCAGACCATAAGCGTCAAATGGAAAGCACATCCACTCCGCTCCAAAATGGTGTGCGGACTCCGAGGACCTGCCATCCGGTCAGATCTCAGGAAGAAGGGCTGAGGCGTCAGCTCCTGTCAGCCTGGGAGAGACCTCGCTCTGAAGCCACGACACCCTGATTCTCCAGGGCTCTGGCTTAGAAACATTTTTTTTAAAAGCTCTTATGAGGTGTAACTGACACGTCTGCTGAGTTCTGATATATATACATACAGCATGTAACTAAAGCCACGATGGACGGGGTGAGCACAGACACCCTCCTGCTCTTCACTCTCCCCCGTTTCCCCTCCTTCGCCCCCCTCCACCCACTCCTGCCTCCGCCTCCCTTGGCCTTCACCACACCATTGTCAGTGTCCACCGGGTATACATGTGTGTTCTTTAGCTAATGCCTTCCCCTTCTTTACCCAGTCACCCCCACCCCCTCCCCTTGGTACTAGCAGTCTGTTCCATGCATCCATGCTTCTGGTTCCATTCTATTCATCAGTTTATTGTTCATTAGATTCCACATATTACTGAGATCTTATGGTACTTGTCTTTCTCTGCCTGGCTTATATCACTCAGCATAATACTCTCCAGATCCCTCCATGCTGTCCCAAAGGGTAAGAGACCCTTCTTTACAGCTGCGTAGTATCCATGGTATAAATGTCCCACAGCTTTTCTATCCACTCACCTACTGATGGGCACCTGGGCTGTTTCCAGATCTTAGCTATTGTGAATTGAGCTGCTATGAACATAGGGGAGCATATGTTCTTTCTGGTGTTTCAGGATTCTTAGGATATATTCCTAGAAGTGGGATCACTAGGTCAAAAGGCAGCTCCATATTTAATTTTTTGAGGAACCTCCACACTGTTTTCCTCAGTGGCTGCCCCAGTCTGCATTCCCACCAGCAGTGTCCCAGGTCCCCCTTTCTCCACACCCTGGAGAGCACATGTTGTTTGATGATTTGTTGACGGAGCCATTCCGACAGGTGAGAGAGGATATCTCTTGTTGTTTTAATTTGCATGTCTTCATCAGCAATGTGAGAGTGTCTGGACTTTGTTTTAAACCCAGACAGAAGACCCTCGGAGGGGCCACCTCTACACAAGCATCTTTAAGAGGAGGACTGGGTGGAAGTGGGGGTTACAATAATTGTGCGGGAACCAGCAGTGGTCCAGCCAGGGAGATGGTGGGCTCTGCATCGATGCCACGCTTCCTTCATCCCAGCCTGGCAGTGGGTGTGGAAGTGAAGGGAAAAGAATTCCATCGAGCTGCTTTGACTTGATGCAGTTTCGTTGGTGTCAACAACTAAATGAAGGTCAAAGGAGGTGGAAAGGGAAGAAGTTTACTTAGGGCTGGGCTCTGAGGGGAAACTGAGGGGCTAGTGCAGGAGGAGGGAGAAGGGAGGTTTGGCTGGGCTGACACAAGATTCCCATTTCACAACATGCTTAGTTTGGGGATTGCCCAGCCTGTTGTGCTGGGGAAATGATAACCTTAAGTTTTGCATCCTGAATCCTGCAAAAGCAAATCTTTGTTTTTAAACCTTACAGTTAGAGAGATATTTATGTAATGTCTCTTAAGCATGTTGGGAATCCTTGATTAAGTGTATCATGAAACAACCCAATGAGGAGGCCGTCTGACAGGTTGCCTTCTCAAGGTCCACCTCCTGCGTCTGACTCTCACTCCATTGTTATTTTCTCAGCCTCTCTCATTAATTGGAATCACTAACTCTGGGATGCTTGCTGGCTTCCTAGTTGCTAAATCCAATAGCCTGTCTTAGATCTTGTTCTCCTGGTCTCATGGCAGTGCCTGGTCCTGAGGCCCACCTCCCCCTGGGTCTCTTTCCACAGCCTGCAGGACACTCTCTCACTACCATAGCAAGCCTGCCTCAGAAGCCCACTCTGAGATGGAGATAATTAGGGGGTGCTCTTAACCTCAACACCCGTGGAAGGCAGGGCACAAAGCTGGATTGGTTCAAGGGAAAAGTTGAGCTGTGATTTAGTGTCAGCAAAGTCCTCTGCCAGTCCCAAGGGGAGCTGGGACATTCAGAGCCTCCAGCTAGAGCAGAAGATTGGCCCTGGCGAGGGCTGCCCCTGGAAGAAGGGAGGCTTGGGTGACACTGCCCTTCATCTGGACGCACTCTGACAGCACCCCTAGCAGTGGCAAGATCAGTTCTTCTCAGCACCCACAGCACCTGCCCTCTCTCCAGCGGCTCCTTCCTGGTCATGCTTGACCGGTGAACCATGGCCACAGGCTCTGAGCTATTTACAATCTTTTTGTAAAACACTAATAGGCCCGGCCGGGCGTGGCTCCGGGCGTGGCTCAGGGGTTGAGCGTCCACCTAGGATCCAGGTGATCGGGGTTGGATTCGCGGTCAGGGCACATGCCCGGGGTTGTGGGCTCGATCAATGACTCTCTCATCATTGATGTTTCTATCTCTCTCTCTCCCCTCCTGTCCTCTCTCTGAAATCAATAAAGATATATTAAAAAAAAAACTAAAAAAAAAACACTAATAAGGAGGGGAACCAAAACAGTAGCCAGCGTTCACTGGGTGCTACTAAGATTCTGTGGTACACACTGTGCTAAACACCACTAATTTATTATCTCATTTAAGTTTACAGCAACCCAATGGTGAACGGAGTATTAAACCTGCATTTTACAGCCAAGGGAAGTGCCCTACGAGCCTCTCTAACAGTGTTGCTGCCGCGGCTCCTCCTTGCTTGGAGGCCTTCGGTGACTACAGCTGTGGTCAGAGTAAAGGCCCAGCCCTCACAGCACCCGGGGCCTCTGCATCCACCTTGAGTCTCCTTTTACAAAAGGTCCTTCTCCATTTCTGGAAACTGGCCCCACGGCCACGGCCCTACATGGCCTGCTCTCACAGGCTCCCGGCCGCTTGGCTGAGCTGCCGACGACACCCCTCCCGCTTCTCCAGCTGCCCCTTCGTGGTGGACCTGGTGTGCGAGCCCTGTGCCAGGAGCAGCCATGCGCTTGAACAAAAAGCTCGAATACTGTTCAAGTGTTTGCCTGAGCTTTGGCCAGCGCTCAGAGGGCGCCTCACGGTGCGCTGAGCTTACGGGACCTCATAAAGGAGTTCTGAGGACCCTCCAGGAGCCAGCCACCCGCCCTCGGCTGCGGGCAGGGCTGCCCCACCTCCCTCCCAGGGCCTGCCTAAGCACTGGGCCCTTTAGGCTCCGCTCTCCCCTTGGGTGTCCACACCTCTCCGCCACACACAGCCTTGCTTTCTGATTGTAAGCACCATCCCTCTCAGATAAACTTTAAGAGTCTTGTTAATAAACAGTTGTCACTTATTTGAGGGCTTGCTCTTTGCCAGGCACTCCCCATGCTGTAGCACAACTCAGAAATTACAACTGCCCCACAACAGCCTTGCTTCTCATATGACCACCTCGCTTAGCTTCCCCGAAGCCGGCCCTGAGGCTGGGACTTGAGTGCAAGTAATTTATTCGGAAATTGAAAGAAATATGGGCAGGGTAGTGGGGAAGGAGGTCAATAAAAGGCATGGTATCAAGCCAGTTAACCTCGTAGGAAACTGGAACTTAATCCTGCTGGAAATTCTGAGAAATGGTGTAGAATGCACACACCTCAGTCATTGTGCCCAGATGAAGAGAGTTGGAGTACTTACTCGTCAACTCCCAGCACACTGGTTGAGACCCGTGTGTTTGGGCGCGTGGGCATCAATTCCTTGGCATTTCTGGCCCCTGCAAGGGCAGATAAAATGGGCATGAACAGCCAGAGAAAGCCCCCAGCTGAAGAAACACAGGTATTGGGGTGCACTACAGTTGTAAGGGCCTATTGCGCCCATGTTGTCAGTAAGGAAATTGAGCCTTGGAGAAGCTGGCTGGAGGTCAACGGCTGGGAACAGCTAGCGTGGGTGGGGGTCTTCCTGGCTCTGACACCACGGACGATGCCCCTGAGAGGCATTGTTGGTCTTGGTCTTTGGGAGCCCCTGCAGCTTCCTGCACAAGGCTGAGCCCAGTGGAGAGCCCACGCCTGCGCCTGCTTCCCGGTTGATGAGCCGTTGACACAGAGTTTATACAACCTCCGGACAAGCTCCTCGTGATGCAGGGATTACCTCCGGTTCCCAAAGAAGCTCAGGAGCTTTCAGACCCCTTTCACTGTATCATCTCTTGGACTTTGTCATCTGAAAACAGGGAAACTGAGCCACACACTTGTTGATGACACCCTCTCATGAAATGGAGGCCAGAACTGGAGTTGCTATTCCTGGGCCTCCAACAAAATCCAAATGCCCACCCAATCCTTTTTCTCCCTCCATAAAATTCCCCTAACTTGATTAAAGAAAAATCAGTCACTTCAGATGGGAACAGAAAAGAACAGTCACGTATAAAGTACTTCCCATCTGTGCGGCAGGGCAAGGCCTACATGCTTCAGCCAAAGGTCCTGGGGATTTGTTGCTGTTCCCTGACCAAAAGACTCTGATCTCTCACTTAACCTCTGACCTCTTCACCTCAGACAACCAGGAAACTGGCAGCTGGGGCTGGGGCAGCTAGGAATGCTGCAGGGTGGGCAGCTTGCCTGGGCTCATTCTGGCCCTGGAGGGACACAAAGGGCCCAGGCAAGACCTTCAGAGCCTGCAGCGAGGCTGGCTCCGGGCATGCAAGGCCAGTCCTGTAGGCCGCACTCAGTAATCACTTCCCTACCTGGCTCCTCACTGGCAGCACTCGGGGTGACCTCATTGCAGCTAATGCCATTTAGAGCCTGCTTTGCTCAGGAAAAAAATAATAAAGCACAACTCCACTTTAAAACTCAGACTGCAACAGTCTTCAACAAAGACCCATGAAGCCTGCCAAGTAGGTCTTATTTTCTACCTCGGTCCTCATTTAAAACAGGGCCACAGCCTGGGTTTCCCACAGCAGCTACTTAGAGATGGGAGCGAGACACTTGTTTGAAATCGAATCGGCTGTTTTATTAAACCGTTATTTTCATTCTTGCCAGCAAAGCTGGGGAAGGAGTTTCCAGCCTCTTTGGTGGACTGTCCAGCGTGTTTTCGTCAGGAATGCTGCAAATCCAGCCTGCAACCCGATTACCCCACTCCAATCCCACAGTGCAGGGTCCCCACCCAATTTTTTTGCAACCCCAGAGACAATGCATTTGAGAGACCCCTCTGAAAAATATCATTTCTAAATGAAGTGTCCTTTTCCCCAGTCTCCCAACACCCCCAGGTTTCCAGCTCTGTGACTGTTACTAGAGGCAGCTTGCTGGGGCAGTTCAGCAGTGATAGCCAGGTCGTGCCCAGGGCTAGATGACTACTTAACTAGTGCTTTACCAAGAAGCTATTTGCTGCCTCCTAGACAATTAGATGTCTCAGGGACAGATATTTCTTTGGAGCCTCCAGTTCCCAGATGGGCCTTCCATACACCCATTCATTCACTCATTCATTTGCACAAACATTCACTCACATTCATTTATTCACATTCTTAGGACAGTGCCTGGCACAGAAGGGTAGTGTTTGTATTCACAGCCAACATTCACTAGGGACCTCCTACATTCCAAGGCCTGGAGGTGGAACAAGACCCAGCCCCTCCCTCCACAGAGAGAGGTCATACGGTCAGAACCCGGTTTTTCACACAGCCTGACAGGAATCACCTGGGGAGCTTTTAGGGAAAAGTGGGTGCTGGGCTCCACCCCCAGACATTCTGATTTAATCAGCTGTGGTAGGGCCCAGGTCAGCATTTTGTAAAGGCCCCCAGTCATTTCCAATGCGCAATCAGGCTGAGCTCTTCTGCTCTTGACAGCAAATAGGTGGGTCCCAGGGTGGAGAGGGCAAGTGCAGGGTGCTAGGCCCCCATGGAGGAGGGAAGTCGAACTCCAGCTGGAGTTGGGAAGACTTTCTTGGGGAGCTGAGACTTAAAAACAAGAGGCAGCAGGGGCAGGGCCAAGGTACTGGGAGGAGAGGAGTGGAGAGGAGAGTCTAGCAGACGGGGGAGCATACGTACAGGACTGGACCGGAGACAGGGACGGCGGGGCTTCCGTCATCCACATGAAGGGTTTGAATTTTGCCCAAGGGCAATGAGGAGGAGAGGGGAATTTCAGAGAGCTCCCTCCACTATAGACTGAACTGGAAGGCAGCCGGACAGGAGTCCGGTGAGAAATGACAGTGACTTTGGCTGGGCTCCCTCAGGAGCAGACCACGAGAGATGGTGGAGAGCAGGTGTCAGATTTGTCCCACCCCAGGAATGAAGCTGACATCAGTCCAGAGCTGCTTCTGGGGTGGGGCGTTAACTTCCCAGCATTCTAGCCTGCCCCTACCCCACCTCCAAGACTGCTTCTGGCCAAAGAAAGCTCCCCCACAATTAACGACCCCTGGGAGAAGCTGGTGAGTGTGGTGTGATTGATGGGTGGGAGGAGGCTGGCCTCCTGCCTGCTAAGGGCAATGAGGAACGAAGCTTGGATCCCAGCGTAAGATCAGCACAAGTACAGGCAGGTGGCAACCAACAGCCCTCCTACTGCCCAGGCTGGGTAAGGCTGTGGGGCTCTGGCTATCTGAGCTTCCTGGACATTTGGCTTTCAAGAGGGAGGAATTTGCATTATTTACGGCAGGCCAGACTACAGGCTCAGGAATAAGCTTAACCAGCTCTTCAGAACCCAGTTTCATTTCTTTTCTTTCTTTCTTTTTTTTTTTTAAATATATCTTTATTGATTTCAGAGAGAGGAAAGAAGAGGGAGAGAGAGAAATAGAAACATCAATGATGAGAGAGTCATTGATCGGCTGCCTCCTTCACGCCCCCGACTGCGGATTGAGCCCACAACCCGGGCATGTGCCCTGACCAGGAATCGAACCCCAATTGCCTAAATCCTAGGTCGATGCTCAACTGCTGAGCCACCCCCAGCCAGGCCAGTTTCATTTCTGGCTTCACTCCCTGGCCCCAAGCTGTGCTCCTTCCCACTCCTCTCCTGGCGATAGATCTGCTGACATCATCGTTGGTTCATTTCTCTCCCTTGCGCTCCCTGTCCACTCAGCTGCAGTGTTGGTTGTGAATTATTTGGGGGCAAGGAGAAAAAATCTATCCACACAATCAAGTGCAGGAGGCCAGTTTATTAGATGACTCTAAGGGCTAGAGGGGAACCAAGGGCAGGGAATGCAGCCAGACTCCCTGTGGGTTTAGAAGCAGGCACCCCGGAGGTCCCAGGAGTAGAGAGAAGGCTTTTCCCATTTTTCTCTATGGCCACATGGTCTCTCATCTCTTCCTCTCTCTGTTTATCTGCTATATCTCTCCCTCCTGTTCCTTTTTGCCACCTCTCTCTCTGGTATTTCTGCTTAGGCGAGCACATGGCCACTCCAACCTGTGAACATCATGGGGCCTCCTAGTGTAAAACGATATAGACATCTGTTCTTGTGTCTCAAATCCTAATTCTCAGTTAAGAATAGTCTGCTTTTAAGTAAGAGAAGACCCAACTCAAATTGGCTTCAGGTAGAAAGCAAATTTATTGGCTTAAGTAATTTTAAGGTAAAGAGTGAACTGTAGGCAAGCTGGTTCCAGGGGCTCAGGGCCTTCATTGGGAACTCTAACTCTCAGCCCTATTCACTCTGTGTGGGTTTCATTCTTGGGCAAGTTCCCCCCATGCTTAGATCCTCCAGTGTCTCAGTCTCAGTAGAAAGAGGCTTCTTCCTGCCAGAAGTTCCAATTAAATTCCTGGGGTCGATGCACACTGAGTCCAGCAGGATCACAGCCTCATTGCTGAACCATTTGCTCTGTACAGGGGTGAGGAATGCGGATTGGCCAGACTTGTGCACCCTGGGACCAAAGGGACCAAGAATGGGAGGAGGCTGTTTTTCCAAAAGGAAAGAGGTGTGGCCATCAACAGGCTGAGTAAACCAACCACATGGCCCTGGGAGTGATGATACCCCCAAGAGCTCTGAACAAGGCTGTTTCCTTATGATGACCTGGAACCAAGGCCGTCAGCAAACCCTCCTGTCAGTGTTACCAGAGAGCCCCTGTGAACTCTGCCCCTGTGCGGAGCTCAGTACCTGCGGGCTGACCAGTGCACAGGCACGAACAGATATTAGCTTGAATGGCAGAATCTGCTGGCAAGTATTCACTCTCTGGTGCCAGTAGTTAAATATGTCAAATATCACCCTGACTCTAGCAGCAGCTTATCTGTTCTCCTTCATTGACTCTATCCTCATGCCCCGCAGTCCATCCTTCACGCAGCCACCAAAGAGTCAGCTTCCTAAACCCTGATCTGAGCTACTCGAGTCCTAACTCCTTCGCAGTTCTTAAGCTGCCTGCTCCTTGTGATCTGGCCCCAAGCGCCCTTTCAGCCTCACCTTCCTGTCCACTTCCCATTTGTGCATCCTTCGTGATGCCTTCCTGCCCTCTCCCGAATGGTGTCCTCCATCTGACATTATTTACTCAAATATTTATGGGGGCCCACAATGCTGTGAAGTGTAGACAACTCCACCAAGGTAGGCACTTGAACCTGGCCAGAGAAGCTCCCAAAAGGAAGGTTCCTGGAGGTTGAGGAGGACGCAGGGGGCCTGGGCAGGTCCTGCCATACTGGACACCAGGGTTCTGGAAAGTAGCTTCCAGCACACCTCCCTTCATGACATGCTTCCCACATGCTGGCACGCATTCCTCTCCATGCCTGATGTTATTCAGTTCTCACTCCACCTGCAAAGGGAGGCTGCACAGAAACTGTAGCTCAGAAGGAAGAGTCACACAGCTGTGAGCAGCAAAGCTGGGATCCCAGCTCAGGCTCCCAGTCCCTGCTCACCACCACATGCCCCTGTCCCCTTTTTGGCAAGACTGCATGCTCCATGCCAATCATTAGAAGATGAAAGGTTCTATTTTGACAGTTGCCATTTGAGAGGGTTGTTGGGGGACTAGGAGAAAAATGTGAAGGGATTAAGAAATACAAACTGGAAGTTATGAAAATAGTCATGGGGATGTAAAGTACAGGACTATAGTCAATAATGTTGTGATAGCTGTGTATGGTGTCAGGTGGGGTGATCATTTCATAAGTTCTATAAATGTGTAATCACTGGGTTGTACACCTAAAAATAATATGTCAACTGTAATTGAAAAATAAAAAATTATTTTAAAAATAAATAAAAGATGGAAGGTTGTAGGAGGACTGGAAGGAATGCTCTGGATTTCCCACAAACCTGCAGGCACTGCAGGCTGGTTCACCTTATGGAGCCACTGCCACCAGAAGGAGCTGCAGTCTAAGTGCAGGTAAATACGGTAATTCCTTTCCTTCACCACCAGCAGCAGCAGAAGCAGCAGCCGGGACGGGGACGTGAATTGATCCTGGGAAGCTGCTTAAGGGCCTGTGATTGAGGAGATGATCTGAGATAAACTACTCTAGTGAAATAAAGGCCAACAGCTGCCTGCTTCCACATCAGCTGCTGAGCTCTCCTGCCAGGCAGCTTTGCGCTTGTCAGCACCCACCCCACCCCACCCAACCGCACCCCAGGAGGCAGGGAGCTCTCTCCACACTGTGGGAGGAGGGAGACTCTATTTAGTGACAGCTGAGGTGCTGGGGACTAAGCCTGATGGTGCTGGAGAGTGCAATAGCTGGGGCTGAATGTGTCAGGTTCTGTGTTTGTGGGCAGGATCTCAATTATGAGTAAGAATTTCAAGGAAATCTCTCCATTGGAAAGGAGGGGTTGGGGGAAAATCAGTGCCACCCCAAGCTAAAGGATGTGAATGTCCTAGCCTTGCGTGGAGTATTCTACACAGAATCAGTTTTTTTTCTGAAACGCCCATTCCTCCATCCCTCTCACCATCCATTCATCCACTCATCTACTCATTCATTCATTCATCCATTCATTCATTCATTCAACAAACACCAAGTACCTTTGCTTTGGCAGTTGATGGATGGGGTCAGTGGGTTTGGCCACTTACTAGGTATGACCTCAGGCAGTTCATCTCACTTTTCTGAGCCTCTGGATACTAATGCCTACCTCACAAGCCTCTCTGAGGATTACTGAGATGATGCCCACTGGGGACTGAGCCCAGCGCCTGGCTCCTACAAGTGAACAAATTGCTCCAGGGCTCCCGGGAGCGGAAGGGGAGCTACAGGGTTTCCAAAACAAGATCAGAAGCTCCTTAAGGGACTCACAGCCCAGGACACAGGGACCCGCCATAAAGAGAGGCGTTGGTGTTGGAAGAGGCTCAGAGACTAACACAACGGGATTCCTTCCCCTCGAGAGGAGGGAGACGCAGAGGGACCAGGGCGGCCTGCGGCCTGACCCGGGCGGGGCGGGGGAGGGGCGGGGTCCTCTCGCGGGGCGGTGCCAAGGGGCGCGTTCTCAGAACTGCCTGTGCCCAGTGTGGTCCGGAGGAGCCTGTTTGAGACGCGGACTCTCCGGCCCCCGGGCTGCGTCTGAACACCCAGGGGGTTCGAGGAGCTGGGGCGGACGGTCTCCGACCCCCGTGAAACTCCGTCTGGCCGAGAAAGGAGGGGGAAAGGAGCGGCCCCCGCGGGTCGGGGAGCGGCCGCCGGGCGGGGGCGCAGGGGCGGGGCGCAGGGCGCAGGGGCGGGGCGCAGGGCGCAGGGGCGGGGGCGCAGGGCGCAGGGGCGGGGCGCAGGGGCGGGGCGCAGGGCGCAGGGGCGGGGGCGCAGGGCGCAGGGCGCAGGGGCGGGGCGCAGGGCGCAGGGGCGGGGCGCAGGGGCGGGGCGCAGGGCGGCACGCCCTGACACCGCCCAGCGATGGGGCGCACCCCTACGCCGTCACCCCGGCTGTTCGCTCCGTGGCACCTGTTGGCGCTGTCCTGGGGCCCGACGTGGGAGGTCGTCGGCCTCGGGCCTCGGCGTCCCCTCAGCGTCCCCTTGGCGCGTGGCACCTGGAGTCGCCGTCGCCAGCCCTTCTGGGCGGCCCCCCTTCGCCCCGCGCCCCTGCCCTCACCCCACGTCCCTCCGACCGCGGGGCGCGGACGCCGCACCTCCGCCTGGGCTGGGCTCCCCACGAGGCTGGGGGCGCGGGCTCGCGGGCAAGGGGCGGCGGGGGCCGGGTCTGCGGGGCGGGAGCGTCCTCACCCCGTCGGCTCCCCGGCGCGCCCCGCCCTGCGCCCCCGAGCACAGCGGGGCCCCGGGAGCGCGCGGGGAGGCGGAGCCTGGGCGAGCCGGCGGCGCCCGCCGCTGAGGTTCCGGGCCCGCGACTGCGACGGCGTGGCCGCCAGCCCCCGCCCCGCCGCGCCCGCAGCCTGGGCGCCCCTCCCCTGAAGCCCGAGCCTGAGCGGGTGGGGCCGTGGGAGGTCGCGGGGAGCCCGGTGGAGAGAAGCCCCGCAGGACCGACCCCCCGCGCCCCCGCCGCCCCCCGCGCCCCCCGCGCCCCCCGCCGCCCCTCAGCGGGCCTGGGGAATCCGTGGCGGCGCTGTGGGCACCTGAAACCGCAGCGGCGGATCCCTGGGTGACGCGGGCAGCCTCGGGGCTGCTCTGGACCAGCGGCCCCCCGACTGTAGAGCCCGCGCCCCTCCCCCCGTGAAGCGCAGTCAGCCCGCGGCCGCCTCGGGCCACGCTGGGGACAGGGCGCCGTGGGCACCGTGGGCACCGGGCTGCGCCTGAAGCTCCGCTGGGCCCAGTGCAGTAAAAAGAGGGGCACTCGGTGTGTTTTGGAAACGGGGCTGGTCATGAGGTCCCTCCGGCCAGCACTCTGAGCAGCCCTGCGAGCTGCGGTCCGGCCTTTGGCTGTGGGGACAGAGGAAGACCCGCAGCCCCCTCCCCACGCCGCGTGCTCCCCGGGCGGCAGCAGCTGACGCGCCTGTGGGGACGCTCCAGGCTCTGCCGCGGTGTTCGGTGCAGCAAAGCCCTTCCCAAAACCACTCAGAGGAGACGGCGGAACGGACCTCCTGCTGGGCCCAGGCGTCCGCAGCTGAGGTCCAGCCAAGCGGAGGAAGCAGAGTCTTTAGCGGCCTGAGAATAAAATGAGCCTTCACTTCACAAGCCAGTGGGAATGCCCCCTGCAAGGCTCCACGCATTCACTCACGCATCCACTCACGCACTCATCCACTCACGCACTCACTCATCCACTCACGCACCCACTCACGCACTCATCCACTCACGCATCCACTCACGCATCCACTCACGCACTCATCCACTCACGCACTCACTCATCCACTCACGCACCCACTCACGCACTCATCCACTCACTCATCCACTCACTCATCCACTCACGCACCCACTCACGCACTCATCCACTCACTCATCCACTCACGCATCCACTCACTCACCCACTCATCCACTCACTCATCCACTCATCCACTCACTCACCCACTCACTCACCCACTCATCCACTCACTCATCCACTCATCCACTCACTCACCCACTCACTCACCCACTCATCCACTCACTCACCCACTCATCCACTCACTCACCCACTCACTCACCCACTCATCCACTCACTCACCCACTCACTCACCCACTCATCCACTCACTCATCCACTCATCCACTCACTCACCCACTCACTCACCCACTCATCCACTCACTCACCCACTCACTCACCCACTCACCCACTCACTCATCCACTCACGCATCCACTCACTCACTCATCCACTCACTCATCCACTCACTCACCCACTCACTCACCCACTCATCCACTCACTCATCCACTCATCCACTCACTCATCCACTCACTCATCCACTCACTCATCCACTCACTCATCCACTCACTCATCCATTCGCTCACTCACTCATTCATTCATCCACTTACTCATTCATTTATCCACTCACTCATTCACTCATTCACTCATCCATTCACTCACTCATCCATTCGCTCACTCATTCATTCATCCATTCACTCACTCATCCATTCGCTCACTCATTCACCCACTCATTCGTTCATTCACCAAGCATTTGCTGTGAATCAAATCCACCTCATGCAGGCCTGTGGGCCCCGGCGGGCCTCCTGGAGCCCCCCTCTAGAGGCGAGTCCTGCTCCTCAGGAACCCGTGCCCCCCCGGGAATTTGGGGTCAGGAATGCGTCCCTCGCCGGGTCCTCTCCCACTCTCCCTGGGAAGCAGAGCAGCTGGGTGCCTCTGGACCTTGCAGCGCTTTGGGGAAGCACGCAGCCCGTCAGGCATGTGGAGGGACCCATCCTGATTTCATTTATTTTTCTCTTTAGCTTCTGCTCCCTACTCTTTCTGCACCCCGCTTCCTGTCTGGATAGAAGAAAGGGAGAGAGGGGGAGTAAGATGCCAGTGTGTGCAGGGACCATGGGAGGAAGAAAAACAGTTGAGGGTGAGGGGGGGCCAGAGCCGAGAAAGGCCCAGGGCGGGCTGAACACTGAGTCTCAAAGAACCTGCCACCCTCCCCCTTCTGCAAAACCCCCCAGGCCCTGAGAGGACCAGGAAAGAAAGAGAAATGATAGACAGCAGGAGGTTGAGCAGGAATGTAAGCTAACCTTGCAGACACACACACCAAATAACCAGCTTACTTAGATTTTTGAAAAATGTAAAACAATTAACAGTGGTTATTAAACTACAGCTTGTGGGCAAATCTCACCTGCTGCCTGATTTTATAAATCAAGTTTTAACGGAAAGCAGCCAAGCTCATTTGTGTATCATCTATGGCAGTTTTCACGCTACAATGCGAGTTGGTTTGAAATAATAGAGACTGTGTGGTCTGCAAAGTCTAAAACATTTACAAGCTGGCTGCTTACAGAAAAATTTTGCCAACCACTGTGTGTTATTTCTAGGATCTCCAGGCCTCAGAATTCTAACATTGTTTATCAATTCTTCAGCACTTTCTTTAGGTTTACTCATTTATATTTATCAAAGCCTACTGGATTAGAATATTCTCTTTTGGTTGCAAGTGATGGAAAATTTGGCTCTCATGGGCTTAAGCTGGGGGGGGGGGGGGGAGGATTATTGTCTCCTGTCACTTAAAAGTCCAGGGATTTGAACATGTCAAGCACAGCTGAGCCCAGAAGGTCACACAGCGGCATCATGCCATGGTGGTTAGAGCAGCTTACTGCTGACGGACAGAACCTGACAAAGGTGATATAATGTCATTTTTATGATGAGGTTACAAGAGATTATAGTAAGTATTCTGGCTGGCTGGTAGACCCCCTCTCCTGCTTTCTTCATCGCACACTGAGGTGCAACTGCTGCACCAAAGAGAATATTTCTTTCTTCACAGGCTATGAAAGTGAAAGAAGCGTTTGGCCAACAGTCAGCAAGGAACTAAGACCCTCAATCAAATAGCCTCTAAGGAACTGGGTTCTGCCAACAGCTGCATGAGCTTGGGAGCAGATGCTCGCTCAGTCACTCCTCAGTCGCGAACCAGCTTTGACAGACACCTTGACCATAGCCTGGTGAAAGCCCCTGAAGAAAAGGACCCAGTAAACTGCGCCCAGACTCCTAACCCTGGGATCTGAGATAGTAGCTGTGTGTCATTTTAAGGCATCAAGTTTGTGGTAATCGATCACCCAGCAAGATTACTAATGCATCCCCCAGTCTGCAGGAGAGGCTGGGAGTGCAGTCTTCACCCTGCAGTTGCATCATGAGTAGACCGGGGTCCTCTGCGCAGGAGGAGGGGCATACTGCTGGGGAGGAGCCGTGGCCTCACAGGAGCCACCGAGGCAGTCCTGGGAGGAGGAGCTGGCCTGCGGAGTGAAGGGTAGTGAGTGGATTCCTGGTTCTTTATTTCTTCTAGAACTGGCTTCCTTTCATTCAGTAACAGTCATTTACCAGCAGTTTGCAAGGTCCCCTCAGACCTTCCATACGTGACCAAGTTCCCACACAGAATTCCTGCCCAGGAGCTCCCATCTGAACCACAGGGGAAGCAGGGAAGCCACTGGCTGCTTCAAAAGCACACAGCTCCTTTCTTTCCACCCTACTGATCTTGTTCCTTATAGGATCTGGTGGCAAAGTGAAATTTATTTCCTGGAGAGTGTAGAATGTCTGTGATTGCAGATGCAGAAATAAAAGTTACTCTTTAAAGTGTCTGCAGAAATGAAAAGAAACCCAGGTCCCTTTGTAAACATTTTGAACATAAGCAGTAAAGATTTGAAGGTCTAGACATAAACCTTAAGGTTAAAACTCCAGGAACCCAGCCCTTCTGTCTTCACTTGGGGAGTTTGGAAAATGCTTTTTCTTTTTTTTTTTAATAGTTGGGAGTTGAGAATATTAAATGAGATCATATATATAAAGCTTAGCATAGTACTTGAATTACATAAATGCCCAATACATTTGAACTGTTAACTGTTAACATCAACACTGTGCCATGGAGGAGATGGTGCGAACAGTCGGCTGTGAGTGGCCACTTCTTTCTTTAATCCTCACCAAGGATGAGTTTTTTATTGATTTTAGAGAGAGGGAGGACGGCAGGGGGAGAAACACGATGTTAGAGAGAAACATGCATCGGTTGCCTCCCATACCCACTCTGACTGGGGATCACACCTGCAGCCTGGGAATGTGCCCTGAACCAGAGATAAACCTACAGCCTTCTGGTGCAGGGAAGATGCCCCAACCAGAGCTGGAAAATGCCTGCGTCTAAGTAAAGCTGAATTTACGAGCATTGTCGTTATAGCAACAGACACTTCAGCTTCTGAGCGGCAGGTCCCTGAAACTGTTACATAAGAGTCAACTTCGCAGTAAAAAATGCAGGAACACCGAGGCTGCTTATCTATATATATATCTGCTTATGGATGTAGATCTCTTCAAAGAAAAGGGAGAGGTTAGGCAAGAGGAGGAAAGGGGGGCGGGAAGGCGTTTCCGGGGAAGACCGTGGTGCGTGCCTGTGAGGGGCAGGAGCGTGGTTTCACAGGCTCGCTGCTGCTGGCCAGGCATGCAATGTAGACAAAAGAGCAGGCAAAAATCGGGATGCAGCACTCATGGGCCTGCCAAGTGAGAATTAGGAAACAACAGAACACACGTGGATTGTGGGGGGAAGAACTGCCTTCCAAGAGCTCTTTGGATCCAGAGAAGGCTACAGTGAAGGCGAGGGCACTGCCGGTGCCCCCAGCCCCCAGCGAGGTTCTCCTCTGATTGACCCGACTCGGAGGCAGTCCCCACTGTCCTGGTGAGCCTCCTCCTTGGGATGAAGGGAACTCAAGAATCCATCTCCCCCAAACTCCAGGAATCATGCTTCCTGCCTGTGAGCCTGGCTCCAAACTGGCCTGAGATTGGAATTCCAGTGCTGTTGGCATGGACAGAACAGCCTTTAGACTCAGGCAAGAGGGTCTTGCCCCAGCCCCTGCCTTAAAGGGCCCCTCTAGCCCTCCTCTGGCCTCATGCTTCCCCACAGAGTCCATGGGACCAAGGGGATGTGCCCACCTGGGTGCCTGGGGTTCCATAATTTCCTGCCCAAATGACCTTGGTCCTGTTTCCAGGATGTGAGCCCCTTGCCTTCTTCCTTCCTTGGGAGACCAAATTGTCCCACCAGCGTGCACATCCCATGCCTGAGAGTTGACCAGGACAGCTCTTTGCAGAGACGTGGGTGTGGGGCACAGACATGCAGGCGGAGTGTCAGTGAGCAAGCAGGAGAGCAAGTGAGGCTCTTCACGGTGCAGAGTGGGGCCGGGGGACACTGAAGACCAGTGGGCAGGGGCCGGTGCTGGCTCTTCCCCAGCTCCACATTCTGGCACGGGATCCCAAGGACCCTGAGAAACCTAGTTTAGCCCTCGCACTGCAGAGCATTGGGAAGGTGTATTTGTCAGGTTAGTGGGTAGAACGTATTTTACATAATATTTTGCTAGTGAAACTTATCATTTTAAAATACTTGGACATAGTGCATGTGAGCCCAATCTGTCCTCTTGCTCCAGGCTCAGTGCTGGGATGTCCTGTACATGGAGCTTGTGGTTGTGCTCAGCTCCCATCCTCCCAGCAAGAAAAGGGCAGCTGGAAGTTTCCAACCCTTTTCCATTATGAGGCCTGACACTAAAGAATTATTTTGCAAACTGTAAAAAAAAACAAAAACACAAACATTGGAATGCAACAGCCATCCTTCTTCACAGCCATCCTCCTGTACACAAGACACAGAGTTGCTACGCCAGAATCCGTCTCTTGCTTCCTCTCCTTCATCGATCTCAGCCAGGGGCCCAGGCTCTTGAAAAGAAGCCTCCACCCATCCCTGTCCACTTTGCCTAAGCTGGCCCACACCGTTGAAGCAAAAAGCGGTCTCTTGTCTTAGCCTCAGCCCCCAGCGAGAAGAATCAATAGTGATTTGGCTCCCAGCCAGCCTCATACTGTCCTGGAGAAGCCAGTCTTTATTTGCCACCCACCAGATGAAGCCAGGACGCTGCAGCCTCACACAGAAGGAAACCAAATCCACCTACTGAGTGATCCCTGCCTGGCCTGATTTACAGCCTCTAGGATCTGCTCCAGCCCCAGGCACCCAGCCACGCTGTGTCCCCAGCCCGAGGGATGACGCATTCTGTGTGAGTGCTCAGTGGGCATAGCCACCTCGTAGCTAAGTCCCAGCCTGTCTGGTCCTTGATGGGATGGGCCCCTGGAAGGCTATTTGCAAGTGGGTCTGAGAGCTGCGAGAGGACAGTGGAGCTGGAGGCCTTGAGCTCGGCCCAGGAGAAAACTGATTGTTAAGCAGGGTGCATAGACCATGAGGTGTTCTCAGGTTTTATGTTCCATCCTGGCGTCCCGTGGACTTGTGTGGGTACCTGGGTTGGAGGGGGAAGGAGGCTAGAACTGCAGGGGGCAAGGTTTCAGTACAACTTGCTGAGGCCTTTCTCATACCCACCCCTTAGGAAGACACAAATTAGTAATAACATTTTGTTAGCACTCATGTGGGCACTGAGCTAAGAATTTAGTTTCATTTTCTCGTTTAGCTTTTACTGCTACAACCTTAGAAGCAGTACTTTTTCCATCAGCTACATTTTATATAGGAGAAAACCAAGGCTACAAAGAGTGTCATGCCCACTCAGTGGTAAAAAGACCAAACCAGGATTTAAACCTGGGCAGTCTGGCTGCAGCCTCTGGCTCTTAACCACTGAGTTTGTTCCGGGGTGTGATTGGCCAGCTTGCAGTAGGGCGGGGTTATGAATTAAAAGATCAGGCATGATTACAATTCCTATCTTCCTGTCCTTCCATGTAGCCAGAATGCAAACTATATCAGACTTAGGTACCAACAAGTCGTGGGGGGAATTAAAAGGAGTAGCGCTTACCAGTTGCTCTGGTTTGAATTCTAACCAGTTTTAGTGTGTTGAATAGGGTCCCCCCAAAAAATTCATGTCCACATAGAACCTCAAAATATGGCCTTACTTGTAAGTAGGGTCTTTGCAGATGTTATCAGTTAATAGGAGGTCATGCTGGGTTAGGGTGGGCCTGATATACAGTGGCTCATGCTCATATATGCAGAGGAGAAACTCTCAAAGGTATACGCAGGAGAGAAGCCTACACGAAGACAGAGGCAGAGACTGGAGTAATGTGTCTACAAGTCAAGGAGTGTCAAGGATTGCTGGCTACCCAGGAACTAGGAGGAGGAAAAAAAGCCAGGTAAGATTCTTCCCTAGGGCCTTCAGAGGGACTGTAGCCCTGCTGACACTTTGATTCAAGACCTACATCTAGACCCATGCATGAACAAATTTCTGTTGTTTTAAGCTATCCAGTTAGTGATAATTTTTAATGGCAGCCTTAGGAAACTAATAAACCAGTTTAGAAAAAAGGAGGTGCTCTGTGTGGTCCTGCTGAGATGCTAGAGTTGTCTGTGTTGCAGTTTGGGAACCAAGCCCCAAAAAGTGTGACTTTGCACCCTAGCTGGTGTGGCTCATTGGTTAGAGTGTCAGCACCCACACCAAAGGGTCTTGGGTTCTAGTCCTGATCCAGGGCACGTACCTGGGTTGCAACTTCAATCCCCAGCCCCCGGAGGCAACCAATTGATGTGTCTCTCTCACATCGATACTTCTCTCTCTCCCTCCCTCCTTTCCTTCTTTCCACTCTCTCTAAATATCAATGGAAAAAATATCCTCCAGTGAGGGTTAACAAAAAACAAATGAAAAGAGCGAGGACTCCCACACAGTAGCATGCTAATATGCTTCCTGCTTGCGGACTGATGCTGTCATTCACCCTGCCAGCCTCCAAAGTAGCCTTGGTTCCAGCCCATATCCAACTCTTATCCTTTGGCCCCAAATCCAGTTCCCATTCTGATAACATCCAGATTTCCTTTTGGAGAATTACCTTTCATCATTCTGTGAGTATCTCCTATCTATGTATTAGCTAGAGTTGATTTGCTTGCAATCACAAACTCTTAACTGACACACTCAGCAGGCTTATGGAAAGACACAGCTTGGTCCAGGACAGAATTTAGGTATTTGGGAGACTGCTGGACAAAAACAAAAATCTTTAATACTATACAAATTTTTCAAAAGTTCTATACCTCTGAGGGGAGTGTAAATTGGTGCAATCCCTTTGGAAGCCTATTTGGCCGTATCGACTGATGCTGCATATATGTATACCTATGACCCAGCAGTTCTTCTCATTCACTCACACACACACACACAATGTATATCTTCAATAAGAATGCATACATTTGCATAAATATGTTCCCCAATAAACATGAACATCATAGCAGCACCATCCATAATAGTCTAAAATTGGAAACTATCCAAAATCCATGTACCATAGAATGGATAACAAAATTGTGTTATAGTCATATAACAGCATACAGAAATAGAATGAAAAACAACAGCTATACTCATTAATATACATACATCTCACAAGAATAGTATTGAGCAAAAAAAACCCAACTTTTTAAAAATATTTATTGTTGAAAGTATTACAGTTGTCCCATTTCCCCCCCTGCCAATTGACCCCCTTCACCTCACTCCCACCCCCTCCCCAGGCCTTCACCCCATTATTGACTGTGTCCATGGGTTATGCATATAACTTCCTTGGTTAATCACTTCCTACCCTCCACCCCCTTCCCTCTTTCCTCTGAAATACGATCATCTGTTGCATGCGTCAATGTCTCTGGATCTATTTAGTTCATCAGATTAGTTTGTTCATTAGCTTCTTTTTAAAGAAGACCCTTCAACATTTCCTGTAGTACTGGTCTGGTGGTGATGAACTCCTTTAGCTTTCTCTTGTCTGAGAAACCCTTTATCTGACCTTCAATTCTAAATAATAGCTTTGCCGGGTAGAGCAATCTTAGTTGTAGTTCCATGTTTTTCATCACTTTGAGTATTTCTGGCCACTCCCTTCTGGCCTGCAAAGTTTCTGTTGAGAAATCAGCTGACAGTCGTAAAGGGGCTCCCTTGTATGTAACTAACTGCTTTTCTCTTGCTGCTTTTAAGATTCTCTTTGTCTTTAACCTTTGGCATTTTAATTATGATGTGTCTTGCTGTGGGCCTCTTTGGGTTCCTCTTGTTTGGGCCCCTCTGTGCTTCCTGGACTTGTAAGTCTATTTCTTTCACCAGGTAGGGGAAGTTTTCTGTCATTATATTTTCAAATAGTTTTTTAATTTCTTGCTCTCTTTCTTCCCCTTCTGGCACCCCAATAATACGAATGGTGGGCCGCTTGAAGTTGTCCCAGACTCTCCTTATACTATCTTCATTTTTCTGGATTCTTTTTTCTTTTTGCTCTTCTGGTTGGGTGTTTTTTGTTTCCTCATGTTCCAAATTGCTGATTTGATTCCCAGCGTCCTCTACTCCACTGTTGATTCCCTGTAAATTATTCTTCATTTCAGTTCGTGTAGCCTTCATTTCAAATTGGTACTTTATTATGTCATCGATTTTCTCAGTTGTTTTTGTAGTACTCTTACTAATATGGTTGAGCATCCTTATAAACAAAATTCTGAACTCTGTATCTGTTAGCTTGCTTGGTTCTATTTCATTTAGTTCCTCTTCTAGAGATTTCTTCTGTTCTTTCCTTTGTGACTTGTTTCTTTGCCTCCACATTTTGGCTGCTTCCAGGTGTTTGTTTCTATGTATTAGGTAGAGCTGCTATGTCTCCTGGAATTTGTAGAGTGGCTTTGTGGAGTAGGTGTCCTGTAGGACCTAGTGGCTCAGCCTCCCCAGTCACCTGAGCTGGGCCTTCTAGGTGCTCCCCTGTGTGGGCTGTGTGCACTGTCCTGTTGTGGTTGAGCCTTGGTTGCTGCTGGCCTCACTGGGAGCAATTGACCCCCAAGCCAACTGGCTGTGAGGACCAGCTGCAACTACAGCCAGAGAGCTGCTGTGCTGGAGACACCCCTATGGAGCAGAATTTACTTCCGTGGAGCTTTGGTTTTCACCAAGTGTGCCCCTTGAGTGTATCACTTGTGGATGTGGTAGGGTTGTAGTCCAGCATGGTCGAGTCTGACCACCAGGTGCACTGTCTCTGAGGCCTCCTGGGAGGTGCAAAGTCAGCCTCTGCCTGCCCCTTGCCCAGGGCCACCCAGCATGAGCTACTCAGCAAACTGTAGTTTGCTGGTACTTGTGCTGGGCTTGGAGGTGTCCAGGAGAGGCCAAGCTATGAACCAATGCAGGCTGCCACTAGCGCCAGGCCTGGGGCCACTAATCAAGCCCTACGGGGCCTGCTGCTGCTTGTTTGAGAGATTTTAGGAAAGTCCTAAGCATAAGGCTGGAGAGGCCACTTGCATAGAAAAGTCACTTGAAATGGCTTGGATGTGCTTGCAGGTGGGGAGGGGCGTGGCCTCCAGGAATCACTGGGGGGGGGGGCAAATGTGTGAGTCAAGTGCTGGAGATTCAAACGTGGCTCCTGCCTGTGGGCTCTGTGGGGGGGGGGGGGCGGAGGACTCACCTAAGGAGCAACGGCCTCAGCCAGCTTTTCTGTCTGGGAGATAGCTGCCCCTCCACCTTGTGCCTCGATTCCAGGCAGGTTAGTTCCTCCCCGAATGTCCTAGGTTCCTTTCAAGCTGCTGCCAGGCGCTGGGGCTCAGAGGGAGCACGTCCAAGTGAGTCCGTGCACGGGCCCTTTGAGAGAAGCTGCCTGGGGCTCCAGCAGCCTCCAGGACCCTCAGAGACAGTCCCCGCTGTTTTTCACAGCTTGAAGCTGTGGGGACTTCTCTTCCCAGCCCTGGAGCCCTGGGCTGGAAGCTTGATGTGGGGCTGGGACCCCTCACTCCTCTAGGAAACCTCCGCTGCCGAGATGTCCTCCTGGGTTTACCCTGTGGTACCGGGTGTGGGCCTGTGGCCGCGTCTCCGAGATTCAGCCTGATCTGTCCGCATCTCAGCCCCTCCTACTAGTCTTGGTGCTTCTTCAGTTCCCTGGTTGTAGGGCTTCTGTTCAGCTAGATCTCAGGAGGTTCTGAGTGATGGTGGTTCTGCATTTTAGTTGTAATTTTGATGTGGTTGCGGGAGGAGGCGGGTGCAGCTGTTACCTACGCCACCATCTTGTTTCCTCAAGAAAATGACTTTTAAAAGTCCATATTCTATGGAGCCTTTTTATATGAAACTAAGAAAAGGGCAAGGAGAATCTACACTGTTAGAACTGAGGATAGCGGCTACCCTGGGATGTGGGGGGTTATCCTTACTAACTGGAAGGATGCACAAGGGAGATTCAGTGGTGCTAGGAATGTTTTGTTTGTTTTTAATTTATCTTTATTATTGAAAGTATTACAAATGTCCCCTTTTTTCTCCCATTGGTCCCATCCTCCCTGTACCCCTTTCCCCAGTTCTTCCTCCACTCTTGTCTGTGTCCATGGGCTATGCATATAAGCCTGTAAGTTCTTAAGTTAACATCTCTCCATCCACCCACCCACTCCAGCCTTCCCTCTGAGATTTGTCTCTCTGTTTCATGCTTCTGTGTCTCTGATTCTATTTTGTTAATCAGCTTATTTTGTTCATTAGATTCCACGTATGAGTAAGATCATGTGACACTTGTTTTTACCTGACTAGCTTATTTTGCTTAGCATAATACCCTTCAGGTCCCACCATTCTGTCTCAAAGGGTAAGGGATCCTTCATATTCCACAACTGCATAGTATTCCATGGTGTAAATGTCTGAGACTTGTTTTGTGTCCTAACATGTGGTCTATTTTTGAGAATGTCCCATGTGCACTTGAGAAGAATGTATATTCTGCAGCTTCAAGGTGAAATGTCCTGTAAATACCAATTAAATCTATTAGATCTAATGTGTCATCTAGAGTCACTGTTCCTTTGTTGATTTTTTTGTCTGCAAGATCTATCCAGTAAAGTCTGTGGATTGTTAACATCCCCATACAGTCAGATCTCTCCCTTAAAGTCCTCCAGAAGTTTTGTTCTGTTTCATTTTGTTTTGTTTTGTTTTATTTTGTTTTCCCCCGCTGTGTGAGTCTTTTGTTCTGAGGTGGGTCTCTTGTAGATGGCATATATTTGGGTCTCTGTTGTGCCGGTCCTTTGTGGATATACCACCGATTCAGAAAACGTGGTTTCTGTCTGTTGTTAAAACGGAATCTAGGGGAGCAAACAAACTGACTCTAGATGACACACTAGATCTAGTGTGTCAGCTTGTTTCCTCCCCCACATCCCAGGGTAGCCGCTATCCTCAGTTCTAACAGTGTAGATTCTCCTTGCCCTTTTCTTAGTTTCATATAAAAAGGCTCCATAGAATATGGACTTTTAAAAGTCATTTTCTTGAGGAAACAAGATGGTGGCGTAGGTAACAGCTGCACCCGCCTCCTCCCGCAACCACATCAAAATTACAACTAAAATGCAGAACCACCATCACTCAGAACCTCCTGAGATCTAGCTGAACAGAAGCCCTACAACCAGGGAACTGAAGAAGCACCAAGACTGGTAGGAGGGGCAGAGATGCGGACAGATCAGGCTGAATCTCGGAGACGCGGCCACAGGCCCACACCCGGTACCACAGGGTAAACCCAGGAGGACATCTCGGCAGTGGAGGTTTCCTAGAGGAGTGAGGGGTCCCAGCCCCACATCAAGCTTCCAGCCCAGGGCTCCAGGGCTGGGAAGAGAAGTCCCCACAGCTTCAAGCTGTGAAAAACAGCGGGGACTGTCTCTGAGGGTCCTGGAGGCTGCTGGAGCCCCAGGCAGCTTCTCTCAAAGGGCCCGTGCACGGACTCACTTGGACGTGCTCCCTCTGAGCCCCAGCGCCTGGCAGCAGCTTGAAAGGAACCTAGGACATTCGGGGAGGAACTAACCTGCCTGGAATCGAGGCACAAGGTGGAGGGGCAGCTGTCTCCCAGACAGAAAAGCTGGCTGAGGCCGTTGCTCCTTAGGTGAGTCCTCCGCCCCCCCCCCCCACAGAGCCCACAGGCAGGAGCCACGTTTGAATCTCCAGCACCTGACTCACACATTTGCCCCCCCCCCAGTGATTCCTGGAGGCTACGCCCCTCCCCACCTGCAAGCACATCCAAGCCATTTCAAGTGACTTTTCTATGCAAGTGGCCTCTCCAGCCTTATGCTTAGGACTTTCCTAAAATCTCTCAAACAAGCAGCAGCAGGCCCCGTAGGGCTTGATTAGTGGCCCCAGGCCTGGCGCTAGTGGCAGCCTGCATTGGTTCATAGCTTGGCCTCTCCTGGACACCTCCAAGCCCAGCACAAGTACCAGCAAACTACAGTTTGCTGAGTAGCTCATGCTGGGTGGCCCTGGGCAAGGGGCAGGCAGAGGCTGACTTTGCACCTCCCAGGAGGCCTCAGAGACAGTGCACCTGGTGGTCAGGCTCAACCATGCTGGATTACAACACTACCACATCCACAAGTGATACACTCAAGGGGCACACTTGGTGAAAACCAAAGCTCCACGGAAGTAAATTCTGCTCCATAGGGGTGTCTCCAGCACAGCAGCTCTCTGGCTGTAGTTGCAGCTGGTCCTCACAGCCAGTTGGCTTGGGAGTCAATTGCTCCCAGTGAGGCCAGCAGCAACCAAGGCTCAACCACAACAGGACAGTGCACACAGCCCACACAGGGGAGCACCTAGAAGGCCCAGCTCAGGTGACTGGGGAGGCTGAGCCACTAGGTCCTACAGGACACCTACTCCACAAAGCCACTCTACAAATTCCAGGAGACATAGCAGCTCTACCTAATACATAGAAACAAACACCTGGAAACAGCCAAAATGTGGAGGCAAAGAAACAAGTCACAAAGGAAAGAACAGAAGAAATCTCTAGAAGAGGAACTAAATGAAATAGAACCAAGCAAGCTAACAGATACAGAGTTCAGAATTTTGTTTATAAGGATGCTCAACCATATTAGTAAGAGTACTACAAAAACAACTGAGAAAATCGATGACATAATAAAGTACCAATTTGAAATGAAGGCTACACGAACTGAAATGAAGAATAATTTACAGGGAATCAACAGTGGAGTAGAGGACGCTGGGAATCAAATCAGCAATTTGGAACATGAGGAAACAAAAAACACCCAACCAGAAGAGCAAAAAGAAAAAAGAATCCAGAAAAATGAAGATAGTATAAGGAGAGTCTGGGACAACTTCAAGCGGCCCACCATTCGTATTATTGGGGTGCCAGAAGGGGAAGAAAGAGAGCAAGAAATTAAAAAACTATTTGAAAATATAATGACAGAAAACTTCCCCTACCTGGTGAAAGAAATAGACTTACAAGTCCAGGAAGCACAGAGGGGCCCAAACAAGAGGAACCCAAAGAGGCCCACAGCAAGACACATCATAATGAAAATGCCAAAGGTTAAAGACAAAGAGAATCTTAAAAGCAGCAAGAGAAAAGCAGTTAGTTACATACAAGGGAGCCCCTTTACGACTGTCAGCTGATTTCTCAACAGAAACTTTGCAGGCCAGAAGGGAGTGGCCAGAAATACTCAAAGTGATGAAAAACATGGAACTACAACTAAGATTGCTCTACCCGGCAAAGCTATTATTTAGAATTGAAGGTCAGATAAAGGGTTTCTCAGACAAGAGAAAGCTAAAGGAGTTCATCACCACCAGACCAGTACTACAGGAAATGTTGAAGGGTCTTCTTTAAGAAGAAGCTAATGAACAAACTAATCTGATGAACTAAATAGATCCAGAGACATTGACACATGCAACAGATGATCGTATTTCAGAGGAAAGAGGGAAGGGGTTGGAGGGTGAGAAGAGATTAATCAGTCATATGCATATATGCATAACCCATGGAAAACAGTCAATAATGGGGTGAAGGCCTGGGGAAGGGGTGGAGGTGAGGTGAAGGGGGTCAATTGAGGGGGGAAATGGGACACCTGTAATACTTTCAACAATAAAGATAAATTTAAAAAAAATGAATCTAGGACTACTCGGGCCCATAACATTTCCCAGACATGGAAGAGCAGCTGAGAGCTGTGTGTGGTGCTTAACCCTTTTCCCCCTTCCTCTGAGCCAACAAGGCCATCGAGCGCATGCCTTTACCAAGCCTTTGGAGTGGCTTTGTCGCAGCTCCTAACCACAATAAAAGTAACAGCCATTGAGAGAGTCCTAGAGGATGTTCACATCTCTACCTAAAAATGTAAATAAATACAAAGCTCCCACAGAGCACAAGATGAGTCATTTAAAACTCTTGCACTAAATCTCTGATCCAGCCCCTGCCCACCTCTCCCAGCCCACCCCCCACTACTCTCTGCCTGGCTGTTGTTCTCCATTAATACTTAACTACTCTGAATTCCTCAGTAGCCCATTGTTTTTATTTCTATGTGATTTTTCAAGATGCACCTCTCCATGCAATGTTCCTTTCCATCTAGCAACCTGCTTTTCAACTCCCTGCTCAGGTGTCCTTTCTCAGATACTCTTCTTCCAGTAATCTATGGTTGTGTAACAAACTTAGAGCCTCAAACCAACAACTTATTATTGTTTTCCATGGTTACTCAAGGTCCTTCGGTTGCCTGAGCTCAGCTGAGTGGTTCTTACTTGGGTCTCTAACAGGGTCACAATCAGGTGACCATAGTCAACTGGAGTGTCTGAAGGCTTAACTGGGCTGAGCACCCAAGATAGCTCCTTTACAGCATCTGCCCATTGCTTGACTGAGATGGACGGAAACAGTGGCTGCTGGGCAGGGTCCTGTTGTGATGCCTCCTCCTGGCTTGGTTTGGCTTCCTCACAGCATGGTGGTCTCAGCGTAGTCAGACTTTCCATGACAGCTGATCTCTCCCAGAGCATGTGTTGCAAGAGACCAAGGCAGAAGCTGCAGCTTCAGAAGTCACATAGGCCACTTCCACTGACTGCTATTGATCACACAGCCCAGCCCAGAGTAACGTGGGGAGGGCCTACAGAGGGGGTGAAGGCCAAGAAGTACAGTTCATTGGGAGGTCATCTTCCCAGACTGGCTACCACATCCTTCCTGTCTCTCCCCTTCTCTGTGCTTTCATGGGACCCATGGGCACCCCACCTTAGCTCAAGGCATTTGTCTCAGGACATTACACTTCTTTGTCTCCCTGCTCCACTGTGAGTGCTTTTGGTTGGTTGGTTGGTTGGTTGGTTGGTTAGTTGGTTATTTTTGAATCTTCCATGCCTGGTCTAGTGCTTAGCCTTCACTAAATACAACTTTACTTTATAGAATTCAACCAAACTGAGGCTTAGCGCTGCCCCAGCCTCAGATCTACTCAAGGCTCTAGTCAAATGGCTCCTTTGCTTGCAAACTAAAGAGGAGCCCCCTGAAACCGGAACTCAATCCAGGCCAGTTACCCTTCAGACAACATGAAACCAAGCATTTATTTCTCCTTTTCCCCTCTGTCAACAAGTTAATTCGGTTCTTGAAAAAGACACCAACTGACAGCTCCACAGATTGAGAAACACATATCTTCCTTCAGATGGGCCCTTGTACACCAAGAAGCAGGGTGGATTCTGAAGAAGGCAGCTAAGCGTGGGCCGGTGTGAAGACCTCACTATCAACTTCAACCACCAGGCATCAATTCTACCCTCTAGAAAGAGCCAAGTAGGGGGATGTTTCTTTAATAAGACATGACCTCTGGGCACTTTGATTTTCTAACACCTTCCTGGCTTCAGGCTTTGGTTCTGCCCGAGTTCTCCTGTATTCACTGGATTTGGGGTGAATTGGAGTGGAAGGAAGAGTGAAAGGAAAACCTGTCTTGATGGTGGAGACCAAGGGAAGAATTATGGGGTGAAGTGGGAGAAAAGAGAAGTGAGAAAAAATGTTCCCCTTCACCAAGTCACAGGGAAATAAATTCTCACTCGTTCCTGCCCCTGCAAACCATACTCACTCACCTTTCTTCAAGTTGTGACCCAAACCTTCTTTATTAAAAATAATAAATGTCACAAAGGCCACGATGAACAAGTGCTTACTATCAGCCAGGTACTGTGCGAGGCACTTTATGTGTACCCCTTTGAAGCCACACCATTTTGGGAGATGGTTGTCTGCCTTTTCTCCCCTTATGCCTTCCCCTCATTTTATAGAAGAAACCAAACAATTTGGCCAATATCACAGAACTTATAAGGGCAAAACCAAGACTCTCACCCTGGCCTGTCTGCCTCTAGAGCCTTCATGCTCAAAATTGGTCTAGCAACATCAGCATCACCTAGAAACTTATTGGGAATGCAGATTCTCAGGTCCTGCCTAAGACCTACTGGGTCAGAGTCTGCATTTCAACATGGCCAGGTGATTCTTAAACTCCACATGTGCACAGTGGAGTTTAAGTGGTCTTGGCCTCTGTCCCCTGGTGGAAGCAGTCCTGAGGACATTGGCTGGACACCTTAACATTGACTGAGCCTGGGTGCCTGTTACCCAGGACATGAGAACATAATTAACCTCAGATTGCTACTATTAGGCATGGTCGTTGGGATGGCTGATGCTGCTGCAGCTTCTCAGACAACTTTACCAGTGGGAAGGAACTCCCTTCTTTCTTTTTAAGTATTTTTCTATTAATGTATATTTTACATACAGCTAAGTGCTCAAATCTTACTTGCGTAACCACCACCCAGATGAAGATGTCGAGCATTTCCAGACCCCAGGTGGTCCCTTCATATGGTCCCCAATCAACACTCCAGTATTTACTTTTCTGACCTCTATCATCACAGAGTCACTCTACCTATTCTTAAACTTCAAATAAATAAAATGACACAGAAAGTTCTCTTGTGTCCATGTGGCTATGATATTCAGCCATGTTGCTGTATATTTCAGTATTTTGTATCTTTTTCACACTCAGTAGGACTCCATCTGTGACTATCCTGCAGTTTATCCATTCCAGTGTTGATGGACATTTGTTTTTTTTCATTTTTTGGCGATTATTATTACAGCTTCTATTAATATTTTGTGCCTGTGTGTAGGTAGACATGTGCACATATTTCTCTTAGATAAGCGCACAGGCATTGTATTGCTTTCATCCAGCATATTTTAAGTTTTATTAGCTTCTGTCAAACAGTTTCTCAATTTACACTTCTGCCGAAAGAGTGTGAGAGTGAGGCCCTGGTAAACCCTGGGCCTGTAGTTAGCCAGGACCCCTTTCTGTGCATTGAGTTGCTCTCCTTTGAAAAGGGGAAAGAAAGACTTCTTCCTCATTCTTGTCTAAGGGTGACAGCTCTACATGTCCCAAGTCAGCAGATTGTCCATGTGTGTTTGACATCAGATATTAGATGCAGGACCCTTGTATAGTGCACAAGAAAAGACACGCAATCCCAGTCAGCTGCAACAGCGCAATTTTTATAACTTCTCCTCACATTAGAAAAAGGTCCCAAAGACGTAATCAACCTTTACAAACACATGGGGCAAATTTCAGGGCAGTGCTTGGGGAACTCAGGGCACAACTCACATAACTGATAACCTGAAATAATAGAAGCAACGTGGGTACCACTGGCAGGGCAAGTGGAAATTACAGCCCTGAAGTCTCCTGCTCCACACCAGAGGCCATATATTAGCACACACTCCCTCCAGAACCCTGCAGTTCACTAGAAAGAGCCAGGACTTGGGTCTCAGAAGTAAAGGTCAGGGGCACTAAGCCCATGCTATTGCTCACTGACTCTCCACCAGCCATTTAGCCTTTCCACACGTCAATGCCCCTTCAATAAAATGAGCAGCCCAGCTCCAGGCTTCTCCTTCCTCCTCCCTGACTCTTAGCCTACATTTCCTTTTCCCCCACTCATTTTAAAAATCTTTTCATTTTAAAATCATTTTAATCTTATAAGAGATTCCAAGACTGGAAGGAGCATCCTTAACCCTTCGCCCAGCTTATATTTCTAACATTTGCCATACTGTACTTGTTTTATCACTTCCTCTGTCTAAAAAATAGAATTTTCCCCTGAAACTTTTGGGAGTTCACTGTAGACATCACACCTCTTTACCCCTAATATTTCAGTATGAATTTCCTCCAGGGCATTCTCTTATATAAGAGAAAATGGGATTTTAATAAACACCAATACAACACTTATTTAATATAGAGCTCAAATTTAAACTTCACCAATTGTCTCAATAATGTCCTTGTAGTGCTCCTGCTTCTCCCCGTTCAGGGCCCACTTAGAATTGTGCATTGCATTTAGCTGTCATATTTGTTAGTCTCTCTCTTTCATAATATTGACATTTTGAAGAGTATAGATCAGTGGTTCCATAGCATGCCCTTGAACTTGTCACTCTACATTCTTACCATGTTCAGATTGCAGATCCCCAGAAATGAAATGCGTTCCCTCCCCAGGCTTCTGTTCAACCTAGCCCCTCCACCTGGAATTCCCTTCCCTTTCTCTGGGAAATTCCCATCAACCTCTGAGGCCTTTCTATGGCCCCCTAAGGTTTGAATGAAAGCCCCTCCCATGAGCACCTATAACACCCCAAGCTTAGGCCATCTGAGCATCTACCAAACTGTACTGTGTCACCTGTGTGACGAAGAATCACCAACCACCACCCCACTCAGGGCTCTCACATCTGCCTGGTTCAGGGTCCCCCTAACAAGTACAGGTATGAAGGATTTGCACAGCAGCCTGCTATTTGCCCAGGGCCCCTCTGACTCCTAGGTAACCTGGGACGTTGTAGGGTTGAGCCCTCCTGGTCTGTCAGCGGTGGCATGACCAGTATGGCCAGCCAATCATGGGGAAGCCCTCTGTGGATGGAGTGGATCGCTGGGGCCTAGGTGAGGACAATAATGACAGAAGCAACAGGAATGTTAATAGCAAGCCCAGCACTTACTCTGGGCTATGACTAAATTATTTACAGATATTGAATCTTTCACTGCATTGAGGTAGATATTTTGGCAGTGTGTTGGAGGTATATTGTGCTGGTTCATGAGAGCCAATTATTAAGATTTAGGAATTCTACCATCTGGTTTTTAAACCATTGGTTACTTGAAATTGACCACTATGGGAGTATTTACACTAAAGACATCAGCAAATGCTAAAAATCATGGATTTATTTTTTGAGGGGAGAGCTAATTTACCAGCACACTGGATATTGTTGTTAACTCCATTTCATAAATGAGAAAACTAAGGCATAGAGAAGTTGCATAACTTGCTTGAGGTCACAGCTAGTATTTTAGTTATCTACTGCTTCATAACAAATTGCCCCAACTTAGTGGCTTAAAACAACAATGATTATTGGTTATTTCTCACAGTTTCTGTGGGTCAGGCATTCAGACAGGCTGGAGTGTGGATACCTTGTCTCTGCTCCATGCTGTGTGGGGCCTCAGATGGAAGCCTAGAAAGCTGGGCCTGGAGGAATCTGAAGGCTCCTTCACTCACAGCTAATGATGGACACTGGCTGTTGCCAGGGCTGAACTGGAAAGCCAGGATGCAGTCCCCAGGTGGCCTCTGCTTCCTTACAACACGATGTCCCTAGAGAGTGATTGCAGGTGGAACTAGATCCTTTGTAGGACTGAGACTGGGCAATCCCACAGCGACCCTCAGCCTACTCCTTTGGTCAGGGCAGTTACAGTCCTGTTTCTGCTCAAGGGGAAGGACCATAGCCACCCTCTCAGCAGGAGTGCCAGTCGCATAGTTAGAAGAACCTGTGGGGTAGGTGTGGCCATCTTTGGAAGAGACAGTCCCACACTGCCAATAGGTGGTGAAGCAGAGACTTGAACACATGGTCAGGCTCTGGAGTTCATGCTCTGAGAAGGCGAGCAGCGAGGGGCGAGGCCTGCTGGTAACAGAGCCCAAGCAGGGACCAGGCGCCCTCGCTGGCCTCCTGCTCTTGTCCACCCAGCACTGCTGAACCCTTTTCCTGAACATCCGCCTCAGGGCCCTCCTGTGTTATCCATAATCTCATCCTCTCTTTCCTTTCCCAATAGACCTTGGGAGCATTAACATTGACACCCAAATCATTAGTTGTCGGAAATCCGCCTCAGGTTTTCTTCCTTCAGCCTTCTGTCGTTGAGACGACATGGTTGCCTGCGCTCACTAGTGAGCAGCTTCCTAGAAAAGCACCCGCCTTCCTACCTAAAACAGTTCGAATTCTTGTATGGTAGTGGAGAAAAAGAAAAACATAAAGGCCTGGTTTCCTGGAGGCGGGCTGAATAACCATTATCCTAAATTATGTTTCTCACTAGACCCTTGGGGCTTAGTGACCCTGTTGCTGCAGGACATGACATTAAGTTGGGGCTTTATTTACTTTATGAATGAATTGATGAGAACAAATATATTTTGTAAGTTACTTTGCGCCAGGTACTGTCCTAAATACTGTATGGGTATTAGCTCATTTAATCTTCACAAAAGCTCTGCAACGCAGGGAAATAATAATCCTATTATTATCTCCATTCTACACGTGGGGAAATAGACGCAAAGAATAAGGAATTTGTTCAAGAGCATGGAGCTAGTAACTGGTAGAGTCAACTCTGCTACCCTTCTTAACAGGAGGGAAGGAGGGGAGGGAGAAGGGAGGGAGTTCCTTGTAGGTGGCATAGGTACAGATCTTTTTTTTAATTCCATTCAGCCACTCTATGTCTTTTGATTGGGGCATTTAGTCCATTTATATCTAAAGTAATTATTGATATGTTTGTAGTTATTGACATTTTATTAATAGTTTTCTGATTGTTTTTGCAGTTCTTCTTTGTTCCTTTCTTTTTAAATTTTATTTTTCAATTCCAGTTTACATTCAGTATTATTTTGTGTTAGTTTCAGGTCTTCAGGACAATGGTCAGACAATCATCTACTTTACAAAGTGATCCATCCAATATTTCAAGTACCCAACTGGGAACATACAAAGTTATTACAATATTATTGACTATATTCCCTAGACTGTACTTTACTATTTTGTAATTTCCAATTTATACTAAAAAACCATTTTTTTTCTTCACCAGAAGATGTATTTTTATTGATTTTAGTGAGAGAGAAAAGGGAGGAGAGAGACAGACAGACAGAGAGAATCTTCAACTTAGGCATGTGTCCTGACTGGGAACAGAACCTGCAACCTTTTGGTGCACAGCAAAACGCTCCGGCCAACTGAGCAGCCTGGCCTGGGCCCAATTTGTACTTCTTAATCCCTCCCCTTTGCACCAGCCCCCCCTCCCCCCGCAGTCGGCAGTCTGCTCTCTGTTGATGTGAGTTTGATTCTATTTTGTTTGTTCATTTGTTTTCTTCTTTAGATTCCATGTACAAGTAAAATCATGTGGTATTTGTCTTTGTCTGACGTATTTCACGTAGCATAATGCCCTCTAGGTCCATCCATGCTGTCACAAATGGTAAGATGTCATTCTTTTTATGGCCGATTAATATTACATTGTATATGTACCACATCTTCTTTATCCACTTATTTATTGATGGGCACTTGATCTGCTTCCATACCTTGGCTGTTGTAAATAATGCTGCAGTGAACATAGGTGCGCACGTATTCTTCTGAATTAGTGTTTTGGGTTTCTTCAGCTATATACCCAGAAGTGGAATTGCTGGGTCATATGATAGCTCTATGTTTAAGTTTTTGAGGAACCTCCATGATGCTTTCCACAGTGGCTGAGCCAGTCTGTATTCCCACCAACAGTGCATGAGGGTTCCCTTTTCTCCACATCCCCAGGTGAGTTATTGATGATGGCCATTCTGATAGGAATAAGGTGATATCTCATTGTGGGTTTTTTGTTTTGTTGTGTTTTTTTAAATCCTCACCAGAGGATATTTTTTCCATTGCTTTTTCAGAGAGAGTGGAAGGGGGAGAGAGAGAGAGAAACACTGATGTGAGAGAGACACATAGACTGGTTGCCTCCCTCACAGGTCTGAACTGGGGCCGAGCCTGCAACTGAGGTACATGCCCTTGGCCAGAATCAAACCCAGGACCCTTAAGTCCCTAGGCCAAAGCTCTAACCACTGAGCAAAACTGGCCAGGGCTCTCACTGTGGTTTGACTTTGCATCTCTGATGATTAGTGACCTTCATAATCTTTCCATGTGTCTCTTGGCCATCTATATGACCTCTTTGGAGAAGTGTCTGTTCAGGTCCTTTGCCCATTTTTTCATTGGATTATTGTTATTTGGTGCTGAGCTGTATAGTTCTTTACAAATTTGGATATTAACCCCTTTTGCATGTATCATGGACAAACATCTCCCATTTGGTGCGTGGTCTTTGCGCTTTGCTGATGGCTCCCTTGCTGTGCACACCCTAGTTTGGTGCCATCCCGTTGTGTTTGTCTTTTGCTTTTTCTGGCCCAAGAAGGTGTATACAATATTGCTAATAGAAATGTCAGGCACTTTGCTACCTGTCTTCATCTAAAATTTTATTGTTTTGAGTCTTGCATCTAAGTCTTTAATCCATTTTGAGTTTATGCTTGTATATGTTGTAAGAAAGTGGTCTAGTTTTTTGTTTTTTTGCATGTATCTGTCCATTTTCCCAAAATTATTTATTAAACAGAGTGTCTTTACCTCATTGTATAATCTCACCTCCCTTGTCGTTTATCCAGTGACCATATAGGCATGGGCTTATTTCTGGGCCCTCTATTCCATTCTATAGATCTGTTTGTTTTTATGCCAGTACCATGCTGTTTTAATTGCTGTTTGTTTTCTAGTATATTTGACATCAGGAGGTGTAATACCTCCGGCTTTGTCCTGTTTTCTCATGATTACTGTGGCTTTTCTGGATCTTTGGTGGTTCCATATAAATTTGTGAATTGTTTGTTCTAGTTCTATAAAGTATGACATTGGTATTTTGGTAGGAATTGCATTGTATCTGTAGATTAATTTGAGTAGTGTGGACACTTTAATGATGTTAATTTTTCCTATCCATGAACATGGTATATGCTTCCACTTACTTGTATCTTCTTCAGTTTCTTTCTTCAAAGTCTTATAATTTTCTGAGCACGGGTCTTTTACCTGCTTGGTCAAATTTATTCCTAGGCATTTTTTTTATGCAATTGTAAATGAAATTTTTTCTTAGTTTCCCTTTGTTCATTATTGGTCTATAAATATACAACAGATTTTTGAATATTTATTTTGTATCCTGCTACTTTATTGAATTCATTTATCAATTCTAGTAGTTTTTTGGTGGACTCTAGGATTTTCTCAATACAGTATCATGTCATCTGCAAATGATAGTTTTGCTTCCTCCCTTCCTATTTGGATGCCTTTTATGTTTTCTTCTTGTCTGATGGCTGTGGCTAGGACTTCCAGTGCTATGTTGAATAAGAGTAGTGCAAGTGGACATCCCTGTCTTGTTCCTGTTCTGCTTTTAGGTTTTTCCCCATTGATTATGATGTTAGCTGTGTTTTGTCATGTATGCCCTTTATTATGTTGAAGTATGTTCCCTCTATTCCCACTTTGCTGAGTTTTGTCATAAATGGGTGCTGGATTTTGGCAAATGCTTTTTTTTTGCATCTATTGATATGATCAGATGATTTTTATCCTTCATTTTTTTATGTGATGTATCACATTTATTGATTTGCATCCCAGGAATAAATCTCACTTGATCATGGTGTGTGATCTTTTGAATGTATTGCTGAATTTTGTTTGCTTATATTTTGTCGAGAATTTTCATATCTGCCCAGCCTGTGTGGCTCATTGATTGAAAATCAACCCATGAACCAGGAGGTTGCTGGTTTGACTCCCAGTCAGGGCACATGCCCTGGTTTCAGGCTGTATCCCCGGTAGAGGACACGTAGGAGGCAGCTGGTCAATGATTCTCTCATCATTGATGTATCTACCTCTCTCTCCTTCTCCCTTTCTCTCTCTGAAATCAATTTTTTTAAAAAGAATTTCATTAAGGATATTGGCTTATAATTTTCTTTTTTCTTTTTTTTTTTTTTTTGGTAGTGCCTTTATCTGGTTTTGAAATCAGGATGATGCTGGCCTTATAAAATGAGCTTGGGAGTTTTCCATCCTCCTGAATTTTTTGGAACAATTTGAGAAGGATAGGTGTTCATTCTTCTTTCAATGTTTGATAAAATTCACCTGTCAAGTAATTCGGTACAGGACTTTTGTTTGTTGGGAGTTCTTTGCTTACTGATTCAAGTTCATCGGTTGTAATTGACATGTTCAGATTTTTTTTTTCTTGATTTAGTCTTGGAAGATTATATGTTTCTAAGGTTTTATACATTTCTTCCAGATTGCCTAATTTGTTATCATACAGTTATTTGTAATATTTTCTAATAATCCTTTATTTTTCTGCGTTGACAGTTTTTACTTCTCTTTCATTTTTATTTAGTTATTTAGTTAGTTATCATTTATGTCTCCTTTCTTTTTCTTTATGAGTCTGGTTAAAGGTTTATCAGTCTTGTCTATCTTTTCAAAGAATGAGCTCTTAGTTTCATTGAACTTTTGTATTTTTTTTAGATTATTTTGTTTATTTTTGCTTTGATGTTTATTATTTCCTTTCTTCTACTCATTTTTGGGCTTTGCCTGTTGTTCTTTTTCTAGTTTCTTTACATTTAAAAACAAATTGTTTATTTGAGATTTTTCTTGTTTCTTAAAGTAGGCCCTCATTGCTATGAATTTTCCTCTTTAGAACTGCTTTCATTGTGTCCCACGGATTTTGGGTTGTTTTTATTTTTTATTTGTACCAAGGTCTATATTGATTCCGTCCTTGACCTCATTGCTAACCCATTCATTGTTTAGTAACATGTTATTTAGCCTCCATGTGTTTGTGTTTCTCAATTTTCTTCTTGTATTTGATTTCTAGTTTCATACTATTGTGGTTGGAGAAGATGCTCTTTATGATTTCAACCTTTTTAAACTTACTGATACTTGTTTTGTGGCCTAACATGGTATTTATTCTGGAAAATGTTTCATGGACACTTGAAAATAATATATATTCTGCTTCTTTGGGGAGAAATGCTGTGAAAATGTCAATTAAATTCATCTGGTCTAAGGTGTCATTTATGGCTGCTGTTTTCTTCTTAATTTTCTGTCTGGAATATCTATCCACTGATATCAATTGGGTGTTAAAGTCCCCTACTATGATTGTATTACTGTCAATCTCTCCTTTATGTCCATCAATATTTGCTTTATACAGGGTTGGGCAAAAATAGGTTTATAGTTATGAATACGCAAAACACAGAGTTAATAAAACTATTGTAATAATCATAACCTGAATGTCTTTTTCCAATGAACAGTGGTAAACCTACTTGTGTACCCCCTGTGTATTTAGGTGCTCCTATGTTGGGTGCACATATGTTTACAAGGCTTATATCCTCTTTTTGGATTGTGATCCCTTTATCATCATATAATGTCTTTGTCTTTTTGCATTTGTTTTAAAGTCTATTTTGTGTGATATCATTATTGCTATCACAGCTTTAAAAAAATTTCTATTCATGTGAAATATCTCTTTCCATCCCTTTCAGCCTGTGTGTGTCCTTTGCCCTGAGGTGGGTCTCCTGTAGACAGAATATTCATGTTATTGTTGAGAAATCAGCTGACAGTTTATTGGAGCATTTTTCTTTTCCATTTATCTACCTTCTGTCGTTTGATTGGAGCATTTAATCCATTTACATTTAAGGTGATTATTGATAGGTATGTAGTTATTGCTATTTTATTATACATACCTATTTTATTTCTCTCTTCCTTCCCTTCTTTCTTTCATACAGAAGTCTCTTTAGCATTTCTTTTAATAGTATTTTGGTGTTTATGAACTCCTTTGGTTTTATTTATCCATTTATTTAGGTCTGGTAAGCTTTTTAGTTCTTCAATTTTAAAAAATAGTCTTTCTGAGTAGAGTAGTCCTAGGTGTAGATCATTGCTTTTCATCACTTTGAATATTTCGTTCCAATTCCTTCTGGCCTGAAATGTTACTGTTGATAAATCAGCTGACAGTTTATGGGGACCCCCTTGTAAGAAACTGTCTTTCTCTTGCTGCTTTTAAGATTCTCTTTTTGTCTTTAACCTTTGCCATTTTAATTATGATATGTCTTGGTGTGGGCCTTTTGGATTCATCTTGTTCAGGACTCTCTGTGCCTTTTGGACTTGTGTGTCTTTTTTCATCATCAGGTAGGGAAATTTTTCAGTCATTATTTCTTCAACTAGGTTCTCATTCTCTTGCTCTCTCTCATCTCTTTCTGGTACCCCAATGATGCGAATATTGTTACACTTAATGCTACCATAGAGGTCCCTTAAAGTATTCTCATTTTTAAAAATTCTTTTTTCTTTCTGCTGCTCTGATTGGGTGTTATCTGCTACATTATCTTCCAGATCACTGATTCGATCCTACTTCATCTAATCTGCTGTTGATTCCTTCTAGTGTATCCTTCATTTCACATACTTTATTCTTCACTCCTGGCTGGTACTTCTTATAGTTTTTATGTTCTTTTTATGCTTACTATCTCTTTGTTGAAGTTCTCACTGAGCCCATCCATTCTTCCTCTAAGTTCCTTGAGCATCCTTATAACCATTGTTTTGAACTCTGTATTTTGTTAATTGCTGCCTCCATTTTATTTAGTTCTTTTTCTAAGGATTTATTCTGTTATTACATTTGGGGCATGTTTGTTTGTCTTTCTATTTTGGCTGCCTCTCTGTATTTGTTTCTGTGCATTAGGTAGATCTTTCATGTCTCCCAATTTTGGTAGAGTGGCCTTATGTGGTAGGTGTCCTGTGGGGCACAGTGGTGCAGTCTGCTTGATCACCTTAGCTAGGTGCTTTAAAAGTGTTTTTGTGCTCGGCTGGGTGTGGCTCAGCGATTGAGCAGTCGACCTAGGATCCAGGCAATCAGGGTTCGATTCCTGGTCAGGGCACATGCCTGGCATGCAGGAAGCTGATCAATGACTCTCTCATCATTGATGTTTCTATTTCTCTCTCTCCCTCTCTTTTCCTCTCTCTGAAATCAATAAAGATATATATATATATATTTTTAAATGTTTTTGTGGGGGTTATCTGAGCTCCTGTTGTAGTTGAATCTCTTTTTTTAATATATCTTTATTAATTTCAGAGACTCTCTATAGTGTTGTGTTTAGATTCCTTTCTCTTTATTTATTGTATATTTCTTGTAGATTTTTTATTTGTGTTACCTTTTTCTTCATATATACTAATCTATATTTATACCAGTCTATTTTAAGTTTGATGGTTGCTTAAGTTTGAACACATTCTAAAATCACTACAATTCTTACTTCCCCTCCATATTTATGTTTTTGTCTTCTTTTTAATTTTTTTATGTGTTTGTGCATATCCTTTAATTTATAGTTGTAATTACACATAATCTTTCTACTTTTGCCTTTTCACCTTTGTACTAGTTTTGTAGGTGGTTGATCTACTGCTTTTACTGTTTGTCTTTCTCAGTTAACACTTCTTTCATATATATATATATATATATATTTAAAATTAAATTTATTGGGGTGACATTGGTTAATTAAATTATATAGGTTTCAAGTGTATGGTGCTATGATATCTCATTTGTGTATTGCATTGTGTGTTTACTATCCCAAGTCAAATCTCTTTCTGTGACCATATATTTGACTCCATTTATTCTTTACCACCTGCCCCACACACACACCCTTCCTTCTAGTAACCACCACACTGCTGTCTGTGTCTATGACTTTTCGAGGGTTTGTTTGTCCTGTTTATTCATTTGTTGCTTTCAGTTTTATATCCCACATATCAATGATTACCCATATTTTTGCTCTTTTCTTTTCTACTTGAAGAATTCCCTTTAACATTTCCTGTAATACTGATTTAGTGGTGATAAATTCCTTTAGCTTTTTCTCATCTGGGAAACTCTATTTCTCCTTCGATTCTAAATGATAGCCTACCTGGGTAGAGCAATTTTAGTTGTAGGTCTTTGCTTTTCATCACTTTGAATATTTTGTGCCAATCCTCTGGCCTGCAAAGTTTCTGTTGAGTAATCAGTGGACAGTGTTATGGGAGCTCCCTTGTAGGTAACTAACTGCTTTTCTCTTGCTGCTTTTAAGATTCCCTCTTGTCTTTAGCCTTTAGCATTTTAATTATGATGTGTCTTGTTGTGGGCCTCTTTGGGCTCATTACGTTTGGGACTCTCTCTTCTCTTTCTGGTTTCCTTATGATACAAATGTTGCTATGCTAAATGTTATCTCAGAGGTCACTTAAACTAGCCTCACTTTTCAAATTATTTTGTGTTTGCTGTTGCAATTGCATTTGCCTGTTATCTTACCTTCCAGATTGTTGAACTGATTCTCTGCTTTATCTAATCTGTTGTTTCCCTTCTAATATATTCTTCATTTCAGTTAGTGTTTTTCATTTCTGACTGGTTCTGTTTATGGTTTCTATCTGTCTGTTGAGGTTCTCACTGAGTTTATCTATTCTGCTCCTGAGTTCATTGACCTTTCTTGTAACCAGTGCTTTGAGCTCTGTATTTAGCTCGTTCCATCTGTTTTAGTCCTTTTTCTGGATTTTGCCCTGATCTTTAATTTAGGACACATTTCTTTGTATCTTCATTATGGCAGCCTCCATGTGTTTGTTTCTATGTATTATATAAATCTGCCATGTCTCCCAGTCTTGGCAGAGTGGCCTTATATAGTAGGTGTCCTTTGAGGTCCAGTGCCACAGTCTCCCTGTTCACCTGAGCTGGGTGGCTCAGGGATGCACCTTTTGTTGGTTGTGTGTCTCTCCTATTGTAGCTCTGCCTTGGTTGCTGTTGGCACATCAGTTAGTAGGATCGACTACCCAGAGAGAGTTTCTCCCTGGTCCCTCTCCCTCCTAGTGAATCCACGTTTCTGCTGTTTAAGAGAAATGCCTGGGACTCCAGCAGTCTTCCATCTCACTTGAATGCAATCTTCGCTGGTTTTCACAGCTAGATTTTATGGGGATTCCTTTACCTGGAACCGGTGCTACAGGCTGTGGAGACCTATGTGTGCCTGTCCTCGCTCTGAGTGGGATCTTGCAGCTGAGACATTCCACCAGATTCTTAATCACCACATATGTGCCATGGGACCAGTCCATTTTGTAACTGCCCCTCCCATCAGTCTCAGTGTGGCTTCTTGTTTATATCCCTAGTGATAGGATTTCTGTTTGACTAGATGTCAGGTGGTTCTCAATGATGGTTGTTCTATAATTTAGTTGTAATTTTGAGGTGCTTGTGGTAGGAGGCAAGTATAGCATTTACTTACCCACCATCTTCACCAGAAGTGTCCTTTCTCAGGTTTTTCCATAATGCACAGAGATTACTTATTTAATAAAAATGATAAGCATTCCCTCTGAAAAAGAAAAAGTGCAACTCATAAATATTTTAGGAGAATTTGCTAAGATAAATATTTCTGAAAAAGGAAGTCTTCCTCCAATAAGGTCAACCTTGCTTCCTAGTTTATGTTTGGTACAAAAATACAGTTTTAAGGAGGGGTAAGATGTTTCTAAATAAACAGTTATCTTACCAGGTACACCTCTACCTATTATCTGAGAAAGCCAGATATTTGCTGGCTTTCACAGGCACATAGAGCCCTGGTCAAAGCTGCTCTCCTAGCTACCTCTTGTCATCCCAAGATGAGGCACCAGCCCTCAGTGTACTCCAATCTGTGTGGCATATGAAGGGTCAGTCTCTTGCCCTACCTTTTCCATCAGACCCATAGCCCAGAGAGCAACCTGACAAGCTGGAGCCTGTTTGCCATGGCCTAGCCAAGTGGCAGCCTCAATGGCTGAGTGGTTGTGGCACATCCTGTTGGGCAGGACCAACTTGATGGGCAGCCTACTCAGTATCAACATGGGGCAGACTCTCCTCCCTGAGAAACCAAAGCTACATGGCCCAGGGGAGTTTGAGAAAATTCTCGCTCCTACATCATCCATGGACATATAATTTTTTCCTGCGGGATGGCAGCTATGGTGGTTTTGAACATTTTTGCATAGCCTCGAGGGGCAGGGCCTGCATCATTTGAGGGTCATGATCAGTAAACCTGGAAGGTGCATTATTCTTCCATGTGCATCAGATACAGAAGCTCAGCTCTAGGCACAGCACGAAGGTGGGCCTTGTGCCTCTTTTCTCTTCCCTCACCAGCCTAAGGGCTCCTACCTCCTTGCTCCCTGGTCCCTCTCCCTCCCCCAGTGGCCAGTCTAACCTATCCCCTCTCCTCTTCACACATATGCAGCATCTTTCCTTCTTCTTCAAAACTTTTCAACAAAGGTCAATTTTTTTCAGCTTTATATTTGTGGAAGAAAAGGATCTAATCACCCAATTCATGCTAAGTATTAATGAATAAGAACACTTTAATGTATTCACCCAAAAGAATGAATCTTCTAACAGCAGAATTTTACTATTTGGAGGCAGAGTGGTAGGCAGAGGTTTGTTTTGTTTTATTTAATGCATTTCTAGAAAACAAATCCCAAATTACATCATCTAGTAACTGGAAATTGGGTTCTCAATTATTGTATAGAAACATCACTGCCAACCAGAATCTCACAGATGCATAATTTATTAGAACTTTAATGGAAATTGGATGCTAAATAATAATAATAACAATAATAATAATAATAAACATGTATTGAGACATTTCTATGCAATACAAGTTATGTTATCTTACTCAATTCATGCAACAACTTTATGAAGTAGGGACTGTTATTCTGGTTCGTGTTTTATGGATGAAGAAATCATGCTTGAAGAAGTTTTGCTAAGGCTATATTGCAACTAAGGAAGCTGGAGTTTGAATCCTGAAAGTTTGGCTTCAGGGTATGGACACTTCTACTATGTATTACCGTCTTCCACCTACTTTTCAGGGACTAGGACACTGAAGTTGCATGGGAATTGGCAGTAGGGTGAACAATGAGTGAATAGCCAAGGACAGAGCCTTCCTCCTCCTTGGCACCAATTCTCTTTCACCAGAAGCAAGACATGCAATTCTATGAGCCACAGAGGGCAGAAGGAGGCAGTAGAGACCCTGAAAGTTACTCCTAACTAATTGGTATTCAAATGTCTTTTATTCACGACTTTTATTCAAATGAGAGGCTACTTGAAGTTCAATATATCCTGAAGGTAGAAGTGAGTTACTCTTCCTGAAGGTGGGAGGGGGCAGCCCAAACTTTAATCTTGACTTATGACTTACTTTGACCAATAGAATACTGTGGAAGCAATGTAACACTTCTGAGCTTAGGCCTCAAGAGACTGCACTCTTTTGCTCTTCTCTTGGAGTCCCACCATCTTGTGATCAAGTTCAAGCTAGCCTTCTGGATAACAAGAGCCTATATGGCCTCAGTCATCCTTGCTGAGACCATTATAAGCCAACCCGCCAGCTGACCATGCCCATCGGAGATCAACAAAGCCCAGCCCAGACCAGCTGAAGCTGGTCCAAATTGCTGACCTGCAAAATTGTGATCTAGGTAAATGGTCTTGTTTTAAGCTACTAAGTTTTAGAATGCTGCAACAACTAATATGGTTCTCCAATAAAAGAATCACAAAATGATTCCATGGACTTCCTCTCAGATCTCAAATGTGAGGAAACAGTACAGCAAGGTTTCCCTCCCCAGAGGATGCCCTACCCCCCATTCTAACCAAAGCCCTTGCCAATCCACCTGTGCCTTAGAATGTGCTGGGCAGACGAGACACATGTCCCCACCTGTTCTAACTTCAAACAGAATTACAATCACACAGGGGGAAAAAAGTTTCCATTACTTGGCCCCAAGAGAGGCAAACTTCCATCTAGAGAATTCTGTTCAGAATTCACTTGTGTGGAGAGAGGGTACCTCTCTGTACTCCACAGGTATCTCCAGACTCATGTCATTCTTGAAGTCTAAGGTGGGGGAAAGAGTGGCAGAGAAAAGGTCTTAAAAGTTAAACCTAGCACATTAGAGCTGCTCAGAAAATACCAAAAAATGTAAATACAAATTTTCAGCTGCAGTGGTAGAAATCCAGGCCCAAGGCCCCAGGTTGATCTTTCAGACTGTTGGGTGCACTGTAAAGCTGTCTCCATTTATTTAGCTCTAATTGAAAGCTGGCATGCTGAGGGTTACTCCACAGGGCATGAAGTATAGCCATCTGTGAAAGATTTCCAAGACTTCCCCTTTACAGAAGCACCCTTCATGTGCTTGAAAAAGAAAATGTCACAGACACACTAAATTAAAACTCAGTTTTGTCTTTGAAAAATAGATTCATTCATTCTTCAGTAGGATGTGGTTGGAGAGATACCAGCATTAACATAATTCTTCAGTGCACTTTATATAGGCCAATCAGAAGAAAGGATACTCAGTAATCTTCCAGAAAAAGTGTTCTTATGGGGGACACAAATGCTAATTCTCACAGAGAGAGACTCTTGGACTCACAATTGACAATGGATAGTTTTCTCAGGGAGATTTTATCTCTTACAGGGGTTGCTTCAACACAATTGGTCAGCTAGTGCTAACTACCATCCAGGAAAAATAAGTTGACTTGCTTTCAAGGTTGTTAGCTATATACATGTTCATTAGTTCACTCACTCACCCCCTTTGTTTATTCAACAAATGCTTATTGGGCCCCTACAGTGTGTGAGACACCATGTTGGCTACTGAGCATACAACTGTGAACAAGATAGGCTCCCTCAAAGCCTACAGTCTCCCAGGAAAGAGAGACAGGCAAACAAGATAGTCAATTTTGGACAAAAGCCAGGATTGTTCAAAACTCTGGACCCATTCACCAGGTATCCATACAGCAGCACTGAAGACATCTGAGCATGCATTGGGCTGCTTACTTAGTCTCTTGCCTTTCTCCTTAGCAAACTTTACCATTAGCATGTAGAGGTAACGAATGTGGGCACTGGGGTTGGGGAAACCTCCATTCAAGTGCTGGCTCTTCCTTAACATCAGTATAGTCTTGGGCAAGATGCATGATTCTCATTGGTAAAATGAGGGGGAAAGCAGCACTATACTTTATATTCATTTTCCTCTTCTTTCTTAGTAACATAGCCTTGGCATTAGTGAAGGCTACAGTGAGCCCAGCTTAAAATAATACCTTGACCAACCTCCCTTGCAACTAGGCATGGCCATGAGAGCAATCTCTGACCCATGGGATGAAAGTGAAAGTTGTTGGTGGGATTTCTGGGAAAGCACTGTAGAGCAAACTCATAGAGTGAGCTGGCATTTAAATATTTTGGCTTTTCTCCTTTCCCTTATTGTCAGGAATATAGACATAAGGGCAGCAGCTACAGCAGCCATATGAGGTAACCTTGAAGATGGAACCAGTTTCTTCTAAACTAAGAAACCAGAAAGACTCTGAGACTCTGATGATCATGGAGCCACCCTCGTATGCCAAGTTTCAGGCTTCTTTTATATGACAGAAATATTAGTGTCTTTTAAAATAACTATTATTCCTGGTCTTTATCAAGAAACTAAAGGCATTCAATAAAAAAGTTGAAAGAAAGGAAGGAAGGAAGAAAAAAGGAAGTAGGAGAGAAACTAAAAGCAACTCCATAAGTGTTGCTGTGGGAGTTGATTGAGGCCATTCATATAGAGCACTTAGTCCAGGGTCTGGTTGCAGTAACTTCGCAGGACAGGAGAGTTCACATTTTCAATACACATTTAAAATATTCATATGTCTTAGCTCAGGCTGCTATAGGAAAATAACACAGACTGTGTGGCTTAAACACCAGATATTAATTTATCAGGGTGCTGGAGGCTGGGAAGTCCAAGGTCAATTTAATTCCTGGTGAGGCTCCTCTTTCTGGCATGTAGATGCCATGTTCTCACTGTGTCCTCACATGGCAGAGAGAGGGAGAGAGCACTGGTCTTTCTTTTCTTATAAGGGCCACATCTCATCATAGGGCCACATCCTAATCACCTCATCTAAAATTAATTATCTCCCAAAGTCCTCACATCCAAAATCATCATATTGGGGTTTAGGTCTTCAATATATTAGTTTGTTAGACATCAGTCCATAACATATATGGGCCCTACCAGAAGTGTTAATTACAGTTGATTTGCATAAGTTACATTAGCATAAGTAGGAAACCTCCTGGATTACAGTTAAGAGTCCTGACGGTTAATAATAAAGGAAAGTCAGGGTGCTGGAGAACTGAAAGTCCAGTATGATGATTGGGGATTGGAGGTTGTGTCCATAAGCTGTTCTCCCTAGCAAGATTTAGATGGGAGGGCCAGCTATTTGTCAAGGCCAGTCCAGATTCATGAGAGTACAGCCACAACAGCTGATTAAGAAAAGAAGGCCCTGAACAATGAAATCAATGGTCAAACCACAAATCCATCTTGCGTTGCATTCTCTCCTTTGTGGGTGAGAAAACAATAGCAGCAGCAGCTGTCTGGAGTGCCTGCCACGTGCCAGGCTCCACCCTCAGTCTCGCCTCCAATTGAATCAGTCAGGACAAGCAGAAGCAGAGGCACATTCAAATGGAAGCTTTGAGGGGAGTTTAATAGAAAGACCATTTGCAAAGGTGTGTGGGCAAGATACAGAAAAACCAAAGGGAGAGTGCAGCACTTGTATGTCAGTAGCAGGGGCCTGTCACCACCCGCCCTCTGACCTGAAGCCATGAGGAGACAGAGCAGTCCCCAGAGACTGTAGAGAGGGTCACCTGGCAGGACACATCCAGCCCATGCTGACCTCACAGGACTGAGCTAACCTTACTCCTCCTGCTCCAAATTCATGTTTCCCAGGGGCTGAAACCTTCCAGAAACTGGAAAGGACTGCTGCCCAGCCTCCCAGACATGGCAGGGGTGGGGTGGGGGTGGGGGTAGAGAGTGAGTCTGGAGGGGCCATGGCCTTTTTTTTTAATTTAATTTTCAAAGCCATCTTATGAGATAGATACTATTATTACCTCTATCTTACAGATGAGGAAACTGAGGACGAGAGAGAGATTAAACCATTTACACATTTAAAACACATGGTTTTGTAAAGATGCACAAAATACTTGGATTCTCTAGAATGAGATGGTGAGCTCCTGTTACCTGAGCTACTCAAAACAGAGTATTTATATTGAAAGATAGGCATGTCTATGTTATAGCTTAATGGACGTGACACTCCCACCTGTCAGATGCAGCCTCTGATTATCTGTGTTTTACTTTGATGAAGTAGAAGTGTAATGAAGTTGAACTAGGTGACCTCTAGGATTCTTTGAAATCAAGTAGTCTCTAATCAGTGACTACTTAAACTATTACTTTTGATTTGTTAAAAGTAAACCATAAAACTATCTTTACCACCAACAACAAAAATTTGTGCTGAAATTTTATAAAACCCTTTCCAGTGAAATATACCAATGCAGTAAGTCATTCTATTCATGGACACGAAAGGGGTTAGTAAGCACAGCAGAGATGACCTAGCATCGGGGAACCCATATTCTGCCCCTCCCAATCGCATTCCTGACCATAATGCCCGAAATTCATTCTTTCAGCCTCTTTTGCATCCCAAGACTTTTTCTTGGAGAGGAAAAAGAAGGTTTCCCTGAAGCTATGACATTTCAGTGGATTATTGGACACTATTAATTGGAATTCTGTTGGTACAATCTACAGGAAATCCAACTCGAACTGGCTAAAGCTAAAAAGAAAATCTAGGATAAGACAGTCTTTAGGTATTCATTGATGCAGGACCCAAAGGGTGTCACCAGGAACCAGCTTCCCTCTCTGTGTCTTGGCTCTACTCCGTGGTATGGGCCCCATATTGAGCTTCATGTAGTTGCAAAGTGACCACCAAAAGCTCTGCGGACCACACCCTTCCAGCATCAAATCCAACAGGAAAACAGAATTCCACTTCTTTAGTAATTCAAATGAAAATCCTAGAATTGAGCCTCTCGGGTCCTGGTTGGCATGGCATGGAGCGTGTGGTCCCTCTGACCAAAGGACTGTAGTACTGTATCCCAATCCCCCAGGGTGGGGTTGGCCCCTCCTACAACAAGGAGGCTGAGGCTGGGCAAAAGATGATCCTGTAGAAGCAACAGGGATGATGCTCAAAGAAGGGGGAAAGGTGAGGGGAAAACAGCCCCTGTGTGCCACAGCCTCAGTGCCATCTTCAGAAAGACGCCCAGGGAACTTTTGCAGACCAGAAGCTGGCTGCAGAAATTCCGAAGTTCCCCAAGCCACAGTGGGATCTGGGGACATGTCCATAACCTCCTCGCTCCGCCCTCCCCTAGAAGCCCCCACCTGTCTCAGCCTTCCTTCTCGGGGAAGGGCACAAAGATGGAAAACGTAGCTCCCAACACCATCGCCTTCCATTTTCCACTCGGTCCCTGGAGAGTTCCTCCCCTGCCCCATGTCTGAGTTGGAATGTTGCCTTCTAAAGCCATCCCTAATAAAACCCACACCTCCCCATCTTTCTCAAGAGCAAAACTCCTCCTCTTTTATGTACTCACAATACTCCGTACATACATTATCTTCAAAAGAGCATTTTTTTATGTATCAAAAGTATTTACACACCAGTCCCTCATATTCTACACTCACTGCGCACTCACACCCAACTGGATTAGAAGCTGTTTGAGAGCAGGGGTTTGCTTTTGTTCATTCTGAGTCCCTAACATGTGCGTAACATCTAGAATGGTATTCAGAAATGTTGGATGGGTGAATGAATGAATGAATGAATGAATGAATGAATGAATGAAAGCCTTCTACAGCTCTTGACCGCTAAAGAAAAACAGCAGCATTCATTTGTGTATCTAGTTAATCAATAGTGTTTAGTAAACTCTTATTGTGTATATAGGAGGCCTAAGCAAAATGCAGAAGATAACATTAAATCAGGAAAGAGAAAATCAATACTATGCTTATTCTGCTCATTTAAAATAGAAAAACCCTTCTGACAGGAGTGAGGTGATACCTCAGTGTGGTTTTAATTTGCATCTCTGATGATTAGCGACCCTTGAGCATTTTCTCATGTATCTCTTGGCATCTGTCTGTCCTCTTTGGAGAAGTGTCCATTCAGGTCCTTTGCCCATTTTTTAATTGGATTGTTTGTCTTCCTTTTGTTAAGTTGTATGAGTTCCTTATATATTTTGGATATTAACCCCATATCAGATGTATCATTGGCAAATATGTTCTCCCAGACAGCGGGTTCCCTTTGCATTTTGTTGATGGTTTCTTTTGCTGGGCAGAAGCTTTGCAGTTTGATGTAGTCTCATTTGTTTATTTTCTCCTTTGTGTCTCTTGTCCTGGGAGATGTATCGGCAAACACATTGCTATGAGAGATGTCTGAGATTTTGCTGCTTTTTTTCTTCTAGGATTTTTATGGTTTCATGACTTACATTTAAGTCTTTTATCCATTTTGAGTTTATTCTTGTGTATGGTGTAAGTTGGTGGTCTAGTGTCATTTTTTTGCATGTACCTGTCAATTTTCCCAGCACCATTTATCGAAGAGACCGTCTTTACTCCATTGGATGCTCCTGCCTCCTTTGTCAAATATTAATCTAGTGTCATGGTGTGGGTCGATTTCCGGGGTCTCTGTTCTGTTCCACTGATCTAGATTAACAAAAGAACTTATATGGTATATACATTGCTGATGAACACAGATAGTAGAGTGGTGAGGGCAAAGGGGAAAGGGAGAGACATCTCTCAACAATAAAGATTTAAAACAATAGAACAACCCAGAAATAAGAAGGTGCAGTGCCTATGGATTCACATGAGGGACGTACACCGTCAGGGCCTCAGAGGACACGGCAATCACTGGGGAAAATGTGCTGAGTTTGTTCCCATAGCACAAATGCACAGGATGGACTAGGGGCACACTGATGAGTTGTGAAAGCGCCGTTAAAAATCAGATCTGCGAGGCAGAAGGCCCTGGTCTCAAGTCTCCACTTTGCCCCTTACTATGAAATCTCAGTCCAGTTGATCAACTTCTCTGGGCCTCTGATGACTACCTCCTGATCTGCCTGGGTGGCTGAAGCCTTTAAACTGCCTTCATCCTCGATTCCTCCCGAGAGCACGCCCACCTGCCAAATATATCCAAATCCACTGCCTCTGTTTCGCTTCCCGGGGGCACATCTGTCTGAACCACAGTGACTGAGACAAGCACCTCAGTGTCCAGGGCACTCAGCTCCAGCGGTGCCAGCACAGTGAACCCTACTGTGAGCAACTGAGTCTGTGGTGTTCCTGAATTTGAAGGGGAGGGGACCCACACACTGAGGCAGCTGTAGCTTTCTCTCTTCCTTTGCCCGGTTTGGCCCCTCCAGCCTCTTCTCCACCCAGCACAGAGCCCTCCGCACCTGACTGAGCTGCTTCTCCCACCAAGGTGACTCCACTCTCTGCCAGGTCCACCCACTGCCCTTCGACGCTGCTGGCCTCCTACCTGCTCGCCGGATGTGCCAACGCATTTCCCCTCTTGGCCTTTGCCCTGCCCTTCTCTCTCAGGACAGCCACCTTCCCATGTCTTTGCAGCTGAATTCTCGATGTCCTTCAGATCGTAGCTCAGCGAGGCCTCCCCTGACCACCCAGGCAAGTTAAACAGGACTCAGTGGTTCTGTTTTCTTTTCTTCATAACACTGATCACTACTTGAAACTACCTATTCGCTTGCTTAATTGCAGCTGAACTAGAATGTGTGCCTCAGAAATGCAGGGATGCAACTTGTCTAATTAACACTGTGCTTCCAGACCCTGGAATAGTGCCTGACATGTAATAAACAATCACAAGTGTTCGATGAATGAAAGGGTGAGGGAAGGAGGGAAGGAGGGAGGGAGCAGGGCCCTCACAAGGTGATTATAAACACCCAGAGGATTCCCATAGACGTGTCAGCACAGTGCCTGGCAGTCAGGAACTCCTTCATACGCTGTAATTATTATTCCGTATTAGGCAGGCGAGTGAGCAGCACACACCTACCACACGCGACAGAGGAAAGGAGACAAGCGCCCCTTTGCTTGGCCCCAGCCGCCTCTGCAGAGCACGTGCGTGCCCCCCGCGAGCAGCCGCTCAGCTCCCTGGGCTCAGGCTTAGCCAGGGCCGCCCCCAAGGGTGTGGAGTTCACTTTCTCTTGGCAAACCATTGGCTTTTCTTTTCTAAGGGAAAAAGATTCTAAAAAGACACTCATATAACTTCTTGCAGATCAAATGGCTCTTGAAAAACTGCACTTTGATGAGTGAGGGAATCAAAACCACATGGATTAAATTCTTCTCAGGTCTCCAGGGAAAATGGGGGCAGGGCCAGGGGCAGGAATGGCGGACAGTCCGAGATGTTTCAGGTCCTTCAAAGCAGTTTGTTGACCACGTGCCAGCTGACTCAAAGAGAAGGAAACATAAAAGGTTTATTTTTATCACCCATGCTTCTTTTCTTCTGATTTCCCCTCCCCGATGGGGCTGACTTTTGAAAAGGGTAGTGGCTGGACTTTGAGTTTGTATAATTTCTCCCAGAAAGCAATTTCCAAGTCTGTCCCTGAGGAAATGGCCTGAAATATCTGCTGAAGCCAAATATTTGTAATCAGGTACTTAGCGAGTGGCGTTCATTTTTTTATGGTTCTGTTTCCATCTGCATTTTGCTGATCTGGGCAAGTTGCAAAAAGCAGGCCCTGACTCTACAAAGCCGTGACTCACTCTCCCGTTTCTGTGAGAGGGAATCAAGAGGGACACGCACCTCTCACGTCCTTACCTAAGGCAGAGGGAAGCCTCGAACCTCTTCCTCTGCTCCTCGCCCGCGTGCCCAGCACAGTGAGCACGGGTGGGCGTTCGCGTGACGGAGGCCCAGGGTGGCATCTCACTGTGCCCTCCCAAACCACTTCAAGGGACTGCTCTGCTCTGCTCGTTTACAACGGAGGCCGAGGCACAGGGAGATTAGCAGCTTGGCCACAGTCACACAGCTCGTGACTGGCAGAGCTGAGATTCGAACCATGGTTTTGCCAGTGCCAGAGCCTGTGCCCCTGTTATTTCTCTCAGGGTATTCTGTACCTTTGACGTTGTTTCTTTGCTTTTGCTTTTCTAGTCGTCTAAAAGCCACCTTGCTGCCCTGCCTTTTCTCCCAACCACATGACAGAAACGTCCCTGCCCTCCAAGCTGTGTCTCATAGGAAGCTTCTGACACCCCTAGTCGGTGAGACTCCTCCCACCTCTGGACGCCAGGGCACCTGGTGCCCCTCGGCAGCTACCCGTCACAGAGCCAGCTCAGTAGGATGGTTAGGTGCCCCGGCTTTAAATGAGACACAGCACACTTAATCCCTGGCGCGGGACTTTAAATTTACAAACCACTCCGAGACTCAGATTCCTCACCTACAAACAGGGAAAACGGAACAGGCCTGAGCAGTGAGCGAGCGAGGCGCGGACACGGGCCCGTCCCCGCGGGAGCTCACAGCTGGGCTGCTGTAGGGTGGGCTTCCGAGCGGTGGGTTCCTGTGCAGGCCGGCAGAGCCTGTTTCCGCTCTCCTCCCTGACCGCACATTTTCTGATTTGGGCAGCAATTGGATTAGCATTTGACTAACTGAGTCTGAAGAAGAAGAGGGGAGAGAGGGGCTGGTGGGAGCAGCAGAGGGAAACACGGCTCAGGGGAAACAAGGGCAACCAGTGCGGATTGAGAGCCTGCCCTGTGACAGGGTTTCCAGGGTTAATGCGTTTAATCCTCACAGCCCTGGGAGGTAAGTGTTTTTATTGTCCCCCATTTTACAGATGAAGAAACTGAGGCCCAAGAAGGTTGAGTGACTTGCCCAAAGCCATACACTGTATTTAGGACATGCAGAGCAGGGATTCAAAACTCAGCTTTCTGAGCTGGAACCTGGCACTGGGACAAGTTTACTAACCCTTTCCTGGAAGTTTATCCAATGGGGGAGTGGTGGATACTCCCCCAAGAAGACATGTTGGCCTTGTGGTTGCCCATGGCCTTGACAATAAAACAAGCAAAACACTGACTATATAATTTCATGTGTGTCTTTTTAAAGGACTTGATTTATCATATACCTCAGGGTGAGGTTCAGCAAAAATATCCAGGAGGAGTAGGGAAAACTTGAAAGATCAATACGATGGTGAAACATCTAAATTAGTACTAAAATGGTGGGGATCAGGGAAGGCTTCCAGGAGGAAGAGACAGCTAAACTGAGATCAGAAGTGTGAGCGGAGGTAGCTTAATGGAGAAGACACTGTGGATAGGTTAACTCAATAGCCATCCCAGCCCTTTCTGCTGCACTGTCCCCACTATGGAGGCTTGAAGAGCTAGTAGCTCCCAAGACCCCTTGAAGTTTACAGCCGATACAACTCCAGTGGAAGTGGCTGGAGGTTCTTCTAGAAAAACCTTGACTTTTCTTATGAAAGAAACAGAAACGGCTGGTTTAGCCCCTTTCTCTTCCTCCTGCTGCACATGGATGTAATGCCTGGGGCTATCGTATGACCACAGGCAACAAGGTTGAAACAAAAGAGAGTGGCGGAGACCCAGCCCTGTGGTCAGAGGGCCCAGCGCTGGAGCCGTGCTGCTCACACCCTCTGCATGTCTTGTCCTGTGAAAAAAATGAGCTGCTATTTGAGCCTCTAGAATGCAGTTTTTCCCCATTACTTGCAATTGAAGTATTTCTAACTCAGACAGTGGGAAAAATGGGAAAAAATGAGCTGTTCTAGGCAGAAAGCCCACTATGTGTAAAAACCTGGAGGGGAGAAAGACTGGCATATTTGAAAATGGGAATTAAATGTAACCCAAGTACATGGTGCCGGTGCTGGTGGGATGGTGGATGGTGGGTGGTGGGCCCTGGGTGCTCAGAGCAATCAGACTGGAGAATCATACAAGGGCTGCCACAACATGCAGGACCTTGTACAGCGTGTAAGATTAGAATTTGGAAACTATAACAATGGGGGCCATGGAAATGCAGTGTGTGTGTGTGTGTGTGTGTGTGTGTGTGTGTGAGAGAGAGAGAGAGAGAGAGAGAGAGAGAGATCAGGGGAGTGACTGGGATAAAGTTAGTTCTAAAAAGACCTTCTAGCCTGAGTATTTTTATTCTGTAAATACTTCATGAACAGGTGAAAGTAAATTGCTGCAGCCACTTTGAAAAACTATTTTGAAGTATCTACTAAAACTTAACACCCACTACCCATCTCACTACAAGGAAATGAATGCAGGTGTACACCAGAGACAAGCCTAAGCATATTTATAGAAACTTTACTCACAATAGCCAAAGCCAGGCAGCAACTCAAATGCCCATCCAGTCTGAGAGAGCGTGGTGGTCTGCGGGCACCCTCCCGGTCCGGAGCCTACCCGGAGGAAGAGGGCAGGCCGCTGCTCCTGCAGCCACGGGGGTGAAAACCACAGGCCTGACGGTGAGCCAGAGAGGCGCAGGCAAGAGAAGCTATTCTGCTAGTCTGCGCCCCCACGAAGGCAAGGTCAAAGCAAACGTCCAAGAGACAAGCAAGGGAAGTGCCCCTGAGGGAAAACGGGGAGGTCAGGGCAGGCTGGGACCCGTCAGACTGTGACGCAGGTCTGCCCACAGGAGGGAGGGAGGTCGAGTGGAAACATCCTAGACCCCCAGGCTTTTCTAAGGACCCTCGGCAAGGCCGATGGGGAGTCCTTCAGCCAACATTGCCCATCAGAGGACTCCCCGTCGCCCAGGAATGAGCCTGCCATGCGCGATTTTCAAAGGTAGAAGCAGCCTGTGGAAAGCAGCCTCTTGCAGATACACTGATGGGTTTCAGAGCTCAGCACGGTAGGTCAGTCCCCGCAGTCAGAGATCTAAGAGATGCGCTTTCATGGCCAAAACCATGGACAATTCCATAGATGAAGGTTACAAACAGGCAAAATCAACATTCGGGAATAAAAGTCAGAGTGGTGGTTATGTCTGGAATGGGTGGGGTTGGGGTGTGACTGGGAGAGGGCATGGGGGAGCCTTTTGAGATGGCTGGAAATGTTCAATATCTTTTTGTTTTCATCCCAAAGTATTGATTTATTTCTTCTCAATTGCTTCTTTCTCTTTATTATTATTTTTATTGAATTTATTGGGGTGACATTAATTATACAGGTTTCAAGCGTACAATTCTATAATACATTATCTATATATTGTATTGTGTGTTCGCCACCCAAAGTCAAGTCTCTTTCCATCACAATTTATCCCCCTTTTTACCTCTTCTACCTCCCACCCCACTCTCCCTCTGGTAATCACCATGCTGGTCTCTGTGTCCAACAGACAGAGACAGTCTGTTCTCTGTCTCTATAAATGTTTCTGTTTTGTTTGTTAGTTTACTTTGCCAATTAGATTCCACATATGAGTGAATCATATGGTACTTGTCTTTTTCTGAATGGTTTCTTTCACTTAGCGTAATGCTCTCCAGGTCCATCCATGCTTTCATAAGATTTCCTTCTTTTTGACGGCTGATTAGTATTCCGTTATGTAAATGAACCACAGCTTTTTTTATCCACTCACCTGCTGATAGGCACAGGGGCTGCTTCCAAATCTTGGCTACTATAAATAACACTGCAAAAACATAGGGGTGCATATATTCTTTCTGATTAGTGTTTTGGGTTTCTTAGGATATACTCCCAGAAATGGAGTCACTGGGTCAGAAGGCAGCTCCATTTTTAATTTTTTAAGGGAACTCTACCCTGTTTTCTACAGTGGCTGCCCCAGTCTGCATTCCCACCAGTAGTGCACCAGGTTCCCCTTTCTCCACACCCTCCCCAGTACGTGTCATTTGTTGATTTGTTGATGGAGCCATTCTGACAGGTGTGAGGTGATATTTCATTGTGGCTTTAATTTGCATCTCTCTGATGGTTAGTGACATTGAGCATCTTTTTATGTGTCTCTTGACCATCTGAAGGTCCTCTTTGGAGAAGTGTCTACTCAGGTCCTTTCCCCATTTTTTAATTGGATTGATTATTTTGATTGGGGTAGTAATGTGAGGTGGGTAAAAATCTTTCAAGACAACACCTAAGATTTGTACACTTTGTGTGCCACCATAGAAGAAATTAAGAAGTGTCTACTGAGTGAGTGCTCATAGCAAATGCAGTGCTTAGCCCTGGGCACACCGGGGTGGGGCTGAAGCAGCAGGGATGCCACCCTCCAGGGGCATGCAGCAAGGAGCCTGGCCTGGACCCCAAGACCGAGACAGGGAGGCCAGTGGCAGTGAGGCCAAGGCCTGTGACACTGCAGACAGTCATGTCCAAGAGACAGTTCATCTGATCCTTGAAAAGAGGGAATGAAGCAAAACAACCAACTCACAAGAAATGGGCACTGGAGATATGAGAGCAGGTGAGCCCACTGCGACCGCTGACAGTGGAGAATGCTTTTGGGGAGATGAATTCTAGGGAGACAGGGTGACAGTTCACACTGGGACCTCAGGGAGCCCTGAGTCCCTGGAATCTCCTCTTCCCTGGAGTCAGGCTCATCTCCCCATGCCCAGCAATCAGTTTCATTTGGTTTAAAAGGATCCACAGGGAAATTATGTCTGATATTTTTCAAAGCCAGGAAAGGATTTCACACCTGCTGGGAGGCAGGTAGAGGAATGGAGCCCCTGGGGGGAAGGGGTGCCAATTAGAGCCAATTAGAACTAAATTGACCTGTCATTTGCCAGAAATGCATAATGGAACTCAATTTATGCTGTTCTGGAAAACTAAGGATTCCTCCTGTGAGTTCATTTGCTCAGAGAAAGTTTTTTTTGTTAATCCTCACTCCAGGACTTTTTTTCCATTGATTTTTTTTAGAGAGAGTGGGAAGGAGGGAGGGGGGAGAGAGAGAGAAACATGGATGTGAGAGAGACACATTGCACAGGCAGGGCCAGGAATCGAACCTGCAACCCAGGTGTGTACTATTGACAGGGAATTGAACCCTCGACCCTTCGGTGCACAGGCCGATGCTGTAACCACTGAGCCCTGCTGGCCAGGGCCAGAGAAAGTTCTTTATAGAAAAGTGCTTGTATGATCATTCTTTCTGAAAAATTTTAAAATGTAAACTCATCCCCAATGACTGTGTTTGCCACTGCTTCTATTATCAGTACTTAATTTCCAGACATTTTCAACTTGAGACGGTGATGTTGACTTCCAGGCTCTGAATCAAAACATATACACAAGGTGGGGCAAAAACAGGTTTACAGTTGATGGTATGGAAAATAATACAATAATTATGAATAGCGTTACAAGGATAGACTGTGCTCTGCACCCTCACAATTGTAAACCCACTTTCCACCAGCCTGCCCTCAAAATGTGAGTCCTCCACAGCTTTCTAGAAGAAAAATCCATAAATAAAACATTTCACACTTGTCTAACTTTTCTAGGTTTCTGTGAGAAATGCATAAAAAAGTATTTATCCAATAATTTTCTGTGCCAAGATGGCAGCATACTTGAGTTAGCCCAGTCAAGTGCTTCAGGAAAATTTCTGTCATGTGCCTCTGCTCTCTAAGCTTTACGTAAACTTACTGGATCAATTTGAATCAATATGGCATTCTCACACAGGGCATGGTTAGTTTCAAGCCAGTTGAGCTTCTTATGACTTCATGATTAAGAACCCAAGGTTATAAAACATTAATATAAAAGTCAAAATTATAAAGGGAAAAGTAAAAGCACCTAACATGTCATAAAAATTACTAGAATCATTACGTAAGCTTAATTAAACAAAGTCCGAGTGATTAGGCAGTAAGTTGAGTACAGTGGTTGCAAAAGGCCCTCACTGGGCCGGATGAAACATTTTAGGAAGCTGGGATCCAGAAGGCCTTTCAGGGGATTTGAATCTGAAAGGAACCCTCAGAGTTCTGGTGGCCTTGCAGCAGGAATTCACAGCTCCCGGGAAAGCAGAGAGTGGGCTCTAGACCTTCTGGCCCTTCCCTCCTGACCTTGGCCGGCCTGCCCTCCACCACCAGACACAGGATGACTGACTCTTGGCTGGGGCCAGTGGGCAGCTACCTGAAAACATTTTAAGGGTCAGTGAAATGTGATTCTCGCCTTCTAGAGCTCACATGGACTTTTCCTCTCCCGGTTCTGGAGCACAGAGAGAGGAAGTGAAGAGGAGGGAGTCAGTTGGAGTTTAAAATGATAATAAGGGCTTCCCAAGGGCCAGACCCTTTGACAAGCTGTATCATTCTTATCAGTCTCTGCACTTGCCCTGGAGATTGTGGGGGATCATCCTCCCGCCTGCGACAGAGACTGAAGCACAGAGAATTTAGACAGCTCCCCGCTGGGTCACACAGTGAGGAGGGCAGAACCCGGGCCTGAATAATCAATCAGAAGGATGGGTTCTTTATCTCCACACAGTGATGAGGCCTCTTGCACCCACTTGTTCAAGATGCATTGACTGGGTGCCTTTGCCTGCCCTGCACCAGGTGTTCCAGGAGCTAAAGATACGGTGTGAACCACACAGCCAGGTTCCTGCCCTCAGAGGACTTTTATTCCAGGGCAAAGATATAAGTGATAAGTAATTAAACAAATTAATCAAGTCAGAGAGTGATAATGCTCTGCAGCGATTGTTTAAAGAGTGTTATCATAGGAGACATTCCAACCTGTGAAGAATTTCTGTGATTTTATGTGAGCCAAACTGTCAACCAGCAGAATCTCAATGAATTGATTTAATGCTCCACAGAAGGGCAGTTTTGCACCTTGTTTTTTACATTACAGTCAAAGGAGGAGACGTAGGTGGGTTACATGAAATCCATGGGTGAGAGATGAGGGAGGAGGGAGAAAGCAAAGTGGGGAAACCTCTGGGATTGGATAAAAAGTAAAATGATGGACACACACTTCTTTTTCTCAGGTGCAGGACAGTTAACAGTCAACAATTAACTCAATAACAATGAAGGGATCTGTGGTCTCTGCAGAGCGATGTCTGTGCTTTGAGAGGTCTGGAAAAAGGAAAACTACTTTGCCAGTCCAATGGTATGTTATCGTAGATGCAGAAAGACAATAGAAAGGCTTGGTTAAGGTAAAGATTGACCTTTGTCAGGGAAGATATTGGCCTAGGACATGACTACCCACCATAAACTGCTTTTTAGCTAAACAAATTTAATTCCAGGCATCCTTTGTGGTTATTTAGGCCTCTGAGTTTGCAAGGCCACCACGCAGGCCTCCCTGAGCTGTCAGGTTAGCACGTGGCCCCTTTGTGTCCATAAGGGTAAAATGATAGTGATTGGTTGCTTCTTTCATTGTATGGCCACCTCTTGAGAGATGACAGATGAGCTGAGATTTGAATGATAGGATGGTGACAGCTGTCCTGAGACCAGGGAGAAGGGGGTTCCATGCTGAGGGCAGAGGCAGGCCCCAGGGCCCCAGGGAAAGATGAGTTGGTCTTCTGACAGCAGCAGGAAGAGGCCAGGGCTGTGCCCTAAAGATTAGCACAAATTCTTTGTGTTTCCCTCCCCTTGAATCTGGGAGCACCTTGTGACTTGCTTGGACCAGTAGAATGCAAATGAGATGACAGTGTTCCAGCTTTGGGCCTAGGATGCTGGCAATTTCCTATTTCAGTCTTTTGGAGCCCTGAGCCAGTTCATAAAGGGACCCAGCTACACTACTGGAAAGACCATGTGGAGAGAAGGAAATGCCTGGCCAGGCCCCACTGAGAAGCCAGTCATGTGAGAGGAGGCGTTGCAGCCCCAGCAGAGGTCCAGCCAAATGCAGCCACATGAGTAGCCCCAACTGAAATCACAGTGGAATGGAGATGAATCTCCCAGCTGAGCCCAACCAATCCAGAGTCATGAGAAATAACCCATGGTCGCTGTTTTAAGCCAGTAAGTTTCAGGATGGTTTGTTTTGCAGCAATAAATCATTGAAGTGGCCAGTGTGGCTGGAATTGAGTGGAGCACAGGGGAGCAGTAGAGAATGAAGCCAGAGGGGTTGGTGAGGGCTGGGTCAGGTGGGGCCTGGAGGCCAGGGGAAGCAGTTGGGATTTCATCCAAAGTGTGGTCAGGAGCCATCAGAAGGGGTATGACATGGCCTGATGATTTATATATCTGTAAAGCTTATTCTGGCTGTTGTGTGGTGACTGGTGGGGTGGGGAGAGCAGGGGAGGAAGCAAGGAGTTAGGTGACAGTTGTGAGAATGCCAGCAAGAGACAATGGCAAGCTGGGCGAAGGTGGTGGCAGTGGAAATTCAGTGACCTGATTTATGTTGTGTTTTGGAGATAGAGTCAAAAGAATGTGCTGCTGATGGAGTGTGTGCTGGGACTGACTGAGGGTCACTGCTTGACTTTGTCTCGAGGAGCTCAGCTGATGGTGCTCCGCCCTCTACAAGGGAGAAGGCTGAGCAGGGAAGGTTTGGACAAAACAGAACAAGAGTCATTTAACTTTATACATTTGAAGCATCAATAAACTATCCAAGTGGAAATACAAATGGACAGTTGACTACAAGGGTATGGAGAGTAATGGGGAAAGTGTGGTATTTCAAGCTATGATCTAAAGAGGATGTTTATATAGATAAGAAAAAGGGCCCCTTGACTGAGCCCCCGGTACCGCTGTGCACTCTGACATTTGGAGATGAGAGGAGGGGAGGATGTGGCCACAGAGGCAAAGAAGCAGCAGCAGTGAAGTAGGAGGAAAACCCCGAGGGCATGGGAGTCACAGAAGCCAGGAGGAAAAGCTTTTAAAGCAGGAGGAATCAAATGACGTCAGGTCGGATAAGAACAGACTGGCGCCCTGAGCACTGTTCCCTGAACCAACGAAAGCCACTGGGGCCCAGGAGCAACCACCCCTTCAGAAGGCGTGGCATAGAGCAGAAGCTGTTCCCCACCCTCCCTAATCAATGCCTCGGTAGCATTTAAATCCCTAAATAGTTTATCAGTACAAGGGAGGGAAGAAAAAGGGTCCTGAATTGACTGGGTTTAAACTTTAAAAGAGGGTTTCCCCCTAGGTATCATCAGGAAGGATGGTGGCTCCAAGGGGAGCATATAGAAATGATTTATAGGAATGGGGAATAGAAATACAGCCTGGCCGGTGTGGCTCACCAGTTAGAGCGTCAGCCCCTTGCACCAAAGGGTCGTGGGTTCAATTCCCAGTCAAGGGCACGTGCCTGGGATGCAGCTTCGACCCCCAACCGCGTGCAGGAGGCACCAAGTAGTCTCTTTCTCGCATCAATGCATGTGTGTCTCTCTCTCCCTCTCCCTCCCCCTTCCACTCTCTCTGTAAAGCAATGAAAAAAACATCCTCAGGTGAGGATTAAAAAAAGAAAAAGAAAAAAGAAGAAAAATATAAAGTAAGTTAAATTTGATATGCAACTTGAATACATGGCTCAAAAATATTGGGCCTGCTGCCTCAGTAGCCAGGCCCTCCCAGGGGAAGGATCCACGTTGGCCTTGGTACACAACTAGGGTGACTCTGGCCTCCCCAGGGGACATGTGGTGATGTCTAGAGACTACTGGTATCTAGTGAGTAGAGGCCAGGGGAGCTGCTAACCACCCTACAATGCAGAGGAGGGTCCCCACGACAGGGGATTATCTGGCCCCAAATGGCAAAGTGCCAAGGTTAAAAACCCTAGTCTCTAGGAAATCCCAGTTGCATAGAAAGGAAGTAATCTATCATAAGGTGGCACTTGTTAAAAAAACAAAAAAACAAAGCTAATCACCTCCAGCTTGCTTTACCCTGTTGACCAGGCTGTGGGGCTGAGGAGGCCAGGTGCCTTGGTTCAGCCTCTTTCTGATCATTTATCTGTGTTCTCCCTGGGATCACAACCTGTACCCCAGCTCAACAGACCTCACTCACCACAGGAAGAGGCTGTGACTAGCCCAGTCAGCCCATGGTTCCAACATTTTTAAATATAAAACACCCTTTTTACCTCAAGCACTTTTACAGGCCCTTACACTTTAGTAATTATACTTTTAGCTTCTGTTGGCTCAAGAAACTATCTTATTTTCAGTACTACTTTTAAAACAGTTGTGAAGAATTATTTTTATTGATAACCCTGCACCTAATGTAACAAGATGTGTTAATGGTAAATGGAATTTTTCCTGTTGTTCTAAAATTGCTGCCAAGGCCCAACGTTGACAATAAAGGATATTAATGCTCATATTACAAGTTTAGAGATATGACCTTTGAGAATCAAAAGGACCAGCCACCTCCCCTCAGGGCTGTCTTTGGAGGTAATTGTTTAGGAAAATCACCATCTCTGCCATTACCATCATTTCTACCATCACGTCCACCATCATCGTCTCTACCCCTCCTTCATCACCACTCCCATCACCCCCAACATCATCACCACTGCCACTACCATCATCAGTGCCACTGTCTCCATTGCCATCACCACCACTGTGACCACCACTGTAGGGAGAAAAAGTCATTTTGGGGAGCAATGCAGCATTTATATATATATGCTTTTATTGATTTCAGAGAGAAGAAGAGAAAGGAAGAGAGAGAAACATCAATGAGAGAGAAACACCGATCAGTTGCCTCCTGCATACCCATACTGGGGATCAAGCCCGCAGCCCGGGCAGGTACTACCACTAGGAATCAAACTGGCAACCTCCTGGTACACAGGATGCTGCTCAACCACTGAGCAACACTGGCTGGATGCCCTTTCCTTTCTTTTCTTGTCCCTTGATGAAAAAGTGTGTTCCCACCTCCAAAGCCAGGAGAGGGAGGCCCAGAAAGAATACCTCCTAGTGGTCAAGGGTACCTGTAGATCAAAGAGGCTGAAATAGCAATTTCTAATTGGAGGACATGCTGACTTTCCCATGTTCTAGAATTGAGGTAGGCTGGCCTTTAGAGTCCACTGGGAAGAGAGGGCCACCCCTACTCTAAGCTTCTAGTCCTTGAGAGGTACAGAAATTAGATCTCATACATGTCCCGAGGCCCTGAGTCGGTCACGGAAGGTAGGTGAGCAAGGACACTTCACCATGGTAGGGGACCAAGAGGTACTCGTGCAGAGGGTCAAGGTGAGGTCAGCGAGAAGGTGTGGCCAGATCCAGGTAAAGACCAACAGTGCCCAGGTAGATGCTGGGAAATGAGTCCCTCGCAAGGTCAACCATACAAAGCCCACAACTCTGGGGCAACAACAGCTCTGGGCAACCAGACAGAAGTTTTGAGCTTACCAGGTCCAGGCAGGAGGCATGGGCCATCCTTCCTTCCCTTCCTAAAGCCCCTCCGCATATGTGAGCCAACGCAATGGGGGATGTGGAGGCCCAATGGTAGGAGAGAACATCCTTGCTTCCCATGTGTCTAGCTCAAGCCTCACCCGGGGCAAGAGCAGGAAAAGGACTTTCAATCTAATAAGACAGTGAAGTTTTAAATCAAACTTGATGGTTTTAGTAAAGAATTTGATAAATTATAAAGTCCAGCTGAACTTCTACTAAGGATATGTTTCCTGATGTCAAATGTTTTGTAGCCAGGTTGGGGACAATTATTATAAAAATAGAAACATTTCTTATGTATCCTACCAATGAACTGAGACACTTGAAAACAGGGGTTACACTGTACTGAGGAGCAGCCCTGTGCCAGGCCCTGAGCTGGCACCTGGCATGCCTAGCTTCATCTCATTGTTACACCAGCCTGTATGGCAGGCATGGCCAGTCTCTCATCCCCCTTTTGCTAAAGAAATTGAGACTCACACCAAGCCACATAGCAAATAAATGACAGGATTCAAATTCAGGGTACTTAGTGTGACCTGAAAATCTAATATTGTAACCAGGACCCTGACTTCTCAGAAAGCCTTATCGATCACAACAGCGGAAAGTGGACCACACTGCTGTGCATGTAGAATTACAGGCTGCAGACTCAGCTGTGAAGAAACATTTCTCCATTTTTATGACAACTAAAATTAATTTCTTTGTTAGGTCCCTGATCCTGGAGGTGGTAGAAACAAAATTGTTCTCACTTAGGAATTTCTCTGACTCTCCCAGGTTGAGTCCAAGCTCCAGGGGCCCTCAGGAGGACCCAGGCATGGGAGGTGGCTGCAGCCTCCGGAGGCGTCCGCGCCCTGTCCGTGCTCCCCTGCCAGCCCGAGGCGTCCTCCGCTCTTTCTGCCCAAACGCCCCATCAGCCAGGACCACCCAACTGACCCCATGCTGGGGCCTTTCCTCGTCTATCTAGGGTATGGCTATGGACGTGGGCTTTGGAGTCAGATTAGTCATGTGGCCCTGGGCAAGCTACTTAGCCAGCTTGTGCCTCAGTTTCCCTGTCTGCAGAGCCGACAGTCACATAAGGCTGTTAGAGAATTAGAGAAGAGGATGCTTGTCGGGTGCGTGGAACCATGTGTGGCACCTAACAAATCCTGACCAAAGTTAGCTCTTATTCAGGCGTCAAAGGGAGGAAAATGATAACTCACTAATCAAGTCTTTTTCTTATGCTTGGACAATAGCTTTGAAATTTAAAATGCCAAACTTTAGCCCATTTATTCCCTGGATTCTGTAACACCCTTTCTTTTCTTAGACAATACAGGCAAATTTCTGGCTTCACAAATTAGAGAGTTTGGAGATGGGCTGTGGTTATTATCGCAAGATCCCCCTACCCAGTCATAGGTGGACAGTTTTTTTTTTTTCTTGTTTTTTTTTTAATAGATCTTTATTGATTTCAGAGAGAGGAAAGGAGGGGGAGAGAGAGAGACAGAAACATCAATGATGAGAGAGTCATTGATCGAGCCCGCAACCCGGGCCTGTGCCCTGACCGGGAATCGAACCCCGATCGCCTGAATCCTAGGTCAACGCTCAACCGCTGAGCCACGCCCGGCCGGGCTGGACAGTTCTGTTTGAGACCCTGCAATAGCTTGCAGCCCCACCCCCCACACCATCGCTGCCTCCACCAGCACTCTCCAGGGGGCAGAACGTTCCGCATACACAACCACTGCCCAACTCACGGGACTTACCTCCCAGCCACAGCCATTCACTGGATCCTTATCAGTACCTTTGAAAACAAAGAAAAGCAGATTCAGTTCTGAGCCACCACCCTTTTTTTTAAACAAGAATTTGTATCCTTACAAATCTGTTCATAATTGTTTCCCACTCTACAGAGGGATGTACACAGATGAGGGTGAAATGCTGACATGCGCATTTCTTAGCCTTATGTCCCCCACGTAGACAGATTGCTCCCATAATCAAATCTGGTTTTTTTCACTATGGAAAACTTCAAATGTACACAAAAGTGAAGCAGTGGGACCAGAAATGCCTACACTCTTGCCCTCAACCAGTTCTGCTTTGTCCATCTCTATCCGCAGATTTTGAAACAAATCTCAAAAACCCTATCATTTCATCTGTAAATATGTGTGTGTTTCTAAAGCCTTGGGATGCTCTTTTAAAACACAGAACTATTATCACAACTTTAAAAACTAAGGGTGATTTCTTAATATCATCAAAAAGCCTATCAATGTTCAAAATTTTTAGCAGCACACAACTTGGTACATCGAAGTTAAGGTTTGTATAGCTGGTGGAAGTGGGTGTCATGAGAAAAGCATTTTCGGGGACCCACCAGGGAGGATGAGGTCTGGTGGTAAGATTTATTTGGGTGCTAGATGCAAAATCAAAAGAGTGCCCCTCTGGGTTCCCAATGTCCCATCCCTGTCCATCCATCATGGAAAATCAGGGCCAGAAATAGGGCCAATGTTCAGAGATCCGGGGCCGTAGTTAAGCTCCGTCCAGTCCAGCATCCCGCTAGCTCGGCTTGTGTTCCCGGCTGCAACCCTCTGCTGCGCTGCCATATCCAGACGCCCGCCTGCGGTCTGTGTTTGAGACCCTGAGAGAGGGCCGGACAAACAGGGGTCAGCGAGCGAGAGAGTGAGAGAGAGAGAATGAGAGAGAGAGACCAAAGCAGAGAGAGGGAGGGAGAGAGAGAGCTTTTTTGTTAAACTGGGCAGTGCTGGCCCCGTGGGTATTTGGGGTGGAAGTGAGTGAAGTTTTCAACATATCTATAATTGATGTTTTTACAAAAGACCATTTATCATTTGTCTTTTTTAAAAGAGTACATAATAAAAATTTGGTTTTGTTAACAATTAGCAAATATTTGTTTTATAATTTTTAAAGGTTCATTTCTACTTAAAATTTTTTAACGTGAAGAAAACAAATTAGGTGTTAAAAAAAAATTTTGGTGACTTAGGGCAATGGTTGTCAAACTTTTTAGGGCTCCACATCTTTTTTTACTCCTCCAGTTACAATTAGATACTAGTGGAGCGGCTGCTACTAAAACAAGGGCCTGGGGCCGGAGCCCCGTCCACTTGGCCTCCCCTTCAGCCTCAACACCTTCCCCACCTCAGGTGACCACTAGGCACCTCCTGGGAACAATGAAGTTGTTGTCAACCCAATGTGAAGATCACTGTCACCGAGGATTATTTAATGGCATGACAAAATATCATTAACTTTTTACTTTAAAACATATTATTAAATGAAAAGAGCAGGTTAAAAAAACACAAAAAAAACAGCAGTACACTCTGCTACCTTGATTTTGTGGAGGAAAAAAAACAAAAACACTTGTACATATTCATATACATAGAAAAAAGACTAGAGAGAAATACACCAGAGATTTTCCTGGGTCCCCAGCATGTTCTTACGCTCTTTTCTGTCCCAGTGCTATATTACCTCCATTTTAAATATAAATCATTTTTAGGCAAATAAAAATACAAGACATGATTTTAAGGAGGGGGGAGAGTAGAAAAAATGATTCCAAAGTCACATGTAGACACAGTAATAGTATCCAGACTCGATGCCATTGTTTTTAGATACTGATCTGAAGAGCAGGGCCTGACTCAGGCTTGGAGGGTTTCCCACTGAAGACGGCGTCACCCGAGTGACAGTCTGCAATTGTGCCCTGAGGGTGCTGCTTGAGCTCTGCCTATAAAATAAGCAAACAAGGGTGACCTTTCCACCCCAGCACAGGGAGAATCACAGTGTTCCCCACCTGGGTGCCCACCAGAGTCACTGGTGTTGTCTCTTAAAAGTGGGTTCCTGCCCTGGCCACTTTGGTTCAGTGGCTAGAGGGTCAGCCAGCAGACTGAAGGGTCCCGGGTTCGATTCCAGCCAAGGGCACGTACCTCAATTACAGATTCCATCCCCAGCCCTGGTTGGGGTGGGTGTGGGAGGCCACCAATGACTGCGTCTCTCACATCGATGTCTCTCTCCCCCCACTCTCTGAAAAGCAATGGAGAAAATATCCTCCAGTGAGGATTTTAAAAAAAAAGGGTTTCCAGCCCCACCCTGACCCCCTGACTCAGGAAGCCCAAACTCTAGCTCATCTGCTTGGCCATGCCACTTCTGGGAAGCTCCACCGCTTTTCCTGGGAGCAACAATAGCATCGGAATTCTCCTCTCCCCACCTCCTGTCCTCCACCTGCTCCTCTGGTCACGACACGCGCCTCCTGAGCCTGGCCTGCATCTGAACCGCTGGAATCCCGCCCGAGACATTCTCTTACAAAGGCTTCTTCCCGCAATATTCCGACTTCTTGTCCTTGCGTGTCTTTCCTTAGCTATAGGAAGCCAGTTATTACTTGATTCCATTGCAATTCTCTTATTTAAAAGGAACTGTTGCAAATATCTTAAGCAATTTGGTTATTCAAAGCATAAAGTGTGTGATGGTGGCTTCCCCATCCTCCTGAAGTCAGAAGTCCATGGTGGCTACGGATTTCCCCACTGACCCCTTAGCCAGGAGCTATGATACAAGGACAGCCCGTCTCAGCCCAAATTCCACCACGGGGGACACAGCTATTAGTGAGCAGACACAGCCAGACGCTCAGCCCGCTCTGCAAGCCTGGGGCCCTCTCAGCGATCTGTCCTTTTAAACACCTCGGCAGCTGCTTACTTCAAAAGCGCATTTTAGGCAGATGTGACAGCCCTGTCAGTGCAGCATTTAGCTAACTGAGTCAGGCCGGCGATGAAATCAACCCTTCACTGTGTGACAGACGCAGGGCCGGCTGTACTTCCCGGCTCAGTGCCTTTCCCCGAGAACGAGCAGATGGTCCCGCTTGATGGTTGCCCAGTCCAGACAGGACACACACCGTGAGACGTCTCCAGTCACTTGCCTTATTTTCATCCATGAAACACTAGTCTAGAATGGCATTATGCTAGTGGACACACCCTAGGCACTCAGACAGGTGTGAGCAGCCCCCAGCGGTAGCGGTCTCGGGAGTGGAACACCCTGCAGTGTAGGTGAAGGGCACACACAGCGCATCAGCTCTCCTTTAGTTCTGGAGTGAACTACGGTCCCTTAATGAGACCTACTGTACGCCAGGGGCTGTGCTAAGTGTTTAACCAGAAGGAAAGCCGACCTCATTTGATCCTCGCTGAGGAGGCCCCGGGAGATCAGCCAGGGCTGACTTAAAAGCTGTAAATCTCCGGGCCGGGCGTGGCTCAGCGGTTGAGCATCGACCTAGGACCCAGGCGATCGGGGTTCAATTCCCAGTCAGGACACATGCCCGGGTTGCGGGCTCGATCAGTGACTCTCTCATCATTGATGTTTCTATCTCTCTCTCCTCCCTCTCCTTTCCTCTCTCTGAAATCAATAAAGATACATTTAAATAAATAAATAAATAAATAAATAAATAAATAAATAAATAAATAAATAAATAAATAAATAAAAGCTGTAAATCTTTCCCACTCGGGAGACTGGTTCCCATGAGTTCCAGCCTCCTGAGAATTCTCCAGTCATCATCAACAACAATTTTTCACTCTTGGCTCAAAACTTTGAACAATAAATAAAATCCTGATCCCCAGAATGACTTCTGAGCATAACTGGTCCTGAGGCTAGCTTGGGAACTCTTCCCAGGTGACAACTGTGCTCTACTCAAAGCATGCGGGCAGCTGGCTCTGAGAGCCCCCAAGACCAAGGTGGCCAGAGTCTGCTTGGTGTCCATTTCAATTTATCAGCTGCCCTGAGGGGCCGAGTGTAGAAGCTGAAGAGGAGGGCCACCAGTCACAGCCCAAGAGTGCCCTCCCCTCCTGCCTAGAAGGCGCAAGGACCCAGCAGCACTACAATAACTATAGAGCTGCCGAGGAACTGGGCACGGATGGGCTGAGACATGGTCAAAGTCTGGATACATTATGAAGGCAGAGTTGAAAGAATTTGCCAATGGATCAAGACAGAGAGGAGTCAAGGCTGACCAGATGGGGAAACCTAAGGGGGAGGTTCAGGGAATAGCTGGACATAGTGGGTTTCAGATGCTTATTCAGTGTCCAAGGTATGCTTGTTTCTACTGCTGTGTAACAAATTGCCCCAAATTTAGCAGCTTGACACAAAATCCATTAGTTCACAGTCTTGAAGATTGCAGTCCAGGCAGATTCAGCTGGGTTCTCTGCTCAGGGGTCCAAGCTGAAGTCCAGGTGCTCACTGGACTGAGTTCTTATCTGAAGTGCTGTGGAAGAACCTACTTGCAGACTCCTTTGGGTTGTGGGAGAATTCAGTTACTTGCAGTTTAGGCTTGAGGTCCCTGTTTCCTTGCTGGTTGTCAGCTAGAAGCTGCCAGCATTTCCTGCCACAGGGACCCTCCTTCTCCAACAAGAAAGGTGGGTCGAACCCTCTTGCTTCCAACTGCTCTCTTACTCTCCTGCCATAGCCACAGAAAACCCTGCCTTCACAGAGCTCCTGTTATTGGATCAGGTCCACCTACAGAGTTTGTGTGATTGGTCAGGTCCACCTACAGAGTTTGTGTGATTGGTCAGGTCCACCTACAGAGCTCTTGTGATTGGATCAAGTCCACCTAGATAATGTAGCTTCTTTAGGTCAACTGTAAGCACAACATAATGCAATCACAGCAGCAAATTCACCATGCTCTCAGTCCCAGGAATTCTGCCTGCCACCCAAGCGGCAATGTGGAGGAGACAGTCTCCTTCAGAAACTTCCAGGACTGAAGGATGGAGCAGGATCTGGGAGCCCATTTGGATTTTTTTAACCTTTGGAACCTGAAGCACTCAGGAAGGCCTGCTCTTTGCAGAGCCAACTTCCTGGGCCCCACACGGCCATCCTGGCAGTCCTCCAGCACAGGCCCTGAGGCATCTTGGCTGCAGCTTCCCCATCTTTGGCAGGTGAGTCAACATTTGGCTTCTCTCCTGGGCTTTCCTGGAAAGGGCTCTGCTCCAGTTGGCAGCTGTGCTAGCTGAGGAGGAGGAAAGATAAAAGCCAAGTTCTGGGGCCTTGCTGCCAGGTGGACAACTGGGCTTTCTCCCCATTAGCCTCTGAAAATGACAGGAGGAATTTTTACTGTCACTCTAGGGAAGCTAGGTAAAGCCAGGTAAAGCAGGGTAGTAAAACTCTCAGGCAGTGGAGTCAGATGGGTGACTTGGCCTCTCAATTTCCTCATTCATAAAACGAGGGTAGTCCTTAGTAGCTGCCATAGGAGGTCTGTGACAAACAGCATGGAATCCATAAATCATTTAGCACAGTGGCTGGCATATAGAAAGTACTGATAATGCCCACACAATGAGTATTTTTTAATTAAAAAAATGTTTTTTAGGGTGGGAGGGAGGGAGAGACAAAAAGAAACAGAGAGAGAGAAACATTAATGTGAGAGTGTAATATTGATTGGTTGCCTCCTGCATGCCCCCTACTAGGGATCAAGCCCGAAACCTGGGTATGTGCCCTGATGGGGAATCGAACTGGCACAGGAGGATGCCCAACCCACTGAACAACACTGGCCAGAGCACAATGACTACTATTAACTGTAGCAGAAAGGACTGGCCGAGAGAGGTTTTTCAACCAGAAGGGGTTAAAAAAGAGAAAGGATCAGGTAAAGAGGTCAAGGGATGGGCAACCCCTTTTATTAAAAACCTCCCATGATATTGGAATGCGAGTTGGTTGTTTCTATAAAGACAGGGACCAGGGGCAGGGGCTTCTGCCCATAGAAGCCAGCTCCTCCCTGGCTCGGGGAGTCCACTTCCCACCAAACACTGAGGACGCGTTTCCTTGGTTAGAGCTGAAACACAGAAGATGTCTTGCTGGAGCGGAGCAGAGCAGACCACTGGGGAGTGGAGTAAAGAAGAGCTGCCCAGCTGAAGCAGGGCCTCACAGCCATGCCATTTCCACAGCCACACGGCGTCAGACTGAGCTGTTCCACAGCCGGCTGTTCACAGCCCTGCTGTATCACTGTTGAACTGTTTGTACTGAATAAATTTTCCTTTTTTACCGCACCCCAAATTGGGGATTCCTGTTGGCAATGAATTGGCGCCGATGACCGTCAGTTGATACGGTGATGTGTCCCATGGGTAACATCCTTCATTCAATGGCCAGGACAAAAGCCTCCAGGACAAAGGGGCCCACAAAGTCCACTGGACCCACTGAGAGCAGATGGTGGCATAAAAATGAGGTCTTACCCATAACCACGGTGGGCGAGCTGCCACTCTTTAGGAACCCCGCCAAGCGGGGGCCTTGAACATGCTACAGGCAACCCGGTGAGGACCCAGAAGGAGGAAATCAAGGTAGCTAGGCCCTACCATTGCTTGACTGTCCCTCTTCTGACTGGTGTGCTCTCTGACTTCTTAAGAAAGCACACATGGCATATGAGTCAGTAACCCAACCTGGCTTTACATCATCTCTCAGTTCAAGGGCTGAGCACTGTCTGAGTAGAGCTGTGTGCCTCTTAATTAACATGTCTGAAAGGCAGAAGCTGGTTGGCTCATAGACTGAGCCTATTGATTGGTAGCTAGGTCAGGAATTTACTTTTGATACAGTTAATGACGAGAGTGGGCCACCGGGTCACATGGAATAGTCATGGTCAGAGGACAGGCAGGATTTGGCAGGCACCCAAAATGTATTCACCACAAACCACCCCAAACTAATTCAGATTTCACAAATTTTTCTGTGACATATCATTAGAGTTCTTGCTATCTAACCTAGCCCAGAACATTATCAGATGGCCCAGGAGGGATTGGTACATCTTTGTATCTCCCTCTCTTCCAGAATCAAATTTTCAGTTATTTTGAAACTAGCTTTTATGGAAATCCCATTTTGCAAAACAAAGCCTCTTGTGGTTAAATAGTTATCTTTCATTTATCTTTTCAACAAGTCTCAGTTTTCGTAGAGTGGGCCTGTTTAATATGGGGTATACTCATGTGGGTATTTCTGGGGCAACAGTGTATCACAGAACAAGCTAATTAATTACAGGAGAGTTAATGACCTTGCCCAGGTTAATAGTAAAGCCAAGTGCCACGTGCTGAGTCTTCAACTCTTCATTAACTCAAATCCCAGCTGTAACTTTCCACTAGTTCTCATTTTCTATCCACCAGGTAAAATCAGGGCATCACCAATGACTGTAAATACTGTATCAGGCATGAAAAATAACAACAATAAGGCATCATGTTAGGAGAGAAGATTCGTCCGTCACACGTTGTTTACCATCTCAACACCCCAGTAGGTTTGGTGTCACAGTCTCTGGGGAAGCAGTTGGATTAAGGAAATCAGATTTTGGAAGAAAGAATGTGTACTTCGCAGTTGTGGAGGCCTCATTCAAACCCTGGCCAAGCCCCTCACTTCTCTAGTGGGACAAACCTGATTGTTCAGTGCCCATGCCCTAACCTTAGAGTGTGAATGTCAACCTGCTTCCCTGGCTCTCAATATTCCTTCTAAGAGGGAGAATAACTACCTCACAGGATGACTGAGGGTGACGATACCACATATGGGAAAGTGCCTGCATCTAGTAGATGCTCACTATGTTAACTTCTTTCACACTGTAACTGACTTTTTCTAAGTTTCTGGAATGAATGTCATGACCAACAAAAGCAACACAACAAGACCTAATGAGGAAAGGCAGAGTTTCCTCACTTTCCTCACAGGTTCTGAAAAAAAAAATCTCCCTCAGAAAGGTCCCGTTTGAGGCTTGAATCCCAGCCTCTTTTCCAGATCCTCCCTTCACTGCAGCAGAGGCTTCTGATTATCCCCTGATATCAACCTTCCTTAATTCTATAATAATAGAATTCTTACACACACGTCAAGTTTAAGCTGAACATGTGGTCAATTAGGGAGAGAGACTACAATTCCCAGCATTCCTTGCAGCCAGGCAAGATTATGTGACTAAATTTTCACCAATGGGATGTGAAAGGAAGTGAACTGTGCAATTACTGGGATTGATTGGGCTTCTCTTTCCCCGTCCTACTAGCTGGAATGTGGACAAGAAGCTGGTGAGTCAGTCGTGACCACAGAGATGAAGACAACAGACTGAGCAGCAAGAGAGAAGGAACCTGGATGCCTGGACCACCTCAGGCAGCAGAGTGTCCCGGACCATCCACCGACCTCCAGGCTGCTACATGAGGAAGAAGCATATTTCCATCTGGTTACTAACACTATATTGGGGGAGGGGAGCCTATTACATCAATTCAATCTCCCTAACTAATACATCCACCCTCACTTATCAGACTTCATCTTTGGAGCAAGAATGGTCTGGAGCCAAGGCTAGCCTTTAGGATAGTTCAGATTTCATAATCTGGCTGTTTGGAAACCTGATCCAACCCACAGACATACTTTGGTTGGCTCCCATAGTGTATTTTTAAAATTTTGAATTTGTCATCAGCATTTACAATTTGAGAAATTTCCCCTAAAAATCTAAATGTCCAGCTTCTTTTGAGAAATCTGAAGGTCTGGCAACCCTGGCCCCACATTCTGGCTTGGCAAAATTCAGCTATAAGCATGCTTTTGCTCAACATGGTCAATGCTTGTGACAGATGCTGTTGTGCCATGGGGCCTTGACACTTTGGGGTCCAATGGCCTGACTTCCAGCCCCCAGAACCTGTGGTCCTTTGCTTGAAGGCTTTCTCAAACCCTCTGGAGCCTAGTCAGCCAGAGGGGCCAGAAAATTAAAGCACTACCACCCCAACAGTCACCAACCAACAGTGGATGGAAGTGATGTATTAATACCCCAACTCCCCATTTCTTAGATCAGATAACTGAAGGGCACCTTTTACACTGCCTCCCAGAGTTCGAGTCCCAGCTGCTCATAGTGGTAACTCACCCCATAATGCACCCTTTATTGACCGGCTGCCACCCCTTCCCTCTCCTGGTTTCCAGTTCCCTTCCCAACATGTTCCAGGATCACCTTCCAAATAAACTACTACTTGCATGCAAATCTACTCTCAGAGTCTCCTTGGTTTTCCATATAATAGTCAGCATTTATCATCATGGTGCAGTGTCATGTTTCTCCTTAGAGCAATATTTATTTGCATTTGATCTTTATTAAACAGGAAAAATAGTTCCAGAAGATGATGTGTTTTAGAAAAAGTAGGAGAGAATATCTTTGTGGAAGTAAAGGATATCTCTGTATAGCCTGCTTAGTTCACAGACGCTATCTGCCTTACCCTCAGACGTTCATATTTGTGATCCCCGGTTTATAGTACTGAAGACTCTTGTTAAAATTCAGGTGTCTTTAATCCCTGACCTTAAATGAGGCCCTAAGGTTAGCTAGGCAGTCATCTGGGAGCACACTGAGGGAAGAGAAGGGAAGACACATAAGTTTCAAAGAGAGAAAGGACCAAAGAAAATCTTGGCACTTGGGCCAGGCAAGGGAGATCAAGGTGGCACCAGGGTGAGGGAGCTGAGGCCTTTTCCTAATCTGTGACGCTCCCTTCACCCACAGTGTCTGTGGTGCTCTGGGTCCACAGCCTCCTCTGAGTTTTGCTCTCCTTATACTGACACACCTTCTGATTGGACCCCCCGACTCCACAGTAATCACTGTGGCATGGAAGCTACACCTCTTCTATTCATTACCCCGTTATCCCAGTGCCAGGCAGAGGACTTGCCACATGGTGGGTGCCTAATAAAGGTTTGTCTTAAATTCCTCTGGGCCTCCTTGACCCTAGAGTGAGCAATCAGGATTGCATGGAAGCCAGAGGGCGCTGTGGTCCACCGTTCATGTCTCAATTCTGGAGCTGAAAAGATTTTTAACTGTATGCTGCAGGGATGGAGTACTCTGGCTGGCCCTGCACCGTTTAAAGCCAGGAATATAGGCTTTTGGGAAAACTAGCTATCTCTTACCTGGTTTACAATCAACTGGTTTGAGAATGTGGGCTCTGGAGTTAGATTGCCCAGGTTCAACTCCCAGTTTGCCTCCCTGTTTGACTACTAGCTATGTCACCTTAAGCAAGTCACTTAACCTCATTATGGCCCCATAAAAGATGGGAATTAAATGAAATATGCATGTAGAATGCCTCCTCCGCACCTGCACAGAGGGGTGCTTAAAACAGGTCAGCTGTTATTGACTCAAATTGGGGAGAGCAGGGTCCCAATTTAAAAGAAAGCCAGATATTATTGTGGGGCTGATGCCTACATTTTGAACAGAAATAAATACCAACTTACACTTAGAGATTAGCAAATATTAAAAAATTAGTCTTTTTCCTATCCAAGGCAAAAATCTCTTTCCTAAGAGGAGGCACAGAACATCCAGGCATATTAAGAGACACCCAAGTTAGTCCTTCCTTCTTTTCTTCCTTCCTTCCCTCTTTCCTTCCTTCCTTCCTTCCTTCCTTCCTTCCTTCCTTCCTTCCTTCCTTCCTTCCTTCCTTCCTTCCTTCCCTCCCTCCAATCTGTACACACAGACAGTGGGGATGGAGCAGGGTTGAGACTTCTGAGGAGGGTGGTTCTCCTTTGAGTCAAGGCGGGACGCTTCAGGGGAGGCGCTTAGAGACTGAGCGGCTTGCAGGGGAGCTGGGCATCTCATTTCCTGGTTGGGTTCCCATTCACGACAGGAATTCCAGACCTCTTCTAGAAGGGCCAAGAGAGAATTGGAAACAGTGAGGTGGGGAAGGGGTACTGTCAACCCTCCACCACTGAGAGAGAGGAATTGGGAAACTCCCTGGGGTAAAGAGAACCCCATAGGCTCGAGTCCTTGGGGCAAGAAGACCCCAGGAGCCAGTGTCCAGGAGGAAGGGAACCTTCAAGGGGAAGGAAGCAGGAAAAGGTCAAGCAGGTGATTCTTCCATGCCCGAGACGCGCACTGAGTAAAGGCCCTGCACCCCATTCTGCCCACACACCTCAAACACACTTCAAAAACCTCACAAATGGACCCATTCGGAAGTCAGCATTTGGAGGTCATCACTCAGGGGGCATGAGACACACCCATGTGAATGGAGCGAAGGCTCCCCAAGCTCAGCTGAGTAAAATCCAACGTGCTCCTTTTCTCCAGTCCCTCCTCCTCCCAGCACAAAGGGCTCCTGAAAACTCCAGGAACACACGTCACAGTGTCTTCTGTGTGGTGTCTGTCCCGGCTGCGCCAATGGTGTTCCCTGGAGCAACCCAGGGAGAGAATAGGGAGAGAGAAGGGGAGGAGAGAGACCCTTAGAGCAAACTGAGCTCCCTCCTCACTTCCAGCCCCAAGCTGAGCAGGGCAGGGGGAGGAGATGAGACTAGAATTTTAAATAAAACCTTTTTATATCCAAAGTGAACAGAAACCTATGGGATCCATCCAGAATGTCATTAAGCGACAAGAAAAGGCAATAGAGCAACTGGAGAAAAAGAATCTAATCCATGTTTATGTCTCATCAACTTCAGACTTGTCAACACCTGAAGTCAGCTTTGCAATTAGGGCACCACCCACATGCAGTCATGGGGCCCGAAGTCGGGTGGAGGCTCATCTTCATCTCAACAGCTTCCTCTCAAAAGATTGACCCCCAAATGGAAACACATTGCAAAACTGTTGGCTGATTGTCCCTTTCTCTTGGGGGACACAGCAGTCCCTCTGGTAGGCGTGCCAGCCAGCTGGAGCCTGCCCCAAATGCAGTGAAGCACCTTCGTAATCAGAGCTTGAAAAGAAACTGAAGAAATGAAGGAATTCACACCCCAAGAGACAATCCCAGCTCCAAGGATCATGGGTGTGTGACTGGCTACAGCCAAGGTCCACATGCACAAGTCCTGTGAGCGCTGATGTGGAATCCCTCGAAATCCCTCCCAAACCCCACCCAAGCACTGGCCACACATTTATTTCTCCAAAGCCAGGAAAGCCGTGGGGTCGCACAGACACACATGAAGCGCAGGGCAGTTAGTTTTCCAGGGGTCCCTCCCACAGTGGGGATGGCGTCAGTGGGTGCAGGCACCAGGACAGTGGAAGGTGCACTCCCTCGACCTGGTGGTCACCAGCAGAGAAGGCACCATTCTCAGCGCTCTCCTTGTCTCACGCTCCCTCCCTCCTGCTTCCTGAATCACTTCCCAGGTAAACTATTGCACCAAGCCCGACCTCAAGGCCAGCCTTTGGAGAAACCTAGCTGAGAAAGTCTGGCTTCAGCAAAGCCCGCCCCACCCTGCACACCTGGGTAATGTCAGGGCCAAACAGTGAAGGCCCTGGGAAGAGTCAGACAGGCGAGGACAATCATTAGGAAACTATAAAATTAAGTAGCTTACAAAGAGCAGAAGCCTGCCTGGGAAATAGGGGCAAGAGCACAAGTTGAAAAACTGACAAGAGAGGGCTTTATGGAGAAAAGGAAACTGTGTTGGTGTCAGGGGACAGAGGGGCCCACTGAAGGACAGGGGGCTGGGGAGAAGGAGGGAGTTAGGGTGCCCTGCGTGGCCTGCAGGAGTCTAAACTAGCCATTCCCAGAAGGATGGGTGGGCCCAGAGGGAAGGTGGGCCAGAGTCCCTCCTGTCTACAAGCTTTGTCCCCAGGGTCAGGAGACTCTGGTGGAGCCAGCGTACGTTGCTCCCTCCCCTGTGGGAGCTTCCCCGAGGCACACCGAGCATTGTCACTGCCACCTGGGAACACTGATGCTGTAAGATTCTGCAGGAAGGCTCTTGGAGATTCATTCAACAAATGCTCCCTGGGTCTGTTCTAGGCCTGGTGCTGGGTGCACAGGGGTGGCACAGATAACCCCAAACACTGCAGTCCTTTGGGGAGAACAAGCATTAAATTATATCAGCTGACACCAATACAATGGCGGGCACTAGTCTAGATCCTTGCATGTGCTACCTCATTAAATCCTCACCAGGACCCGTGCGGTGGATGCTGCACGATTATTATTATTTTAGAGAAGAGGAGACAGGCACAGAAAGGTTAGGTAAATGGGCCAAGATGACAACACTAGTAAGGTGTTGAGCCATGACCCAAGCCCAGCCAGTGCAGCTCCCAAGTCTGCACTCTGAGTCACTACAGTTTAGTGACTTTTGTGTTAAAGAACCTGACAAGTCTGTAGGCCAGACCCCCTACATAATTTGTGGGACCTAATGCAAAGTGCGAATGCAGGGCCCTGGCTGGTGGTGGGGAAACTGATCTCCTCTTAGCATGGCCGCCAACCCACAACATGAAAACTGAAACCTCCTCAGTACCCGGGTCGGGGTGAGTGAGAGGCCCTCACCAAGTTGTCTGCCAAATATGTGGGGACACTGTTAGCAGGCCCACCCCGGGACAGCTGCCGCCTTGCCCTGCCCTGAGGCGCCACGGGACAGGCTCCAGGCTCCAGCTCTGCCTTCACCTGCACCCAGGCCCCGTGGGGGCCAGAGAGTAGCAACAGGGTGCTCCCCCCAGTGCTGACCAGTCCCTGCCCTGAGCTCCCTGGTTTGGGCGCCCTTCTGACATGGTCTCTGGGCAGAGCAGGGAAGAGGAGCTGGTAGGGCCTGAGCCCCAGGGAGGAGCAGGCAGCTGAGGACCCAGCCTCGGGAGGCCGTGAAGAGGGGACTGCTATAGGCCGAGACTTCAGGCCTCAGCACCTGCGCTATTATTCCATCAAACTTCATTCACAAAACACAACTTCAAAGATAAAATCATTAAGAACTTCAAGACAGCAACCACAGGGCATAAAACTCTGGTGCAAGGTTGCATGCCCATGGAGTTGGCCCTGCCTGCAGTCAGGAAGGGAGGAGCGACCGGACTCTTAACAATTTTCCACACTCAGCTCTGCACAGAACCCCTTTTGGGATTAGCAGCCCATGGTGTCAGTGTCCCATGGACCACCCTTTTGTAAATGCTACATCAGCTCATGCAAACCTAGTAATAGCCATGTGAGTCAAATAGGACCAGGGTTATCACCATTTTTCCCAGAGGGAGAAACTGAGGCACAGAGAGGAAAGTGTTTCCTTTGAAATACGATGGCAGGGAAGTGGCACGGTCAGCTCCCAAACCCAAATATCGGCCTTCAGGTCCAGCACTCCTTCCCCTGCAATGCCAACCTTCCCAACCCTCCAAGAGGCCACACCCATCCCTGTGTGTCCCTCCAGAATGGGTTGTAATGCTGGCAGACTGCCGACCTAAAACTGGTGTTTATTAGGAAATCTCCAGATGCACCAGGAAGGTATAGGCCAGCCAACTAGCTTAGTTGTTTCACTAGCTTATTTAAGAAGCTCTCCATAAGGTCTGAAAAAGCTCTTTCAGGTACAAGTTGCTGGAAGGGGTCTTTTTTTGGTGCCTGAGAGATGCCATATTATCCTGAGCATCCAAAGTTGTCCTAGGGGAAGAGAATTCCCATCATATTAAGAAGAAACTTTAATAATACTTAGCACGCCCCTTGCCTCCCTCAAGAGTGTGGCAGGCAACCCCAATGACTCCTGCTCCCTGGTACACACACCCTTGCGTAGCCCCTTCCACTCTGAAGGGCTGACCTAAGCTATCAGTAGAATGTTGCAGAGATGATGTTTGTACTTCCAAGATTAGGTCACAAAAGATGGTGCAGCTCCCATCTTCCTCTTTCTCAGATCACTCACTCTGGGGGAAGCCCGCTGTCACATCAGGGGGACACTCAGGCAGTTCCGTGCAGAGGTTCCTGTGGCTGGGACCTGAAGTCTTCTTCCTACAGCCACGTGAGTGCTCCACATTTAAGTGGATTCCCCAGCCCCAGCGAAGTTTTCAGACGACAGCAGCCCTGGTCCATGTCTTGACTTCAGCCTAATGAGAGGCCTTGAACTAGAAACACTCAGCAGCAAAGCTGCTGCCTGACCCACAGAAGCCACGAGATAGTCAATCTCTGGTTCTTTTAAGTCACTAAGTTTTGGGCCCGTTCATTATACAACCATAGAGAACTAATACACTTTGTACAAAAGATAATGGGAGATCAGCTGCTATGGGGTGGGAGGGGCCTGGTCTTCTTGAGTGGGATCTGAAGACAGTCACATCCTTCAGGCCATCTGTTCTCCCCTTGCAGCCACTGTCACCTCAAGAGAACCAGAGGACACAGGAGTCACAGCCTTGGAGGGAGATGGAGAGGTAGGAAAGGGGCTGTTACATAGGATCCCTAAGCTGTCAGCAACCTGAGGCCACACCAAAGCTGAGAAGCAGCACAGTCTATGGTCATGTGTTTACAGCTGTGAACTGCTACCAAGCAGTCACCTTAGCTAGTGGCTCCCGAGTCCTCTGCATGCTGAGCATGTTGCACTTGTAGGTGCTTTACCCAAGTCAACCCTCACAGTCACCCAGCGACATGGTGTGCTGCTCAGATCACATCCATTGTGATTGACAAAACCCAGCTCATGCTGGCTTAAGCCAGAATGGGCACTCATTGGTTAATTAACTAAGAAGTGCAAGGGGTGATCTTGCTACAAGAACTGTTGAATCCAGAGTCTCAAACAAAGTTCTCTCCCTTTCTTGCAATCTCCATCTCTCTCAATCTCTGTCTCTTTCTGTCTCTCTCTCTCTGATGATTGGCTTGGCCTGGATCATGTGTCCAACAGTGAAGCCAGGCCCACCAGAACCACATGCCATGGTAATTTTCTAACTGAAAAAGGCGTGATGGGCAGACAAAACAATACATTTGTTACTATTATTATCCTCATTTTACAGGTGAGAAAACAGGCTCAGAGCAGCTACAAACCTGCCCAGGATCTCATAGCTGGTAAATAGCAAAGCCAAATCTGTCTGATTCCAGGTCCAAAGTTCTTATCCATGCCCAATGATGCTCCTCCACCTCCCTTATCTTATAGGGTCTTCTTACCCCACACAGGAGGTGTAAAGGCCCTGTGTCTAATGCTGCATCTGACCCAATTTGTCCCTTCCCACCCCTACCCCTTTCTCCTGAGGCTAGAAAACACTCACCCAGAGAACCTCCTATCCAGGCCCCGACTGTGCCAACCCACCCAGGGGGAAGCCCTCAATGAATCCCTTGTGTTTGGAGTGAAGACCAAAACTCTTACTTCAAGTAAGGGCCCTGAACATCTGGCTCCTCCCAACCTCTGGCTTCCTCTTTTCCACTTTCTGTTCCAGCCACACTGTTCTTTCACCTGCGAAAGTGCTTTGCTTCCTCTCACCGCAGGGCCTTTGCATATTCTGTTCCCTCTGCTTGGAATGCTCATTCCTCTTCTCTCCACCCAAGAGCACCCATCCTTTAAATCAACTTATCTGGAAGCCACACACTTCCACATTCAGGCTAGTTCCTCTGGTTGGACTCTCATGGAAATTCAGAATACTCACTGCAGCTAGGAGCATATATTTGTGCGTGACTCATGGTGAAAATCTGTCTCCCAGCTGTTAAGCTCATCAGAGCAGGGATAGCGCCTGTGTTTCTATTCACTATTTCTAATACTCAGCTCAGGGCCTTGCCCAGAACAAACCCTCACAAAATGTTTATTGAAAGGGAGACAGAAAGGAAGGGAGGGCAGGGAGGGATCTTCCATGACTCAAATAACGTCCCATGGAGTAAATCACAAGTATCTCAAAGATGTTGATTAAACTCTTCAACTAGGGTCAGCATAAAGAAAATGAAACTTACAAGCATTAGAGGGCTTATCGGCTGGGCCTGGCCGCTCTTCAGCTTGTTCTCTTTCTTCTCATTTCCCTGGCACACAGGGTGAAAGTCCCGCGGGGAGCAGTGAAGTGGAGGAAAAGGGACAAGAAACAAGGAAGGAAGGAAAGAGAGAACAAAGACAGACGTACAGGAGGGGAAATGGAGGGAAGGAGAGGGTAGAATGAGGCTACAGGGGAGGGCAGGAGGAGCCACCTAAGCCTGAGGACTCTGAGGAGGGAAAGGAAACTACACACGGCGCTCACAGGCCCAGCACTGAAACGAGACCCCGCCACGCCCCAGAGATGCCAGGCTTGGGACCCATGCCAATGACTCGCCACCAGCCTGGAAGCTGGGCAGGAATATGATCCATGGAATTGAGGACTTGAGGTGGGAGGCAGGCTGGAAGCAAGCAGAAGGAAACCAAGATGAGGGCTGACATGGGGAGAATAGAAGACAGTCACCTCATCCCCACGGAGTCCCCTCATGACACCCAGACACTTCTGGGCCTGTTTCCTCCCTGGTGGTGGTGGCAAGATGAAAGGATAGGCATTTGTCACTAACACTGCAAAGTGTGGCCCGGCGGCCAGGGCTCTCCCTGGCCCGATTAACTGCTGTTGTGCACAGTGAGCCAGTTTGTCCTGCCGGAGTGGCTGTTTTCCCCGGGGCGGGGGGGGGGGGGGGCGGGAGGGAGGGGAGCTGACCCCTGGTGTTGGCTGTCAGCGAGTCCCTGGACGCACAAACACCATGCACTGGTGCATCCCTGTAAATGCCCCATTTCCCAGTGTGGGTTCTGGGGCCTTTATTGTTAAAAATACGTGTGCATTGCCTCTGGGGTGAAAGGCTGTCTCCAGCACAGCATTCGTGTATCTCAGGCAATGTTTTTGAGCAAGGACAGGTTTGCAAAAATGTACGAATACAAGTGGAAACATGACAAGGATGACTACAGAAGGAGGGGAAATTCTTAAGGCAGAAGCAAGTGTCGGGTGAGATGGCCAGTAAAACGCCTGAGAGGAACTCAAAACCCCCACCACGTCCCGGCCCAGGGCTCAGCTTTGCTTCTGCTGAAACCAATTCAGCCCTATAACACACAGCCCTTTCTGACTCAGGTCACTGAAAAATCCAGGGATTAAATGGCTTCAGGCATGGCTAACCCCAGGAGTTCACTGAGACCATTTCCTCTCTTTCTCTGGTCTGCTTTCCTCGGTGCTGGCAGCCACCCAGTCTGAACAGTGCTTCTCTTTCCCAACAAACCTCAGGCCTGGGCCCTCCTGGCTGAGCTTGGGATAGGTGTCACCCCTGGAACAGGGACAAGAGATCAGTTCTACCCAAATAAGTGCTATTAGCCAAATGATGACCAATGGCTACTGTGCAGTCAAAAGCAGATACGCCCCCAGAGCCTGCCAACCACAGCACCCCTCCCCCAGGAAGGTAAACACAAATGCTGGTTGCTAGGGAGGGATGCTGAGGACAGCCCACATATTGGTTACTTTTAGAGACAGAAAGTGCTGGTGGGAGTGATCCCTCCCTCGCTGGTCTTCTTTGGGTGTTGACTCGGCAAATATATCCTGATGTCTCCAGAATTACTAGACCTGGAATGTGGCATATAACGACTTTGCTAGTGAGAGAAACAAGATGGCGCGTAGGTAACGGCTGCCTGCCAGCTGTGTGCGGGGAGGACTCGCCACACGAGCCATGGCCTCCCGCAACCACATAAAAATTACAACTAAAATCCAAAACCACCATCATCAGAGCCTCCTGAAATCTAGCTGAACAGAAGCCCTACAACCAGGGAACTGAAGCAGCATCGAGACAGGTAGGAGGGGGGTGGAGATGCGGGTGGATCGGGGCTGAATCCCAGAGACGTGGCCTCGGGCCCACACCCGGTGCAGCGGGTAAACCCTGGAAGACATCTCGGCGGTGGGGGTTTCCCGGAGGAGGGAGGGGTCCCAGCCCCACATCAAGCTTCCAGCACAGGGCTCCAGGGACAGGAAGAGATGGCCCCATATCTTCGGGCTGTGAAACCAGTGGGGACTGTCACTGAGGGTCGTGGAGGCTGTGGGAGTCCCCGCAGCTCCTCTTAAAGGGCCCGAGCACGGACTCACTCGGACGCTCCCTCTGAGCCCAGCGCCGGGCAGCAGCCTGAAAGGACCCAGGACACTCGGGGAGGAACTAACCTGCCTAAAACTGGGGCGAGAGGTGGAGGGGCAGCTTCCTCCCAGGCAGAAGAGCTGGTGGAGGCCATGGCTCGTGTGGAGAGTCCTCCTCGAACACAGCCGGCAGGCGGGGGCCATGTTTGAATCGCCAGCACCTGACACACCTTTGGCCCCGCCCTGAGATTCCCGGAGGCCCCGCCCCTCCCCACCTGCGGCTCATCCAGGCCATTTCCAGGGGCTTTTCTGTGCAAGGGGCCTCTCCAGCCTCATGCTTAGGGCTTTCCTAAAATCTCTCAAACAAGCAGCAGCAGGCCCCATACATCTTGGTAAGTGGCCCCAGGCCTGGCACTAGCGGCAGCTGCACTGGCTCATAGCTTGGCCTCTCCTGGTCACCTCCCAGCCCAGCACAAGTAGCAGCCATCTACGGTTTGCTGCGTAGCTTATGCTGGGTGGCCCTGGGCAAGGCACTGGCAGAAGCTGACTTTGCACCTCCCGGGAGGCCCCAGAGACAGTGCACCTGGTGGTCAGGCTCGACCACGTGGATTACAACCCTACCACATCCACAAGTGACACACTCAAGGGGCGCACTTGGTCAACACCAAAGCTCCACTGAAGTAAATCCTGCTCCATAGGGGTGTCTCCAGCACAGCAGCTCTCTGGCTGGAGTTGCAGCTGGTCCTCACAACCAATTGGCTTGGGGGTCAGTTGCTCCCAGTGAGGCCAGCAGCAACCAAGGCTCAACTACAACAGGACAGTGCACACAGCCCACATAGGGGAGCACCTAGAAGGCCCAGTTCAGGTGACTGGGGAGGCTGAGCCACTGGACCCTGCAGGACACCCACTACACGAAGCCACTCTACAAATTCCAGGAGACATAGCAGCTCTACCTAATGCATAAAAACAAACATCAGGAAGCAGCCAAAATGTGGAGGCAAAGGAACATGTCACAAAGGAAAGAACAGGAGAAATCTCTAGAAAAGGAACTAAATGAAATAGACCCAGGCAAGCTAACAGACACAGAGTTCAGAATAATGGTTATAAGGATACTCAAGGATATTAGTAAGAGTATAATGAAAATAACTGAGAAAATCGATGACATAAAAAGTACCAATTTGAAATGAAGGCTACATGAACTGAAATGAAGAATAATTTACAAGGAATCAACAGTAGAGTAGAGGATGCTGAGAATCAAAGCAGCAATTTGGAACATGAAGAAACAAAACACCCAACCAGAAGAGCAAAAAGAAAAAAGAATCCAGAAATATGAAGATAGCATAAGGGGCCTCTGGGACAACTTCAAAAGGCCCAACATTCGTATTATTGGGATGCCAGAAGGGGAAGGAAGAGAGCAAGAAATTGAAAACCTATTTAAAAAATAATTACAGAAAACTTCCCCTACCCGGGGAAAGAAATAGACTTACAAGTCCAGGAAGCACAGAGGGGCCCAAACAAGAGGAACCGAAAGAGGCCCACAGCAAGACACATCATAATTAAAATGCTAAAGGTTAAAGACAAAGAGAATCTTAAAAGCAGTAAGAGAAAAGCAGTTAGTTACATACAAGGGAGCCCCTTTACGACTGTCAGCTGATTTCTCAACAGAAACCTTGCAGGCCAGAAGGGAGTGGCCAGAAATACTCAAAGTGATGAAAAAACATGGACCTACAACCAAGATTACTCTACCCAGCAAAGCTATCATTTAGAATTGAAGGTCAGATAAAGAGCTTCTCAGACAAGGAAAAGCTAAAGGAGTTCATCACCACAAACCAGCACTACAGGAAATGTTGAAGGGTCTTCTTTTAACACGAAGCTAATGAACAAAAGAATCTGATGAACTAAATAGATCCAGAGACATTGACGCATGTAAGACAGTCATATTTCAGAGGAAAGAGGGAAGAGGGGTGGAGGGTGGGAAGAGATTAACCAAAGAAGTTATATGCATATAAGCATAACCCATGGACACAGACAATGACGGGGTGAAGGCCTGGAGAGGGGGTGGGAGCAAGGTGGAGGGTGTCAGTTGGGGGGGAAATGGGACACCTGTAATACTTCCAACAATAAAGATAAATTAAAAAAACACACAACTTTGCTAGTATGCTGTTTGTCCATCCATCCATCCATCCATCCATCCATCCATCCATCCATCCATCCATCCATCCTCCCCTCTCACCTCTTCCTATCCTTCTTCCACTCTCCACCTTCTTCCTGTATCTCTCAGGAACTGTGCTTGTGCACATGGCCGATGGCTTACATTTTCTGCAGTCCTGTGGACAGTCGCTATTTCCTTCTTCGATGTCGGCTGACGCAGCTCTGTTGGCAGCCTCCTTCTTGAAACCTGCCTTCTTCATGTCCCCATCTCTCCATTGGTCCCCAGTCCAGATCCACAGTACAGACCACTCTGCTGAGTTTCAGGTGTTGAATGCAAGTGCCTCCTGGAACCTGCATTCAAGTGTCCTACTGGTATCCTGTACTCAACATGTCCAAAAAACTGAACTCCTCACAGCCCCTCCCTAAGCCTATTCCTTGCCTAGGGTTCCCTAGCTTGGTGCCTGGTACTACCTTCCCACCACTTGCTTAAACCACAGACTGAGAACTGGCTAGCCCACCTCTCACTCCCACATTCGTTGAATCAGTCAATCCTTCTTGAAAACACCCACAACTTTCACCATCTCCAGTGCTTTCTAAGGCAGCCCTGGCCCCCATCATCTCGCATCAGGATTTTGGCCAACAACATCCAGCTGGCCTCCCTCCTCCCACCTTGTCCCACTCCAGTCCATCATCCACCCTGCAGTCAGACAGGGCCTCTTAAACACAGCTGATTGGGTTGCTTCTTTAGTGGCTTCCCACCGCTCTTAGGAATAAGTTCAACTCCTTGAGGTGGCATTGAAGGCTGTTACAGCTCAGGCCCTGCTTGCCCCTCCTGATTCTCTCAAACTTTACATGCCTGCCACACGGAACTCTTTGGCTCCATTTTTGCATAGGCTGTTCCCTCTGCCTGAAATGCCCTTCCTCCTGCCTGCTCACTTAGCCTTCCCTTGCCCATCCTCCAAGTCTCCTTTTACATCTATCACTCCCTCCAGGACAACTTCTCTGACCATCCCAAGACTAGGCGAAGTGCCTCTTCCACATGCCCCAAAAGGTAAATGAATGAATGAATTCAATCAATCAACCAACCAATGGAGATGGTGATAGCGTTCAAGTTCTTGATGAAAAGGAAAGGTCAAAGGAGGAGAAGGTACGAGAATATTTTTAGCCAATAGAGACTTTTTTTTTTTTACTTTTTTTTTCCAAACAAAAATGTGTGCTTACCCTGAGTCAGGTGCAGCTCTGCTGAACACCGAGATGTATATACCAGCCAACAAGACAGGCACACACCTTGCCCTCTAGGAAGTCATACTCTAGTAGAAAAGGGAGATTCTAAATAAACAATTCAGCAAAATTCACTGCGTACTAGCCCTAACTCTCTCATAGCAGACTGCATTTTCCAAAGACAGCTCCAGCCATACCACCCCCCCATTCAATATGCTCTCACAGTGTAACTGACACCACATCCCTTTCCTTCAAATCAGATGGACTTAGTAGCTGCTTTGACCAATAGAATGTTGACACTCATGACTTTGCAGTCCATAGAAGGCAACACGGTTTCCACCAATCTCTCTCTCTCTCTTTCTCCCTTTCTCTCCCTTTCTCTCTCACCTCTCCCCATTGGAACCCAGCCCACCCAGTTGTGAGGGAGCCTAGACCCCATGGAGAGGCCACATATGGGTTCCCTAGCTAACAACTCCTGCTAAGGCTCAGCAGACAGACAGCATCTACCTGCACTAATATGAATAAACGAGGCTACAGGTGAGCCCAGCTCTAAGTCTTTGGTCTTCCAGCGGAGGCTGCAGATGCTGTGGAGCAGAAAGAAGCCATCCTCGTGCTCAATCAAATTCCCAACCCACAGGACCCATGAGCATAACAAGTGGTTGTCTTATGCCACTGGGTTTTAGAGCAATTGGTCCTGTGGCCACGGCAACTACATTCCCTCTCTGGGCTTCCTTGTAGAAAAGAACACAGGACTTGGAAACAGAGTTAAGCAGATTGCCATCTCTGTCCTTGGCAGCTATTGATGCTCACCGGCTGTGTGGACTTGGGCCAGTCGTTACTCGTCTCTGGGTTCTTAGCCTTCCCAACCATAAAATAAGTGATGGGGCTAGATGATTTCTAAGACTCTAAGCAGCTTGAAAATTCTACCAACAAACTTGTTTATGAGATGACCTAATCAAAACCATGTTTGCTGGAATGACAAGAGGTGAACTTTTAAATTGAGACTCCTGGTTAAAATATTTTTCCTAAGAGATGAACTCAGCTAAGGCCATGAGAAAAACAAAAGGCTTCCTCTTATGCATACTTCATGAAAGGACAGTGGGTTTGACCCAGGAAGTCATTTGGAATAAAAATGCTGTAAAAATAAAATGTTAACCCTCCCTTCTGCCTCCCTCATCTCTTACACTAACTAATGGAGGGGGAGTGAGAATTAAACTAGAGTTCAGGGTAAAGATTTAGTCGATTTTTTACAGATGGTCATTCCCTCTAGCTGCTCCAGTAATGATGGACACTGCAAATGTTCAGGCAGGTTTTGTCCCCACCCCAGGGCCCCTCATCCTGAGTGACAGGACTCTCTCCTTCCCAGGGGAGATGAACTCGCCTTCTAATGGCCTGCCCAATTAGGAAGCATCTGAGCCCAGTGAGAAGACACCCTGTCTGCTTCAAAGCTTTGAGAAATTCCCCCAGGAGCTAACCTGTATCACAGACACAAAGGGAAAAAAGTAGACAGCCTATCATTAGTATAAAAATGTGCTCAGGTTCTACCTGCCTGTGATTTCCCCAGCTGGCTCATCCATTCATGTATTCATTCTCTCGGGCAACAAATACTTACAGATCCGCTGTGATGTGCAAACCCTGCTGATATGACAGGTCCCCCAGAAGGAGCCAATAATTTGTGTGCAAGCAACTGATTAAGGAAGTGCTCCCAGGGGCACCTGGTGGAGCATGGGGGTATCAGAGCAGGGAAGGAGAAACCGAGCAAAGGCTGGTTTCCTAAGTGCAAGCCTCTGCCAATCCTGCAGGGAGCCCTGGAAGGGGAAGTTTGCTCAGGATTTGTCCCAATTCAAAGTGAAGGAGCTGGGCCTTCCGCACTCTGCACCCAGCACTGGCAAGGGCTTCCCTGGTAGGAATGTAAACTCCAGGCCCTCAAGCTCAGGGACAGGCACATTACTCAAGCCAAGCCAGTCAGTCCATCCTGCGAGGTTTGCCTTTTCCACCAGGAAGAGCCACTTCTTCCTGAAAGCACTCTTGATAAGAGTGTGGCAGCCTCCTGGCATCATGAAGAGCCTGGGAAAAAGTCATCCCAAGGAGGAAAGCGCAGTGCAACCAAGAGAGGTAGAGACATCAGATCTGGATGACTTATTCAGAACCCCAGATCCAGGCTTGCCTAAGCCAACCCTAAACTGAGTCAGGAAAAAGTCCCTTTTTGCATAGCCAGCTTGGATTGGTCTTCCGTTCCTTGCAAGCAAAAGACTCCCAGGTAATACAAAGTGACAAATAACTCAGACCTTACCTCTGCCCCAGTGGAGCTCGCAGTCAAGTGGGAGAGACAGGTGAGCAGAGGTGCCAGCCTGGTTAGGCTGAGAGGGCTCCCGGGGCTGGGTTCTAGCTGAGGTTGCCAGGGAAGCAGCTGTGGTTACCCCTCGATTGCCCAGAGTGGATCTGGTGCTCTCCCAGTACCCCTCACTTTTTCATACCCCATTCTCCCAATACTTTAATTTTTTCAAAAGCTGCTGAAAATCATCCGATCCCCTCACCCCCCCTGTACTCCTGTAAAAGCCTTTAGTTCTGGAGAAAGACTGATTTCTTTCATGTTCAGAAATGTTTCCTTTTTTATGATTTTTTTATTATTGTTGAAAATATTACAAATGTCCTCCTTTTTCCCCATTGACCTCCTCCACCCCCTAGACACTCCCTGCTGCAGGCCTCCACACACATATAGTCTGTGTCCATGGGTCATGCATATATGCACGTAAATTCATTGCTTAATCTCTCCCCAACCACCCACACCCCCCCACCCTCCCTCTGAGGTTCGTCAGTCTGCTCCATGCTTCCATGTCATTGAATCTATTCTGCTCATCAGTTTATTATGTTCTTAGATTCTACATATGAGTGAGATCATGTGATACTTGTCTTTCTCTGCCTGGCTTATTTCACTCAGCATAATACTCCCCAGATCCCTCCATACTGTCCCAAAGGGTAAGAGACCCTTCTTTACAGCTGTGTAAATGGTGTGAATGTCCCACAGCTTTTCTATCCCCTTATCTACTGATGGACAGTTGGGCTGTTTCCAGATCTTAGCTATTGTAAACTGCGCTGCTATGAACATAGGGGTGCATATATTCTTTCTGATGAGTGTTTCAGGATTCTTAGGATATTTTCCTAGAGGTGGGATCACTGGGTCAAACGGCAGCTCCATTTTTAATTTTTTTGAGTAACCTCCACACTGTTTTCCATAGTGGCTGCCCCAGTCTGCATTCCCACCAGCAGTGCACCAGGTTCCCCTTTCCCCACACCCTCGCCAGCAGGTGTGGTTTGTTGATTTGTTGATGGAGCCATTCTGACAGGTGTGAGGTGACACCTCAGTGTGGTTTTCATCTGCATCTCTCTGATGATTAATGACAAAGAGCATTTTTTTATACGTCTCTTGGCCATCTGTGTGTGCTCTTTGGAGAAGTGTCTATTCAGGTGTTTTACCCATTTTTTAATTGGATTGTTTGTCTTCCTCTTGTTAAGTTGTATGAGTTCTTTGTACACTTTGGAAATTAGCCCCTTATCAGATGCATCCTTGGCAAATATGTGGTTCCTTTTTATTTTGAGGCTGTTTTCTTTTGCTGAGCAGTAACTTTTTAGTTTGATGTAGTCCCATATGTTTCTTTTTCTTTTGTTTCTCTTGCCCTAGGAGATGTATCAGTGAAAATTCCACTACGTGGGATGTCTGTGACTTTACTGTCTATGTTTTCTTCCAGGATTTTTATGGTTATATGGCTTACATTGAAGTTCTTTTTATCCATTTTGAATTTATTCTTGTGTATGGAGTAACTTGCTGGTCTAGTTTCATTCTTTTGCATGTATCTGTCCAATTTTCCCAGCACCGTTTATTGAAGAGACTGTCCTTACTCCACTGGATGCTCTTGCCTCCTTTGTCAAATATTAACTGACCATGTGGCGTGGGTCTATTTCTGGGCCCCCTGTTCTGTTCCATTGATCTATATGTCTGATGTTGTACCAATACCAGGCCGTTTTGACCACAATGGCTTTGTAGTATAGTTTGATGTCCAGTAATGCGATCTCTCCCACTCTGTTCTTTCTCAAGATGGCTATGGCTATTCACGGTATTTTTCGGTTCCACATAAATTTTTGGAATATTTGTTCTAGCTCTGTGAAATATGCTATTGGTATTTTAATAGGAATTGCATTGAATCTATAGATTGCTTTGGGTAGTATGGCCATTCTAATGATATTAATTCTTCCAATCCATGAGCATGGTATATTCTTCCACTTGTTTATATCTTTCTCTATCTCTTTTTTCAGTGTCCTGTAGTTTCCTGAGAACAGGTCTTTTACATCCTTGGTTAAGTTTATTCCTAGGTATCTTATTTTATTAGTTGCAATGGTAAATGGTATTTCTTTTTCAGTTTTTCTTTCTGAGAGTTTATTGTTGGTGAATAAAAATGCCATTGATTTCTAGATGTTAATTTTGTATCCAGATACCTTGCCAAATTCATTTATCAAATCTAGTAGTACTTTGATGGAGTCTTTAGGGTTTTCTATGTTCAATATCATGTCATCTGCAAATAATAACAGTTTTACTTCCTCCTTTCCAATTTGGATCCTTTTATGTTTTCTTCCTGTCTGATGGCTGTGGCGAGGACTTCCAGTACTATGTTGAATAAGAGTGGTGAAAGTGGACAGTCCTGTCTTGTTCTTGTTTTAAGGGAAATGGTTTTAGTTTTTGACTACTGAGTACGATGGGCTGTAGGTCTGTCATATATGGCCTTTATTATGTTGAAGTATGTTCCCTCTATTGCCACTTTGCTGAGAGTTTTTATCAGAAATGGGTGCTGGATTTTGTCAAATGCTTTTTCCGCATCTATTGATATGATCATGTGATTTTTGTTCTTCATTTTGTTTATGTGATCTATCACATCAGCCTTGCATCCCCAGAATAAATCCCACTTGGTCATGATCTTTTTAATGTATTGCTGGTCCAGTTTGCTAGTATTATGTTGAAGATTTTAGCATCTATGTTCATCAGGGATATTAGCCTATAGTTTTCTTTCTTTGTAGTGCCTTTATCTGGTTTTGGGATTAGGATGACGCTGGCCTCCTAAAAAGAGTTTGGCAGTTTTCACTCCTCTTGAATTTTCTGGAATAGCTTGAGGAGAATAGGTGTTTGGTAAAACTTGCCTGTAAATCCATCTGGTCACAGACTTTTGTTTGCTGGGAGTTTTTTGATTATTGCTTCCATTTCATTAGTTGTTATTGTCCTGTTCAGGTTTTCTGCCTCTTCCTGATTCAGCTTTGGAAGATTATCTGTTTCACCCATTTTGTCCAGTTTGTTGGCATACTGTTGCTCATAGTAGTTTCTTCCTATCCCTTCTTTTTCTGTTGGGTCAGTTGTTATATGGTGTCTTTCATTTCTGATTTTATTTACTTAGGTCCTCTCTCTTTGTTTCTTGGTGTATCAATCTTATTTATCTTTTCAAGGAACCAGCTCTTGGTTTCATTGATCTTTTGTATTGTTTTTTAGTCTCTATGTCATTAATTTCTGCTCTGATCTTTATTATTTCCTTCCTTCTACTTCCTCGGGGCTTTTCTTGCTGCTCTTGTTCTAGTTCTTTTAGTTGTTGTGTTAGATGGTTTAGTAAAGCTTTTTCTTGTTTCTTGAGATAGGCCTGTAATGCTATGAACTTTCCTCTCACGACTGCATTCAGTGTGTCCCATAGATTTTGGGTTGTCTGTTCATTTTTGTTACTTTCCATGAAGTGTTTGATTTCTTCCTTGATCTCCTTGGTAACCCATTCATTGTTTAATAACAAGCTATTTAGCCTCCATGTGTTTGAATATTTTTGAGTTTTTTTTATAGTGGTTGATTTCTAGTTTCATGGCATTGTCATCTGAGAAGGTGCTTGATATGATTTCAGTCTTCTTAAATCTGTAGAGACTTGCCTTGTGCCCTAACATGTGGTTCGTTTTTGAGAATGTTCCATGTGCACTTGAGAAGAATGTGTATTCTGCTGCTGTGGGATGAAATGTTCTGTAAATGTCAATTAAATCCACTAGATCTAGTGTGTCATTTAAGGTCTGTTTCCATGTTGATTTTTTGTCTAGATGATCTGTCCAATGATGATAGTGGGGTATTAAAATCCCCCATTCTGATTTTGTTGCTGTCGATCTCTCCTTTAAAGTCCACCAAGAAATTTTTATATATTTAGGTGCTCCTATATTGGGTGCATATATACTTATAAGGGCTATTTCCTCCTGTTGGACTGATCCCTTTAGTATTATGTAGTGACCTTCTTTGTCTCTTGTCATGTTCTTTATTTTGAAATCTATTTAGTCAAAAACAAGTATTGCTGCTCCAGCTTTTTTTTTTTTTGCTTCCAGTTGCATGGAATATTTTTTTCCATCCTTTCGCTTTCAGCCTGTGTGAATCTTTTGCTCTCAGGTAGGTCTCGTGTAGACAGCATCTATATGGGTCCTGGTTTCTTCTCCATTCAGCTACTCTATGTCTTTTGATTGGAGCATTTAATCCATTTATATTTTTTGATATATACTTATTTAATGTCATTTTTTCTTTTATGCTGATGTACCTTTCTCTCAATATTTCTCCTTCTTAAAGCAGTCCATTTAGCATTTCTTGCAATGCTGGTTTGGTGGTACTGAACTCCTTTAGCCTTTTTTGTCTGGGAAGCTCTTTATTTCACCTTCAATTTTAAATGATAGCCTTGCTGGATAAAGCAGTCTTGGTTGCATGTTCTTGCTTTTCATTACTTTGAGAACTTCATGCCACTCCCTTCTGGCCTGAAGGGTTTCTGTTGAGAAATCTGATCTCAGCCTTATGGGGGGTTCCCTTGTAGGTCTCTGCTTGTCTCTCTCTTGCAGCCCTTAATATCCTCTTTGTCCTTGACATTTACCATTTTAATTATGATGTGTATTGGAGTGGGTCTCTTTGGGTCCCTCTTGTTTGGAACCCTCTGTGCTTCCTGAACTTGTGTGGTTTTCTCCCTCACCAGCCTAGGGAACTTTTCTGTCATTATTTCCTCCACCAGGTTCTCTATCCCTTGCTGATTTTCCTCCCCCTCTGGCACCCCTATGATGTGTGTTGTTTCAATTCATGCTGTCCGAAAGCTCCCTTAGTCCTCATGCTTTTTAACTGTTTTTTCTTCTGCCTCTGTGATTGACTGTTTTTTTCTACCTTACCTTCTAAGTCACTTATCCTATTCTCTACTTCATCTGCTTTTAATTCCTTCCAGTGTATTCTTGATATCAGATATAGTATTCTTCATTTCTGCCTCATTCTTATTTGTCATAACTATATCTATTTTCACGATGGTTTCACTAAGTCCCTCAACCTTCCCATTAAGTATCTTGTTCTCATTAATTTCCTTGAGCATCTTTATAACCATTACTCTGAACTCTATTTCTGATAACTTGCTCAACTCCATCTCGTCACAGTCTTTTTCTGGCGATTCTTTTTTTTCTTTAGTTTGGGGGTTGTTTCTTTGTTTCCCCATTTTAGTGACTCTTAGGGCTTGTATCTGTATATTAGATATAGTTTCTTTCTCCCAGTCTTGTGGAGTGGGATTTTGTAGTGTATGTCCAGTGGGGCCCAGGGATGTGTTTTCCTTATACTTCTGAGCTGTTTGCTCTAGGCATGTGCCTCTTGTGGGTGTCCTTTTTGTGGGTTCTTTGGGGGTCTCCTGTTGTGATTGGGTCTAGATTGTTGTTGACCCATTCTTAGGACGACTCTCCTCTCAGGTTGGCTAACTTTGAAGCTCAGCCACAACCACACCATGTGAGCTGTTGTACAGGTGCTGACAGAGCACAATAAAACACAACCAAACTGCCAGAAAACAATCAGTAACTTACACAATATCTTGACAATCACAATGAAAATAACTCAAGAGAATGTAGAATTGGGAGAGCAAAGCGAGAACACAAAAGCAAAAAAAGAGAGAGAGAGAGAAGGATATTATTGCTAATAGTAATAAAAATAAGAATAATAAAGTAAGATAAAAAGTAAAAAAGAGAGAAGCTACTGGGAGATAAAAAGGGCAGAGAAAGATTCTGAAAGGAAAGAAGGGTGAGCAAAAAATTAAGGGTAGAGAGTAGGAATAGAAATTGGTTGAAAAATAAAAAATAAAAATTAAATAGAGATACAAACACAAACAAACAAACAAAGAGACAGGAAGACAGAATAAAAAGGGAGAAAGAAAGAAAGAAAGAAAGAAAGAAAGAAAGAAAGAAAGAAAGAAAGAAAGAAAGAAAGAAAGAAAGAAAGAAAGAAAGAAAGAAAGAAGGAAAGAAAGAAAGAGAGAGAGAGAGAGAGAGAGAGAGAGAGAGAGAGAGAGAGAGAGAGAAAGAAAGAAAGAAAGAAAGAAAGAAAGAAAGAAAGAAAGAAAGAAAGAAAGAGAAAGTTATGCCAATGGAACAAGAAGAGAGAGAGGTAAACAAGGGCAGGGAGGGAGGCCAATAAGAGATAGGAGGAAACAATATAGAAGAGCAATAAACTTATTGTTATAATGATAATATCCCAGCAATAAAACAGAGAATATCAAGAAAATCTTGATAATAGAACAAAAAACAAAACAAAGCAAAAAAAACAAGCAAAGCAAGACAAAACAAACTAAAAAATTAATTAAAAAATTGAAAACAATTAAAACAGAATTTTTTTTCTTTTCTTTTTTCTAAAAAAAAAAATGTCAATCAGGTGAGTTTTTTCTGGGCAGCTTATATTGTCTGAGGCTCACTGTTTTGTGGGCTGATCTCAGGTCTCCTGGGAGGTCCTTGTGTATCAGCTGATGTCAGGAGCCATCTAGGTTTGGCTCTGGTGTCCTTAGGTAGTTGGCTGATCTGAGGCTCTCTGTGGACCACCTCCCCTTGTCAGCTATTTTGCCTCCCCTTTGTGGTCACCTGGTCTTACTCCAGAGTCTTCTGTAGAGTCTTTAGGGTGCAGGGTGGCCAGTGTAGCTCAGGGTGTCACTCCCCTTACTTAGAGGTTTCACTGTCAGGCACTCACTGTGGGGAAGTTAGTCTCTGCTCCACAGCCAGCTCCTCAGTTTCTACCCTATCTTCCAATTCTAGTTCCCCATACAACAGCCTACTGCACGTTCAATTTTAAATCAATCTGTTGCCTTTTCTGTATGGGCAGTTTAAGCAGCTTGAGATCAGTGGGTTCGATTAAAATAAATTCCAGTGAGCATGTTACCTGCCCAGCCCCCAGAAGGGGTTTTAAGCTTTCCCTCCAGTTCCCAAACAAGAGCCCGTGAGTGATTTATTCTTGTGAAGTCCTTCTGTTAACTGTTCTCCCTTCTCCCCCAGGACTGTGCCCTGCAGGAGATATTTGGAGCTTCAGTGAGCTAAACCTGCCCCTTTCCTATTGGGGGTGGTGCTCCCAGCCTGCAGGAGAGGTAGGGGTGCTCCGTCCCTCCCTTCCCAGATTTGGTTGCTGATCTCACAGGGCTGCTCAGTTCAAACTCTCTGCAATCTAGACACAGATCCCAGCTTTTGCTGGTCTGTCTCCCCAATGCAAGCCAGGAAGGTGGACACCCATTCAGTGATCAAAAACTCAAAAAAGCACAAAGCAATGCATAGGCAGAGAACCAGCCCTGCAAGGTCCTGGCACCCCCATGCCTTGGAACCAAGCAGTAGGAGTCACAAAGTCAGCCCCACACAAGTCCCCTGTACAGCTAATCTCAGTAAAACTGAGGCAACTCCTTGTGCACTATCCTGGATCCCCTCAGAGCAGGTCAAAAATCCCCGATTCACTGCACCAGCAGCTCTGGCTGCTGGAGTCCCCATCCACCCCTATGGTAGCTCCTGTCTGTCTCTGGTGGCAGAAGGGCCCTCTTCCCCTTCCCCACACCACACAGTTCAAATGCTTTCTGAGGTTCCACAAAATGCTTTACAGGAAAGCAGAGGGTCCATGTAGGTGGCTGCTGAGTGCAGCTCTCTGGCTCTTTTCTATTCAGAAGCCACACACTGCAGGACAGCCTCTCTTGCGGTCCATACCTGGGGTGAAACTCTTGTCCCGGTTGCCACCATTAGGCACGTTGTTTCACTGGGAAGGTGCAGTCCCCTCCTTGCAGGCACACTATTGCTCTGGCTCCCTCTCCCCACCCTGCACAGGATTGCCTTCCCCTCTCCTCCCCTCTGGCTCTGAGCTCCCAGCTTTTGGATATCAGTCGACACTCCCAAGGGGAGGGAGCTTTGCAGCCTCTAACCCTCAGGCCTCAAAGCCCAGCTCTGGTTTCAGGGGGGCTCCGCTTTCTATGCCCCGCTCTCTTACCAGACTATGTTGTTTCTTCAGTGCTCCTTACTCAAAATATGCCCACTCAGGTATATTTCTCTTGTTTTCCAAGCTGGTTACACAGTATTTTAGCAGTAAATCCAGTCTGTGCCTGTGAGCAAGGGCATAGCTTCTTGTCAGAGTGCCACCATCTTTCCTTTTTCCCAGAAATGTTTTCTTAAGTCCTTCGCTGCCCATGTGCACTGGGGCAGTCAGGTCAGGTGTGCAGAGGATTCTGGCGCTAGGAGGGGGAAGCCCCTAGGAATGCGGAGCTCGCACTTTTGCAGATAGGAAAACCACTCGCTGTTAAACAGGGGAGCATAGATTCCTTCTGATTGGTGCTTCAAGATTCTTAGGATATAGTCCCAGAAGTGGAATCTCTGGGCCAAAAGGCAGCTCCATTTTTAATTTTTTAAGGAAACTCTATACTGTTTTTCACAGCGGCTGCACCAGTCTGCATTCCCACCAAGAATGCACTAGGGTTTCCTGTTCTCCACATTACAATAGCCACGATCTGGAAACTTCCCAACTGCCCATCAGTAGATGAGTGGATGAAAAGCTGTGGTACATTTACACCATGGAATACTATGCGGCCATAAAAAAGAAGGAAATCTTACCTTTTGTGATAGCATGGGTGGACCTGGAGAGTATTATGCTAAGTAAAATAAGCCAGTCAGAGAAAGTCAAATACCATATGATCTCACTTATATGTGGAATCTAATGAACTGATGGACAAAACAGAAACAGAGGCATGGATATGTGGAATAGACTCACGGCTGTCGGAGGGGACAGAGGTTGGGAGACTGGATGAAAGAAGGTGAAGGATTAACCAAAAAACATACATATATAACACATTGACTCAGACAACAGCATGGTGATAGCCAGAGGGAAAGGGGGATGGGGGGAGGGGGAGGTGGGTATGGGGGGAGAATGGGGACAGAAAGAGACTTTTCTTGAGGTGATGGGCACACAAGGCAGTGTGCAGATGATGTTTTATTGAATTATACACCTGAAACCTGTCTGCTTTTGTGAACCAATATCAACCTCAATAAATTCAATTTAAAAAAAGTTAAAGAAGAAGAACCACCTATACTCTCTCCTAACCTGCCCAGGGATGTTTGTCCTTGAGCATCATGAGCTAACTCAGAAAGGAGCAAAACTTTAGGTCCAAATGCCCCAGAGCCAGAGCACTCTTCCTAACTGCTTGGTCTCAAACAAGGCTCTGAGACTGTTTCCTAATCTGTAAAAGGAGGAAGGGAAGTATGGCTGATTTTATTATATTTCGATAAAATCTGAGTGACTAAACTAACTCTGAGGGCTTGAGTGCACCAAAGGTAGTGCTGTTGGCTGCTATGCAGACAGGCAGGCTCTGTCAAGCCCGGCCTGAGATTGTGCAGCATCCCTCCACAGTGACCCCAGGCCCCGTTCTCCAGCCGCAACAGAGGGGCCAAGTATTCGAAGTCTCTTTCCTTGCCAACCTGGCCTTGTGTCCAACCCAACTAGCACCCCGACCTTGTGTCTAACATGCAGCTTCCGTGCCAGGTGCTGGATGAATATGGCAGGAAGGTCTCTGCTGTGGTTTGCCATCTCAGGCTGGGAAGGCCAATGCTTCCACTGTTCCAGGCCCAACCTGGCCTCCAGGATAAAGGTACTTTGCCATCCACACTGTAATGTTTGTGAGTTGCACCTGAGACCTCACTCTGTCCACATGATGTAAACAGGGCTTGGAATTGTTCCAGCAGCTCAGTGCAGCTCTTAGCTCCTACTGGAACACACCCCACCAAGCTCTGCAGCCACATCAGGCCAGGCTCATGAAACAGCAGTTAGCTGGGAATCAGACTCAGGGGGTCCTTGGACAACGTTGGCCTCTGCTCCTCAACCATCCCTGGCTTCAGATGATGTTTCCAAGGCTGCTTTAGAGGTGGCAGAGAGAGGGAGGGCCTTCAGGTGGGCCTCTGGAGCCTTCGCACACATCCCTCCACCCTCCTGAACTCCACAGAAAACAGCCCAAGCTTTAGCATTTTAGAAGTGGGGTGCTGAAAAAGAATGTGTTTCAAAGGAAGGGAAGAGGGAAGGGCCTGACCTTTGCACAAGTCTCCCTTCCACTTTCCCTGGTTAGCTGCAGCCAAGAATCTCTAATCAAGGATTTTAAGATAGCAGTGGAGTGGAAGCTACACTGACCTTCTCCCAGGACAAAACTGGAATTACAACTCAAATAGAGAAAAAACATCCTGAATAATCAACTGAAGTCAAGCTGAAGAGCACCCTCATGACCAAGGAGGAAAAGTAGAGACCACATAGAGACTGATAGGAAGTGTGGAGGTGTGAGAGGGCTGGCTGGGCTCCCACAGGAAGCAGCTGAAGATCCCAAGGGAGATCTCAGGTCCTGGAGGTTCCCAGTGAGAACTCTGGGGCCTGAACCCCAAGCTTGGCTTCCCAGCCCAGTGCACCAGAACTGAGAAAGGTGCCCACATAACATTTGGCTGTGAAAAGCAGAGAGGTTTCAGTCTGCCAGGGAGAGACAGCTGGAAATGCAGGCACCCTCTTAAAGGGCCAAGGCACAAAGTGTCATGTGCAACCACTCACCTTGGGCTCTGGTGGAGGGAGGGCAGAGTGGACTAGAGCTGTGTGAGGAGAACCCAGGGATGCTGGCTGTGGAACAGAGCTCAGAGGGCAGCCATCTGGACTCCTGTGTTGAGTAATTCCCCCATATTGCAGAAGACATCTTTCTCAGGCAGACATTTACCATCCAAGCAGCTCTTGCAGGGGTGGGGGTGGAGAGGGGAGCAATTGCACCACCCATTGAAAACCTCTCACACTACCCAGTGGAGTTTCTACAGCCTGAGGCTCACTGAATAACAACCAGCCTCTGGACTTTTTGAGTCTTTTGCCTGATTTGCTTCAGGACACAGGGCTTGAAAAAGCAGAACTTGGTGTGCATCTTGGTCCTTTCCAAATGCACCCAGCCCCAGCAGAGGGAACCACAGGCTGTGGAGTGTGGAAAACTTCAAACAGAGATCTCAAGGCCAGTCACAAACAGTGCCTGACATTGGCCTGCACCAGAGACCATCCAAAAGACTGGGAGTCCTAGCCTATCTATCTAATACATAGAAACAAATCCAAACAGGCAGCCAAAATGTGGAGACAAAATAACAAACCCCAAATCAAAGAACAAGAGAATTCTCCAGAAGCAGAGATAAATAAAATGGAGATAAGCAATCTATCAGATATAGAGTTCAGAATACTCATCATAAGGATGCTCAACAGCATGAGAAAAGATATGGAAACTATGAAGGAAATTAAGGATGGCATAAAAAAAATTAAAAAATAAACATTGGAAGGAATGAACAGTAGATTAGTGGAAGCTGAGGATCAGATCAGCAAATTAGAAGACAGAAAAAAATCACTCAATCAGAGAACCAAAAAGAAAAAATAATTTAAAAACAGACGGACAGTCTAAGGGAGCTGTGGGACATGAAATGTAACAATATTTGCATCATGGGAGTGCCAGAAGAGGTAGAAAGTAAGCAAAGAACCTGTTTGAAGAAATAATGGCAGGAAATTTCCCTAACCTGGTGAAGGAGGCACAGAGAGTCCCAAGAAAAACCCAAAGAGGCCCACATCCAGACACTTCATAATTAAAATACCAAAAATTCAAGACAAAGAGAGAATCTTAAAGGCAGCAAGAGAAAAGCAATCTGTTACCAACAAAGGAGCTCCCATAAGGCTGTCAGCTGATTTCTCATCAGAAACTCTACAGGCCAGAAGGGAATGGCATGAAGTATTCAAGGTAATGCAAACCAAGGACCTGAAACCAAGATTACTCTATCCAGCAAGGCTATCACTCAAAATAGATGGTGAAATAAAGAGCTTCCCAGACAAAAAAAGGCTAAAGGAGTTTATCACCACCAACCCAGCATTGCAAGAAATGTTAAAGGGACTGCTGTAATTAGAAGTAAAATATAGAGAAAGAGAAACATAGGGAAAAGAAATAAAATTATAATAGATAAGTACCTATCAATAATAACCTTAAATATAAATGGATTAAAGGTTCCAATACTAACATAGGGTAGCTGAATGGATAAGAAAACAAGACTTAAATATATACTGTCTACAAGAAACCAACCTCAAAACAAAAGATTCACACAGGCTGTAAAAAAAACTTCTGGAGGACTTTAAGAGAGAGATCTGACTATATGGGGACCTTAACACCCCACTGACTTTACTGGAAAGATATTCCAGACAAAAAATCAACAAGGAAACAGTGACTCTAAATGACATACTAGAGCAGATGGATTTAACTGACATTTACAGAACTCTCCACCACAAAGCTGCAGAATATACATTCTCCTCAAGTGCACATGGATAGTCTCAAAGATAGACCACATGTTAGGACACAAAACAAGTCTCTACAAGTTCAAGAAGACTGAAATCATATCAAGCATATTCTCAGGCATTTACACCATGGAATACTATGCAGCTGTAAAAAAGAATGATCCCTTACCCTTTGAGACAGCATGCTGGGACCTGAAGAGTATTATGCTAAGCAAAATAAGCCAGTCAGGGAAAAACAAGTGTCACATGATCTTACTCGTATGTGGAATCTAATGAACAAAATAGATCCAGAGACATAAACATGGAACAGACTGACAAATCTTAGAGGGAACGTGTGTGTGGGGGGGGATTAACCTAAGAATTTATATGCATATATGCATAACCCATGGGCACAGGCAATAGTGTGGTGAAGGCCTGGAGGGGAGTATAGGTTGGAGGGGATCAATGGGGGGAAAAGGGGGACATCTGTAATACTTTCAACAATAAAGATAAATTAAAACATTAAAAAGAAGAATCTCTAATCAATATTTTTATTCTAATGACTTCAGGAGAAACTCAGATCCTTTCAGTCTGATGTGAAGTGAATGGATCAACTGCTTCTTAATCCAAAACAATGCAAGTGGCTCTAAAAGAAAAGATTCTTTTTAGTACAAGTGTTTTGCTTCAGGGTGCACAGGGCTGCTTGGCAAACTGGTTAACCTGACACCTCAGCCCCACCACCCCGAGGGTCAGGACTGGCTGTTTGGTCTTGGAGCCAGGGCTGAAATCCCCTCCACACCCAGAAGCTCGGTCACCTGGATCAGGTTGGTTAACCTATCTGTGCCTCAGCTATCTCATCAGGGAAATGGGTATAATCATGTATATATCTTAGGGTTTGTGCAGATAAAATGAGTTAGTAACTGTAAAGCACTTAGAACAGTGACCGGCACATAATAAGTCCTCAATAAATGTGAGCTATACCAGGTTGAAGCCCCTGAAGCTGCATATGTAGCATGGAGCCCTGGATGTTTTGGATGCAGAGAATCTGGGGGCCAAACTTTGAGGACATCATTTTTATAGGTACAAGGACCAGCCTTTGTCATCTGCATGCAATGCCTGTCCGTTTTGTAAGAAAATAGGACTGAGGCACTTTTGTACGGCCAAGCCATCTGTGTCTGATATAGAAATAGCTTCTTATTCCAGTTGGACACATAATATATGCTAATGACCCCCAAATCACAAAGGTCATAGAGATGAAAAGAAAAAAACAGTAAATAATCCTCAAACCCAGAGAAAACAACTAGTAATGTGTTGTTTCTATGCACACACACATAACAGAAAAAGAGATCTTTTCAATTCTTCCACTTATCGTAACTGCCCTTTTCCCTCAGTAACATGACAGGAACACCTCGCGATGCCAATAAGCAGCCCAGTGACCTTCACTTCGCGCTGCTCACTGTACCCAGTGTGCGCACGGTGCTCCTTAGTCCGGCCTGGGTTGTCAGACACTTCGGTTACTTCTTTTCTGGCTGGGTGACGACCAGCACCTGCATGGGTGTCCCAGGGTGCCCTGCGCCTTCCTTCATAAACTGAACACGCACAGGTTTTGCTCAGTGTCAGTCTCACCTGGGAGGCTGACTGCTCTGAAATGAAATGGTAATGAGTTTATACAGTGCTCTCAAATCGGATGCATCTGGTCCCAACCCAGCTCCACTGCCAATTAGCTCTGTGACTCTGGGGAGCTAATTCACCTCCCAAGTCCTTGCTTCCCTGTGTATGAAACGGGGACATGATGGTGCATCTCAGGGGTCGCCCTGAGCAGTTTATTCAAAATAATGCAGTGAAGTATTAGCAGGTGCCTGGCATCTAGTACGTCTCAATCACTTACCAGGCATTTACCAAATATTCAGTAAACTGAAATATCTTTGCACTTTAGGCAAAATTCCTAAGATAAGTGCCTAAGGTCTGAGGACTACACTTTTTAAAGACTTAATTCATAGCATTAAATTGCCCTCCAGAAACATATTACCACCCATAAAATATAAGAATTCTGGTTTCTTTTTGCATAGCAATTTTTTGAGGCCATAGAGGTAAGGCCTGCTGAGTCACCCTTCTGAGGGGCAGAGAAGCACCTGCCCTTCCTCACTCTGTGACTAAATCAGGTGAAACTTGCCTGGACATCAGTTACATCTGCCAAAGTGTTTCAGCAGAACACTTAGCACCTCGCCTGGATGCTGCAGGTGAGGTCTGCCTCTCAGCCTGCGAGGGAAACACCCAGGCCCAAGGAGAGGGTCATGGTCTTCCTTGACAGTTCTTGGGTCTTGCAGCCACGCAGAGCCCAGGCCCCCTTCCATAGCCTTTCTCCTCTCCGGCTGGTGATCAGCTATGTTTTTTCCAGCTGCCAATGGGTAACACCAGGATCACACTTTCCAAGGTGAAGAAATGTCGTATCCAGAGTGTAAAATCTTTAAACTGGCTCCTGGCAGTGACACGTGGGACATTTCTCCAAGAACTGAAGATGGCATTTAGACTGTGGTAAAGCATGGCCAGCACTACTAAACCCCATCACGGCACGTGGCCTTGAGAAAGCGAGGGCACATTCTGGCTGAGAGTTGTTTTCAGCTCCTGAGGAATTGAAAACTCTGCTCTCAGTGGTGTTCTCTGGATGCGTGGAGAAAGGCCAGGGGAGGGTTCTTCCAAGTGGTACAACAGTCTCTCCTCAGTCTCACCCTCAGAGCCCACTGGGAAAGGGGATCTGAGCCTTGTAGACAGAAAATGCACTTTGGGTTTTCTTCAGTGACTATCACAAGTAAGTTCAACCCACAGAAAGGCCCATTTTAGTTTTTTTTTCTTCCTTAAATTTCTTTCTCACCTGAAGAATAATGACATTTCCCCCAGATTTTTAAAAAATTAGGCATTCAGAGAAATCTAAGTCTAAGGAAAAGAAATTATTAGCAACAAGATTAACAACAAGCCCAGCCGGGCGTGGCTCAGTGGTTGAGCGTCCACCTGGGATCCAGGCGATCTGGGTTCGACTCCAGGTCACGGCACATGCCTGGGTTGCGGGCTTGATCAATGACTCTCTCATCATTGATGTTTCTATCTCTCTCTCTCCCTCTCTTTTCCTTTCTCTGAAATCAATAAAGATATATTTTTAAAAAATGAAAAAAAGATTAACAACAAGAACAATAGCCATTGTTTATGATGCATCTGGTATGTTTTAGGGGGTTCATACCCACTAAATTTCAGTGTAACCATTGCCCCAAGATGAAGACTACAGTGCCTATATCTCATAGGTAAGGAAACCAAGCTTAAAGAGCAAACAATCTGATCAAGACTGGCTAAGGTTTTTCAAACCTTTTATTAAAGTATACACCAGAAAAGTAAAAATATACACATTAGGAGTAACCAGTTGAATGGATTCCATCAAGCGAACACGTCTATGTAACCGGCGTCTCAACTAAGACACAGAACATAATCACCAGCCCCCAGGAGCCCCTCTCCTGTTCCTCCCACTCACTGGTCCCCACGGGCCACTGTCACCTTGACTTGTGCCTATTCTAGGATGCACATACATGAAACTGTACAGCACTTACTCTTTTGTCCAGAACTTCCTTCCAGGGGCAGCGGATCTGGAGGCTGCTGTGGTTGCATCCGCTCTGTAATTGATAAACTCCTCCGCTGTTTCCAGTGGGAGGCTCCTACAAATGGCGCAGTGGTGGAACACTCTCGGCAGTGTCTTCTGGGCCCACACGTGTGCACTTCTGTCAGTACGTACTTCAGAGCAAAGTGCTGAGCCTCCGCAGAGCCTGCTTCTCAGAACAGCTGGGCCCATTCACACTCCCACCGGCAGAGCAGGACAGTTCTCACTGCTCTGCTGCCTCTTTGGGACGGGATCGGCTCTGGGTTCTGTTCTAGCCATTCTGCTGGGTGGATAGCACATAACTTTTGGGTGGAGGAGCTGAGCATCGGATCCGAATGTTTCTAGTTCATTGCTTAGACTGGTGCCTGGCATTGGGGGCTACTCAAGGGATATTCGTTGAACTAATTAATTAATGACCTCAATGCTCATGGTGTTTCTTCTACAGTATTCTGCTTGTCGCTCTTCCTCACTCCCAGGCCCCCGCATGTCAAAGGTCCCGGCCTCTCCTCTGAAACCACACAGCCCCACAGCCTGATGGACAACTCCAGGCTCTAAGGCTTCGTGTCAGGAGCAAAGGGGGAGCCAGGACAGCTGTGGGTTCATTCAGGAGCCTGGGCTGTGGGAAGCAGGTAGGGCCATGGGGTGAGGTCCTGGTCTGCAGACCAAGGCAAACGCCCCCGGTGCCCAGCTGCAGCCCCATCAGCAGCGATGTGCCCCTCGGAGGACGGGCCGTGCAGGGAAGGGAGGAAGGGAAATGCGAAGGCTGTGCGGCCACCCGCACGTGTACCCACGCGTCCTGGAGAGGGGAGCTTCATTAGGGCAACCCTGTCAGAGGAAGTCAAATGAATCACCGCTCCGTTTTACAAACCCTCCTGAGGGCAGGCCTACGTGTGTTTGAGGCAACGCTGCCCACTGGGAAAGGGGCAGCTGCCAGGCCCTTGCCCTCGGCCCTCAAATGCTCGGCGTCTGCGGCCTTTGTCCCCCTGCCCCGCCTCCCTCCGGCTGGCAGCCGCCCCCTGCCCCACCTCCCTCCGGCTGGCAGCTGCCCCCTGCCCCGCCTCCCTCCGGCTGGCAGCTGCCCCCTGCCCCGCCTCCCTCCGGCTGGCAGCTGCCCCCTGCCCCGCCTCCCTCCGGCTGGCAGCTGCCCCCTGCCCCGCCTCCCTCCGGCTGGCAGCTGCCCCCTGCCCCGCCTCCCTCCGGCTGGCAGCTGCCCCCTGCCCCGCCTCCCTCCAGCTGGCAGTCCCGGCGGGCTCGCCGTCGAGGGGGCCCTGGCCCGCGCCCCCGAGGCTCCCCAGCCGGGCCGAGCAGCGCCCTTCGCAGGGAGGAGCCTGCGGGCCGGCGGCTCAGCTGGGCGTCGCCCGAGCGGAAAGGGCGCAGGTTTGATGCCCCGTCGGGCACACGCCCAGGTCCGGGGCTGACCCCCCGCTGGGCGGGCCCGGGAGGCAGCGGGTGGACTCGCGCTCAGTCTCTGGACCAGCGCGTCGGGAGCGGCGGGAGGCGGCGGGAGGCGGCGGGAGGCGGCGGGAGGCGGCGGGAGGCGGCGGGAGGCGGCGGGAGGCGGCCGCGGGCGCCCGGGACCCCGCAGCTGGACGCGCAGCCGCCGTCGGGGTCCCCGCGCCCCACGTCGCGGGGCGGGCTTCGCGGAGGGGCCGCCGAGGCTTCTCCACTCCCCGCGTTTCCCGCCTGGGGGACTCCGGCGCCCTCGGCCGCGTGGGTGCAGCCGCCCAGCAGCCCCGTCCGCCCTTTAGTCCCAGGAGAGAGGAGCCGGGAGGGGGGGCTCGGGGGGGGGGGCTCGGACCCGGGAGGGGGGGCTTGGGGGGGGGCCGGGGAGGAGGGGGGCTCTGAGGGGGGGCCGGGGAGCTGGGAGGGGGGGCACTGTGGGGGGGGACCAGGGGAGCTGGGAGGGGGGGCTCGGAGAGGGGGGGGACGCGGAGAGGGAGGGGGCCCGGGGAGCCGGGAGGAGGGGGGCGCGGAGAGGGGGCCTCGGCGGTGGTCCCCTCGCAGCCCCGAAGCTGCAGGTGCCGCTCAGGACCAAAGGCGCTGCCCCGAGGGGGCCTCGGCGCGGGCGGGGCCTCTGCGGACCGGGGCTCGGCCACCGGGAGGGGCCGGTCAAGTCGCTGTGACTCCCCTGTTGCTGTTTTCGGTTTTTTGTTTGCATTTGTCCTGATAACTCTCACGCATACACAAAAATGTGAATCTAATTTAATTTCGGCCTCTCAAAATTACTGCTACTGTGATTTCCTTTCTTATAAAATTTATTTTATTGAGAGTATTACAGGTGTTACAGATCATTTAATGTGATTTCTTAATACCCTTGATTCAATCTTAGAATTTCAAAAAGTTTTGTCTAAGACTCTTTCGCTGGAGCCGATGTGTCCGGGAGGCTGAAGGTGTGGGTCTAAGGCCAGCCTGCCCCTCGGAGGCCGGGCCTCAGGACTCAGAGAGGGGGACAGAGCCCCTCCCAGTGCACTGTGAGGTTAAAAGATGCAAATATGAAAAGTTTAACACAGCATCTGGCACTTATCTACTGAGTGTTCATGTTCACTAAGTATTAGCTGTCTCCATACCATTATTATTAAGTAATCCCCAAAATGCAAATATCTAGAGTCATACACACCATGTGGATATGTACATATCTTGGTGCAAAATGACCAACTTTATATGCCCTTGTCAATCACTCTTAAACATTTTACTTATTATAACAGTAATTTTTTTATTGTGGGGTTTTTTTAAATATAGAAAAGTAGAAAGAAAAAATAATCACCACTTATCATTCCATGGCCTGGAGATAAGCATTCTTAACATTTGACCTATAGGCTTCCAGCTGTTTTTAGCGAGCATAATCTTTTTTCATAAAGTACTTGCTCTTTCATAGCTTACTCTATTTGCTAGTGATAGATCATAAATATAGTCATTAAATAGTTAAATAGCCTGGACAAGATCATATTAAACAGCTTAGTGTAGTCTTCCATCCCCTGAATAGGTTGCTATTAATTTAACTGGTGCCTGCTGTTGAACATGTAGATTGATGTAGATTGCTTCCAGCATTTTTGTAATATTAAAAAATACCAAAATTAACATCCTTGGAAATAAACTATTGTACACTTCCATGGGCAATTTCCTTAGGATAAGTTTCTACAAATAGAACTTCTAGCAAGAGTTCTGCTTATTTTTAAGGTTATATACAGGACCATGGCATCCTCCAGAAAGGTGCCTCACTACCAACACTGGTGGATGAATGTTTCTTTCCCCTAAATTTACTGTCCCCGAGCATCCCTGGCTCAATTCGACCACCTCTCATTTAGCACCTACTTCTTCCAGACACTGCTGGAAATAGCCAGAAGCCCTTCTCTCCCTAGGTTCCATGTTTAAGGATCCCTTGTATTCAGCCTTAAAGACCTGGTTTCAGTCTGGCCCCTTTATCTCTACTTGACTGTCTGACAAATGGAACGGGGTGGAGACGCCCTTCAGCCTGGGCTGTGAAGACCCTGTTCTGTCTGCCTGGGTCAGGATTGCCCTGTCCTGATGCTCCCCGGTGACTGTTTTTGTGCCCATGTCTTCTCCCTAAATGTGTGGCAAGAGCTTATAACCCAGAAGAGGGTTTCCAGGCAGACATAGCTCAAGGGAGTTCGTAGTGATAACCTGGGCCTCTGGCTGAGAAGGATTCTGAGGTGATACTTGAGCTCAGTTGAAAAAGGGCTGTGATTGATTAGTGACGCCTGCCACAGGCAGAGGGTAAAATAGCGGTATTTGTACCTGTAAATCCCTTCATTCATTCAACCTCAGAACCTCCGACTTTGTGTGCTGTTTCCTGGGCTTCTACTTTCTTCTTGTTTCCCCTCCTCCCAGCAAACTTTCTCTTCTGTTTCTGTACTTTGGACACATCTCTCACCCCTGCGAATCGTGTGTTTCCTGCACACCAGACCCTCCTGTTCCTCCTGCTGTGCTCTGTCACTCATCTGACTCCTCTTTATTTCTCCGCCTCTGCTCCCACAGCGGCAGCCGTCCAGTGAGCCATTCCTCTCTGTGATACCAGAAGCCTCGGTGGTAAACAGCCTTCCCCGAGCCAGCAATTCACTCCTGACCACTGGCCATAGGAGGGGCTGTTTCCCTCAGGAAGCCCTACCCTTTGGGCAGGAGAGGCTGGTGCCCCATAGAGCCACCAGGAGGGCACCCCCTCAGGAAACAAAGCACATCATTTACGGTGTCTTCTCACCTTGTGCATCTGCTGACGCTTCACAAGCTCCTGGAGATTGTCACACGTCACCTGTAGTATCAATGCCATGTTGGCCCAGGCCTGTGAATAGCCCGGAGACACTCAGCCTCATGGGGTTCACAGTCTTTGGGTAAGTATTACGTTCCCATTAACAGCGTCCCCCTTAGTGAGCTCTAACTACGAACCCACTGTGTTCAGGGTTTGCTTGTGTTATCTCAATGGATCTTCCCACTAATCTAGAGGTTGGTTACTATCATTACCCCCATTTTACAGATGAGAAAACTGAGCCTCTGGGGGTCTAAGTAACTTTCCCCAAATTACTCTGCTAGGGAGTTGAGGGGCCTTCAACTGGTCTGTCCATCTCCACATCATATATCAGCCAATACAACATGCGTTGCTCCTGTGTGGAGCCAAGACATCACACCTGCCCATCGTGTGGCAACAAAGAACTTGGAAACCAGAAGGAGAGGATTGCCATCTGGAAGCTAAACCGTAGGGTCAGTCCACAATGTCAGATCAGCAAACTGCAAGGTGGTTGTAAGGGTATCTGGGCACCCAGGTCTGTAAGAATGAAGGTTTTAGCATATCTAAAGAAAACTATTGTGTCCCTTTGAAGGTTTGGTTACTACTACAGATGGCCTGACTTACAATGATTCGACTTGAGATTTTTCAGCTTTATGATGGTGCAAAAATGTTAGGCATTCAGTAGAAACCAACTTTAAATTTTGGATTTTGATCTCCTTCGACGCTGGCAGTGTGTGGTTTGACAGTCTCTCATGATGCTGGGCGGCAGCAGGAAGCACAGGCCCCTGTCCGCTGCATGACCACGAGGGCAAATGGCCGAGACCTTACAGTGCACTCCTTGGGGTTTGGCCCAACTGTAGGCTAGTGAAGTGCTCTGGGCACAGGTAAGGTAGGCTAGGTAAGCTATTATATGCAGTAGATTAGATGTATTATAGGCATTTTCAATTTATGATATTTACAACTTATGATGGGTTTATTGAGACATAACTCCACTGCAAATCGAGGAGCATCGGTAGTAGAAACCCTCGATAAGGGCATCAGCGATCGAGCACCACCCAGGAAAGAGGCTGCAATACCAAGTCTGCTCTGCCCGGTAGCATAGCCCTGTGAGGCCGTCATTGGTTATTATGTATAGAATACCTGCTATGAAAGAGCCACTGTGCTGGACAGTGTCCCGGCACTCATGAAAACTAAGTCCAGTTCAGGAGGTAGATTTATGGTGAAATAATGAAGTCTGAGCATCAGGGCTCTCACCTCCCTGGTCCCCTTCCAAAAGCCCCAACAGAAGGCTATGTCATGCTCATAGATTGGTAGGATTAATATTGTTAAAATGCTCTTGCTACCTAAAGAAGTATACAGATCCAGTGCAATTCCTGTTAATTCTCAGAATTAAAGCAGCTAATCCTAAAATGTATATGGAATTACAAAGATCTCAAATAGCCAAAGAAATCTTGAGAAAGAACAAAGTTGAAGATATCATGCTACCTGTAATATATTAAAGTAAACTACAAAGCTACAATAATCAAAATAATAGTTTAGTACTGGCATTAAAATATTATTATAAAATACCATATTATTTCATTTATATGTGGAATCTAAAAAAACAAACAAAAGCAAATATAGATAAACAGATATAAAGATCCATGGAATAGAATAGAGAGCTCAGAAATAAATTCTCACTTATATGGCCAATTAATCTATGACAAAGGCAAGAATATAAGTGGGGTAAAGACAGTCTCTTCAATAAGTGGTCCTGGGAAAACTGGACAGATACATGCAATGACTGAAACAAGACCACCTTCTTACCCCATATAGAAGAATAAACTCAAAATGGATTAAAGATTTAAATGTAAGACCAGAAACCATAAAACTCCTAAAAGAAAATATAGGCAGTAAACTCTGACATCAGTCTTAGAAATATGTTTTTGGATATGTGTCCTTAGGCAAGGGAAACAAGCAAACAGAATAAATAAGTGGGACTCCATCAAACTAAAAAGTTTTTGACAGTGAAGGGAACCATCAACCAAACAAAAAGGAAACTTACTGAATGGAAGAAAATATTCACCAATGACACATCCAATAAAGGGTTAATAAACAAAATATATAAGGAACTCAGACAATTTAACACCAAAAAACAATCTGATTTTAAAATAAGCAGAGGACCTGAGTAGACACTTCTGCTAAGAGACCATACAGATGGTCAATAGACATATGAAAAAATCCTCAACATCACTAATCATCAGGGAAATCAAATTGAAACCAAAATTAGATATCACCTCACACCTGTCAGAATGGCTGTTATCAATAAATCAAGAAATAACAAGTGCTGGTGAGGGTGTGGAGAAAGGGAACCAGCATCACTATTGGTGGGATTGTAAATTGGTACAGCCACTGTGGGAGACATTATGGAGCTCCCTCAAAAAATTTAAAAAATAGAATTACTATATGACTCAGCAATTCCTCTTTTGGGTATTTATCCAAAGAAAACAAAAACACTAATTCGAAAAGCTATGTGCACCCCTATTTTCATTGCATCATTACTAGTAAGAGCCAATATATGGAAGCAACCTAGACATCCAACAATAGACAAATGGATAAATAAGAAGTGGTGCGTATATACAATGGAGCATTGCTCACCCATAAAAAAGATGACATCTTAACATTTGTGACAACATGGATAGACTTAGAGGGTGTTATGCTGAGTGAAATAAGTCAGAGAAAGAAAAATACCATATGATTTCATTTATATGTGGAATCTAAAAAAAAAACAAAAACAAAACAAATAAAACAAAACAGAAACAGACCCATATAGAGAACAAACTGATGGTAGCCAAAGGTGAGGGAGTGGGGGAGATGGGACAAATTTTTTACAGAAAAATATCTGGGAGGATACACATCCAGCTGCCAAGGGAGCTATTGTTAGAAGCACTGGAGGGGAACCTCCCTTTACGAATCTCTACCTATGACTTTTATACACACACTCACTGACTCACTCGCGCAGTTTCTCTCTTTATGAAGGTTTATAGCATTCTCATTATTAATAAATAAATACTCTAATTGCATTTACCATCTCTTTCTATAAGGAAATATCAGTTAGGGTTACTTTGGAAAGCACTATTTTTTATGTGTGGTTTTTTTCCTGCTACAAAAGTAAATAAATAAAAATCTGAAGAAACAGAACAATGAAATGTATATTGCTGAATAAGAACCTGGACCAGAAAAGAAAAGAGACATTATTGTCGACAAGATCTGAGTGTCTCAGAAGCAGTAATATTGGTTTCCTGTCTGTCCTACACATGGGCATGCAAAGAGAGCATGATTATGAAGAATAAATGTAATAAGTGTTCATTGGAGATTTTGGTGAAGGAGATATGGAAATTCTTTTTACTGTTCAGAAAATTTTTTCATCAGTGTAAAATTATTTCAAAATAAACTATTAAGAGCCTAACTGTGTGTTCACGTGGCCACGTCTTGTTCTAGTCTGCCTGTGAAGGCCAGCACTCCACTTTTATTTCCTCTCTTATTTAAAATACAGACTCACCTTTGTGCTGACTTGATTCATGCCCCTGGAAGCAGCCCCTGGAACAATGCTGGGAATATAGTTGGTTTATTTGGGAGGTGCAGGAAACACTGGCAGGCGAGTGGGGAAATGAGGCTAGGCAGGCAGCCAACAGAGGCTGCATTACTAAGTCCACTCCTGCTGTGGGCACCTGGAGCTTAATCCCATGGGGGCTTTGAGGGGACAGGGTATTTTAAAATGTGGGTTTTATTATTATTTAGTTATGGCAAGGCCAACAGGTAAAGAGCTCTCCTGGCCCACCATGCCCTGTAAGCCACCCGGGAAGCATCGGGCAGGTCAGGAGGCAGGAGGGGCTGTGATGAACCTTTATTGTGGTTTCTGAGGAAAAGATCAGGTGAGGCGGGTGAGCAGGCTTGTGATTGGCTGGTCTGAATAATTTCTGTAGTCTCTGGGGCATAGGGCTGTACCTAGTTATCTGGTACCTGGCCCTTAGATGATTAGGGCAGGTAGGTGGTAACCTGGAGTCCAATAAAGGAGGTGGTTGGAAGTGTGGAGTGTGGATTGGTTAGTTTTCATTTTAAAGATACACTCCAGGGTGCATATTTTATTATCTCCAGGAACTGGCTAACCCTGGGAGGGGCAGTCCCTCCAGAGTCAGGAGGCAGATGTCGAAACAATAGTAGTAAAGAAAATAAGACATAGTTAATGCAAGGGACAGAACACACACCTGGGAGTGGTCCCACCCCGTGGTGAGGGGGTCACTGTCCCCGGGTTTCTGGGGGTGAAATTGGGGTACTTTCCCAGCATTTTGGTGGGCAAGAGGCTTTGGAGAAGGCGGGAGTTCCTGGCAAATACATAATTGTATATCCTTATTTATAAAGAAGGCCTCCAACACTGTATAAACTTCATAGTATATGACTGGGTCTGCCCTATGGGGAAAGTATCAACACCTGGTTGCACTGTCTCTCCCTACAAACCCATATGTTGAAGGTATAACTCCTAGTATTTGATGTGACTGTATTTGGAGGTAGGGTCTTTAAAGAGGTAATCAAGTTAAAGCGAGGTCACTGGGATGGGTCCTAATCCCATATGACTGGTGTCCTTACGTGGAAAGGAGATGAGGGCACAGACACACACAGAGGGAAGACCACACGTGGACACAAGGAGAAAGGAGCTACGTCACGCCAAGGAGAGAGGCCGGGGAAACCAACCTGCTGACGCCTTGACTCCCAGCCCCCAGAGCTGTGAGGAAATAAATGTTTGTCATTAAGCCACCTAGTCTATGGTACTTTGTTATAGCAGCCCTACCCCAATACACTGGCGAAGTCTGCGAGGCTGGCACCCTTACCCGGTGCTGTCCAAGCACTGCCCTCGGCCGCTCCAGCCGCCTGGCAGCCCTGGGGCTGGCTGTCCGCCCTCGGGCGCCCGCGCGGGTGAGGCTGCCCACGCGGGAGGTTCCTGTTCCTTCCTCCGCAGGCAGCGTCCTCAGCCCCTGCCAGGCCCAGGCCCCTGGTTCCCAAGGGAAGGCAGAAATCTGCTCTTTATGTGAACAATCTCCAGTTTTGAAAGTTGGTAATAAATTCAAACATGTTTTAAGAACACTTTTCAAGCCAAATGAAACAACTCTGCAGGCAGCATCCGGCTCTAGGCGCAGCTTCCAGTAGCACTTCTTCCCTTGAGGGAGCGACAAAGCTCCCACTGGCTGGGCGGTTCTGTTTCTTGTCAGTGGATCACTGGGTGTTTGCCCGGAGCCAGATCCGCCTGGGTCGGTCCCAGGAGCAGCCCCAGCTCGCCACTCGCAGCTCTGGCGCCAGCGCAGGTTTGCCTCTGGTCCTCAGGCTCCTCCCGTGGAGCGTGGCCAGCTCCGGGCGGGCGATTACGAAGGCCCTCGGGCCCGAGTGTGCAGCAGGTGGATGCCAGCTCTTTCCACCTGCCTCAGCATTTGCTCTGTGGCTGCTGCTGGCCTCCCAGCAATGCTGCCACAGTCAGGACTGAGTTTCTGAGCCCGTGGAGCCTGTGATAACTGGATCACAAGGTAAATATCTCCTGGTTGTGACCTGGGGGATGGCCTGACCTTGAGACACTCATTCTGAGATCAGTTGCTATTGGTTTGGCCTTACAGTGCTCACAATGCTGAGGGTTAAGATAGACTCTTTTCCTGATAAAATCACTTTTTGAAACACACAGCCTGACATTCACTTCTAAGCATCAGGCTGAGATGTCGGCAAGCTCCAGGAGGTCAGCTCCCAAGGTGCCCCGGCTCTGCCATCACGCTCACTGCATCACACATGCTCTTCTTTTTCTTCTCATACATTTTTTTAAAATTTTTTTTCAATTCCAGTTGACATTCGACATTATTCTGTACTAGTTTCTGGTGTACAGTGCAGTGGTTAGACAATCCTATACTTTACAAAATGTTCTCCAAATAAGCCTAGTCCCCACCTGCCCCATGCACAGTTATTACTCTGTTACTGCCTGTATCCCCTGTGCTGCCCTTCACGCCCCTGCGACTGCTTCGTGACCACCAGTCTGTACCTCTCATTCGCTTCACCTGTTTCACCCCGGCCCCGAACCTCCTCCCCTCTGGCAACCATCAGTCTATTCTCTGTATCTATGAGTGTGTTTCTTGTTTGTTTGTTTATTTGGCTCTTTAGATTCCACATTTAAATGAAAGCATGTGGTATTTGTCTTTCTCTGACTCATTTCACTTAGCGCAATACCCTCTAGGTCCTTCTATGTTGTCACAAATGGTACAAGTTCATTCTTTTTCATGGCTGACTAGTATTCCATTGCATACATGCACCCACAGCTTTTTTTATCCACTCATCTATTGATGGGCACTTAAGTTGCTTCCATATCTTGACTATTGTAAATAATGCTGCAGTGAACATACGGGTGCATATGTCTTTTTGAATTAGTGTTTTAAGTTTGTTCAGATAAATTCCCAGAAGTGGAATTGCTGGGTCAGAAGGCAGCTCCACTTTTACACGCCTTAGTTTTTCATTCCCATCCAGACACATAAAGATAGGAGGCACTTTCCAGGAAACAAGACACAAACAAGCGACCGCCCCCCAGGCCCGTTCCCCCAGGCAGCAGGGCAGGTGAGGGAGTCGGCATCTCCCTCTCCGCTGCTTTCCTTACGCGAACCCCACTCGCGCGTGGGTCAGTCTGAGGACACGGGCAGCGCTCACTGCAGCGCCGCGGGCGGTGTTGAGCGGCCGGGAGCCTCCCTGCGCGGGCTCTGTCTGCGGGCAAGGGCGGGAAGGCTGCAGCGGGGCCGGCACTCCCTTGCCGTGTGCGGACGAAGGAGGCTGCTTAGCGCTCTGAGCCTCGGTTTTCTCCTCTTGCCTTAAACGGGCAGACAGCCATGCCGGCCTCACTGAGAAGGCGGGAGACGCAGAGCCTGGGAGCCGCTCAGCACAGAGCTGCGCGTGGCCGCGGGAGCCCCTCCGCTGGGCACGCGCCCCGGGCGAGGCCGCCCCACGCCCCGCGCCCCGCGCTGCCGCCAGCCCCACCTCGCCCGGGACAAGGGCGGGGCTGGAGGGCGGGCGCGGGCGGGCGGAGCGGGGCGGCCCGGAGCCAGGGGGCGCCTCTTTGGGGGTGTGACTGCCAAGGACCCCGCCGCCCCCCCCGCCGCCACCCCCCACTGCCACCCCCCGCTCTCACCCCCACCCTCACCCCCACCCTCACCCCCACTCTCACCCCCCACTGCCACCCCCGCTCTCACCCCCACCCTCACCCCCGCTCTCACCCCCCACCCTCACCCCCACCCTCACCCCCCACCCTCACCCCCGCCCTCACCCCCACTCTCACCCCCACCCTCACCCCCACCCTCACCCCCGCCCTCACCCCCACTCTCACCCCCACTGCCACCCCCGCTCTCACCCCCACTGCCACCCCCGCCGCCACAGCCACCCTCACCCCCACTGCCACCCCCACCCTCACCCCCGCCCTCACCCCCGCTCTCACCCCCACTGCCACCCCCACTCTCACCCCCACTGCCACCCCCCGCCGCCACAGCCACCCTCACCCCCACCCTCACCCCCACTGCCACCCCCGCTCTCACCCCCACCCTCACCCCCACCCTCACCCCCGCCCTCACCCCCACCGCCATCCCCACTCTCACCCCCACCGCCACCCCCACTCTCACCCCCGCCCTCACCCCCGCCCTCACCCCCGCCCTCACCCCCACCGCCACCCCCACTCTCACCCCCGCCCTCACCCGCGCCCTCACCCCCGCCCTCAACCCCCACCGCCACCCCCCACTCTCACCCCCGCCCTCACCCCCGCCCTCACCCCCGCCCTCACCCCCACCGCCACCCCCACTCTCACCCCCGCCCTCACCCCCGCCCTCACCCCCACCGCCACCCCCACCCTCACCCCCGCCCTCACCCGCGCCCTCACCCCCGCCCTCACCCCCACCGCCACCCCCACTCTCACCCCCGCCCTCACCCGCGCCCTCACCCGCGCCCTCACCCCCGCCCCCACCCCCGCCCTCACCCCCGCCCTCACCCCCGCCCTCACCCCTGCCCTCACCCCCGCCCTCACCCCCACTCTCACCCCCACTCTCACCCCCACTCTCACCCCCACCCTCACCCCCACTCTCACCCCCACTCTCACCCCCACCCTCACCCCCGCCCTCACCCCCGCCCTCACCCCCGCCGCCCCCCGCCTGCCCGGCTGCCATGCCCACGGCTCCCCTCCGCTGTCACAGCCGGGGCATCAGGACCCTCTTGCCCAGCCAGGTCTGGGACCCCGCGGGGCTGGGAGGGCCTTGCCCTCGAGCCTCTGCCCGGCCCCGCGCTGCTGCAGGCCTGGGGAGCACGCTTCCGGGGAGCAGAAGGGGAGCAAAGGAGGAGGCTCCTGGGGAGGGAGCTGCAGGCCCCGGGCCTCGGCTCGGTTAGCCCAGCTCCCGGGGCCGCTCCAGCGTCTCCCCGTCTCCCGTGGCCGCTGAGAGAGGCGGGCCGAGAGCGCTAGGGCAGCGCGTCCTAAAACCTGGCCGCGGCGGAGGCAGGCTGCAGGCCAGGCCTCGCGCTCACACGGAGCCCCACTCGCGGCCCCAAGAAGGGACGTCCCTCCCAACAGCGGGAGCCCACAGGCAGCGCCTCAGGCTCTCGAACCTGCCGGCCCCACGGCTCGGGAGGCCCAGGCCTGCCTGTCCAGTCCCTAGGACTCCCCGTGACAAACAGCCTCCCCGCCGGCCCAGCTCCCCAGGAGAGCCCCGGCCCTGGCAGGCTGACCCCGGCGGGGGGCGCGCGGGAGGCAGCCGACCAATGACTCTCTCAGCATCGATTTTTCCATTTCTCACTCCCTCTCCCTTCCTCTCTCTGAAATAAATAAAAACATATTTAAAAAAACAACAGTGCCTGGGTCCCAGCAGTGACAGTGGAAGTTGTGTTATGTGTCAGTGGCTCTGATGATTCACTGCCCAGCCCTGAGCCAGTGCTTGGGGTCAGAGGATCATCATGAGCTGACTGGCTTGGGCCAGGTCATGAGCTTTAGGTCTGAGCTGGGGATAGAACCAGCTCCTAACCACATGTCTGACAATGGGGATGGGGTGGTTTCCAAGGGAAATTAGAAGTTATCAGAAGTCTGAATAGATTCCACATATGATTGCCAAAGAGTGCTGTACCTCAATTTCCACTTCTGTAAAATGGGCATTAAGATAGTGTCTCAGTTGGCTTGAAATGCATTAACAAACACCACGCACTGGGTGGCTTAAACCACAGGAATCTACTTCTTCCCAGTCCTGGAGGCGGGGAGGCTGGGCCAGGGCGGGTGGGCAGGGTCGGGTTCCGGGGAGCTCTCCCGGCTGGCGGGTGCCCCTGCTCACGGTGTCCTCATCTGTCTTTTCTCTGTGTGCCCGCATGCACAGGCAGGGAGACCTCAGGTCTCTTCCTTTGCCAATAAAGCCCGAATCTCATCATGAGTTTCCCAAACTCCTGACTTTACCTCCCAAAGGCCCGTCTCCAAATATCATCAGGTTTGGGGCTAGGGCTTCAGTGTGAGAATGAGGGGGCACAATTCAGCCCCTAGCAGAGCATGTACCCCATTCAGGTAATGTGAGAGCTAAGAGGCAATGCTTTAAAGTTCCAGTAGTACTTGTCCCCCAAAGTACCAAGTAATAAATAGTAGTTTCTAGACTATATGTTTTGGCTTTTTAAATTTGAGGTACAATAAAATTCACCTATTGTAAGTACAGAGTTCTCTGAAGTTTGGTAACGCTGCACCTCGGCATCAGTCCACCACAATGGAGATTCCGAGCAGCGCCTTCGCCACAGAAACCCTGTGGCCCCTGTGGCCCTTGTGGCCCCTGTGGCTGAGCTCCTGGGGCCTCCAGCCCCAGGCAACTGCTAATCTGCTTTCTGTCACTCTACAGCTTCGTCTTTTTTTAGAATTTCATATAAATGGAATCATATAGTGTCTTCTGTCTCTCGTGTTTGACTTCTTGCGCTTAGCAAAGTAATTTTGAAATTCATGTACGTTGTCTTAATTTCCTGTTGCTATACATCACTGAGCAGCATTCTGTTGTATAGATGGACCAGTTAGTTCAGCTGCTCACAGCTGATGATGTTAGAGCTGTTTCCAGTTTTTGTTTATTATGAATAAGCTGCTATGAAGAGCCATGTGCAGTTCTTCATGTGAACTTATGTCTTCTAGACAATAAGACTTCTGTGGCAGGTTCTCTGATTTATTCACAATGTTCAGCAGATGTTTAAAAATTATGGATGATCACTGAAAACAATATGGATGATCACTGAAAACATTATGCTAAGTGACAGAAGCCAAACAATGACATGGTCCTACTTATACAAAATGCCCAGAAGAGGAAACTCTATAGACACAGAATCAGATCAGGGAGTCCAGTGCTGGAGGGTTTGGAGGGAGGAAGAGAATCACTACTAATAGGTATGGCGTTTCTTTTCAGGGCAGTGAAATATTCTAAAGTTGATTATGGTAATTGTTTCACAACTCTATGAATGTGCTAAAAAACCATTGAATTGTACACTTTAAATGGGTAGATTGTATGCTATGTGAATTATTTTTTAATAAAGCTGTTAAAATTATTCATTAAATGAGTGAATAAGAAATTGAATGATTCCATGTATGAATAAATACATGTTCTTGTTCCTTGGCTGTATAATCACTACAATACCCTTTGGCATTTGTTTTCAATTCAACACATTTATTGCTCATCTATTAAGGTCCAGATACAATGCAAGGGGCTGGGGTTGAAAGACAGACACTTTAGAGAAGGAACCAGACTGTCACTGCAGCTGCAATAACTCACACTCACCCATCATACACAGTGTGCCAGGACCTCAGAGCCATTTATATTCTAATTAAAGGCAAATAAATACACACAGTTGTATATAATATATTGATTTGACCTTCACAACCACACTTAAGGAAGATACTAGCATTATCTGCACTCTTAAGATGAGAACACTAATGCACAGAGAGGATCAGTAACTTGCCCAAGGTCATCTAGCCAGTAAATGGTGCAGCTGGGACTAGAAGACCAGAAAGCCCAGCTCTGCAATGTCAACCTGACTGTTGTGCTCCTCTGTCTGTTCAGGGTGACACTGCTCCTGTGGTGAGGGTCCTGTTCTTTCTAGAGGTGTGAGAGCCGAGGACACTGTCTTCTCCCCTTGCCTGGCTTGGGCCCGTAGGCCTGCACAATCTCGGTCTTCACACTTCCCCCTCCCCTTGCTCTCTGCCTGGCCCTGACCACAGTCTGGAGCTTGTAGTAAAGGACCCCAGCCCTGCCTCTGGCATCAAGTACTGCCTCGTCTCCTCTCTGTTTCTCTTCCCTCCCTGTAGAGCAGAAGCACCACACTGCTTATGATGGACGGAATTGTGTCCCCTCAAATTGGTATGTTGAATCCCTAACCTCCAATGTGACTATGTTTGGAGACAGGTCATTTAAAGAGGAAATTAGGCTAAATGAGGTCATAAGGGTGGGATCTTGATCTAATAAGACTGGTGGTGCCGCAGGAAGAGAAAGAGACTCCAGGAGCGTGGTGCCCAGAGGAAGGGCCACGTGAGGACGCGGCGAGAAGGCGCTGTCCGCCCGCCAGGAAAAGAGGCCTCCCCAGAAACCAGCGCTGCCGGCACCTGCCTTGAGCAGCCAGCCTCCAGAGCCGTGAGGAATAGGTGTCTGTTGGTTAAGCCGCCTCACCTGCAGTATGCTGTTCCGGGCACCCACACCTGCTCGGCTGAGAGAGGGAGCAAGCCTGGCCCTGGCTGGGAGAGACGGACTCGGGCAGGGAAGGTCTGGAACACAGGCCCTTCTCGGAGACCTGTCCGACCGTGGGCGTCACACCAGCAAGGCGTGCAGCGGCTCTGTACCTGAGAGTTGAGTGCAAAACCTTCAAGAATTTTTGAAGCTGGTTATTAAACACAACCATTTAAAAAATTAAATTGCATAAAGTTTTATTAAATAAATTATATCAAAGTAAAGGCAATCAATACTCAAAACCAGTATTTTACTGCATTTTACTGTTATGTTTGCTTCTGAGGTTACTTCTGCTGTTCCTATGTATATAATATACATAGAATGGTATAAAACTGCACATTGCTGCCCAAAGCCACACTCAGTGACATCATATGGGCAGCTGAAAATAGGTCAAGGTAGGAGTATTTACGCCACAGACATTGGCAAACACTACCGATCACAGCTGGATCTATTGTTTTATCATCTTAAGAAAGTGATGGAGAAAATGTCAGTGGTTAATCTCACCATTACATTGCAAATAGCACAAAAATCAAGAAGATATTTTTCCAATATTGAAACACTGTCATCCACTTCAGCACAGAAACCACTCAGCCCAGATGCGTGCACGGCATTCTGGCACACGCCTCTAGTGCCTCACTTTCACCCTGCTCTTTAACATAAGCAAAGTATCAGCCAATATTCATGTTGGAACCACATTCATGTGTCATTTGCAACTTTTGGCTGGATACAGATATGAGGTTTCTAAACCCTGCACAGGCCAGGATTTTGTTTTTCCTCTGATATTTGTTATTTTTCATTATTTTCTTACCCCTTGAGGGCGGTGTTCCTACAGATGGACCTTTCTCGGAACAATAGAAAGAAATGAAGACCTTGGTTCAAAAACAGTTCTAGGGCACCATTAAAGAAATGAAAAGACAAGCCACGCACTGGGGAAGGAAACGTCCATATTAAATATACATGCAAAAGCTTAGTATATATAAAGAATTCTTTAATCTCAGTAATTTAAAGAAAAACAATCCAATTAAAAATGGGCAAAATATTTGAACAAATACTTCACCAAAAAAGATATACTATTGGCCAATAAGCACATGAAAATGATCAACATCAATAGTCATTTGGGAAATGAAAAGTTACGTCACAAGGAGACAGTGCTGGACACCTAGTTCAATGCTGAAATTTAAGAAGACCAACCACACTAAAGGTCAGTGAGGGTGTAGAAGGAACCATCGGAATGCCCAGGTACTGCTGGTGGGAATGCAAAGCGGTGCAGACGCTTTGGGAAAGGGGCCATTTCTCCCAAAGCTAAGACTAGAGTGAGCATACAATGTCCCAGCTCCACTCCTAGGTGTGCACCCAAGAGAAATGAAACAGTGTCCACACAAAGCTTGTGCATGAATATTCACAGCAGCTTTATTTCTGATAGGCAAAAACTAGAAACGATCCACGTGTCCATCAACAGGAAACGAATAAAGACCCGAGGTCCCCATGTGACAGAGTGCGGCTCACACTAAAAGTAGGAGTGAGCTGCGGATGCAGCAAAAGGAACGAATGGCCAACAATCACGCTGAGCACTTGCTGTATGACTCCATTCAAAAGTTACCTGAGCCACCTACTGGCCACCTACTGGCCACCTACTAGCCACCTACTAGCCATATCTGGCCTCTGGCCAGCCAGTCAGCTTCGCAGAGCCTTAATGTTCTATTTGAGGCAAGTTGGTGATGGCCACCTAAGAGTGCTCTGAGGACTAAAGGAGTTCACACGGCAAGGCTTCACGTAATCCCTGGTGCCTTTTCAGCTGGGACCCCCCGGATATGTGGTGCCCAGTTTGCAGGCCCCCTCTCCTGACGACGAAAGGCTCCAGAGTTGCATTGCCGGTCAGATTTTGGCAGTCCCAGCACTGTTTCCCTGACTTTCCAGTTGGCCTGTGCAATTTGAACACTTCTCCAACTAGATGATTTTCAATTCATATTCAATAATTTATGGAAATAGATGCTGCTATTTTCCCCTCCCCGCTCTTTTTCTAGCACTTTAAAGAGAGGGCCCAGTGGACGAGCATTCTGCCGGCGACAGAGTGGTTCCACTTCTGTGGTAACTGGGCTTCCTGGGGAGACCCCAGAGAGGAGAAAGCTTTTCTAAAACAGTTTAATTTTAACTGGAGCTTATTCATTTAGATGCCGTTCCACTAAATTATTATTTGGTGCTTCAAATCTTAACAACATGGACACTGCAATGGTTCAGGTCTCCCACGTCTGAAGACAGACCTATGATAAACCTACACTTGATGGTAACACCAGCAGATTGGTCCTCAACCACACCAACTATTTGTCCCAAGAGGGAAAGCCCTCCATCTGACAGTCAAAATAGGAGCCTGGGTTCTCTTAATTTTCTGCGAAGAGCAGTAACATTGAGTCCAGAGGCAAGCTGATCATGGCAGTCTCTGCTTAAGACCCTCCACAGCTTCCATCACGATTTGAGAAAGTTCTGCCAAAGAATAATGTTTAGAAGATAAAAACCCAGCTCTTTCCCCTACTTGTATTGAGATATAATTGACATACACCAGTGTATTAGCTTCAGGCGTGCACCACAATGATTTGATATTTGCGCATATGGGAAATAACCACCATAAGTTGAGTTAATATCCATCACCTCACATGGCTACAGATTTTTTTCTTATGATGAGAACTTTTAAAATGTACTCTCTTAGCAACTTTAAAATATCTAATATTGTTAACTCTAGTCCCCATGCTGTGCTTTACATCCCACGACTTGTTTATTTTACAACCCGAAGTTTGTACCTTTTGACCCTTTCACCGGTTTTGTCGGCTCCCAGCCCTCACCCCTCACCTCTGCAACCACCAACCTAGCCTACGTATCTATTATTTTGGCTTTTTAGATTCCACATGTAAGTGAAACCACATGGTATTTGTCTTTCTCTGTCTGACTTATTTCACTTAGCATAATACTCTCCAGGTCCATCCATGTTGTGGCAAATGTCAGGATTTCATTCTCTCCATTGATCTGTGTACAGGCACTCAGGTTGTTTCCCTGTCTTGGCTACTGTGCGCATGGGGGTGCAGATCTCCTGACACAGTTATTTCTGAAAACCCAGCTCTTACACTGATCTAGGACACACGTGTGAAGTGTGTGTTTGAATTGTTGATGAGAGAACCAGCGAGTGGTGGAGCTGGCTCAAAGCACCTGACGGCAGGGTGTCTACGCCCTCAGGAAAGGTGCGCAGAAGAAAGTTTTTATTTATTTGTTCATTTTTTAAGTTAGAAACAAAACGGACTAAAATCCTTCAGGCCAATAAAGTGATACCTTTAGGGTTATCTCCTCTACCTGACAGAAATCACTGGCTTCCCTGCAGGAGAGCCACATCTACAAATGTACCTGTAACTACACAGATGCCAATGTCAGAGACATTCCAACCTGTGAAGAATTCCTGTGAGTTTATTTGAGCAAACTCTCAACAATGCCGGGAAGCAGAATCTCAATGGATTGCGATAACGCTCCGGAGAATGGCAGCTTTGCACCTTGTTTTATGCATTATAATCAATGGAGGAGACGTAGGTGGGTTACATGAAATCCACGGGTGACAGATGAGGGAGGAGGGAGAAAGCAACGCGGGGAAACCTCTGGGATTGGATAAAAAGTGAAATGATGGGCACACACTTCTTTTACTCAGGTGCAGGGTAGTTAACAGTCAACAATTAACTCAATAACAATGAGGGGATCTGTGGTCTCTGCAGAGCGATGTCTGTGCTTTGAGGGGCCCAGAAAAAGGAAAACTACTTTGACACTCCAACAATATGTTACTGTAGATGCAAAAAGACAACAGACAGGCTCAGTTAAGGTGAAAACTGACCTTTGTCAGGGAAGATACTGGCCTAGGACATGACTACCCACCATAAACTGCTTTTTAGTTTAAAAAGTTTTAACTCCAGACCACCCTTCGTGGTTACGTAGGTCTCTGAGTTTGCAAGGCCACCACACAGGCCTCCCTGAGCTGTCAGGTTAGCACGTGGCCCCTTTGCGTCCACACAGAGGTCAGACCCAATCTGTGAACATCAAAATCAAACAAGGAACAATCTCAGCAACAACTAAGTACTCCTTGCATAGCAAATAATGCTCTCATCTGATATTGAAAGAATCTATTTTGCCCTATTTCTAATTTTTGCATCATTTTTTCTGAACAGTTCTGTCTTCATGGCCTACAAAATCAGCTCCTTCCTCTGCCCAGCCTCATCTGTAATGCTGTCCTCTTGTGCCAGGTCCCTTCCTCTCTGGGCCACCACAACTGACCTGTGCCTGGAATGACAATTCTCCCCTTCCCTTCTCCTACTCTCCTTAGAGTTGCAGTGAAAGTCACTCAAGGGAGTTTCTCTAAACCCTGGACTAGGCCAGATCCTGGCAAACGCCTCAGGCAGCCTCCTGTAGGCTCCCTTTTGGCACAGCGGTGGTTAAATCCCTCACTGCGCAGTTGTGAAAGTCTGGCTCCCTGGCTGGAATGTAAACTCTCTGGGAGTAGGTGGGTCTGTCCCAGACTGAAGCGCAGAGCAAGGAGCGAGGTGGGCAGGGTGCGGGCCGGCTCTGCACAGGACCAGTCTGTGTGCTCGGGGTCTCACTGTGCTCAGCTCTCCCGAAGCCTGGCTGAGTCATTGGGTTCAAGGGAGCACCTGTGAAGACAGGCTAACTGGCCACAAGGAACACCAGAGGCCACACACCCAGAGCTGCCGGCTACATTCACCACTTACACCCATTTTGCTTCACAATGTATTTAAATTACTTATCACCATGTTTTAACAATCCAAAATTCCCAGTTCCTCTTGGAAAATCACGAGGTGCAAGAGGCCCCTTGGCGGAGCTGAGGAGCAGCTAGCTTTCCCTGGTCTCCCTGCCGGCAGAGCTGGAGCACCAGCTGCCCGTCTCGGTGGTTTTCCTGTGCACTCAGCCCGCTTCACCTCCCTGGGCCGCAGAGTGGGGACCCTGCGTTTTCAACACTCGGGTGGGAGTTTCCAAGATCCAATCAGTTGTCAGGAAGAAACACAACGGGCCGTGACTTGGGGTCCCCGTAGACATGTCCACCTGTCGCACGTTGCCGAGACGCCACAGTGTGCTCTCTATCTCCAAAACTCAGCAGGAGGAAATCTCCACACATTTCAAAAAACTAAATCACCTGAGAAATCTGAATTAGTAGTTGCTGATGAATCCTCCATTGCATTTCCCTGTTCGCCTTCCATATAGAACCTCTCAAGAATGTCCCCTTGGTAGAAGGAAGCTGGCGGCGCTGTGAGAAGCAGCAGAGGCCCCCGCTCCCAGCCATGGACTCCATTTACTCCTAAAATCCTACGGAGCCAGCTTGGAAAAACCCAGGGAAACATATCTGAGTGGACGGAGTGCGAGTGGGGAGCACTGAAGAGACATCACGGAGCCTGGTAAGAGAGGGGGGGCATAGGAAGGGGGAGTCCCCCTGAAGCTCTGAGCCCAAAGGTTGGAGGTTGCAAAGCTCCCTCCCCTTGGGAGTGCGGGCCTGCATCCAAAAGCGGGGATCGCACACCTAGAGCGGCTTAGAGGGGAAGGGGCGCCCCGCCAGAGAGCAGAGGGACCCAGGGGAGCGGTGAGTCCCCGAGAAGGGGATAGCGCCTTCCTAGGAAACAAAGCTTCTAGCAGAGGACGTGACCAGTGTCTAAAGCTCAGGGTGCCGACCATAGGAAGGGCTGTCCCAAGGTGTGTGGCACCCGAGTAGTAAGGGACCAAAGGTTGAGACTGAGCAGCCGCACACGGGGACCCTCTGCCTCCCTGTGGGGCACTGTGTTGAGCCCCAGAAAGCGCTGAATCTGCGCGGTGTGGGGGAGGGGAGGAGAGTCCTCCTGCCCTGAGCTCCCGGTGCCAAGAGTCTGGGATCTGTACCAGCCCTGGGGTGCCCTCCTGCCCTGAGCTCCCAGTGCCCAGAGGCTGAAATTTGTGACCAGCCCTGAGGGGTGCCTTGGTGGTGTGTGAAGCTGCCCCGGCTTTGCTGAGACCAGCGGTGTGGGGAGCTACACTTTGGGTCCCCTCCCGCTGGGACCTTGCAGGCCGGACTCTGCCTGTGTGTTGCTCTGTGTGTTTGCAAGTTTGATCTCGGAACTGGCTCCCACCTTCCCGGCGTGCACTGGGGGACAGACCAGCGGAGGCTGGGATTGGGGGCTGCACAGTAGACCGTCTGAGGGGCGGGCCTGGAGCGACCAGCCAACCAGAGCTGAGCAGGGAGGGGTGGAGCCCGCCAGCCTCTCCCGCAGCCGGGAGCACCGCCCCCAACAGAACAGGGGCGGGTCCCACTCACCAGGCCCCAGACACCCCGCAGGGCACAGTCCTGAGGGGGAAGGACAGCAGCTCACAGGAGGACTTTACAGGAATAAGACTCTCAGGGACTGTCCTTTGGGAGCTGGAGGAAATGCTGAAACCCCTCCTGGGGGCTGGGCAGGCAAAGGGCTCACTGGAATGTTATTTAATCGAACCCACGGAGCCCAGGCTGCTGAAACAGCCCAGACAGAAAAGGCAACCGGCTGAAATCAATCTGAAGCTGCAGCAGCTCAGAGCCTGGGGAACTAGAACCAGAGGACAGGGGAGGGACTGAGGAGCTGGCGGTGGAGCAGAGACTAACTCCTGCAGAGGAGCGCCTGACAGCTACACCTCAAGGGGAGTGACACCCTGAGCTACACTAGCCACCCTGCACCCTGAAGACTCTACAGGAGACTCTGGAGCAAGACCAGGCAACCACAAGGCTGCAAAATAGCTGACAAGGGGAGGTGGTCCACGGAGAGCCTCAGATCAACCATCTACCTGAGGACACCAGAGCCAAACCTGGACGCCCCTCACATTGGGTGATATACAAGCACCTCCCAGGAGAACGGAAATCAGCCCACAAAACAGTGAGCCTCAGACAACAAGCTGCCCAGAAGAAACCCACCTGGTTGACTGTCTTTTTTTTTCTTCCTCTTGTTTTCCCTTAGGAAGAAGAGAAAGGGGAACAAATCATTTGTTTTTTCTTCTTTTTAAACTTTATAATAATTTTTTTAATTTTTAATTTTTTAAATAATTTTTTTCTTATTTTATTTTATCTTTTCAAAGAATTTCCTTTTGCTTAACTTGTTTTTTGTTTTGTTTCTCTCTTTTGTTTTGTTTTGTTGCTTTGTTTTGTTTTATCCTTGCTTCTAATACAAGACTTTCTTGATATCCCTGCTTAACGACTGGGACTTTGTCATTATAACCAAGTTTACTGCTTTTCTCTATAGTTTCCACCAAATCTCTTATCAGACTCCCTCCCTGCCTGGGCTTCATCTCTCTCTCTCCTCTCGATCCATTGGCATAACAATTTTTTTATTTTTTTTTTATTTTTCTTTTCTTTCTTCCTTTTGTTTTCCTCCCTTCTGTCTTCCTGACTCTTTGTTCGATTGTTAGTTTCTCTTTTCTATTTAATGTATTTTTAGTTTTTCATTTTCAACTATTATCCTATTCCTATTCTCTCCCTTGTTTGCTGGCCGTTCTTTCAGAATCTTTTCTCTGCCTCTATTATCTCCCAATAGCTTCTCTATTTTTTACATTTTAGTTTATTATTATTATTTTTTAAATTTTAGTCACTATTAACAACACAATACTTCTCTCCCTCTAAGCTTAACTTTTCTTTATCTTTCTTTGTTTAAGCTATTTTTTTTCTCCCTTCACTCTCCCAGTTCTATTTTCACTTGGGTTGTCTTCATTGTGACTGTCAGGATATTCTGTAAGACACCCCTTGTTTCCTGGAAGGTTAGCTGGGTATTGTCCTGCCTTGCCAGCACCTGTACAACAGCTTACATGACGAGGTTGGGGCAGAAACACAGAGCTAGCCAACCTGAGAGGAGAGTCCTCCTAAGGACTGGTCAGCAACACTCTAGACCCAACCACAACAGGAGAACCCAAAGAACCCACAAAATGGGCACCCACAAAAGGGACACGCTTAGAGCAAAGAGCTCAAAAGTATAAGGAAAACACACTTCTGGGCTCCACTGGTCTCACAATACAAAATCCCATCCCACAAGATTGGGAGACAGCAAATATACCTAATATATAGATACAAACACTAAAATCTACCAAAATGGGGAGATAAAGAAACATCCCCCAAATCAAAGAAAAGGAAAAATCGCCAGAAAAAGACTTTGATGAGATGGAGTTAAGCAAGTTATTAGAAACAGAGTTCAGAGTATTGATGATGAAGATGTTCAAGGAACTTAAGAAGACACTAGATGATAATATCGAGGACCTTAGTGAAAACATGAAAAAAGAGATACATACCATAAATAAAACTCAGACAGAGATAAAGAATGCTGTCTCTGATATCAAGGATGCACTGGAAGGAATTAAAAGCAGGCTCAATGAAGCACAGAGTAGCATAAGTGACTTAGAAGACAAGGTAGAAAAAAATCACTCAATCAGAGCAGCAAAAAGAAAAAACACTTAAAAAGCACGAGGACAGTCTAAGAGAGCTTTGGGACAACATGAAGTGAAACAACATTCGCATTATAGGAGTGCCAGAGGGGAAGGAAAGAGAGCAAGGGATAGAGAACTTGGTGGAGGAAATAATGATAAGAAATTTCCCTAGGCTGGCAAATGAGAAAGCCACACAAGTCCAGGAAGCACAGAGGGTTCCAAACAAGAGGAACTCAAAGAGACCCACTCCAAGACACATCATAATTAAAATGGCAAATGGCAAGGACAAAGAGAAAATATTAAGGGCTGCAAGAGAGAGACAAACAGCGACCTACAAGGGAACCCCCATAAGGCTGACAGCTGATTTCTCAACAGAAACTCTTCAGGCCAGAAGGGAGTGGCATGAAGTTCTCCAAGTAATGAAAAGCAAGAACATGCAACCAAGATTGCTTTATCCAGTAAGGCTGTCATTTAAAATTGAAGGTGAAATAAAGAGCTTCCCAGACAAAAAAAAAGGCTAAATGAGTTCAGTACCACCAAACCAGCATTGCAAGAAATGCTAAAAGGACTGCTCTAAGAAAAAGAAAGAATAGTGAGAGAAAGGTATATCAGCATAAAGGGGAAAAATGGCATTAAAAAAGTATATCAATAGTAACCTTAAATGTAAACAGAATAAATGGTCCAATCAAAAGACATAGGGTAGCTGAATGGGTAAGAGAATAGGACCCAAATATATGCTGTCTACAAGAGACCCACCTGAAAGCAAAAGCCTCACACAGGCTAAAAGTGAAGGGGTGGAGTAAAATATTCCATGCAAATGGAAAGGAAAAGAAAGCTGAAGCAGCAATTCTTATTTCTAACAAAATAGATTTCAAAATAAAGACCATAACAAGAGACAGATGGTCACTACATAATACTAAAGGGATCAACCCAACAGGAGGAAATAACTCTTATAAACATTTATGCACCCAATATAGGAGCACCTAAATATATAAAAATTTCTTGGTGGATTTTAAGGGGGAGATTGACAGCAACACAATCATAGTGGGGGACTTTAACACCCCACTGTCAGCATTGGACAGATCATCAAGACAAAAAAAAGGGGGGGAAACAAAGACCTTAAATGACTCACTAGACCTAATGGATTTAATTGACATTTACAGAACATTTCATCCCACAGCAGCAGAATACACATTCTTCTCAAGTGCACATGGAACATTCTCAAAAATAGACCACAAGTTAGGGCACAAGGCAAGTCTCTACAAATTCAAGAAGACTGAAATCATATCAAGCATCTTCTCGGATGACAATGCCATGAAACTAGAAATCAACCACTATAAAAAAAACTCAAAAATATTCAAACACATGGAGGCTAAATAGCTTGTTATTAAACAATGAATGGGTTACCAAGGAGATCAAGGAAGAAATCAAACACTTCATGGAAAGTAACAAAAATGAACAGACAAGAACCCATAATCTATGGGACACACTGAATGCAGTTGTGAGAGGGAAGTTCATAGCATTACAGGCCTATCTCAAGAAACAAGAAAAAGATCTTATGAACCATCTAACACAACAACTAAAAGAACTACAACAAGAACAGCAAGAAAAGCTCCGAGGAAGTAGAAGGAAGGAAATAATAAAGATCAGAGCAGAAATTAATGACGTAGAAACTAAAGATCAATACAAAAAATCAATGAAACCAAGGGCCAGTTCTTTGAAAAGATAAATAAGATTGATGAACCTTTAGCCAGACTCACCAAGAAACAAAGAGATAGGACCCAAATAAATAAAATCAGAAATGAATGAGGTGATATAACATCTGACCCAACAGAAATAGAAACGATTGTATGAAAATACTATGAGCAACTATATGCCAATAAACTGGACAACATGGGGGAAATGGACAAATTCCGAGAAGCATACAACCTTCCACAGCTGAATCAAGAAGAGGCAGGAAACCTGAATAGGCTGATAACAACTAATGAAGTTGAAGCAGTAATCAAAAAACTCCCAGCAAACAAAAGTCCTGGACCACATGGATTTACAGGCAAGTTTTACCAAACATTCAACGAAGAATTAACACTTATTCTATTCAAACTATTGCAGAAAATTCAAGAGGAGGGAAAAATTCCCAAACTCTTTTTAGGAGGCCAGCATCATCCTAATCCCAAAACCAGATAAAGACACTATAAAGAAAGAAAAGTACAGGCCAATATCCCTGGTGAATGTAGATGCTAAAATCCTCACTAAAATACTAGCAAACCGGATCCAGCAATACATTAAAAAGATCATACATCATGACCAAGTGGGATTTATTCTGGGGATGCAAGGCTGGTATAACAACCCGCAAGTCAATAAACATGATATATCACATAAACAAAATGAAGGACAGAAATCATATGATCATATCAATAGACGCAGAAAAAGCAGTCGACAAAATCCAGCACCCATTTCTGATAAAAACTCTCAGCAAAGTGGCAACAAAGGGAACATACTTCAACATAATAAAGGCCATATATGACAGACCTACAGCCCATCATACTCAATAGTCAAAAACTAAAACCATTTCCCTTAAAACAAGAACAAGACAGGGATGTCCACTTTCACCCTCTTATTCTACATAGTACTGGAAGTCCTCGCCATAGCCATCAGACAGGAAGAAAACATAAAAGGATCCAAATCGGAAAAGAGGAAGTAAAATTGTCATTATTTGCAGATGACATGATATTGTACATAGAAAACCCTAAAGACGCCATCAAAGTACTACTAGATTTGATAAATGAATTTGGCAAGGTACCTGGATACAAAATCAACATCCAGAAATCAAGGCATTCTTATACACCAACAATGAACTTTCAGAGAGAGAAATGAAAAAAACAATACCATTTACCATTGCAACTAAAATAATAAGATAACTAGGAATAAACTTAACCAAGGATATAAAAGACCTGTACTTGGAAAACTACGTGACACTGAAAAAAGAAATAGAGGAAGATATAAACAAGTGGAAGAATATACCATGCTCATGGATTGGGAGAATTAATATCATTAAAATGTCCATACTACCCAAAGCAATTTGTAAATTCAATGCACTTCCTATTAAAATACCAACAGCATATTTCACAGACCTAGAACAAACATTTCGAAAATTTATGTGGAACAAAAAAGACCCCAAATAGCTGCAGCCATCATGAGAAAGAAGAACAGAGTGGGAGGGATCATTTTACTGGATATCAAACTGTATTACAAAGCCATTGTGATCAAAGCAGCCTGGTATTGATACAACAACAGGCATATAGATCAATGGAACAGAACAGACACCCCAGAAATAGACCCACACCATTATGGTCAGTTAATATTTGACAAAGGAGGCAAGAGCATCCAATGGAGTAAGGACAGTCTCCTCAATAAGTGGTGCTGGGAAAATGGACAGATACATGCAAAAGAATGAAACTAGACCACCAACTTTCACCATACACAAAAATAAACTCAAAATGGATAAAAGACTTAAAACGTAAGTCACAAAACCATAAAAATCCTGGAAGAAAACATGGGCAGTAAAGTCACAGACATCCCACGTAGTGGACTTTTCACTGATACATCTCCTAGGGCAAGAGAAACAAAGGAAAAAATAAACATATGGGACTACATCAAACTAAAAAGCTTCTGCACAGCAAAGGAAAACAGCCTCAAAATACAAAGGAACCCCAGGGTCTGGGAAAACATATTTGCCAAGGATGCATCTGATAAGGGGCTAATTTCCAAAGTGTAAAAGAACTCATAGCACTCAGCAAGAGGAAGACAAACCACCCAATTAAGAAATGGGCGAAGGACCTGAATAGACACTTCTCCAAAGAGGACACACAGATGGCCAAGAGACACATGAGAAAATGCTCAGCATCGCTAATCATCAGAGATGCAAATTAAAACCACACTGAGGTCTCACCTCACACCTGTCAGAATGGTTCCATCAACAAATCACCAAGCGACTTGTGTTGGCGAGGGTGTGGGGAAAGGGGAACCTGGTGCACTGCCGGTGGGAATGCAGACTGGGGCAGCCACTATGGAAAACTGTGGAGGTTCCTCAAAAAATTAAAAATGGAGCTGCCTTTTGACCCAGTGATTCCACTCCCAGGAATGTATCCTAAGAATCCTGAAACACTCATCAGAAAGAATATCTGCACCCCTATGTTCATAGCAGTGCAATTACAATAGCTAAGATCTGGAAACAGCCCAAGTGCCCATCAGAAGGTGAGTGGATAAAAAAGCTGTGGGACATTCACACCATGGATACTATGCAGCTGTAAAGAAGAGGGACCCTGTACCCTTTGGGACAGTATGGATGGACCTGGAGAATATTATGCTGAGTGAAATAAGCCAGGCAGAGAAAGACAAACATCACGATTTCACTTATACGTGGAATCTAAAGAACTTAATAAACTGATGAACAGAATAGATTCAATGACATGGAAGCATAGATGAGACTGACGAATGTCAGAGGGATGGAGCAGGGCGGGTGTAGGGGGAGAGAGTAACCAAAGAATTCATATGCAGATATGCACAACCCAGGGATATGGACAATGGTGAGGAGAGGGACTGGGGAGGGGAGTGGGACGGGGTGGAATGGGTCATTGGGGAGATAAAGGGACATTTATAATATTTCAAATAAAAAAATAAAAATTTAAAAAAGAATGTCCTCTTATCTTTAGTGGAAGAAAATGCTTTTCTTTTCCAAAGATCTGCTCCACCTGTTTTATTAGCCAATGAGAACTCTAATGTCCAGTCAGGCCTCTTTTTAGCTTTGGCTGCCAGAAAGTTCAGAGCTAAATTCTGAGCTTGCTTCCAGGTACATTCTTTAACTTCTGGTTTTCAGGCAACTTGAACACTTTGCTTACTCTGCCCTGCACGCCCACCTCTCTTCTAGAGAATTGTTCCCCTGGACCTGACCCCATCCTTACCGAGAAGCTACCAGGATGTCGAGTGTGATATGCCTCACTCTGGCCATAGCTGACTGGACTCCTGGCGCAACCCAGCACCCCCTGCCACCCTGTTCTTAGCTGAGTCATGTTGGAACTGAGAGATGCATTGCTGCAAGATGCCAACTGTGGAGTGAAGTTCATATGCCCCAGGAGCAGTCGGCTGCCGGGCTCTTCCACATGGACTGCAGTGCAGTGAGCAGGGCAGAGAGAACGCCCTCCAGTGCTCAAGCCCAGTTCTGTTCCTGCACAGCTTCGCTGAGACATCCCCAGAGTCTTTAATAAATTTGTCCTTTTGATTAAGCAACCTCGAGTTGTGTTTCTAAACATTTTAAAATTATATGCCTTTGCCATGCTTCAAGCCCCCAAAGTTCCTTAAAATGAAAGTTGAACCCTCTGCTGTGCCTCATGCAACCCACCAGCAGATGGGTCTCTCCACTCTTTCCTTCCCTCATTTTGCTCCAGCCCCAAAAGCTTCTTGATGTTCTTCCAAGAACTCGCCAACCTCCGGCACACCTCAGGACCTTTGCACGGGCTGCTCCCTCTGAGTGGAAACTTGTCTTCCCAGAGATTTGCATGGCTGCTCTCCCATCACTCTGCCTTCCTGGGAGGCCTTTCCTGACCACCCACCCGCGGCCCTTTACCGCCACCTGCTCATCTACATTCTCTTCGTTACTCTGAAACTGTCACACCTATTTGCTTGTTTGCTTGTGCTTTGTGTGCACCCACGAATGTGGGCTCCATTAGGTCACTGCCGTGAGCCCGGCAATGGGCACGCCACCCCGGTCATAGCAGGCGCTCATTTCACAGTCCTTGGATGAGTGTTCCTTGCAGCCCAAAGAGTCCTAGTTAATATATTAGGTGGGACCTTCTCCTTACCCCTTTCCCTTTGTGGTTCTTGAGTTCCTTGGTCTGGTCTTTATTTTATTGGTCTTGGTGTGTCTTCCCAGGTAGACCTTCCAGAGCCTTTTTGGAGCAGGCAAAAAAAATAAGAGCATTTTCTTATGTGACCAACACTAGGTGCCAGGTAAGTTTCTAAGCACTTTATAAACAGTCACTCATTGAACCCTCCTGCCAACAGTGTGAGAAATGTAACCTGCTTATCACCCCCGTTACCCACAGATAAGCACACTGAAGACCAGGGGTGGTGTCCCTTTCCTAAGGTCACCAGCCTATCAATAAGGGACAGAGGGAGGACTCAGGCTCAAGGGGTCCAGCTTTGAGCACAGCCTGTGACCTTCAGCCAGTCTGCCTCCCAGGTGACTGAGAGAAACGTGTCCCTGCTCCTGTAGGGTGGTCCATGTCTTTCCGCGTTGGGTCCAGCTCACACTTATTTGGGCCTTTTGAGCAGAATCCAAAAAAGTGCCATATTCATCCCAGCACACAGGGTAAAGCTCCCTGATGAGGATTATGACAGATGGCCACTGGGGACCAGGGATGCCCAAGTGCTTTCTCTGATCACACAAACGGTGGAAATTACCACGCGGCTGCCCCCCAGCAGCTGTGGAACTGTACCTCCTCAGAGGGATGTGTCAGGTGAAGCAGCAGGGTCCAGCCATCCCTCCTTAGGAAACGTTTCTGTTTTAAGCAAAAACTACAAAGGGCAACTGGAATCAAAAGCCTCCAGCAAAGAACAGAGCTGGAAGAAACTGAAACTTGTCACAACAAGTTTGCACTTGGGGGTTTCTGATTTGAATCCGGTCTTTACACTTCTGCCAAAGTCCTGCTTCAGATCTTGCAAGGTCGGCGATTCAGCCCAAGAACAAGCACAGCCACAGAACTGGGCGCTGTGCGGAGGGCTGTGAGGAGGGGCTGAGTTCTAGGGCCTGGGAGTCAGCAGAGGCAGGAATTCAGCTCTGCTGGGGGTGATGCCTCCCCATAATTTTCATGGGCACCCCCAGTGAGCGAACAGTGTAAAAGGAAGCAGTGGGTCTCGAGACACACACAGCTTCGAGACAAGGCCCCAGCTAAACCTCTGTCCCTCAAGGCCTCACCCCCGGGCTTTGCGCAGCCACCTGCTGCACCTGCCAACACTCCCCTGTGGTCCACAGAACAACGGGAAGCGGGTGCCAGGAAACCTGGATTCCTTATTGGCCCCAGGGCGCAGGAGGGGGAGAGAGAGGGGCCGGAAGGCAGTGCAGACCAGCAGCCAGGCGCAGGCCCCAAGCGGGGCTGTGAGCCGAGCTTCTGCCGTGGCTGCACTGCCCAGCCGCGGTTTCTTCCAGAAGGAATGAGCCCCAGTAGACAGTGGGGGAACCGTCACAGGCGTGCGCGGGCAGCCACCGTGCGTGGAGGCCGGGGATGGGAGCGTGGTGTCAGGCTGGCCCAGACGGTGCCTGGGGACGCTGCCCTCCTGCCCAGATGCCCTCCACACGCCTGCCACCCGGCAGCTCCTCAGGAAGAGCTGGGGCCCTGCAGAGGGGCTTCCTGCTGCCCAGGGCCTTGGACACTGTCCTCCGCGAGGACAGGCGGGGAGCAGGGATGGAGATGCTGCAGGGAAATGCCGCCCGCTCTTCCCAGGGCCCCGGGGGGCTGGGCTGGCCGTGCGCAGCGATGGCCTTCCTGACACACCCCTTCCTTGTCTGACTTCCCTGCTTCCCGCCAGTGCTTCCTGGGGATCGCGTCCGACAAAGACTTGCACTCCAGTGCTTGTCTTCAGGTCGGCATCCAGGAAAACTCAAACCAATGCAGTGCCTTTGTGCAATTTATTAAAAAGGCACCGTCTGGGCAGATGTGGTCTTCAGGGTGTAGGACTTGGCAAGCAACCCTTCTTTAGTCTGACAAAGGCAAACACAAGGTACTGACAGGCAGGTGATGACAGGCAGGCGACATCGATGAAAAGCCCCCACTTGCTTCCTCCGTGGGCATCTTTGCCCTCCCTGTGCAGGGCCCCGCCAGCATCAGCCCCTCTGCCAGTCCTCTCCTTGGGCTGTGGGGAAGGAACAGTTTACCTAGAAGGGACAGCTAACCTGTTTTTGAGGCATACCAGACACCCCACCAATCCTGGGGACTCAATGAGTGAGCAGGTGTGGAAGAAACATGGACTGTGGCCTTTCCGAGTTCAGATTCCCCCTCGGCCCCCACCTAGCTGTGTGACGTTGGGTAGATCGGCTCAGCTAGCCGCAGCTTCCATTTCCTCGGCTGAGAAAGGACACACAACTGCTTGAGCAATGAAGTTCAGAAGCAAACACCAAATGCAGGTGCAGTGCCTGGCAGTCAGGAGGTGCTCCTCCAGTGTCAATCCGCCTCATGCCTCTGTCCCCTACCCCGAGCAGCCAGCTGGCATCACAACAGTCGAGCCAGACTGGGACCCCTGGGCATGATTCGCTGAAGTCCCCTGACACAGAGAACCTGGTCGGCCCCATGCTAGTGTTGAATGCTCACTGCTGTTGAGTCCACGATATAAAGTATGGATGGAAAGGGGGCCCCTGATCAGGTGATGGTGACAAAGCTCAGGTCCCATCTGTCCTTCCCCTCCATCTGCTTCAGGCTGGTTATGAAAACAGTTTCTCGACTATCCCTTTGCTGAGTAAAGTGATGTGTGAACAGACGGCCCCGAGAGTTCCCATGCCGGGTGAAGGGCCGGGCCTCCCCTCCTGATTTCTGGACTCTTGTGCCAGGAGAGTGCTACTCACAGTAGTTACTAGATTTCTTAGCAGGGCCTACTGCGTTTGGCACCTCCCCAGGTTTTCCTCATGGGTGGTGCTGATTTGAATCTGATTTGCAGGCGTCCTTACCTAAGCACATTCCCTGCCAACCATATTATTTCAGTAAGGGAATCAGTCGATAAGACATATGAGAAATAAGACTGGAAGCCTGAGAACCTGAGAACTGGAGAGCCCTCCTCCAGCTCCTGTCTCCCCGCCCCGCCCAGCACACCTGGTTTACCCTCTGGGACATGCCACATTCCAGGCCTCATAGACATGTTGGAGACCAGCAGAAAATAAAGGTATTGGCTCAGAACAGTTAAAGAAAAGTATACAAAATCAAAAGGAATAAACTGTTCATTAAATATTTACAAACATTAGGTCCAAGTGAACCTAATTGTTCAATGTCATGTTTAGTTTTCACAAAGATTTTATTATATTTGAAAACAACTGTGAGTCAGTTACTTTGCTTTGAGGAACTCAGAAAGTACAGTCACAGTAAGTTACACGAGTCACTACTCATAGCCAAGTAAGTTCAAAAGCAAAACCCTGCCTGGCCAGGCGTGGCTCAGCGGTTGAGCATCGACCTAGGATCCAGGCGATCAGGGTTCGATTCCCGGTCAGGGCACATGCCCAGGTTGTGGGCTCAATCAATGACTCTCTCATCATTGATGTTTCTATCCCTCTCTCTCCCTCTCCTTTCCTCTCTCTGAAATCAATAAAGATATATTTAAAAAAAAAAAAAAAGCAAAACCCTAAAGTTTCTTTAAAATATACATTACATGTATTTTATAGCATATGTTTATATATACTTATATATAACATGTACACATGATATGGGTGCATTATATTTAATATAATATATAATATAGGGTGAGATTCTAAAAATAAGAGTTATAGGGCTTAAGAACATCTTTAAATGATCTGCTTTATGGCAACAGTTGCAATTGTTATTGGTCCTTGGAGAACTCCTTCCTAGGGTACACACCCTCCTGTGGGATTTTCCCCCTAGAGATGCTGATTAGAAAGTCAGTCACTGCCACTAAAAATGCACACAAATAATTCCTGGTTTATTACTTCCAGGTAGGAAAATGGCATTTTGTCCCTTAGAATTAGAGGCTCTATGAGCAGCAGCCCATATAGAGTCAAACTTCGTTCTCAAACATCTCCCATCTCAAACAGTCCGGTCCCGACCCAACAGCCCTTTGACGCTGACGCCTGTGTGGTCAGTCACGCATCTCTCGCCCGACAAACACAGGGGAGAATATGTGAGTGTGGGTCTGTTTACCTCTAAACCTCGAGCTGTTAGCATCTCAGGAAACTGTGCTGTGACTATTTTCATGATTTTTTTTGCTTTTGTTGCTGCTCCTTATTAAATATGGATGGTGGGTCCCCGCGGCTCCTAAGAAGGTTAGTGACAGCAGCGAAAGACAAGGGAAGTTGTGAGAACAATGACGGAGCTTGAAAAAGAAGTAACCGCAAAGTAGGACAGAGGCGTTGGTGTGTCTGACCTGCCCGAGTGCGGCCTGGCGGCCTCGGCGCTCAGCACGAGCTTAGAGCATAAGGAGGCCTCCAGAGTGCCGATGTTGCCAAGGGTGTGAAGAGGCTCGCGAGGCAACGATCGCGGGCAACTGAGAGAGGCTGAAACAGCGAATCATGTGGGGGTCTGGAGCGTGTTAATTCAATTTACGTATTTTTCATGGGAAAAATGATTCGGTTTTCAAACAAATCACTTCCCGAACAGCCTTTCGGAACAAATTATGTTCGAGGCTGAGGTTCCATCACGTGCCATTCTCTGGCCTCTTGTCCTGCAGATGAGCTGCCACATCCTCCAGAGATTCCAGGAAGCTGGATGGGTTCAGGGGCAACTTAAGCTTTTTTTAAAAATTCTCACTGGGCCCAGCCAGTGTGGCTCAGCAGTTGAGCACTGACCTAGGATCCAGGAGATCGCGGTTCCATTCTGGTCAGGGCACGTGCCCGTGTTGGGAGCTCAATCCCTAGTCAGGGGCATGCAGGAGGCAGCCGATGAATGGCTTTCTCATCATTGATGTTTTTATCTCTCTCTCCTTCTCACTTCCTCTCTCTGAAATCAATAACTATACATTAAAAAAAATCCTCACTGGAAGATATGTTTAATGATTTTGGAGAGAGAGAGAGATAGATGTGAGAGAGAAACATCAATTGGTCACCTCTTGTACACACCTCTGACTGGGGATCGACTGGGAATCAAACCCACAACCCAGGTATGTGCCCTGATCAGGAATCGAACCAGCAACCTTTCTGTGTACAGGATGACGCTCCAACCATCTGAGTCACACCAACCAAGTCAACCTCTTTTTAAAATCTCTCAAATCTTCCTGCTGTCCCCTAAGGGGCCTGGGGAACACACCAGTCCTCCCTGAGTGGCCACTTCAAATGTGCCAGCTATTGCAACCACCCCCATCTTTTTAACCCTGACTCCCAGAGGCTGTGCCTTGTGGGTGAAGCCACCTCTGAAAGGCCATGTTCCCCAGAAAGCCCTCTCCACCCCATCACCACTTCTGCCAACCTCTTTGGAGTGGAAGGTGCAAGGAGGCCATTCGCTGCAGGTCTTGAGCTGAGCTGGCGGCCCCAGGGAATCCCCACAGCAAGCATGCCTTAGACTTGTTTTCACGCCAATTCAAGGAGCAAACTGATTTCAAATATACACTTGAAAGCCTCCCGTTAAGGCAAGAGGCTTAGAGCAGCCAGGTCTTCATTACAAGGAAACCACAGTCAGGTCTGAGTTGGAGGTGCCTTGAGCAGCTTCTGGGTCCAGGGAGATGCCAGCAGCACTGGCTGGAGACAGATGGGTGCGGGGCTTGTTGATGAACAATTCATACCCTCAGAGAGCCCTGCTGATTCTTGGCATCAAAGAAGGATCCTTCCTGAGCCTGGCTGCTGCACAGACGGTTGGGGGCTCCGGGGCGGAGGCTGCGACCTGCCTTGAGGACCAGTGCAGGGCTGCGGCCGGGCTCACTGGCTGCCTCTAGGACGCTCCACCCACATCCAAGCAACTCCCAAGCCGCTCTCCTGCGCTGGGGGCTCTCCTGCTCTGGAGGGCTCCTGGCAGAGTGGGAGTGGACCTCTCACCTCTTCCTGGCAAAGCTTTGCTCACAGAAATACAGAACTCAATTTAAAAAGCATGTCCTGAGTGCACGCGATGTGCCAGGCCCTGTCCTGGTGCAGGGGATACAGAGTAAACAGAATAACTAAAATCCCAGATTCTCATGGAGTTTACATTCCACTGGTCAATGCGATCAAGTCTCCTCCAACAAAAGGGAAAGGGAAAGGAACTGGGCGGCAGCTGTGGGCTGGATGCTGCGCTACGTTTATATTTCTCATTCTCTCCCCAGCCACCTGGAAAGACGAAATTATCAGCTCCACTCTACAGATGAAGAAATTGAGGCCCATGGAAGTGCAGTGAGATGCTCCAGGTCACCGAGCAAGGAGGGGTAAGCCCCAGCTGTCTCGGACGCAGATGGGATGTCTTTCATCCAGGCTCCCCCTTTCTCTGGTGCAGAGCACTCACCTCCCTGTGAAAAAGAACCAGTTCAGTTGCTCACCCCAACATTTAATAACTTTGTGCGCCTGGTCAAGTGATTCTATTTTCTCATCTGTGAAATGGGATTGATGGCACTCATCTCCCAAGCTGGGGTGAGGACAGGATTGTCCAGAGCGTTCAATGAATGTGACCATGATGAGTGGCCACAGCATTTCCCAGTCTTCTCTGTTTGGTGTCTCCCGTTGCTGTTCAGAAGCTGCTCAGGAGGGGCTGCTCTGTGTGCAGGCATGTGTCCGAGTGCCCTCCAATGCATCACCATCCTGGACTTTGTTTTAATAGTAATATTTTAATGTTTGATATGAACAACCTCATATAAGGATAAAATGGTAAATTACATCTAGCAAATCACCCCTAATAAAGAAACAAAACTGCGCCCAGCCGGTGCGGCTCAGTGGTTGAGTGTTGACCCACGCACCAAGAGGTTCGATTCCCAGTCAGGGCACGTGCCGGGGTTGCGGGCTCGATCCCCAGTAGGGGGCATACAGGAGGCAGCCGATCAATGACTGTCATCATCCATGTTTCTTTCTCTCCCTCACCTGCCTCTCTCTCTAAAATCAATAAAAACATATGAAAAAAACACACAAAACAAAACTGTACTAAGTCAGAGAGACTCACTAAAAGTCCGCTGAGTCAGGTCTGTAGAGCTTGGTCTCTGCGACACTGTGAATCCAGCTGTGTTCAGTGCACTGCTACGGCTGGACCCCACCGGATGGCACAGCACCAGCTGTTCCAAATCGCCGCTGCGCACCTGGCCCCTCATCCAGAACAGATCCGTGCCCGCCACGCCACTGCCTTGAACACTGCTGGCACTGGCTTCTCGGGGCTACGCTCAGGAGTCAGTGTCTTGAGCTCCTTAAATGGAGCTGGGGTTGTTTTAAGCTCAGGCAATATTTCAATATCACAGCCCTTTATTTTCTTCAGCTATTGAAGGAGCCACCAGGTGATAAGCTACATTCTTTTAGTACTTTCATAAGACCTTTTTTCTCCTCTTGCCTACGTATCAGTTTTTGCTGCCTAACAAACCACCCCAAAAGTTTAAAACATCTATCATCCATTCAGCTCAGAGTTCTGTGGGCTGCCAAGCCGGACTGGCCTCAGCTGGGCTCATTCTGTGACTACAGACAGCTTCCAGAGAAACTCGAGCTGGTCGATCTTGGAGCCTCAGTCAAGACAGTCCGCCAGGCTCGGTGTGCCCCGCTTCCTGCAGGCTAGACTGAGCTTCGCTGTGTGGCAGCAGGCGGGCTCCAAGAGCTGCGAGAGGGAGGCCAAGCCCCACGGAGCCTGCATCACACGTGCAAGAGTCCCAGGGGCCAAAGCAAGTTGCTCTAAGTCCAAAGTCACAGTGGGAAAACACTGAGGATTTTGTAGCAACAGGCTCTGGGGACCAAGGGGACAGACCCAATGTGCCAAGGTAGCCGGTAAAACCCCTATACTGGTCAGGATGTATTTGGATCCAAGTTACAGAACCCTACCCAGATTAGCTTAAGGGGGGGCGGGAAGCAACTTACTGGCTTGGGGGCGGTAATTGACTGGTCCAGGTGGAGCTCGCTTCCAGGGCGGCTGGTGAGAGCCCCACCAGATGCTGTCAGGTCCCCCTCCCTCTCTGTCTCTCTCTTTTCCTCTGCTTCCTTTCCCTCCATTTCTGTTTTCTTATATTGAGCCTCCTTTCCCAGGAAGGTTCTCCTCACGTGGTTACAAAGATAATCATTATCTGCTCACAAATAGCGTGCTTTCAGATTACTAACTCAGGAAGAAAAAGCACTATTTCTAGTAGCTCTGGCTAATGTTCTGAGGAGGAATTTCACTGGCTGGGCTTGGGGTGTCCGCCCAGGGCTGAACTGATCACTGTGGCTACAATGGGATACTCTGACTGGCCAGCCCTGGGCCGCGGGTCCACCCCTGTGGTGCGATTAGAGGGTAATATCAGCCCTTAAGATACCCAGGGTCATACTCGAGTGGGACAGGGATGCTTTCCCTGAGGATGTGTCTAGGACAACAGGCCTGCCAACTATTGCCCAGGCACTCAGGTGATTATGGGAAGGTGTTTAGGATGACAAGCTTTTCAAAAGGCTCAAAAAAGAAGCCAGGAGAAGGCCTCCCAGGATAAAAGGCAATAGGGGCATTAACCGCACGTAGGAGAAGGGACCAAAGCAGAAGGCTGTGTTGTGCAGCTGTGTGCGCCTTACGCTCCAGGAAGGCATTTCTCGTGGGCTCTTGGACTGGGAATCGAACCCATGACTCCGCAGTGCACAAGCCCACGCTCCTCTAACCACTGTCCAGGGCCCTAGTGGGCTATTTACTTCTTGGTCAAGAACATACTCCACTGCTGGCGCGACTCAGCGGCTGAGCTTCGGCCTGTGAACCAGGAGGTTTGATTCCGGCTCAGGGCACACGCCCAGGTTGGGGGCTCAAGTCCCAGAAGGGAGTGCGCGGGAGGCAGCCGGCTGATGCCTCTCCACGGACGCTGCGCTCTCCCTCTTCCTTCCTCTCGCCGGCAAAAAATACTCCACTGAGAAGCCTGACCTGCCGGCCACTGTCTCTGGACTGTGGCTCTCCCAGTGCCTGCCCAGCCGCCGTCCTCCACGCCCCCGTTACCGCGGAACCACGAGCGGGCTCCAGCCTGTGCGGAGGGCCCGGAGCCACCGCGCCCTCGGAGAACCAGCGCGCGGGGCAGACGGGCAGGGTCACCCCGGCTCCCGACGGCCGGCGCCCCCGGGCAGGGTCACCCCGGCCCCCGCCAGCCGCAGACGGGCAGGGTCACCCCGGCCCCCGCCAGCCGCAGACGGGCAGGGTCACCCCGGCTCCCGACGGCCGCAGACGGGCAGGGTCACCCCGGCCCCCGCCGGCCGCAGACGGGCAGGGTCACCCCGGCTCCCGACGGCCGGCGCCCCCGGGCAGGGTCACCTCGGCCCCCGCCGGCCGGCGCCCCCGGGCAGGGAGCGCCCGGCCGGACCTTTCCGAAGCCAGGCCGAGCGCCCGCTTCTGTAAAGAGCCGAATGATAACATACCTGAGACTTAAGGGACCAAAAAGCAAAGTCACACTGTCGCGTAGCTACTAACGTAACGGGGGGGACAATTCCCACAAGTGACTGTCAGGCGCTCAGGGGCGTGAGGGTGAGAAGCGGGGGGAGACGCCCACAGTGGTCGCTGTGCCTCAAGTGCAGTTCGCCGGGGCGACAGTAAAGACGGGACTGCTGCTCGGCCGCGGCGGGCACCGAGCTCTCCTCCGTGGCAGCGCCGCGTCCGCGCCGCGAGGGAACGCGCTTCTGAAGCTGCTTCCAGCGCCGCAGCCCCCGCGGCCCCTCTGTGCCGGCGGCAGCGCGGTCGGGTCCCGCGCCCCCCCCCACCCGGGACGCGCCCCCGCCCCCGCGCCCCCCCACCCGGGACGCGCCCCCGCCCCCGCGCCCCCCCACCCGGGACGCGCCCCCGCCCCCGCCCCCCCACCCGGGACGCGCCCCCGCCCCCGCCCCCACCGGGACGCGCCCCCCCACCCCGGACGCGCCCCCGCCCCCGCCGGGACGCGCCCCCGCCCCCGCCCCCCCCACCCCGGACGCGCCCCCGCCCCCGCCCCCGCCCCCACCGGGACGCGCCCCCGCCCCCCCACCCCGGACGCGCCCCCGCCCCCGCCCCCCCACCCCGGACGCGCCCCCGCCCCCGCCCCCCCACCCCGGACGCGCCCCCGCCCCCGCCCCCCCACCCCGGACGCGCCCCCCGCCCCCGCCCCCACCGGGACGCGCCCCGCCCACTCCGGCCCTGCCTTCCTGGGCCGCCTTCCGCGCCCCGCCCCGTGGGCCGCCCCGTGGGGAAGGCGGCGGACCGGAGAGAGCGCTACGCAAACCGCGCCGCCGACACTGCGCCTGGTCCCAGGAGGCCGAGGGCGCGTCTCCTGCGGCTCAGCCTCGGCCCCGCGGAGGACCCCGGGCCCGGGAGAGCGCTCCCGCCTGTGCGCCGGAAGCAGCCGGCGTGGGCGTGGGCGCTCTGATTTCGCCCCTAAAGCCGCCTCGTTTCGCAGGCGATTATTTCACGTATCGGGAAACTTGGAGCGTGTCGCCCAAAATGAAAGACGCGGGCGTGTCCCCCCCAGCGAGGCGCGGGCCGCTGCCCCCACCCGACAGCGCCGCCCCCGCGGCCGGGAGGCGAAGCTCAGCCGCCGGGGGCACCTGCGCCGCCCCCGCCCCGCCAGCCCCGAGGGACGCGCGCGGCGCCCCGCAGCCCCTGCTCCACGACACGGAACGAGACGCGCGGTGGGCAGCGCGGCGCGGACGGCAGCCCCGAGGGCCGTCGGCTCGCGGAAAGCGCGGGCGCCCCCCGCCCCCGGGCCCCTCCAGCGGCGTCCCACTGGCCTCCCCTTAAGCACCACGCGGGAGGCGACACGAGCTGCGGACGCCCCGCGTCGACGCGGCCCCGTCGTCTCCCGGTCGCCGGGGGCGGGACAGACGGCGAGGAGGGGCCCCCACGGCCCCGGCCCCGCCCCGGCGTGAACGCTTCGAGAGGAGCCCGGGTGGACACGTGCTGGGACTCGGCGTCCCGCAGACGGCCGGCGGCTCGGGTGCGGGGCTGCCCTTGCGCGGTGACGGGCGGTCGCGAGCCTGCAGCCCCGGCGCCCGCGCGTCCCGGGCGGGTGGCAGCCGGGCGCCCGGCCCGCTCCCCCGGCGGTGCCCCGGCGGCGGTGCCCCGGCGGCCGCAGGGCTCGGACGCAGCCGCCCGGCAGGCTCCGCGCTGTCGGCCCGCTGGGGGCGATTCCGGGCCCGCGGAACCGGCGCGGCCGGAGCGCCTCCGAGGACGCGCTGGGGCGCCGGAACACAGGTCCCCTCTTTCCCCGTGCCTGTTCACTGGGCGGTAGATTCGGGGGCTGCTGGCGGCTGCTTTGGACAGAGACGTGTTCGCATCGGGGTAGAGTCACCCCGAGAAACCACAAGGGCCAGGGCTCAGGCCACCCCGCGCAGCCCCGGGGAGCCTCTCCGGGGACGCGCTCTCCACCGCGCCCTCAGCTCGCCCACTGATAAGCCAGGGTGCAGGAGTTTTCCTGTTACTGATAAGAAAGGCCTCCGATTTGACCAGCAGCAAGGGAACCCAGTGCCCTCTGACCACAAATAAGCACAGGCAGAGCCACGCTTAATGGAGTGGTGGTTGGTGGAAGGTGGTGTGGGCATCCAAGACTACTGGGGCCTCAGGGCATAAATGTCCGCATCCCTAGTTAGAGGCTAAAGTGACTTAACTCCACGTGTCTGCGTCCCTCTGCGCCCCCCCCCCCCGTTTTGTCCAGGCCCCACTGGTGTCTTTACCCTCTCCTTTGTACATTTTCTCCACTGCAGAGATCTAACTCATTTCTTCTCTTTCTGACTTGAGTTTGCAAGACTGACTCCAGATCCACTTTGTGGCTTTTCTCAGTGCATCGCTCTCTCAACATCTGCTGCCAAGGGCCTGATCCTCTCTGCAGTCCCGATTTGCATTTGTGAGGGCACCGATGTGATTATCCCAGCTCTTACCTGCTTACATGCCCTGGAGATTGCGACTCCACTGCCAACAGAGGAGGGAGGTATCTGTATTTCTTCAAAGTTTCTCAGATGGTCCAAGTGTGCTTCCAGAGTCGAGAACCCCTGGCTTAGTGTAGCGTTCCAGGTAAGCAGACCCCCAGCCTGCCTGGGTCAAGTTCCACCCCGATCAAGTCAGTTAAGAGCAGAGCCACATGGTCTGAACATGCCCCAAGCCTCCTCCTCTGGTGGGGCCTCTGCCTATAGGACCCAAGGGGACACAGGCCCTGCTTGACATGCTTAAGACAAGCCCAGCACAGAGTCTGCACAAAGCTGTGGCTTAACAAGTGACAGTTGCATTAAAATCCCATCTCATCTCTAAGCCAAAGGCACACTGTCTTCAGAGCACAGCAGGCTGCTGCCCACGCCGGGCAAGCCCCTAGAGAGCTGGCGTCCAGGCCTGGCAAACGCGCCGCGGCAGCGAGGCTCCAGTGCGTCCCAGTAACACTGGGAGTCATTTCTTCCTTCCGCTGCAATAAGACTGTGTCAATACGGCTAGGAAAGTCCTATTTTAGGAGGTGGTTCAATGACATGGGGAAATATTCATGACCTCATGTTAACAAAGTGATAAAACTTATGTAGTGCATGAATCTAATTTTGTTTTGTTTTTTAAAATGTGGATATGTATTTACTTATGTACAAAGGAAAAAAGCCTGGAAATAGAGACATCAGAAAGGTAACTGATTCTAAGGTCAGAGTTTTTCTTGAGGCTAAATAAAATATTTTCAATTTAGAGGACTTATTCTAACATGTCCTTTTATTTTTTTGATGTTAACATGCTTTTATGAAGGAATGGTTTTAGTAGAACACTAGCTGTATAGATGTATTTGCAAAATTAAACACTGACAGCCTATGTCAGCAGCCCTGTGCACCCCACCCTGTTTTGTTTTGTTTTCCTTAATTTTACAGAAGTCTGAATACAGAACTCTGGAACCCACTGCTCTAGGGAAAAGACTTAGGAATCTCTTCCTCGCTCCACTTCCTTTGGCTTTCCTTGGATTCAAGGTTCTTGCAGCAGGACCTGGCCCTGATTCAATGGGAGTTTAGAGGAGGGAATTTATTTCCATCCAGGAAAAATCAGTGTAACCTCCTGGAGGAGGTGACATTTGGGTGGGGCCTTGACTGATGGGTGAAATGTAAAGCTGTGCAAATTAACAAGGGGAAGTGAAAGCAATAAATGAGCAAACATGCTGAGGTGGGAAAACACAAAGCAGTATGGGAAGCAGAAATATAGAATTTAACCAAGCAGTACGGCCAAGCTGTCCACCAGAGGCACTGGTTGCAATGGGGCTATTGTTTTCTGGGAGTTTCTAGGCTGTGTCAAACTGCAGGAACTTCAGGCCAGACAACTGTATGCTGCAGGTCTCGTACTCAGCCATCCCTGCTGCTGCTTCCCCTAAATGAACACTCCAGCAGGAGCAGTTGAGGAGTCTCCCTAGTAACAGCTTAAAAGGCAGCGTCCACTGTAAACACTTGGAGGACTGGAGTCAGAGCTGGGTCTGGGGCATGTGTGGCCAAACCGCTGCTTCCCGCGTCTGCGGTGAAAGGAGCGCAGGTCCTGCAGCCAGGTTCCTGTAGAAAAACCCTGGTTGTTTTTTCCAAGCGCTTAGGCGTCCACCCCACGTTCATCCTTTCCCTCTAAACTTACTTTTCTAAAATTCCTGTCTGGGAGCAAGTGGCCTCCACGGGGAGCTCAGAGCAGCACTTCGTGTATGTTAGACACGTCCGCGTTCTCCAGCCTTGAGACTAGAGTCACCTGTGCAAGGCAGTGCCTCAGTGGGTGATGAGCTGTTACTCAGCTCCCAGCTGCACAGATCACTTGCTGCCTCAAATCAAGTCAAATAATGCCCCCTTCACTTGGTGTGGCCTGAAACTATACGTGACACACTCCGAAACCCCGGAGAGGAAGCAGATCACAAACAATTCCATCGGGAACAAATGGGAGATGCCTGACCAAGCAATCAGAAATATGCATTTATGAAATTTCCCTTCCACTTACCTGACATGCAGTGACAGATTATTTTTAAAAAAATAATTCCTGTATTATTTTTTTTAATAAATATATCTTTATTGATTTCAGAGAGAGGAAAGGAGATGGAGAAAGAGATATAGAAACATCAATGATGAGAGAGTCATTGATCGGCTGCAGCCCGCAACCCAGGCATGTGCCCTGACTGGGAATCGAACCCCGATCGCCTGGATCCTAGGTCGATGCTCAACCGCTGAGCCACGTCCAGCCCAGCAGATTCCTGTATCTTTAAAGTTCTCACAATTAATACATTCTAAAGATTTGGTATTTTTTAATAGAGGAGCAACTCTACAGTTGCCTAGAGGTTTTTTTCCACATTGTCTTTACTTCATTTCTATTTCTTTTAGAGGTGTCTGTCACCATTGACTATATAGATCGATTTCGTTACAAGATATATAATAAAAATCTCTTTATATAAAAACAAAATAGATACCCAGAAGCCCCTTCGATTTCAAATAATTTTACAGTCTAACAACTGAGGTAACTTCACCCTCTCTCTCCTTTCCCCAATTCTTGGTAATGTAATTTGATCTATAGAACCAAAGTGAATTTTTCACTAGCATGTGTGAAAACGTCCCCCCTGCTGTCCAACCCAACTTAGAATGTGGCATGCAGCAGCCCTGTCTCATTTGTAAATGAGTCCTATGCCACTGAAAGATGGAATCAACCTAGTTACTGGCACTTAAACCGATTGTGCCCACAGCAAGGCCCCACGTTGTTCAAGGGTAATGGGAGAAGAGACAGGACATAGAAGCTGGGTCGATGATAATGGGAACCCAGTGCTGCGACTCCCCGATGCAATATTTCTATTTAACCTGCTGAACTGTGTAGACTTTTACAACTAGCATGCCTCTGACGTGATGGACAAGGCTAACTCATTTCAGCGGGGCAGCTCCCCCAGCAATCTGCTGTCAAGTAGCTGAACAGAGAGCCCTGCTCAGCTCTGGGAAGTCAGACAATAATAAACCCTTATGTTGGTTTAATACTTTCTAGTTTACAAAATATTTTGAACATACAGTTTCATCACTCTGTAAGGTAAACAAAAGTAGTTCTACCCCCATTTTCAAGATGGAGAGATTTGGAGGCTGGTACACCCCCTTGCGGGCTTGGTCAACCTGAGCTATCTTGCCAATCCCAAGGCCTTGGTTCTCACTGAGCTGCAACTAGGGAGTCACCGAGGTGTCCTCCCTGTTCTTTCCCCAACTTATTTTTTTCTCCCATGACCCAGAATTTTTGGGAAACTCAAAGGGTTTTTAAGAGATCCCTATAGTTAACTGGGAGGTTGTCTAGTTAAAAACAAAAGCAGTACCCCTGGACTTGTTTCGGACTGTAGACACGGACAGTGTTCTTCACTGACCTAAACAGAGAGTGACATACACGACAGAGGGCAGGAGAGAGACAAGTGCAACAGCAGCACGCTCTCCTGGGTCTGACACTCGCCACAGTTGTGGAATTAGCTCCTCTACTTCGAGAATGTCCGGGAAGATTATGTTTGCTAATTCTTGGAGGAGGGAAGTAATATGTTTTTCTACCAAAGACAAGCAAGCCTCACCAAAGTAGATCCTTTGTAGAGTCCTAAGTAAGGACAGAAGCTGATGGAAAGAAGAATTTCCATGGCTTTAAATGTTTGGACAAGAGTGGATTTGCTCAACTTGATGTCAGTAGAAGGAAATGAAGGGAGTCGAATAATGTGTTTTCAAACTAGCTTCAGGGCACGTGCTCCTGAGAAGTGATGCATGTGTGATGGTCACAGAGATTTTGAAGCTCTCTAAGGCGCCTGAGAAAAGTCTTGAACACATTCTGACAAAGCTGTTACAGTGTCCAGGAGTTAACATACATATCAAATGGCACAATCACCCAACTATCTTGTTAAGACAAACTAAAGTTTATATTGGAAATACAAATACTCTCAACCTATATAAACCCAGGATAAAAGGATCATACCCTTTCTTGAAATAAAAATGCTAAAGATATTAATGCTTATCATTTCCATCCCAAAGAGCAATTGGTTTATTTAATTTGTTCATTCATTCAACAAATATTCATGGAGCACTGAGAACATGGGCACTGATGATTCAGTGGTAACAAGACACGACATAGACCCTACTCCCTAGATGCTGACACTCAAGTGAGAAGATATTAATGAACACTTCCACTCCCAATCAAGATGGGGTAGCAGGGAGCAGATTTACTCTCCCATCTGAAATAACTGAAAAAGAAAAACAGAAATAATATACAAAACAATGGTTTTCAAGATACTGGACATCAGGCAATAAAAGACAGTGATCCTGTGAGATGGAAAATAAACACGGTGAGCCATATGACTGCCTCACCCACTGCCCTGAAAGACTGTCCAGGCTGCACAGAGAGGGGAAATCCCGGCAGAACCCAGTGGACACTGGAGCTCAGGAGATAGAGGTGAGGGCTCAGGGAGAGCAAGGCAGCTGGAGTTTGCAGAACAGAGCACCAGAGAGGAGAGTGCTGCAGAGAACCTGATATCTAGAGAGGGTTCCCCTCTAGTACTCAAGAGAGTACCTACTGATGAGAATATGAAATGAGGCTGGGGAAATAACCATTGGAAAGGATTAAAGGGAATAGCACTCAGCACTCACACAGGTACCTATTTCCATTAGCTAGATTAGAAAGCTCGTAATTCATGGGGCATGGGAAAACCTTTCCTTAGTATTGTGAAATAGTTTGTCCCAGACTGAGCCCTCTTTCAGGCCTGCCTAATAAATTACAAAAGACAGACCCACAGAAATCGAACTATTTCCAAGTAACTTAACTGTATCCCAACACAAAAGTAAAGAATATTTGTAAGACAGACCCAGTACCCAACAAGATAAAATTCACAATGTCTGCATTCTAATTGAAGATTATAAGGTATGCAAAGATGACTTATACTGAGGATTTGTATCCAGAATTTATTTTAAAAATCTTCCCAAAACTCAAAAATTAGAAAACAACCCAGCTTAAAATAAAACTGGCAAGAGATTTGAACAGACATTTCACCAAAGATACGTGAATGACAAATATGCACATAAAAAATGCTCAACAATATAAGTCTTAAAATATGCAAATTAAAACCACAATGAGATACAGCTTACCTACTAAAATGATAAAATCTTAAAAAGTTGACCTACCAAGTGATGACACGAATGTGAAAGAACTAGAGCTCCTATGCATGGCTGGTGGGAACGTAAAATGGCGTAGCCACTTTGGGGAGCAGTTTTTTTAAATTGTTAAACATACACCTGCTTCAATGGCTCAGCCATCCCACTCTTACTTACCTAAGAGAAATAAAAGCTAACATCCGTACAAAAGCTTGCACAGAAATATTCGTAACAGGTTTATTTGGGTGGGCAGTGGGAGGGGGACACTTGGAGATGATGGTAATCACAGTGTTTCCATCACCAGGATGATTCGACTGGGTGCCTACGTCTGCATCATGCTGGTGACGTTGTACACTGTAAGTATGTGCAGTTTATTGCATGTCAAGTATACCATGGCAAAGCTATTAAAATATTAATGGGCTCTACATTCTAGGGATTCTGGGAGAACAATTGGTTTCATCTTCAAATATTAATTACACTTTGGTAAAAGTACTTTAGAACTTTATTTTTAAAGTTGCAGGAAGAAAACTAAAAGTTATCAACATTAGCTCACTGAAAAACAATGTTGTATACACTAAGTACAAAGTAAAAATGAAGAATTCTCAGTCAGTAAATAAAACCAAATCTAACATAATTCTCAACAACGAATAACACCACTCAGAGTCCATCATTTGGAGCCTGGCAGTCGTCTCTGCTCTGGGCGCTGCTGTGGCTCCCAGCAGCGGAGCCCTCGGGTCTGGAAATCTGAAGGGTAGTCTTCAGTTGTCCTCCGAGCTCCTCTATCAGAGGCCTAGCTGCTCCAGGAGCCCGGGAAGAGGGCAGTGGCTCTCCCTGACCAACGCTAGCCCTCAGGATAGCTGAACTTCTGCACAGCCCTCCGCCATCAATGAACAGGGCACTGCTTTCGTCAAGGCAGGGACCTTGCAAGGAACTGACTCTCTCAGATTCACTGTCTTTGAGCTCCTCAGCCTCTGAGCCTGAGTCTGCAGTCTCAGGTGATGTGCTGCTGTCCGACTCCTGTGAACCACTTGCCTCAGAGCTGGAGGAAGGTATCCGCTGCCTGGGAACGGAACGGATTGCTTTCAATGCAGCTTCTTCCTCCTGAACGAGAAGAGCTGCTGCTTCCAGCTCTTCCACTTCTAATCCCAGCTGGGCCTTCGTCAGGGATACTTCTTTCAAGGCTTCTGCAAGAGTTGCCAACTTTTTGGACCTTGAAAACCATTTGAAGAAGAGATACTAAGATTATTCATTAATCGGCCTGTGGAAAACAGGATACATTGCATAAAGTAATGACAAAGTAAAGCTGGATCCATACTTTACATGACTTGCCAGGATACACCCCCCAACATATCAAAGATGTAACTGTAAACCGAGGCTAGTCAAGTATTACAAGGAACCATGGGAGATTTCCTGATGATCCTAGAATAAAGAAGGTCTTTCTAGCCAGGACTCAAAAGCCAGAAGCCACAAAAGAAAAGAAAAGGTGAATAAATTCAACCAGTAGAAACCAACAACTTCTTCAGGGCAAAAAAGCCATCATAACTAAAGTCAAAAGGTTAATGCAAAATTGAGACAAATACCTGCAACTCCAATCACAGAGCAAAGGCTAATTTCCATAACCCATCAGTAAAATGGACAAAAGATGTAATTCTCACAAAAGGAAATACAAAAGCCTCTTAACTTCAGTCAAATAAGAGAAATACAATCTGAAGTCACACTGAGATATAGTTTTCACTTATTAAACTGGCAAAAATCTAAATATTTGATAACATGCTAAGGCTGTGGGGGAAAAGGTGCCTCCATACCCTGGTGGTAAGAGATGAAGCAGGCACAACCCTATGAAGGAGCACTTGGCAACAGCTTTCAAAATCGAAAATGTCCATACTTCTGACCCAGCAAAACCATCTCTGGAAATTAAGTACATATGCTACACAACACAGGCCCAAGGTTTTTACTACAAACTGTTTATAATACCCCAAGTGGGAAACGATCAAATGTCCATGGGACCAGCTGGGTCATTACGGCACATCCATACAAAGGAAAGTCCACAGCTGCAGAAGGAAGGGGGGGGGCACTCCATGGGCTAACCAAGACAGACTGTTTATCTTTAAGCATCTGTGAATGCAATACCTATTCAATAGTTTTAAATGCACAAAAAAAGGGGAAAAAAGGCAGTATTAAGAGAGTAGCATAGTGTTTTTTATTTTTGTCAGAAAACCATTTCATGTTATTTCAGAGGATATTTTTCTAAATTTATCACATTACGTTATATTGATTAAACTTTTTCATTAACTTGCAAGTACTGAGTTGTTTTTTGCTTTGAAAGAAGCAACACAAAGCATACTGCAGTTCTCCAAAACCTGTCTTTACTATTTTAGAGAGGATAATCTGATGGGACTACTGAGAAAAGGAGGCAGTGAGTGAAAATGGTCGTGGCTTCTATGTTTCCCTAACTCCAAAGATTAAGTAAGTGTGTAAAACATTTAGTGGCTCTGAGGCAAATGGGATGAGGGTGAGTTCACAAGAGAAACTCACTTATAAAAGTGCAGTCCATCTCCTATGGAGAACGGGGCTTCATTTCAATAGAGCCGAAGAGAATGGATCCTGCAGTGGGAACTACTGAACAGAGGTGGTAATTTTTATCTAAGTGCCAAATATATTTGAGACCCTTTGTCTCAAAATATTTAGTCCAGTAATGAGTTTGTGCAGGCATGGCCCCCACCACCTCTCCACAAGTGAAGTCATGCCCAGGGCTCCACGGCAGCCTGGAGACGGGGTAAGGGCAACGGCCACGGCTGATGGGCAACTCTCTCCTATGTGAGGCAAGCCCTGAGTCTCGCTGGAATTTCCAGAGCCGAGGAAAGGAAAGGTGGCAGGGTAGAGCAGAGACTGGGTGAGATCTACAGGAGCCAGTAACTAACTCACCAAAGGGCGATAAACTGCATTAACTCTGGCCAGCGAGGCAGCTTTAAAAGCATACTGATGGAGTAAGATAGCGGCAATGTAATTCCCATCCATGTTCAAGACCGTTACAGATGCTGTCCACCAGACACATACACTGAAACCTTAACTACCAGTGCTGAAGAGATCAGCCAGAGCTTGTGGACCAGTCTGAAATCCCTTTCCAGGCTCTGCCAGCCTGAGAGCGAGCTCACAGCCTCCTTCCCACTGAAGAAGCCTTGTCTGCAAAGTGACACAGCTTTAAGAAATAAAGAGCAATGAAAAAGCAGTGGGAAAGAAGACAATGCCTCTTATTAATCTGTTATATTAGAAATAAAACTTTTTAATATTAGAAATAAAAATTTTCAAATAAAAGCTTTTACTTTAGTAAATGTGAGACCATACATCTCACATTTTTAATACTCATGACAAATACTTCCAACAATACATGAAGGAGAGTGTTTCACCGCACGGCCCCCACAGTACAGATGGCGAAGCAGACGCTGGGAGGGGCTGAGAGACCTGGTGGGCGTCCCCAGCTAACAGGGGCGGCCAGGGCGGAAGCCCACTGGCGCATGGTACCCAGGCTCTGAAGTTTTGCCTCCTAGGGCACATTCTTCACCTTCCCAATTAGAGCTCAAGTCAACATCTTCCAAATAAGCAAGTTCTGACTTGCACAGGCCCAGAATTCTCCAAAGAAGCGATGGCTGATACCTTTTACTTAGCACTCTTAGAGTTGGTTCTAAGTCTGCCACTCCTTGAAGTATATACACCTAAGCTTTGACTACAGAGGTTTAGAATAAGAGAAAAAAACTGAATTATTTTGGTGGATATTAGTACATACAATAGTAGGTAAGTGTAAGGACAGAAAAAAGGCTGCTCTCTTTGCTGTGGTCGTCCACAACTTATGCGAAGCACCTGCTGATTAAGCCCCAAGATTGCTGGCTCCTCTGATTCAAACAGCCCCTCTGTTCAAACTGCACACAAGCTAAGCTACTCTCAAGGCTACACTGCTGCATCCCCCCCTCTTGCTGTCGTCACAGCTCAGGGATAATTCCCACCAAGGAGTCTCTAGTTAGCAGAAAGTCCCCTTCAAACAAGCCTTCTTTGACCTCTTCATCACTTTTGCTCTGAACATGTTTTACAGGCCTGGGAAAATACTGGTAAGACATGTCCCTAGGACATCTGCCGGATTATCTCCTGGAAAGCAAACAAATTATAACTTTTCAAGACAGCCCCTGGTATCTGCTCAACTTCAAGACAACCCAACCGCCCCGTTCCTTGTTGCCTAGCAACATACCTGCTTAAAAGAGCAGGCCGGCCCTTTGTTTCTTGCCCTTGTATTGATTAGCACGCATGGGCCCTTTCCCTTCTCAGGGAAAGTAAAATAAACTTTCTCCTTGTATCTCTTCTTTTAGTTGTGAAATCTCTCACAGCCCGGTGTCACTGGTCAAAATCCTAACAATAAGTCACCTCAAGTTAAAATTATTTTGATCCTTGTTATTATCTATTATAAAAATGTTACATCTGTCATTTATAACAGTATCAATCTGGAATTTCACAGTCCCTCACCTGAAACCCTGGCTCCTTGCATACCCCACATATGTTGGGACTAAAAAGCGTCAGCTCTCACAGGCAGAGAAGTGTTGAGGACGAGCCCTGGGCCCACTCAGAAGCTCATGCCTATTACCAGTTGCCTGAATTTTTATCCTTCAGAAAGAAGTCTGTTTCTCACTTCGCACTACACTATGTTTAAGGTGACCCACTGACAGAAGATACGTAAAAAATGATCTACATGTTCATTTTTGGCTCTTTACCATGCTGATTCTTCTCTATTTCTTATCCTACTCCGACTACTTCAAGCTGGCTAGTTTCCGAAATGAATGTTAAGGTTCTGATAGGAACATGAAGTTTATAAAAAGGCATACTGAACCCTCTCCCTAAAGAACGCTAGGAAAAAAGTGATTAAAAATTTCAAAATAAGCCCGGCCGGGCGTGGCTCAGCGGTTGAGCGTCGGCCTAGGATCCAGGCGATTGGGGTTCGATTCCCGGTCAGGGCACATGCCTGGGTTGTGTGCTCGATCAATGACTCTCTCATCGTTGATATTTCTGTCTCTCTCTCTCTCCTTCTCCTTTCCTCTCTCTGAAATCAATAAAGATATATTAAAAAAAAAAAAAAAATTCAAAATAGCACTGGTGTAGAATGTGTTCTAATAGTCTGAAGAATGAAAGTTGGGTTTGTTTCTATTCGATTCTTTTCCACAGATAACTTAGCAATCACTGTTTGCTGAAAAAAAAAAAAATTACATTATTCCTTTGGAGAAAAAAATTAAGCCATGAAAGAGCAGCTTTTGTCCTTTCAACCACGTACAATTAAATTAAAGGTGGTTCTAAGTCTGCCACTCCTTGTAAATTTGAGAGTCTGCCTCTGTAGTGCCTTTCCACTTCAGAAAGCATCTCACTTAATGTAGTTAGCGGCTTTTCACTGTCACACTCAGACCAGAATAGTTCACGTCAAAAAGCCTTGTTGAATGACATTATCAGTTAACCACAGCACTTACAAACACCAGGCACATGCTGACGCATCTCAATAAGCACACATGCTGAGTTAGTTACTAGCTGTACTTACAGTATATATTTTATATCTAAGTAAAAAACATCTACCTATAAGAATGTATTTATTGCAGAACAAGAACAAAGAGATTTAGCATTTAAAAGAGATAAATGAATCATACTGTCATATTTTAATAAAATTGTACTAAAAACAGGTTTTTCTTAGAAAGTTTTAGGACATGTAATCCTACCATGTAACTTCAAAAAAGTTTCATTTTGTTTGTATATGTGAAATAATATTCTATTTAGAAAAACGTTTTAATTAAAGACTGCTTTCTGACAAGTTACAGTAAATACAACTACCATGAACAAGCAAGAGCTAAAAGTATACGCCTTTACCATGGCTGAGTTCACATAAAATCTCCTCGATTATTTCATATTTGGTGACCAAGTTTAGGGGGAGAAAAAAAGGATCCATGGCCTTATGAAACAGCCAAAAACAAAGTGCAAACAGAGCCCTGAAATTTAGGAAAAAAGAAAACTGGGTATAAATAGAAAGCATACATTCTGTTTCTTGCTGTTGAGCTTTGTCTTAAACTATCAATCGACTTTTCACTATTTCCTGCAGTATCAGGTCTACTATAAATCTCGTAGTAACTGACTAGGTTTCATTTCCTCTGCCCAAACCTGCTAACCTGCTGGGCATGACAAACTGACACTAGAGAGAGCAACTGATAATGTAGCACAGGACACTGGTGATGCGATTCAGGAAGCATTTCATGCTGGATGATGGAATACACTGACCTGGCCTTTTAGTTTCAAAGGACACACACACACACACACACAATCTCAGGTTCCATCTGGGAACAAACAGTTCACCATCTTTCTTTTTAAAGGGAATTGATGAAAATGATGTATAATCATAACTCCTCTCTATTGAAAAGAATCAGTTCCAAACGCCAAAATCCCCTGCCCAACACAATGATGTAGCCTGACCTAAAACGTGATCCACCAGCTTTAAGTAGAAGCTGCTAGTCAAACTCTCCTCTGACAGCTGCCATGAGAAGGACACAGCAGCTGATGTGCAGATGAACACTCTAAAAGTGAAAACCACTTCCAGCTCTGTCTTTAATAGAAACAACCAATCTCTTTGAACAATAAGCTACTAATTTAATATAGAAAATATTGCAAGATTAAGAGTTATTTAAGCTATACTGAGTTTGGGCTAATGGGATAACTTTTCACCCATTTCCAACTTGACTATAAAAAATAACATCTAGTCCATGAATCAGTAGAATAATTTTCTGAAAACTCCTGTATTAGTTTCCTAGAGCTGCCAGAACAAACTACCAGAAACTGGTGGCTTAAAGCAACAGACATTTATTCCCTCACAGTCTGGAGGCTAGAAGTCCAAGATCAAGGAACTGACAGCTGGTTCCTTCTAAGGCCCTGGGAATGGTTCCAGCCTCTGTGTTTTGGGTGTCTCACCATCCAGCCGGCTCTGCCTCTGCTGCAACAAGGCAGGTTCTCTGCTCTTCCCTCTGGGTGTGTGCCTCTCCCTATAAGGACATCAGTCATAAGGATTAAGGGGTCATCCTACTCTAGTAGGACCTCATCTTTACAACTAATGACCTTTATAACAACCCTATTTCCAAATAAGGTCATATTCTGAGGTTCTGGGAAGCACATAAGTTTGGGGAGGACACTCCAACACAGAAAGCCGCCTGCAGCTGAGATTAGATAGTAAAGATGCTCATTCACAGGGGACAATCAAGACCATACAGCAGAAGCCAAAATCTAATAGTGAACATGATTAAAAGGTGAAGATTTCACTTTGAGCCTGGCCAGGCGCAGCTCAGCGGTTGAGCGTCGACCTAGGATCCAGGCAATCGGCGTTCGATTCCCAGTCAGGGCACATGCCCAGGTCGTGGGCTCAATCAATGACTCTCTCATCATTGGTGTTTCTATCTCTCTCTCTCCCTCTCCTTTCCTCTCTCTGAAATCAATAAAGATATATTTAAAAAAAAGATTTCACTTTGAAAAAAACTGACAAAGTACAGAAATAAGTTTATAAAATACTTGATAATGTTAATATGTAGGTTATAACTGCAACTATGCACTAATTCTAAAGATAAACAAAGAATGAACCAAACACTAACTGTATTTATAACTGTGATTGCTTTAACAAAATTACGTTAACAGCATCATACGATAGTCATCACTTCAGGTTGGTCTTTTACAGCAGAATCATAAAGGAATTTTCACAGACAAGCATCATCAGTTTCCTCAAGGGTCTCAATCACATGAGCCTGAAGAGAGTCCTTTGATCTTCAAAATAAAGACTTCCACTAATGTCACTATTACTGTAGAGTTTTCTTCAACTATTAATTAGTCCCACATCTCCAAGCCTCATTGTCAATGTTTCTGTGTGTGGTTCAAACACAGCTCCCATATTCCTTCCACCGCCTTGTGAGATCCTTGACCTTTTGCTCAATTTGCAATTTTTTTGCACTGTAAAATACCAACAATTGGTCAAATAACAAAAATACTGGCAGGATGGGTGAGAAAGATGCTAGGAAGAAAGTTGTATGTTAGAACTGAGGCTAACTATATTAAGTGGTTTAATCATTAGTGAGTATGTTTGTGTTTTGACTACTATCACTTCTCTTTGTAACTTTCTAAGTACAGAAACTCAAATAATGAATATTCAGAAATAAGGACACCCACCCTTCATGGCATATAGAGGTGGCTAAAACAGATCCTCTAACAGTTTATGTTCGCAGGGAGCACAGACATCAGCTATCCCAACCCTTCCACTTGTAAGTGAAGCTGGTATGGTTGGCTGTTTTGATGCAGCTTCTATGTTTGAGGGACTTATATAGGAAAAGCTGCAACTAGATCTGAATCCCAAAGTTCCCAATTTTGAAGGGCTATATGTTTTCAACTGCTTACCAGAACAGTTATGACAATAATAGAATTACTTAATCTTTAAAAAGATAGTTGAAAACGTCAATGCTACTTAATTCCCATTGAGAAGTCAATTTCACTGTGATATAATAGGTTTCGGAAAAATACAATGTGAGGTGAGTAAAGTGAGAAAATAATCAGTATCAAACCATTCTTTAAGGACATAGTGACCATGTCCCAGAAGTCCCTAGCAGAAAATAACTTTTGTCTTGAAATGTTGTAAAGTATTTCAAGATAATTTTTTTTAAATCACAAAATAGATCTATATCCTTTTATGAAAATTTAGGTAATTATAAGTAGCCTGTAATTACATTAATATATGCTCTTAGAAGGATAATTCAACAATTTTATAATTATACCACTGCCTTTTTTTTAAGTTTATGGATTCTAGTCTTTAAGTAGAGAAAAGGTAAATGCTCATTAGGTCACTAATACATACTTCATACACAAACTACAGATAAAAAAAAAAGGGGGGAATAAAATCTTTAAATGTCTTTGAATGACAGAGTCAAATTATTACAGCCTCCAACTATTACAAAGACTTCTTGGGTGCTACGTACAGGCAGAGATTCCTTGTCAGCATCAGTTAACAGAAGCAGCCCGCACTTCCCAAGCAGTGACCTGGTGGCAGGCTCATTCCTAAGTATCTCACGTGGTACGGTCATCTCATCCAGGACTCACAGCAACCCTCTGAGGCAGGGACCAGTTTCATCCCACTGGTCAAGTGAGGAAACTGACCCACGGAGGCACAGAGAAGTTTTCAAATTAACACAGACAGACAACTCCAAAGGCCCCCAGGAAGAATGCTTATTTTTCCTACACTGATACATTTGTAAACTCACATTTTTCTCCCAGTTCACAATTATATAATCACTTATGTTAAACTTCAAATGATAAACTGCTGGCCACATGTTTAAAACTTCACAGAAGAAAAGCTCCTCTCCTGCACATCAGGGTGAAGGCAGCAGAGTTACGGGCAAGGAAAGGAGCTCTGGCTCCAGCAGTTACTCCGTGAGCACATAACACCCATGAACACACACAGCCCCCCCCACCCATAACAGACTTTGATTAAAGGTGGGGGGTAAGAGACGGGGGGAGAAGTAGCAACAAAACGAAAAGGGAGGAGCTCCAGGTGCAGTCATCACCCTCACACTATTACCCCCTTTTTAAAATGTGTAGTCCATTATCAAATTTACTTTCAGAGCTAAGTAAATGAATTTGCTAAAAAAAATTTCTATGAATATCCTACATACTGAAGAGTTTGCCTCTCGTGGTGAATGTTTACCCAAATCTACAGAATTGTTCATTCTGTCGTATCACGACCTCCATCTAAGAAGTGAAAGGGTAAGTGATAAATAGGTTGAGAAAACTACGATGTTCATGAAGAACTGCCTGAAAGAAATGCAATCCGCCGGTCCTTGAAAATGTTTTGCATTTGACAGACTGAGCCAAATTAGCAAAAATGGAAATGTGGGTATCACAGATTTGACACATTTCTATTGACTCCCCCTCCACCCCAGCAGAAATGCTTTTGCTGAAATGTGCTTGGTTTTAACCCCCAAACCAGCCCCAAGAAACTCCTGGAATTGGCTACTCAAAGGTCCCCCTTTGCCTACTGGCTGTGAGGAGATTCAAATCTGTGACCTACCTGGCACGATGAACGCCCCTGGAGCGCCTCCCTTTTCATTCTGTTGCTCCTTTCCCCCCACTTCTCTTACCTTTAGGTCTTCAACATGCCCTTTAATCATGTCATCTGTTTTACACACACACACACACACACACACACACACACACACACACACACACACACACACACACACACACACACACACACACACACACACCCCCCCCCACCCACCACCACCACCACCACCACCACCACCACCCCCTCCCTTAAACAATTTATGGTTTTAAATTCATTTACATAAGCCAAATGAATGAAAAATAGCTGGTTAAGTAAAAACAAAAACTTTTGTAGGGTAAAAAGGACACGGGAAATTGGGGACTTCTTAAAGTCCAAGGCTGAGACAGACAAAATCTTTTCAATCCATTTTCTTCTCTAAAATTATCCCATAAAGCACAGCATTTGGATGGGTGAGGTGTGAACGGTTCTGACACCGTTTCTACAAGTCACCTGTGTGAAAGGGCAGGCAGTGCTGTTTAGTGACAGAGCTGCAGTATTTTGACCTATTAACTGTTCAGATGACATGGCTGTTTGGATTCCATTAAACAAAGTGGAGGCAAATCAACAAGATGAAGGAGGCATTACTGTAAGGATGGGAGCAGAAGGAAGGTATTTGGGTGGAACTGTGTCCCCCACAAAGATGTGTTCAAGTCCTAACTCCCAGAACCTCACCATGGGATCTTAGTTGGAAATAGGGTCTTTGCAGATACAAGCAAGTTGAGGTTATACTGGGTTAGGATGGACCGTAAATTCAATGACTCAGGGGAACCAATGTCCTTATAAAAGTATCTTGTAAATAAAAATTTTTATTCCCAACTATCTCAATATTAAGCTGTACTTGATGTTTAAAATTAAATGACTGGTGTTTTATGTTAAGGAATAATTTAAAATGTAAATACCTTGTTTTTATTTATAAATTTTAAGTTATTTTAACATAAAAATGCTGTAGATTGTGAATAAGCAAGAAAGGAAAATTAAAAGTTGTATCAGTCTTAAAAAAAAAAAATTACCATGTGAAGAAGACACAGAGACAGAGCCAAAGCCATGTGATGAGAGAGGCAGAAATTAGAGTGACACGTCTACAGCCAAGGAATGTCAAGGATGCCAGCAACCAGCAGAAGCTGCGACAGAGGCGTGGAACAGATTCTGCTTCCAACCTCCAGAAGGAACCAACCCTACTGACACCTTGATTTTGAACTTCTGGCCTCCAGAACTGGGAGAAAATACATTTCTAATGTTTGAAGCCCCCAGTTTTTGGTCTTTTGTTACAGCAGCCCAAGGACACTAACAGAAAGGGGTGGAAACACAGGGATCAAGATCTTTAGAGTTAAACTACAAAATATCTCATTCAAATTCCTGACTTTACAATCGAAAAAAATGACACCACCAAAAATATCAACAGCACTTTTACATTATGATCATAATGTTTCCATGTTTAAAAACCTGCAAAGACTTCCCAACACATAGGATAAAATACAAACTCTCCCACAGGCTCCTGGGCCATGTCCTTCTCAGTGGGGTCACCCTCCATTTGTGTCCAGGTCACTGTGTTCCAGCTCTACCCACTGCCCTTTCTCCATCCCACGGACACAATAATGCATTCTCACCTCAAGACCTTTGCACTTGTTCCCTCTTTCTGGAACATTCTTCCCCCAAGTCTCCCTATGCTGGCACCTACTCATTTAGTACTCAGCTAAAAGGCAACCTCAGAGAACTATACAAGAATCATCTATTTAAAGCAATGCTTTCCAAGCTGTATCATGTCAGAGACACACAGGAAACGGTATTCGCCTGGCAGGGCACAGGGGTGAACTGAGCAGACTGGCCCACATCCTACCTGCCATCCTGAAGGCTGATGGTGCAATACCTCCATTCCCCTGAAACCACCTGTGATGCCAAGGACCGCTGGCTGGGACTGAAACTTGCTATGATGATCTAAAGAAGTGGAAATTTTGGCTAAATTTTCAAGTATGTCCCTTTTTTCTCCACTTTCTCATCTTGAAAGCAGAATGAAAATGACTGCTTCCAAATTTCCTGGCATACTCAGAAAGAAAGACTGAGTAAGTGATTACACGTGTTTATTTCCTTATATGTTTGTTCCTAATGCTAAAATTTTCCTTGGTTACAAAATAGAAAGCTTGCGAGCTGTGCTGCTTTCACAATACTGAGACAGAAAAGCACTCAACTGCTTATCTGTTTATCACATGCATCGCAGAAGCATGCTGCTCTCCAAATTATAATGGAACTCAAAAATTTTGAAAACTCAGAATATTTATCCACTCACTGGTAAGATGCACAGTGAAATATGTCTTCTTACGTGCGTACTACAATGCACGAGTCAGTTAAAGCAGAGCTGTTCTGTGGTTTCTTAGTGACAATCCCATTCCGTAAAGCGGATGGCAGCAGTGTTACTAAACATCTGACATATCGGGGCAGATAGCTCCTCACAAGGCCAGTCACAATGCTAAGTGGCCAATTCCAGGGCCAGGCCCACTGTGCCTTCCTGTATTCTTACACAAGACAACTCCACACTGAATAATCAGGACAGCTCACGGGTAGAATAAGGGCAGCTATTCACTTTGCCTCCACTCCGTGGGGGAGCCAGGCCTAGGAGCCCAAGCATTCAGATCCTTCTTGGCTGCCGATTTACTGGGTTTGTTCCTGTTAGACCAGGGCAGCTCTGCTGGCAGGGAGACTGATGTGTGTGTCTGGACTGGTCAGCAAACAGGAAAGTGCTCCAAAAATATGTCCACCTACAATCTACTCAGCATCCAACCTCCCCAATTTCCCCACTTTATATCCCTTTATATCAGCTACATTACTGATTGTGTTCCTTTTTAGGATTTAATGCTCTCAGGCAACCTGCCAGAAGATTTTTTTAAAGGTGCCCCAAAAAGACCTTTAAAAGTTGATACTGACTTAAAATCCTCACAAAACTAAAGCTGAATGAATGAAGCCACACACAAAAGTATGCACTGTATTATTTCAGTTCTACAAAGTTCTAAAACAGGAACAGTTGTTGATTTGGGTGGTAGTTACACAGGTGTTTCACTTTATCAGAATTCATTATTTGTACACTTATAATCTGTGCATACTTCAACAAAGATTAGCTTTAAAAAAACATGAAACCTGACAAACATGAGTCCTAGAGAAGAAGTCTTGGGCTTTGGAACATTTGCCCTGGAAAAGAGAGGACTGTGCCCGTGCACAGGACCACAGGACTGCTCGGACTTCCTCCAGGCAGCCTGCCAGGACTGCAATACAATGCTCTTGCCCGGGACACCTGATCTGCAGACCAACCCTAGACTTTTCTGAACTAAGTATAAAATAAGAATTTCTATTATTTTTCCTTTTAATTCTGTTCCAAGCCTCTTCCCTATCAAAACCTGAAAATGAGCATCCGATGTCTTTATACCACTTGTGTGAATACTTTACTCAAAGTGAGCAATTTTATCTAATTTGTGTACTACAGAAGAAAGCTTACTTTCTCAAAACAGATTGTTTTTTAAAAATGAGCATAAAGATGTATAAGACTCCATTCTATATTTGTAATTCCAATGAAAATCCACACAGTAACAAAGAAGAAACCTTTCCCCTCAGGGGGAAAAGACAGCTAGATCAAATCTCCAGGTCATTATTAACTATTATTATTAGATAACTAGATGGGGAAAACTTTTTTTGGTTGACCTCAGTAATTTGAGACTTTTTTGCTTCACTTTTAACACTTCTATTTTTTTTTTAACAGAAGAGTATGTTTTACTAACACATTTCTCTGTGAAATGATTGATTTTAATATTATAGTCACACTTTTCAAATAAATTCTGCAATTCAAGGGATTTCTTTCTCCACTAAACTCCACCCATGCACATATTTATATATGCACATGTAGATGTAATAAAGACTCAAACATTTTTAATATTTATGACAAAGTCGTTAATCAGCTCCTTTGTTTTTATTATCTAAGCTTCCTATTCACAAAATGAATGACTCTCGGCACTCCTCAAACCTACCAGGACCTTACGTGCTATCCCCCAGGAGTCACACCATCACATTATGTCACTTTAGTTTCCTCTCATTGGACTGGAACCACTCATGCCTCTGGATAACTCCTTTCTAAATAAATTGTTAATTTCCTCAAATAAAATTCTACCAAAAAAATCCCCCAATTCTACTTAAGGTCAGCAATGCCTTACCTAAAACCCCTGGACCTAGAGGAGTTTCAAAATTCCAATTGTTTTGTTTTGCATTTCAGAAAGGTGATTCGGAATATATATTATTAGCATATATTACCTAATATCCCCAGTAGCAACCTGTTATCAAATACGACAATACACTAATATTTCTGTAGCAAAATGTACGGTTGGTCACTCCAAGTGAGATAAAGATAGAAAATAGTTTCATGTCATCAGATGAGTCCAGATCAGTCAGGTTTTGCTGCCAATTGCTTTGAAAAGTCTCATGCTTTTAAAACTTTCTGGATTTAGAATTGTGAATAAGAGGATATGGACCAGAAGCAATTAGAATGAGCTGCTGCCTTACAGATCAAGCACCCGGGTCCAAGGTCAGCCTTTTGACAAACATTTATTGACCACCTAGTATGTGGTGGATTTGGTATACACAATGGTGACTAGAAAACAGTCTCTAATCTGAAGAACAGATCATCTCGGTGTGTCGGGAAGAACAAGCCTCAGGCCACAGTGAAGTAAGTCTGAGAAAAATCAGCATAGGTGTGCCAGGTACCTGCAGCTCAGGAGCTTTGGAAACCCAGGGCTCTTGAGGAGATAGTCTTCTCCCCCATATAATTTAACATGAAAACCATTTCATACTTTAAATTGAGGGTAAGAAGGCCACCAAAGTCCTAATTCTGCCCAGGTTGAAATTTCAAATACCAACATTTATTTTTTTGCCCTACTGTGCTGGTACAAGTTCCAATGTGTAATCTGTCTAAAAGCTACAGTCGATCCCCATTATTCGAGGAGCCCATATTTGTGAATTCATCTACTTGCCAAAATTTATTTGTAACCTCAAAATCAATACTGCTCAGCACTTTTGTGGTCATGCACATATGTGCACACGTTCCAGTGTGCAGCTGAGGTCTAGCAAGATGGCACTCCGCTTCTTGTCTCAGCTCTCATACTGTTAACAGGGTCCTTTCATGGTCAGTTCAGGTCCATGGTTTTGTATCTGCAGGCTTTTTGTTGATGATTTCACTGTTTAAAATTGCTCCCAAGCTTTGTGCTGAATGGCGTCTAATGTTCTTAAGTGCACAAAGGCTAGGAAGTGTGGGGAAAATACGTGTTAGATAAGCTTTGTTCAGGCATGAATTATAATGCTGTTGGCTAGGAATTCACTGTCAACCAAACAACAATATATACTAAGTAAGGGGTCTTGTATTGATTGTTTGATGAAGATGTTGTGACTAGAGGCTCGCAGGAACCTAACCCTATGTTTCTGTAGGAGCAATGATTCAGTGTTTGCAGGAACTTTATAGAACACAACTACTGTAAATAATGAAGACTGACTGTAATTCAGTACTGGCCATGAGACCACAGGGCGTGGGCAACCACTCCAGGTTTGGAATGGTGGGGAGAAGAGGGTGGAGCAGGTTTCCTATAGAAAGAGTAACTTAAACTGAAACTTTCTTAAGGCCCATGAAGAGCTGTCTAGGAGAGGAGAGTGGGGAGGTTTTAGTGATATGGGAACTGTGGCATCATAGTGTGAGGCAAACGGCACTGCTTGGCCCATGGCTGCCTCCTTGGACAGCAGGACAGCGTGGCTGCATTCCACAGGATTAACTACTCTACCATGGAATGTGGCAGGAAGGAGACATGCACAAAAGATCGCCTATTTATGCCAGACCTTGACTATCAGAACACAAATTCCTTTTTTACCTCATTAAATCTTCCAGGAGAGTAATTTTTTAAAAGCATGGTGAGCCTGCTAGCTTCTCCGAACCCCAAGAACAGACTTCTAATCACAGTCCAGGCCCCTGATTAGACCAGTTTGGTCAGTGGCTCAGTACATACACAGCCCGCCTTACTGGGCACAAGAAATCTCTTGCATGTAAGTAATCAATGTAAAAGTCCACTAAGAACCGGAGTATTTATTGACTGCCTTAGGAAGCCTTGAAATTGAAGGTCAGGCTTGACAAGAGTGCTGACAAGTGTTCAACTATAGAAAATCCAAATTGGGAAAGTCCAATTTTCTTAATACTTTCTTATGCTCTGAAAACAATTTCAACTAAAGTGAAAGCATTTGTCTATCAGAACATCCTTAAATGACAAAACTGATAAGAATCCTTGTGCTCATGGAATTTATACTCTTGTGCAGGAAAAGGCAAACAATAATCAAAGACTCAGTAAATATAGTGTGCCAGATAGTGTAAGTGCTTTGCGAAAATACAGAGCTCAAAGGGGCCTGTGAGTACTGGGGGAAGGGAGTACTCAATTTTTTATGAATGTTTCAGGATGGCATCACTGAAATGTGATATACGGACCAAATTATATTTGAATATTTTCAACTGGGGGATCTAACTTTGTTCTTGCTTTTTACCTATTTCATTTCTTCCTGGATTGAATCTCCAGTCTATTAAGCCTAGTACAACACTCACATCCACCCCCTGCTCCCAGTCCTAACAGACATCGGCTGTCAATCCCCACGTGGCTGTTCCTGCTCTCCAGACCACATGTCTATGCCTAGAAACTTCTTGCATCTCTATCCACCTGGGCTGACACCTAACCTATGCTGTCTCATGTCCACAGAAGAGGACAACTGGTTACCTTCTTCCTGAAAAGAGGCTTAAATAAGAGAAAAATTCTAGCGTGGCAGAATTTTATATTATAAATATAAATGAGATAAACTATTTGAGGGCTGCAGAATGTATCACTTTTTTTTGTAGAAAAGCAAGCAAGTATTTATTGACTGCAGCAAAAATATACTTAGAATAGTGAAACAAGGAAGGAGCATAGACGAAGCAACAGGTGAGCCCAGGCTGGGCTGCTCTGGGTCACTGAGAAGTCAGAAGGAGAGAAGGGGGCCTTGGGGACAGGTTCAGGGGGTTAGCCTGGGAGGAGCTGCCACTGCCTATTGCTCCCCTGGTTGTAGGTCTCGTGGGGTCCCCTTGGAGGGGAGAAGCTGATGGCGCTAGCATGCTCCCCTTGGGGAATGTGGGGGAGAGTGCGCCAGAATGTATCATTCTATAACTAACTTATCTCTTCCAAGAAACTGATTGTAAAAGATACCACAGGAAGGCCTCATGTGCAGTTACCAGGAAAACAAGAAGTAAAGATTTCTGCACATCCAAGTCCCTGGTGCGGGTGGTGGTGGATAGTGTTAAAAGGCCAAATTAATTCTTCTTTTAGGACCAAGCAAGACACTCTGTTGAAGCCTACACAACCTCAGACTGGAAAAAACCTGATACTGAGTCCAGGGTCGTCCAGTAGAGCTTCACACCATGACAGACATGTTCTCTATCTGTGCTGTCCAATGCGGTAGCCACTAACCACATGTGGCTATTGAGTGCTTGAAATGGCACCAGCACAACTGAAAAACTCTACCTTAAATTTTATTTAATTTTAATTAATTTAAATTAAAATAGCTTTATGTGGCTGTGAGCACAAAATTAGACCACACAGATTTAATCTAAAGCCCTAATTTTCTGTGACAAAGATGAGGCCGATACATAGCTAAGACCACAGGACTAGCCACAACCTTAAGTGTTAATACTCCACACTGGCATCGGCATGAGCCCAATCTGATCTTTTCTCAGCCTCATCAGCTAAGCAGGTATGTATGACTCTCCATATTTCACCAATGCTCAGAGGGAAACAACTGCCTATTGCCAGAGGGTTAACCCCAGGGAAGACCACAGCTTCTGACATGCCAACCCACTATGTGCTGGCTCACACTGAATAGTCACGCCATCTGGGTGATCATAGTTAACTACACGATACAAGGTACTGGAGAATGACACTTGCCAGTGAAACACTGAAGAATCTTCCCTATGTTGTGGAATCCAATCCCTGACAAAATGTTTATGCAAATTAAGTTTCCTAGGATAGTTTTATCAGGATGGGAACTACAATTTACTCCATATATTAAGGTAGTAACTGTGATTTTCAAAAATTAGGACTCAACTAGTTTGCTGGACATCTCTTTAAAATCCTACATTCACTTTATCATCAAAACGTATAAGCAAAAAGTTCTCTATAACAAGAGCTGAAGAATTGCCAAAATGTCTCAATCAGATCCAAATTACTACCTATAAAAATTGCTGATCACTAAAAATAAGAATGAAAAAGTCCTCAAAATATTATTTGACTAAATACAGGAATGCACAGTGCAACTTACACCTCCAGTTAGCAGCTGTTAGAACCAAGCTGATTGGCTGAACAGCAGTTCATGCTCCTACAAGAACTAGATGCAAAAGCCTAGTTATGGTTTGATTCCAATGATGTTATCAAAAAGGCTTCTTCACAGGACAAGAGATAAAGTGCTCTTCTCCTTCCATTCCTTGTCGAAGTGTCTGTCTGGATGGGCTTTTTCTTGGAGCCGCCTCATTTTACAGAGACAGGCCTAGCCCCAAACGCAGGGCTGCTGTGGGCAGGAGGAAGCAGCTTTGCTCACAGTGCAGTTCCCGCCTGCTGAAAAAGACAGCAGCAGTGACCCCCCTGCTCCCAAACACAAGAAATCAGCTGAGATAAGCTGACACGGACAATGTTACACAAGTCGCTGACTCTGCTGCAGGCAAAGCGCGGCTTCTGCCTGGCTTTGATTTTCCAGAGCCTGAGCCCGAGGGAAGAAGCGTCTGGCTTTCTTCTTTCCTAGTGTTCTCGATGACAAGGTGCATTCAGAGGGAACTCAGAGAATACCACGTGCAGAAGAAAGGAAATAATCAAAACAAGAACACAGGCTAACCTACGGCAGAGCTGCCACCAGCAGCCAGGAAGAAAGGTCATATCCCTCCTTAAAAGCAACTAGGCCTTATAGGATTTAGCTAAACCAGAGTCCTGAGCCCCAGCTGTGATCTTTGTCAGACCGTTGTCCTGCTGAGCGAGGCAAATAGTATGTGCCACAAATCGTACCTATGCATTCTCTATTCCTACTGTGTAGTGTGTATCTGAAGGAGAAAGAGCAGGGTAGCTGTCCATGTCTGGCGGGGGAGCTGGAAACAGAGGAGCAAATGATCAGCAGTTTCTTCCTTGACACAGGAAGACTGTTCTCCACTCGATCAGCAGTCTATTTCCTGCTGAATGGTCATCCACACTCTGCCTTACACAGGGAGTGCGCCTCCAAGCCTGTTTCTCCTAAGCAGTCTAGAGGCTGCTGCAGCTTTGGAAATGGATCCCACCAGAGTGCAGGCCCTGCTGCCTCCAGGCGCCAGTCAGCAAGGGCCAGTGCCTGCTGGGTACTCTGCTGCCCCAGCAGGCAAGCAGTGCAGAGCAAGCAGGCTCCTGCTGCGTGGGGCCTAGTTTCTCAGGAAGAGAGGCCAGGGTCTTCTCACCCTTCAGGCTGAGGTCACAAACCCCTGCTGCCCTCACAAGTCATGCAGGCTGAGTCTAGTGGGCGGCGGTGGAGGGGTCTGTGACTCAGTGGAAGGCACTTGTCCTGCATAATGGAGACAGCTGGTCTCAGCTCTAGTCATTTGTTACCATGTTGGGATGTGGGCCCAGCAACTGCCAGAACTTCCCTTATTTCAAAAGCAGCTGTAAATCTGGATTTTTACATAAAATCTTCCAAATTTTAAGTGCTGACAACCAATTCAAAGTTTCTGAAAACTCATGAGAGTCAAATGTGACTCAAGGGGCCACTGGCCTGCAACTTGTACATTCTGCAGATTCAGCTTCACCTCCCCAATTCTCTAACATAGTCTATATTCCCAGCACAACCCTGCTTCACCAGTATCCTTACTGCTCCCACCCACAGCACAACTGTTTTGACTTGCGGGATCTGCCTCCCATATCTCTGTCCTTTCTTTTTGTGCCTGGTCATATCCCACCCATCTTTAGCTTCAAGTTCAAGACAGCTACTGCACGAAGCTGTGCAGATCACCCCAAGCTCCCCCTTCTCTGAATCATTATCTTTCTTAGGATCGTATCACTGGCAACGAGGCAGGCGGTTCACTCCACAGTCCTCTAATTCTGCCATCTGCATATCCTATCTCACCAACCAGACTAAATGCTCAATAACAGACACCATGCTGGAACTTCATCAATAGAGTGCAGTGTCAATTGGGGGTGGGCGGGTATGCTATGGAAAATGACAGGGGACTGAATGACCACAGCAAAGGACCTAAGAGCTCAGGCTCTAAGGACAAACAGGCCTGGGTTACCTATCTCTCTGAGTTTCCGTATTTGCAAGCTGAGGCTTTAATAAAACAGGGACATAACCCAAATTCACATGGAGCCTGTGAGATTGAGAGAGGTGATTAATGTAAAGCGCAATGTCCACAGCGCAGTGCAGTAAGTTATTATTATGGGCCGAGTGCCTGATTCAGCCAAGGTTATTGTTGAGCAGGCAGCAAGCGCATCACTGGAGCATTGCTGTGTGCAGACCATTTATTCCCTACTTACTCTATGTCAATATGCTCTCAATACACCGTACAGTTAACTCACCTAACTTTCCTGATTCTCCCCAGTGTACGAACAGCTGCAGCAGAGAGTTTAAAAACATTTGTCAGCTCCCATACTCTTAACCATGACACTCTATGGTCTCCCTACATTTCTAATGTAAGGGACAACCTTCTGACCTCAACTTTCCCAAATCAAAAGCAGGATCTGACTTTGTGGACAGTGGTTCAAGATGTGAGAATGACCAGGGGCTCGGGCCAGACTGTATCTTAGAAGATCTAAGACGAATTTTGCTTCTCTGTCAGTTTGACCAAGGGCTGCCAATTTGTTAACTGAGAACGATGAGGAAAAGAGAAAAATTCCCATAAAGAACCATAAGTTATAGCTATTATTATGAAAGGCAAAAACTGACATAAGAGAAAAGGCATTTTGCTGATCAGAGAAAAAAATAACTGGAGAGGGAATCAGAACGTTTCTAGCCTACAACATCCACACAGAAGATAAAAGGCAAATGTATCTTGCTTAACTTCCAAAAAGGCATAGAAGGAGAGTGATGAAATCACAGACCACGAACTCCAAATCCATGAACCACAGGCAGTTAAGAGATGAAGTGGTGATCTCCAGGAGGTGCCGTGGGTTCATGAAAACTGATGCTATTCCCCTGGGATTTGGCCTGAATCTGGGAGCTGTGTGCAAAGGTTGTGCCTGGGTTTTAAGAAGACACATGACAGTCTTCTGTGGCTTATTATAAGCAAAATATAGAAAATGCAGCGCATGATTATAAAGCTCACTGGACTCACATTTGACTTACAGGTGAGAAAGAGTTCAACCTGAAGGAGGGTATGCAGTGGAGAAGTACAGAGTTCTGACGTAAGACATCCTCATTCAACATTATATTCACTGTCTTCGATGAAAATAGAGTGTTTGTTCCAGTTCCTTCAGGGCAGAAGCCTTATATAATTCCTCAATTCCCATGCCTTGCCTTGTGCTTGACATACAGAAAGTGCTCCAAAAACAATTACTGATTGATTTCAGGAGTCAAGTTTACAAATAGTATCGCAAAGATGAAAAGATCAGGAAATAGCTGGGATGACATATTCCAGTTCCAAAAAATTAAAACAGGTGAACGGGATAAACCTAGTCCAATACGGTGAAAGTAAACAGGGATAAACAGAAAGTTTTTCAACAGCTAATACAGAAGAATAATTATAGTTAAACAACGACTGAGACAAAGATTTTAAGGGTTTTGGCTAATGGCGAACTAAGAATAAGGTTTCCAATGATAAGAAAATGAGCTCCTTGACTACACGAACACAGCAGTGTTCACCCAAAACTGAAAGTAACACCCCTCTCTTTCTGGACAAACCTGGAATATTATACTTAACCTGAAGAATATTTTAAAAGGGCACTGATAAAAAATGGGGGAGGGGAGATTGAAGGCACTGACAAAGTACAGTTTGCCTAAAAAGAGACCAGGAGGAAAGGCAAATAATGGGAAATTTTGACCTACGAGAATAACTTAAAGGCAGAACAGGTTGATCTGGAAGACTCAGAAAGAATATAACAGCAATTCTCCAGATAGTTCAAAACCGATATTTAAAGAGAGAATGGACTTATGTGTGTGGACTGAAAATGAAAACTAATGTGAAGAAAGTAGATTTCAATCCAATTTAAAGGAGAACTTTTAAACAATCTAAGGTGCTTCAGGCAGAATAGGTCCCTCATTCATTAGCCAGTTTCCAGGCACGGGAGTCCTTTATGATAAGGGTCAGCAACCACATAGTGCTGACAGTGCACAGGGAATGATCCGCATAGTCAAGACTTGCAAAGGAAAAGAGTTTGCCAGACATTTCAGTTCTATGACTGACTTAACAGATGATCACCACCAAGAAAACTGATGCCAATGTTAGCTTCAAGCCCTATAATGGAGATATGACTTTGCTGGGGTCATTAAAAGCTTCAGCCAAAATGTAACATTTCTGGTAGAGAACATGCAATGCACAGAGGCAATGAAAAGCTGAAGTTTATGGCAAATTTGGGAAACGGTGAATCTATCTGTTTAGCAGGAGAGAGGGAGGGTGCCCAATCAGCAGAAGCAGGGATACAGCGTAAAAGATGAGGAAGGCTGAAGAGGGTGTTGAACCCAGTGAGGCAATTAGGCTTTTATCCTGTTGGCAAGGAAAAATCATCAAGAACTTCTGAGCAGGGAAGCCAGGACCAAAGTGGCATTTCAGAAGGATCAGACTGGACTGTCCTAGGAAAACCAAGAGGGAGATGAGGCTCTGGTGGTGAGGAAAACAGAGAGGACACTACGGCAGGATATGAGGCCAAATTAAGGAAACAGAGTAAGATCAAAGAGAGAAATTTAAATGAAAAAGGTTATATAGGAAGAATGAAAAGGATTGGTGACTGAATCAGTGTGGATCAGAGAATCAAAGACAGATAAACTTGAATCAGGGGACCCAGACACGCCAACCTGCCTAATAATAAGACCCAAACCCCCAAATTATCTAATTAATAACTACTCCCAAACTACTGATTCATCATGGCTTTATATCATATGTTCATAGTATACTTTCCACATACAAAAAAATGATTTTATAGTTATCTTTGAATTTGAAACCAGTCACCAAATTCAAAAGTTTACTGAAGCAACATTCACATAATTTAACTCCTCCAAGGACAGAAAGAAGATACATCAAGCAAATACGAACCAAAAGGAAGCGAGGATCTCTATTGATAGTAGGCAAAGGAGAATATAAGGCAAAAAAGAATTATTAGTGATAAAAAAGGTCACTACATAATAAACACTGCAACTTGCCAGGGAAATATAACAATTATAAACTAAAACATCAAATAATATGCCTCAAAATATAAAGTAAAAATTGACTACAGGTCCACAGGAAGAGAATGACATGATCACCAACATTCTGGAGATTTTCACACACCCCTTTGAATCTAAAAACTGATAGATGAAACAGCTAAGCCAGTAGGCATATAAAAAAATTAAATAGCCCAACTGACAAGTTCATCAATGGAAAAACAACACAGCAGCTAACAATTAAAGAATACACATTACTTTCAAGTTTTAAAATTTAAGAAAATGACTGCATGCTAGGCATAAAATTAATCTCAACATATTGAAATCAATAACAATGATATTACAATAAAAAGCAAAAAAAAAAAACTTTTTAAAAAAGAGAAAGCACAAATATATGGAATGTAAAATAAGACATTATATATGCCATACAGGCAAAAACAGGAAAGAGGAAATAAGAACACCTTTATGCCAGAAAGTTTTGAAAAGTTAAATGAAATAAACAAATTTCTAGAGAAACATAACTTACCAAAACTGACTCAAGGAGAAATAAAGAACTAGAATAGTCCTATACCAACTGACATTTTTGAGTGAATAGTTTAAAAATTATCTCACAGAGAAAAAAGTCAAGATGGCTTTTTTGGTGAATTTTACTGATGAGATCAAGGATGAGGTCAATTCAATTTTACATAAAACTATTTCAGAGAATAGAAAAGGCCACCCTCACCCCAGTTCATTTCATCAGGCTGGCACACCTTGATAACAACCTAGAAAAGGACAGTACAATGCAAAATCATAGGTCAACCTCCTTCCCTTCAGTTTCTTCCTCCTTCCCTTCCCTCCCCTGTCACCGTTTCTCCCTCGTCGAGCATGTGGATAAACACACACACGCCCCCAAACAAATTCAGCATCATATTTGTATCATCTATTTTAATCAAGATGGGTTTATCCCAGGAATGCAAGGTCTAATTTAAGTTAGAATTTTATAAGTGCCATTCATTACATTAACAAATTAAAGGAGAAAAACATTAAAAATCATCTCAAAAGATGAAGAAATGTATGCAATAAAATTCAATGATCATCTGGGATAAAAGCTCTTTGCAAACTAAACACAATGAAAAGCTTTTTTAATTTGATAAAAGCCATCTACAAAAGCCTGTAGCAAACATCATATTTAATGGTGAACTGTTTTTGTTGTGTTTTTTTTTAAAATATATCTTTATTGATTTTAGAGAGAGGGAAGGAGAGGGAGAGAGAGAGATAGAAACATTAACGCTGAGAGAGTCACTGATCGACTGCCACTTGCACGCCCCCGACTGGGGATCGAGCCCACAACCCAAGCATGTGCCCTGACTGGGAATCGAACCCCAATCGCGTGGGTCCTAGGTCGATGCTCACCCGCTGAGCCACGCCCAGCTGGGCTTAATGGTGAACTGTTAAAAGCATTTTCTAAAGATAAAGAGCAAGATAGGGAAACACAATACCACCCTATCTATTCAACGCCGTGTGGAAGGTCTAGCTAGTACAATAAAATAAAGAAGAAACAAAAAGAAGAAAGAAATAAAGGATGTAACGACTGGCAAAGAAGAAACCCAACCAACCGTTACTATTTGCATTGCTATTGCCTATATAGAAAACCGGAGAAAATTTATACATATGAGTTCACAATAGAGTGTTAGCAGGGTAGCTGGATACAAAAATCAATATAAAAAGTGAATTGCATTTCTATATACCTTAAATATGTAGTTTGAAAATAGTTTTTCTTTTTAAATACTATTTACAATTGTAACACAAAATACAAAATGATAAATCTAACAAAAGATATACAACATTTTTATGGGAAATGTTATAAATTTTTATTGAAAGACATCAAAGAAAACCTAAATAGAGAGTCATACCATGTTATTGGAAAGAGACTAAATGTCTTAGCCTCCCCAAATTGATTAATGATAGATTCAAAGCAATTCTAATCAGAATGTTTGTCATGGAACTTGACAGGTTGATTCTAAGATTAAAAACTACAGTAATTAAGAAAGTATGGCATTGGCACATGGTAGACAAGTAGATCAGCGGAACTGAACACACAGCCCAGAACCAGATCCAGGCATCTCTATAAACCTGGCATATGACAGAGTGAGTACGGCAGGGTGCGCGGGGAAAGGACAACTACTAAATAAATGAAGCTGGGATGAGGTTATATGGATGGGAAAAAATAAAACTGGTTCCCCTATCTCATAAATACACAAAAATCGGTCCCAGGTGGTCAAAAAGACTTTAGATGTTTAACACAGAAACATTTTTTAAGAAGATACTATATGAGAATATCTTCATGACATCTAAATCAAAATTCTTTTTAAATAAGAAACAAAAAACACCCATAAAGAAACACTGACAAATTCTACAACATTAAAATTAAAAACTCCTGTTTACGAAGACATTACAGGAGACTGAAAGATAAACTGTGAACTGGGGAAGAATGTTTGCAACATATTTAACCAATAAAGGACTTGTATCCAGAATACCAGAAAAATCCAAAAGTCAAAAAGAAAAAAGACATCACTAATAAAAAAAAATAGGCAGTATGACAGGAGTTTCAGAGACAAGGAACACGAATGGCTCATAAATGCATGATCCATTCATTAGTTATCAAGAAAATGAAAGTGAAAATTATACTTTCACACCCTTGCAGGTTGTCAGATCTTTGAATCTGAACAAGTGTTGGCATGAAGGCTGAACCAGGGAAATTCTCATACACTGCTGGTGGGAATATAGTTGAAATAAATTGGTAGACTTATTGGAAAACAGTTTGGCATTACCCAGTAAAGCCTAAACTATAGCCACTCCCAAACCCTAGCAATCCCATTTCTAGGTATAGAGTACTTAGTCAAGAAGTTGCACACAAGTGCGCCATGAAGCATGGCAACGCTGCTCTGAGTAGTGTTTTCCTAAAATAACCCAAACTAGAAACCCTTTATCAACAATACACTCTACAGAACAACAGATAAACAAACTGCAATATATTCAGGTAGTACACAGCAGAAACACCTGTGTGTTATCAAGGATAGATCTAAAAAAAAAAATTACATGAAAGCAGCAAGTAACAGAAAAACACATCCAGAAGACTCCACTTACAGAACGTTCAGAAGCAGCCACAGTAAAGCTAACCTGGGATGAGTACACAGATGGCACAACCGCAAGGAAAAGCAAGGCAACGATTAGCACAAAGTTCAGGGTTGTTACGGGGCAGGGGTGGGGCAGGACTACGACTGGGACTGCTTCAGAAAACTGGTCATGCTGTTTTCCTTAAGATTGCTTGTAGGTACATGCATGTTCAGTTTATTAATATTTCTTAATATTAATACATCTATATTTTATATATTCCTGTATTTCGTAAGAAAATATTTCAAGAAAATAACTCTATAAACATACAAAAAAGGCAGATAAAAGGCAATCTTCAATAGATAACAGCCCAATATTTCCTTTAAATAATAAAGACAACAATAACAGAGGGACAGAAAGAAAACTAACCACTACCTAGAATTATGAACTAAAGGATAAATGATCTAGAAGAGCTGTTATGCAGACAGAAGAATTTCTCTAATAAAAGCCAAGTCTGAGAATTATTTTTCCCAAATGAGGTCTCTTTATTCATCCAGCTGTGCCAGCCACAAACCCAGGCATCATGCTCCATATTGCTCTCTCGTTTCTCCTCAAATCCTTTTAGTTCCTAAGTCCTACTTCCCTGGTCAGGCTACACGCATCCCTCACGAGCAAGGGAATCTTTTTAACTGGCTTAACAAGCTCTTCACACTACACCACCAGTGATCTTCTCCCACCATATGCTTAAAACCCTTCACTGGCTTCCCACTGCTGTAAATAAAGATGAAAATTCTTTTTTCTTTTCTAAACATATCTTTATTGATTCCAGAGAGAGGAAGGGAGAGGGAGAGAGAGAGAGAGAGAAATACCAATGATGAGAGAGTCATTGATCGGCTGCCTCCTGCACGCCCCCAACTGGGAATGGAGCCCACAACCTGGGCACGTGCCCTGACCGGGAATCAAACCCCAATCGCCTGGATCCTAGGTCGATGCTCACCTGCTGAGCCACGCCCGGCTGGCGAGATAAAAATTCTTAACATTTCTTAGAAATTATACAGTCTGGGCTGTGCCTAAATTACCAGCCAAATCTTGACCCCTCTTCAATTCCCTCCCCTTTTCTCCGTGTCTCAGCCACCCTGGCCTGCTTTAAAGTTCCCTCCTGCCACAGAGCCTCTGCACACGGTGGACCTGCTCCACCCCCCTGAAGTACCTCAGTACTCAAAGCAAGCAGTTTCCCAGGGGGCATCCCTGACATACTCCCCTGGCCCCATCGCCCCACAGGTCAGCTACCACAGGTTGTTACAGCAGATGAATCTTTCTTTTGCAGTACTTTCAAAGGTCTTAATTTTACTTTTTGTGTATGTGAGTATTTAATACCTCTCTCCCATTAGAACACAAGTTCCAAGAGGACAGGGGCCAGGACTGGCTTTTGCTTTGCCTTTGAGTCTCAGAACCTTCTCACAGAATGTTGCACACAGTAGGAACTCATAACCATTTGTTGAATGGATGGATGGATGGAAAACAGATATTCAAGCCTAAAGCAGTCACAACTTAGGATAACAAGACCCCAAAAGATGTGAAACGAAGTAGATACCTGGCATCACCTCACTCGCAAGCCTCAAGGGGAGAGCTCATCTTATGCTGGCAGGTAATTTTTAAAAACGTATGACCAACGGACATGTTATATTGTCCTACACAGATGATAAAATCTGTGTGGCTTCTGTTTAAAAACAAAAGCAAAACTGCTTTCACACAAACCTGGAGCAAGACTGAATCTTTCTGACAAAAAGGTTAGGTAAGCCTAGTATTTGCCATATGAAAATTTTAGATTTTCAATTTCCATCTGAAATCATAGATTATAATAATACAGAGGTGTAGTATTGTGGTGTTCAGAATGCTAGCTTCACAACTTCTTGAGTTTTGAAAGCTTGGTTTTTATAATTAATCTAGAATTTAATATAGTGGCAATTCTTTCACAATAGTTTTATTCAGATGGCTTCAGCTTATACAGAAGTAAAATCCTTTTTAAAAGTTATGTCCATTAAAATATATACAGGACATATGCTAACAACAGTAATTTTAAACATCATGTTGAAAATGAGGTCAATTTCCTCCAGTAAGAACTAAACCCTAATTTTTCTGAAGTTTTAAGGTATCCTAAGGAGAGAAATAAAATCTAAATAGACTGCAAGCTTACTTGGTACTCACATGGCATAAGGTGCTTAATACTAGATGTAAAAAGGTGTTCTATTCTTTGCTCAAATACACTGTCTTTGGAGTCTAGTACAGTATGAAAAATGACATCATCAAAGAACAGCTCTGGGTGTATGTGTGGCCTGGGTTATGCAGCAAGAAGGAGTCTGAAGAAAACAAGACATCAGAACACATCCCTTTCACACTTCCCTGTCATTGAAAGCACACCACATAATTATAACCTATGGGGCCAAGTGGTACCTCCCCTATCATAACACCAACAGCGGTTCAGCTAAACAAAGGGGAAGAATGCCACGACATCCGAGGTATATTTTATTACTTGATATGTTGTGGTGAAACTTGGACGACGCATGCACAGTGGACTTCTAATGGTACATTCCATTTTTTCTGCTAGGTAATGTTGTATAATAAAATGGTGTACTCAAACAATGAGAGAAACTCTATATTTGAAAATAATGTTAAATTACCACTTGAGTTAAATGCTAAGTTCATATTTGAGAAATCTAAGATAAGCACTGATGAATTATCTAATTAGTATGTTTAATCCATTTCATTTAGGGCATAAAAGCTTCCTTTTTTCATTCATTTATTTATTTGGCTGGGCCTTGAGTGTAGACCACCACACTTTTTACTTAATTCAGTTCTGTAATATTGTTACTTGAGGGTGAAAAAAACTATAGCAGGTATTTATACCACCCCCGTAATTTCTTAAAATGCATGCCTGGAAGAAAAAAAAGATGTTCACTATAAAACATACAAAACTTAAGTATAAAACAGGAAAGCCGCCCATGAATCCACAAACCAGAGATAGCTTTTATGAATATAGTGTGCTTCCTTCTAGGACTTCTGTGTGAATATATGTATTGTTCATGTGATTGTGCCTTTTCAGCAATTACAGATTTACATAGGCTGCTTTTTCTATTGGGCTTACCAGCTATGATTTTCCATAGCAGTTTAGTATTGTTGCCTCGTAAACAATTTCCAATTAACCTTCCTAGAGAGTGGGCTACCTGATGCCAACATTTTATCTTGATCTTACCTGCAGCACTGAGTGAATTGCTAGCTGGCCACAGCGGGTGACCAATAAACTTTGGATCAATCAGACTCTGAATTTATTTAAACAAATGAACCATGAAGAACAGAAATATTTATAAGTAATCATATTTAATAATTATAATTATGAATTTATTAATGCAATTATAAATATCTCAGATATATGTAGTTTGATTTTGGAAGCTCTGTTATTCACAGGTATCTCCCTATACAGCAAACAGTTTGACTGAATGGCTACACATAATACCCTTCAGCTACACTGCAGATCACTCAATCTGTCTCCTGCTCAGGTGCATAATTTGGAGAAGGTCCTGGAATTAAAGGTTGGAGTACCCTTATCCTTCTTAACTGGCCCATACTTTCTGTCTCTAGATTTTGGGAAAGCACACAGCTGCAGACCCTGGGATAGTCAATTATTGGGCTTGACTTCTCGGGGAAGCTACATGCATTCCAACACCACACTCTGAGCAAAGCTGCTCAACAATAAGTAGGTAACATGCAAGTGATCTGAACATCCACTCACCTGACCATCCAAACATCCCCACACCACTCTCTCTCTCCCCGGTATACCTCCAGCCCATTCTGACTTTCCCAGGCCTAACTAAGTAAGCATTTGCAGAGAGTTATGTTTCCTTTTACATTTATCTGAATACATAACACCAGTATAGGTAAATGCATATATCCTTGTTTTGAGACTAGGATATGAAGAGTAGAACAGACATCGGAGAGGTTTAGTATTGTGTAAAGTGAGGGTAAAACTACTTGTTTTCATTGAAGCTTTGTACTGAATTAAAAAATTTTCAATTCTATGAGCATTTGCCAGGTGTCATTAAAAAGTGTCTGACTTAGCCCGGTCCAGCGTGGCTCAGCAGTTGAGCATCAACCTAGGATCCAAGAGATGGAGGTTCAATTCCTGGTCAGGGCACATGCTCAGGTTTCGGGCTCGATCCCCAGTGGGGGGGCGTGCAGGAGACAGCCGATCAATGACTCTCTCATCACTGACGTTTCTATCACTCTCTCCCTCTCCTTTCCTCTCTCTGAAATCAATATAGATATATTAAAAAAAAAAAAAAATGTTGGACATTTTGTTAGGTTTGAGGTACCAAGCTGACCTTTAGGACATTCACAGTCCAGACTTCTTTTGGCTCTTTTTCCTTGGATCACTAACAATGAAATCACAAAATCATTCCTCAGGGAATCATACACCTTGAGATTAAACCTATGTCACACCCCACCACCAGATATGAATGTTGATTTCAAATTTCTTTCTTTTTTTCTTAAAATGATAGTTGGCTTTTTGTTCTTTAATATTTTACATTCACACACAGGAATGCTAAAGCAAAGACTAAGGCCAAGTTGTTGGTGCCCAGACATGCACAAGTCAGGCTCTGTCTCTTCCCCAGGCCAATGGGGCATAAACCGAGGCATGGAGCGAGTATTTTGCATCTGGCATAAAATCTCAAGCTCCAGCAGATGAGTTTAACTTAGTTCAAGCAACTGGCAGAGACTAATTAGAGTCCTGAACCCCAACTCTAATTTCCTAGGTGAGACAACTCAAATTCAGGCTTTGAGAATAAATGTGCTTCTCTTTGGGAATAAAGGATGGTTGTTTCTCCAAACTTCTGATCAAATATCCTATCACTAAAAAAATGGTTGATACTCACAAAGCATGATTTTTGCCATCAGTCTGATAGAGACAGTGAGGCATGAGCAGAGCAGAACGATAGGACAGGTATAGAAGGTCACCAGGGCAAAAAGTCCAGGGTGCTCAGCAAGGGGCAAAACTAGAGAAAACAACTATCATAGGCTAGGGCCTCACCTCCAGGGTGACCTTTCCTATCCAACCATGTTGCTAGTCATGCGGGTTAGACCCCCTGACCTTTCATATCGCTAGTCAAGCAGTTTAAACTCCCTTAGAAATGAAACAAGGGGACTGGAGAATGGCCTCAGAAGCCTCGTATACAAGTCCTTGCACTACCACTCCCTTAAGCATTAAGCCCTCAGGAAAATGAGCTTCTGACCTGCATCAAATAATCTAAAGAACAAAGTCTCAGGTGTGTTGACCACAAAGCAGAGATAACATATAGGCCTCAGTTATGTTTCGGCTCCAGGCCCAGAAAAGCAGCAAAACCAGGTGGGGTAACCACGGCTGAGATCAGGAACAGCTACATTGATTAATGACCCCCTGCCCTGATGCTGACCAATCAGTAGAGACCACAACCCTGAAAGGACACACCAGGAAAGACTGATGAATATTCTATTAAGATCCTCCCTCTGAGACCTCTCCTAAAATTCCTTCTTTTATAAAACAGATAAAAACCCTATGGCAAGGGACCCAGAGCACACTCCCTCTCTAGAGCACAAGCCCCTCTCCCCTCCTTTTCCCTCAGGCATGTGATCTTTGCTTTCTTTCTGCTGACTGAGCTCCAAGGGCCCTTCTTTTGCTTCTGCAACTTGTTTCCTGAGTCCACACAGCCCAGCTGGCTCTCTTATACCTCTGTGACTTTCTAAATAAACTTCTTGAGCTGAGTTCTTGGCTCTGAATTTTTTCTTATCCAAACTCAAGAACTGAGGTCCCACTCTGCCACTAACAGCGAAGCCCAATTTCTTTCTTAAAAAATAAACAGAGCCCAGCCGGGCTAGGATCCAGGAGATTGGGGTTCGATTCCCAGTCAGGGCACATGCCCGGGTTTCGGGCTCGATCCCCAGTTGGGGGCGTGCAGAAGGCAGCTGACCAATGACGACTCTCTCATCACTGACGTTTCTCTCTCTCTCTCTCTTCCTCTCCCTGAAATTAATAAAGATATTTAAATATATATATATAATATATATATATATATAAAAAGCCTTGCCCACTTTATTTTTTTAAGCCTCTATTTTTATTAATATAATATAATCAATGTTGCCCAAAGTACATGCAGAAGTAAACATGATAAATGATTACATTTCCAAATTTCTAAAAATTCTCAACTATACAAACCTATTTTTTCAAAGTTTGGATTCACAATGATTAGGATGTGTGTATTAAGCTTTTCTTAATATCCCAATAATATTTCACTACCTTCCAATAGCATTTAAGCTCTTGGATAACCAAAATGTGCAAGAAACTGGGCATTTGAGTTCCAGTTCTTCGTAAAAACAAAACAAAACAAAACAAAACAAAATATGATATCCTGGATTAGGAAAAGAACATCAGGAAAAAACCAGGACAACCTTAATAAATTATGGACTTCAGTTAATAATGTATTAATAGTGGTTCATGAATTGTGACAAATGTACCACACAAACACGATGTTAGTAATAAGGAAGACTGAGTGTGAGGTATCTGGGAATTCTCTGTATCATCTTCACATTTTTTCTCCAAAATCTAAAATACAAAGTTTACCTTAAGAAAAAGTAAGATTGAAATTACAAATTTAAAAAAACTAGCAAAAAGACCAACCAAAAAACTCCACAAAACTTGAACATTCAGATATATAATTCTAGGGCTAGTTTTCTCAATATGCATAGTTACAGGGAGCACTCATATCTTCACAAAGGGTTAGTTTCCTCTGAAATCTGTAGGAACACTCATAGCCCTACGATTTACTGGCATATTTCTTTTTTCTTTTTTAAAAAAATATATCTTTATTGATTTCAGAGAGAGGAAGGGAGAGAGAGATAGAGAGAGATAGAAACATCAGTGATGAGAGAGTCATTGATCGGTTGCCTCCTGCAAGGCCGCCACAATCCAGGTGTGCGCCCTGCCTGGAAATCAACTTGAGATCTCCTGGATCCTAGGTCGATACTCAACTGTTGAGTTACACTGGCCAGGCTACTGGCACATTTCTTGAGAGAGAAGTCTACTGAAGAGCAACAGTCCCCAGCGGGCACTGCCAGACTCCCAGTGGTCAGGTACAGAACCACCAAGTAAATCCTTTGTACACAAAACCACAGGGAAGGGATCAAGTGAGTGGATACTGGCATGTACTAACTTTTTTTTTATAGAGATAAAACCCCCTCCCATCCAGAATGAATTTGTGGATTAAAATAAACAGTAAAAAATAAAGAATAGCCTGATATGTCAGAAAAAGTACCTTACCAAGAATGATTAGCTTGAAGTTATGTACAATTGTTTCTTGAAATTTCTATATGCTAATCATTAGCAGCTAATGTAACATAACATTTTATCATTTGTTAGAGAACTTCCCATACAAAAGTAAAACCACCTAGTCCTACAGTGTCTGATGATCACTTGGTAGGCCTGAATTTTACAGAGCCCTGAAATCACCTTCAGTACTGTATTTTTATTATGAACATCAGCGACGTGAGCAATGGTAGGTGTCAGTGCTCGCCTTCAGCTATGGCTCAAAACAGTGCCATGGAATTATACCTCTTACAGTGTCTACATATCCCACATGCACACTTCTCCGAGAAATGCCACTCACTAGTGACAAAGTGGGCCCTGGGTCATGTGTGTACCACTCTGGGGGACCTCAAGCTCACTGTTACCAACACAACTGGGTCAGGAAAAGAGACTGACCCATGCTGGTCCAACCATCTTCTCCACCCCTGGAATTTTTTTTTTTTTTTTCTTAAACATATCTTTATTGATTTCAGAGAGAGGAAAGGAGAGGGGGAGAGAGAGATAGAAACATCAATGATGAGAGAGTCATTGATCGAGCCCGCAACCCGGGCATGTGCCCTGACAAGGAATAGAACCCCGATCGCTTGGATCCTAGGTCGACACTCAACTGCTGAGCCACGCCAGGCCAGGCACCCCTGGAATTTCAATCAGGGGAGTGGAGTCCATCTCTCCTGAAACTAGGAACATGTAAGGCTATGGAATACCATTTTCCATATGCCTCAAGAAAGAAGAGTGGCAGTAATCTGCAGAAAGAAGCAACATGAGATCAAGAAGATGACCTGTAGCCTCCTAATAAAGTCCCCATTTTGACTCTAAAAGTCTCAGTGGGTTTCTCTTATGTAACCAACTGATTTCTAAGTCAAGAATACATAGAGTATCCAGCACACGGAATGAAGAAATAAGGATTTCATATTTAGCCCTGTTACTAAAACACTGTGACCCAGGCTAACAGTAGGCTCCCCTATTTAATAATAAAGTGACAATACAAAGTGAGATGAAACTGTGAACCAAGTGCAAAAAAGCCCCACTCCCATTCTTCCCACACATCCTCGTTACAACCAGCCCGGAGATCTGCTCGCCATGCCACTACGTGTTTTACTATCTGCTCCTCTGCATGATGCTACTTCCCCAGCCTGGAATGCATCCACACTCCCAATTATTATTATATTCAGATGTGTAGCTATGCAACCAGATACCATTTTTATGTTATGCTATTAACTCATATGCTTTCTTTGTCCAAACTCCTCCATGTATCTTTTCCAGCTGTGACCCAAATGTTCCTTTTTTCTTTTTTAATCCTCACCTGAGGATATTTTTTCCACTGCTTTTCAGAGAGAGTGGAAGGGAGAGAAGAGAGAGAGAAATATCGATGTGAGAGACACACATCAACTGGTTGCCTCCTGCACGTCCCTGAACAGGGCCAGGGATGGAGCCTGCAACCGAGGTATGTGCCCTTGGCCAGAATGAAACCCAGGACCCTTCAGTCCACAGGCCGACTCTCTAGCCACTGAGCCAAACTGGCTAGGGCCTTAACTATTTCTTTACGGATATTCCTTAGAGACCTCAAATCAACATTTCTAAAACTGAACTCCACATCTTCCCTCGCTCTCACTTCTCTTCCAACCTCTCACACTCCAATATGATTTAATTTTAGTAAATGCACCTCCAACAGCACAGTTAACTGGCCAAGTCAAAAGGTGGATCACACCTTTGATTCCTCCCTCCTCTCACCTGCCACACCCATAGCCAATCAATTACTAAATCCTGTCTCATCTGCTTCTCAAATTTGACCACTAGTCTCCTTCCCCAATCTCAGTACACTAGCTCAGATTACAACTGCCTTTTGCCTGGATCACGTGGTCTCCTAACTAGCCTTTCAGTCTTGAGTCTGATCTCTGCCCCTGGCCAATTCATTCTCCACAATGTGACCTAATGGATCTTCCCAGAAACTGTATCTCATTAAGTGACTCATTCAGATACACTATAGCTTAAACTCTTCAGTTGCTCCACGAACTCCCAGGACAGAGTACGAACATCTTTTTTATGTGGCCAAGGCCCTACTTGAAATTTCTGGCCTTATTTCTTTTCTCCCACTCCTGTACTATGGTCCATCCATCCTAAGCTGAGTTCTTTAAAGGGCCCATTCTTCTGTCCCTATTGTCTGAAATCCCCTTCACCTCTGACTCCCCAGCTGCAGCTGGCCAGCCCTTACTCTCTTTCCACTCTCAGCGCCCTCTTGCTTCCAGAGGCTGTTCCCAGACGCCAGGAGCACGGTGTGTGGCCTCCGTGGTGCTTTCACAGCACCCACACGTCCCCACTGTAGCTGCTGGCAAGCCTCAGCATCCTGTTCCCGACATCCGCACTCCCCACGAGGTCAGCTCTCACTCACCAGAGTATCCCCATTGCCATTCTCACTCAGAATGGTAATTAGTGGCTCAGTAATTTTGGGCTCCATAATTAGTGGCTGAAAAAATAAATAATTCTACTTTCATATTCAGTGCTGATGAATCTGAGTTACCCCCACTCCCCCAGTGTTTGGGAGATACCAGGAACAAGAGAGAGCCAAAGGAAGAGACCTGTGCTGTTCTCAGGAGCATACCCTCTACCAAGTATACACAGAGGAAGCACATGAAGCAGTATGAAGCAATAAGAAGGTCCCAGGTTTTCTAAAATGGTAAGATTTCAATGCCGAAATGGCTTAGGGTTTTTTACCATTGAGGAAGCTGTAGTCTAGGGTTTACCAGATGAGAGAAAACGCTTCAGTGATGAAACTATTTTCCTCTACAAACTTCTACATTAGTGTCCAAATGGTCAGAGAATAAGATTTTTTATTGGGGGAAATGTATGCTAAAAAGCAGTGAAAATAATAAATGAACTAAGAGAATTAATTAAAGTAAAGTATTTATTACTTCAATGTAAAAAGTTTCAGAATTTCAAAGACATTTTTTTTTCTTCCCCTCACACTACCCACCTTGAGAAGCTATACCAGTGAACAAAGTGTGATCTGAAACCTTCACAAGCTCAGGTCTGTACTGAAGCCTGTTAGGATTTTAGATTTTAATTTTGTTTAGAAAAAAAAGCAATTTTCCATGTAGCAAAAACAAAATAATACCCTCGTGATCCCGTCATTTCAAACACACCATGTATTAAAACCGTATAGTATCAGATTTTCTTCAGTGGGTATATGCTCCTTTTATAATGAGGAAAAATTAGCTATTTAAAAAACACACACCACTATGCTATGGATATTATGTTACCAAAAAATGATTTATACTATTATAAGTATAAAACAACTCATAAAATGATATGTATTTTTTATTTTATTTTTATTTTTAAATATATCTTTATTGATTTCAGAGAGAGGAAAGGAGAAGGAGAGAGAGAGATAGAAACATCAATGATAAGAGTCATTGATCGAGCCCACAACCCGGGCATGTGCCCTGACCGGGAATTGAACCCTGATTGCCTGGATCCTAGGTCAATGATCAACCGCTGAGCCATGCCCAGCCATATTTTAAAGCAATTATTTTCACTGGCTTAAAAATTCACTACAAAATAACTAGAAATGCTAGAATACTAATCTCAGCTGCGTAAGATGAAATAAAGAAGTGGCTTGCTAAGGTCCTATAGCCATTGAAAGGTAGAGCTGGAACATGTTTCCCAGTTCATGCTTTTCCATCCCAGCTAATATAAAAGGGTATAAATGGTAAACTTTCAGAAGGTCAAAACCATCACTGTTACTGATAAATGCAGCCCACCAGCAGAGACATCAGGGAAGGGTTAAATCTTATATTGAATGAAGCTGCTATACTTTTTCTTTTTAAAAAATGAGAAATTCTCCCTCAACTGGCACCATTCAACTCAACTAAAATGTACTGTGCTCGTAAGAGTCTATGACGGGCCCAGGTAGGTGCTCCTTCACACAGACTTTACAATTTTAGAGGGCAGAAGAAATATGCACCTAAATTACCACACTATAAGGCAGGCGTGAGATATGTCCAAATCATGTCCACACCAAGTGCTATGGGAGTATCCGGGAGGGAGATCAATGAAGCCTCAATTCCTCTTCCTGTAGGAAAAGCTCTCTAACGGGAGGAGCTTTCCTTTTTCTCTTCCCCCTTGTACCACGGGTAAAGACAACCAGTCGTCTAGATGGCATCTGGAAAACTATGAAATCCAGACCCAGAAGTCCTGAGACTACCACAAGCTATATGACCTCAAGCAAATGGTTTGCTGCGGTGGCCACCCCACTTAATGAAGCTTACAGTGAGAAATGGTGGGGAGCATTCTTTTTCAGAAAAATAATTTGCAAAGTGTATAACTCAGAATAAGAATACAGGAGCGTATAAAAAAAAGAATACAGGAGCATCAGTTTTTAAGATCTGCAAATATACTCTATGAGATACAGATAACACAAAGAAAAATAACCTAGTAGTACTAAAGCAAACTTATAACTATTGCCCTAACTTCATTAATTCAATATGAGAATGACTCTTCCATCCACATTCCAATTAGTTTTTTGCCAAAGTAAATGCCTGACTGTAAAAATGGAATGATGTTCTTTGTACTGGTCAGAATTTAGCATTTGTCTGGTATTTCAAATAAAAATTTACAGTCTTTATTATAATGAAAAACAAATAGAGACTAAGTAAAATACAGAATTATTTTAAAATAATATGCTAGCTTTCACTGATAAACTATATGGAAAAGAAATAAACCAGAAGGTGAAAGGTGAGAAAGAAATTAGTTATGAAAATCATGGACATTCACTGCAGTATAATTAAGAAAGTTCACAGCAACAATGATACTGAAAAGCCCAATTATGTTGTACTTGAAAAATTAAGAATGAAATTAGAAAATTTAATAAAAATTAGGTAGATGAACAAATATCTTACTTCAAGGAAGAGAAAAAACAGCCAAGTTAGACTAGAGTGAAAACTACATAAAAGCACACAAAGTGAAAACAACCTGCCTATTCAGGGAAAGGAAAGTTATGTCCAAGTTGGTAAAGCTGAAAAAAATTTTTCCAAAATAATCTGAAGACTTCCTGATAAACTTTTTCCTATCTCACTTCCCCTTTCCTATCTCACATTATCCCTTTTAAAAAATTACTATTATAACAATTATTAGAACCTAAGAATTTCAATCATTTCCTGCAACTTAAAATCAAAGGGAAAAAATGTTTAAGAGAAAGTCTAACACTTCCCATATCAACCTGAGGGCACCCTTCTACTTAATGAGATATGACCTTCTTTCTCGTTAAGAAGTGCAACTCAAAGAAATGGGATCCTAGCACAAGTTTCAACGTTCATTACATGCTTACAAAATCCTCACCCTCAAAGAAAAGAGAAAGATCTAAACCCACACAGACTATTTCAATTTAATTTTATTATGAAATCAATGGGAAATGGCAGCAGAGCACTTGATAAGCTCGATTAGCTGAAGGATTTAATGGAGTGATGATTGGCCATCATGACCTCAGGGGTTGAAGATTCAATCTCCCATCTGGAAAAATCTAAATTTCCAACACAAATGCTGACACCACCTGCTGAATATTATTAGGGGTTATCTTGAGCAGTCCCTAAGCATTTTCTTTACAACAGGTAATAGCTTCAAGATGTTTTATTTCACTCTGCAATATCATTGCTTCCCCACGAACAGAAATAAAAAATAAATTCCATATAATGGCTCACTTGAAACAGGCATTAAAGCCATACTAGAGCATTAATTGACCAATCACAGTAATAGTAAAAATATCATAGTCATTTTTCTTCTAAGTCACAAATGATATTGTGCCACCTTTTCTACAACACCTAAGAATCATTCCAATCAAGAGCTCTCTCTGTGTGTTCTCAATTAATAGTTTCTTGATTCTGAAATGGATACCTGGGCATGTGTGACAGGAATCAGGTCTATAGAACCCCTTCACAATGGAAAATTCACTGCATTTTTAAACTTAGTGTGGTTCTTTGAGTGAGGTGATAGGAAACTCTTTTTTAAAGTTTATCTTCCACTTGTGTTCAGGTATGTTACCAAGAATCATGTGATTCGGCTCTGAAGGTTGTATTTTTTTTACTCTGAATAATGGGTTCTGTAAGCCAGTGGTTAGCCAACGAACGCACAGTTCTGTGATTAGCAATGATTTGTGTGTGCGCACACACATGCACACTCACCCTGTAAGTAAACTATCAACAGGTTCCAATACCTAGTCTTGATATTTCATATTGCATAGTCAATAGTATAGCACTAAACACTTATAACTGCCTGTTCTAACATTTATTTATTTATTTAGTGAAATTAACTTTTCAACATCTGCAACTCCTCCATAAGCAAATTCCCTATGCTACCCATGTTGATCCAGTTACTTCTTAAAGTGTTTGGTAGCTAAATGGGGCTTCTCTTGCATTAAAACTTATCTCCCAGATTATTTCATTTTCTTCCTCTGGGGTAAGTAGGTATTCTGGAAATGGAAACATACAAAATTCATAAGTAATTCAAAACTTACTTGGCTTTCTGAATCCACACACAGTAGTCTGAGATGTAGAGATCATTTAAGATGTAAGCTGGGTCGCTTTCCTGAAAAATTTTGTGAATATCCAGTAGACACTTTAAAACTGCACTTTTACCTAAAGGAAATTAAAAAAAAAAAATCATCCTTAAGAAAATATATCTGATTTTTTTAAACTGAGAAACTCAGACACTGAGAGGTAATACATTTACAGAGGTTCCGATTTTTAATCATCCTTTAGAATATTTCTAATATTCCTTTATTGCATAAAATTATATCAGTACTGTTAGGTCCAAAGCTCATTATTTTTTCCTTAAGAATTATGAGTAAGCGTTATACTCTATTGCTACAGCTAATTAACTGTGGTTACAAAAACAAAAGCTATGAAACACAACTAAGTACATTAAACAAAAAGAAGTAATCCAAACGAAATGAATACTTAAATGCATCATAACTTCAATTAGATAATGTTCTTCTAATTTAAACTTTCAAAATGCCATTGGAAATTATATTTTAGTTTTCAACTTCTTTATTTCTTATGTCAGCACATTTTTGGTCAAGGAATTATCTAGTACTAAAATTTTTTCACCTTAAAGAGTGAAGAAAAGCCAGACTGAAAACTAAAATATCATAGCACTACTTCAAAAACAAGGCAACAAAACCACCTGGAAGAAAGCCACCAAGTACCACACTCTTGTTTATTCTCATTACTTCCTCCTAGTTGTTAAATGAACCTAATTTGAATCCCAACCAAAGCCTACAAAAAACCCTTTCACAACAACAATTTCCAAGGTGTTTCAAATTTCATGACATTCCCTGAAATTTATTAACCATCAGGCAAATTACTAAATGTATAGTGCTACCACTTTCTCTGATCTGTAAATACAACATTTTCAGTTTAACTGTTTCACTCTTATCTTTACGGTCCTAAAACATGAAAACACGCTATATTGATTTCATGAAGACACTAGATGTGTTGCCGTCAACGTTCCCCACCTAGCTTTTAGACCCAATAAAAGAATCATGAGCTAAATGAAATTTCAGGATGCCAAATTGTTGCTGCTAAATTTTTAACAGTTAACATTAGAAAGTAAGTTTCAAAAGAGCAGGGACTTCTGTTTTATTTAGTATAGAATCTCCAATACCTACAACAGAACCTTGCAGCAGCAGTTTTTCAATTTCAAAATTTAAGAATGAATGAATGAATGAATGAATGAATGAATGACATAGTAACTGCCCACTTAAACCCACTGTTTCTTTTCTTTTGGAAAAAAAAAAATATCTTTATTGATTTCAGAGAGAGGAAGGGAGAAGGAGAGAGAGAGACAGAAATATCAATGATGAGAGTCATTGATCAGTTGCCTCCTGCACGCCCCTGACTGGGGATCCAGCCTGTAACCCGGGCATGTGCCCTGACCAGGAATCAAACCTCCATCTCCTGAGTCCTAGGTCGATGCTCAACCACTGAGCCACGCCTGGCTGGGCAAGCCCATTGTTTCTTTTATCCCATAGCCCCACACCCCAAGTCCTAATGATTGTTCCTTGAAAATGCCCCTTGTAGCTACCCTTCTCCACCACTCCCTGACCACCTACCTCACTAATAATCTCATTATCTCATGCCTCGATTACAAATTCTTCTTCCTCCTTCCTCATATTACAGATGCTCTCCCTTTTAGTCCTGACACATTTTTATGCATTGCTTCCACAAATCCCCCCTGCACATACTTTCAAGGCTCTCTGGACTTGCTCAGTCTTTTTTGCAAATTGGTCCCCACACCTAGAATGCCTTTTCTTCTCCACTGCCCTAGTGGAGTCTCAGCCATCAGAGCTCTTTACTAGCCCCTGCAAAGGGAATAAGTGGAAGGGAAATTCAGCTGATCCTCCCCATAACCTCACCTGCTCATCTCACAGAAGCAGAACCTGAGGCTCAAGAACAGTAAGATACTCACAGTGTGACTGTGTTAAGGGCTCAGGATCCAAATTCTGGCCTTACTGGCTCCAGAGGCTCAGCCACGATGCTATGCTACCCACATGTTCTTGGCCCATTCAGTCTACATCACAACATTTTTTATTATTCAAGAGTTAATTAGGCAATAAGTTCAAAGCAGAAGCCATGCCTTTTTCAAAAATTTTATTTATATGGCTTCCTCATATGCAGCTGGAAAGAATGTCAATAAAAGCTTCATTGCTCAGTTGGTTAAGAGAAATAAACAGCAATGCACTGCTTAACAGGGACACACTGAGAAATGCAGCGAGGGGATTCTGTCATCATGTGGCGATCACAGATTGCATCTACACACACAAACCTGGATGGTCTCGCCTACTACAATGCCTAGGCTACATGCTACAGCCTATTGTTCCTGGGCTACAAGCTTCTGCAGCATGTAACTGTACAACACAAGATTAAATCAAGTGCGAGAGAAAATGATGCAATCCGTATTACCGGAAAGGGGACCTGGCCCTTGGCGGCTCTGCCTAGGGCCAGCCAGGGATAGTATGTGGGTTCTTGACTTTGTGCAGGAAAAATTTCACAACACGAGTCCAGATGACGATGAGGGAACATTTATTAAAACTGGGGACAGTAAAATAAGAAAGGGCTTAGCATAGAAGAAGCAACAGGAGAGCCTAGGCTGGGCTGCCCCGGCTCTCTGAGAAGTCAGAGAAAAGGAAGCCTTGGGGTCAGGTTCAGGGGACTAGCCTGCAACGAGCTGCTTCTGCCCATTTCTCCCCTGGTTGCAAGTCTCGTGGGGTCCCTTAGAGTTTAGGAGATGCGGGCCTGTGCAGGAAGAAGGGAGAGGAATGGTGGCTTTGGGGGAGGGGGGTGTGCTCCCCAAAGGGAGAGCACACTGGGTCCTTTGGCTGAGGCTTTCATTTCTTTCTTGAAGGCAGGAATCTTAAGGGAGGTCTCAGGGAAGGGTCTCAGTAGAATACTCATCAGCTTTCCAGGGGTGCTCTTTCAGGGTCCTGGTCTCCACCGACTGGTTGGTCCCAGGGCAGGGGATCATTAGTCAGTGTAGCTGGTCCTGAGGCAGCCAAGGCGCCATGTGTCTGGTTTTGCTGCTTTTCTGGGCCTGGAGCTAAAATACAACTGAGGCCTAGATGTTATCTTTAGGGAGGAAACATTCAGGGGTCTAAACCGCGTGACCAATGATATGCTGGGGTAGGACAGGTTACCCTGGGGGCAAGGCTCTTGTTTTCCCAGTTTTGCCCCTTGCTAAGTACCCCATGCTTCCTGCCCTGATGAGTTTCTGTACCTGGTCCATCTAACACAAACCATTTACTCTGAAGTGCCCTTGGTTTAGGGAAGATAGGATTTACTAGGTGGCTGCAAACTGCCGTTTAACAATCTGTCTGTTTTCCTGTTCCATTTGTCCTGGTTTATTGGCCTGTCTCAATCCATAGCAGTGGTGAGCATGAAATGTATGCGGCTGCTGCCAGCTTAACAAGTCATACTGTTTTACAGTAATTTTTTAATGAGTAGAAAAAGTATACTCTAAAATAGCAATAAAAAGTATAGTAAATACATAACCAGTAACAGTCACTTACGAGCATCCTCAGTCCTGGTCCTGTACATAGCTGTGCACTACCCTTTCACACCACGGGCGGCGCAGTCTGCTTGTTTCCAGCAGCAGCACCACAGGCATGTGAGCAGTGCACTGTGCTGCAAGATGACCATGGGTTCGAGATCACTGGCCTATAGGGATTTTTCAGCTCCATTACAATCTTACAGGATCTCCATCCGTTCTGGAAACATCATTCTTGGGTGCATGACCGTGCTTAGAAAGCCTAAAACTACATTTAATTAAGTCAAGGACAGAGCTCTAGCTTATTAAAGTGGCCCAGGATAACTATATCGAATGACTGGACCCCCTCCACCGCCAGGCCCACTGCAGGCCCCTTTCAATCACAAAGTGGGTACCATGAAGGCAGAGTTTGAAGACGTGAGGACGGAGCACAGCATGCTCTCAAAGGCTCCCTTTGGTTTAACTTCAACATCGCTTTGTAGGGACTTAACGCTTATGTCAACTAGCCTATGGTGAAACTGGTTTTCTTATACAGTGGCACCTTGGTTTTCCAACGTCTCCCTTAATGAACATTTCGGGTTATGAACGCCGTAAACCCGGAAGGAAATGCCTGTTTTCAACACGCCTTGGAGTTGAACATGCCCTGCGGCCCCCGCTGAGGGCGAAATCCTGAGGCCCGGCTGTTGGCTGTGGGTCCCTCGGTTTCTGGACGTTTCAGAGCTGGAACGGTCCCGGAACAGGTCACATTTGAAAACCGAGGCACCGCTGTGTGTCTTTCACTTCAAGTTACAGATGATGACATTAAGTGAGGACTTACTGTACAATCAAAACTCACAGCAGTGATGAAACCAAATAAGCTGTGTTATTCAAACGGAAAAAAATCAAGGGAGAACTAACTGTAAGAATTTTCTGAACAGTTTTAATTGCCATAGAGAAGAAAATACCAGGGCAAGCATATGCCAATCTCTCTCTCTCTCTCTCTCTCTCTTTTGGGGGGCAGGGTAAGGGGAAGTTTATTTTTATAACTACCAAGTTAATGCTTTAAAAGTCAACAATAAGTCTTTACAAGAAAAAAACAAACAACAAACCTATTCACGTGCAACTTGCATAAGCACCTCTACAGTGCGACACCCCAGCATACTGCCTCTCACAATCACACAGCTTGCTAATACTGTCAGGTTAACAGAAAATGCAGGATTTGGAGCTGGGCCTCCCTGCAAATAATTCAGTGAGTGAAGAAAAGGGGGTAGGTGTGCCAGCTTGGAGGAGTAGACGTGGGACTTAAAATGGGGTTGGTTTAGTGAATTAACAGAAAAAAAACTTATTTAGCTGGAGCAGATGGTTCAGGTAGGGAAACGGGGGAGTAAACAGATGAGTTTGGCGGAAGTCAAACTGTGATGAGGAGACCGATGCAATCGGACAGGACCGGTGAGAAGGCCTAAATGCAGGCGTCCCCAGTAGGAATAAAAGTCCCAACTCTAGAGATTTTTATCAAGAAAGGAGTGGAATTAAGGCTGAGTATTTAATGAGAATCCATAACCACCATTACCTAATGAAATTATATAGCTTCATTTAACAGACATGCCAAAAGTGAGGTTGCCCCTTTGCTAAGGGCCACAGGCAAATTTATTATCACAAAAGAATAATAATAAAAGAAATGTCAAAAGTATTCCATTTTTTTAATTTAAAGAGAAGTTACATTGTATTCGCATTTTTTTAAATTACCCTCACCTGAGGATATTTTTTCCATTGCTTTTCAGAGAGAGTGGGGGAGAAAGAAACATCGATGAGAGAGAAACACATCGATCAGTTGCCTCCGTACGCACCCAAGGCAGGCCAGGGATCGAGCCTACAACCGAAGTATGTGCCCTTGGCTAGAATCGAACCCAGGACCCTTTAGTCCGCAGGCTGACACTTTAACCACTGAGCCAAACCGGGTAGGGCTGTATTTGCATATTTTTATCTCTATTTTCTTTAAAACAAGACAAATACACATGGAAAAAAGTTATCTCTCTCTTTCTCTCTCTCTCTTTCTATATATATACATACACATATACATACACACACACACGTTTGTCTCTAGTAATTGAACAAATACGTGTGTACCTGATGTATGCCCAACGTTATTTTACATGAGGAATTACACTTGTTTATTCTTCTTTTTACTTCCCCTATTTTCCAAATTCTCCACAATAAACATTTATTTGTTCAACAAAAAGGTAGACATACTTGGTTATATAAACAATCCTTAAAATACTGAAAAAAAAATGCTAAAAATTTTAATTCATACTTGAACATTTTCTTTAAAATGTATTTTTGTACAACTGAGAAGCAATATTTAGATTAGGTGTTTTAGAAAATTATATTATACGGAAAGCAGTTTTGAAAAGGAAAGTGATACACTCTTCAAAAGCTATGTTTTAACTTTAAGTCCTTTTCAAACTATTTTGCAGGATGCTGTGTGACAAATAGGCCCTGGCTGGCATAGCTTAGTGTTTAGAATGTCAGCTCATGCACGGAAGGGTCAAGGGTTCAGTTCCTGGCCAAGGGGATGTACCTGGGCTGCAGATTGGATCTCCGTCCTGCTTTTTTTCTTTTGTACTGACTGTTCTTTTCTCTAAGGTTGTCAACAACTTATCTAACAACTATCAGCAAGGAGAAAACTGGCCCTCCTCCAGGCTGTCACATGGCCAGTGGACAGAAGCCTTTGGGGATTCAAAGTACCTGACTCCTATGTCCAGTCCTGGGCTCATCACACATCTTATGGGCATAAAAAACTGCTCAGGTCTAAATCCAACAGAATTATTTCTACTCAAAGACACTGCAAGGAAGCAGGAAAAAGAAGGTACCTGGCACAGTAACCACAGTAACTACTTTCGCTGCAGCACTGAAGTGCCTCTCCAGGACGTTCGATCTCCAGAGAGTTAGGATCAACTGGTTCCTTGCTTAAGCCAAGCAGGTCCATGCAGAAAGGCTTCTGGGTTCAAGCTCTCTTAATGAGAGTTTAAAACTAGTGGAAGTGGTTTAAAACTAGTATCCTGGTCTATAAAGGACAAGTGCGATGAATATTTTACCCCAGGGAAAATGACTCTCTAATAAAAGGGAAACATGACAACATAAACATGGAGGACAGTGACAAGCAGGTGGGCAGCAGACCTCATTTAACACATTATCTGGCTACGCACCCTCCAGCGTTCCTTTAAATACAGGGAAGGTAAACTAAGCAACGTGCTTTCCTGTTCTGGACAGATGTGGCATCTCAGGTTAATAGATCCTGAAACAGAGACAAGATCAAGCTGTTCTAAATGAGAACCCAATGGCTATTTGAAATCCCCCATGAGCAGACCAGACTTCACAATAATCTATCACTGACAGACCAGATCATGGTTGGAGGCCCTTAAGAAATGCCTCCCAGCTCTAGGAGATTATCAGAATAGTAAATGTTCTTCCCAGCTAAAACTCAGCATAGGTAAAATAATATAAATAGCTAACTCTATACAGTAAGAGCTAGAATTTTTTCAATCTATTGGTACATTATAGCTGCTATGTGGCTGTAGTTGTCTGGATATCTAGTTCTCTCCTTTAAAGTTTTTAACTACCCAAGCCAAAAAGCCAAAAAGAGTAAAATAAAAAGATGTGGTTATTCAAAATACCTAAAGAAAAGAACTGCTTGGTCTTTATTTGTAAAATCATCTCAGAATAAAAGCAAAAAAAGAATAAAAAGAAAACAAACAAACACTGCTATCATTTTACAATGTATAACTTAGTAGATACCTGGTTAGAATTCTGGGATTTTGATGAGACTACATTATGAAAAGGGATAATTTATGAATTTTTTCACATTAATTTTTATTGATCATTACACCATAAAACAGGATAACAGATGAACTGTGTCAAAATAATCAAAATTAAGAGAATGAAAATGCAGTAATTTGCTTTAACACCTGCCCTGTTAGGAAGTAACATAAAGCCAAGCCCCTAACAACACAAACATATGTTAAATTTACTATTATAAAAGCTTCTTAGTTCATTTAATTTTTTTATCCTCAGATGCAATTTTCTCAGATGCAATTTAAGTTCTTACATTTCTGAGTTGTAATAAGAAACACACACACTTGGAGCAATAATAGTTGTTATTTTGAGCACAAATTTATAGTCCTATATCAATTTTTAAATTATTTTGTTATTAAAATTACATATATTATCTGCATAGCCACAAACAAGATTAACACAAAACAACATATACTCTGTGACTGTTCCCATTGCCTGGATGCGCAGCCTCAAATCCAACCTTCATTTACTTGATGTTGCAAACTGGACATTACTTCCTCTAGGAACCAGGATCCAACTCTCCCCCGACTGGTTTAGGTGCTTCACAATTCCTGGCACAACAGTCTAATCTATTACAAAGCTAGAGGTTACCCACATGCTCTACACCAAGTACCTTCTACGTTGCATCATTTAATCCTACTATGTTAGGTACTTTCTTGCTTATTTCACAAATGAGGAACCTGAGTTCAAAGATTGGAAAGTCAGCCACTATGCAACAGATACAGTGTCAGTACGGACCACCTTGTGTGGCAAACTCCTTGACGAGAAAGACTACGGCTTTTCAATTTTCTTTCCTGGTCTAGAATGATGTCTAGCAAGTTGCATGATCCTATTCAATAACGGCTGGTTGTTGATGTAGTCTGGAGTACATGAGCCTCAGTTTAAAATCACCTGGCAACTGCTCAGTGAACACGTACCAGCTCTAACATCTTTGTGACCTACAGATTTAAGTTACTGTATGGTGACAAATACAGAGCACACAATCTGTTTGTGCATTTCCTCCTCATAGCTATTCCCTGACAAGAAAAGGGTGCAGGTGTGCCAACTTTCTTTCTGACATCACTCTACCATTGAAAGTTCAATGAAGAATTTTACCCAAGGCTGTTTTTGGCCTCTTCTGCCCTAGCAAGTCCCTGTTAGAGGTCCTGGTTGAAAGGATGTCCTGACGCTTCTTCTACGCTCCCCTACATTCACCTTTAAGAAGTGGTTGTGCTAGTTTAGAAATGCACGACCAGTTGAGGCCCCAGTGACTGCAATGGTCGACAGGCCCCCAGAGCGATGAAGGCTGGCTACGGTACGCCCCGGAACCTTTGCTGAGTGCCTCCGACCCAGCACTAGTGTACCAAGTTTGAATATTTAGCAATCTAGTGAACACCACTCGCCCCTACCAGGTGACTCCCTGAGAACCTACTCACATACACCAGAGGCTCTTTCGGTGACTGAACCAACAGGCAGAGGCACATCTTGGGGTGCATTGGGCCTTTGCTGATCTGTCCCCAGCCCGGTTTTGGTGGAAGCTGGCTTGGTGCACAGCTTAGACCCTCCCGTATGTGCCCAGGCCCAGCAGAGGCAGCCACAAACAGTGGATCACTCTGTAGCTCCAAAGAGGTAGGCCAGGCTGGTCACATGCAGCACCTGCACCAGAGTCCCTCCCAAGAGGTCCCAGAACCAAGACACCTGGTAGCAGGATTTAGCCCACATCAGAGCACGAGCTAACAAACTCCAAATGTGGCATCCCCCCAAATGGAAATCACAGCAGGCACCAGACCTCTATACAGTGTGGTTGGAGTAGAGCCTCACAGTCAGCCAGCCTGAGGGTCAACTGCACCCATGGACAGGCCAACAGCTATCAGGAGTCAACTACAACAGGAGGGCTAACATAACCCACACAAGGGACATTCCTAAAGCACCTAGCTCAGGGGATCGGGGAGACTGTACTACTGAGCCCCACCAAGATACTAACCTACATAAGGCTATAATAGCAAGACTGGGAGGCATGCAGATCTACCAAATACACAAAAACAAATGCAAGAGAGGCAGCCAAAATGAGGAGACAAAGAAGCATGCCCCAAATGAAAAAACAGGAGAAATCCCCCCCAAAAGAACTGAATGAAATGAAGGCAAGCAATCTACAAGATACAGAGTTCAAAACAACGGTTAAGAGGATGCTCAAGGAACTTAGTGAGATTGTCAACAAAGAGGCAGCAAGCATAAAAAAAGACATAGGAACCATTAAAAAAAAAAAAAAAACAGGCAGAAAGGAAGAACACAATATCTGAAATGAAGAATACACTAGAAGAATCAAATGAGTGATTTAGAAGACAAGGAAGCAGTAAACATCCAATCAGAACAGCAAAAAGAAAAGAAATTTTTTTAGTGAGGAGAGTTTAAAGGAACTCTTGGACAACATCAAGCATAACTCCATCTGCTTCATAGGGGTAACAGAGGTAGAAGAGAGCGCGCAAGAGATTGAGAATCTATTTGAAAAAATAATGACTGAAAATTTCCCTAACCTGGTGAAGGAAATAGGTATAGGAAGTGCAAAGAGTCCCAAACAATTTGAACCCAAAGAAGCCCACACCAAGAAACATCATAATTAAAATGACAAAGGTTAAAGACAAAAAGAGAATCCTAAAAGCAGCAAGAGAAAGCAAGTTGCCTACAAAGGAGGCCCGATAAGACTGTCAGCTTATTTCTCCACAGAAACATTTCAGGCCAGAAGGGAGTGGCAGGGAATAATGAATGAGATGAAAAGCGAAAACCTACACCCAAGATTACTCTACTGAGCACTGATACGTAAAACTGGAGAAATAAAGAGCTTCCCAGATAAGAAAAAGCAAGAGTTCATTACCACCATACCAGTATGGTAAGAAAAGTTAAAAGAACTTCTTAAAGAAGGAAAAAAGGAGAAACATATAGTTATAAAGAATAACATGGCAATAAATACGTACGTATAAAAGATCATGTAGAAGTAAATGGATTAAATATGCTAATCAAAAGACATAGGGTGACTGAATAGATATGAAAACAAGTCCCATAAATATTCTGTCTACAAGAGCCCCACCTCAGAACGAAAGATTCATACAGACTGAAAGTAAAGGGATAGTAAAAGATATTTCATACAAATAGAAACAAACAAAAAGCTGGGGTAGCAATACTTATATCAGACAAAACAGGCTTTAAAACAAAGGCTATAATAAGAGAGAAAGAAGGGCACTACATAATTAAAAAAGGATCCATTTAACAAGAGGATATAACCCTTGTAAACATTTGTGCACCCAACACAGGCACACCTAAATATACAGAACAAATACTGATGAACATAAAGAGAGGGGTTGACAGTAATAGTCATAGTAGGGGATTTTAACACCCTATTGACATCAAAAGATAAACCTTCCAGACAGAAAATCAACAAGGAATCAGCGGCCTTAAATGCCTCACCAGACCAGATGGAATGAATTGATATTTTCAGAGCATTTCAGCCCAAAGCAGCAGAACATACATTCTTTTCAAGTGCACATAGAACACTTTATAGGGTAGACCACATGTTAGGACACAAAACAAGTCTCAATAAATTTAAGAAGGTTGAAATTATGTCAAGCATTTTTTCCAACCATAATGGTATGAAACTAGAAATCAATTATGAGAAAGAAACTAAAAAACACACAGCACATAGAAGCTAAATAACATGTTCCTAAACAATGAATGGATTAGCAATGAGATCAAGAAAGAAATCAAATGTTGCCTTGAGACAAATGAAAATGAACACACAACAACCCAAAATCTGGAGGACACAGTGAAAGCAGTCCTAAGAGGGAAATTCACAGCAATACAGGCCAACCTCAAGAAGCAAGAAAAATCTCAAATAAACAATCTAACTTTACACCTAAAATACTAGAAGAACAACAAACAAAGCCCAAAGTGAGTAGAAGGAAAGAAATAATAAAGATCAGAGCAGAAATAAACAAAATAGAGTCTAACAAAACAATACAAAAGATCAATGAAACTAGGAGCTGGTTTCTCAGAAAGATAAACCTTTAACCAGACTCATCAAGAAAACAAGAGGATACAAACAAATAAAATCAGAAATAAAAGAGGAGAAGCAACAACTGACACTATAGAAATACAAAACATTTTAAGAAAATATTATCAACTATATGCTAACAAATTGGACAATCTGGAAGAAATGAATAAATTCCTGTAATCACACAATCTTCCAAAACGAATATAGAAGAAACAGAAAATATGAAAAGGCCGATCACAATTAACTAAATTGAAGTAGTGATAAATAAACTCGCAGCAAAACAAAATTCTGGACCAAAAGGCTTCACAAGTGAATTTCACCAAACTTTCAGAGAAGAACTAACACCTGTCCTTTTCAAATTATTCCAAAAAGTTCAAAAGGAGAAATGACTCCCAAGCTCATTTTACGAGGCCAGCATTATCCTAGTTCCAAAACCAGATAGATGCTACAATAAAAAAAATAAAATTACACGCCAATATTCCTGATGAACATAGATGCAAAAATCCTCAACAAAATATTAACAAAATGAACTCAGCAATACCTTTAAAAGATCATAACCATAATCAAGTGGGATTTTTTCCTAGTATGCAAGGTTGGCACAATACCCTAAAATCAATTATGTGAGAATACACCACATGAACAAAATGAAGAATCTAATCACATGACTAATCAACAGATGCAGGAAAAGCATTTGACAAAATCTAGCACCCAGTCCAGCCAGTGTGGCTCAGCAGTTGAGCATTGACCTAGGATCCAGGAGATGGAGGTTCAATTCCCAGTCAGGTTTTGGGCTCGAACCCCAGCAGAGGGCATGCAGGAGGTGGCCGGTCAATGACTCTCTCTCATCATTGATGTCTCTCTCTCTCCCTTCCTCTCTCTGAAATCAATAAAAATATATTAAAAAAATAATCCAGCACCCACTTATGATAAAAACTCTCAGCAAAGTGGGAATACAGAGAACATACCTCAATATAATAAAGGTCAGATATGATAAACCCACAAGTAACATCATACCTGACAGGCAAAAACTAAAAGCATTTCCCTTAAGGTCAGGAACAAGACAAGAATGTCCGCTTTCACTTTCTTATTCAACAAAGTACTAAAAGTACTGTCCACAACGATCACACAAGAAATAAAAGGCATCTAAATTGGAAAGGACGAAGTAAAACTGTCATTTTTGATGACATGATACTATATATAGAGAACCCTAAAGACTTCAACAAAAAGCTACTATAATTGATAAATGAACTCAAAAAAGTAGCAGGATACAAAATTAATATTTATAAATTGGTGGCATTTTTATATACCAATAATGAACTATCAGAAAGAGAAACTAAAAAACACTCCCATTTACAACTGCATCAAAAAAAAAAAGAAATACCTAGGAATAAATTTAACCAAGGAGGTAAAAGACCTGTACTTGGGAAACTGTAAGACACTGACAAAAGAAACTAAAAAAACCAGAAATAAATGGAAGCACGTACTGTGTTTATGGATTGGAAGAATTAACATCATTAAAATGTCCATACTACTCAAAGCAATCTATAGATTCCATGCAATTCCTATTAAAATACCAATGGCATATTTCACAGACTAAGGACAAGTAAATCCAAAAATTTATATGGAACAACAAAAGACCCCAAATAGACACAGCAATCTTGAGAAAGAAGAAAAAAGTTAGTGGTATCATGCTACCTGATATCACACTATATAACAAGGTGATAGTAATAAAAAATTCATGGTACCGGCATAAAAAGAGACATATAGATCAATAGAACAGAATAGAGTCCAGAAAGAAACCCGTGCCTATGTGTTCAATTAATATTTGACAAAGGAAGAACTTACAATGGGGTGAAGACAGTCTATTCAATAAACAGTGATGGGAAAATTGGACAAATACATGCTATGAAAATGAAACTAGACCCCCTTCTTATACCATGTACAAGAATAAACTCAAAATGTGTTAGACTTAAATGTAAAACTCGAAACCATAAAACTCCTAAAAGAAAACAGAGGCACTAAAATCTATGACATTTCTCTTAGTAATATTGTCTCATATTTCTCCTCAGGCAAGGGAAACAAAGGAAAAAATAAATGTTACTACATCAAACTAAAATGTTTTTGACAGCAAAGGAAACTATCAACAAAACAAAAATAATCTGCTGAAAGGGAGAAGATATTCACCAATGATACACCCGATAATGAGTTAATATCCAAAATTTATAAAGAACTCATACAACTGAACCCACCCCCAAAATAAAATCCAATTAAAAAATAGGCAGAGGACCTAAATAGACACTTCTCCAAAGAGGACATACGGATGGTCTATAGACACATGAAAAGCTGCTCAGCCTCACTAATCATCAGGGAAATGCAAATTAAAGCCATGAGATATCACCTCACTCCTGTCAGAACGGCTATCATCAAGAAATCAACAAACGAGTGTTGGTGACAATGTGTTAGAAAAGAGAACCCTCGTGCACTGTTGGTGGGAATGCAGACTGGTGCAGCCGCTATGAAAATGGTGTAGAGGGTCGTCAAGAAATTGAAAATGGAGCTGCCTTATGACCTAGCAATTCCACTTCTGGGACTATATCTGAACAAACCTAAAACACTAATTCAAAAGAATATATGCACCCCTATGTTCATTGCAGCATTATTTACAATAGCCAAGGTATGGAGCAATCCAAGTGCCCATCAATAGATGAGTAGATTAAAAATCTGTGGTGCATGTATACGATGGAATACTAGTCAGCCATAAAAAAAGAATAAAATCTGACCATTTGGGACAGCATGGATGAACCTAGAGAGTATTATGCTAAGAGAAAAAAATAAGTCAAAGACAAAAACTATATGATTTCACTTACATGTGGAATCTAAAGAACAATATAAACAAACAAACAAAACAGAAACAGACTCATAGATACATAGAACACACTGATGGCTGCCAGAAGGAAGGAGTTGGGGGACAGGTAGAAAAGGTGAAGGGATTGAGAGGTACAGATTGGTAGTCACAAAACAGTCATGGGGATGTGAAGTGCAGCACAGGGAATAGTCATTAATACTGTAGTAACTATGCATGGTGCCAGGTGGGGACTGGAAATACTGGGGAAAACACTTTGTAAAGTATATGATTATCTAACCACTATTCTGTACATCTTAAACTAAAACAAAATAATATTGAATGTAAACTGTAATTGAAAAAAATATATATATACATATATAAAGAATACATGGCTGATATCATTAAAGCTACATAATGGTGGCATGACTAATTTCAGTTTCTTTACAGACAGTTAAGAGTGAGGCATCCTAGCTCAAGGCAGAACATTAAAACAAGCCCATCCGTACAGTAAGTACAAAAGGAGAAAGGTTAAGGAGTTGAACATGCATGGAAAAAAAAACTGTGGAAACAGCTGCTATCTAAACCTGGATTTTAAAAACTCCATATGCATCTACAACTTCCTAATCCTGTGGCTGTAATTTTATGTCAACTATTCTACCTTATGGCTACAGCATGTTGCTCAATGCTTGGTGGTAGCTCAATTTAAATTATTTTTATTGTTGCTTTAATTAAGACTAGTAACCATTTTCCCTATAGATATTAATATTAAAAGTTTGACTTATTTTTTGGAATTATCTTAGTTTTGAATTGGAAAAACTAAAACTGTGCACGAAATCAGAAGGAAGAAATATACAGAAAGAAAGACAACTAGATTCTTCAGAAGGTTCGTGAATGGAAATAAACACAATGAGATTAGACTGATCTGAAATACTTATCAGTATAAAACGGTCGAAGGAAAGGAGGTAAACTCTCACTGCTGAATGGCTGGCATACTGGTAGCACTGAATCATGCTTCTCTACATTTTAATCAATGCGTGGTAAATTAGTAAAAATGATTAATTTATATTAAAAGGTTACACGACAATTTTGATTATGAAATTAGATCTTAAGATTCTAGTCCCACCCTGGCCAGTGTGGCTCGGTGGTTAGAGAGTTGGCCCGAGGACTGAAAGGACATGGGTTTGAGTCCCAGTCAAGGGCACATACCTGGGTTGCAGGTTCGCTCCCTGGCCCCAGTTGCGGTGAGTGTGGAGGCAACCAATTGCTGTGTCTGCCTCTCCCTCTCCTCCCCCATCTCTCCCTTCCACTCTAATAAAATCAATGAAAAAATAGCCTCAGGTAAGAATTAACAAAAAAAGATTCCCAAATTCTAAAAGGCTAAAAAAAGATCATTAAAAAGCTAAGCATAAATAATCTTGTGCAGGTCTTAGCTAATTTCTCTATAAAGTTAAAATGATATTAAGCCAAGGATCTGTTTGCTCTTGTTGACACGTCTTAGCTGTTCGGTAGTTAATCTGAACCTGTTTCCACATAGGTGAACTGAGGGATGCTTCAGAACTGCCATGGGATTAGATGAGATCAACAGGTAAACAAGCTGTAGATGATAAAGGGAAGGACAAAAGCTCACACAGGATCAAGGGCCCTGGGTCTCCCTCCCCACACCCTTCTTCCTCCACACCACTAACTGGTGCTCTAGTTCAGACATTACCTGTCCCCAAACTACTTGGTTTCAGGCAAGAACAGTGGTCTCCTCTCTTCTCTATACCCCACTAGTCTCACCCCTTTCAATGATGCGATCCTTGGTGTTACTGCCAGGCAAATGGGATTTCACAGACCACACCACCAAACTCTCCACTGGTCACTCCCTGAATCAGACCAAATCTGTCCACCAGCCACTGCAAGCTGTCCACAACCCTGCTCCAACACGCACCACTTCCACCCCTTCCCTACAATTCCCTTTCACATCCCAGGCCTCCAAACAAATCAGAATATTTGCCATTTCTTAGACATATACGACTTTTATTTCCCTCTCTCTGATCTTCTTTACCTCCCACTTTCTCGGGGAATACCTACTTCCACTCCTCTTTTCTAAATCCTACACATTCCTTAAGTAGTAACTACCACTGCACCTCACTCATTAGGCCTATGCTGTTTGCTTCTTCCATGCCAAGCCCGTCCCTACACCCATACTCAAAAGCACCCAATGAAGTCAGAGTGAAGTGTGCTACTGGAATCCCACGATGCACTCTCCACCCTGACAGGCTCTGGCTGACAACAGTAATAGGAAGTAGGAAGTGAGTGGAAAGAGAAGTAAGGGATCTTTTGTTTTGTTTAGTTTTTTTGTTTTTCAGGTTTCTGAGAGAATGCAGGACATCTCCTACCTCCTTCCACAGCCTAATCTGGGAACCCACACAGGGCTGAGACTCAGTCTCCAGGTAGGGTTGAAGGAGCTTGGACCTGGTGCAAGCCTTCAACGCAGCTGGAAATGAGCAAGTCCAAGAGGGCATGAGAAACAGCGGGCACTTAGCTTTTTGTAGAGTAGAAATAAAAACTAATGACCCACAGAGGCTGACTTAGGCTCACAGAATTCCCATGGCTCATGAAGTATTATTTTCAATCTTTACAGTGCCTTTCATACTTAAACTTTTGAAAAACTTTGTATTAAAGATCATTGCTTTCTACTTCTTTTTAAGTTCCACAACTTAGCAATTCTACATATCCATATGACAACAAGCAGCTACAGACAGGGCATGTATGTCTCCAGTTCAAACAGGCCTCACTACCCCCGAGTTTCTCAAAGCCTGCCATCTTCACTCACTCAGTCACTCACTCACTCGGCCAAGTAGGCATCTCAGTTTGCTTCTCCTAATGTTAAGAGACCCACTCTAATGGAAACCAATTAGATCAGCCACATCCCACCCAGTGAGGAGGTGAAAGCAGCTGAAATGATCCCCTTCAACATTGGCTGTTATTTAGGATCGAAGGCAGCCAAAGCTCCCTCCAAAAGGGCTCCCTTCCAACATTGTATAGACACCTAGAGCAAGTCTAGGCACATTTTTTTCTATAAAAGAGCCAGAAAGTAAATATTTTGGCTTTGTAGGTCACAAAATCTGTTGTAACTCTGCCATTATATCACCAAAGCAGCCACAGACATTATGTAACGAACAAGCCTGCCTCACAATAAAGCTGGAGTTGTGGGCATTAAAATCCGAGTTTCATATAATTTATGTCATGAAATACTACTTTTATTTTTTTCAACATTTAAAGATTTAAAACAGCATTTTTAGCTCACATGCTATATAGAATGGATTTGACCCATGGGGGGGCAAATAAGGTATTTTCTCAAGAGACTTTCTCTTTTGCATCTTATATTTACATATTTTGTATCTTATCTTTTGTCTTATCATTCCTGTTACATAATAACCTTCTTAAGAACTAAGACCAAGTCATACACATCCTTATAACTCTTTTGCTCATTCTGTTATATATTTCCCCCTATCCATGAGGAATATGTTACAAGACCCCAGTGGATTCCTGAAACTGCAGATAGTAATGAACCCTATATATACTATGTTTTTCCTGTAAATAAATACCTATGATAAAGTTTAATTTATAAACTAGGCAATTTCATGAAGAGAAGATTCGTTTTTACAGTAAAATCTTAGCAACCTTAGCATATTTTTTTCTTTCCTTACTGAGAAGTTCTTTTCACCTTTTAACTCAAAGGAAGCACTTTATAGCTTCTCTTTGGCACACCTGAATTCCAGCATCACTACTCTTGCACTTAGGGGCCATTATTAATTAAAATAAGGCTTGAACAGCTGATCTGATGACCTAGAAGGCTATTAAGTGACTAATGGGCAGGGAGCATACACAAGACAAAGGAATGAGTCGAGTTTACCAGGACAGAGAGAGATTTCATCACGCTACTCAGAACAGTACGCAATTATCTCGAAACTGACTTAGCCCAGGTGGCATGGCTCAGCGGTTGAGCGTCAACCTAGGATCCAGATCTTGGTTCGATTCCTGGTCAGGGCACATGCCCGGGTTGCGGGCTCTATCCCTGTAGGGGGCGTGAAGGAGGCAGCCAATCAGTGACTCTCATCATTGATGTTTCTCTCTCTCCCTCTCCCTTCTCTCTGAAATCAATAAAGATATATTTTTTAAAAAGCCAAAAAACTTTTAAAAGCCATAATTTTCAAACCATGAAACTAACCACTTGGGTTTTTTTTACATTGCTCAGCTCAGAAACTGCAGAAATTAACAAAACTTATTTTTTAAAAAAATATCTTTATTGATATATTTTTCTAAGAGAGAGAGAGAGACAGAAACATCAGTCTCTCAATGATGAGAGAGTCATCATTGATCAGCTGTCTCCTGCATGTCTCCGACTGGGGATCGAGCCTGGAACCCGGGCATGTGCCCTTACTGGGAATCGAACCCGCGATCTCCCGGATCAACCGCTGAGCCACACCCGGCCGGTAACAAAACTTATTTTAAATAAATAGTACAGGAAATACAACGTAGATTTAAAGTGGATATACAGTTGACCGTTGAACACATGAGTTTGAACTGCGTGGGTCCACTTATATATGAATTGTTTTCAATAAATATATTGAAAAATTTTTTGGATTTACCACAATTTCAAAAACTCACAGATGTAAATAAATATTTTTTTGCATTATCTTTTCATTTTTGATATCTAATATTAGTAACCTAACATCTACAGTGTCTTGTATTATATATAAGACAATACTAATGTAGGGACTGACTGACAATTCATCTTATAAACAGCTGAGGTAAACTTATGGTATCAATAAATATAATACAGTACTGTAAATGTATTTTCCTTATGATTTTCTTAACATTTTCTTTTCTCTAGCTTACTTTATTATAAGAGTATAGCATATATCGCCCAGCTGGGTGTGGCTCAGCAGTTGAGCGTCGACCTAGGATCCAGGCGATCAGGGTTCGATTCCCGGTCAGGGCACATGCCCGGGTTGTGGGCTGCAGCCGATCAATGACTCTCTCATCATTGATGTTTCTCTCTCTCTCTCCCTCTCCTTCCCTCTCTCTGAAATCAATAAAGATATATTTAAAAAATAATAATAATAATAATACAGCATATAATCCATATAACATATAACATATGTGTTAATGGACTATTTATGTTAGCAGTATGGCTTTCAGTCAACAGTATACTATTAATAGTTAAGTTCTGGGGGAGTCAAAGTTATATGCACATTTTCTACTGTGCATCCCTAACCCTTGCATTGTTCAAGGGTCAACTGTATGTATAAGTATTTAAGAGATCAGCAGATTTTGAGCAGTTACTCACCAGTAAGCATTGCGATATAACTCAACTTTCCAAAGAACATAATACTCTAAGATACCAGAAGTAATTCTTTTTTCTTTTTTTTGCATCAGAATAATCATAAGCTCTGTGTGTGGCAATTAAAAGGCAATTTATTATTTGTAAACCACATAAGAAATGCTGCCCCCTACAATGTATTTTAAGAGAACAAAGAATGCTGTATATAAATGTAACCTAGAAATTTTTACAAGAGCAATTTAAAAAATTTCAGTGATTAACAGGTTAGAGGAAAAAGAATTCTAGAGAGACAACTGGAATCTGATTTTTTACTCTTTAATATTTATGCTCATATACCATATCCGTATATACAGAAGTGTATGTATAAACCCACAAATGTTCTGAGGATAAATAATATAGATAAATAAGAAAAATATGCCAATTTAAGAGTATGGGAATACAGATTTGGGCTCTGAGGAAGAGATGAGAGTAAAAGAAATTTCTTTGCCTTGTGGAAGAAAAATTCCTGTAGGGAGAGTGAAGCTAAGGGTTGGTTTGTCATTGCCTCCCAGCAGAGTCTCTCCTCCCCATCAGAGTTCAGCTGGAGCTGATTCCAGCGCTCTGACATCCCCTCTTTCTTAGATTACTTGTTATGCAAGGAAGTGGTAAGCAAAAGCAGGTATATTTGATTTGAATTCAATGCTATTTAAATTTCCTGAAATCACTATGATTTTTCCATCCTTAGAAACATTTTAATTGCAATGGGGACCTGACTAAGAAGCAAAATGATCAAGAACAGTTTAGAATGAGGGAGAAAAGAGAGTAAGAATTATCATCTCCTGGGTGGGGAGCGGGGAATTCAGTGATAATATTAAAGAAGTAAAGAAATCAATTCTGACCAGTTAAGTCAGGCAGGAAAGGAACTATCAACTAGTTTTAAAGGCTGTAGGGCAAATCTCAGGGTCACCCAGCACATCAACTCCACATTTCCATTAATGAAACTGATAGTGTTGTAATTAGCTAGTTATTAATAACAGGAAAGAAGCAAAGGGGGAAGCCACACGTTACAGGCATGTCATCTGGGCAGCTTCACCAGGAAGCTGCAACTCTGTAGTCCCCAGGGAACCACCAGTCTATTCCCTGCAAAACACTGGGAGAAAGGATCCAAGAAAGGGAAGATAGAGGCATGCCCAGTAAAGACGGATGGCACAGGGAAGGCACTTGCCTGTCAATCACACCCGGGCACAGACATAATTGCCAGAGCGGGCGTGGCTCCTGCAAGTATGCCAAAATTTGGGAATACATAATCCCCCAAACAAAGGAATTCTCTCTCTTGGTGCTCCCTGCTCTTGTGCTTGACTCTTGACTTGTGGGGCTCTTCTGCTCCTGCTTCCTTGCATTTGCTCCTATGGCCCATGGTCCTGCAGGCCCCACTTGCAATGGACTAATGGACTGTGGCCCTGCAGACCCCACATGCAGTGGACTAATGGACTGCGGCCCTGCAGACCCCACATGCAGTGGACTAATGGGCTGCGGCCCTGCAGACCCCACATGCAGTGGACTAATGGGTTGCGGCGGGAAACACAAGCTAAGCTACCTGATGGTGGGGTGGACCCAGCTGCAACATGGAACGGAAACTCTGGACACTGGCTCTGATTTTAGCTCTGCGGAAACCCCAGCTACACTTCTTCTATACTGGACTAAGGGAGATGGAACTTTGGAAACCCAGGGACGTAATTCCACACAAATAAAAATCACTCATCCTCCTGTGCGAGTCTCAAATTCTTTTTTTGGGCTATCCCAAGAATTACACCCCCACAGCAACTGGGGGAGACGAGGCCCGCTTCCCTCAGTTAACAAAACTATGCTATTCCGCGACCTTCCTCATGCTGCTCACTCACAATATTTAGGACACCTCCCTCCACCCTTCACTGTCTAAATACTACCCATCCTTTTGGGCCCAGGTCAAATCTCATGCCCTCGATTAGGCTTTCTCTGGTCCCCAGTGAAACGCCCCCCTGCCCCTTTTTGCGCCCCTCTGCCCCTTTAACAAAGGCAACTCCACTGTCTACCGTGCGTCACGTGTCTGGTTAATCCTCCTCCGAAGATATTTTTTCCATCGATTCTTTCAGATAAAGAGGGAGGGGAGGGAGGGAGGGAGGGAGGGAGGGAGGGAGGGAGGGAGGGAGGGAGGGAGGGAGGGAGATCAATATGCGAAACACACCCTGCCACACCTCGACCAGGGCTGGGGATCAGCCCATGACCCTGGAATGTGCCCTTGGCCAAGACCCCGGGCAGGCCCTTTGGTGTGTGGCCGATGCTCCACCCACCGAGAACCCCGCCAGGCTGTACTGTCTTGACGGACACCTTGGCTCTCCTGCTAAGACGCATGCTCCCTCAAATGCAGTACAGCAATCTCATTTCTGCTGCTCTTCATATTTAAGGGTACTGTGCACATAATAAATGTCTTTTTAGTAAGTACTAACAAAATACCTGTTGAATGAGTAAGTTAACAGATGAAGTCATCCACCAATAAACAAGTACCTTAGAAGAACAGGAAACTGTCGTTGGAGCTGAGAATCAGAAGACAAGCCAGGCAGAGCTCCCTCTGTAGGAGGTCATGTGTCTAAGTGACTTCAAGGTAAGCCAGTTTCCCTGGCTTTGTATTTGTACCCACTGTATTTCTCTTTTGAGCTCCTATTAAAAATGCCATTTTATAACAACCTGGTAGCTGTGCTATTCCATGTCTACCCACTCCCCTTAAAATTTTAAGCTCCATGAGAGCATAAGTCAAATCCCTCCTGTTCACTACTGTATCTCTAGACCATAGGAAGTGCTCAACATATACTTGTATAATCACTAAAAATAATGCTACTGGCCCTGGCCGGTTTGGCTCAGTGGTTAAAGTGTTGTCCCATGAACTGAAGGGTCCTGGGTTTGATTCCAGCCAAGGGCATGTGCCTCAGTTGCAGGCTAGATCCCTGGCCCTGGTTGGGGGGCATGAGGGAGGCTACCTATCGATGTGTCTCTCACATCGATGTTTCTCTCTCTCCCTCCTCCTCCTTTTTCCTCCCTTCCTCCCTTCCACTTTCTCTGAAAAGCAATGGAAAAAATATCAAGTAAGAATTTAAAAAATAAAATAAAAATTAAAATAATGCTACCTAATGTACTTAAGGAGTAAAATTAAAAAGCCTAACAATGCTTTGAAATATCCATAACTGGGAATTCATAAAATTTAAATACAGATAAATGTCAACAATGGAAAATCCTAGTGATTTCATCTTTTAGTTTTCAAGTTTGGAGTAATCTTTATAATTCAATAAAAAGAAGCACTTGGACTTTGGAAAACACAGATTTAACTGATAAAAACAAATTCACCTTCAAGGCTGCATTGGAATCCAGTGCTCACACGATATACTTGCCATACCTCAATTTCTTGAACTCCTTTCCTTAAGGAAAAAGGTCAGCTCCAGGCCTGTACTGTGGCTATTCCTTCCTTTCACGTGGCTGTGTTATTACATATTTCTACCAAGGAGGCGAGTAAAGCGGTTGTTTCTGAAAAATTGATTACTGCGCCCAGTGATGACTAATATGCAAGGGATATGATTTATATGAAGTAAAACCAGATTTTAATTGGTAAAAAGTAACTAATCTCCTGAAGACTGTTTATTGGGTTATAGCCTGCCATGTAGCTATTAGTATTCAGACCTCAAATGTTTATAGAAAGGTAGGTTTCTGTTAGCCGTACAAACAAAACAGAACCAAAAAAACTAATTTCAACTGTGTTATTAGCAAAAAAAAAATCCCACGAAAAAACTAAAAAACACACACACAAAAACGTTATACAACAAAAATTACAGTATTTCCACAAAATGGTGAATAGTTTTAAATTTGAAACATAGAAGCATAGTGATTAGGAGTCCAGAGTTTAAAAAATAACTTCTTTAAAAAATATATTTTTATTGATTTCAGAGAGAGGAAGGGAGAGGGAGAGAGACAGAAACATCAATGATGAGAGAGTGTCACTGATCGGCTGCTTCCTGCATGCCCCCCAGTAGGGATCGAGCCCACAAACCCGGGCATGTGCCTTGATTGGGAATCGAACCATGATCTCCTGGTTCATAGGTCAACACTCCACCACTGAGCCACCCCAGCTGGCTGATACCTATTTCAACACTACAAAGGGCACAGACTTTGAGTCAAACAGACCTGGCATTAAATCCAGGGTCTACCAATTACTAGCTGTGTACCCCTGGGCAAGTGATTGAACTTCTCTGAGCCTGTCTTCTATTTGCAAAATGAGGACAGTAATCACTGCTTCTCAGGATGACAGTATGGATAAAATGAGATAGGTATCTAAAGAACTGACACACACAAAGCAGTTCATTGAGCAGGTGTCATTATTACTGTACCAGCTTATTAAGGCAGGACTCTTTCTGACTCATTTCCAATGAAGCTCACAAAGGATATAATAGATATCAAGTATTCCCGTGTTAAAAAGAGACACTAAACTCTCTATGCTAACCTTGTAAAGAAACTAACAAAAAACTGATTTGTGACCTGTTAGATCAATATTCCCCTCCAGGATTTTAAGGGTAGAGGTCCAGAAAATCTCTGGATAAAGTTGTTGGAGTGCTGTGGGGTTTCTAACACCCTCCATGGGAGAAGGGAGGAGGTGCTTTCCTGTTATCCCAAACCAAGAAAAAGGGGGTTTTAAGAGGGGCCCCTGGAGAGTGTAACCTGCCTCCCCTGGAAATTGTGGGGTACAAAGACTAATGTCTGACCCATACCTGCTAAGATTCCCCCATCGAGAAGCAAGAAGCAGCAGCCTGCTTTGGAAGCAAGGGGTACTTCCTGCAATAGTGAAAGAAGCCTCCTCCCCACTGCTGGCTTCCCAATCAGGCCATAGCTGGAAAAGGGAAGATTTCTTCCTTTTAATCAAGTTCAATGGGTACATTTTAAGTACTGTAATGAGACTCGTCTTATAATCTAAAGTGAGAAAAAGTTACAGAATATTTACTGTGTCTTATAAGATAGATGCCTGTATATGTGTGACATGATACTTACAGGATATACCATCCAGAAACAAACAAACAAACAAAAATTAGACAGAATGAGAACAAAGGGAAATGGGAGAAAAAAATTAAGTAGTTGTTTCCTTTCCAAACCACGATGATCAGCCCTTTCAATAATTGTTACAGGACATGTTCAACAGCTGCTCAAGAGTACAGAAGAATGAGAAATACCTTTACACAGATTATAAAATTTACGCAATGTAGATATTAGTACAAATAGTAAGCTGTATGAATAATGTATAGAAAATTATTAAACTATGTCACTTCTAACAGAATATCATTTCTGAAGACATGTCAGAAAAGCTTCTGTCTTTTGATCCCTTTTCCTTTATCTTCAATGAGGAACAGCAGCTAAGCGGTGCCTCCGTGAAGACTCTACCCACTTTTCCCAAAAGAATGGAACAGGAGAAGGAAGTGACATTGCTGAAGACAGGAACAGAGGAAAAAAGGGGGGATGATCATGTGCCAGAAGATAATTTATTCAGGGAGAGCAATTTCAAGTGCAAGGTCCAGTATTAAGCACTAAAACAGTACTAAAGGGACAAAGTAGGATTTCTGACCTTATAGGAATTTGAATTAGACATACAGCAACAGTGAGAGATAAACATACAGTCTTTTCAAAGTGGGAAAGGAGTGGGAGAAAAAATACAAAATTAAAAACACTCCAAGTCTCAGTAAAGGATGTTGTAAAAGCTGCAGTAAAGTCAGGTAAAACAAATGCATGACTCTTTAAAAACTCAGGGCTTAGTCTATTAGTTATAATAAAATATTCTGTAGATTCTGAAGCCTTCCTACATTGGTTCTGGAAGCCTATTCCATTTAAGATCAGTATTTCTTGTGGGAAAATAATTACTTATTACTTTCAACTATGGAAACATTAGAATGCACACTCTAGCATAACAAACAAGAAATTAACTGTGATGTGTAATAACTCCAGCTCGACAGTCATTTATAGCAGATTGATTTTTCACGGTAATTTTTACAATTCAAGAAATATTTTGCATGGGAGGCAAGAATAACTAACATGAAAAAACAAAGCTATTTGTTTCCCACTGTTAAATTAAAGAAGATAGATTTAAATTAAAGGTAGAGTTCTCAAAAGTAGTGGCTCTGCTGTTCTATAATCAACAATCCTTCAAAATAAAATACAGCTAGTCTAAACCAATGGGATAGATAAAAAGGCATCTTTCACTTAACTGTTTCATTTTTACAATTACTGTCTACTTTATTATTTTTTTAATCCTCACCCGAGGACATGCTTAGAGAGAGGAAGGGAGAAAGACAGAGAGAGAGAAGCATCAATCAATTGCCTTTCATACCTTCCCCAACTGGGGATCAAACCACCAATCCAGGTATGTGCCCTGACCAAGAACTGAATCAGCAACCTTTCGGTGCAGGGGACAACACTCAGCCAACTCACAGAACCTGCTTCAAGCATGATTTTCCCCAGGGCAAGAAGATCACAGGTTACACAAGTCAGAGAAAAACCCAGGTGCAGCTCTAGGAGAAACAAGCATTAGATGTAATTCTTCCCTCTGAGCCACGAAGTCACCTGAATATAAAGGGAAGATTTTTCTTCCTTTCCCTTTTTTATTCTGAAGTGTGAAAAGTAAGCCCCAAGCACTTATATCTAAGGACAAGGAATGATGAGACTCCCAAGGAGAGAACATAAGAAATGACGATAAAGTACAGAAGGCAACTTTTAAATCAGTGTGCCAGAACTAATACTGTACATAGAAATGGACATCATCCCCATCAAACTCATTACCTTGGAAATTATATACTTAATCCAATGATGCTGTTATAAGCACTTTGGAATTTGTTTCGGAGATTAAAATTTTCCACATCCTTAAAACTAGCAAATAGTTATCTTTTTAGGTTGGATTAAGCATTAGTCAAAAGTCCTGAGAAGAGCTATGGCTGGCGTGGCTCAGCTGGTTGGAGTGTTGTCTCGCACACCAAAGGGTGGTTGGTTCAATTCGCAGTCAGGGCACATGCCCAGGTTGTGGTTAGATCCCAAGTGAGGGTGCATGCGGGAGGCGGCCGCGATGTTTCTCTTTCTCCTTCCCTTCACTCTCTCTAAGATCAATAGAAAAAAAAATCCTCAGAATAGCTGTGCTTTTGTCTAGAAAGCCTTACTTGACCTCCCAAGTCCAGGTTCCATGCCTCTTCCTCGTGAATCACTATTTCCCCCAGGAAAGTGCATTTCAGTCTATACTGGAATTCTTTATCATTTATCATTTGTCATCCAGGTAAAACTGTGAACTTCATAGCAGCAGGAAATTTACCTTATTTATTATACCCACAGTCCTAGCATAGTACCTAGAAATTATAGGCACCCAAGAAATACTGAATGATGCCGTCTACTAGAACACAAAGTAGCTTGGCATATGGTGTGTGCCTTCTCTGTTTACCTTCTCATCCTTTCAGGAAGAGCGCCATGCCTCTGCATGATTTGTGTGAATATACATCTGTACAGAGGGACTATTACTTTATACATACTTGCAAGGAGAAGTGGTTGGATGAATGATTTTCATTATTTATGTATAGAAAAGAAGCAAAAATCATGATTACTTCCTCAGACTAAAAACTTAGAGAACTTTTCATTCTGAAGTCTGTAAGCACAGTAATCTCTCACCTAGTTGCAGGATCTTTATAGTATCTCTGCAGGCTTCCACCACCAGCTTGAAATGGCGGTAAAGTGGGTAGCACAAAACTCTTCTTCCAAAAGACACGAGGACTTCACGAACATTAGTCCAAGTCTGCAAGGTGTCAGTGAAGTAAGTAACCACTTCTATATTATACAAACTAAAGCACATAATGAAATACTGTCCATTAAGAATTAAAAGTCTGGACCACTGCGAAACCAAGTAGAAGAGAAATATAAAACCACAAACTGAGACTTTTTGTACACCTTACAATAAATTATTTAATCTTATTAGTCTTTCTAATTTCTTATATTTTATCAACAAATCAGAAATGCTCTTTAAAAATCACATATGTAGTAGAAAAGTTTTTAAAAGTCTCTTAAGAATTACAAACATGAATCTAAAACACATGGCACTAACCAAATGCATATGCACATAAAAGACATTTCTCAATAACCTATGTTTCAAGCCTTTGTCTTTTAGGACCATTCAAGAGAATGTAGATGAAAGGTGCAGAACTTTTCAGTGACCTGTGTTCAGTCTCTTTCTCTCTCTTTTTAACTTTGGGCATGAGTAATACATGGTATTTACTTCAGTAATTTATTTTTACTCATCAAAGAGAAAACTAGCAATTTCTGAAAAAAAGTGTTTTATTGTGAATAGTATTAAACTGAACTGATATCATTAGCAATTTAAAACTTACTGAAATCACTAGACAAAGGTAATGTTCTACAAAACTGTTTTTAAATTGAATTTTGATAAAAAATGTTACCCATATTTAAAACTTAAAATATAAAGTTAAAACTAAGGGAGCGGCATAATTTCCATGTACATTAATCCTTAATAAATGAGAAATCTGATTAAGCATATTGAGTATCTGATAAATAATAGTTTATATCTAATAAGAGTTACAAACTTTTTAAAAATTCTAGCAAAAAAATGAAATACTTATAAAAGTTTGATAGTTATTAACATGTCTGGAAATTCTAAGTTTTCTCAAAAACAATAAAACTTTCAAATTAAAATCATAAATAGGTGAAGTTATTCATGTAGATTTTAATAACTGAACTATAAAATTAATCACCAACTCTAATGCAACTGCTACAAAAACCAGTTTCTCCATTATATGCCGATCATGGCAATATGTAGAACCTAAATGAAGTCTAGAGAACAGCACTTCTCTATCTTTAATATACACATAAATCCCTAGAGATCTAGTTGCAGACTCTTGACTCAATGTGTATGGACTGATATTCTGTCCTGCTAACAAGCTCCCTGCTAAGGATGCTGGTCAAGCTTTTGGTCCATGGACCCATTCTTGGAGTAGCAAGACTCTCTGATAAAGTTAAATGTTTCAGTTCCTGTTTACATCTTACTTTTTACTTCAACCAAATGATGCCACGAAACAACTTTGATTTTACAACTTAAAATGCACTATATGTAGGATTTTAACTGGGGGAAAAAATCTATTTGTCTTAATTGATGATACAATTATCAAATATTTAAATTGACACTTTTTAAAGCTTCTCTCTTTTTTTTTTTTTACTCTATCTTGATTGATTTCAGAGAGAGGGAGGGAGAGGGAGAGATCTAGAAATATCAGTGATGAGCCATTGGTTGGCTGCCTCTTGTACGCCCCCTACAGGGGATCGAGCCTGCAACCTAGGCATGTGCCCTGACCAGGAATCAAACCACGATCTCCTGGATCATAGGTCAATGCTCAACTGCTGAGTCACGTTGGCCAGGCTAAAGCTCCTATTTTTAATTACTGTTTTTGATGTACAATAGTTTGTCCAAAACAGGTAAATTTAAAGATACCACCCTTTGATATTTTTGGTAAGACCTACACAACTATTTCCTAGAAAATATATGTAAAAACAATTATTACTATATTAAAAGATTTATCATCAGATCTAACCATACTAATTATAGGACCTAAGCAAAGTTATTTAAACTGTATGACCTAAGTCTTCTGGTCTCTAAAATATTAATAATAGTTTTCACAGACTTACTGAAAGGAATCAGTGAGTTAATACATGTAAAATGCTTATCACAGTCCCTGGTGGTCAATGGCACCTGGGTTTGAGTCCCACTTTGAACTCTGAGCCCAGTATATGCCAACTCACAAACATTCCTCAAACTCCATCCCACGATCTCTCCCAACAGACCACATACCTATTCTTTCTCCAAAGTGTGTTCTCCCTCTCCTGATTTCCAAAATACCCCATCTATAATTAGAATAAGCCTAATATATGGAATCAGAATTTTATTAAAAAGATGGAAAATAAACATGTACAATAAAGCTTCCACTTTTAAAAAGTCAAGGAATTGCTTGAATTACTCAAAATGAACTAATGACAACGAAAAAATAACTTTCTGGACAAATAAATTTAAATAATTGTGATTAAAAATCGTACCTCAAACCAGCACAGTGTTGGACTCAGTTTTCTGATATTCCATGCAGATTCAACCTTTATTTGTTTTAGAGAAAAGAGTACTGTCACATTAGAGGTAAAGTCATATAAAAATAAAGCAAATATACCCATTTATTCAACTAGTATGTGTCAACACTACTCAGTGTTGACATATAGAAGAACTAAGAAGAGTCTAAGATTGAAAACAAAACAAAACTGCTTTACTCAATGCAGACATTATTAAAAGCAAGTTTCTGTCTACTTTCCTTGGGATTTTATAAAGTAAAGCTTTCCCACTAATAAGAGCCCCAGGACACAAGAGCAAATAAGCAGGGACTTTGAAGGTGAAATTTAAGCAAAGCGATGTGGGCTCAATTTCTGTCCTCAACTAAGTTACTTGCCTCCCAAACATTCTACAAAAAATCTGCCAAGGGACACAAAGATAATAGTAATGTGCTGCCTGTGGCACAAGAGCTGCTAAAGAATTTGGCCTTTCAAAGAATGCTTATGAGAATAAGTCTATTCTTAAAGAAGGTTTTGAAGCTTCAAGACTTCATGATTTTGAATATGCAAATATAAGAATAAAGAATAAATTTTACTGAGTAAAACTAAACATTCACTTATCTCCTCAAGCAATAATATGAAGCACTTTTTTGCCAAATAAAACATTTTTTCCAACTGTAGCATCTTTAAAAAATAAATGGAAACAAAAAACATTTTCAGTTACATTAAGCCCTTGATACACTCATTAACATTCACTTTGGAGTAAAATGCAAATCTCAAGAGTTACTGTTGAAATTTTAAGAATCATGACAACAAAAAATCTGGCACATATAAAATTCTAACCCTAAAACTATGCTAATGCTATGATGTTAAGTGAGAACGGCAGATTAAATAATACATGCATTACGACCCAAAATAAATACACATACATACATACATGTGCACAATGAAAGAGTGAGAGAGAGGCAACACTTTATAACAGTGGCTTTTTCTGTGGCTGAGATTACGGGAAATTTTAATGATTTTCTTCATGTGTTTATTTCCCTTTAAAATGTATTTGTGTATTTCAATAAATAAAAATAAAAGCATATGCTTTTTATCACTGTTCTAGCTCAGAAAAGCCCGCTGAGGGAGGACAGCTATAAACAGCTGCAGGGCACATTAACCAGAAGGACTTTTTTTGGTTTTCCAGACTTTTTTTACATGTAGGTGAGAAAAAAGTTTAGCTCTTCATTTACAAAATCAAATGTGGTTTAAAGAAGAGATACAATAAAGTCTATGTTTTTAAAAAAGAATATAACTTAAGAATACTAATGTACTTTACAAAAGGATTTACTTTTATAATAGGATTTCTTTAAAAGATTCCTATCCCCAGTATCTGCTGACAGCTCGGAAAAAGAATATAAATGGTTTGGTAAAGTTTACCCCTTACCAATGTCAAGTGTCATGTGGCAACAGCCCTCTCATTTGGCCAATTTACCTCCTAAAGACCCTTTTTCTCTATCCTCAGTTTTACTTCCCCACTTTGCTATTTGTAAAGACTGATGCCAAGGGAGGAGAGAAAGAAACCAAGCAAGCATCATGCTTTCATGCTGATATCCACCACCAACAGACATGTGCAACTCTGCCCCACATGCGCCCTAAGTAAGTGATCACAAGAGGTCTTACTCTCAACAAGAGGAGCGCAGCTGACAGTCTACTCAGGGCAGTGTCTGGGCCACAAGCAGACACACGCACTTACGTTCTTGTCTCCTTCACTGACACGAGTTTCATAGCAATACGCCAGAAGGATATCAATCAGGCTGTAGTACACTTCACTGCGGGCTCTCTTGTCCAGCAGGTAAGATTTATGGACAAATTTTCGCAGCTGATATTTCTCTTCTTCAGAAAAAGATACTAGAAGAAAACGTATTTAAAAATTAGATGTTCTGTCCAGTTTTGTAGAACCCCCAAATGTGCAAGATTTGTCAAAATTAGAACTTTGATTATAGAAACTGAAATAAAGTTATTTAACTCTAGCGATATAAATAACTTTTAAACTAGAATTCACAGTTTTATTAAGGGTTTTGCACTTTCTCAAACTCTAGTAGGGCTAAATGAGAAATGTCTAAACAATATCTATTCCTTATTTCCAGACGCCTCCCCCCACACACCTTTTTTGTTACACTGTTCTGTATTCAAGGCATCTAAATGTCAGAGTTATTGACTTTCAAGTTAAGATAATATATTTTTACAACAGAAAACATTTAATAGCTACATAAAGCACTCTGTAAATATTCACTCTCCATTTTTAAAGTTCTATACAAAAAAAGTAGGAATATTCTCATATATAAGTCCATTTAAGTGCATAGTAGCAATATTCTGCAGACATGGAAACAAAGTTATACATAAATACACAAATATGACCTTATCACACATGAGGCTTATGGAAAGAGGATGTTTCTCTTCAACACAGTCATCTCCCTTTTCTTCTGCTTGGCACCCTCTTTTCATCTTCATCAACAGCCTCCCCCAAGTTAAATATTTAGTATATATGCTTCATATTTTCTTGACAACCATGTAATCACATACAGACACACAAATATACATATATACATGGGAGCTTATATCCCCCACACAAATAATTAGATTATGTTCCCCGATCTCTTCAAGTCAACTGGCAGGTTGGTTAATTTTTGTAAAGGACTAGAACATTCGTGGTGTAGCATGTTCTGTCCAACCACTCCCCCTACTGATGAGTATTCACATTTCATCTTTTTATAATCATTTCCAGTCTGATAAATATACAGTGACTGTGGTAGGAGGAATCCTAAGATGACTGCCAATGAGTCACATGTGAGTGTGGAAAGAACCTGTGACTTCTATCCAAAAGAATACCACAAAGGTGGTAAAACAGTCACTGTCATGATTATATTGTTATTAGCAGACTGGAGCCAGAGACTAGATGCCAGTTTAGAAGAAATAAGATGCCGTGTGTGAGAGGGCAACTTGAGAGGGCAAGGTGGGGGGTCTAAGATCTCAGAGCAGTCCCCGCTGACAAACCAGCAGGACCAGAGGGGTCTTGGTCCTACAGCCTCAGAAATGAAATTCTGCCAAACATTTGAATTCAGAAGAAGACACAGAGAACATAGCTGCCAACACGTACTAAAAATAAGAAAAAGAAAGAAAGAAAAGATGGCATATTTGTCAATAGCTTTGCAAGACCCTGAGCAGAGGTCCCAACTAAGCGATACCTGACTCCTGACCCACAAAAAATAAATCATATTAGGACTGTTTCTAATTTGAGGTAATTTGTTATGCAGCAAGAGAAAACTAATAGTGACATATTGTTACTTCAGTTACTATTTCTCTAACTGCTGAACTTTGAGCATTATTTCATAAGTTTGCTGGCAATTTGGCTTTGGCTTTGCTCTCCTGCTAAACATTTGTGTTTTGTCCCAACTTTTTGATTGGATGGCTTGTCTGTCAAATTAAGAACTCTTTGTCTATTATAGATGTGAACCCTAATCATCTCTCCGAATCTACAGCATATCTATTGACTTTATGCATGGTATCCTGTGCCACTGAATTATTTGTTTTTTGTGTGGCCTAATACGTCCATCATTTAAAACAACAACAGCAACACACCAAGAGTCTGGATTTATAGCTTTCAATAAAGTTGCCCCAAGCCCTGAAGTATATAAGAAATCTCCTTTTCTTTAAGATTTACTGTTTCCTTTCTTAAATTTAAGTCTTTAATCCATCTGGAAGTTATTTTTTCATATGCTTTAATATTTCAGTTACTTCCAGATGAACAGTTAATTGTGCAAGCAGTTTGTTCAGTAATCCAATTTTTCCCATTGAAAACACCAACTTTATGAAATAGATCTGTTGCTTTTCTTGCTAAAAATTACTTCAAAACATTTTTTCAGTTTTTGTAACTTGCAAATACAATATTTTCTCTATTTCTATTATTAAATACAATTGGTAGAAAAGAGAAAAGCTATTTCTTTTTACATATCAGGAACCTTGCCAAATGTTGGGTACACAGACCAAAAGAAACCCTCACCAAACTAAAATACTTAATAAATGCTAATGATTTTTAAAAAACCATGTTATATCTACATTGGTAAGGCAAGAAAAGTATGAGACTGTAGTTCCTTCTAAGTTTCCTTTGATGCGTACAATTTAGGCAAGCTATCACAAAGCATATATCTTCTAACATGAACAAAACATGAGCATTAATGGTTCCTCATTACTATACATACAAAGTAAAATATACTTTGTCTTAGAGCAAGATTTACAGAAAGAATAACAGCTAATGACATGTGTGCTGTTCCTAGCTGACATAAGTAAAACATGCCCTACTAATTGTCTTAGATTTTTTAAGAAACTTAAGCGTTTAGATACATTATGTTGCCTCTAAATAAAAGTATTGTCAATCTCCTACCTTGAAAAGTAATCCTTAATTTTCCTTCCAAGCCCCATCAGACAATCACTTTGAAATTCACTTGTTTTTAAACCCAGCCAAGAGGAGCATTCAGCTTCCAGTTGCAGTGCTTCAAATCAAAGTAATGCCAGAATAACTTCCAAGCCTTTTTCTCCAGGTTTTAGACTTGTCCATTACTTAATACAGGACAGGATAAAAGAAGAGATGTTTCCTTCTCATGCTGATATCCTAAATGAAAGATCCAGGACTTGTGGGGCATCGCATCTCCATAACTCAACTTCCAGCTATGGGTCCAAGACAGCTAACTCCAGGTTTTTACCATCTTCTAACCAATGGGAAAGCAGAACAACAAGAGGACGGCCAGCACCTTCTTTCTAAACACTTGATCCAGAAAGTGTACATAGCACTTCCCATCATCCAGAACTTAATCACATGACCACACCAGTGGCAAGGAAGGCGGTGCAATCACTAGCTGAGCCTTCAAGTGCCCTGCAATAACTCAGGGAGCTCTTGGGGAGACACCTGGCTATCTCTATCACCTTTGTAGAAACCAAAATTTATTAAACTGTCTTTTTTTTAAAAATTCATTTTAGAGAGGAAGGGGGAGAGAAAGAGAAAAACATCAACTTGCTGCTCCAATTACTTCTGCACACATCGCTGACTCTCACCAAGGATATGCTTTCTGTCGGTTTTCAGAGAGCAGAAGGGGGAGAGAGAGAGCAAGAGAAACATCGATGTGAGAGGGACACATCAATTGGCTGCCCCTGCACGTGCCCCAACCAGGGCCAGGATTAAGCCTGCAAATGAGGTACATGCCCTTGGCCGGAATCAAACCCGGGGCCCTTCAGTCCGAGGGCCGATGCTCTAACCACTGAGCCAAACCAGCCAGGGCTATTAATTAGTTTTTGTACATGCCCTGACCCGGAATCAAACCCACAACCTTGGTGTATCCGGATGACCCTCTAACCAACTGAGCTTTTTGGCCAGGGCCTAAACTCTGTTTTTAATATTTCCAAACCACTCTTCTGATAGCTAGCTACCCAGCCCCTTTCTGTCTCTGCTCAACGAAAGACAGCCCTTCTGCTCATCACAACTGGGCAAAGCCAGAGGAAGAGAAGGTGATTACTCACACCTGATGGCCCCTGTTCACATATAGTTTTCCAAACTCACTTCTGTCCTCTCTTAGCAACCTTAACACTGCTTGTTTTTGTTTTAAGGCTTCCTTCCAGCAAGTTTGCAGCCTCTCCTCTGGGGGAAAAAAATCTTAAATATACTTATTAGAAATTACTAAAAGCAATAACTCTTTTGCTTGTTAAAATTCACATAGTGTGAAAATAAGGTTTTGAAACATACTTTTATAATTATTTTTTTCAATGATGTTAGAAATCCTATGTTTAAAAAAGAAAAAGAAATGTATTTGCACAAGCATTGCTTTCATAAATAACAAATAACTGAGAATGCATTTATTTAATTTGCTGGCCAGAAATATAAAAAAATGTGCATATTTTTAAACTTTACGCTGGTAGGTGTCAGGTGAAGCATTCTTCAAGACACATTTAAAAACAAAATAAGGTTATGAAGATCTCTTAATTTAAACAGAAGCTCAGCTCACTTAAACTATCAGATTTAAGGAAACTGTAAGGAGAAACATACTGCATGAAGAAAGTACACCTGACAAAGTATTTTAAGAACCCCAGTATTCAGCAAGAAGGTCTGAGACAGTTATTCCCTTAGGTAAAAAAATTTTTTTTAAAATATATCTTTATGGATTTCAGAGAGAGGAAGGGAGAGGGGGAGAGAGAGGTAGAAACATCAATGATGAGAGGGTCATTGACTGTCTGCCTCCTGCACGCCCCTGAATGGGGATCCAGCCCGCAACCCAGGCAATATGCCCTGACCAGGAATCAAATCATGATCTCCTGATTCATAGGTTGAAATTCAACCGCTGAGCCATGCCCAGCAGGTACCTTAGGTATAATTTTTTTTTAATTTTTCAGAGAGAGAAAGGGAAAGGGAGAGGGAGACAGACAGAAACATCAACTTTGAGAGAGTCATTGATCGGCAGCCTCCTGCACGCCCCTGACTGGGGATTGAGCCCGCAACCCGGGCATGTGCCCTGACCAGGAACTGAACCTCTATCTCCTGGATCCTAGGTCGACGTTCAACCGCTGAGCCACGCTGGTCGGGCCTTAGGTATAAGTTTTGTAATGTTCATTAATTTAGCTAATAATAGGAAAATGCCAGGTGTTCCCGATGGCAGTATCTCAGTGGGGAAAGCCTTTCTATCTTAGTTGACCAATAATGACTTCTTCTTCCACATGGTTCTGAATCACAAAGTAATGTGCCCAGAACCATTAAATAACACATCAACTCATCTACATGTTATTAAATAATCACACCTGTATGTTTAATGAATTGTAAAGGTTGACCTGGGAACTGTAGGATTTGATGTTACATTACCACAAGTGTTTCCCATGTCACAGGTCACTTTCCATGGCTCTATACATAAGAAAAGTCCCCTTGAATGCACTCCTCTCAATTCTTGGATGCTAAGTAGCCCTACCCTTTCCTTAAAACACCACCACCTTTTCTGAGTGTTTTCAAGTTCCATTTTGGCCTAAGGGCTTCATTAATAATACACAGACACATTTAAATTCTGAAATTCAAGCAAAGAAACAGGAGATGATAAATAATAACAACAACAAACCAGGAAATCACTACAGAAATCAAAAGTCTGAGCAACCCAAGGCCTATGTTATTAGAACTGTAAATCATATCAACCAAAGGGAACAAGAGGAGGTTTGAACAATCAGGTATAACTGAGCAGCAGCACGGAAAATAACTACAGATGCAGTGCCAACAATATTTGGATGATTGCAGCAATGAGTAACATTTGTCAAGCATTTGTATGACTTAGCTACACTACAAAGCAGCTTTGCATATAGTTCAGGACATTTCGATTAATTATACTTCTATAAATAATCTACAGGCGTATAAAAGCAAGCTGAAAACTCCATTCATTTAGGGTAGAAACTGGTGTCCTGGCATTGAAGCAAATGGCCCAAAACCACCTTCCAACATTAAAAACCCCACCCACATTTTTGATGATTGCAAAGAGGCTCCTCTCAAAATGGAAAGTGGCCTTCTTACTTCATGTAAAATATTTTCTAGTTTAGTTACTTCTACATCCCGCTCCCAAATATCCTTGTCTTCTGTGGGCCAACAACTAAATCATCCATGATCTGGCTCCTCTCAGAGGAGTGCAAATCTATTAAATTGTACATTTTCTGGAAACATCAAGGGAACCAGAAGAAAATGTGATGCATTCGAAGCCCCAGTCTAAATGGCTAGCCTGCAGTGGTTACAACTTTCCAGTTGACTGACAGCTCTACAGACATTCACAGGATGTCCCTGTTAGGAAGTTCATTGACTCTAAATGCTATGTGGTGTCATAATGAGCAGCCATGTGCAAAAATTCTTGGGCTGAAGTTAACCACTGAAAGACAACATGGGAAATGTGAAAAATCCATCCTCATGAAACCGGAGGTTAGTGGGAGCATAGCATTTAACACTTCCAGTTACAAGCCTTTGGGGAGGAAGATCAGAATCATGACAAAACTGAAGATATTAATAAAAGTCTCCACATTGTAACTAAGGGCTGTGATGAAAATGATGAGACTGATAACAGAGGCAAAAGGCTTATCTGGAATTCAAAACAACTGTAGCTTAATATTTTATGAGGATGAGTCAAAGGTCCCCTCACAGGTACACTAGGTACATCTGCCTGGCAACATCTGATGAGGGAGCACAGAAGAGGAAGGAGGCTGGGGATGGAGAGAAAAGAGGAAGAGGAGGGAAAACCGGAGCAGCAGCAGGCCCTTGAGAACCTGAAAGTTTATTTCTTGGTTTATTTATTTTCTCCCATATTTTATTCTGGTTTAGCACACTTCAATTTATTCCTCCAATTCAGGGGGGGCTCAAATACTTGAACAAAGAAAAAATCTCATTAACAAAGAACTCCCTCTTAAAGCTTTGTGAATGTACAAAAACTGCAATTTCACAGAGAAGCCATTCAATTCCTGGCTCTCCTGCCATTGAATTTACTCTATAATAATTTCTAACAATTACAATATGCTAAGGATTTTAAATACATCATCTTATTCAACACTGAAGACAACTCTGTGAGGAAGGTAGAGGATTTCCACAGCAAGACCGCACAGCTAGCCTGTGGTGGACCAAGGTGTTAAACCTCAAGCCCTATATTTAGTTTACAGTATATCCTTAATCCTGTATTTGGCATATTTAGAAGAGGCGTTTTCTATACAACACAGAACTCAAGTTCTTCTTAGATCACAAGCCCTTGCTATTTTTAAAGGTGACTTTTAGAATGAATCACCACACTAGCTTAGCAGATTATGATTATTCTTGAAGCACCAGAGTGGATATGTGCCCTGGGTCAGATGAAGATGAAGAAGGGTCAGGAGGGCAGTGGTTAAATAAAGAGCCTGGATTAATCTGTTAAAATTACACATAGAAAACTAACTCATAGCACAGCTGACACAGAAAAGAGGACCTAGAACAAGCCACCACTGATCAAAGTAGAGCAAATTAGAATTTAAATCAAAGGTATTAATGCCTTCTCTTGTTTTGAGGGGCAACTAGCTCACCCTTGTGGGCAGAAAACGTAACTGCGCAACCACCACCTCATTAAAACACTACTAAAACTGGGGAAGCTGATTTAGACTAGTAGATAGCCTCGATGATCTAAGTTTGGACAAACTTTCGGAGCAGATCTACATGGCATATACAGTTACTACCTATATTGTGCTAGCAATCTTATTCCTGAAAATCTGTCTATACAATGTGGGAAGTTTCTGGAAGATTTTTAAACCCAAATCAAATATAAAACCAAGAATTTTTTCAAAACAATGTAACAAGAGTCATTATTTATAAATGAGTTTCTGTGGTGCAGTAGAGTCAATTCTAAAAGATTACAATAGCAATTTTTCAATCTGGTAGAAATCACCTAAACTCTAACAGAACCTAACTACAAAAATATTTCCTACAATATTTATTTTTTCTGTAACTATTCATTGAGTACCTATTATGTAATAGGCACTACCCTAGACACTAAATACAGAATAACAGACTATTGTATTGCTATGCAGAAAATCAAAATACTGTCATACAACAGAGACCCTACAGCAACTTCGGATTTAGTAATCAAAGGAGGCCACTCCAAAAAACTATAAACAACCCAAATTTCCATCAGTAGTAAACAGCCCAAATGTCTATCAATCATGATACAAATATACAATAGAATTCTAGGCAGACATTAAAAGTATCAGATAGAATTGTAAGTGCTAATATAAAAGATATACAACATAAACCACAAACTTGAGAAAAGCAAGGTAAGGAGAGAATTTTATGTATATCAATTTCTTAAAGCAACTATTTAGATGTGAGTATATACATTAAAAATATACCCCAAAATTATTAACAGTAATTACTTTCAAGAAGAGGAGTTTGGAGTGGGGAGATTCTCTATATTCCATTTAATGTGTGTGTGTGTGTGTGTGTATTCCTTTTATTTAAACACTGAAATTTTATTTTTTTATTTTTTTATATATATTTATTGATTTCAGAGAGAGGAAAGGAGAGGGAGAGAGAGAGAGAGAAACATCAACGATGAGAGGGTCATTGATCAAGCCGGCAACCCGGGCATGTGCCCTGACCGGGAATCGAGCCCCGATCGCCTGGATCCTAGGTGGACACTCAACCGCTGAGCCACGCCTGGCCGGGCGAAATTTTATTTTTAATAGATAAATAAAAGGCAAATTAGTATGACAGAAAACATGAGCCTGATCTACTCCTGATCTATCTGAAACTGTTATAATTCTGATTTATAGACCTTATATACCAACCTCCCACTTAGAGAGGGTGGTAATAAAATGACCATCTAAGAAAGGACTCTTTGTGGATAACATTGGCTTGATGTTAAATATGGCATAGCCATCTCCTATGACTCATGACCCCCCAGCTCAGCTTTCATTGGTAAAAACTGGTCCACCTGTTCTCTGTAAGGTGCAAGTATGAGGGTAACTATTCCAACTTCTACACAAAACCATTTGTAAAGAAACTGGAGAGGACACATCAAATTCATTCAACAGAAAAAAGGGAATAAAAACTGGGTCTTCTCACACCATTGCTAACACTAAAATGCCCTTCCCACAAAGGAATATTCAGATCCCTCAAGCAGATTCCTCAGCAACGACATAAAAATGTCCTATGTGCTAGTCCCCTAATTTTACTAAATAAATAAACAAATAAAAATTTTTAAAAGGACTCCAATGATTCAAAAGTAAAACATACTTCAGAAGAATTTAGAGAAATAAGTCTAATATTGAGTGGCATTTTCCAGCCCAGGTTGAAGACCCCATTTCCAAAATTACCAAACCAAAAAAGTATCTCCACTCTATGAGGCGGTAAAAAAATGAACCTATTTTTTAGTTTCTTACCTAATGCAGCATGATTTTCTTGCTCCTGACTCTTTCCCATAAAGGTCATCATTTTTGAATGTGTATCAGTCCACCAAGGATTATACTTCAAAACCTGTTCAACTGTCTCATCTTCAAAAAAGTCGGCTCTGGAAAAAACACCCAATGTCAGGTGGGCTTGTTATACAGACTTTGGCTGGTTTTCATTTGCATTAGAAATACAGATTAACTAAAATTCATTTCAAAGAGACTGAGCACTACATTTACTTTCTTTGTGGTTAGCAATCATCATAAAATGAAAAGTAAACAACTAACTAAAAGGATATTTGACATTAATGATCTCTTAAAATGGAAGGTACAGAGAAGACCAGTCTTACCCTGAAGTCCCACCCCCTGCCCTACAGTGGCATGGGATGAAGTGAAACTGAACACACAATGGACTGAAGCCTAGCAATTGTATTAGGTTTGCAAGTATCATAGAATCTGGTAAAGTTACAACAAAGGAAAGAATCTTAACTCCACCAACAAAGAAAAATAAACACATGAGTAGAAAATTTAGAATACTGAAAAAAGAAAGAGCTCTACAAGAGCTATCTGACTCCATCAGAAAAGCAATATAAGAACAATGGATATACCAAAAGGATAAGAGGAGAAGGGAACTGTGAGCCTGTTCAAACAAATCATCAATGAGAACTTCTAAAACCTATGGAAAAAACTGGATTCTCAAGTCCAAGAAGCAAACAGAACACCTAATTATCTCAATCCTTTTTAGGCTTTCCATGGAACAACATATTAAAACTGTCAAAAATTAATGACAAAAAATTCTCAAGGCAGCCAGGAAAAAGCTGGTAACCTATAAAGGAAATTCCATTACAATATTATTGTTTTTGGTTTTTTTAGTAAAAATCCTACAAGCTAGAAAAGACTGGAACCAAATATTCAAATTACTGAAAAAGAAAATTTACTGGCCAAGAATAATATATCCAGCAAAGATATTCTTTAAGTCTGAAGGAGAAATAAGGACTTTTCCGGACATACAGAAGTTGAGGGAATTTACCACCAGAAGACCTGCATTACAGGAAATACTGAAGGGTATTCTACCTAAAACAAAACGACAACAGAATACAAAACTGAGTAAGATAACAGACAGACAGACAAAAGCAGGAAATAGCAACCCTTGTTCAGAACATGATAATATACACTTAAATACAGGTTAACAGAGGTTAAAACATTTTTAAAAAAGACAAGAGCTACTGCAATTTAGAAATGAACTCACAGTACAAAAAGGGATAATTCTGACAACAAAAACATAAAAAGGGAGGAGGTAAAGGTCTGAATTTGCAGAGAAAGGGAGATAAGATGCAATCAGAAGGAAAAGGACCAGTGCACGTGTGACACTAACTTTTACATAAACCTAGTTACAACCGCAGAATAAAACCTAGAACTGAGACACATAATGTAAAAAAACAACTCATAGAATAACACCAAACTAAAACAAGACAGAAACACAAGAAAACTGGAAGAATAAAGATATCAGAAAAAAAAAAAAAGATAAAATGGCTATAGAAAATGCTTACATATCAATAATCACCTTTAATGCAAAAAGACTTAACTCATCAATTAAAAGGCACAAGTAGTGGATTGGATCAAAGCCTAAAACCCAACTATATGCTGCCTTCAGGAGACACATGTCAGTTGCAAGGACAAACAGAGACTCAAAGTGAAGAGGTATAAAATGATACTCCAAGCAAATGGCATACAAAGAAAAGTGGGTATAGCCACACTTATATCTGACAAAACAGATTTCAAGATAAAAAAAGGTAAGAAGAGAAAAAGATGAACATTTTATAATGATAGAATGGGGCCAATGCATCAAGAAGACATAGCACTTGCTCACTCTCTCTCTCGCTGTCTCTCTCTCTCTATGTGTGTGTGTATGTGGGTGTGTATGTGGGTGTGGGTGTGGGTGAGTGGCAGGGTCCAATCAAGAAGCACCAAAATATATAAAGCAACTAGTAATAAACTAATGGGAGAAACTGACAAAAACACAATTACAGTAGAGGACCTAAATATCCCATTCACAGCAATGGATAGATCATTCAAATAGAAAACTAATAAGGAAATATTGACCTTAAATAACACATTAGATCAACTGGAAATCATGGATATTTAAGAGCTTTTCATCCCAGAACATCAGATTATATACTCTTCTCTAGTGCACATGGAACACTCTCAAGGACAGACCATATGTTGGGCACAAAACTAGCCCCAGAAGATTGTAATCATACCAAGCATATTCTCCAACCACAATGCTTTCAAATAAGAAATTGAAAGAAGAAAATGAAAAAAAAACACAACGAAAAAACAGAAAAAAGTGAAGATTAAACAACATGCTATTGCCCTGGACAGTAGAGCTCAGTTGGTTGGAGCATTGGCCCATATACCCAATTCCTGGTCAGGGAACATACCTAGGTTGCAGGTTCAGTCCTCGGTTGGGGCATGTACAGAAGGCAACCAATCGATGTTCTCTCTCACATCGATGTTTCTCTCTCTTCCCCCCCCTTCTCCCTCTTTCTTTCCCTTCCCTTCTCTCTAAAATCAATAAGCATATCCTCGGGTGAGGATTAAAGAAAAAAAAACATGCTACTAAACAAGGACTGGGTCAAAGAAGAAATAAAGATCAAAAGATAGAGAAAATATAGAATAACAACACAATATAGCAAAATTTGGGGGTTACAACAAAAGCAGTAGTAAGACAGAAGTTACAGGCCTATCATTACAGGCCTTCCTCAAGAAACAACAAAAATCTCAAATAAACAACGTAACATTTCACTTTAAAGAACTATAAAAAGAACAAACAAGGCCCAAATTCAGTAGAAGAAAGGAAATAATGAGCATTAGAGAGGACTTAAATAAAATAGAAAACAAAAAGACAATTGAAAAAAATTAATGCAACAAAGAGCTGGTTCTTAAAGATTAATAAAATTTACAAACCTTTGGCTAGACTCACTAAGGAAAAAAGAGAAAAGACTCAAAAAGTATCAGAAACGAGAGGACAAGTTACCACAGACCACAGAGAAATACAAAGGACTATATGAGAACACCATGAAAGGCTATGTGCTACCAAATTCCATAACTGAGAAGAAATGGACAGGTCTGTAGAAATACATAACCCTCCTAGACTGAATCATGAAGAACTGGAAAATCTAAATAGACCAGTAAACAGTGAGAAAATTGAAACAGTCATCAAAGACCCCTCCCCCATGAAGTAAAAGTCCAGGACGAGACGGCTTCACTAGTAAATTCTACCAAACATCTGAAGAAGATTTAATACCTATACTTCTCAAACTCTTCCAAAAAATTGAAGAGGTAATATTCTGATTTTATGACGTAAAACCTGGCAAGGATAACAAACACAAAAAAAACTAAAGACCAATATCTCTGATGAATACAGATGCACAAATTCTAAACAAAATAGTAGCAAATCTAATACAACACTATAGTAAGAAGATAAAGCAGGTTTATTCCAGGGGCACAGCAAGGATGGTTCAACATACGCAAATCAAGAAAATAAAAGATAAAAATTATATGACCTTATCAACAGACACAGAGAAAGCATCTGACAAGATACAACATCCATTTATAATTAAAACACTCAATAAAAGTGGTGTAGAAGGAAAGTACCTCAACATAATGAAGGTCATATATGACAAACCCTCAGCTAATATAATTTATGGTGAAAAACTGAAAGCTTTCTCTCTAAGGTCGGGAACAAGACAAGGATGTCCACTCTCACCACTGTTATTCAATATAGTATTGGAGGTCCTAGCCAGAGCAATCAGCATGAGAAAAAAAAAAAAATGCACCCAAATTGGGAATGGAGAAGTAAGACTGTCACTTTTTGCAGATGACACGATTCTTTACATAGAAAAACCTAAAGACTCCACAGAAGAACTATTACAAACAATAAACAAATAAAGTAACAGGATACAAAATCAATGCACAAAAATCCATTGTATTTCTATATACTAACAATAAAATTTCAGGGGGGAAAAATCCATTTGCAATTGCAACAAAAAGAATAAAATACCTAGGGATAAACTTAGCAAAGAATGTGAAGGACCAATACATTGAAAACTACAAGACATTATTGAAAGAAACTGAAGATGACACACAAAGAAATGGAAAGATATTTCATGTTCATGGATTGGAAAAATCAACACAGTTAAAATGGCCATATTAGCCAAAGCAATATACAGATTTAATGCAATCCCCATCAAAATCCCAATGGCATTTCTCAAAGAAATAGAACAAAAACAATCATCAAATGTGTATAGAACCATGAAAGACCTCAAATAGCAAAAGCAATCCTGAGAAAAAAGACCAAAGCTGGAGGCATCACATTCTCTGACTTCCAATTATATTACAAAGTTACAATAATCAAAAGAGTATGGTATTGGCAAAAAACAAACAGACAGACACATAAACCAATGAACTGGAATTGAGAGCCCAGAAATAAACCCACATGTATTTGGGCAATTAGTTTTTGACAAAAGAGTCAAAAACACCCAACAGAGAAAAAAAAGCCTCTTCAATAAATGGTGCTGGCATAATTGGAAAGCCACATGCAAAAGAATGAAACCAGATTGTTGTCTGTTCCCATATAAAAAAAATAACTCAAAATAATCAGAGACCTAAATATAAGATCTGAAACAATAAATTACATAGAAGGAAACATAGGTAGTAAACTGATGGACCTTAGTCATAGAAAGAATATTATGAATTTGACCCCAAAGGCAAAGGAAGTGAGAGCAAATCAAACTAAAAAGCGTATGCACAGCAAAAGAAACCATTAACAAAACAAAAGGCAACTAATTGAATGGGATATTTGCAATAATACCACCAATAGGGGCTAATATCTAAAATATATAAAGAATGCATAAAACTCAACAACAACAAAAACAAACATCCCAATTAAAAAATGGGCAGAGGAACTGAACAAACCCTTCTCCAAAGACATATAAATGGCCAACAGACAGAAGATGTTCAGCTTCACTAGCTATTAGGGAAATGCAAATCAAAACCACAATGGGCCCCTGGCCAGTGGAGCTCAGCTGGTTAGAGCAACGTGCTGTACACTGAAAGGTCAAGGGTTCAATTCCCATGAGCACACACATACCCAGGTTTTGGGTTTGATCCCGGTTCAGGGTGTATAAGGGAGGCAACCAACTGATGTTTCTCTCTCACATCGATGTTTTTCTCTCTCTCTCTCTCTCCTCCCCCTCCCTTCCCCTCTAAAATCAATTTTAAAAAAAGCCTCAGGTAAGGATCAAAAAAACTACCACCACCACCACGAGATACCACCGCACATCTGTTAGAATGGCTGTTATCAACAGGACAAGGCGTGACAAGTGTCGGAGAGGATGTGCAGAAAAAGAAACCCTCATTCACTGCTGATAGGAATGCAGGCTGGTACAGTCACTATGGAAAACAGTATGGAGGCTTCTCAAAAAAATAAGAAGACAGTGGTTACCATATGACCCAGCAAGCCCTCTCCTGGGTATTCATTCAAAAAATTTGAAAACATTTATTCATAAAGATATATGTACCTCTATGTTTGTTGCAGCATTATTCACAGTGGCCAAGACATGCAGACCACCTAGGTGTCCTCTGATGTATGACTGGATAAAGATGTGGGACATGTATACAATGAAATTTTAGTCATGCCCGGCCGGGCATGGCTCAGCGGTTGAGCGTCGACCCAGGATCCAGGGCATCGGGGTTCGATTCCCAGTCAGGGCACATGCCCGGATTGAGGGCTCCATCCCCAGTTGGGGGCATGCAGGAGGCAGCCAATCAATGACTCTCTCATTGATGTTTCTGTCTCTCTATCCGTCTCCCTTCCTCTCTATGAAATCAATAGATATATTTAAAAAAAAAAATTTTAGTCATAAGAAAGGATGAGATTCCTCTTTGTGACAACACAGATGGATCTTGAGAGCATTACGCTAAGTGATACAGGTCAAACGAAAAAGGAAAAGAACCACATGCTTTCACTCACACGTGGGTTATAAATCAGGAAGCAACAAATGAACAGAAACAAAATAGGCACAGAGGACAGTAGTGGCTGCCAGAGGAAGGGGGAGGAGGGAGAGGAGAGGGGTAGACACACGTGACAGAGAGGGCTGGGACTCGGCCGTAAACACAGCGCAGTACAGGTGTCACGGAATTGTTCATTTGAAACATATAATCTTACTAACAAAAGTCATGCCAATAAGTTTAATTTAAAAAATGAGCAACACAATAGCTAAAGTCTCATGGCTATCAGAAAAGTCACAAAGAGCCTTTAACTGATGATCCCACTCTTCAAGCTTGTTCATGACTAAATTTAAACAGGTTTCCTGAAATTACTCTTCAGTGGACCTATAAGACCACAATTGGAGAGATAAAAGGTAATTAGAAACAGCAATGTAAATGGGTTTGAGTCTCTCAGATGTCCTCCAAAATATAACACACTCTGCTCTTAACCAGTTTTCCTTAGGATGTGGAAACGTTCAACCATTTATCACGACACATTACTCAATGCATTTGCACATCACAAGATATATTTCTGCCATTCCAATTGGTCTCCAACTATGTCACAGGAGATACAATGTTAATCATAAGAGCAAAAGCAGTTGGGACTATTTAAACTGAAACAGTATAAATGAAAAAAATACAAAACTATAAATGGAAAGACTCTTTTTCAAGTCCTGGCCAAGCTACTTAGTAGTGGTGTGATCTTGGGCAAGTCCCTTTACCTCCTTTCCCCAGCTGTTGTGAAAACTGAAATAATCACATGAGGGCACTTGATAAGCTTAAAGAATTAAAGAAATATAAAAACTATATGGGAATATAGCTGAATATATATCAGTTTAGAAGTTGTTGGGCAGAGCTTAGGAAGAATAATAATTGAGGGCTAAGTCAACTTACAATAGGACAGCCCAGCATCCATAGAGGCCAGGTGACACTAGTTTCCTTGGAAGAAGTGTTGCTTTCATAGCCAATGAGACACATCCAGTCTCTCCTCAAGTGATTATTTACCTACCTATTTATTAGATAAGTCCCTTGGGCAAATTTAAGCCTGACAGAGATGCACTATGGCTAAAGACACAATTAATGCAGGTGGGTAATAAATACAGCAAAAATTAGATTACTTATATCCTACTACAAAAATTAATTATTTATTAATTTGAAACTTGATTACTGATGCTGTAGATGAAACTGTTAGGAAAACCCTGAATCAGCCAAGAAATGCAGTAAATGTAGATTCAAATTCATAAAGACAGTTAATCACAACAAAAAGCCTACTTAAAGTGCAAACATGCTCAGATTCAGGGTTCTATCTTTAAGGCTGGAGAAAAAACAAAGAGTTCTCTGCTGGAATGAACTGCTAAGCAGCAACATTCTACAAACATCACAGAGGTTTTTAGAGTGGTAAATTAATACAAATGTCAATTAGGCCCTAAGCCATCACTAATTTCCAGAATCCAAAAAGCACATGTCTAGCATAGTTAAAAAGACACTGAAAATTTATAAATAAATATCAAGTAAATTACTTAATTGTCAAAAAACTCAGTACTCACAGATAATGATCAGGATCAAATTTGGCCAGCTCAGCAGCCAGGCGTTTCTGCCTTCGTGCAGCTGCAGGAGTAAAATCTGGATCCTTAATATCAATGATTTCACTGAATTCTTCCTAAGGACACCAAGAAAGAATAATTGCTCTCTTATTTTAGCACTGACAAATCTATTTTGCACAAAATGCCAAAACACAGGAAGAATCTGATTGATCAGTAAGCTGTGATACTACCTGTGACATTTTGATTCAAATCTAGCAAATGTTTGTTCAACACCTACTACTCGCCAGGAAACAATTATCTCATTTAACCCTTGGGACAAACATTTTAAGATCTATTAAGGCTATAAAAGGTTAACATAAAAAACAGAATAGAATAAAGCCTGTAAGCTGGCAGGAACATTCAATTCTCCTTTACTCCCCATTTACTCCGACAGGTTTGAAAGTCATTAGAAGCAAGTTGAAGTCAGTCTGTAGACTCAAGATGGAGGAGTGCCTACCCCGGTGCCACGTGAGCGAACCAAAACTCAGGCGACAGCTTTCGTGTCCCTGTAAACACTCTGCTTGGCCAGGAATGCATTATATTCACTCAGTCAGCCAATCCCCAAATGTCAAGCCAGCTCTGCACTGTCCTTAGATTCTTATTCTTCCAGTCCAAAGCAGGGGTGACTATGTGCCTCCCCAATCAGGTGTTTTCTACTTTCCTCCTCCTTCTTCTTTATCCTCCTTCTATAAAAGGTTCCACCCCACTTCGCAGTTCTCCAAATGAAGACTGTCTGCTTCAGGAAGTGTGCAAATTGTCCGTACACCTAAATCGTCTTCTTTAATCATTTTTTAACAGACAGAATGATCTGAGTATCAGTCATCTATCTACACACAGACTTTCCTCTCGTTTTTTTCCTATTTCTAGCTCAGCTGGTCTCGAGGAGCACTATATAAAACACACAACACTATACATTCTGCTTTATGAGCAGATTAAAGAATTTTTAAGAGCAATTTTGATGTATAGGACTTCTCATCTGAAAAATTAAAAATCTAATTCTAAGTAATATTTTACTTTATTATAACCATCTTCACCTAGATGCATACATATTTATATGTAGGATGTTTCCTAAGGCAAATTCTATAGAAAATAGGTATATTAGGAAAACTGCCTAGGATACCATATGGTCTTTTTTCTTTTAATCAGAATTACAAAGTAAAGAAACCTATACCATACAAAGTATTTCTAAAACTATACCTTTTTTCTTTCTTCAACCTCCCATTTCTACTACCAACCCCAAGTGAGAAGTATAGAAATTAGAAAAAGCTTAAAGAATATTAGCTGAAAAGAAATCAAGGGAAATAATTTGGTAAAGAGATGTGCAGCAAACTATTAAATCAGATTTTGTAAGTAGAATACAGGATAGTGCCTAACAATCAGACTTAAAGTCCACTATGGTAATGCAAAATCCCTACAATGAAATGAGCTATGCTGAATTACTCAGGGAAAAACTAGGGTACAGAATCCCCACATAACCAAAATGTCTGCATAATAAAAAGTTCTCTAATCCCTACCACAATCCATTTAGCTTAAGTAGTATCAACATTTAATCTAAGCACATTCAAATGCAATATAAGGGCCCAGAGACCTTTTTGGAAGTTACATCCAGAACATCTTAATACTTCTAAATAAACATTCTGAGTAATAACCACAAATCTGTCTGTCCCAAACTTATAAAAATGTGTATTCCAAAAGCTCTTTTGCAATTTACTTTTTGGGCACTTAGAATGTATTTTCCTATAGAAATACTATTATAAATGTAGTTAGATTCTCAGGGCAACCCACAAATTTATTCAACTCATAATAAACTTGAACACAGAGTACTTAAGACAAATTATTTAATAAGCACTCCGCAATGTTACCATGGGAAATACTTTCAAAGTTCGAGTTTAATCCACCAGAAGCATCTCTTCCTCAGCAGGGCAACGTAGACTCTTCCTCCACTCTTCCCAATCTTCCTTGTCTGCTGAAAATTAGCTCCTCCAGCCACAGAGCTGGAAAGAGCATTGCTGGAGGTGTTGAAGGAGGAGTTATACTGTACCTGTAAGACTTGCCTCAGCTAGATGAATACTTTGAGAGCCATTTCCTGCCCATGGACCCCAAGTCCCTCTACCCAGCATCCTTGAGTCACTGCTTTCATTCCTTGTAGCCCCAAGAAGGTCCCTGCATACACATACACACACATCCTGAAAGCAACCTGATGAAGTAGAAAAAGCATGACTTTGATGTTAGACAAACCTGGATTTTTTTTTATTTTTTACTTTTTTATGTAAGTATAGTTAGTATACAATCTTATATTACTGGTTGTATTAGTTTCAGGTGTACAATACAGTGATTCGACATTTTATCTTACAATGTGATCATCCCACTATTTCTAGTAATCATCTGTCACCAAGCAAACTTATAACAGTATTACTGACTATAAAGCCCTCACCTTTTTTATCCATCTCTCTACCCCTTCCCCTCTAGTAATCACCTCTTTGGTCTCTGTTTATATGAGTCAGACAGAAAATGAGAAATAACACATGGTTTCACTTATATGTAGAATCTAAAAATACAAAACAAACACACAAAACAGATAAGCCTGAATTTAAAACCCAGCTCCAGTCTAACTGTACAACCTCTCCGAACCTCTAAGCTTCCTTACTGTTAAAATGAGTCTAGTGACTCCATTATGGGGCTGGGTATTAGTTTCCTTTCTGCTCTAAGAAATTAGCACAAACTTAGTAGTTTAACACAATACACATTTTTTCTCTAATAGTGCTGAAGACCAGACCCAAACCCTGGTTCTTTCTGAAGGTTCCAGGGGAGAATCTGTTCTCTGCTTTCCCATGTTAGAAGCAGTCTGTGCTCATCCTTGGCCCATTGCCCAGTATCACAATGTCTTTCCTCCCTCAGCTTCCATCATCACATGCCTTCACTTTGTTCATGTTGACTCTTGCCTCCCTCTTATGAGGACCATGTGATTAGATTGGGTCCACCAGGATAACCAATGATAATCGCCCCATCTAAAGGCCCTTGACTTAAATCTATAAAGCCCCTTTTGCCACATAAGGTAACACAATACACATTCACATGTTCCTGGGATTAGCATGTGGACATCTAGGGGGTAGGGGGTGTCATTCTTTCTACCACAGGTTATCATGAGGATTCAGTGAAGTCAAGTACAGGGCTTGATACATTCAATAATGTTTCTTTTCTCTTTGTCTCCCTATTCCATTGCTGTTCCAGTTACTGGCTGACTTCCTACTGAGCATATAAATATGCCCTCCCCTTCAGTTTCCTCACTTGCTAGTACCAATGGAAAAAAATTGGGATTAAAATGTCCTACTTCATTATTTCACCTGGACCAAATATAAGGTCATAAATAGTGTATAATCTGAGTCTTTGTAGATGATTCTACACTTCGGAGGATAAATGGATTGAAGTAACCCCAGGCATTTTAAACACTAACCACACTGAGAACAAAGTCAGATTCTCACCACAGCTCAAAATTCTATATAATCAAGCCCATCTTGCTCTTCAACCTCACCTCCTACCTTCCCACACACCAGACTTATTTCCACTTCTGGAACTCTAAGCACTTACAGTAAGGAGCCTTCTCATCATTCAGGACTCAGTGCAAATGCCACGTCCTCCAAGGGGCCATCCCTAGACGCCCTGGTCAAACGACTTAGCACCCGAGCGTCTCACACCACACCACCCTTTTCCTTCACTTGCACTTTCTGAAACCATCTTGTCTATTTGTTGTTTGCATAATGACAGTCTAGCTACCCAAAAGAATGTTCCATGAGGGCAGAGGTCTGGTCTCTCCCATTCCTCATGGTATCCCCAGCACTCTGCCTGGTGTTCAGTATCAAATCATTCATGCAGCATATAAGGCATGAAGGCCTGCTCTGGGCTACACACTGTGCTGGGTGCTGAAGATCTAGAAATAAAAACACAGACAAGGTCCTTGTTCTCACGGGGATGATAAATGGTTAAGAAACAGACATCCTCGCTCCCTTTCTCCTTCTTCCCTTGCGTCCGGACTCAGGGCCTCCACATATAGCTATGCAACGAATGCCCAACAGAATGTGAATGTCCACAGCAGCGCCAGCCCAGCCCAGGCTTGTCCTAGGCACAATCATATGCAGTAGCGCTGTTCTAAGCAGACCCTCAAGAAAAATTGGAACAAGCTAAAAAGCAGTTAGCTTGGGGTAGAGAAACCTGAAGCATCAATTAACCAGAGGGAAGGAAGAAGAGAGGAGAAGTGTTAAACTACAGCAAGACAAACGTGATTTAAAAAAAAAAAAAAGTATTTAAAGATGGGCATTGCCAAGAAAAGATCATGTAGGATTTAAATCATGCTAGACTATCCAGAGAGAAAATGAAGAACTGTGTGCACATCTGACCAGTGGATCTGAAAACAATGGCCTCAGGTCCCTGGTGCAGCTGAGGGAAGGAAAGGGCCAGCAAACTGGAGCTGCTGCCAGCAGCAGTCCTGGTGATGACTGGGTGGGTGCCAGAGACTCCAGGGCTGTTGCTGCTAGCAGCTGCCACCGCCAGAAGCTGTGAAGCCCTGACTGTGGGCAACCAAGGAAGATTTCCAAAGGCTGTGTACCCTGGTGGCTGGGAGCAATTTCAGAAAGGAAAGGAAGAAGGGGATATATGTGGGGAGAGAAGGGAGTTATGCTGAAAGAATTTGTTTCAGCAAAAATATTTTTATTTTCCTCTTATCAGTGTAAAACACAAAAGTTCACAAGCAAATCCTGTGAAAATGGTTGGAGACAAAAAACAACACATGGAAGATTATACTACCCACCATAAAGAGTTAATTTGTCAATTAACAGAAGATACCTGGTATTGGAATTACGTATGTTTTATATTCTTTGTTATATTATATTTTTATAATGCCTTTGCATTGCTTTTTTAAAAATATATATATATTTTTTAATCCTCACCCAAGGATATTTTTTCCATTGCTTTTCAGAGAGAGGGGGAGAGGAAGAGAGACACAGATGTGAGAGAGACACATAAATGGTGGCCTCCCGCAGGCAACCCGACCAGGTCCAAGGATCGAGCCTGCAACTGAGATACGTGCCTTTGGTCGGAATCGAACTCAGGACCCTTCAGTCCCCAAGCCAACGCTCTAATCACTGGGCCAAAAAGGCTAAGGCATTAATATGGTTTTTTTAAATTGATTTCAGAGAGAGGAAGGGAGAAAGAAATGTAATGATGACAGAGTCATTGATGGGCTGCCTCCTGAACACCCCCTATTGGGGATCGAGCCCAAAACCCAGGCATGTGCCCTGACTGCGAATCGAACCGTGACCTCCTGATTCATAGGTCAACCACTGAGCCATGCCGGCCGGGCTACACGTTGCTTTTACCATAAGAGAAAATAGAGCTATTTTTCATTTAAGAGGGAAAAAAAGAGACTAAAAATACTAGTAAAATATGAGTAGTTAACAAAACTTTACAGATTTTTCTCATCCAAAGGTAGAGCTACATAAACTCTAAACTTAAGAGAAATCACTATTTGAGAAAATGATGTTTCTTAAATACATCATTTTAAATGAGAACAGACGCTCATAACGCTCTTATTTATGCAGTAAATGTTTTTCTTTTAATTTTTATTTTTTTATTTTAATCCTCACCTGAGGATATTTTCTCCATTGCTTTTCAGGGAGTGGAAAGGGGAGAGAGAAGAAGAGAGGGAAACATCGATGTGAGACAGACACACTGACTGGGCTGGGGATCAAGCCTGCAACTGAGGTACATGCCCTTGGCTGGAATAGAACCCGGGACCCTTCATTCTGTGGGCCAACACTCTAACCACTGAGCCAAACCAGCTAGGGCAGTAATCGTTTCTTTTAGCTACTTGAGTCACAGGGAAAGGGTCATTTGGTTAATCTTACATGATCACTCAGTATTTAATCACATGGTATAAATGTCACAAATACAGCACCTGTAAATGCAAAAGAACTCTGTAAGTAATACCAATTATGTAAGATTTTTGTAGCACTATCTCATAAAACACATCTATGTGAATATCTCAAAGGGGGTAGCCTTTTATTTTTTTTAAATATATCTTTGATTTCAGAGAGAGGAAGGGAGAGTAAGGCAGACATAGAAACAACAAAGAAGAGAGAGAAGCATCGATTGACTGCCTCCTACATGCCTCCTACTAGGGATCAATCTCCCAACCTGGGCATGTGCCCTGACCAGGAATCAAACTGTCACCTCTAGGTTCATGGGTCAACACTCAACCACTGAGCCACACCAGTTGGGCAAACAGGGCAGCCTTCAATTCTTGGCATCTCTGTTCACATGATTTTCTAAAGTTCTGATATTTCTTCATTGTTATGAAGGACACAAAAGTCTTCAAATTTAATTCGTGTAAGAAAACATGATATTCTTTAAAGATTACCTATATCTATTGGAGGGTCCACTGGTAAAATGTGCAGCTATCATAGCAATGATGCCATGATGGAACAATAACATAAAGCTGAACAGGCACAACAGCCCAGCACAGTGTCTGGCACCGGGACAGACTTAAGAGCTGTCAGCCACTGCTGTGTAAACACTGGAGGTGCAAGTCTGTGACCCAAATCCCCTGGAAAAAAATGAGCTTTAGGGTTCAACTCTTTGAAGAGTTTAGAAAAGCAAGATGGTATACATACATGCCATATTTTATATAAACCCCTCTAAGAAGTCTGGGTCAGCACCCCACATTCAATTTCATTACTGTTTCCACAACAAATTTTTTAAATATGAACACTAAGTTGGAGGAAAAAACTATTAAAAGACTAATCAGTTCATACCAGGTTTTACCACCAACCTAAATATAAAAAAAACTTTGTTTCAGAATTTTTTGTGATCCCAGTATTACACACATGGAGTTATATATCTTTATGACTAGTGGCATTACTATTGTATCACCTTAGAGTTTTGTCATATGCACAGCTTTTTTCCCCCTACATTGAAGGGAATTATGAATTCAAACTGCTTAGAATAACAATGTTCATTCCATTAAAATCTGAAGAACGGTTTAATGATTTTAGACAATCGAGCTAAATGCTTAGAAATAATAAACATTAAATTCAATGATTCATTTCTGTGCGAAAACAGAGGGATATAACCAGGAAGGGACACACAGGGGCTTCAACTATTCTGGTAATGTTTTATTTTTTAAGTTGGGTGATAGGTACCTAGAGATTTGGGACATTAGTTAAGATACTCAGAAAGATATAAAGAATATTTCATAACAACTTTTTTCTTAAATCAACCTAAATTACTTATTTAGTAAACATTTTAATAGACGCGAAAACTTTGGACTTAACAGGGACTTGGCTGAGGTTTATATTACAGCATTCCTGCATCTTCTCGGCGTTCCAGCAGACATCCCTTTCAAAGGTCTTCCCTCAACAGCAGCAGCAATTAAAAAAACAGGTTCCCTGGCCTCAAAAAACACTTTCAATCTGAATTTAAATCTGCACTTAGCCTGTGTGACTTGTACATTCATTAATAGGTTTAGACAGGCAAGCCCAAAACAGACCACAAACCAGCTCTCAGCCAAACAACTAAGGTTCATTCATTGTATTTTCTGCTGTAGACAAAACTGACTCCATTCTTACTACCTCAAAGATGAGAAGGGAATGTAATTAGGAAGAGAGAACAAAGAGATCATACTTCAGCAGAAAAGTGTCTGTTACAGGTTTTAGAAGAAATACAGTTCATCAGCATTATTTGCTAAGTAAATCCCAATTTTGTTCCCTTTAAGGAATCTTGAAAGCATTTTGTATTTTTCAAGGACAGAGGTGTTTCTAGCATCTTATGGCTATTTTCAAAGAGTTAACACAATGTAGCATCTCCTTAGATTTTCTAGATGGCCTTATAAAAAGGTGAACAAAGTTATCTCCAGTTTACTAAGAGGAGATGAAACTTTCCTGTAGTCAAGTAATTGGTCTGGTATCCCAAATCTAAACACAGGTAGAAGTGGGACTACAGCATAGGTCATTTACCTTTCCTTGGTAGACTCAAATGTCTTATTATAATAAATCACATTCTATTTTACTACTATTTTTTTATGTTTTTATTGATTTCAGAGAGTGGAAGGGAGAGGGACAGAGAGATGAAAACATCAACAGTGGGAGAGAGTCACTAATCAGCTGCCTCCTGCACAACCTCTGCTGGGGATCAAGCCGGAAACCCAGGCATGCACCCTGACCAGGAATCAAACCTCGATCTCCTGAATCACAGGTTGATGCTCAACCACTGAGTCACACCAGGCAGGCAATAAACCAAATTCGAAACAGGTTTAACATCTTCTACCCAGACGGGTGAAGTTAAAAAAAACCTCTTCATTGCTATCTCTCATTTTAAAAAAGTTAAGACCCTAAGTTAGTAGCTCACCGACAATTTCAGCATACAGCATTCTAGGAATACATTTTCTTTTTCCTTTTTTTAATTTTCTTTAAATTTATCTTTATTGTTGAAAGTACTATAGGTATCTCATTTTTTTCCCCCATTGACCCCTTCCACCTCACTCCCACCCCCTCCCTAGGCCTTCACCCCATTATTGTCTGTCTTTGGGTTATGCATATATGCATATGACTTCTTGGTCAATCTCTTCCCACCCTCCTACCCCCCTTCCCTCTGAGACAGGACCGTCTGTTGTATGCTTCAATGTCTCTGGGTCTATTTTGTTTGTCAGATTCTTTTGTTCATTAGCTTCTTCTTAAAGAAGACCCTTCAACATTTCCTGTAGTGCTGGTCTGGTGGTGATAAACTCCTTTAGATTTTTCTTTATCTGTGAAACTCTTTATCTGACTCTCAGTTCTAAATGATAGCTTAGCTGGGTAGAGCAATCTTGGTTGTAGTTCCTTGTTTTTCATCACTTTGAATATTTCTTGCCACTCCCTTCTGGCCTGCAAGGTTTCTGTTGAGAAATCAGCTGAAGTTCATATGGATGCTCCCTTGTAGGTAACTAACTGCTTTTCTCTTGCTGCTTTTAAGATTCTCTTTGTCTTTAATCTTTGGCATTTTAATTATGATGTGTCTTGCTGTGGGTCTCTTTGGGTTCCTCTTGTTTGGAACTCTTTGTGCTTCCTGGACTTGTAACTCCACTTCTTTCATCAGGAAGGGGATGTTTTCTGTCATTATTTTTTTCAAATAGGTTTTCAATTTCTTGCTCTCTTTCTTCTCCTTCTGGCACCCCATAATGCGAAGGTTGGGCCACTTGAAGTTGTCCCAGAGGTTCCTTATATTATCTTCATATTTCTGAATTCTTTTTTCTTTTTGCTCTTCTGGTTGGGTGTTTTTTGTTTCCTCATGCTCCAAATTGCTGATTTGATTCTCAGTGCCCTCAACTCTACTGTCGATTCCTTGTAAATTATTCTTCATTTCAGTTCATGTAGCCTTCATTTCAAATTGGTACTTTATTATGTCACTGATGATCTCATTAGTTTCCTTAATTGTCTTACTAATATCCTTGAGCATCCTTATAACCATTATTCTGAACTCTGTATCTAGTAGCTTGCTTGGCTCTATTTCATTTAGTTACTTTTCTGAAGATTTTTTTCCTGTTTTTTCCTTTGTGACATGTTTCTTTGCCTCCACATTTTGGCTGCTTCCAGGTATCTGTTTCTATGTATTAGGAAGAGCTGCTATGTTTCCTGGAATTAGAAGAGTGGCTTTGTGTAGTAGGTGTCCTGTAGGGTCCAGTGGCTCAGCCTCCCCAGTCACCTAAGCTGGGCCTTCTAGATGCTCCCCTGTGTAGGCTGCATGCACTGTCCTGTTGTAGTTGAGTCTTGGTTGTTGTTGGTGTCACTGGGAGGAATTGACCCTCAGGCCAACTGGCTGCGAGGCCCAGCTGCAACTATAGCCAAAGAGCTGCTGTGCTGGAGATACCCCTATGGAGCAGGATTTACTTCAGTGGAGTTTTGGTGTTCACCAAGTGCGCCCCTTGAGTGTGTCACTCATGGATGTGGTAGGTTTGTAAACCAGCATGGTAAAGTCTGACCACCAGGTGCACTGTCTCTGGGGCCTCCCCGGAGGTGCAAAGTCAGCCTCTGCCTGTGCCTTGCCCAGAGCAACGCACCATGAGCTACACAGCAAACTGTCGTTGGCTGCTACTTGTGCTGGGCTTGGAGGTGTCTAGGAGAGGCCAAGCTATGAATCAATGCAGGCTGCCACTAGTGCCAGGCCTGGGGCCACTTATCAAGATGTATGGGTCACACTGAGGCCAGCTGCTGCTTGCTTGAGAGATTTTAGGGAAGTCCTCAGCATAAGGCTAGAGAGGTCACTTGCATAGAAAAGCTACTGGAAATGGCTTGGATGAGCTGACAAGTAGGGAGGGGCAGGGTCTCCAGGAATCACCTGGGCAGGGCCAAAGGTGTGAGTCGGGTGCTGAAAATTCAAACATGGCTCCTGCCTGCTGGCTCTGTGGGGCAGAGGGCTCGTCAAAGGAGCAATGACCTCTGCCAGCTCTTCTGTCTGGGAGAAAGCTGCCCCTTTACCTCTTGCCCCAATTTCAGGCACATTACCTCCTCTCCTAATGTCCCAAGTCCTTTCAAGCCACTGCCCAGCACTGGAGCTCAGAGGGAGCGTGTCTGAGTGCATGCACGGCCCTTTAACAGGAGCTCCCTGGGACTCTGCAGCCTCCGTGTCACTTAGCCACTGTCCCCGCTGGTTTTCACAGCCCAAAGTTATAGGGATGTCTCTTCCCAGCCCTGGAACCCTGGGCTGGGGGGCCTGTTGTGGGGCTAGGACCCCTCACTCCTCTGGGAAACCTCTACTGCTGAGATATCCCTCCTGGTTTTAAACCTCGCACCTGGGTGTGGGCCCATGGCCAAGTCTCCCCCATTCAGCCCCATGTCTCAACCCCTCCTACCTGTCTGGATGTGCTTCTCCAGTTCCCTAGTTGTAGGACTTCTGTTCGGCTAGATTTTGGGAGGATCTGAGTGATGGTCATTCTGTATTTTAGTTTTAATTTTGAGGTGGTTGTGGAAGGCAGTAGGTCCCCTGTTACCTACACTGCCATCTTGCTGTTTCTCTGTAGGAATACATTTTCTACAAAACAACATTACAAAGTAATCCAAAATCTCTCCTCTCGATTTCATTTATTTCAATCTCCCTAGATAACCTAAAATGAAGTAGAATTTCCTACATTATTTGAGAAAGTGATGTCATTCCTGTTTAGCCTAACTGACACATATAATCGGGTTTCAACAAGAGAATACATTCAATCCCCACCAAGAGTAGAGAAACAAATGTGCCTACTGTACACCAGAAACTAAACAATTTGACCAAACAACACAAACTCACTCTCACCAGGAACATTTATCTATAAAACAGAAGAGACATGACTTTTATATAAAACACAAAGCTTTCCAGGAAGTATGAGGAGGGAGGGCCATTTTGTATTTTAAAAACCTAATGTCTAGATCACTGACGGAAGTGGAAAACAAAAAAAGAAAGACTGTCTTCCACCTGGAAGTGCACTGGGACTGAGCATAGCAGCCAATGCAATGAAAGGGAGCAAACACCTCTGTCATGTGTGAGTACAAGGAGTTGAGCTTTGTGCTCTAAATAGGTCACCTCCTGCAATGTTCACAAACAAACACCCAGTATGAGAAAAACTGAGATTACATTATCCATGTGGTAAAACCCTAGGTACCCAGGTCTTTCAGGAAGACAGCATACCTGTAATCGCTGAAATACTCCTGATCGTAGGCCTCCAAATCCATAGCGGCTCTGCAGGTTCAGAGCACTTTCTGATACCTCTTCATAGGGGGACTGTTCAATTTCCCAATCAAAGTCTTCGTCATCATCTTCTACTCCTCCCTCAGAAGCACCTAAATGTGTTAAATATTAATTTTTTTAAATACTGGATTTCCTAGGTATAACATGGGAAGAATAAAATGGGAGGAAAAATGACTGCCTATGTTGCACCAAAAGAGAGTAAAAGAATATGCATATTCTAGATAGCCAAAAGAATGGATCCAACCCAGAGTCCATCAATGATAGGATGAATAAAAAATAAGTGCAATGAAAGCAGAGACCTCGGCCATACATGCATAAATCTCACAAAAATGTTAAGTGAAAGAAGCCAGACAAAAAAGAACACATACTATGTGAGATACATATACACAGAATTCAAAAACAGGCAGCAATGAGGATAGTGGGCATCCTGGAGAGGAAGAGGGAGAAGTGAGTGAGAAGAGACACAGGTAGGATTCCAGGGTGTTGGAAATGTTCCATTTCTTGACTTAGGCGGTGTTCACTTCCTGTAACTCACTGAATTGTACACTTCTAATCTTAGTTCAAGTGGTCAATATTCTGTTAAAGACAAAGATGCTGTTTCGATTGGTCCAAAAATATGACTGACCAACTGGTTCAGGGGAGTTCTTTATGTCTTTAAATTATATGTTACCAAATGAGCTATTTTCACATAACCTCCTTATCTTGTCACCTGAAGTATTTTCTCCAATCTCCTGTTTGCTAAATCACCCTCCCCTGGAAACAGACAGCATTATAAATATTCTGCTTTTCTTTATTTTCTTCCAACTGCAATAAACATACCTATTTCCTCCACAAGTGGTTTTGCAGTCCTGGATTTTCTTGGTGCCAGAAGCGCAGTTAACATGTTCAACCCCTCAAAATGCTGGCCAGGAGTTTCTTTGGGCAACTGAATGGTAAAAATTCCTTAAAGATAAATTTGTTTTATGCTTAGCAAGATTAAAATATTCAAAGAATTCACAACTATATCTATGTAATACATATCTTGTTTAAGTATAATTCTGTTATAGAGCTCCAAAATTATGCCTTTCATATAGTGAATAAAAACCAAAATAGAAAAGGTTCCAAGAAGGCTTTTCAGAACCACTGATTCAGCTGTCACTGCTATAAATTAATCTGTTTAAGCTAAAGAATGCTTTAGTCTTTGCGGTATCACCTTAACTAATTATTAATAATATTAAAAGTCTAAGTCAAAATGTCCAAAACTCAGTGGTGTGAGAAGGTAACAGCTTAGAATTAACCAGTAGCTACTTATAAAATTTATTTCTGGACTAGGAAGGCAAAAAAATCAGGATACATTATCCTATAGAGAATAGCAGCAATTTCAAAAATACAAAAAAAGCAGTTATGGCTTAATAAAGTTCTTTACTATCTCAAGAGCTACACTCCTAAAGTCTGTCTAAAGCACACACAAATTATACCTATGTACTTCTTTTCTTTCCTTGACTGGGTTTATCAAACTTCATCTCAGCTCTGCTATGAATTCATTACATTATTTAATACTCTTACATTTTAAAACATTTTACCTCTTTCACTGTACTGAACCTTATCCTAATATATTAAATACAACTTAACCCAAAATATTTCCACATACAGCAACCTTCCTAAACTCCTGTGTCTTTTTAAAATGTAGTAACAACTTATCTACAATTAAAAGAAGATTTACAACCTAGGAAGGCAGTTTCATTATACTTCCTTATCACATTAATTACATTGCACTTTTGGTTAGAACTTTGTCATTTAACATTTTCATCCCATCTTTCCTCCGTTACCCTAGTTCATCAAGGTAAATAAATAAATATGCACTGAAGCCCGGCCGGGCATGGCTCAGCAGTTGAGCATCGACCTAGGATCTAGGCCATCGGGGTTGATTCCCGGTCAGGGCACATGCCCGGGTTATGGGCTGCAGCCGATCAATGACTCTCTCATTATTGATGTTTGTCTCTCTCTCTCCCTCTCCTTTCCTCTCTCTGAAATCAATAGCTATATTTTAAAAAATAAATAAATAAATATTCACTGAATAAATTACATAAGAGTACACAGTATATTCTTATTCATATCCAGTAACAAAGTAAAATACAGGGGTTTCTATAATGGGAAAATAAGTAGTTTTATGGCTAGCTGAAGTGAAGGACTTAATCAATCACAAAAAGAAAATTTAATCAGCCTTTAAATGACACCTATGGACAGCTTCTTTCTCATCCACATATTATTAAATTTTAAGTTGGAAACTGTACAAGAAAGATTTGATTCACAGCTAAAATCATCTGTATCTTCTATTGCCTCACACATTCTAACTTTTACTTTTAAACATTTAATAAATGTAGAGGAAATAGGAAATAAAAACTATTATAAGTAAATAGAACCAGGGTGTTTAACTTTACTGTGAAGAATATTGTGAAATACTTTAAAAGACTAAATTGTCATTGTTAAGAAATCCATGATAACAGCACTGGAAACTGAAAAACTTTAGTGACAGGAACAGACTGCACTTGCAATACACCTAAAAGGTCCTCACAGTATCTTGAAAGATTTTTACATAGTTACTCTAACATGAAGAATCCAAAGGACAAAACTAACAAAATCTCCAAAGTAAATACCTTTATCTGCATCATAGGACCCATGTTCACTCCCATTCTCTACAATTCTTCCAGGAAGGGTCAATCTGCAGATTTAATATAAGGTCTCATGAAGTGCTTAAATTACAAAGTATAATAAGTGGCCATCAATGACAGTATACATTGAAATCTATCAACCATTTTAAAAGGCAATCCCTCAGCATTTCTTTAACATTTTACAAACTAAGTAACTTATATTTCTTTCCTAGCTAAGAAAAAAGAAATCAGAGATGACTCAGCTGTCTGAATACCCACTAGTCACCAACAAAACAGATACTTAAAAAGAAAAGCCACAATAAATATTAATTATCACTACTGTTACAGTACTTCCATCTCCCTAATGAGTATTTATATACCTGGTGCCTGACACAGCAGGGGCTCAATAAAAGTAGATTAACTGGCTTCCAAAAAGGGGGATGGAGACAATAAACAAATTGTATTGGGCAAATTACTACTTAAAAAAAGCAGAAAGCAAGAGTATTTTTTTCAAATCCCATAATTAATATGTGGGGATTTCTCTTTCTTTCACACTAAAGGAAATGAACTGATCTCCCTGTTTCCAGTTTTACTCTGATTCAGTCTTCCACTGAGGCCCCAAAAGAATTTTTCTAAAACAGAACACTGATTGTCACTTTTCTATTTGAACAAGTTTCTGACTGCCGACACTAACTGAATTAACTTAAACTCACTAGTAAGGCACATCAAGCCAGCACCCTTCCATTCCAAACTTAAAACCTGAGCCCCTTTATTCCCACCCCCCTCCCTTGCGTCCTATTCTAACAATAACAGCAACAGTAATAATAATAACACTTGGCAGACCCCAAAGGGCCCAGGGCTTCACAACTTAGTTACTATTGATCCCAACGGTTTCCTGGAGCTACAATGAACTTTCCAAGACAAGATCCCTTCTAAACCCAGTATAAGGAGTCAGTTTATGGATAAATTATAGTTATAATTGTTACAAATACTAACTTTACTATCAGAATCTGAATTGCATCCCAGCTCTGCTATTTACCAGCTCTGTAATTTTCTTTATACGAGTTAATTAACTTCAAGGCTCATATTCTCATCTGTAAAAAGGTAAAAATAACAGAATCTATCCCAGGGTTACTATGAGAAGGAAATGATAATACAAAGAGCTTAATGGCTGGTACAGTAAGTAAGCATTTAAAAGATGTGAACTATTATTATCAGCTCCTTCCTCCTAGACTCCTTATAAGTATAAATTCTTACTATGTAAGAGTGAAATCATATTTGTTCACAGATCTGCCTCCTCTGCTAGACTCTCAATTCCTCAAGGAGAGGGGTGAGATTTTATTCACCTTTGATATACTGTAGCAAACTGTATTTTTAAAGATGGCCCATCTCACATCATTCCTCCCAACAGTGGGGGGGCCTATGTACCCTCCCTTTAAAAGTGGGCTTCTGGAACTGTTTTAACCAATACAATAAAGCAGAAGTGACACTGATTTTGGAGATTAAGTCATAAAAGATGGTATAGATTCTGCCTTGCTCTCTGGAATACTCACTTTCAAAACTTTCAGCTACCCTGTTAGTAGCCCAACTCCCTGAAGAAATCACAAAATAGACCATGCAAAAAGATCACACAGGGAGGCCCTGAGACTACAGGAAGAGAGATCCTCCCCACCTCACCCCACCAGTCTCCAGTTGCTTCGGCTGTTCCAGATCTAGCCACCATATGGCCACAACTGAATTAAAAACAGCAAGCCAGGAGAGCTCAGCCAAGCCCTCACAAAGTTCCTGACACACAAAAACCAAGACAGGGAGTTAGTGACTGTTGTTTTACACCATTAAGTTTTCTTGGTTATGTAGCAACAGATAACTGGAACAGCAGGCCCTTAATAATAACACCACCAGGCCCGGCAGGCGAGGCTTAGCTGTTGAGCATCGACCTAGCATCCAGAAGATCAGGGGTTGATTCTGGTCAGGGCTCATGCTGGGGTTGCAGGCTCGATCCCCAGTCGGGGGCATGGGGGAGGCAGCTGACCAATGATTCTCTCACCATTGATGTTTCTCTCTCTCTCTCCCTCTCCCTTCCTCTCTCTGAAATCAATAAAGATATATTTTAAAATAATAATAATAATACCTCCTGATTATTTAACACATGGATAAATAGCAGGCATGGTAATAAGGACTATGAATGAATTATCTCAATCCTCATATCAACTCTTTAAGACCACTAAACATGAGTTCCATTTTACAAATTAGGAAAATGAGGCTGAATAGCTTGCCCAAAGTCACAGAGCTCTAAGTGTGCTGAGACTCAGATGGGCCCAACTTCCAAGCCTCCGCTACCCAAGGAATGGATCTTTAGATTGTTTCACACATTACCTCTTATTTTGTCTTCATCAAAACTCCCCAGCTTAAGCATGAGTGATTTTTACTTTGAAATTTTTATTTTACTGTATTCATTTTATTTCATAATCCTATCTCACTTAAGAACTTTTCTCTGAGCCTCTGATCCCTCATCTGTACCAGGGGTAAATAATAGAACCTACTTTGCAGGACTTCCCTAAAATCAAATGGGATCACTCATATAAAGCACCAACCTGGAGTAAAAGTTCAGCAAACGTTTGCTAACAGCATCATCATCTGTGTTAAATATCACCCGCCCAGAAAGGCTTTCCTTGGCAACTTTATATAAACACAGGCTCCCTTTTATTCTCTATCAGCGCAGTTTATTTCCCTTCAGAGCTCTTCCTACAATTTGTAGTTATGTTCACTTGATTTTTTAATTATTATTCTTTCCCCGCTACAATGTAAACTCCATGAGGCACCACTACATCCCCAATGTTGAAAACAGAGCCTGGCCCGGCCGGGCGTGGCTCAGCGGCAAAGCGTGGACCTAGGATCCAGGCGATCAGGGTTCGATTCCCGGTCAGGGCACATGCCCGGGTTGCGGGAGGCAGCCGATCAATGACTCTCTTATCATTGATGTTTCTATCTCTCTCTCCCTCTCCTTTCCTCTCTCTGAAATCAATAAAGATACAGTTTTTGAAAAGAAAACAGAGCCTGGTATATACCATGCACTTGATAAATAAATCAAAGAAACAGATGAGCAAAAAAAGAGAAGTGCGGCGCCTCCGCGGTGTTGTTAGGACCAAACGGGCTCCGGCCGCGGGAACAGCCCGACCGACGGGGAGGCCGCTGGGAAGACCGGGGCGGGGGGGGGGCCCCTGAACTTGGGGGGGCGGTAAGGGGAGGGATTTCCCTCCTGCGAAGCGGAGAACCAGGGCTCGCCGGCGACCGGGCGGAAGGGCCGCGCCGCGCCGTCCGCGGAACGCGGCTCCCGGGCGCCCCGGAGCCCGCCCGCCGGCCGCGCGCCAGCCCGGGGCCGAGCCAGCCCGGGGGCCGAGGGCGAGGCGGCCGGAGGCCGCGGCTCCCGGGCGCGAAGGGGCCGAGGAAGGCGGGTCCCGGGAGGACTCGGCGACCCGGAGGCGACGGACCGCGCCACCCAGGGAGCGCCCCGCCCCCGTCCCCGCCCCCGCCCGAGGCGAACGGCAGCGGACCTGGGAAGGCGACAGAGTCCAAAGGCCACGCTTTACCCGGCCACGAAACCCGCTCGGTGAGTGAGAACCCCAAAACCCGCTCAGGGAGGGAAGGAACCCCAAAACCCGCTCAGGGAGGGAAGGAACCCCAAAACACGCTCGGTGACGGAAGGAACCCCAAAACACGCTCAGGGAGGGAAGGAACTCTAAAACCCGCTCGGTGACGGAAGGAACCCCAAAACACGCTCAGTGACGGAAGGAACCCCAAAACACGCTCGGTGAGAGAGGGAACCCCAAAACCCGCTCCCCGGCCAGACCGGGCGGGACTCGCCTGAGGAAGTAGGGCTTGGCGTAGAACCTGAAGTCCACCCCCTGGAAGTACACGTCGAACTCGGACACTCGAGCATAGGGCACGCGGATGGCCAGGGTCAGGAAGTCGGGGTCCTGGCTGAGGTCGAACGCGGGGGTCAGCATCGTCGCGGGTCCCACCGCTCAGACGCCCCAAGACGCCCCACGCGCCAGCAGTCCTCCGGTAAGTCATTGCTCTTCCGCCTCACGGCGGAAGTGCTCGTGCGCGGAGAGGAAGTCCCGCCCACCCCTGTCTCCTTGGAGACGGGACGCTGTTCGGGAGCAGCGGGAGCAGCGAGCCGGGCCGTGAGCGCCGGGAGCGAGGCCGGGCGCGGCCGGGAGGCTCCGGGCCCGCGTCGGCCGCGGACGCGCCCAGCTCCGGCGAGGGCCTGGGAGACGCCGTCGGCGGCATTGGCGTCCCGGGGGACGCCGGCGTGTGAATCTCTTCTCGGCCGCCTCCCCGCTGTAAGACGCGGGAAGGTCACAAAACCTCTCTGCGCTCACATGTCTTTTCTGGAAAGCGAGGCTAACGCTGGAGGTGCCGTGAGGGTCACCTCGGATTACGGGGAGCTCTGAGAACGCGCCTGGCCGGTCGTCGCTGCTCGGCGCGGCGCACCCGCCGCCTCCCTCTGCGCGTCCCCTCGGCTCCGGCCTGTGGGTCAGCAGCTCTGCCCCCCCTTCTTCTCCCCTCCACGCGTCCCTCCTTTGGCCTTTCTCCTATAACTCCTTATTTGAATAGAGTCGTCTTGTTTACGAGAGTGCGTCCGACTCATCCCTTAACCCGCCCTGTGAACTGCGGGGACCGACTCGGGGTAAGCAGCGCGTCCCGCGCCGACCCGCGCCTCCGGGTGACGACCCCGCGGCGACCCCGCGGCGACCGCGCCTCCCGGCGACGACCCGGCGCCGCCCGTGCTCCCGCGCCGCGGGCCCTCCGCGCCCCCGCTCCCTTCTCCCGAGGTTCCCGCCTAGACGGGTCTGAGGCCCTCTGCCCTGTCTCTCTTCGTTCTCTTCTTTGTACTTCCCCCTGTAGTCTATGCTCCTAATGCTCTCCCAGTGCCTCTCCGATTAATCTCTTTGCCTACGTGTATTTCCTCTCATTTTATTTCGTGTTATTACTGATATCTAAAATAGTCCAGGAAATAACATTTATTTCCTGTTTTTAAATATGAGTGGACAAGGGGTGAAAGTCATCTCCTCAGGCAGTGGACTGGATAACCTCAAAAGACTTTTCAACCTCCAGTTTTTCATGAATCTTGGATATTAACTAGGATTCAGAAAAATATATTAACACAAACAAACAAAATTTAAAATAAAAACCACTCTGCTTAGATCTGGGAGTTTTGTAAAGACAAAATAAAAGGTCATGTGTAAAACAATTTAAAGAGTGCTCTTTACACATTCACCTATTCCTTGGGTAGCACAGAGATTAAATCAATTAATTGAATACTAGTATGTGACAGCACTGTACAAAATCCTTTATACTGATCTCATTTTCTCATCCTGACAGCTCTATGAAGTAGACATTACGTATCCCCTGGTTTGCACAGGATTACATAGCTAGTGAGTGGTGAAAGGGGAATTGAAAACCCAGTGAGCCTGATTTCTGGCCCCAGGCTCTAAAATACAACAGAATTGACTCCCTCTGATATCACCATACCCAACTTGTCTCACATTATGAAACTAGTAAAGCTCAATATGGCTCCCTGTTTCAGGCCATACTGAGCTTTACTAATAATAGTCACTCAATATTGTAAATAATTGATATAAACTTTGAATTAGTAAAGACCACAAAAGGTCCCTTGAGATAGACCTTTGCCTGGATCATTCCAAATTTGCTTCTCTAGAAAGGACCTTTACAATTACAAAGGGACCTCATTCCTGTAGGTCACAGGCATTAATATTTTTAAATTATTAATGCAAGAATATTAACTGAGACTGAAGCTATGCTATCCACAAGGAAACACTAAATTGAAAGCAGTTTACAAAGTAGAGCTATGAACTTTCTAGATATTTTATTTTGGGTTTCGCAACATACACATGCACACACACGGGAATGCAACACAGATCAACAGACTATATGGTTCATTGTCGCTGTTATAAGAAATATATTCAGTATTGCATCTGCTGTATCACAAATTACTGATAGCTGCAACTGTATATAAACAGGGTTTTGTTGGTGGTGTTTTATTGCAAGCTATAATTCACTTTAGTTTTGTATTTCCAATTAGAGGTAAATTATACAGGTTATAAATTCTGTAAAAAAAAAAAAAAGGAATGTAAATTTAAAGAGTCACTTTAAAATGGAATCAGAGCTACCATCCCAGGCTACTGCCTTGCATGTCTTACTCCTCAAATCTTTGCAATATTGAAACAGGGCAAAATAACCTTTGATCAAGATTGTGTCCCAAAGAACTGTTTACAAGGATAACAAGAAAGCAGATATTGTGGCCACCAACTGATGACTACCAAACTAAAAATTAAAAACATTCTTTAGAATTAGTGTCACTATGTTATATTATGTGCACCAATAGAAATACTTTCCTTCTGATAATGTAATTGTTCCCCTTCCCTTTGTCATAAATACACCTTGCCTTTGTCTCCTAATTGGAGCACTATTTGAGTTTCTGCCTGAATTACGCTTCCCAAACAGCAATTTTTAAAATCTCAAATAAATGGTTATTGCCTTTCATTTGGGCTTTTATTTTTAGGTTAACAAATCTGGTTTTAGGTGTGGGATCTGAACATTTCACTTTCATGGACTAGCATGCCTTGGAACCAGGTATGATACCTACAGAGCCTCTTTTGTGCTCATGGCTTCCATGGACCACTATCTCTTTGACTGAAGCAGCCCTCTTGAAACTGGACAACAATGGTTCTGGGCTGCCTGTTACCACTTGAGCCAATTAAGCAGAGGGTTGAATCATATATGAGCATTTATTCCAATATTGCCAGCAATGTGGGAAAGCTGGGAGTCATCCACAAAAATCTGCTCTGCCGCCCCCTATAAGCCAGCTGCTTATATTGGGTAGAAGGACAAAGGTTACATTGGAAAGTAGGAATTACAGGCACGGGGAAGTAGGCAAGGTGGGCTGGGGTTGCAAAAGGCGGGTGCCACTGGGATTCCATCATTTCCAGAACAAGGTTGTTAATCTTTCCATGATGGTGGGCAGTTCTCAGAAAAGGAGACTGGACCAAATTCCAAGGTTAACTCCCATATCCCGGGGCATACAACTCCCAGCCAGGTTAGAAAGTGCTCTTTCCAATTCGAACAGAACAATCACTGTTAATAGAACATGGTTAATATTTCTTATTAACAATCACCATTAGCAGAGCATGATCAATATCTCTGCCCCTAACACTCTTAGGTTTGGAACTCTCTCCTTTTTTGGTTGAGATTAAATGCCTTTATTTAAAATAAGGAGTGGTTTTTCCTTCCAGGATGTGGCCGCAATTTATCGTGGGGATGATTGTCCTGGTGCCAGTATGAAGCATGGAGCAGGATGCTATAGGAGCTTGCTACCTCATGGGAAAGGATCTTTTTTTTCCTCAGGAGGAACATTTCATAGCTCCCAGTCTTGTAAGAAGTGCCCTGTGGGGTAAGCAGCTCACAAGAGTTTCCCTGGTGGATGAGTACTCTTTTGGTCAAGAGCTCTTTTGTTTTTTTTTCTTCCTCTGCCTGTTAGGTCATTTGCTATAGAGAATATTTCCTAAGAGGAATCCAATCCTCTTTGGAACAATGAAATACATTCTTTGATTGATAAGCAGAAGTTTCTAAAAGATAAAATAATTTCTGTAAAAGAATTCAAAAAGAAATTTTGGCCATCTCAGTAGGTACTTGAACATTTCTTACTGTTTGTCCTGTCTGAAGCCTAACAAGATATTTCAAAGAATTTAATAACTCTATGATCAGAAATTTGGCAAAATTGGAAGTTGATTATTCAAGGTCAAATAGGAGTTTAAAGCATCCTCAGTAACTTTCCAAGGCCTTCCTAGCTGATCATCAGAAGTGTAAACACAGCCCATAACTCCCTGAGACTAAACAAAACAAAAGAAAAAAATGGGAAAGAATCTTCAAGTTTTAGACATCTGAACAGGTTGAACTTATTCCAACTATTATGAAATAATGAGATTTTTGTCTTACTGTATCTGTCTCAAAGCTGAAATATTTAAAGCAACAAAACTATCAGGTCTTTGGTTTTGTGTATATGTGTGTGAGTGTGTGTGTGTGTACACCTCCAGAGGAAATTATTAGAATTGATCCATAAAGAGCTCAGTTTAATTGGCTTAAATAAATTAAGCACTTATATAAATTAAGAAATATAACAGAAATTGACATGAATGCTTTTCAACCTTACATGATCTTGGATAGTATTTAATATTAAAGCTAACTTTAAGCTTGTTGGTTTAATTAAAACAAACCTGCCTTTAAATTATTAACATTTAATATAATATAATTATTATTTTATCTGGATTTACAACAAAATGAGTCCATATTATCTCTGTTACAGCTTGGGATAAAAATAACTGTCTAATGTTATATCAAAATTTTTATTTTATTTTGTTTTTTAATTTTACTTTTCATTTTTTTATTCAAAATATTACATTCTCCCCATTGAACCCTTCGACCCCTTGTGACGCCCCTTCTCAGTCCCTCTTCACACCATTGCCTGTGTCCTTGGGTTATGCATATAAGTTCTTTGGTTAATTCCTCCCCCTCCACCCATCCGCCCCCCTCTATCCCTCTAAGACTTGTCAGTCTGATCCATGCTTCCATGACATTGAGTCATTTTTGTCCATCAGTTTATTAAGTTCTTAAGATTCCACATATAAGTGAAATCGTGATGTTTTTCATTCTCTGCCTGGCTTATTTCACTTAGCATAATATTCTCCAGGTCCATCCCTACTGTCCCAAAGGGACAAGATCCTTCTTCTTTACAGCTGCGTAGTATTCCATGGTGTGAATGTCCCACAGCTTTTTATCCACTCAGCTACTGAGGGGCACTTGGGCTGTTTCCAGATCTTAGCTATTGTAAACTGCGCTGCTGTGAACATAGGGGTGCATAGATTCTTTCTGATTAGTGTTTCAGGATTCTTAGGATATATTCCTAGAAGTTGGATCACTGGATGAAAAGGCAGCTCCATTTTTAATTTTTTGAGGAACCTCCACACTGTTTTCCACAGTGGCTGCACCAACCTGCATTCCCACCAGCAGTGCACCAGGTTCCCCTTTCTCCACACCCTCGCAAGAACTTATCACTTGTTGATTTGTTGATGGAGCCATTCTTACAGGTGTGAAGTGATGCCTCTTTGTAGTTTTAATTTGCATATCTCTGATGATTATTTTGTGTATGGTGTAAGTTGAGCATTTTTTCATGTCTCTTGGCCATCTGTCTGTCCTCTTTGGAGAAGTGTCTATTCAGATCCTTTGCCCATTTCTTAATTGGGTTGTTTGTCTTCCTCTTGTTGAGTTGTATGAGTTCTTTGTATATTTTGGAAAGTAGCCCCTTATCAGATGCATCCTTGGCAATTATGTTCTCCTAAAACATGTGTTTCCTTTGTATTTTGAGGCTGTTTTCTTTTGCTGTGCAGAAGCTTTTTAGTTTGATGTAGTCCCATTTGTTTATTTTTTCTTTTGTTTCTCTTGCCCTAGGAGATGTATCAGTGAAAATTCCACTACGTGGGATGTCTGTGACTTTACTGCCCATGTTTTCTTCCAGGATTTTTATGGTTTCGCAACTTACATTTTAGGTCTTTTATCCATTTTGAGTTTAATTTTTGTGTATGGTGAAAGTTGCTGGTCTAGTTTCATTCTTTTGCATGTACCTGTCCAATTTTCCCAGCACCATTGATTGAAGAGACTGTCTTTACTCCACTGTATCCTTATGCCTTCTTTGTCAAATATTAACTGACCATAATGGCGTGGGTCTGTGGGGTCTCTGTTCTGTTCCATTGATCTATATGTCTGGTGTTGTACCAATACCAGGCTGTTCTGATCACAATGGCTTTGTAGTATAGTTTTATATCAAGTAAAGTGATCTCTCCCAGTCTGTTCTTTCTCAAGATGCCTGCAGCTATTTGGGGTCTTTTTGGTTTCATATAAATTTTTGGAATATTTGTTCTAGTTCTGTGAAATATGTTGTTGATATTTTAAAAGGAATTGCATTGAATCTGTAAATTGCTTTGGGTAGTATGGACATTTTAATGATTTAATTCTTCTAATCCATGGACATGGTGTATTCTTCTACTTGTTTATATCTTCCTCTATTTCTTTTTTCAGTGTCCTGTAGTTTTCTGAGTACAGGTCTTTTACATTGGTTAAGTTTATTCCTAGGTATCTTATTTTTTTAGTTGCAATGGTAAATGAGGTTATTTTTTTCGTTTCTCTTCCTGAGAGTTCATTGTCAGTATATAAAAATATCATCGATTTCTAGATGTTAATTTTGTATCCAGCTACCTTGCCAAATTCTTTTATCAAATCTAGTAGTACTTTGGTGGAGTCTTTAGGGTTTTCTATGTACAGTATTATGTCATCTGCAAATAATGACAGTTTTACCTCCTTTCCAATTTGGATCCTTTTATGTTTTCTTCCTGTCTCATGGCTGTGGCGAGGACTTCCAGTACTATGTAGAATAAGAGGGTGAAAGTGGACATCCCTGTCTTGTTCCTGGTTTTAAGGGAAATGGTTTTAGTTTTTGCCCAGTGAATATGATGTTGGCTGTAGGTTTGTTTTATATGGCCTTTCTTATTTTGAGGTATGTTCTCTATATTCCCCCTTTGCTGAGAATTTTTATCAGAAATGAGTGCTGGATTTTGTCAAATGCTTTTTCTGCATATATTGATATGATCATATGATTTTTGTCCTTCATTTTGTTTATGTGATGTATCACACTTATTGATTTGCAGATATTATACCAACCTTGCATCCCCAGAATAAATCCCACTTGGTCGTGGTGTATGATCTTTTTAAAGTATTGCTGGATCCGGTTTGCTAGTATTTTAGTGAGGATTTTAGCATTTATGTTCATCAGCGATATTGGCCTGTAATTTTCTTCCTTTGTAGTGTCTTTATCCAGTTTTGGGATTAGGATGAGGCTGGCCTCATAAAAAGAGTTTGGGAGTTTTCCCTCCTCTTGAATTATCTGGAATAGTTTGAGGAAAATAGGTGTTAATTCTTCTTGAATGTTTGGTAAAACTTGCCTGTAAATCCATCTGGTCCAGGACTTTTGTTTACTGGGAGTTTTTTTTTATTACTGCTTCAATTTCATTAGTTGTTATCAGACTATTCAGGTTTTCTGCCTCTTCCTGATTCAGCTTTGGAAGGTTGTATGCTTCTAGGAATTCATCCATTTCACACATGTTGTCCAATTTTTTCTCATATAATTACTTATAGTATTTTCTTACAATCCTTTGTATTTCTGTTGGGTCAGGTGTTATATCGCCTCTTTCATTTCTCATTTTATTTATTTGGGTCCTCTCTCTTTGTGTCTTGGTGAGTCTGGCTAAAGGTTCATCAACCTTTTCTGCTCTACTCTTTATTATTTCCTTCCTTCTACTTCCTCGGGGCTTTTCTTGCTGCTCTCATTCTAGTTCTTTTAGTTGCTGTGTTAGATGGTTTGGTACAACTTTTTCTTGGTCCTTGAGATAGGCCTGTAATGCTGTGAATTTTCCCCTCAGGACTGCTTTTGCTGTGTCCCATAGCTTTTGGGTTGTTGTCTGTTCATTTTCTTTTTTTTCCATGAAGTGTTTGATTTCTTCCTTGATCTCATTGGTAACCCATTCATTGTTTAATAGCATGCTATTTAGCCTCCATGTGTTTGAATATTTTTGAGTTTTTTAATAGTGGTTGATTTCTAGTTTCATGGCATTGTGATCTGAGAAGATGCTTGATATGATTTCAGTCTTCTTGAATTTGTAGAGACTTGCCTTGTGCCCTAACATGTGGTCTATTTTTCAGAATGTTCCATGTGCACTTGAGAAGAATGTGTATTCTGTTGCTTTGGGATGAAATGTTCTGTAAATGTCAATTAAATCCATTAGATCTAGCATGCCAATTAAAGTCTCTGTTTCACTACATCAGATTTTTATGAATTATCAAAATATAATTATTAAACATTAGTTAATAAAAATATAATAAAGGTTTTACAAGGAAACCTTTTAGCAAGAATTGTTCTATGGTATGTGTACTTTAGAACAGTTCCCTAATTTAAGTTAAAAGGTGAAAAATGATTAAACATCTAGATCATTTCCAAACAGGATGAAATATTGAAACATTGTTACATAAATCAAAGTTTACCAACTTTTGGCTTTTTAATGCAGAAAAACTAAAGATATTTGGGCTTATTAATAAAAATGTCAATGTAAGAAATATCAAACCTGTAAGAATTTTTATGAGTTTATTGGAGCCAAACTGACAGTTGGGGAAAGCAAAATCTCAACAGACTGAGAAAATGCTTTGGAGAATGGCAGCTTTGCACCTTACTTTATACATTAGAATCACAGGAGGAGGTGTAAGAAGGGTTACATGAAATTCATTCCTGGTAGATCAGGGGAAGTGGGAGAAAGCAGAGGGAGAAAATATTTGAGATTGGATAAAAAGTAAATGGATAGCCTGGCTGGGTGTGGCTCAGCGGTTGAGCATCGACCTAGGATCCAGGGGATCAGGGTTCAATTCCTGGTTGGGGCACATGCCCAGGTTGCAAGCTGCAGCCAATCAATGACTCTCTCATCATTGATGTTTCTATCTCTCTCTCTCCCTCTCCTTTCCTCTCTATGAAATCAATAAAGATATATTAAAAAAAAAAAAAAAGTAAATGGATAGACACATAATTCTTTTCCATTGGTGGGTACATGACAGTTAACAATTGTGTTTACAGCAGGCAAAGATGGTGTGCAAGGAAGACAACAATGAGGGGTTCCACGGTCTCTGTTCTGGTAGCAGACTGTGCCTTTGAGGCATCTGGGAAAAGGGGATTATTCTGACTTTCGAAAAGTATGTTATCTGAGGCACACCAAGATAACAGACCAGAGGAAGACAAGCTCTCTCCCCTCCCAAGGGCCGGCGCCACCCCAAGCAGAGGCGGCAGCCTTGATCTATTACTCCAAGCCCCACCTGCACCTTAATGCAGATGCAGCCCTGCAAGGGGGGGGGGGGGGGGGACACAACTCAGAACCGGGACACCTGGTGCGATTCCCTCAAAGTCTCCCTGTAGGAGCTCTGGCGTGATGCCACGCTAGAAGGCGAGCAGCTACCTCTCCTCCCAAGGGCTGAGAGCCCGAGCCACTCCAATCAAAGGGCAGATTGGATTGGCATTCCCAGATCCTGCTGGCCCCATCATGCCAAACTCATATCCTCCGGGGGAAGGGAGCACAACTCAGAGATTATGAAACCAGACACAATGGGCCCAAGCTGCCTGCCGCTACTTCAGCCAATTAAGCAGAGGTAAGTTGAATCAAATATGAGCATTTATTCCATTTTTGCCAGCCTATGGGAGAGCAGTGGGATTTTCCCACATAAAATCTGCTCTGCCCTTCCCTTATTACCTGGCTGGTTATATAAGGCTGCATGCAAGGGGAAGGAGGGTGGAATAGAAGGATGGCTGCAGGGTCTGTGGCCCTTGTGTCTCCTTCCAGGATCTTGAAGTCCCATAACAAGGTAGTCAATGTTCAACGGTGTTAAAACCCATTTCCACCAGTTCCTAGGACCATGCTGGGACCTGCGAATGGTCGACATTCCTGAGGTAAACTCCAGGAAGGGGGTCAGGCTCCAGGCACAGCCACCAGATCAAAGTGCATCTATCCTTTGTTCTCAAAATGCATTTTCTTTTCTGAGTAATGGGACCATCCAGGCCCCAAAGTGTCTCATCTTTCTACAGCTGCTTTTCTTCTTGCAGCACATCCTCCAGTTTCCCAGGGTCTGTAGGAAAACTTATCTATAGTTAGCAAGGTGAATAATTGTTAAACTATGGTCCTATTCCTATTAGGTGCCTTCCCCCTTTCACAATCACAGTTAACAGAGTATGATCCACATCTCTGCCCCCAACACTTGGACATTGAACTTGACTCCCTCAGAGCCCTCCATTAGGGCCTCGGGCAGTGCACAGCAGAGATAAAGGGAGAAGGTTACAATCAACAGATCAACAAACACATGCTGGCAATGGCGAGGCTGTGGAGAAAAGGGAGCCTAGTGCACTGCTGGTGGGAATGCAGACTGGTACAACCACTGTGGAAAACTATGGAATTTCCTCAAAAAATTAAAATGGAACTGCCATTTCACCCAGTGATCCCACTTCTAGGAATATATCCTAAGAATCCTGAAACCTAATCAGAAAGAATATATGCACCCCTATGTTCATAGCAGCATTATTTATTTACAATAGGTAGGATCTCTTTTTTTTAACTTTTCTAAAAAGATTTATTTTCATTATTATAATTTTTTTTAATTTATCTTTATTGTTGAAAGTATTACAGATGTCCTAGATCCAGAGACATAGAAGCATGGAACAGACTGAGGGATCTCAGAGGGAAGGTGGGGGTGGGGGAGTGGGTGGGGAGAGACTAATCAAAGAACATATATTCTTATATGCATAACCCATGGACATAGACATTGGTATGGGGAAGGCCTGGGGGTGGGGTGGATGGGGGGTGGAGGGGATCAATGGGGGGAAAAAGGGGACAATAGCTAAGATCTGGAAACAGGCCAGGTGCCTGTCAGTAGATGAGTGGATAAAAAGCTGTGGCACATTTATACCGTGGAATACTATACAGCTGTAAAGAAGAAGAATCTCTTACCCTTTGAGACAGCATGGATGGACCTGGAGATTATACTAAGTGAAATAAGCCAGGCAGAGAAAGACAAGTATCACATGATCTCACATGTGGAATCTAATGAACAAAATAAACTGACAAACAGGACCATGGACATGGAAGCAAGTAACTGACTGACATACCTCAGAGGGAAGATGGGAGAGAGGGCAGGAAAAGATTAATCAGAGAATGTATATGCATATATGCATAGCCAGTGGTCACAGACAATATACAGGTGAAGGCCTGGGGTAGGTGGGGAGCCAGGTGGTGGGGGCAAAGGGAGCAAAAAGAGGGACATCTGTAATACTCTCAGCAATAAAATAAATTTTTAAAAAAGGCCCTAGACAGGTTCAGTTAAGGTAAAGACTAACCTTTGTCAGAGAAGATACTGGCTTAGGACATGACTACCCACCTTGACTTACTTTCAGTTAGGAAGTTGTAATGTCTGACCTTCCTATGTGGTTACTTTAGGTCTCTTTGTAAGGCCAGCCTTGCAGGCCTTCCCTGAGTTTGTCAGGTTTAGTATGTGGCCCCTTTTTTGTCCATAGTCTTAAAAATCAAAACAGAAGTTGTGATCATTTTAAGTAACAGTGGGCCAGGTGTAACTTGTTTATTTCTGTCCCCAACAGTCCTGAAATCACTTGCACTTCCCTTCATTTCTTATAGAAAAGAAAATCCAGTTTGCTTGCTAGGAATTGTTTAGTGTTAGGTTTACAAAGCTTGTTGCACGTTGAACATTTGTCCAAAGGAGTTTGAAGAAACAGAAGCTGCTCGATCCCTGTTCTCTGCCTGCTAGGTCTTAGGGATTAAGGCCATGTGGCTGGGGTACTTGTTGTCAAGTCCAGAGCAGGCACAGTCCCTCTCCTACCTCTGCCAAGACACAACTGAAGATCAAGTTGACTTATGTAGAGCAGGTAGGACAGATCTCTTAAGGTGGGAAAAGTGCTGGTGGAAGAAGAGCTGCTTGGCCCCAGGGAACTGTAATGGGGTGGAAGACAGCTCTCCTCCCAAATCTCCAAACTATCTTAGCTTCCAACTCAACTTTTTTCCAAGCATCCTGTCAGGTCCCCCAATGTATTGGTTTCCGCCTTGTGCTAACTCCAGCATTGTTTTTTAGCAATTGAAATGCACTTTTTAGTGTTAATTGTGATTTTAAGTATAAAAAATTTATAAACTTAAAACTATGTTTTTGTGTATTTTTAACCACTTGATGTAGCATTGTCTGTTCTATTCTTGTGAGACTCTGGTATGTGCACCACTTCATGATATTTCCAAGATGCTGGGCCTTCGGAAGTATATGGTAAGCAAGCTAATGCTAATGTATAAAAAAGTAATAATAAAAGAAAAATAAATAAAATGCTATGTTGAGGAAACAAATATTTCTAAAAGTTGTGAAATTTAGTTGCCAAAGAGCCTATATTTCTAGAGGTTATGAAATAGATTCATAAATTTGACAGTTTAAGCAAGGCTAATTGCTTACTTTTAGTTGTCACTAGAAATTAAAGTTTCTAAGGGTTATAAATAATAATTACTATGGAGAGAATTAATACAGTTTTCAGTAAAAGATGGTTTAAGATATGTTTTCATTTAAAAAATTAAAATAATTTGTCCTGGTTATTTCAGAATGAGAAGAGAGAAAGAATTTTAGCTATTATAATTACACTGCCTAAAGTTAAATTTTATTAAGCTTAATATCAATATTGTACTTATGTAAAGCTAAAACAAAATACTTTTGTACTATTAGTGCACCTTTAATAACAGATTATAAAGGGAAAGCAAAATTTTACATTTTATTTAAATAATTCCCTGTGATTTTTATCAGTATTAATTGCTTAAGTAAACTGAGTCTTTTGACTATTAAATTTACTTACAACTATTTAACCTTATGTTTTTGTCTATAAAGTCTTTGTTACCATGATTACATGAATAACTTAAGTATTGTTTCATTAAGTATTGTTTTATTTTCTTTATTTTATTTTTTCCATCACCATTTATCCCCCCAAACCCTCTTTCACCTCCATACACAGTGACCTACAAGTCTATTTGACCAAATGTTTTAAAACTTTTGATGTTTGACAAATTTCCCCAAATTCAAAAATTAAATAGTCTTTTTCTTAATTTTCAGATTTTTGAGAACTTTGAAATTTCTCTAAAGGATCCCTGAAACACTTCAAATAATATTTCTCATTCTTTGTAAAAGAGAAATATTAACATAACTGGTATATTTAATATGCTAAATTACATGGGAAGCCTTGTCAAATAAATAATGCTAAACCTTTGATTATACTGATGTAGATATGTTATTAATGTAATGTTTAAAAATTATATAAAATTCCTAAAGTCTAGCATGTCCAGGTATAATGGACTTACATTCTTCTTCTGTCTCTTAAGGTAGTTTTTTTCTCTGTTGTCTTATCATGTCTTTAAAACATAAACACTCCCAGAAGCTAAGCAAACCATTGCCCACAAAGACTAAAGGGAAAAAAAGAAGCCTCTTAAAAATACAGACGGCTGTGTAAGCACCTTGCCAACGTTGATCTGTAAAGGAGCCAAGGTTTCCCCCAAACTACGAGAAAATAATTAGGATAAAACAAAATGATGGTTTATGGAAAACAGGAAGTATGTTCCAACAGGAGAAGGCGTGAAGCATGGAAACAGCTCCTGTTGAGGGAAAGAAAAATACAATGTGTCTTCTAGACAAGGAAGATATCAGCATAGATGTGGTGTTGTTTTGTGTTTGATAAAGAAAAAAATAATTATGTCCTAAAGTAAAATTATTAATTTCAAAATAAGAAAGAAAGAAGTAGGTTAAAAGCTGAAAGGTATATAAAAGTTGCAGGAAGTTTGTGGATGTTGCAGAAGGTATATGGAGATGGGATCTTAAAAAAAGAATTTTATATGTGATTAACTAAGGTTGGAATCTGTAATTAAGTCAGTTGCTGTATTCTCACAAGATATTTAACCGTGGCCATTTTTAAGCCTTTTGTTATTTACAGAAGACTTGTTTTACTATGATGCTTTGGCAAAAAAAAATTTTTTTTTAAATGTTCCTACAAATATGTTTCATCTTCAAAGAGATTCATTAAAAAAAAAACAACACCTGACGGGCACTGATGGGTGTGGCTCAGCTGGGTGGGCGTCATCCCTGTGCCACAAACGTCGCTGGTTCAGTCTCTGGTCAGGGCACATGCTGGGGTTGCGGGCACGATTCCCAGTAGGGCGCCCGCAGGAGGCGGTGAATTGATATTATGCTCTCATATTGATGTTTCTCTCTCTCTCCCTCTCCCTTCCTCTCTCTTTAAAAATCAATAAAATATTTTTAAAAACCAAAACAATATGGCCAGGTACTCTAAAATACAGGTGTCTGATACCTTTAAAAACATAGCACTGAACTGGATAAAGATTTATAGAACTCTAAGGAAAACTGGATTCACAAAAGTGTTAACAAAAAATCAAGATCAATCAGAATTAATAACAGAATGAACTGATAAGGATGATTATAATTTTTATGACTTTTTATATAAAAGGTTACTGGTTAATTTATTAAATATATTGGGGTCACATTGGTTAATAAAATGTTAAAAGTTCAAGTGTACAATTTTATAATACACCATCTGTATATTTGTATTGTGTGTTTACCACCCAAAGTAAAGTCTCTTTCCATCATCATATATTTGACCCCCTTTACCCTATTCAACCTCCCCACGCCCCTGTGCCCACTGGTAACCGCCATACCGTTTTCTGTGTCTGTGACTGCTTGTTTTGTTTGTGTGTTTATAGCTTTGTTTATATCCCACGTATGGCTGTTTCCTTTTCCATCTGACCTATTTTGCATAGCATGATTCATCTATGTTGTAACAAATGACAATATTTAATCCTTCCTTTTTTAAAATTGCTGACATTATTACAGATACCCCCCAATTACCCCCCTCACCCAGACCACATGCCCCTCCCTCTTGCCCTAACATTGTTGTCTCTGTCCACACTCTATGCATATATGCTCTTGGGATATTTTCTTCACCTTTTTTCATCTCCTCTGCCCCACCCATCCTCACTCTTACAACGTCAGTCTGCACATGTATCCATGACTCTGGTTCTCTTTTGTTCATCAGTTTATTTTGTTCATTAGATTCCACATATAAGTGAGATCGCATGGTATGTTATTTTCCTGACTGGCTTGTTTCGATTACCATTATAATCTCCAGGTCCATCAATGCTGTCACAAAAGGTAAGAGTTCCTTCCTCTTTACAGCTGCGTAGTATCCACGGTGTGAATGTCCCACAGCTTTTTATCCACTCACCTACTGATTGGCATTTGGACTATTTCCAGATCTTAGCTATTGTAAATAGTGCTGCTATGAGCATAAGGGTGCATATATTCCTTCTGATTGGTGTTTCAGGATTCTTAGGATATATTCCCAGAGGTAGGGTCACTGGGTCAAAAGGCAGCTCCATTTTTAATTTTTTGAGGAAACTCCGCACTGTTTTCCATGGTGGCTGCACCAACCTACATTCCCACCAGCAGGGTACCAGGTTCCCTTTCCCCACACCCTCGCCAGCACTTGTTGTTTGTTGATTTGTTGATGGAGCCACTCTGACAGGTGTGAGGTGAGACCTCGTTGTAGCTTTAACTTGCATCTCTCTGATGATTAGTGACATTGAGCTTTTTTTTTTTATATGTCTCTTGGCCATCTGCATGTCCTCTTTGGAAAAGTGTCTATTCAGGTCCTTTGCACATATTTTAATTGGATTGTGTATCTTTCTCTTGTTAAGTTGTATGAGTTCTTTATGTATTTTGGATATTAACCCTTTATCAGATGTATCATTGGGAAATATGTTCTCTCATACTGTGGGTTCCCTTTCCATTTTGTTGATGGCTTATTTTGCTGTGCAGAAGCTTTTTAGTTTGAAGTAGGCCCATTTGTTTATTTTGTCCTTTGTTTCCCTTGCCCTGGGAGATATATCGGCAAAAATTTTGCTATGCAAGATACCTGAGATTTTACTGCCTATGTCTTCATCTAGGATTTTTATGGTTTTGTGACTTACATTTAAGTATTTTATCCATTTTGAGTTTCTTCTTGTGTATGGCCTAAGGTGGTAGTCTAATTTATTTTCCTTTTTGTTTTTTTTGCATGTACCTGTCCAATTTTTCCAGAACCATTTATTGAATAGAATGTCTTTACTCCATTGTATGCTCTTGCCTCCTTTGTCAAATATTAACTGACCATAATGGCGTGGGTCTATTTTTTGGCTCTCTGTTCTGTTCCATTGACCTATATGCCTGTTTTTATGCCAGTGCCAGGTTGTTTTGATTACAATGGCTTTTTAGTATAGTTTGATATCTGGCATTGTGATCCCTCCATCTCTGTTCTTCTTTCTCAAGACTGCTGCAGCTATTCATGGTCTTTCTTGGTTCCATATAAGTGTTTTGATTATTTTTTTCTAGATCTGTGAAATATGTCATTGGTATTTTAATAGGAATTTAGTTAAATCTTGAGATTGCTTTGGGTAGTATGGACATTTTAATAATGTTAACTCTTCCAATCCATGAATATGGTATATGCTTCCACTTGTTTGTATCTACCTGTTCTTTTTTCAATTACCTATAGTTCTCTGATTGCAGGTCTTTTACCTCCTTGGTTAACTTTATTCCTAGTTACCTTTTTGTTTTTGTTGTTGCAATAGTAAATGGGATCGTTTTTTAGTTTCTCTTTCTGAGAGTTCATTATTGGTGTATAAAAATGCCATCCACTTCTGGGTGTTAATTTTGTATCCTGCTACCTTGCCAAATTCATTTATCAAGTCAAGTAGTTTTTTGTTGGAGTCTTTAGGACTTTCTATGTACAATATAATGTCATTTATGAATAGTGATAGTTTTACTTCCTCCTTTCCAATTTGGATGCCTTTTATGTTTTCTTTTTATCTGACTGCTGCAGCTAGGACTTCCAGTACTATTTTGAATAAGAGTGGTGAAAGTGGACACCCCTGTCTTGTTCCTTTTCTTAGGGGAAATGGTTTTAGTTTTTGCCCAGTGAGTATGATGTTGGCTGTCGGTTTATGGCCTTTATTATGTTGAGGTATGACCCCTCTAGTCCCACTTGGCTGAGAGTTTTTATAAAAAATGGGTGTTGGATTTTGTCAAATGCTTTTTCTGTATCTGTTGATATGATCATGTGATATTTGTCTTTCAGCTTGTTAATGTGATGTATCACATTAATTGATTTGCAAATATTGTACCAGTCTTGCATCCCCGGGATAAATCCCACTTGGTCATCGTGTATGATCTTTTTAATATATTACTGGATCCAATTTGCTAATATTTTGTTGAGGATTTTAGCATCTGTGTTTATCAGCCTGTTATTCTCTTTCTTTGTAGTGTCTTTATCCGGTTTTGGAATTAGGATGATGCTGGCCTCATAAAAAGAGCTTGGAAGTGTTCCTTACTCTTGGATTTTTTAGAATAGGTTGAGGAGGATAAGTGTTAGTTCTTCCTTGAATGTTTGGTAAAACTCCCCTGTGAAGCCATCCAGACAAGGGCTTTTGTATGTTGGGAGTTTTGATTACTGCTTCAACTTCATTAGCACTTATTGGCCTATTCAGGTTTTTTGAGTTTTGGAAGGTTGCATTTTTCTAGAAATTTGTCCATTTCATCCAGGTTGTCTAGCTTGGTGGCATATAATTGTTCATTGTATTTTCTTACAATCCTTTGTATTTCTGTTGGGTCAGTTGTTACTTCACCTTTTTAGTTTCTGATTTTGTTTATTTGGGTCCTCTTTGTGTCTTGATGAGTCTGGCTAAAGGTTCATCAAGTTTCTTTATCTTTTCAAAGAACCAGCTCTTGGTTTCATTTATCTTTTGTAGCTTAACTTAGTCTCTATGTCATTAATTTCTGCTCTGATCTTTATTATTTCCTTCCTTCTACTTACTCTGGGCTTTTCTTGTTGTTCTCTTTCTAATTCTTTAAGTTGTAGGGTTCAGTAGTTTTTTAAAAATTGTTCTTGCTTTCTGAGTTAGACCTGTAGTGGTATTAACTTTCCTCTAAGGAATGCTTTAATTGTGACCCATAGATTTGGAGTTGGGTGTTCATTTTCATTTGTTTCCAGGAAGATTTTTTATTTCTTCCTTAATCTCATTGGTAACCCATTCATTGTTTAATAACATGTTATTTAGCCTCCATGTGTTTGAATGTTTTTTAGTGTTTTTATTGTAGTTGATTTCTAATTTCATGCCATCGTGGTCCAAGAAGATACTTGATATGATTTCAGTCTTGACTTTGTAGAGACTTCTTTTGTGTCCTAGCTTGTGGTCTATTTTTGAGAATGTCCTGTGTGCCCTTGAGAAGGATGTGTATTCTGCAGCTTTGGGATGGGATGTTCTGTAAATGTCAATTAAATCCATTTGATCCTATCATTTAGGATAACTGTTTCCTTGCTGATTTTTTATCTGGTAGATCTATCCAGTGAAGTCAGTAGGGTGTTAAAGTCCCTTAATATGACTGTATTGCTGTCAATCTCTCCCTTAAAGTCCTCCAGAAGATTTTTTTAAAATTTAGGTGCTCCTATATTGGGTGCATATATGTTTATCGGGGTTATATCCTCCTGTTGAATTAATACCTTTAGTATTTGTTGTGACCTTTCTTGTCTCTTGTTATGGTCTACATTTTGAGGTCAATTTTGTCCAATATGAGTATTGCTATGCCAGTTTTTTGTGTGTGTGTTTTTTTTCATTTCTATTTGCATGGAAAATTCTTTCCATCCCTTCACTCTCATCCTGTGTGAGTTTTTTGTTCTGAGGCGGGTCTCTTGTAGACAGCAGATATTTGGGTCATGTTTTCTTATCCACTCAGCCACCCTATGTCTTTTTATTGGAGTATTCAATCCACTTACATTTAAGGTTATTTTTGATAGGTAATTATCGATTGCCATTTTAATTCTTTATGTTTCTCTCTCTATTTCTACTCCTCATTACAGCAGTCCCTTTAACATTTCCTGCAATGCTGTTGCCCGTAACTAACATAACTAACTAATCTTCCCCTTGATTCACAGCAAACATGCTTTTAGCTTTTTATGCAGAAGTGATTTAAAGTACCTCTTTTGTCATTAAAGAATTGAAATAGGATTGAAAACTGGCACAACCACCTTAGTAAGTTGTCAGTATCTACTAAAGAGAAGCACGCATGTGCCCTAACACCTCGGAATTCTTCTCTGATATATATAACAGAAATGAGTGGAAATTGTGCATCAGGAGACATGTACGAGACTGTCCATAGATGTGTTATTCATGAAAGCCAAAGCCGGGCACAATTCAAGCACCCATCAAGGGCATGAGAGACAAGTTGTTGTTATATTCACTCGGTATTGCTACACAGCAGTGAGAAAGATAAACTACTGTTATACAAAAATGCATCAATCATAGGGCATGTTAAGTCAGAAAAGCCAGTTCCAAAGAGTCCATACTAGATGTGTCCATTTATATAAAGTTCAAATGAGGCAAACTGAAATATGGTCATAGATGTGAGAATAGTGATTACCTTGTGGACATAGTTATTGACTGGGAGGAGCCATGGGAAAGCCTTCTGGGTGCTGAAAATTTAGGCTACATCTCAATTTGGGTTGGAATTATATCAGTATATACAGTGTAAACATTCATAGGGCTGTATAATTAAGATGTATATACTTACTGTATGAAATATCTCAATAAAAAAGATTCTGTAGATGACTAGAAAACAATCAGAAGACCCAGATCACCCCTGAATGCTGGGAATATAAACTGCTGATGGCTCACAGTGTGTCCTTTGTAGGGCATTGCCCTTGGCTGGAGAGAAGTGCCTCATCCTAAGTTATCCCTTCCGTTCCGTGCCCAGAAGACTAATGTGGGATGCAAAGGCATGGCTCCCTGCCTCGATATGGGACAATTCTGAAAGCCATCCAGAGGAGCCTTAGAATTGGTAGAGGCCTTGGTTGCAAATGCACCATGGGCCCTCTGTTTAGTCCCACCTTCCTCTTCTTACAGGTGTATCTCTGGAGAGCGCCCCCCAGGACCATCTGCCCTCAACTCTCTTTCTTAGAGCCTGTTTCGAGGACCCCATAGAAGATGCCGTCTGTGCTAAGGTTTATCTTCCAAGCAGACTGGAATGCCTGCCTTCCTCTCAATATCAAAAATCCTAAATTAACTCTCCACGCTTTTCCTGCAGCAGCATTTCCTGGCATTTCTTCACTAAGGGGTCTTTAAGCAATGATTGTTTCTGTATTTTTAAAATCCATTGCCAGGGCTGGATGCCTTTGATTATTGCAGCCACCCAAAAGGAAAACAATCTTGTGCAAAAACAAACTCTGAGTTTTAAGTAAGAGAAAAATAAGTCCCCCCCAATTTGAAACTATTTCTATTGATCATATGGACTGTAGATGCTCTACAAAGTCATAGTAGCATAACTGGATTGTTTTATATTGTTTCCCCAGAAAAGTTCATATTACTCACTTTCCCCCCTAAAAAGTAATAAAATCCTGTTAACAAGATGCCCTGTTTAAAATGCAGATAGTAATTATGTTATTGTCAATGATGTGCAGTCAAAAGAGCGCTGGGTGCTCCTCCCGACCGCCTCCTGCTTTGCTGCAGCCTGGCCATGCAGGTTCTCTGTTAAGTGTTCATTCATCCTCAATTTATTCACACCTGTTTCCTACACCGACACTTTCTTTGTTTCATACTGATTACTTTTCCTATAGGTTTTGTTTATTTATACTTGTTTCTCTTGGTTATTTCAGTATTTAACAGCCTTTTTAATGTGATTTTTAAAAAAATTATAATTCACATTAGACATATTCTTTCTTAGATAAGATATGAAGAAACGAGAAAATTTAGAGTTATATCTTCATGGCATCAGAAGTTTTCAGCCAGTGAGACAGAGGTGGATGGGCACTTAGAGCCAGCTTCCTGCATTGTCATCGCTGTAGGAGCTTTTTTCATTCTGGAAAATGATGCTTGGGTTTGTCCCTTTTCTTCGGGGCAACACTGCCCCCAAAGTATCATAAGTTTATCATATAAATTTAATCAATAATAACTGGTATTTATTTATTGCTTATTGTATACTAGTCATTTTCCCAAGTGATTTGCCAACAATATCATTATTTCATCCCCTCATCAGCTCTACGAGGAAAAGTCTGTTAAGTCACCACCATGGCCACCGGCATTTCTCAGACGAGGAAACATGAACTTAGAGAGGCTGAGTGACTGCCCACGTCCACAGCTTGTAAGTGAAACAGCAGGACTGGGACCCCAAGCTTATTCTACTTCCCACCCACGGTCTATAAAACACAGGTTTCTGTTCTTTATGCTCTGGGAACAGAAAAGGAAAGAGTAGAGATAATAAAAGATGAGAGAAAAAAACGATTCCTAACTTCAAATAATTCAGACTTTAGTTATGAAAATAAGACACAGAAGGATTAAGTGTGTGGTAGCCAGTTTCCAGAGAGCCACAATGAGCCATTCTTCCAGTGACCACACCCTGGGCCATCCCTTCCCACAGTGAGTCTGGGCTGCTGCTAAGGAACCCTTAGAATGCAGTAGAGGTGACAATGGGTCACTTCTGAAAGCCAGACCATAAAGGGCCTGGTCACTTCCACCTGGTACTACTGGCACATGTGCTCTGAGGGAAGCCATCGACAGTGCAAGAAATACAATGACCCTGAGATCACCGTGCCATGGGCAAGCCCCGCCCCGCCATGTGGAGAGTCTGTGCAACCAGCCAGCCCAGGCACCATTCACAGGAGTGAAGAAGCCGTCATGGACATTCAAGCCCCAGCAGATGCCACCAGAACAGAGGAATCTGGCTGTAAGCCAGGAACAAGACTCCAGCTGATGGCCTCTTCCTGGCCACCTCCAGTCCCTTGAACCATCCCAGCTGAGGTCCCAGTTAGGCCTACCCTACTTCTTAAACACTATTCTGAGCATAATAAAAATGATTGTTAAGTTGGTAGGTTTGGGTGAGGTTTGCAGTATAGCAATTTATAAATGGAATAGCAGTGAAAGACAGCAAACTATGTATAATTAAGTCCGAGAGGTTGAGATACTGTTCCAGCTTAGGGCTTGGAACAATTAGAACAAATCTCATTTCTGATATTTTCCATGGCAAAGGCTCATGGAAAAGTTCAAATAAGTGGGGTAGAACGAGGTCACAAGGACTGAAGCAGAAGCAGTAGGTTTGGAAAAGAGTACAGCACAAATTGGTGAGGGTGATGAATGCTAAAGGAAATAATTCTAACAGGACTATGAAACCATCCAGTACAATCTAATTATTTTTACTGATAAGGAAACTGAAACCTAGAGAAATGATTTGAAGACAGTCATGTAGCTGGTTGGTGGTAGAAGTTAATACTCAAGCCTAAGACATAGTTTCTTTGCTACAGGAAGCCGCAGTTGGTTTGGGAAATACCACCACTATCATGTGTTTAAATCTATATAAGCTTTCTCCCCTTGCATAAAAAATACTATGGCATATCCATCCTAAGTACCTGCACAGACACTGCCGTGTTTAAAGCCAAATTCTTTAATTTGTAACTGTAAAGCACTAATCGTTCTTTTCTCATCTTCATGTTCAAAACAAAACCTCGGATCCTTTTAGTCTCTGAACTTTCACTGAATTCTCCACTAAGTTTGTTAAACAGTTTTATTGAGGTAAAATTTACATTTCATAAAATTCACTGTTTTAAGTGTACTACTCAGTGATTTTTATGTTGAGTTGTGCAATCATCACCATAATCCAAATTCAGAATATTCCCCTTGCCTCAGGAACATCTCTGCACATCTATAGTTCATTCTTGTTTCTACCCAGAGCCTCAGGCAACAAATAGTTTACTTTTTGTCTCTAGAGATTTGCCTTTCTGGTCATTTCAGATCAATGGAACCAGCACTAAATGTCTGTGTCTGGCTTCTCCCACACGGCACACGATTTCGGGCTCGCTTGTGCTGTAGCACGCATCTGGACTCTTCCCTTTTATTGCTCAGTAGTATTTAGCTGTGTGGATGCACTGCATTTTGTTTGTCCATTTACCAGTTAATAGACATTTGGCTTGTTTCCACTTTCTGGCTATCATGAATAAAGCTGCTTCCATCAATTTAAAAAAGCAGCAAGAATTGATTAGTTTAGAGAAGTCACAGAAGTTTTGGGTTTTTGAAGAGATTGCTTATTAAAATAAAATACAGAAACATATGAAGAAGAAAATAAATTGACCATTCAGAGAGAACCACACTATTAATATTCTATACCTTTTGCTAATCATATATATGCTTTCTTCTTATAATAAGACTAACCTGTACATATACATTTTGATAGCTTATTTTAAAATTAATGTTGACGTGCAAATCTTTTTGTGTCAGTAATATTTTATTGAGCTGATGTAGCATTTATCTGATCCCAATTATTAGATAAGTCAGGTAGATCCAATTTGCTTGCCATTATAAACAGCAATGACTTTTGCTATGCTCACAAAACCTGTTTTCAAACTAAATTCATAAAACTACTCCTGTTTTCTTTCAGCTCCTTTATGTTTTCAATTTACATTCAACTTTGTATTCCATCCTGAAGGTAGTTTGGCTTTTTTTTTTTACCCAAAGCCATCCTTCCACACTGACTTGAAACACAATCTTTACTGCATAGCATAGATTAATATTGGCCAGAACCTTTTCCTGGGTTTACACTCTATTTCATCACGTGCCATCAATGTGCCAATATCACCTGTTTCAACGATAGCTGACTAGTGCATTATGACACACAGCAGTGTTAGTCTCCCTTCAGTATTATCATTTCATATTGTCCAGTTCTTTAAAAAATCTTAGGAAGTCTAATTTTAGTTAATGTGTATAGTCCTAAAAATTTTTATAGAATTCATACATTTTAATAGCAAAATCATTGTCTGAGTTCACCAAAAGAACTTCTGGTCAAACTTTTGGGTGACTTATTTGTAATACACATAATCATGGTCCCTCTCTTTTCTCTGTCATCTTCCAATCTGCCACCTGACCATCACATTCTATTCAGACCAGTTTTCAACTTCTTCTCCTGTCCCTGTGATGAAAGGACATGAAAGATGAGTCAGAACTTCTAAAAAGTTGATGATCTTAATACCATTCTGTACCGAAGCAGCACCATTATAATCTGTATTAGGTATAAACATTCAATGAACAAAACTCAGGTGTAGAAAAAACCCGCAACTTTTTGATTTTTTGTATCTGAATTTAATTTCATCAGCTGCAGTTTGCCAGTCAATTTGTGGTAAACGTAGTCACTTCAGAATTTTTCCTCGAACTCTTTGTGGTGAATGCAAAGGGTTAAGGCTCTCTTACTAATTCTTCCCAAGGTGTCATTCCATTTCTAGGAAGTTTTTAAAAAATCATGGCATTAAGTAGGGTGGGGTGGGCCTGAGAGAGCATCTGATCCTTGGACTCATTAATCTTAAGCAGACACATGAAGGAATGTCCAGTCTTTGTGGTCCTCAGGCATGGTCATCTGTTCACACTAGCATCTACTGAGGCATCCAAAGTCTTATCTCTTAGCTTTTCAGTCCAGCTTCTACTGAGGCACTCCCTCATTGAAACAAGGACCTGTGCTGCCCTTCTATTGGAGCTAGGGGAGCCCCTGCTGGGCCCCCATGTTTCATAGGGCCCTGCTCTGGTCCTCCTCAGGCACTTCCCATCCAAAGCCCAAGCCCTAGCCCTTCTAGAACACACACTGAATAGCCAAGACCCCGTAATTCCCTATTTAAATGCTTCTGAGCCCATTTTTAGGGTTGGTGCAGGCCCCTATCCCAAGAAGTCTTCCTAAATGCAAATGCCTCTGGTATACATACCCTGAGGCCTGAGGGTGGCCAAGGGGCAGCTGCTTGCAGGGGAATTGATGAAGCTTGGACATGTGGAGAAGGTGTCTATGAATGTGCCAGGGGTGGTGGGAAGAGTGTGGGACAAAGGGTGGGGCTGGGGACTAGCTTTCCCCCACATCCGAGTAAAGGGTAGAACACTTGAAGTCCATCCTCGCTTCCAGTGGTGTTATAAAAACATATTTATCAAGCAGGACTATAGATATATGTTATTTGACAGTGGTTAGTTTGACTTATAACTTCTAAATATTTAAGTATATGGCAGGTGGGTCTCCATTTATACTCTTGTCCCAGACACTGTAAATTCTAGGGATGGGCCTGGTACGGGCTCAACTTAATGCCTGCCTTGGGATATTCACACTCCACGGCATGGAAGGCTACCTCCCATAAGAATCATTGGGATTACATTTAGGGTCCACCCAGAATAATCTTCCCATCTCAAAATCTGAAGCCTAATCATGCCTGCAAGTTCCTCTTACCATATAAGGTAACAGATATCTTCAAGGACCATTATTCAGTCTACCAATCTCTCTCCTCTGGGTCCCAAAGATTCACAACCATCTTATAGGCAAAATACATTTACCCCATTCCAACACCTCCCAAGTTCTCAAACCATTACAACATCAACTCAAGTCCAAAATCTCATCTAATTATTATCAGCTCAAGAGTCCCAAATAACATAATCTAAATAAGATATAAATGAGAATCTGGGTATGATCCATCCTAGGGCAAAATTTCTCTCCATTTATGAATGTATGAAACTATAAAGCAAGTTATCTGCTCCCAAAATACAATGGTGGGACAAATATAGGATAATAATTATAGACATTCTCATTCCAAAAGGGGGAAAACAAAAAAAAGAAAAAAAATATTGATTTCAAGCAAGTTTGAAATCCAATGGGCAAACTCCATCAGTTACAATGCCTGAGAATAACCATCTGTGGTCTGAGGTCTGTCCTCTGGTCCCGTGATTTTGCCCTCTGAGTTACCCCTTTTCTCTTTCTTGAACGAGAGCATGTGATCACAGCTGAGTCAGCTTGTTTACTGCCTGTAAAATTTGGGGGATCCAGCAGTCTTCTTTCATTTAGTTCTCTCTGTCCCTTTCTGCCCAAGCTGGCAGTTTCTACTGATATATCTTTCTCAGAAATCCTGTGGGCCTCTCATGTTTGCTATGAGCACTAACTCCGTCAAACAAAAGGCTCTTCCATAGATCTTTACTGGACCATCTAATTTCTACCCCTGGCTTCGATAGGATGACTGAGGAGATCCATGAGTCATATGCCTAATTTCTTCCAAGAGGCCTCCGTGTGAGCGAATACTCTGCATTTATAGCCTTTTCCAGGCACTCGCACAGAGGTTGTCCAGCCACATCTTTAACTTTCTCTCCAGAACATACTTTTCAGACAGTGAATCTCCTGAATTTTGGATCTTTTTCAATCTAGATAGGCTGAGAATTTCCCCGGTAATCAAACCTGGATTTCTTTCTTGTTTAACAGCTCTTCCCTAAACTTACTCTTTTACTAAACACAGCAAGAAGAATCCAGGCTGTACCTTCAACACTTGGCTTAGAAATCTTTTAAGCTAAAAACCCAAGTTTACTAAGTACAAATTCTGCTTTCCACAAAGCTGTTGGATGTGATTCCCCTAAGCTGAACGAGGTGCTCTGTGGATATCAGTGGTACCCGGGGCCTGATGGTGGTTTTAAGCGCGACGGCCTTCACTGGCTTCCTCCGGCCTGGTGAATGTGCTTTTCTGACGGACTGCTCGTTAGAACCTCCTACCACACAGTGGATTGATCTGTTCCTCTTTTCGGCGCTCAGGTTTGCTTCGTATTATCTGATGTTCTTTTGTTAGGTGAATACACAATAAGGATTTTTACGTCTTCTCGGAGAACTGTCTTCTTTATTATTATGTGATGGTACCTATTCCCTTGGCAATTTTTCTTGTCCTGAAGTCTGCTCCTTTTGAAATTAATATACCTGCTCCAGCTTTCTTTTTATTGGTATCGGCATGAGTACCTTTCCCCGTCCCTTTCCTTTTAATTTATATGCCTTCACACTGAAGTGGGTTTCTTGGAGAGAACATAAAATTGGATCTTGTTTTTTGATCCATGACAAAAATTTATTTGGTAAGTTTAGAAAGTTTATGTTTAAAGTAATTATAATTATAGTTGGATTAGTATCCCCCCATTTGTAATTGTTTTTGATTTTTTGCTCTGTTCTTTCTTTCTGCTTCCTCTCCCACTCTTTTTCTACTTTTTGTGGTTTTACTTGAACATTTTATATGACTTCATTCTCACTTCTTTCTTACATATCAAATATATTTATTTTTAAACTTTTTTTGTAGTGGTTGACCTAGAATTTGCAATATACATTTACAATTAATTGAAGTCCACTTTCAAATAAAACTATACTGCTTCACAGGCAGTGCAAGTATATTATAATAACAAAATATTCCTAATGCCTCTTTCTCATCCTTTGTATTATTGCTGTCATTGATTTTACTTATAAATAAGCCTTAATCATCAAATGTATTGTTGTTATTCATATTTGGAAAAACTGTTTCTCTTAGATCAGTTAAAAATAAGAAACAGTCCGGCCGGGCGTGGCTCAGGGGTTGAGCATCAACCTACGATCCAGGAGACCACAGTTCGATCCTCGGTCAGGGCGCAGGCCCGGGCTGTGGGCTCGATCCCAGTTGGGGGCGTACAGGGGGCAGCCGATCCATGACTCTCATCACTGATGTTTCTCTCTCTCTCTCCTTCTACCTTCCTCTCTCTGAAATCAATAAAGACATATTTTTTTAAAAAAAAGAAACAAACATAAAACTTTTTATATTATCCTACTAATTCATTCTGTGATGCACTTCCTCTGTGTAGAGTCAAGTTTTTGCAGTGTGTGTGGTTTCTGTGTTGTTTTTTAAAAATCTATGCAATTTTCCTCCTTCTTGAAGGCCAAGTCCACTGACAACAAATTCCTCCAATTTCTGATTTTCTGAGAAAGTCTATTTCTCATTCACTTTTGAAGGATAATTTAGCAGGATTGAGAATTCAAGGTTGGTTAATTTTTTTCTCTTAATGCCTGAAATATTTCACTTGCTCTCTTCTTGTTTGTATGGTTTATGAAGGAAAATTAGATTTGAGTCTTATTTTTGTTTCTGTAGGGTTAAGATAACTTATTTCTGGCTTCTGTTAATATTTTTTCCCTTTTCATTTAAATTTTAAATTTTTTTCAATTATAGTTGATGTACAATGTTAAATTAGTTTTAGGTGTACAACATAGTGATTAGGCATTTATATAACTTACAAAGTGACCACACTTATTACAATATTATTGACTATATTCTCTATATCATGACTGTTTTTAAAACTGGCAATTGATACTTCTTAATCCCTTCACCTTCTTCACTCATCACCCCAATCCCCATCCCATAGAGCAGCCATCAATTTGTTCTCTGTACCTATGAGTCTGCTTCTATTTTGCTTGTTCCTTTTGTTTTTTAGATTCCACATACAAGTGAAATCATATGGTATTTGTCTTCCTCTATCTGCTTTATTTTACTTAGCATAATATCCCCTAGGATCATCCATGTTGTCATAAATGGTAAGATTTCACTCTTTTTTATGGCTGAGTAATAATCCATTAATATATGTACTGCCTCTTCTTTATCCAATAGTCTATTAATGGACACAGGCTGCTTCCACATTTTGACTATTGTAAATAATGGTGCAATGAACATAAGGATACATGTACCTTTTCAAATTGGCGTTTTGGATTTCTTCAGATGAACACCCAGAAGTGGAGTGGCTGGGTCATATGGTTGTTCTTTTTTAAGTTTTTTGAAGAACCTCCATACTGTTTTGCACCAATTTACATCCCAGCAGGCCACGGGGGCCCCCTTTCTCCACACACGCCCCAGCACTTGTGGTTTGTCCGTGGATTGGTGATAAACATCCTGACAGGTGTGAGGTGATTTGTCACTATGTGTTTTGTTGTCATTGTTTTTTGTTTTGATTTGATTGTTTTCTTTTGCATTTTCATGATGATAAGTGATGTTGAGCAACTTTTCATATGTCCATTGGCCATCCGTGTGTTCTCTTTGGAGAAACGTCCACTCAGGTTGTCTGACATGTTTAAAACAGGTTATTTGAGTTTTCTGGTATTAAGTTATATGAGTTCTATATATATATTGGGTATTAATGTCTTATTGGATGTATCATTTGCAAGTATCCTCTCCCATTCTTAGACTGTCTTTTCTATTTGTTGACAGTTTCCTTCACTGTACAAAATTTTTTTTAGTTTGATGTAGTCTCATTTGTTTATTTTTTCTTTTGTTTCTCTTGCCAGAGGAAACAGCCAAAAAAGTATTGTTAAGCATAAGGTCAAAGGGTTTACTGCCTGTGTTTTCTTCTAGGAGTTTTATGGTTTGGGGTTCTACATTTAAGTCTTTAATCCATTTTCAGTTTATTCTTGTCTATGGTGTAAGAAAGTTATCCAAATTTTTTTGCATGTATCCATCCAGTTTTCCCAACACTCTTTATTGAAGAGACTGTCTTTACCTCATTGTATGTTCCTGCCTCCTTTGTCAAATATTAATTGACCATATAGGTGTGGGTCTATTTGGGGGCTCGCTATTCTGTTCCATTGATTTATGTATCTGTTTTTATGCCCGTGCCATGCTGTTTTGGTCACTATAGTCTGTGGATAGTTTGATACCAGGTGGTGCGATCCCTCCAACCTTGTTCTTCTTTCTCAGGATGGCTGTGGTTATTCAGAATCTTTCATGTCTCCATGTAAATCAAAGGATTATTTGTTCTAGCTCTGTGAAATACGCTGTTGGTAGTTTGATAGATATTGCCTTAAATCTGTAGATTGCTTTGGGTAGTATGGACATTTTAACAATGATAATTCTTCCAATCCATGACCATGGTATATGCTTCCATTCATTTGTATCTTCTCCAACTTCTTCCTTCAGTATCTTATAGTTTCCCAAGTACAGGTATTTTATATACTTGGTTAAATTTATTCCTGGGTATTTTATTCTTTTTGATGCAATGTAAATGAGATTATTTTCTTAGTTTCCCTATCTTATACTTCACTATTGGTGTATAAAAATACAACTGATTTCTGAATATTAATTTTGTATCCTGCTACTATGCTGAATTCATTTGTTAGCTCTAATAGGTTTTGCTGCTGTTGTGTTTTGTGTGGAATCTTTACAGATCTCTATGTAGTATCATGTCATCTAGAAATAATGACATTTTACTTCTACCCATACAATTTGGATGCCTTTTATGTCTTTTTTTTTTTTAACCTGATTTCTGTGCCTAGAATTTCCAGTGCTATGAGGAAATGAAGCAGTGAAAGTGGACAACACTATCTTGTTCCAAGTCTTCCAGGTGGTGAGAGGAGAGCTGGAAGCAGGGCGCACAGGTGTGAGCTTGTCCCCGCCCTTCACGACCCCCTCCCCACCCTAGCCCTTGCCGCTCCGCCCGTGATTCTGAGGCCCCGGCAGTCTGTAGGCCATCCTCCCCGGTGGGGCTGGGCTGGCCAGGGCACAGGCTGCGAGGAAGCAGCCTCAGGGCTGTCCTCTTTGCCCTTGCATTTCTTTTTTCCTTGCCTTTGTCTTCCCCCCAGCCCCCTTGCTTCCCTGGGGATTGTTGGTGAACAAAAGTGCAACCTTAAGGTGGCTGATGGCTATGAGGATCTGTGGACGATGACTTACCAAGGCCAACTTACCAGAGCTGTGCCTCCATGAAGCCCCCTGCCCACGACCAGCAGAGCCAGAAGCCAGGGACCAGTCCCACATGTTTGTCTGGGTTGGCTACAGCAGTAACCAAGTCAAAGGATTAGATGACTTTTATCTCCCTAGAGGATAACTAGAAAAAAATTAACCCAGAGGGCAACGTTCCACACTTTCAGTTTAACCAAAATCTCTTGTGATACTAAGCTTAGAAGCAGTCATTTGCTTTAAAGAAACATGGAACTGCCTTCCAAAAACACTTACTTCGCAGTGCTCACCAGAGGTTTGGTAGTAACACTTCTGAATCTTAAATGTTTCGTAGATAATGCCTGGCATGGACAGCAATTCTGTTAACATCAGAGAGTGGTATTGTTTGTAGAGTTATATGCATGGTGGTAGTTTTGCAGCTTTTTGGTTTTAATGTACATGTCAATGGCCTAGAGAACCTATTTTTATGTCTAAAGTTTACAATAAGTGTATTTAACACACACCAAAAAAAGAAAAATATTTCAGCTTTTTACCATGATATTAGCTGTGGGTTTATCATAATGGCAATTATTATGTAGAGGTATGTTCCCTATGCTGAGAGCTTTTATCATAATTGGATGCTTCATTTTGTCAAATGCTTTTTCTGCATCTATTGATATGATTACGTGGTTTCTATCTCTCATTTTGTTTACTTGACGTATCACATCCACTGATTTGTGGATATTGAACAAACCTTACATCTCAAGAATGAATCTTACTTGATCTTTTGAATCTGTCACTGAATTTGGTTTGCTAATATTTTGTTGAAGATTTTTGCATCTGTGTACATCAGGGATATTGGCCCCCAATTTTTTTATTTTGTAGTGTCTTTGTCTAGTTTTGGTTTCAGGGTTATACAAGCCTCGAAAAATGAGTTACAGAGCTTCCCTCTTCTTCAGTGTTTTGGAAGAGTTTGCGAAGGATAAGTATTAATTCTTCCTTGAGTTTGGTTCAGGCGTTTGCCATCTGAGGTTTTGGATACTGATTTAAATTTGCTAACAATTATCAATGTGTGTAGAATCTCTAGCTGTCCTTCATGCAGCCTTAGAAGATTGGATGCTTCCAGGAAATTGATTTCTTCCCAGTTATTGAATTTATTGGCATGTAATTGTTCATGGTATTTTCTTAAAGGCCTCTGTATTTCTGTGGTACTGGTAGTCACCTCTCTTCTTTCATTTCCTATTTTGTTTATTTGGGTCTCTCACTTTTTTTCTTTATATTTTATTTTTGTTTAAAATATTATAGATGTCCCATTTTCTCCCCACCATTTTCCGTGTCCTTGGGTTGTGCCTATGTGCACATAAATTCTTCGGTTACTCTCTTGCCCCCCACCCACCTGCCTTCCTCCATCCCTCTGACACTGGTCAGTCTGATCCATGCTTCATGTCTTTGAATCTATTCTGTTCATCAGTTTATTAAGTTCTTTAGATTCCACATATAAGCGAGATCATGAGATGTGTGTCTTTCTCTGCCTGGCTTATTTCACTCAGCATAATATTCTCCAGGTCCATCCATACTGTCCCAAAGGGTATGAGATCCTTCTTCCTTACAGCTGCATAGTATTCCATGGTGTGAATGTCCCACAGCTTTTTTATCTACTCATCTCCTGATGGGCACTTGGGCTTCTTCCAGATCTTAGCTATTGTAAACTGTGCTGCTATGAACATAGGGGTGCATATATTCTTTCTGATTAATGTTTCAGGATTCTTAGGATATGTTCCTAAAGTGGGATCATTGGGTCAAAAGGCAGCTCCATTTTTAATTTTTTGAGGAACCTCCATACTGTTTTCCATAGTGGCTGCACCAACCTGCATTCCCACCAGGAGTGCACCAGGATTCCCCTTTCCCCACACCCTCCCCAGCACGTAGTTTGATTTGTTGATGGAGCCATTCTGACAGGTGTGAAGTGATACCTCACTGTGGTTTTAATTTGCATCTCTGATGATTAGCGACGCTGAGCATTTTCTTATGTGTCTCTTGGCCACCCGTATGTCCTCTTTGGAGAAGTGTCTATTCAAGTCCTTTGCCCATTTCTTAATTGGGTTCTTTGCCTTCCTCTTGCTGAGTAGTCTGAGTTCTTTGTACACTTTGGAAATTAGCCCCTTATCAGATGCATCCTTGGCAAATATGTTCTCTCAGATCGTAGGGTTCCTTTTTATTTTGAGGCTGTTTTCTTTTGCTGTGCAGCAGCTTTTTAGTTTGATGTAGTCCCATATGTTTTTTTTTTTCTTTTGTTTCTCTTGCCCTAGGAGATGTATCAGCAAAAATTCCACGATGTGAGATGTCTGTGACTTTACTGCCCATGTTTTCTTCCAGGATTTTTATGGTTTCGTGACTTATATTTAAGTCTTTTATCTATTTTGAGTTTATTTTTGTGTATGGTGAAAGTTGGTGGTCTAGTTTCATTTTTCTGCATGGATATATGTCCATTTTCCCAGCACCACTTATTGAAGAGACTGTCTTTACTCCATTGGATACTCTTGCCTCCTTTGTCAAATATTAACTCACCATAATGGCGTGGGTCTATTTCTGGACCCTCTGTTCTGTTCCATTGATCTATACATCTGTTGTTGTACCAATACCAAGCCATTTTGATCACAGTGGCTTTGTAATACAGTTTGAAGTCCAGTAATGTGATCCCTCCCACTCTGTTCTTTTTTCTCAAGATGGCTGCAGCTATTCGGGGTCTTTTTGGGTTCCATATAAATTTTCGAAATATTTGTTCTAGATATCTGAACTCTGCTGTTGGTATTTTAATAGGAATTGCATTGAATTTATAAATTGCTTTGGGTACTATGGACATTTTAATGATATTAATTCTTCCAATCCATGAACATGGTATATTCTTCCACTTGTTTAAATCTTCCTCTATTTCGTTTTTCAGTGTCCTGTAGTTTTCCGAGTATAGGTCTTTTACATCCTTGGTTAAGTTTATTCATAGGTATCTTATTTTTTTAGTTGCAATGGTAAATGGTATTTTTTTTTAGTTTCTCTCTCTGAAAGTTCATTGTTGGTGTATAAGAATGCCATTGATTTCTGGATGTTGATTTTGTATCCAGCTACCTTGCCAAATTCGTTTATCAAATCTAGTAGTACTTTGATGGAGTCTTTAGGGTTTTCTATGTACAGTATTATGTCATCTGCAAATAATGACAGTTTTACTTCTGCTTTCCAATTTGGATCCTTTTATGTTTTCTTCCTGTCTGATGGCTGTGGCAAAGACTTCCAGTACTATGTTGAATAAGAGGGTGAAAGTGGACATCCCTGTCTTGTTCCTGTTTTTGAAGGGAAATGGTTTTAGTTTTTGATCATTGAGTATGATGTTTCCTGTGGGTTTGTCATATATGGCCTTTATTATGTTGAGGTATGATCCCTCTATTCCCACTTTGCTGAGACTTTTTATCAGAAATGGGTGCTGGATTTTGTCGAATGCTTTATCTGCATCTATTGATATGATCATATGATTTTTCCTTCGTTTTGTTTATGTGATGTATCACATTTATTGATTTGCGGATGTTGTACCAACCTTGCATCCCCAGAATAAATCTCACGTGGTTGTGGTGTATGATCTTTTTAAAGTATTGCTGGATCCACTTTGCTAGTATTTTGTTGAGGATTTTAGCATCTATGTTCATCAGGGATATTGGCCTGTAATTTTCTTTCTTTGTAGTATCTTTATCTGGTTTTGGGATTAGGATGAGGCTGGCCTCATAAAAAGAGTTTGGGAGTTTTCCCTCCTCTTGAATTTTCTGGAATAGTTTGAATAGAATAGGTGTTAATTCTTCTTTGAATGTTTGATAAAACTTGTCTGTAAATCCATCTGGTCCAGGATTTTTGTTTGCTGGGAGTTTTTTGATTACTGCTTCAGTTTCATTAGTTATCAGTCTATTCAGATTTTCTGCCTCTTCCTGATTCAGCTTTGGAAGGTTGTATGCTTCTAGGAATTCATCTCTTTGTTCTTAGTGAGTCTGGCTAAAGGTGCATCAATCTTATTTATCTTTTCAAAGAACCAGCTCTTGGTTTCATTGATCTTTTGTATTGTTTTTTAGTCTCTATGTCATTAATCTCTGCTCTGATTTTTATTATTTCCTTCCTTCTACTTCCTCGGGGCTTTTCTTGCTGTTCTCGTTCTAGTTCTTTTAGTTGTTGTGTTAGATGGTTCATTAGATCTTTTTCTTGTTTCTTGAGATAGGCCTGTAATGCTATGAATTTTCCTCTCAGGACTGCTTTCGCTGTGTCCCATAGATTATGGGTTGTTGTCTGTTCATTTTCGTTTCTTTCCATGAAGTGTTTGATTTCTTCCTTGATAGTCTTGCTAACTCATTCATTGTTTAACAGCATGCTATTTGGCCTCCATGTGTTTGAATTTTTTTGAGGTTTTTTTTTTTATAGTGGTTGATTTCTAGTTTCATGGCATTGTGATCTGAGAAGATGCTTCATATGATTTCAGTCTTCTTGAATTTGTAGAGACTTGCCTTGTGCCCTAACATGTGGTCTGTTTTTGAGAATGCTGCATGTGCACTTGAGAAGAATGTGTATTCTGCTGCTTTGGGATGAAATGTTCTGTAAATGCCAATTAAATCCATTAGGTCTAGTGAGTCATTTAAGGTCTGTGTTTCCCTGTTGATTTTTTGTCTTGATGATCTATCCAATGCTGACACTGGGGTGTTAAAGTCCCCCACTATGATTATGTTCCTGTCAATCTCCCCCTTAAGTCCATCAAGAAATTTTTTATATATTTAGGTGCTCCTATATTGGGTGCATCAGTGTTTATAAAGGTTATTTCCTTCTGTTGGATTGATCCCTTTAGAATTATGTAGTGACCATCTTTGTCTCTTGTTATGGTCTTTATTTTGAAGTCTTTTTTGTCAGAAATAAGTATTGTTACTCTAGCTTTCTCTTCCTTTCCATTTGCATGGAATATTTTACTCCATCCCTTCACTTTTAGCCTGTGTGAATCTTTTGCTCTCAGGTGGGTCTCCTGTAGACAGCATATATTCGGGTCTTGTTTTCTAATCCATTCAGCTACCCTATGTCTTTTGATTGGACCATTTATTCCGTTTACATTTAAGGTTACTATTGATATACTTATTTAATGCCCTTTTTTCCTTTATGCTGATGTACCTTTCTCTCACTATTCCTTCTTTTTCTTAGAGCAGTCCTTTTAGCATTTCTTGCAATGCTGGTTTGGTGGTATTGAACTCCCTGAGCCTTTTCTGTGGGAAACTCTTTATTTCACCTTCAATTTTAAATGATAGCCTTGCTGGATAAAGCAATCTTGGTTGCATGTTCTTGCTTTTCATTACTTTGAGAGCTTCATGCCACTCCCTTCTGGCCTGAAGAGTTTCTGTTGAGAAATCAGCTGTCAGCCTTATGGAGGTTCCCTTGTAGGTCACTGCTTGTCTCTCTCTTGCAGCCCTCAATATTTTCTCTTTGTCCTTGATACTTGACATTTTAATTATGATGTCTTGGAGTGGGTCTCTTTGGGTCTGTCTTGTTTGGAACCTTCTGTGCTTCCTTAATTTCTTGTGGCTTTCTCGTTCACCAGCATAAGGAAGTTTTCTGTCATTATTTCCTCCACCAACCTCTCTATACCTTGCTCTCTTTCTTCCCTCTCGTTATTCTGTAATGCAAATGTTGTTTGTCTTCATGTTGTCTCAAAGCTCCCTTAGACTGTCCTCATGCTTTTTAAGTTTTTTCTTTTTGCTGCTCTGATTGAGTGATATTTTCTACCTTGTCTTCTAAGTAACTTTTTCTGTCTTCTGCTTCATTGAGCCTGCTTTTAATTCCTTCCAGTACATTCCTGATATCAGATACAGCAGTCTTTACTTCTGCCTGATTTTTATTTATGTTTTGTATCTATTTTTTTATGTTTTCACTAAGGTCCTTGATCTTATTATCTAGTGCCTTGTTTTTCTTATTAAGTTCCTTGAACTTCATCATAATCAATACTCTCAACTCTGTTCCTGATAACTTGCTCAACTCCATCTCATCAAAATCTTTTTCTGGCGATTTTTCCTTTTCTTTAATTTGGGGGTTGTTCCTTTGTCTCCCCATTTTGGTAGGTCTTAGTGTTTGTATGTATATATTAGATATATTTGCTGTCTCCCAGTCTTGTGGGGTGGGATTTTGTCTTGTGAGTCCATTGGAGCCCATAGATGTGTTTTTCTCATACTTCTGATCTCTTTGCTCTAGGCATCTCCCTTTTATGGGTGTCCCTTTTATGGGTTCTTTGGGTTCTCCTTTCGTGGTAGGGTCTAGATTGTTGTTGACCAGTCCTTGGGAGGACCCTCCTCTCAGGTTGGCTAACTGTGTGTCTCAGCTCCAACCTCATCCTGTAAGCTGTTGCATGGGTGCTGGCAAAGCAGTACAATACCCAACTAAACTTCCAGGAATCAAAGGGTATCTTACAAAATATCTTAAGAGTGATAATGAAAGCAACGTAAGTGGAAACAAGACTCGGAGAGTGAAGGGAGAACACACACACACACACACACACACACACACGTACACACAGCTTAAAAAAAAAGAAAGAAAAGTAAAGCTTAGAGAGAAAGTATATTGCTGTTAATAGTGATGAAAATTTAGAAAATAATAATAATAAACTAAAATGTAAAAAATAGAGAAGCTACTGGGAGATAATAGAGGCAGAGAAAAGATTCTGAAAGAAGGGCCAGCAAAAAATTAAGTGGGAGAATAAGAATAGGATAATAGTTGAAAATGAAAAAAATAAAAATACAATAAAGAGAATAAGAGAAACTAACAATCGAACAAAAGGACAGGAAGACAGAAGGGAGGAAAACAAAAGAATGAAAGAAAAGAAAAAAAAAGTTATGCCAATAGATCGAGAGGAAAGAGAGGAATAAAGCCCAGGCAGGGAGGGAGTCTGATAAGAGATTTGGGGGAAACTATAGAGAAAAGCAGTAAACTTTTTGGTTATAATGATAAAGTCCTAGTCGTTAAGCAGGGATATCAAGAAAGTCTTGATAGGAGAAGCAAGGATAAAACAAAACAAAGCAAATAAAACAAAACAGAGAAACAAAACAAAAAACAAGCTAAGCAAGACAAAATTCTTTTATAAAAAAAGGAAAAAAAATTAGTTAAAAAGTTTTTTAAAAAATTAAAAAAATATGACATTTAAAAAGAAGAAAAAACAAATAATTTTTCCCCCTTTCTCTTCTTCCTAAGGGAAAAAGAAAAAATAAACAAACACACAAAGGAAAAAAAACAAAACAGAAGAAAAAAGACAGTCAATCAGGTGGGTTTCTTCTGGGCAGCTTGTTGTCTGCGGCTCACTGTTTTGTGGGCTGATTTCCGTTCTCCTGGGAGGTGCTTGTGTGTCACCCAATGTGAGGGGCGTCCAGGTTTGGCTCTGGTGTCCTTAGGTAGATGGTTGATCCGAGGCTCTCCGTGGGCCACCTCCCCTTGTCAGCTATTTTGCAGCCTTGTGGTTGCCTGGTCTTGCTCCAGAGTCTCCTGTAGAGTCTTCAGGGTGCAGGGTGGCTAGTGTAGCTCAGGGTGTCACTCCCCTTGAGGTGTCGCTGTCAGGCGCTCCTCTGCAGGAGTTAGTCTCTGCTCCACCGCCAGCTCCTCAGTCCCTCCCCTGTCCTCTGGTTCTAGTTCCCCAGGCTCTGTCTGCTGCAGCTTCAGATTGATTTCAGCCTGTCGCCTTTTCTGTCTGGGCCGTTTCAGCAGCCTGGGCTCCGTGGGTTCGATTAAAGAACATTCCAGTGAGCCTTTTGCCTGCCCAGCCCCCAGGAGGGGTTTCAGCGTTTCCTCCAGCTCCCAAAGGACAGTCCCCAAGTCTTATTCCTGTAAAGTCCTCCTGTGAGCTGCTGTCCTTCCCCCTCAGGACTGTGCCCTGCGGGGTGTCTGGGGCCTCAGTGAGCAGGACGCGCCCCTTTCCTGTTGGGGGCGGGGCTCCCGGCTGCGGGAGAGGCTGGCGGGCTCTGCCCCTCCCTGCTCAGCTCTGGTTGGCTGGTCGCAGGGAATCTAACCACCAGCTCCTAGTTCATAGGTTGATGCTCCACCACTGAGCACACCTGCTGAGCTATTCTTTTTTTTTTTTCTAATCCTCACATGAGCACATGTTTAGAAGAAGGGCCGGGGGAGAGAGCGAAAGAGAGAAACCAATGTGAGAGAGAAACGCCAATTGGCTGCCCGCCACATGTGCCCTGACCAGGGATCGAACCCACAACCCAGGTATGTGCCCTGATCGGGAGTCAAACTGGAAACCTCCTGGTGCACAGGAGGACGCTCTCCTCCTTTCTGTCCGTCAGCATCTGCTCTATGTTCGTCGGTGCTCCTAAGTTGGTTGCCTAGATGTTTACAACAGTAATAGCCTCTCCTTGAATTGATCCCTTTATCGTTAGGTAATATCTTATTTTGTCTCTTGTAACCGCCTTTGTTTTGAAGTCTACTTTGTCTGATATAATCACTGCTAACCCCATTCTTTTCACTTCCGTTTGCAGGCAACATCTTTTCCATCCCTTTACTTCAGTCTCTGTTTGTCCTTCAGTCTGAATTGGGTCGCTGGTACACAGCATATACCTGGGTCTTGTTCTTGCAATCCATTCAGCACCCTGCATCTTTGGATTGGATCATTCAGCCCATTTACATTTAAAGTAATTATTGATGGATGCGTAGTTATTACCATTTTATTATTTTATTAATTGTTTTCTGATTGTTTTTGCAGTTCTTCCCTTTCTTATTCTCTTGCTCTCTTTTCTTGTATGCTGATGACTTTCTGCACTGTATTTGGATTTCTTTCTCTTTACTTTTTGTACATCTCGTGTAGATTTTTTGTTTGTGTTACCATGTGCTTCATATATACTAAGCTATGTTCATAGCTGTCTATTTTAAGTTGATGGTGGCTTATGTTTAAATACAACCTAAAATCACTGCATTTTTTAGTCATCCCTCCACATTCATGTTTTTGTCTTCTTTTTCGCTCCCTTTGTGAGTGTGTTTGTGTCTGTCCCTTGGTTTATTATTGTAATTACACATGATCTTCCTACTTTTGCCTTTTAACCTTTGTAGTATCTTTATAGTTGGTTGATCCACTCCTTTTAGTTAAGTGTTTGCCTTTATCACTTTTTTGGTCTTCTCTTTTCTACTTAAATAAGTCCCTGTAACATTTCTTGTAGTACTAGTTGTAATACTGGTTTAGTGGTGATGAACTCCTTTGGGGTTTTCTTTTCTGGGAAACTATTTCTCCTTTGATTCTAAATGATAGCCTTGCTAGTAGCACAATCTTGACTGTAGGTCTTTGCTTTTTATCACTTTGAATATTTCATATCAATCTCTTCTGACCTGAAAAGTTTCTGTTGAGAAATCCACTGACTGTCCTATGGATGCTTTTTTGTAGGTAGCTAACTGCTTTTCTCTATTTTTAAGTATCTCTCTTTAACTTTTGGAATTTTAATTATGATGTGTCTTGGCTTGGGCCTCTTTCGGTTCATCTTATTTGGGACTCTCTGTGATTCCTGGTCTTGTTTGTCTATTTCTTTCACCAGGTTAAGGAAATTTTCTCTCATTGTTTCTTCAAAAAGTTTTCCGATCCTTTGCTCTCTCTCCAGTCCTTCTGGTTCTCTTATAATGCAGATGTTGATATGCTTGATGTTGTCCCAGAGCCCCTGAAACAATTCTAATTTTTTGGTTCTTTTTTCTTTTTGCTATCTCGATTGGGTGTTTCCTGCCACCTTGTATTTCAGATCTCCGACTTGCTCCCCCATTTCATCTATATGCTGTTGATTTCCTCAGTGTATTCTTCATTTCAGTTATTGTGTTATTTATTTCTGACTGGCTCTTTTTCATGGTTTCTATCACTGTGTTGAGGTTCTCACTGGGCCCATCTATTCTTTCTCTAATCTGGCATCTTTATAGCCACTGCTTTGATCTCTGTATCCAGTAGAATGCTTGGCTCCATTTCATTTCATTCTTTCCCTGGAGTTTTGTCCTGTTCCTTTTTTGGGACATGTTTCTTGGTCTCCTCACTTTGCCTGACTCCTTGTGTGTTTCTGTGTACTAAGTAGATCTGCTGCGTCTTCCAGCCTGACAGAGTATCCTTGTGTAGAAGGCACCCTGTGGGGCCCAGTAGTACAGTCTCTCTTGCCACCGGATCTGGGTGCTCCAAGGGGTCCCTTGTGTGTATCATGTGCGCCCTTCTGTTGTAGTCGAGCCTTGATTGCTGTTGCACCTCAGTGGGTTGTGTTGACACTTAGACTGACTGGGAGGCTGGCCATGACCGTAACGGATGGGGTGTTGTGTAAGTGCTGACAGCACAGTGCGGGAGTCACTTAGCAGGGTACTTCGGTGCCAGCTGTGTCCCCCCTCGCGGTGTGTCCTTTGTGAAGCTGGTTGGGTGGGGCTCTTGCTGGTCTGAAGCTTGCCGCTGGGTATAGAGGTGCTTGGGAGAGGCTATGCTGTGAACCGAGGCCAGTGCCACTAGTGCCAAGTTTGGGATCCTCTGGTGGGCACCAGGATGTGTACTTAGGCCAGTCACCACTTGTGCTGAGTTTGTGGGTGCTTAGTTGAAGCTATGTTACAAGCCAACACTAGCTCTAGCTTATGCCAGTTACAATGCAATGAGAGACTTATTGCCACTTTTGCCAGGCTTGGGGCCATTTAGCAAGAGGTACAGGGCACACTGAGGCCGGCTACTGCTTCCTTCAGGTTTGTGGACCTTTAAGAGCACTCAGGAAATACTGTGGCGTGGGTCTAAGGGGGCCACTTCTGTCAAAAAGCTGCTGAGCCTGGGGGACGCGGCTCAGGGGCTGAGCATCCACCCAGGACCCAGGAGATTGCGGTGCGATTCCCAGTCAGGGCACATGGTCGCGTCGTGGGCTCGGTCCCCAGTGGGGGTGGGCAGGAGGCAGCGGATCAACGACTCTCTCATCCTTGATGTTTCTCTCTCCCCCTCTCCCTTCCTCTCTCCTAAATCAGTAAATATATATCTAGAAGCTGCTGGAACTCACGGAGGCCAGGCATGCAAACTGGGCAGGGTGGGGTCCCAGGGAACCCCAGGCGAAGCTGTCCGACGGGTAAACTAAACAACGAGGGGAACGCCTGGAGTCCGCCGGCGGGCCTGGCGCCCGCCCCTGCGGCTGGGCTGGGGCTCCGCGGGCGCGGGGGGCTGGGCAGCGGCTCTGCCCGGGGGCGCCCTCCCCCGGCTGCCCAGGCCGCTCCCCCGGCCGCCCCCGACGGCAGAGGAGGCGGGGACCAGCCCGCCCGGCCACGGCCAGAGGGCGGCGGGCTCCCCTCGGCCGGCTGGGCCCCGCCTCCTGCCCGTGTCCCTGCCCGGGGGTGTGGGCCTCGCGGCGCCCCCTCGCGGCCAGGCTGGGCTCCCCTCCTCCTGTCCGTGTCCGTGTCCGTGTCCCTGTCCCTGTCCGTGTCCCTGTCCGTGTCCGTGTCCCTGTCCGTGTCCCTGTCCGTGTCCGTGTCCCTGCCCCGCGGCCAGGCTGGGCTTCCCTCCTCCTGTCCGTGCCCATGCCCGTGTCCCTGTCCCTGTCCCTGTCCGTGTCCCTGTCCGTGTCCGTGTCCCTGTCCGTGTCCCTGTCCGTGTCCGTGTCCCTGTCCGTGTCCCTGTCCGTGTCCGTGTCCCTGTCCCTGTCCGTGTCCGTGTCCCTGTCCGTGTCCCTGTCCGTGTCCGTGTCCCTGTCCGTGTCCGTGTCCCTGTCCGTGTCCCTGTCCCTGTCCGTGTCCCTGTCCGTGTCCGTGTCCCTGTCCGTGTCCGTGTCCCTGTCCGTGTCCCTGTCCCTGTCCGTGTCCGTGTCCCTGTCCCTGTCCATGTCCCTGTCCGTGTCCCTGTCCGTGTCCGTGTCCCTGTCCGTGTCCCTGTCCCTGTCCGTGTCCCTGTCCGTGTCCCTGTCCCTGTCCGTGTCCCTGTCCGTGTCCCTGTCCGTGTCCGTGTCCCTGTCCGTGTCCCTGGCCCTGCCCGTGTCCGTGTCCCTGTCCGTGTCCCTGTCCGTGTCCGTGTCCCTGTCCGTGCCCGTGCCCCTGTCCCTGTCCGTGCCCGTGCCCGTGCCCGTGCCCGTGTCCCTGTCCGTGTCCGTGTCCCTGTCCGTGCCCGTGCCCGTGCCCGTGCCCGTGCCCCTGTCCCTGTCCGTGCCCGTGCCCGTGTCCGTGTCCCTGTCCGTGTCCCTGGCCCTGTCCGTGTCCGTGTCCCTGTCCCTGTCCGTGCCCCTGTCCGTGTCCCTGTCCGTGTCCGTGTCCCTGTCCGTGTCCGTGTCCCTGTCCGTGTCCCTGTCCCTGTCCGTGTCCCTGTCCGTGTCCCTGCCCGTGTCCGTGTCCCTGTCCGTGTCCCTGGCCCTGCCCGTGTCCGTGTCCCTGTCCGTGTCCCTGTCCCTGTCCGTGTCCCTGTCCGTGTCCCTGTCCCTGTCCGTGTCCCTGTCCGTGTCCCTGTCCGTGTCCATGTCCCTGTCCGTGTCCCTGGCCCTGCCCGTGTCCGTGTCCCTGTCCGTGTCCCTGTCCGTGTCCGTGTCCCTGTCCGTGCCCGTGCCCGTGTCCCTGCCCCGCGCCCCAGCCCCCGGGTGCAAGGCCCGCGCGCCTGGAAGGGGTGAGCGCGGGGTCAGCCCCCTCGCCCTGCTGACCGAAGCTCTGTGTTTCTTCATCTTTGATTTTCTGCGGTTTGATATATGTCAAGGCACAGTTCTGTGTGTGTGTGCGTTTTGTTTGCTTGTTTGTTTGACATTTTTCCTGCTTAGTATTCCCTGAGCTGGATGTATGGTTTTGTTTCCGACATTAATTTGGAAAATTCTCAGCCATTGTTGTTTCAGACACTTCTGGTTTTCTCTCTCTCTCTTTCCTCCTCCTGGTATTCCCAGTACGTGCAAGTTATAGCTTTTGTGGTTGTTCCAAGCTTCTTGGATATTCTGGTGGTGGTGGTTTTCTTGTTTCCTTCCGCCCTCCTTCTCAGTTTTGGAAGTTTCTATTAACATATTCTCAAGCTCAGAGATTCTTTCCTCCACCATGTCCAGTCTACTAATGAGCCCACCAAAGTCATTTTTTATTTCTGTTACAGAATGGTCAGCTGATTTATGACATAGGCACCACCAATTCACTGGGGGAAAAGATAGTCTTTTCAACAAATAGGTCAATTAAATATCCATATAGAAAAATATAGATCCTGATCTCCACTTTATACCTTACACACGAAAACAATCCAGGATGGGTTGTAGCTACACATGTGAAAACTAGAACAACATAGTGTGCTACCTAATACAGCAGCCACTATCCCCTTGTCACTATTTAAATCAAATAAAATTAGTCAATTTCTCTGTCACACTAAACACATGTCAAGTGCTCAACAGCCACAAGGTTAACGACTACAATATTTATGGTACAGATATAAAACATGTTCATCATCACAGGAAGTGCTACCATACAGCTCTGTTAAGAAGAAAATTAAATTCTTTCTTTGTGACAAAGAAAGATGTAGGCAAATTTTTTTTAAAACAAAACACAAAATATACTAACCATAAAAGAATGATAAGTTGAACTTTATTAAATTAAGGACTTTGTGCATCAAAAGATATCCCTTAAGGAGTGAAGGGATAAGCCACACCTTGAGAGAAGTTATTCACAAAATATATATCTGACAAAGACGCACATCCATAATATGTAAACAATTCCCACAAATCAATAAGAAAAAGGTACCCTATTCCCAAGACGGGCAAAGACAGGAAGAGGCACTTCACAAAAGGAGATATCCAAAGGCCAACAGATATATAAAAGGTGCTCAAGGAAAATGGGAATTAAAACCGTAACAGGCTCCTCCTACACACCCCTGAGGATGGCTAGTTAAAACACAAGATCAAGTGCCGGTGAAGACGTGAACTGGGGTGCCTCAACGCTGCCGGTGGGAACCACTCTCAAACACTGTTCCGCAGCATCTAAAACTAAACTCATGCTGATTATATGACCCAGAAATTCTACTTTTGGACATACAGCAAAAAATTTGGAAAATAAATGTCATAGCAGTGTATTCATAAATAGCTGGAAGTGATTTAATTATCCTCAACAGTAAAATGAAAAAATAAATAATAAACTATGGTGTATTCATATAATGGAATACTACCTAGCTAACAAGCCAACAAATATAAAACAAACCTACCAATATATGGAAAAACATGAATTAACCTCACAGACAAAATGGTCAATGAAAGTACATATTGTATGGTTCTATTTACATGAAGTTTCAAAAAGCAGGCAAAATTAATCTAAGATTATAGAAATTAGAATAGTTATTACCCTTGAATATAACCCCTGGGAGGGGCATAGGGAGTCTTCTGAGATGCTGGAAATGTTGTATATCTTGAACTTTGTGGCTTATCAAGCTATACAACTGAGAATTGTATTCCTTGCTGTCTATAAGTAATTCAAATTTAAAAATATATATGAATTTACATATCTTTTATGTATCGGGTGTATACATGTATATGTATAATGTTTATACACACAATTTGTAGTAAGTACTGTGCAGGGAACAAGTGGGAAAGTAATAGAGAATAGGAGGAGCGGCATCTCCTTAGAGAAGGTGGCTAGGAAGGGCCTTTCTGAAGTCTAAGGCATAATGTGGCTTCCAGAGCCTGGGTTCAGGCAAAGGAACCACAAGTGTAAAGGCCCTGAGGCAAGTGAAAGCCAGAAATGGTAGAGGCTCTGATAGGCCACTGGGCCTGGAGTAAGCCCCAAGATATATACAGGTTGAATTGTTGTCAGGAGCCAGCTTATGCTGGATTTAGAGGCCATGGTGAGGAGTTCAGAGTTGTTTAAAAAGCCATGAAGAACCACTGAACAGTTGTAAGCAGGGGAGAAATAGGATTCAATTTATGTTTTTAAAAATCATTCTAGTTTAAGGATCGAAAGAAGGCATGGGAAGAAGGAAGGAGGTCAATTAGAAGGTATTTGCTGTCATTTCTAGGTCATACAACAGCCACATCATAAACTCAGAGTGGTAGGGGGTGGAGATGGGAGTGGGGAAGATTTACATAAACTACGAAGGGAATGAGGCCATTAGGAATTGAGCAAGGTTTGGCTTTGTTAAGCTATCACTACTAAGAATTTAGGAAAGAAGTGGGTAAATGCCAGTTCTGTTTTGGAGGTGGAGTGACAGAACTTGCTGATTCTCTGGATATTCTAGATGGGAGAGGCAGCCTTCTAAAATGACTCATAATAATCCTTCCTCTTGGGATTCAAGCCCCTGTGTAATCCTCCCTCCTTGAGTGTGGGCTGGATTTAATGACTTCTTTTAACAAGTAGAACTGGCAAAGTGATGGGATGTCACTTTCGAAAATAGGCTGTAAAAGACTGGTCCTTCCACATCGCTGCCATTCTCTTCCTGGCTTACTCCCAGGTGCTTCCTCTGATAGAGACAGCACCTGGCAAGGAACTGAGGGCAGCCGCTGGCCAACAGAGCAGGCAACCGAGACTCTCAGTCCAATGACCTGAAAGAAACCAGATCCTGCCAACAACCATGTGAGTGAGCTTAGAGGTGGCTCCTTCCCCAGTTGGAGCCTTCAGATGACACTACACACCTGGGCCAACACTTTGGTTACAGCTTTGTGAGAACCAGTGAAAAACAGAGGACAGGGCAAAACTGTGCAGGATTCTTGACCCTTGGTAATGATGAGTGTATATGTGCTACCTTAAGTTACCAAATTCTGGGGCAGTGTGTTATGCAACAGTAGATAATACAGAAGGTGAGGAAAACAGAGAAACCAAGGACAGTTCCAATTTAATTTCTGGCTTAAGCAACTGATTATGTACACATGTTAAAATTCCAGGGGGACAAATAGATTAATGGGGCAAGGGGGCAAATAAACAAGTACTTGGTGTATCAGACATCCAAGTGAGAAATTGGGTGAGCCATAGATATGATATCTGGACCCTTTTCCCATGACATTGGATGTTGTACTTTTCTACCAATCAGAGCAGTAAAATCTAAAACTTGGGTTTGGACTCAGGGAAAGGAGGTAAATCAGGCCTTTCCTACTGCTTTAGCAGGTTTTAAGAAAACCTAGTTCCAAGCCTAGTTCTAAGCTCTACTTTTGTGTTTGAGACTAAAACCCTAGCTACTAATTGTCACTTTGCCTTATTTTATCCTTGCTGCAAATGTCACCTTGAGGAAGAGGGGTGGTGGTAAAACAGATCCAGGAATTCTAACTTAACTGCACTACATACCAACATAACAGCAGCCATTTCTAACCCTGAAAGGCTAAACCTCAGGACTTAGCCCTGTGTTTCTCAACAGGGTCCCACACTGGCATTTGGCCCAGGATGGGTTTTTGTGTTTGTGTGTGTTGGAGTGTCCTGAGCATTGTGGAAGGTTTAGCATGCACCAGTAGAATGTGCCAGTCATTGTGACAACCCAAAACATCCTTTCCGTAATTCCAGAGCTCCTTGGGAAGGCACCTCGCTCCCACTGGTTAAGAACTGATCCATGGTTTTTTGTTTACATGCTGCCATTTCCTAGGTTCCTGTTGGGCAGGAGGTTCCAGGTGTTTATATATTCTCATTCCTAGAATTTTAAATACAATGAATTCTCAAAGAATTAAAATTTAATGCTAATATGAGAAGAGTTCAGAATTTAATTGAATTTTAGGTGATTTACATGGCAACATGGAATCTTGTAGAAACTCAGAAATATTTGATAACTGGTGTTCCTTGTCCTGTTGCCATGCTAGAAGGACAGTCAATAGAATGCTGGCTTTTGATTCATGATGAATGATAAGGTGATGTATTCTAACAGACTTGTGACTGAGGATGCCCTAGCACATTAGTTGAGGCATTCGGGAACCTTGATCTGGTCACCTGTGGCTGTTAAAGTCTCAGAAGAATCCATTCCTCCACTTGGTTGTGAAGTTATCACTCTATCTCAAATCTATGTCAGAAAAAATGACATTTGCATTTATGTATATATATGATAAGCTATATTTTATTATGCTAACTACCACAGAGCTTTTATTGGGCACCTATAACCAGGCACTGTGCTAGTTTCTTTGAATGCATAATTTAATTTAATGCCTACAAAATGCTTCTATGTAAAGCAGTATCATCAATCCCATTTGCATATAGGGAAGTTAAAGCTCAGGAAAATTGTGCAATTTGCTCAGCATCACCAAGAAAGCAGCAAAGTCAGATTTCAAACCCAGACTTTGAAATTGATTTTGTAAATTCTTTAGACAACATGGATCTGAATTGATTTTATCCAACAGATATCCATCAAGTGTCAGGCCTTGCACTGGGCAAACAGGATAGAGATGTCCGTGCCTGGTTGATGTATGGATAGATACATTAGTGCTTGGGTAGGTGAACAGAACCTGGTAACAGGGAAAATGCATGGAATAATTAGGGAATCAGATGGAAGACTGGGTGGCAATGAGCTGGTGAGTGAGTGAGTGAATGAGAAAGTAGGGAGGGAATGGGGATAAGACGGGATGGATGATGGATGGATGGATGGATGGATGGATGGATGGATGGATGGATGATAGATGGATGATGGATGGATGACGGATGGATGGATGGATGCATGGATGGATGAATGGATGGATGATGGATGGATGGATGATGGATGGATGGATGGATGATGGATGATGCATGGATGGATGGATGGATGGATGATGGATGGATGGATGATGGATGGATGGATGGATGGATGGATGATGGATGGATGGATGGATGGATGGATGGATGATGGATGGATGGATGATGGATGGATGGATGGATGGATGGATGGATGGATGGATGATGGATGGATGGATGGATGGATGGATGGATGGATGGATGATGGATGGATGGATGGATGGATGGATGATAGATGGATGATGGATGGATGACGGATGGATGGATGGATGCATGGATGGATGAATGGATGGATGATGGATGGATGGATGATGGATAGATGGGTGGATGATGGATGATGCATGGATGGATGGATGGATGGATGATGGATGGATGGATGATGGATGGATGGATGGATGGATGGATGGATGATGGATGGATGGATGGATGGATGATGGATGGATGGATGGATGGATGATGGATGGATGGATGATGGATGGATGATGGATGGATGGATGATGGATGGATGGATGGATGGATGGATGGATGATGGATGGATGGATGATGGATGGATGGATGGATGGATGGATGGATGGATGATGGATGGATGGATGGATGGATGATGGATGGATGATGAATGGATGGATAGTGCGTGCGTGAGGAAGTGAGAGGCTCTGAGGCTGCGCTACCTGCAGCCGGAGCGTGTTGAGGCTGCGGGCGGGCAGCTACTCCACACAGTACGGTAGGCGCGGGTCGCTCCTCCTTCAGCGGGGCTCGCGCCTCCCCCCTCCCAGCGCCTCCCCCGCCGCCCGCGCCGGCCGCCCGGACCCCAGTCCGCGGGCGGTGGAGGAGGCGGCCGCCGCGCCGCTGCCCCAGTCCGGCCGCCGGGCGCCGCGATGCGCAGAGGGGCCGCCGCCGCCCCGCACCATGAGGCTCCGCAGCAGGGCGGCCGTGCTGCTGCTGCTCGCGCTGTCGGCGCTGCTGCTCGCGCTGCTGGCCCTGCTCGCCGGCCGCGCCGAGCCCCCGGCGCCCCCCGCGCGCCCCGCGCGCGCCCCGCAGCGCCCTCCCGCGCCGGCCCCCGCGCGCCCCGCGGGCCGGGACGCCCTCCCCCGGGCCGGCCGAGGCGCCCCGAGGCGCGGGCCGCAGCGTCCGCTTCCCCGCGCCGGCCGCCCGGGCGCGCGGAGCCTGGAGGAGCCGGCGAGGTGAGTCGCGCGGCCGCGTCCCTGCCCCGCCCCGGGGTCCGGGCGGGGGACCAGGCGGCGCCCGCGGGCCGCCCTCCGCAGTCCGGGCCTCGCGGCGGGACCACGAGCAGTTTTCCGAGGAGCGTCGGACCGGGTCGTGTGTCGGTTTTTAACCCGTCGAGGCGCGGCGTCCCCTTGCGCTCGGGGCAACGTGCCCTTTGTTGAGTTTTCCAGGAGCCGCCGCGAGGCCAGAGCGCTTCCCGGGGCGCCCGCTTCCCGCGGGGTGGGCTCGGACGCGCGGGCCGAGCGCCGCGCGGGCGGGGTCGCCGAGGACGCGGGGCCTGGGGCGCCCGCGCCGCGCTGGGGGGGGCCTTACCCTCGGGCGCCCCGCGGGGGGCCGGCCCCGGGGAAAGCCTCCGGCCCTGGGCGCGTGGGGTCCCGCGCGGCCCGCGGCTCCCCCGCGCGTCGCCCGCGCCCGGGCCGAGAGCCCGGCAGGGACCCGCGTCCTGCAGCCCCGCGGCTTCCGGGCCCTTTCGAGCTGTAGACGTGTCCGGGCGCCTGTGCGGGGTCCGCCCTGTGGGCTCCTGGATTACTTGGAGTGAGCTGAATCCTTTTGGACCAGAATAACTAAGTGAGTTTGGGCGCTTTCACTGTAACTAAGGGAAACGAAACCTCAGGCAGTAGCTCTGTCAGCTCTTCTGCCTCAATAAATGTACAGCTGGGTTCTGACAACATTTATTTTTAGGAGGGAACCCCAGTGATCTACAAAATCGTTTTTAAGTACTTAGAACCACTTAAAACCCCTCATGAATGTATGTGCGCTTTATAATAAGGATATTTCTGTTAGGAACTTAACAGGATTTTCACTCCTCTATACTGAGGTTTCTTATAATGGGTTATATTATGGTCCTATTACAAGTTTACTATGATTTGTAAGTTGACGGACAACTTGCAAGATAATAACTGACACCGTTTAACATAGCTAACCAGGCACAGTGCTAAACAGCAGTACATAAAACTAGTCATGGTTAACAGTTTATGTATATTAACTATGCCATCTCCCCCATAACCCTAGATAGTGGTTCTCAATGTGTGGCCTTTAACCAGCAGCCCTAGTGCCACTTGGGGCCTTCTTAGAAATGAAGATTCTCAGGCACCTTCCTAGACCCACCGTCTCAGAGACCGTGGGGGGGAGGTCAGTAACCTGTGTTTTAACAAACCCTCTCATTGTTTCTAATGCACACCAACGTTTGAGAGCCTGCTCTGTGAAGTAAGCACTAATATTATTACTGTTTTACGGATGAGGAAGGTAACGCACAGAGTTTAGCATTTTATCCGAGGTTCATAGATAGCATGTGGTACAGAAGAATAAAGGCCCAGCAGCCGCCTTACCAAAGACTGGCCGCCTGACAGAGGGCCCAGGTCGAGCTCTTACATGTATGCTGATGTCATATACTAGTCTTGCCCGCATTTTATAATTTTTCTGAGATTAAAAAAATATATATCCTTATTGATTTCAGAGAGAGATAGAAACATCAGTGATGAGAGAGTCATTGATCGGCTGCCTCCTGCACGCCCCACACTGGGGATCGAGCCCAAAATCCAGGCATGTGCCCCAACCAGGAATTGAACCTTGATCTCCTGGATCGTATGTCGATGCTCAACCACTGAGCCACACCAGCCAGGTTTTCTGAGATTTTTTTTAAAGAAACTTTATAGATTTTTGCAACTGTCTCATTCTTCAAGGTTTTGGGAATGTTGGGGCAGCATTTTTTTTGTCTGTCTGAACAAATTGGCTCTGACTAGGAAGAGATCATGAACAGAATCTAAATGGATGTTTTAGGGAAGGTCTGCTTCCATAAGTAACAGCCTCTGGAAGCCATTTTTCTTCTGAGCCTGTCTCTTAGATGATCATGAAAATTGTGGCCAACACCATAGGAATAAAGGACAAAATTTAAAAACTCAGGGAAGAACGAAAAATAAATGAGCCACAGGAAGTCTCAAGCTCAAATGCATAAACATGAAAGTCCAGTGCCCTTTGGAGAGGTTGACATTTTCTGGAACTTATTAATGTTCCTTTTGCTACCTAGACGGAAATGGGGACAGAAGACTCTGTAGCAGGAAAGGAGCAGGAGGAAGAATCTCTGTATGGACTCCTTTATTGCATTTCTAATCCTGCCTGGGTTAAATTTTTGTGGTTTGGGAGGAATTTTATTTTAGGGAGGGGAAAAAAAAGCCTCATGTTTTCAGAAAATGAGTGCTTTAATCTCTTTACTTGGCTAGAATCCAGAAGAGATGAAGGCTATGGGATCTCATTTCTGAGGCCTGGGGGAGTAGCCAGCAAAAATTTGGAGTTGGATGTGACACAGCTTACCACCTGCTGCCCCACCGTGGACCTGGCCGCCTTGCCTCCCCTAGCACACTGCTGTCAGCGAGACTCTGCCACGTCAGCGCAGGAAACAGAGCACTCTTCTTCCACATCTTGTTTTAATTTCAGAGACGTTTCCCGGGACTTGCCTAGTTAGCAGGCAGACCCTGCAATTTTATAATTAGTGATTTGTATGCAGTCTGTCCTGTGGTGGCCTCTCCTCTCTATAAATATAAAGTCAGGAGGTAAGGCCTGAAGTTTTAGGTCAAGGGTGGGATCTGAGAAAAGACACCACACATAGCGGCAGCTCCAATACACAGGAGAAATCAAATCTTTTTATTTTGGTTTATTGGTGATTTATACCTGGCTGACTTCCAAAAGGAATTTGAGATGACTTACAGTAAAAAACACATATACAATAAAGCCATTGAAATAGTTATAAAAAATGAAAAGACATAAAGAGGAGGGGGAAATAAGTACTGTTTGTTAAAAACTGAGGACATTATTGTTATGAGAATTAAGTGTTCAATTTAGTTCTAAGCTTCCTGGCAGCCACGTCAAGAAGGGAAGTGTGGTGGGCTGCCTCATTTTCACTGAAAGATAAGAGGACAGGTTTATCAAGAGAGATGATCAGTTTTTCACAGAACTGAATTTTAAAAGGAGAATTTAACTTGGGAATAAACTTTAGACTTTAGAAGCCCATCTCTGCAGCTTGCTTCTGAAAACTCCCCTCTGAGCCTACATATGGGAAAGGAAGTTTACTATAACTGCCAATCCATGCCGTTTAAAAAAGGAATTTGGCATCTGGAGTTCAGAGAATTGGGTTCTAATCACAAGACATTTCATCTTAATTTCCTCATCTGTAAAATGAGTGAATTGATCCAAAGTTTTCTAAGATCTCTTCCAGCTCTGACATTTGGTGATTCTGTGATGAGATCATCAAGTTTAGCTGCAAAATGCCAACAGAGACTGTTGTTCAGCCCTTTGCAAAATCACTGTTTCTCATGTGTTGGCTCTAGCCTAGAAATCATTGATTATTCAACCTCAACCCTCTTCTGCACTTTATTCTTTTTCTTCCGTGTTGGCATGGGTAGTGCTGTTTTCTCTTAAAATATGGTTTCTAAGGGAGACTTAGGCTACTTCTAAGTTCTGTGGTGCTCTGAGCCTTTTTATTCCACAGTCATTCAGCAGATGTTTATTGCACATATATTCTGGGCCAGACACTCATTCTACAATAGTGAATGGAGTTGCTGCCCTCCCAGAATTTTTTTAGGGGGGAGGCAGGGGAGGGAAGCAGAAACATGTTATACTTGTTACTGCCCCAGTAGAAGGAAGCATACGTGCTTGCTCATCCTGAGACACCATTTCCTGCAGCTCCTTTGGTCTCTGAGGTAAGTCTGCTCAGAGGTTCCAGCCTGAATAGAGGTCTCACTGAAGAGGGATCATGTTATATAGCTAACTGCTAAGTTTGTGGCCACCCTACAATTAGCTGGCAGGCCCAGGACACATTAAAGATCTCTAGACCTTGGGTACCAGCTATGACGATGTGTCCTATGAGTGCTGAGAATTCTGTTCACATTCATTTCTGTTGATTAGTCCCCTGAGTGCCTGTACACAGACTCAATCAGTAAGCCCTATCGGTTCCATCTCAAAATGTGTTACCTCTCTCACCATTTCTACCACTTCCGTGGTACCACCAATCTCATAAACACCGTCATTTTGCACCTGGACATCTGCGGTAGCCCACAGTCTGGTTTGCATATTTTCAGTGTGGCGCCCTCTACAGTTCATTTTCCATGCAGTGCTGGAATAATCTTAAATGTGTAGACCACATTTACACATTTAAGGTTATTTGTGTAATCTTTCTTGGTTAAAGCCCTACAGTGACAGGCTTCCAATCACACTGAGAATGAAATTTAATTTCTTAGTATGGCCTTCAAGCTGTTGCCTGATCTCAACCCCACTTAGTTCCCTGACCTTGTCTCCAAGCACTCCCTACTTCACTCACTACAGCTCAGCCACACTGGCCTTCAAAGACACTGACCTCATTCCTACCTCCCTATTTTTTTTGTTTCCTGTGTTGGAATATTCTTTGCTCAAATCCTTGCGTCTCTAGCTCCCTCACTTCTTTCAGATCCGTGTAGGTTTTCTCCTCAGAGGCGTCTTCCCATCTGTCCCAGAAAAGCAGAACCTTCCCTGCCATTCTCTACCTTTTTCCCATTTAGAATGTTTTTATAGCAGTCATTATTATATGAACATTGTATTTTATTTGCTTTTCCCCCCTTCTCCATGTTCACTTCACGCACTGCTGGTACCTAGAACAGGGATGATCTCATAGTAGGTACTCAATAAATATTTGTTGCATGAACTAGTGCATGAATACAGCATCTGCCTGGTGCCAGCAGTATGCTAACACTCCACTTACATTACTAAATTACATATTATCTAACAATATTCAGAACAGTCCCACACCTTTTAGGAAAATAGTGGCGATCTTTAATAGTAATATCATTAAAAGAGAGGGATTTTTTTAATAGATTTTAATTTTTAGAACAGTTTAAGATTTATAGAAAAATTGAGAGAGCAGTAGAGAGTTTCCCAATGCCTTGCACCCAGTTTCCTCTATTAAAACCTCCGCTAGTATGATACATTTGGTATAATTAATTAACTAATATAAGATATTATTACTAATGTTTAGTTTATTCAGATTTCTTTAGTTTTTACCAAATGTTGTTCTTCTGTGCCAGGATCCCAACCAGGATACCCCATCACAGTTAGTTGAATCGTTTCCTTAGGCTCCTCTTGGATGTGGCCGTTTCTCGAGTTTCCTTGCCTATAACCTTGAGAGTCTGACCAGCACTTGCGAGATACTTTGTAGAGTACTCCACAGTTGGAATGTGTTTGATATTTTGTTCATGATAATACTGCAGTTATGGATTTTTGGGAGGAAAACATAGAGGCAAAGTACCACTTTCAGCACATATCAAGTGTATATACTATCAGCATGATTTATGATGCTAATACTGCCTTAGTCACCTAGCTGAGGTGGTGTCAGAATTCTCCACATAAGGAGTGGGGAGTTAAGCTCACTCTCCTTGAGGATGGAGTATCTGTATAAGTTATTTTAAATTCTTCTGCATGGTATATTTAATTCTTTTCCCTCATTTAGTTTTTCAGTCATTGTATCAGTATGAACTTATATTTATTTTATACTTTGAATTACAATCTAATATGACTTTATTCTGTTGCTGAAATTGTTTCAGTTTTGGCTGTTAGGAGCTTGTTTCAGTTGGTATCTATGTTCCTTTAACATACGCCCAACAATGTGTTTTTGTTCTTTGTTTTCATTTCTGTTTTTTGAGCATTTCCTTACTATCTAGTGCTACAGGATGCTCCTGCCCCAGTCCCAGAATCAGCTATTTCTTCAAGGAGCCCTGATTTCTCTTGTTGGAAAATGGTATTAGAAACCAAGATCTGGGCACTCAGCATGCTTATTGCTATTAAGCTGTCTTTTTTTTTAGTTCCTCACAGCTGACAGAGCAAAACACATATGTTTATACTAACCTATGTATGTGTACATATCTATAAATATATCCATATGTAACCACCTCTATCTATGTTAAACTAAACATGGGTTCATACTAATGTATCTATTGCTTACATGGATCATTCTAGCTTGCTTATCTCTCATCCAATTTGCCTTGGTTTGTTTAAATGCCTGTAGCATGGTGGAGGGAATGGAAAGGAGTGGAGGGGTGAGATAGGATCAACTAATTGATTTAAACCAAGCAAGGTCCACCCCTTGAGTTAGGGATAAGGCCAAGACCACCCAAGGTCAGAGACAGTATAAGGACAAACTGTCTAGTGGCTGAGACTATAAGGTATGAAACTCAGGAACTGCAGCCATGTTTCTGCCATGTGGAGAAAGCTAGTCTGCATCACGTGAACCCAGAGTGGTGTGGGGAGATGAGAAGCAGTGCTGAGTGACTGGGGTGGGGGACAGGGCCCGACATTGTTGCCAAGGCCAGCTCTGCCATTTGCTGGCTGGGCTGTTCTACTCTTTTTTTAGGTTTAATGAATTGAGCTTCTTCACTCACTGCCAAAGAGTCTTCACTAAATTGGATATGTAGCACCTGCTTTTAGCACCTTTATTAAGTTCAGTAAATAATAGCCTTATTGACATTTATCCCCATACAAACTCACAGGTGAGATTCTTTGGAAGAAAATTTGAAAACACATTTGTTTATAATTCACTGTAAGAAAATGAGAGAGACTCCCAGTCAAGATGGCGGAGTAAATAAATGCTGACCACATCAAAATTACAACTAAATTATAGAGCAATCAATCTGGAGAACCATCTAAAGACTAGCTGAATAGAAGTCATATAATTAAGGACATGAAGCCACATCAAGACTGGTAGGAGGGGCAGAGACGTGAAACAGGCCGGCCCCACACTGACACATGGCAGCTGAGAATCTGGAGGGATATCTCAGCTTCAGAGGCTGCCCTTGAGGAGCGATGCATCTCAATCCCACAGTATGTGCCCTAGGCTGGAACACCAGAACGGGAAAGAGGAGCCCCACAACGTCTGGCTGTGAAAATCAGTGGGAATTCTGTCTGTCCAGCTGAAACAGAAAGTTGCTGGCAACGCAGGCGTCCTCTTAAAGGGCTTGTGCACAGACTCACTCTCTCATAGGCACTCACCCTGGGCTCCAGCAGTGGGACAGTGGCTTGGGAGTCGCTAGAGACATACAGGGAGAGGCAAGTTGTGTGGCTTCAAGGCAAGGGCTGGAGGGACAGACAGGGCTGGAGGGACAGACAGCCACTGTTAGTTGTGTTGAGCCCTCTCCACACAGCTCCAGGCAGGTGCCATCTTTCCTGTGTTGAGCCCTCCCTACAATGGTCAAATCTGAATCTGCATTAGTCTAGTGAACACCACACCCCCACCTTGAGACCCCTCCTCACTCAACTTAAGAACCATCTGATGCTCTTTCAATGGCTGAGCCTTATAGGCAGCTGGTACGCAGTGGCAGGTCTCAGGGTGCCCTGTGCCTTTAACTAAGTGGCTCCAGGCCTGGTACTGGTGGCAGCTGGCCTTGGTTTTCAGCGTGGCCTCTCTGATGTGCCTCCGGGTTCAGCACAGGCAGCTACCAACTGCAGATTACATTGGAGCCACTATAAGGTAGCCCTGGGCTGGTCACAGGCAACAACTGACCTTAGCCTGCACTGGGACCACTTCCAAGAGTTCACAGAATCAACACACCCAGTGGCTGATTTTAAACCCCAACAGAGAACCATACAATTAGCTCCACAAGAAGTACACCCAAAGGGTGATCTTGGCAGGTACTAGAGCCCCCTGAGGTTAATCCTGCTCCTTGGGGTCAGGCCCCACACAGTAGGTTGTATGCTATGGCTGGGCCCAGTTCTCACAGCTAGTAGGCCTGGAGGTCAGTCCCACGTACTGACATGTCTATAACAGTCAGGGCTCAACTATAATAGGTGGGTGCACACACACACAAAGGACACTCCTGGAGTACCCTGGCTCAGGTGATCAGGGAGACTGTGACACGGGGCCCTGTAGCACACCTATATAATAAGGCCACCCTAAGACTAGGGGGCATAGCAAGTCTGGTTACTAAATAGAAACAAACACAGAGAGGCAGCCAAAATGAAGCAAAGAAACAGGTCTCAAATGAAAGACCAGGAAAAAGCTCCAGAAAAAGAACTAAGTGAAATGGAGCCAAGCAATCTAACAGATGCAGAGTTCAAAACTGGTGCTATGGATTCTCAAAGAATTTAGGGAGAACTTCAATAAAAAGTAAGCATAAGAGGACTTAGAAACCATTAAAAAAGAACCAGTTAAAAATGAAGAATACAATAAAATGAAGAATACGCTGGAAAGAACCAACAGCAGATAAGATGAAACAGAGGATCAAATCAGCAATTTGGAAGCAGAAAATACCCAATTGAAACAGCAAAAAGAAAAAAGAATTTTAAAAATGAGGATACTTTTAGGGACCTCTGGGACAACATCAAGCATAACAACATTTGCATCATAGGGATACCAGGAGGAGAAGAAAGAGGTCAAGGGATTGAGAACTTACTTGGAATAATGACAGAAAGCTTCCCTAACCTGGCAAAGGAAATAGACTTACAAGTCCAGGAAGCACAGAGAGTCTCTAGCAAGAGGAACCCAAAAAGGCCCACACCCAGACACATCATAATTAAAATGCCAAAGGTTAAAGACAAAGAACCTTAAAAGCAGCAAGAGAATGTCAGTGAGTTATGTACAAATGAGCTCCCATAAACTGTCAGCTGGTTTCTCAACAGGAATTTTTTAGGCCAGAAGGGATTGGAACAAAACATTCAAAGTGATGAAATGCAGAGACCTAAAACCAATACTATTCCATGCAGCAAAGCTATCATTTAAGCACCCCAGACAAGAAAAAGCTAAAGGAGTTCACCAACAAACTGGTATCATAAGAATGGTAAAGGGCCTGCTTTAAGAAGAAGAAGGGAAACATAGAACATAGATATGAGTAATGAAATGGCAGTAACTACACCTCTTAATATTCACTTTAAATGTAAATGGATTAAATGCTCTAATCAAAAAACACAAATTCGCTGAATAGATAAGAAAACAAGAGCCTTATATATGCTGCCTACCAGAGACCACCTCAGATCAAAAGACACACAGACTGAAGGTAAAGGGATGGAAAAAGATATTTTATGCAAATGGAAACAAAAGCTGGGGTAGCAATACTTAGACAAAACAGTCTTTGAAATAAAGGCTATCATAAAGAGAGAAAGAAGGACACTACATAATGAAAAAGGGATCTATTTAAAAAGAGGATATAACCCTTGTAAACATTTGTGCATCTAACACAGGAGCACCTAAATATACAGAACAAATACTGATGGACATAAAGGAAGGGATTCATAGTAATACAGTCATAGTAGGGGATTTTAACACCCCATTGACATCAATGGGTAGATCTTCCAGAAAATCAACAAGGAATCAGTAGCCTTAAACAACTCACCGGACCAGATGTACTGAATTGATATTTTCAGAGCATTTCAGCCCAAAGTGGCAGAATATACATTCTTTTCAAGTGCACATAGAACACTTTATAGGGTAGACCACATGTTAGGACACAAAACAAGTCTCAGTAAATTTAAGAAGGTTGAAATTATGTCAAGCATTTTTTCCAACCATAATGGTATGAAACTAGAAATCAATTATGAGAAAGAAACTAAAAAACGCAGGACATAGGGGCTAAATAACATGTCCTTAAACAATGAATGGATTAGCAATGAGATCAAGAAAGAAATTAAATGTTACCTTGAGACAAATGAACACACAACAACCCAAAATCTGGAGGACACAGTGAAAGCAGTCCTAAGAGGGAAATTCACAGCAATACAGGCCAACCTCAAGAAGCAAGAAAAATCTCAAATAAACAATCTAACTTTACACCTAAAATACTAGAAGAAGAACAACAAACAAAGCCCAAAGTGAGTAGAAGGAAAGAAATAATAAAGATCAGAGCAGAAATAAACAAAATAGAGTCTAACAAAACAATACAAAAGGTCAATGAAACTAGGAGCTGGTTTCTCAGAAAGATAAACCTTTAACCAGACTCATCAAGAAAACAAGAGGATACAAACAAATAAAATCAGAAATAGGAGAAGCAACAACTGACACTATAGGAAAACAAAACATTTTAAGAAAATATTATCAACTATATGCTAACAAATTGGACAATCTGGAAGAAATGAATAAATTCTTGTAATCATACAATCTTTTAAAACTGAATATAGAAGAAACAGAAAATCTGAACATACTGATTACAACTAATGAAATCAAAGCAGAAATAAAAAAAAAAACTCAGCAAAAAAAAACCCCTGGACTGGAGGGGTTCATGTGTGAATTTTACCAAACATTCAAAGAAGAATTAACACCTATCCTTTCCAAACTAACCCAAAAAATTCAAGAGGAGAAAAGACTCCCAAGCTCATTTTATGAGGCCAGTATATTCTAATTCCAAAACCAGATAAAGATATTACAAAGAAAGAAAATTATAGGTCAATATCCCCAATGAACATAGATGGAAAAATCCTCTATGAAATATTAGCAAACTTAATCCATCAATACATGAAAAAGATCATACACCATGATCAAGTAGAATTTATTCCTGGGATGCAGGGTTGGCACAATATCCACAATTCAATTAACATGATAGATACACCTATGAAGGATTAAAATCACATGATCATATCAGTAGATGCAGGAAAAACATTTGACAAAATACAGCACCCATTTCTGATAAAGACTCTCAGCAGAGTGGCAATAGAGGGATCATTCCTCAACATAATAAAGACCACATATGACAGACCTACAGCCAACATCATACTCACCAGGCAAAAACAAAGTGTTTTCTTTAAGGTCAGGAACAAGACAGGGGTGTCCACTTTCACCCTCTTATTCAACATAGTACTGGAAGTCCTCACCACAGCCATCAGACAGGAAGAAGACATAAAAGGATCCAAATTGGAAAGGAGGAAGTAAAACTGTCAATATTTGCAGATGACATGATACTGTATATAGAGAACCCTAAAAACTCCATAAAAACTACTAGAACTGATAAACAAATTCAGTAAAGTAGCGGGATACAAAATTAATACTCAGAAATCAGTTGCATTTTTATATACCAATAATGAATTATCAGAAAGAGAAACTAAGAAAACAATCCCACTTATAATGGCTTAAAAAATAAAAAGAAATGGCTAGGAATAAATTTAAACAAGGAGATAAGAAATCTGTACTCAGAAAATTATAAGATCCTGAAGGAAGACATTGAAGATACAATTAAATGGAAGCACATGCTCATGGACAGGAAGAATTAACATTATTAAATTTCCACCCTACCCACAGCAATCTATAGATTCAATGCAATTCCTATAAAAATGCCAATGACATTTTAACAGAACTAGAACAAATAATCCAAAAATTCAAAGACTTCAAATGGAGTATTACTCAGCCACTTATGCCACAACGTGGATGTATCTAGAAGGTATTATGCTCAGGGAAATAAATCAGACAGAGGAAAACAAATACCGTATGATTTTACTTAATGTGGAATCTAAAGAACAAAATAAATGAACAACCAACAAACAGAAAGAGACTCACAGATACAAAGAACAAACTGTTGGTTGCTAGATGGGAGGGGAGTTGGGGGGCTGGGTGAAAATGGGGACTGGATTAAGAAGTACAGATTGGCAGTTACAGAATAGTCGGGATGTAAAGTACGGCACAGGGGACACTGTCAATAGTATTGTGATAACTGTGTGGGGTCCCGTAGGCACTAGACTTATTGGGCAGATCTCTTTGTAAATTATATAAATGTCTAACCACTATGCTGTACCCTTGAAACTAATATAAAATACTAGTGAATGTCAATTGTAATAGAAGAATTAAAAATAGGGGAAAAAAATAAGAGACAAAATTTTAGGTAGTATATATTTTACCACTATTTATGTTTTTAAATAGAAAGTAAGAGACTTTTGTTGAAGATGGAATTCATTTTACATTCCTCTCCAAATTATCCTCAGTACTTAATTTATTTTAGATACGAAATTCTGAAAACTGCCCCTGGAAAGGGGAGTTTCTTGACCTGCTGCCTTATTTGAGACCCCCCATGATTTTCTTCCAGTAAAGAGTGACTTGGGTACATTTGAAAGTGATGTTTTGATGTCCACCAGTGCCACCTCCTCTTGACCTCTTTTAGCAATACGAAAGACAAATCTTGTAGTAGAAAGTCATCAAGGTGCACTTTAGAAGCCAAGCTTCACATAAGTAGGAGACAAGAGAGAACACATAATCCAAAATACAGCTCTCATGGTGGAGAAACGCGTCCAACGCGGTAAAGTAATAAAACGTGCATGAAGCACTTAGCGCCGAGTGCTGTCGTCACTGCTGCTTCGTCAGTCCGGAACTGAATCGTAACTAGACCTCACTAACTTGACATGTGGCTTTGCATTAGTCTTCCTCAGCACATTTTGGTCTTCTCTGAGTTCACCAATTAAGTGAAATAATGTAAAATGCTGGCACAGTGTGTGCCACACAAGAAACTCTGCAAATGTTACCTAAGGCTAAGCTGCTGCTTCAGGCAGGCTCTTGTGTTATGACCTGAGGAAATCAAGAGCCACCTTCCATATGAAACAAGTGGCACGCCAACCCCAATGTCCGCATCCTCCGTGAAAGCTGGAGGAGCAGTGAGGGAGGGCCTTTCTCACTGGCCACCAGGGCGTCGGGCTGAGGTTCGGTAAGGGTTCACACCTGGAAGCCTGGCTCTCTAGCTTTGGTGACTGCTCACGGGCGGCACGCTCCTGTCAGCTTAGACAAGCGGAGGATGGGTGAAGAAGTTTGTGGGAATTAGGAAGTTTCTCGGGGAACCAAAATGCAGAGTTTTGTCTACAGACTGCTGTTCAGAGGCCTGCATCTCTTTTTGGGTTTGAAAATGCTCTGGTTTTCTCTTCCAATTTTGTGAGATTTACATAAACCCTAGTTGCATGACCACTAGCCCCAAAGTAACAAGCCTTAATGTTCAGGAATCAGATTTTATCCCTCAGGGAGAGTGGGTTGTTGGAAATTGGTGTTTTAGAAGAAACACAAGAGACATTGGAAACACAATGGAAATTGGTGTTTCAGAAGAAAACTTTTAGAAAAGTTTAAAAAGTGTACAAAAACTTCAAACCTGATTTGCAATAAGACGTTTATACTTAAATGTACTTTTTGATGCTCTGCCTGGCCTGTTTTCTGGCATGGAAATGAAATATTTAGAGAAAAATTAAGGTTTCTGATATATTTCAAGTTAGTATTTAATAATGATGATGACAACTAATATTTAATGGCAACTTAAGCTACTCTGGGTGCCCTTGCAGCTCATCGCCACATCGTTTCATTTGTTCTTCATAATGACCTGAGAGGTCGGCACTGTCATTGGATAGGTCAGAGTTCTCGGCTGTAGGTGGTAGAATCTCAGCTCCTCAACTTCTATCACTTAAGCATAAAAGGGGATTGCCTGGCTTGTAAAACCATAATGTGCGAAGAAGATAATGCTCTATTACAGGTATATCCAGGATTTCAACCATCTTGCCTTAGTATTTTAGCTCTGCTTTCTTCTGTGTGGACCACGCTCTCAGACGAGTTTTCTCCCCGTAGTAGCTCTAGCAGAGCTGGGCTTGTACCACCCCCCCTTTAGTAATATTGAGGGAAAAACAATTCAGCAAGAGGCCTGGGGCTGCCTCTATTGACCTGGTGTGGACCACATGCACAGCCAATCACTCATGGCTATACCTAGGGAAGAGCATGTTTGAGGCCCTTCACAAGTCAAGGACTGAGAACAGAAGGATGGTTTCCCAAAAAGAGAACTAAGGTGCTGTTACCTGAAATTTCAGGAAATGGATACTAGTAAGAAACACCAAAATTCAAAGCACATGTCCACTCTAATCAATATGCCCATTTCACATATTGGGGATCTGAGGGTTAGAGGTGGTTAAAGCATTTGCCCAAGATGGAGCAGCCCATGGCAGACCTAGAATTTGAAGCCAGGTCCATGTGCTTCTAGAGCCAGTGGCTGACCCTCATGCTGTACTTGGGAACAAATCTTGAAATTTGAACTGTTGGGTTGCTTTCTAGAATTCCTTGAAGAACATTCCTTTGATAAAATCTTTTTTGTACTTGTATCTTGTTCATATATGTAAGGGAATAAAGGTTATAAAAATTATACTTTTAAAAAAATTTTTTTGATATATTACGCATTTGTATATACACATGCATATGCGTTGGGTATAACTCTGGAAGATTACACAGTGTACCACAACGTCAGCAGTGGTGATGGGACTGGCACTATGGGTGTCCCCTTTTTGCTTGTCTGTATTTTAAATCTTTCCTATGGTAAATGTGTGCATAACTGTATAACTTATAAAACAAGCTAAAGTGTGGACACTGTTAGATAAATCTCCCTCACTGACCTGAGTTGGGAGGTGGTTTTCCTCCCCCTGCGCTGGTACGTGATGCCCTCTTCTGGGAAAGGAGGTGCCCGTCGCAGGGTGTGTGACGCTCACTCCCGTGTCTCCGCTGTCACCAGCCATGTACTTCAAACTGTCGCTGCTAGTGCGTATTTTTAAACCTCAATAACATTTTACTTTGAAGAGGAGAGGAAGATGGAGAAATATAATCTCCTGTGTCAGGAAAAAATGAAATGAGAATTAGGCCAGGCAGCAGTTTGTAGAGTTTTCAAGGGAGGATTATTATCAACACTTGCACTCGGCCTCGGCTGACGTGAGTGGGTGGCTCCCGGAGGGGAGTTGATGAGAGTTTCCTCTGAGAGTTGTGACCCTGAGGCCATGACTTCGGTGCTGAAACCCAGTCCGTGTTTGGATCACTGAGCCAGAAGCCCTGAGGACAGATGAAGTGTTCATAGGCTTTTACGCCTGGCCCCTGGGTTTGAACCCTTGCTCTGCAGCTTAGTCTTCACAAAACACGTGTCTGTGTACAGTGTCTAAAGCGCACACGCGCACACACACACACACGTAGACAGAATCATGTGCACTGAGGCATTAAACACCTTACTAGTTTCAGACCTAGACTTCGTTTGGGAGCACAGCCATGCTTCAAATATTATGATCCAAGCTAAATACATACTATTCATAGCCGAATGCCCTCATCAAATAATTGTATTAAGCACCCCCGTGGCAGTTTTTTGGACTATGTTGACACCATTCATATAATATCATGACTTCAGTGAAAATGTCAGCTTTTCTGTCTATCTTGGAAGATTAATGACATTTGATTTAACTTCAAACCCTGGGTCATTGAAAGTGATTTAACTGTTAGCACAGTCCTTAGCATAACGTCTGGGTTTCTAAGCGAAGGCTCTCCTCACAGCTTCAGTGAGGAAATGTTTTGAAGGGAACTTCATTAGTGCCTCTTGCTGCGCACACTTCACACAGATATAATCACGCGTCCCCGGGCTCTCCTCGGGGCCCTGCCAAGGTGTTTCTGCTTCCTGAGCGACCGCCCCCACGCTCAGATGGCTAAGGGTTCGTCTTGTAAAGGGTGCTGCCTGGGAGGGGTCCTGCTAATATGTTCTTCCCCAAGGTGAGTGTGTTCAGCTTGTTAGAATTAATCTTCTGCCATGTTTCCCAGAATATTTCTGCGTTTCCTTCCCTGTTACAACTGGTTACCAACAGCACTGTCTGAGGCTGTCCTTTAAAGAATGTGGTCCCGCCGAGCTTCCCTGCCAGCCCGCGTCCCAGCGCCAGGCTTGCCCGAGTTCACCTCGCTGGTCAGTTAAGGAGAAGCACTGATACGAGCGGCAGTGTGAGATGGCAGAAAGGCGGCCAGAGGAGAACTAGTCACTCACTTTAAAAATTCAGTGTGTTTTGCAGGAATAGGCTACAAAGTAAATAGCACCACACATAAGTGTTCTACTCATTACGTATACACTCCAGAAACTGAAGTCTAAGCCAGACACTCGAGATTTTAAGCAGTTAAGGAGACGCCTTGTCCTGGTCAGTGTGAAGGTGGTGAGGCTGCTCCTCCCTCTGAGCAGCCTCTGTTATTCTGAATTTCATTTTTCATTTCTGTGCGGGGTGAGCTAGAGCCAGGACAATTGGGGCAGCGTTTACCAAACTTCAGTCTTTTCCACATCAGTGCCAGCATTCTTATAATATGCCTACACTTCTATTGCTAACTTAAAAATTTTTAAATCTATCCTTGCCATAAACTTAAGTGCATTTAATTATTTATTTATTTTTATCTAATAGCCGCTTTATTGTCATAATTCAAATACACTGTAAAGGGGCGCGATGCAGGGGCCTCTAGTTCATTCAGAGTTGTGTTACCATCATCACTAATTTCAGAACATTGTCATCACCCCCAAAAGTAAACCCTGTACCCACTAAGCAATCACTCCCCATTGCCCCTTCCCTTAGCCCCTGGTAACCACTAATCTGCTTTATGTCTCAATGGATTTTCCAATTCTGGACTTCTCATGTACATGGAATCATACAATATGTGGTCTGTTGTATTTTCACAAGGTTCGCAGCTCACTGTTTTAAAGGTTCATCCATTTGTAGTATGTATCAGTACTTTATTCCTTTTTATGGCCAAATAGTATTCCATTATATGGATGGACCGCATTTTATTTTTTCATTCATCAGTTGATGGACATTTGGGCTTGACCTTTTCACTATTGTGAATAAAGCTGCTATGAACATTTGCGTAAAAGTTTTTTTTGTGTGTGGACATGTTTTCATTTCTCTTGGGAACACGCCTAGGAGTGAAATTGCTGGATTACGTGGTGGTTCTATATTTAGCCTTCTGAGGAGCTGCTGACCTGGTTTCCGAAGTGGGCTGCATCATTGTACAATCCCACCAGCAGTGTCTGAGGGTTCTAATTTCCTTTTGTGCTAAGTGGAGAAATTTTATATCACTGCCATAAATTGTGAGCAATAACGTAAATAGGAGGTAACTGTCAGTCTAACACTGAACTGTCCATCAAAAACTAAACAATGCGGCTCATCTCTAACTTGGAACTCTTGCCTACTGAAGTTTCTATGTCTTAAGTCGGCTGTCTTTTTAGTTGAAAGAGAGGATTAGGCAACATTGGGAAAGTGTTCAAAACATATTAGCACCAAGCTGAGACTTTTTTGTCGACATCGTTGAAAAAACTGAAAATGGAATATCTGTCTCACTATGAAGCTCAGTGTCATTAGATGCAGTGTCTAAATGATAACTACAAGCTGTGCCTCACCCCCTTTGGGACACATACAGTGTGGAGGCGGTGTGCCACGTGCAAGCTTGTTCACCCTGTTTCAGATCTCAGCGCATGGTTTTGTCATACAAGAAACTCAGAGGTGGTTGGAGTAGTGTTTGTTATGTTTTCTGTTTTCTCATGGTCTGCTGTTTTCTGAGAACTCTTGGGTAAATCTCAGAAACTCAAAATTACTACATTCTTGATAGAATAATAGCTATACACCCAGTAACTCCATTTCTGGGGGATGTAGACTAAGAAAATAATGCAAGAGAAGAAAAAATATATTGGCCTTCACATGTTTAGTGCAAGATTTATATTTTTAATTGAAAATGTACATTGTGCATTTTTTTTTTAATTTTCTTTCTAAAGATAGACATTTTATTTGTTTATATTATGTTGCTTGTATATAATGTTGTATACTTGATGTAAATTACAATAAAAGACTATGGAATCACCAGCAGAGGCAAGTTTTTGGAAAGAAATAACCAAAGACCATGACAGAGAATAAAAGAGAGGGTGTTCCTTTGACGAGGCTGTCAAGGAAAACCATTCTTCTGTCCAGAAGAGAAGAGGCAGCCATGTAAAAACCCAGGGGGGACGTTTCAGGTAGAGGACACCGTTTGTGCAAAGGTCCAGGGTATGAGCACAACCCTGGGCATCTCACGCAGGAAAAAGGAAAGGGGGTGGGTTAGAGGTCACAGACGTGAAGGGCCAGGATGCTGGAGGCATCTTCTAAATAGGAGTTGAAGTCCCGAGAATGACAGGAACTGGGGTGGAGGGAAGAGCATGAGTGAGGAGCTAAACTCGGTGAATGGAGAGGACTAACCAGGAAGCTGAGAGGGACGCCAACCAGAACAGGGAGAAGGGGGGTAATTTCACCCACAGACTTCACTCTGAAGATGTGTTTCATGTCTGGGTGTGACAGTGAAGACCAAGGAGGACACCTGCCCCATCTGCTGTCTGCGGCTCCTGGGGCTGGAGGGGAAGGGCAGCCTCCACGAGGAGGTGACACCCTCACAAGGCAGCGTGTTTTCGTGTTTTCGTTAAGGCAGTAGGCGAGGAGAATACCCGAGAAAAGGCCGAGGACGACCTGGTGCTCCTGAGGGTCTGGGGGAGAGCGCGGGAGAGAGGAGAGGTGCGGTGTTAGCTCAGGCGGGTAGTCCTGGCTGTGGCTGAATGTGGGTGCTTGTAGTGCAGGCGTGTTAATATCCAAGCTCCAGGGCCCCACCTGAGGCCCCGTGAATCAGAATCCCTGTGGGTGGGGGTTTGCATGTTAAGAAACACCTCCAATGATGATGATGTACAGCCAGGTAGGGGATCCCGCACTAGGTGGTATCTGGTATCTTCTCCAGCTACAAAACTGGACGATTGTGAGGATTTGGATCAGGGCCCTAGGAGTGAGCCACAGGGAAGGAGTGGATTCGATGAGTATTTCAGAGGACGGCTCAAAGTAAGAACAGGAGAGAGGCAGAGTGAGTCAAAGGTGATAGGAAACATTTTAAAAAGCATGTTAGGACACACTTTTGATTGCTAAGTTGTAAAGTTGTTTCAAACTCACTTAAGCAAAGGATAATTTATTGTCTTAATAAATGAACTGTCCAAGTTTAGGGTCAGGTGCACCAGGACCCAGGTGCTCAAGTAATGCCACCCCACCGTTTGCCTTTGCTTTCTGCTTTGTCCAGTTGACTCCCAGGTAGGCTCTACCGGTGTGGTGGCTAGATGGTGACCATTAGCTCTAGTCTTAAGCAACATATCCTTAATACTCCTGGACAGCAAATGTCCACTTCAGTCCTTTTTTATAAAGTATAAATAAGAACATAGCCATTAGAGCACTGCTATAATTCCCATCACCCATTCCCACCACTCACGATTCAAGGGGTTAAGTCCTAGGTTTGTAGCTGGACTTTCCTTGATCTTTGCAGTCTCCAGTGCTAAGTGTGTTGGTAGGAGTTGGTGAAAGTCACAATATTTCAGTGACCTTAAACGTGATTATTCATTGTGACCACATAACACAAATGCTTATTACCTGAAGCCTGAGATTTTTAATGTAATGTGAGAGTCAGGGCAGCAAAGGTCTCATTAAATTCCAACTACTGTTACTTGAACTGCCACCAGGAGAACAGTCACCAATCACCAGGAATGACTGGTGCCCAGCCCTGCTTGTGGCGCGGCGCATCTCCCAATCTCTGTCGCCTGAACAGAAGAGAAGCGGCCTGCTGTGCAGCCGAGTGCAGGCTTTTCCTAACTAGAAAAAAGTACATGTCAATTAGTTTGGGCACACAAAAAATAAAGATAATAACATAATGAATTTCTCTGTAGCCTGCACTCACCTTAGGAAATAAAAACTGTCCCCAGAGATAACCACTATCTTGCATTTGATGTTTATCATTCTTATGCATGTTTACTTTTCCCACATGTCTGTGAACAACATATAGTGCTATTTTGCTTGTTTTTAAGCTTCATTTAAATGATATTCCATGGCTATCCTTCTACAAATTGCTGTTTTCTTTTTGGTCTTATGTTGATACGTGACATTCCGGTTTGTTCATTTTCACTGCTTTGTAGTATTCCACTTAAACACATCGATGCATTCATGATTGTCCTGCGTGTGGACAGCAAAGTTATATCCAGTTTTTGTTTTTCGGTATTTATTTATTTATTGTTATTTTTGTTTGTTTAATATATTACACATGTCCCTTTTTCTCCCCAATGACCCATTGCACCCTGTCCCGTGCCCCTCCCCAGTCCCTCTCCCCACCATTGTCCGTGTCCTTCGGTTGTGCATATCTGCATATAAATTCTTCAGTTACTCTCTCCCCCTCCACCCACCCGCCCTCCTCCATCCCTCTGACATTCATCAGTCTCATCTATGCTTCCATGTCATTGAATCTATTCTGTTCATCAGTTTATTAAGTTCTTTAGATTCCACGTATAAGTGAGATCATGTGATATTTGTCTTTCTCTGCCTGGCTTATTTCACTCAGCATAATACTCTCCAGGTCCCTCCATACTGTCCCAAAGGGTACGAGGTCCTTCTTCTTTACAGCTGCGTAGTGTCCATGGTGTGAATGTCCCACAGCTTTTTACCCACTCATCTCCTGATGGGCACTTGGGCTGTTTCCAGATCTTAGCTATTGTAAACTGTGCTGCTGTGAACATCGGGGTGCATATATTCTTTCTGATGAGTGTTTCAGGATTCTTAGGATACATTCCTAGGAGTGGAATCACTGGGTCAAACGGCAGCTCCATTTTTAATTTTTCGAGGAACCTCCACACTGTTTTCCACAGTGGCTGCCCCAGTCTGCATTCCCACCGGCAGTGCACCAGGTTCCCCTTTCCCCACACCCTCGCCAGCACAAGTCGCTTGGTGATTTGTTGATGGAGCCATTCTGACAGGTGTGAGGTGAGACCTCAGTGTGGTTTTAATTTTCATCTCTCTGATGATTAGTGACTTTGAGCATTTTTTCACATGTCTCTTGGCATCCGTATGTCCTCTTTGGAAAAGTGTCTATTCAGGTCCTTTGCCCATTTCTTAATTGGGTGGTTTGTCTTCCTCTTGCTGAGTAATATGAGTTCTTTTACACTTTGGAAATTAGCCCCTTATCAGGTGCATCCTTGGCAAATATGTTTTCCCAGACCCTGGGGTTCCTTTGTATTTTGAGGCTATTTTCTTTTGCTGGGCAGAAGCTTTTAGTCTGATGTAGTCCCATATGTTTATTTTTTCCTTTGTTTCTCTTGCCCCAGGAGATGTATCAGTGAAAAGTCCACTACGTGGGATGTCTGTGACTTTACTGCCCATGTTTTCTTCCAGGATTTTTATGGTTTCGTGACTTACATTAAAGTCTTTTATCCATTTTGAGTTTATTTTTGTGTATGGTGAAAGTTGGTGGTCTAGTTTCATTCTTTTGCATGTACCTGTCCAATTTTCCCAGCACCACTTATTGAAGAGACTGTCTTTAATCCATTGGAAACTCTTGCCTCCTTTGTCAAATATTAACTGACCATAATGTCGTGGGTCTATTTCTGGGGTCTCTGTTCTGTTCCATTGATCTATATGCCTGTTGTTGTACCAATACCAGGCCGTTTTGATCACAGTGGCTTTGTAATACAGTTTGAAGTCTGGTAATGTGACCCCTCCCCTCTGTTCTTTTTTCTCAAGATGGCTGCAGCTATTCGGGGTCTTTTTTGGTTCCATATAAATTTTCAAAATGTTTGTTCTAGGTCTGTGAAATATGCTGTTGCTATTTTAATAGGAATTGCTATGAATCTATAAATTGCTTTGGGTAGTATGGACATTTTAATGATACTAATTCTTTCAATCCATGAGCATGATGTATTCTTCCATTTGTTTAAATCTTCCTCTATTTCTTTTTTCAGTGTCACGTAGTTTTCCGAATACAGGTCTTTTACATCCTTGGTTAAGTTTATTCATAGGTATCTTATTTTTTTAGTTACAATGGTAAATGGTATTACTTTTTTAGTTTCTCTCTCTGAAAGTTCATTGTTGGCGTATAAGAATGCCATTGATTTCTGGATGTTGATTTTGTATCCAGCTACCTTGCCAAATTCGTTTATCAAATCTAATAGTACTTTGATGGAGTCTTTAGGGTTTTCTATGTACAATATCATGTCATCTGCAAATAATGATAGTTTTACTTCCTCCTTTCCAATTTGGATACCTTTTATGTTTTCTTCCTGTCTAATGGCTATGGCGAGGACTTCCAGTACTATGTTGAATAAGAGGGTGAAAGTGGACATCCCTGTCTTGTTCCGGTTTTTAATGGAAATGGTTTTAGTTTTTGCTCATTGAGTATGATGTCGACTGTAGGTCTGTCATATATGGCCTTTATTATGTTGAGATCTGATCCCTCTATTCCCACTTTGCTGAGAGTTTTTATCAGAAATGGGTTCTGGATTTTGTCGAATGCTTTTTCTGCATCTATTGATATGATCATATGATTTTTGTCCTTCATTTTGTTTATGTGATGTATCACATATATTGATTTGCAGATGTTGTACCAGCCTTGTATCCCCGGAATAAATCCCACTTGGTCATGATGTATGATCTCTTTAATGTATTGCTGGATCCGGTTTGCTAGTATTTTAGTGAGGATTTTAGCATCTATGTTCATCAGGGATATTGGCCTGTAATTGTCTTTCTTTGTAGTATCTTTATCTGGTTTTGGGATTAGGATGATGCTGGCCTCATAAAAAGAGTTTGGGAGTTTTCCCTCCTCTTGAATTTTCTGAAATAGTTTGAATAGAATAAGTGTTAATTCGTCTTTGAATGTTTGGTAAAACTCGCCTGAAAATCCATCTGGTCCAGGACTTTTGTTTGCTGGGACTTTTTTGATTACTGCTTCAATTTCATTAGTTGTTATCGGCCTATTCAGGTTTTCTGCCTCTTCTTGATTCAGCTTTGGAAGGTTGTATACTTCTCGGAATTTGTCCATTTCCCCCATGTTGTCCAGTTTATTGGCATATAGTTGTTCATAATATTTTCTTACAATCCTTTGCATTTCTGTTGGGTCAGTTGTTATATTGTCTCTTTCATTTCTGATTTTATTTATTTGGGTCCTCTCTTTTTGTTTCTTAGTGAGTCTGGCTAAAGGTGCATCAATCTTACTTACTTTTGCAAAGAACCAGCTCTTGGTTTCATTGATTTTTTGTATTGTTTTTTAGTCTCTATGTCATTAATTTCTGCTCTGATCTTTATTATTTCCTTCCTTCTACTTCCTCGGGGCTTTTCTTGCTGTTCTCATTCTAGTTCTTTTAGTTGTTGTGTTAGATGGTTCATTAGATCTTTTTCTTGTTTCTTGAGATAGGCCTGTAATGCTATGAATTTTCCTCTCAGGACTGCTTTCGTTGTGTCCATAGATTTTGGGTTGTTGTCTGTTCATTTTTGTTACTTTCCATGAAGTGTTTGATTTCTTCCTGGATCTTATTGGTAACTCGTTCATTGTTTAATAACAAGCTATTTATCCTCCATGTGTTTGAACATTTTTGAGTTTTTTTATAGTGGTTGATTTCTAGTTTCATGGCATTGTGATCTGAGAAGATGCTTGATATGATTTCAATCTTCTTGTATTTATAGAGACTTGCCTTGTGCCCTAACTTGTGGTCTATTTTTCAGAATGTTCCATGTGCACTGGAGAAGAATGTGTATTCTGCTGCTTTGGAGTGAAATGTTCTGTAAGTGTCAATTAAATCCATTAGGTCTAGTGATTCATTTAAGGTCTGCGTTTCCCTGTTGATTTTTTTTGTCTTGATGATCTGTGCAGTGCTGGCAGTTGCGTGTTAAAGTCCCCCACTATGATTGTGTTGCTGTCAATCTCCCCTTTAAAGTCCCCCAAGAAATTTTTTATGTATTTAGGTGCTCCTATATCGGGTGCGTAAATATTTGTAAGGGTTATTTCCTCCTGTTGGATTGATCCCTTTATAATATGTAGTGACCATCTTTGTCTCTTGTTATGGTCTTTATTTTGAAGTCTGTTTTGTCAGAAATAAGAATTGCTGCTTCAGCTTTGTTTTCCTTTCCATTTGCATGGAATATTTTACTCCATCCCTTCACTTTTAGCCTGTGTGAGTCTTTTGCTGTCAGGTAGGTCTCTTGTAGACAGCATATATTCGGGTCCTGTTTTCTTATCCATTCAGCTTCCCTATGTCTTTTGATTGGAGCATTTATTCCGTTTACATTTGTTACTATTGATATAAACTTATTTAATGCCATTTTCCCCCTTTATGCTGATGTACCTTTCTCTCACTATTCCTTCTTTTTCTTAGAGCAGTCCTTTTAGCATTTCTTGCAATGCTGGTTTGGTGGTACTGAATTCCTTTAACCTTTTTTTGTCTGGGAAGCTTTTTATTTCACTTTCAATTTTCAACGATAGCCTTGCTGGATAAAGCAATCTTGGTTGCATGTTCTTGCTTTTCATTACTTGCAGAACTTCATGCCACTCCCTTCTGGCCTGATGAGTCTCTGTTGAGAAATCAGCTGTCAGCCTTATGGGGGTTCCCTTGTAGGTCACTGCTTGTCTCTCTCTTGCAGCCCTTAATATTTTCTCTTTGTCCTTGCCATTTGCCATTTTAATTATGATGTGTCTTGGAGTGGGTCTCTTTGGGCCCCTATTGTTTGGAACCCTCTCTGCTTCCTGAACTTGTGTGGCTTTCTCCTTCGCCAGCCTATGGAAGTTTCTTATCATTATTTCCTCCACCAAGTTCTCTATCCCTTGCTCTCTTTCCTCCCCCTCTGGCACTCCTATAATGCGAATGTTGTTCAACTTTATGTTGTCCCAAAGCTCCCTTAGACTGTCCTCATGCTTTTTAAGCGTATTTTCTTTTTGCTGCTCTGATTGAGTTTTTTCTACCTTGTCTTCTAAGTCACTTATTCTATCCTCTGCTTCATTGAGCCTGCTTTTAATTCCTTCCAGTGCATTCTTGATATCAGAAACAGCATTCTTTATCTCCGTCTGAGTTTTGTTTATGGTATGTATCTCTTTTTTCATGTTTTCACTAAGGTCCTTGATCTTATCATCTAGCATCTTTTTAAGTTTCTTGAACTACTTCATCATCAATACTCTGAACTCTGTTTTTGATGACTTCCTTAACTCCATCTCATGAAAGTCTTTTTCTGGCGATGTTTCCTTTTCTTTGATTTGGGGGGTTGTTTCTTTGTCTCCCCATTATGGTAGGTCTTAGTGTCTGTATCTATATATTAGATATATTTGCTGTTTCTCAGTCTTGTCGGGAGGGATTTTGTCTTGTGGGTCCATGAAGCCCAGCAGTGTGTTTTCCTTATACTTCTGATCTCTTTGCTCTAGGCGTGTGCCTCTCATGAGTGTCCCTTTTGTGGGTTCTTTGGGTTTTCCTCTTGTGGTTGGGCCTAGATTGTTGTTGATCAGTCCTTGGGAGGACCCTCCTCTTTGGTTGGCTAACTGTGTCTCAGCCCCAACCTCGTCGCGTAAGCTGTTGTATGGGTGTTGGCAAGGCAGGACAATATACAACTAAACTTCCAGGAAACAAGAGGTATCTTACAAAATATCTTGACAGTCACAATCAACACAACCCATGTGAAATTAGAACTGGGAGAGTGAAGGGAGAACGCACACACACAGACACACACACACACACACACACAAAATGCTTAAGAAAGAGAGAAAGAAAAGTAACGCTTAGAGAGAGATATGTATATTGTTGTTTATACTGGTGAATATTTAGAGAATAATAATAAACTAAAATGTGAAAAATAGAGAAGCTACTGGGAGATAACAGAAGCAGAGAAAAGATTCTGAAAGAAGGGCCAGCAAAAATTAAGGGAGAGAGTAGGAATAGGGTAATAGTTGAAAATGAGAAAACACAAATACAATAAAGAGAAGAAGAGAAACTAACAATCGAACAAAAAGACAGGAAAAGGGAGGAAAACAGAAGAACGAAAGAAAAGAAGAAGAAAAAAAGAAAAAGAAATAAAGTTATGCCAACGGATCGAGAGGAGAGAGAGAGATGAAGCCCAGGCAGGGAGGGAATACGGTGAGAGATTTGGGGGAAACTATAGAGGAAAGCAGTAAACTTGGTTATAATGATAAAGTCCCAGTCGTTAAGCAGGGATATCAAGAAAGTCTTGATAGAAGAAGCAAGGATAAAACAAAACAAAGGAAATAACCAAAACAAAACTAAAAGCAAGCTACTCAAGACAAAATTCTTTTATAAAATATAGAAAAAAAAATTTAGTTAAAAAAAAAATTTATTATAAAATTTAAAAAAGAAGAAAAAACAAATTTTCTCCCCGTTTCTTCCTAAGGAAAAAAAAGAAAAAATAAACAAACCCACAAACAAAAACCAAAAAAACCCCAAAAACCAAAAAAACCAAAACCAAACCAAACAAAAAAACAAGAAAAAGACAGTCAACCAGGTGGGTTTCTTCTGGGCAGCTTGTTGTCTGCGGCTCACTGTTTTGTGGGCTGATTGCCGTTCTCCTGGGAGGTGCTTGTGTATCACCCAATGTGAGGGGCGTCCAGGTTTGGCTCTGGGGTCCTTCGGTAGATGGCTGATCTGAGGCTCTCCGTGGGCCACCTCCCCTTGTCAGCTATTTTGCAGCCTTGTGGTTGCCTGGTGTTGCTCCAGAGTCTCCTGTAGAGTCTTCAGGGTGCAGGGTGGCTAGTGTAGCCCAGGGTGTCACTCCCCTTGAGATGTCGCTGTCAGGCGCTCCTCTGCAGGAGTTAGTCTCTGCTCCACCACCAGCTCCTCAGTCCCTCCCCTGTCCTCTGGTTCTAGTTCCCCAGGCTCTGTCTGCTGCAGCTTCAGATTGATTTCAGCCGGTTGCCTTTTCTGTCTGGGCCATTTCAGCAGCCTGGGCTCCGTGGGTTCGATTAAAGAACATTCCAGTGAGCCTTTTGCCTGCCCAGCCCCCAGGAGGGGTTTTCAGCGTTTCCTCCAGCTCCCAAAGGACAGTCCCTGAGAGTCTTATTCCTGTAAAGTCCTCCTGTGAGCTGCTGTCCTTCCCCCTCAGGACTGCGCCCTGCGGGGTGTCTGGGGCCTGGTGAGCGGGACCCGCCCCTTTCCTGTTGGGGGCGGTGCTCCCGGTTGTGGGAGAGGCCAGCGGGCTCTGTCCCTCCTTGCTCAGCTCTGGTTGGCTGGTCTCACCAAGCCCGCCCCTCAGACCGCGGACTGTGCAGACCCCAACCCCAGCCTTAGCTGGTCTGTCCCCCAGTGCACGCGGGGAAGGTGGGAGCCAGTTCCGCACAAACTGGCAAACGCACAGAGCAACACACAGGCAGAGAGTCCTCCCCTCAAGGTCCTGCCGCCCAGCAGGAGGCGACCCAAAGTCAGCTCCACGCAGCTCCCCACACCGCTGGTCTCAGCAAAGCTGGGACAGCTTCCCAGGCCACCAAAAGCCCCTCAGGGCTGGTCACAGATCCCAGCCTCTGGGCACCGGGAGCTCAGGGCGGGAGGGCTCCTCCCCTCGCCCACACCACGCAGATTCAGCGCTTTCTGGGGCTCAACACTGCCCCACAGGGAGGCAGAGGGTCCCCGTGTGTGGCTGCTCAGCACAGTCCTCTGGTCCCTTACCACTTGGGTGCCACAGACCTTGGGACAGCCCTTCCTGTGGTTGGCACCCCGAGCACTAGATGCCGGTTGCAGCCGCCACTAGAAGCTTTGTTTTACTAGGAAGGCGCCGTCCCCTCCTCACGGACTCACCGCTCCCCTGGGTCCCTCTGCCCTCCGGGGGGCGCTCCTTCCCCTCTCCTGCGCTCAGGTGTGGGATCCCCACTTTTGGATGCGGGTCCGCACCCCCGAGGGAAGGGAGCTTCGCAGCCTCCAAGCCTCCAGGCTCGGAGCCCAGCACAGGCTTCAGGGGGGACTCCCCCTTCCTTACGGACTCCATGATGTCTCTCCAGTGCTCCCCACTCGCACTCCGTCCACTCAGGTATGTTTCTCTGGGTTTCCAAGCTGGCTCCGTAGGATTTTAGGAGTAAATCGAGTCTGTGGCTGGGAGCGGGGGCCTCTGCTGCTTCTCACAGCCCCGCCAGCTTCCCTCCCCCCAGTTTTTCACTATGGCAAACAGGGTTGCTGTCAGCATTCTTGCAGGAGCCTTGTACAAGTGTGCAGGGGTTCGTCATGTGGAGCTGGAGGGCCGGATGGTGCACGCACATCTTCATTCCTGCCAGATGCTGCCAGGTGGCTCTCCAGGGTGTTGGGCCAGTTTATAGTGCCCCAGCCGTGTGTGAGCTGCCCTCCGCCCCATGCACTCAAAGTTTATATGTCCCAGCTTTTATTTTATTTAAGATATTTTGTCAATCTGAAGATAAAATGGAATCTCTTTATTGTTTGATTTGTATTTCCCAGATTACCCAGGTTAAATGTCTTATTCTTGTAGAAGCCCAGTGTGTGAGGCTAAATTAGACAGAGTTGTTCTGTTCTGGGGTGGAGTAATGGTTCATATTTAAGATTTCTAAGCTATTGCATTTATTGTTTTAGTATCTTTGGATGATGTATATGTTCCTAAATATTGAACGTATTTTTAAGTAAATGAGTTTGTATTAAATCTCTTTTGTAGCATATTTTGGTAGTTGTGGACTGTGATTTTAGCATTATCTCTTCCCATCCCTTTATATTCATTAACTGGGAGTTCACTTTAACAGCAGGTGTGAAAACCCAGCCATGAGGCTGAGGACTGGAACAGACATCTGAGTCCTAAGGACAGGAATCCTCCAACTCGCCGGGCATGCTCCTGATTTAGCACCTTTCCTGACTGTTCCCTCTGCCTGAAACGCTCCTCACCCAGAAACGCACGTGGCTCACTCCCGCACCTGCAGGTTGTCTCCAGGTCTCGCCTTCTCCGTGGCGGTTTTTCCGACTTTGCACCGTGTAATGTGTGCCAGTCCAGCAGCCACTCCTACATCTTTTCCTGCTCTGTTTCCTTCATAGTGCTTACCACTGAATAACTGTCTTTGTAAGTCACTTAGTTACTATTTGTTTTGACTACTGTTTCTTTCCTTGTCTTTCTCCTGCCACCTGTAGAATGTAGCTTCTGCAAGGCAGGCACCGTGGTCTGTCTTTCACTACAGTAGTCCCCTCCTTATCCACGGTTTCAGTTACCTAGGGTCAGCTGTGGCCTGACAATATTAAACAGAAATTTCCAAAAATAAACAATTCAAAACTTTTAAATTGAGCACGGTTCTGAGTAGCGTGATGAAGTCTCCTGTGGTCCCTTTCAGTCCCACCTGGAACAGGAATCATCCTTTTGTCCAGTGTATCCACAGTGCATACCTTATGTGCTCACTAGTTACTTAGTAGCCGTCTTGGTCATCAGATTAACTGTAAGGGTATCAAAGTGCTTGTGTTCAAGTAGTCCTTATTATACTTAATAATGGCCCCAAAGTACAAGGGTAGTGATACTGGCAATCAGATATGCCAAAGAGAAATAAAATGTATTTATTTATAGGGTTCAGTACTACTCGTGGTTTTAGGTAGCCAGTAGGGGGTCTTAGAAAAAATCTACCATGGATAAAGAGGGACTACTCTGTATACTGTTTTTTCCTATACATAGATACCTATGATAAAGCTTAATTTATAAATTCAGCACAGTGAGAGAGTAACAACAATAATAAAATAGATCAATTATAAAAATATACTGTAATAAAAGTTGTGTCAATGCAGTCTCTTTTTTTCTCAAAATACCTTTCCCCTTACCGGGGAGCTGTCACAGTTGTCAGGTGAGGGAAGATGGTGGCCTTCAACAGGAGGGTGAAGAGAGTCGGATGATTAGGGAGACACTTAGGACCCGTCTACTGTCTTTTCCTGTGACCACTGAAATAAGGAATCTGAGGAACTTGACTGCAGCTGGGCTTAGCTGAGCCAGGAGGCTGTGCTGCTGTTGAGCCTGCTCCTAAGTAATCAGTTAGGAAGCTGTCCAAGTGCTCCACCCACATCTTTAACTTTCTTCCTGGTGAGAGGAATCTGAGCAAACTGCCTTTATTCCACAGCAGTGACTCGTGGAGCAGCACTGATCGCATCAGAGTTTCTGGAGGGAAGGTGGTGTGCGACGTCCGAGTTTCCCTGGTCTCTGAATCTTTTGTACGAGTACATTAGTTTCTTTTGTCTCAGGCCACCTTTGCCAGGACAGCTTCTTCCAGCGTGCCTGGAAATGTTCTCAGTGGTGTGTTCGAGGCTTGGCTGCATCCCCTTGTCTGGAACAAATCTTTTATTTTAAGGAAATAGCAGGAGGTGGATTCTGGACTCTTGGATCCTGTCCCCTCTCAGCTGTTAACTTGGCATTTGATACCTTGGTAATTTTCAGCTTAACCTGCCCCTCTCCTGCCTGTTTCTCACTAATATCAGTTTCATACTGGAAGCCGAATTTCACACATACCACCTCAGCAATCTTGAGTGAGATGGTTTAGATCAACACCTGTTTCTTCAGGACTTTCCCAAGACGTAATGGAGGCACATGGGTTGGTTTCTGTGCTCACCTCCAGGGCTGGTATGATTTTCCTTTGGTTCAGTGGCCATGTACTCCACTGCAACCTAAAACCATCCAGAGGATGGGAATCTCATGTTGCTCATTTCACATGGGAAAGCCATGACCCACCCTCTTATTCAAGTTGCATTAAAATCTGATTTCCATGGCCCATGTGAGTGGGAGCTCCAGCCCTGTCCCAGCTGTCAAGTTTAGCAATGCCATTTCCACACACGGCCAGTGGGCAACCACCAGGCACTAGGCAGCTGAGTGCGGGCAGAAAAGTCCCAGACACCTATAGCAGCCCGAACATTACTCATCCTGCTACTGCCAGGATAAATATTGGAATAAGTGGTATTCTTCTCTAAGCAAGAGAGTTGTCAAAATGCTTATCACTTTATAAAATGTAATAATGTATTGTGCCTGTTCATGCTTTCAAATGTTCCAACCATTTACCAGATGCTTTTCTTTAATGAGTTTAGTAATAGCTTTAACTTTTTAATTCTTTCTAGGAGACCTGGAGAGCCCAGGAGTTTCCATGCTGTGCTGCCAGCCAAGCTCTGGATGCACCTGGCCGTGGTGGCCTGTGGTGATCGGGTGGAGGAGACGCTGGTTATGCTAAAGTCAGCCGTGCTCTTTAGCCACAGGAAGATGCAGTTTCACATTTTCACAGAAGAATCTCTGAAGCCCGAGTTCGATAAGCAGGTGAATTTGCAGAAATCACAGCAAATGTGTACTGAGTGCAGCTGGGCTGCATTTTGGGAGATGCGAGTCCTGTTCACTGGTGTATTTTGCTGCACACTCAGCGGTGTGACGGTGAACCCTTGGCTCTGAGCCTTTCTGTTGTTACCTGGAACACAGGGTCCTTACACCTGTAGAGAGAGGCATTGTGAGGATCCCATGAGATGATGCACTTAGAGCCTTTGCCCCAGCGCCACCCCTCTTGCAGGCGTCAGTATTGTCCTCACTTGGGAGACAGACAGCTCATTTTCATTTGTGTCTCTTTTATAAGTGAGCAATATATGTTAATTAAATTCAAACCATATAGATGTTATGAGCTGAGTGCGCAGCCTTTGCGGCTTTCGGCCCTGCCCAGGAAACTGCCGGGATCAACGGTTTTCACTGATTCTCCTGTTTTCTTTGTACACCAGTGTGTGCGTGTATGTCTGTGGGTGGTGTGCATGTGTATATGCATACATGCCTGTACATATATAGGCACATACTTAATGCATGAATATTTATGTACCCAGCTTAAAATATATTAGTTTCACAAAATCAGGATGATTCTCTGTGTGATCTGGAACTTGCTTTTCCTCACTTAGAAACATATTGTCAGCATTGTTCCGGGTCAGGATTCGTACATTCATACATCATGCTTTCTGGTGACTGCATAGTATTTTATTCTGTGGCTGGGTCATCATTTATTTGACTTTCTATGCTGGGGAACAAATAATTTTTTAACCAGTACACGAGGAGCACTTTGGAAATGCCTCTTCTCCCCAGTGTAGGTACGTGTGTTACTTTGCAGACCAAGCTTTGTTTTCCCTGAAAGTCTTCACTCACAGTAAGTCCCTGAATGCTGGCAGAGCACTCGCTTTGCGTTGGGTCTGTTTGCTTGAGTCAGCAGCGCTGCCTCCTGCCACCAGGAGCCACGCTGATGAGAAAAGCCCGAGAAGCATATTGGGCAGAGAAAGGCTAATAACAGAAAGCTAGAAAATGTGTAATGTTTTCTAAAGAAAAAATCACCTTGACATCTTCACCAAGAGGAGCCAGGGGAACAAATGTTCTTGGGGCTTGGAAATTGTTTGCAGAATGCCTTGAGAAGTGTCCGAGTCAGGCTGAGGGGAAGCACACAGTCAGCTCTGTGAAGCCGCGGGGCGGGGAGGAAGGTCATCATAATACACATTGTCAAGGGCTTGCGACTTGCTCTTATTTAATCCTCATAACAACCCTTCGGAAAAGGTCACAATCATGTTCCTATTTTACAAATGGAGTTCCAAAATCTTGTCGCCTTTCTGAGCTGTTTTCTCATCTGCAGCTTGGGGCAGCTGGATCGATAAAAGAGATAGATCTGTAATCAGAATAGGCCGGGGAGGCTGCAGCGACAGCCCCAGAGGATTCCTGCCTGCCTGCTGCCGTCTCAGCTGACAGACCGTCCCTGCCTGAGGCGCCGCTGGACCTGCGGCCTCTGTAGCCCTTGGGATGCCGCAGACCAGTGGGCCAGGCCTGTGCCTCTTGTTCCCTCTGCTTGACGGTGACATGTCGACACACATTTAATTGTCCCGAAGCGGTCACAAGGGGCTGAGAAGTACTCTATGTGCAGGAAAGAGGCAGATGTTAGAAACGTGTTTCTCAATACCCATTTGACAAGTGCTTACTGAGAACCGGCTCCATGCAAGAAGCTGGGACATGAGGATGGAGACAAACAAAATACAGACTTTGACTTAACAGAAAGGTAAGGAGAAGGGAGGTGTGTGTAACCAGACGTGTGCGGCAGATTGTGTTTCTCAAAGAGGCCCAGGGGTCCCACCTTCTGGTATCACCCCCTCGTGTGCTTCCCCCGCCCCGCACAGCTCAGGGCTGGTCTGTGTGACCAGCAGCACCGGGGAGAGGTGCTGCTGCTCCGCCTCGGGACTAGGGCCTTCCGTCTTGTTCGCACTTTCTCTCTGATCACCTGCTTTGGGGAAGCCAGCTGCCATCAGAGGAGCCCTTGGAGAGGCCTCATGCTCAGGAATGAAGGCCTGCTGCTGACGCTCCTGTGAATAAACCTGAAGATGGAACCTCCAGCCCTATGTAGCCTTCAGATTGATATTGGAGGAAATGGGGGTCTTTTCCCCACTGGGTCTTGGGGGTGGAGGCCTTACCATATCTTGAGAGAAAGAATTTGAGACTCGCACAGGAGGATGAGTGATTTTTATTTGTGTGGAATTATATCCCGGGGTTTCCAAAGTCCCATTTCCCTTAGTCCAGTCGTAGAGGTGTAGCTGAGGTTTTAGCAGAGCTAAAATCAGAGCCAGTGTCCAGAGTTGCCTTTCCACGTGGCAGCTGGGTCCAGTCCAGCATCAGGGGGTCCGTGCGCCCTGTGGGTGAATGCAGGGGAGCTCCGCAAACCCAGTGTCACCCAAGTCCCAAGAGCAGTAAGAGCACAAGAGAGTGAACTTTGTTCAGGGGATTAAATATCCCAAATTTTGTGCCCTTGCAGTGGCCACACCAATTCTGGTCAGTGACCTTTGTTCCCAGGTATAACCCAGCAGGGACCTTCCTATGCCACCCCAGCTTTACCAGGCATGCACCTATCTCCCCTTCGTTGGACCCCTGAGGAGTGTAAAGCTGTAGCTTCCTGGTGAAACTGCCCAGATGACATGCCTGTAATATTTGGCCTTCCCTTTGCTCTTTTCCTATTATTAATAACTAGTGAATTACAATAGCATCAAGATGACTGTAGCCCCAGCCATTAGCTGGGCTGTAACCTCAGAGAGGCCTTGGCTCAGAACAATGCAGCTCGCAGATTCCTGACCCTAAGAAACTATGAGATAAGTATATTTTGGTTTTGAGCTACTAAGTTTGGGGGTAATTTGTTATAAGGCAATAGCTAATACATATACATCTGTGTATATAATATGTACGTACATATAAAATAGGGTGTCACAAATGTAATGGTATGTGACATCTGAGCCTCGCTCATAGAAAGGAGACAGCTTCTGCTTGGTTCTTCTTGGGATGCCTGCCCCTGGAACCTGGCCACCCCACTGATGAAGCCCAAACTAGCACGTATGGAGAGATGACACATAGAGGTCCGGAAGAGACGAAATGAGGTCTTCAGCCAATAACCACCCTCACCCCCCAGACATGTGAGTAAAGGAGCCTTCAGGGGATTCCAGCCTCCAGCCTTCAAGGCTTCCAGCTGAGTCTTGACAGCGTGGAGCAGAGCCAAGCAGTCCCTTCAGTGCCTTGTCCAAATTCCTGAACCAGGGAATCTAAGAACATAATAACTAAAAAATTACTAAGTTTGGGGGTATTTTGTTATGATCCATAATAACCAGAACATTATAAATTAGGAGCTAAATTACATGGGGAATCTTTGTAGATACTGTGAGGTTGTGCTGTGTTTTGAATTTCCTGAGGCCTTTACCCCTTTGATGGCTCATTTCCTCAAGCTCAACTCACAAAGGAAATTATAATAGGATGTTAAAAGCTAGGCAGGGCCTATGGTGTCACCCCTTTTTTTATAATAGGATTGGGGTGCCAGTTTTGATTTAAAATATTGACTCTTACATAAATCACAGAACTCTCAGTCCCAATTTCTTCATCTATATCAAAGTGTAAGCAAAAACCCCACAGCAGATAGGTACACAAAGGGCACAGATGGTTCTCGCTGTGCTTCTGCAGTGTAATGGTGAGGCTGAATCAGGCACTCCGTATATTCTCTCACCACAAGCATTCTCTGGAACATCTCCCATATGTTGGGCAATATGTGAGCCTAAAAGTAGTAGATCAGCAGCAGTTGATTTCTGCTCAGCCACAGGGGATGGTGGAGGGCAGGTTAAGTGCCAGCATTGAGAGGCGCTGTGGGAATATCCAAAGTTTCCTGTGATAACTTCCTGGGAGGTGCAGGGTCACGTACCTCAGGCTAAAAACAAAACAAAATGCTAATTGCCATCATCATTTCTTTGGAAGTTGCCTTGTGGGTGAATTTTATTTAAGTAGAATTTATTTTAAAGCTGCTTAAGCACGATATATATGGTGGTATTTACCATCTACCTTGTAGATCTTTAATATTTTAAAGTTTAATTTATTTTTGTCATCTCCCAAAATAGAAGCTGAAAATGACAGCTGGTTGATTTTCTGGACTCTCTGGGAAGGTTGGGATCAGACATGATTTAGGTTTGGTTAATCTATTCACCTGCCCTAGACTCAGTATTAGAAAATAGTGGGACACAGAAATTGTGATGGCCTCCAGCCCATTCTGGTGGGGACAGTGGGGCAGCCGAAGCCTGTGTGTGTCTGTGTGTACGCACGCGAGTGTAGCTTCGCCGTGGAGGACGTGGCCACAGGACTTCAGTGTTCGCAGTCAGTATACCATTCGTGTACATGCCTAGTAAAAAATGTAGATGAACTGAACATTTCAGTTAAAAGACATAGATTGACAAAGGTAGATAAGCCCTTCTAGAGGATTGGATGGTAAAGATCAAATTATTAAGGAGACCAGTGGAGCCAGGACCTTCCTGCCGTCCCCCCAAGGCCGGCTTGGGCTGCGGTGCACTAGCACAGCCGCACGGGGGCCTGTGCCCAGCGTCTGCTCTGGTTGGTTGGCACTGTTGGCCGAGTGTTCATTGCTAGTGCCGGTTCTGCCGTGTCTGTGCAGTTGTCCTGGATGTTCCTGCTGATGTGGGTTCTGATTCGTCAGTGCCCTTCATAAGTCAGCTGTCAGGTAATTTGACTATTACTCTGACTCTTTCTCATTCTGAGATTTCACTCCCAAATATCCATCTTTTTTTAAAAAAGATGATTGATTGATTTTTAGAGAGAGAAAGGGAGAGAGAAACATTGATTTGTTGTTCCACTTATTTATACATTCATTGGTTTCTTGTTGTATGTGCCCTGACCCGGGATCGAACCCGCAACCTTGGTGTATTGGGACAATGCTCTATCCTGGCATCTGAGCTACCTGGCCAGGGCCCAAATAGTCATCTTAAAATTGCAAATTTAAAATGTTCTCAATGGTATGTTTTTTCAAAAATTTGTATGGATTATATAAGCAATATATGTACATTGGAAAACGAGTCATAAAATCTTAAATGAAAAAACATTGACCATCATAGTAATGCTCAGGGAAAATAGTTCTGGTGTATTTATTTACATTCCTTTTTTTCATTTCAACATCAGAAATAGGATCATATCCTATATTCTCTTTGGTATTACTGATACTTCTGTTACTGAATTTCTTCTAAAACAGGGACTGACCAGCTTTTCCTGAGAGGGACCAGATGGTAACTGTTTCAGGCTTTGAGGCTGCGACCTCAGTGACTCAGCCCTGCTGTTTACCGTGAAAGAGCCACAGAAATACGTCAACAAGTGGGTGTGGCTGTGTTCCAATGAAACCTTTACAAACACTGGAATTCAAATTTCATGTGATTTTTCACATCCCAAAATATTACTCTTGTTTTTATTTTTTCAACTTTTAAAAATGTGTAACCGTTCGTGGCTCGTGTGGTACGTGTAGCGACTGGGTTGGCTCTTGCGCTCCCATTGTTTGCTGACCCTTTTCCTACAACATTGTTAATAGTAGCTACATAGTTTCTGTTATGTAGATGTACCCAAACTTATTTAACCAATCTCATATTTAGGCTCTTTCCTATTTTTTACTGTTAAAAACAACAAGAGAGTAAACAACCTTCTTATAAATGTGTGCAATTTGGGGATTTTCGTTGGGATAAATTCTTAGAAGTAGAATTGTTATGGCAATGGGAAAGCATTAACTCACAAAATTATAAAGATACACAGATGGCAGATAAGCATAACGTCATTCATCATTAGGGAATGCAAATTAAAACAAGATACCACTCACTACACGTCGATTAGAGTGGCCGACCACAGTTCACAGCACTGACACCGAAGGTTGGCAGGAATGTGGAGAAGCAGGAACCCTCCCTCACTGTGAGGGGAACGCAAAGTGGTGCAGTGCTTTGGAGAGCAGTTTGCAGTTTCTTAGAAAGCAACCGTAGGCTAACCATACAATCTAGCAATTGCACTTCTTGGTATTTACCCAAATGAATTGAAAAATTGTGCACACAAAAACTTGCACATGAATATTTATGGCAGCTTTATTTATAATCATCTAAAACTGAACACGGTTAAGATGTCCATCAATAGTTAAATGGACGAACAAACTGATATATCCATACAATGGAATATTAGTCAGTGATAGTAAGTAAGCTATCAAACCACAAGAAGACATGGAAGAAAGTTATTACATATTGTTAAGTGAAAGAAGCCCATTTAAAAAGGCTCTATACTGTATGATTCCAACTACATGACATTCTGGAACAGGCAAAGCTAACCAAGAATAAAAAGATCAGTGGCAGCCAGGCCCTCAGAGGGAGCTGGGGAAGGAGAAAGGATGCACAGATGGAACAGGGGATTGTTAGAGTGGTGAAACTACTGCGTGTGATACTGTGATGGTACATATAGGACACCACGTGTTTGTTAAAACCCGTAAAATTGTACAACACAAAGGATGAACACTAATGTGAAATACAGGCTTTACTTAATAATGTACTGATGACAATGGCTCATCAGTTATAACAAACATACCACACTAGTGCAGGATGTAAATAATAGGGGCACTGGGAGAGGGGGAGGGGGAGGGAGGGGGGAGGGGGAGGGGGAGGGAGGGAAGAGAGTATATGGGAATCCTGTACTTTCTGCTCAATTTTTCTGTAAACATAAAACTCTAAAACATAAAGTCTATTAATTAAAATAATTTTGTTGTAAAATTAATATGTGCAAAGATAGTAAAAGTTCTAAAAAATACAGAAATATAAACCTAGAAAATAAAAACACCATCACCATCTCTATAGGCAACCACTTTTAACATTTTGGTGCACATTTGTTCAGACTTTTCTCTACATATAAACCATATACGCATATATCGTCCCTATAAGACAAGCATATTATATATTTTTTTGCACTTTGTTTTTCTAAAACCTAGCTATATATCATAACCATTATTTCCATGTCAGCACATATAGACCTATTTTATTCTAACTGCACAGTAGTCCATTGTATATTTCTATCCTAATGAATTTTGGGCATTTAGTTTGTTCCCAACTATGTGTGTTTTTCCTCCCAAAAGAGGTTTTGGTGACAGTTCTGTATCTTTGTCTTTGAGGATTTGTTTTTACCAATTTCCAAATTTTTCCCTTGAAAGTTTATTCAAATTTATACCGCCCTCACAGTGTTTATGTGGTTTCCCATCACCCTTGCCACCTCTGGATGTTATTTTTTTAATCGTAGCAATGCTCTTGGGTGATAAAGTTAGACTTTTTATGTAAGTTGCCTGAATAAATTTCATTTGACCATTCTGAAGCTTTAGGGGATTTCCATATTTCTGGGGATCTAATCACCCTCCCCTTGACTTCCATGTTTTTCAGTTACGACAGTGGCCTGACTCATATACAAAGAAGTTTGTGCACAGAATCTACCCCATCACATTTTCAGTTGGAAGCCCTCAGGAATGGAAGAAATTATTCAAACCCTGTGCTGCCCAGAGACTCTTTCTTCCGGTAGGAACACCTGCTTTTAATAAGGTGCTGCTTGGGGGAGAATTGCTCCTGGAAATGTGGTGGAATTAACTGGAGTTTATTTAGAAACATTTTACATGCAGCTGAAAATGTGTTTCTCTTGGATTCTGTAGTTGATTCTTTTGGTCTTGATGGTGTAGAGAGAGGGTCCCTGTGTTTCTCAAAGATTGAGGGGCTGACAGCATCTAAAGCTGGCTTTGAATTATGGGTCTTTCTAACGATGGCACCATTTACTAGCTATGTAACCTCATATAACCCCCCGATTTCTCTACACCTCAGTTTCCTCCGTCAGCTTGGCACATCTTTAAGCCTCAGTAAATATTAGCTTAGATTGTTGTTATTTTTCTTATAACAATGACTGCTACGAGATGTAGCCGTGCCAGGGGACAATTCAGGAAAGTCCAGAGTGTTGATTCAACCTTTTGATTTTGAATTTTTGAATTGAATGTTTCAATTTGATTTTTAAAAATCCTAAATAGAAAAATTACTGAACACATATCAAAACTGAGGATACCAAGGAGCATATTTGAGAAAATAAAAGAAAGTGTGGTAACCAGAAAATAGAGTGAGGGGGGTTGAAGAGGCTGAGGCCTGGCGTAGGCCCCGTGGCCCTGTGAGCCGTGAGAGTCAGCTCCCTGCGTGCAGGGCAGTGAGGAGCTGCTGACTGATTTCTGGAAGTGGGGCGATCTAACTTGTGTCTAAAGAGACACACTGGTCCACTGCAGTGTGGACAGTGGAATTGCTGAGGCCAAGCAATGGCGACTTGTGCTCTAGTGGTTGCTGTAGAGATGCAGAACCTGCCTGAGAAATAGAATTTACCAGGCCTCACGATCAGCTTGTTGTAAGAGTTGAAGGGAAGTGAGGTAATAAGGATTTTACACAGGTTTCTGACCTGAAAAGGTTGATCTATTTGAAGTTGCCAATATTCAGCTATTTATGACGTACAAAAAACAGGCAGTTCCTATGGTTAGTCCACTAAACAGTTGGCTGAGCTATTTTTAGATGGAAGGGACTAGAAAGAAATCTGTTTTGGTGAGAGGGGAGATGAGTTTAATGGGAGTTATATTTTGATTTTGGGGTACCTGGGAGACATCCACACAGGAAAGTCTTACCATCTGTTGACCTGAACCCTAAAAGGCAGATGGCATTTTTAGCATTTCTTACACAGAACCTGTGAGAACAAGGCCTGGATGTACTGTTGGTGCTCACTCATTAAATGGCCTGTTTTTCATATGCCACAGACCTTTATATATGTTGTCAGATGGGATTAATTACATAAAAATGGGAGTAAGAAAAACAACCTCAAATTGGCACTAATCCCAGCTAAGCAAGTATTTCATTTCCAATGACATGGGTGCTGGCATTCCTTACCTGCTTTTGATCATGGAAAATAGAGGTCCTAAAAATAATGGCGATTGTGGTTGACAGGACATTTCTCTTCTCTGAGTCATATCATAACAACAGATTATGAACTTGGCATTTTTGGGCATCAGGGAGATGAATTGAGCTTCAAGGTAATTTGAAATAAAGGTTAGGTGATGTTTTCCTTGAAATTCACCACTATAAAGCTAAATCAGGTGTGCTGCCGGGACAGCACAGAGAAGATGGAAATCCTAAAATGTAAACCTTTTACAGGTGGTCAGCCAATTGACCTAGAAGCACAGTCTTACCCATTTTCTGAAGGGTCTCATCTACCTCAAACCTGTAGAGGAAACCCTTTCTCGGGTAGGATTTTTCCATGAGGATGATCAGAGCACAGGCCTTTGCTGCTCAAGCCTGTTAGATGTTCACGTACAATCACTGGAGCTTACATCTCACCAAGTTAAGCTTTATGAAGCCAGGGGACATTTACTGTCGTAGTTCTGTGAACAGTGGTCCTAAGAGCAGGACCATTACTGATGTACACTAAACCTCAGTTGGTTCGATTAAGCTTTCTAAGCTGCATGCTACTTTCAGGTAATTCAGAAGTTTCAATTGTTTAAAACAATATGCCAATTACAAAGAAATGAAAGTTGTTCATTAAAATTGATCCTGGAGGACTCTTTCCTTTTCCATTAGTGAGGGAAATAATTGAGTTTCATGAATTCGCATCACAGAGCAGAACTTACTCCAGCAGATCTCTGGTGCCCACGGAGCCTGTCTGTTGAGCGTGTTGCTGTGGAGGTGGCGGGCGGTGCTTTGACATGACCTGAGCTGCCCACCGGAGGCTCTGGCTCTGGGGCCTCCCCGGAGGCGCAGGCCAAGGTCGGTGCCGCCTGCGCCCTGCCCAGGGCCGGCTGGCATGAGCTACAGGACAACCTGCAGGTGGCTGCTACTTGTGCTGGGCTTGGAGGTGTCCAGGGGAGGACAATCTGTGAACCAAGGTCGCCTGCACTAGTGCTGGGCTAGGGCCACTTAGTGAGAAGTGTGGGGCTCACTGAGGCCAGATGCTGCTTGTTTGAGAGATTTTAGGAATTTCTGAAGCATGATCCAAGACAGGCCATTCCTATGGAAAAGCCACTGGAAACAGCTTGGGTGGGCCTGAAATTTGAGTGGGGCAGGGTCTCAGAGAATCACCAGGGTGGGGCAAACAGTGTGAGCCAGGCTGGTGGAGACTCAGATACGGCGCCGTCTGCTGGCTCTGTTGGGGGCCCAGAAAAGGAGCAGTGGCCTCTGCCGGCACTCCTGTCTGGGAGCAAGCTGCCCCTGCAGCTCTCACCCTGACGCCGGGCAGTTCGGTGCCTCCCCTAGGTGTCTGGTGCCTTTCAAGCACCCCCATGCTGGAGCCCGGAGCGAGTGAGTCTGAGGCGGTCCATGTGCGGCCCCCTGAGAGGAACTGCCTGGGGCTCCAGCGTCTCTCGTCTCCCTCAGCCTCAGTCCCTGCCGGCTTCACAGCCAGAAGTTAAGGGCGCTTGTCTTCCTAGCACTAGAGCCATGGGCTGGACGGGGGCTGGTCATGGGTTGGGACCCCTTGCTCCTCGGGGGCCTCCACAGCTGACCACCCCTCCTGCTTTTGGTCTGTCACACCTGGGTGTGGGAACAGCCCCTTCCCATCGCCACCCCTCCTGCCAGCCTCAGTGTGGACGCTCCTTCCATGCCCTGCGTGCAGGGCTTCCACTCAGCCGGCCATCGCGTGGCTCCGAGTGGCGGGGCTTCTGTGGGTTAGTCGCAGTTCTGAGGTGATGGGAGGGGGCGAGCACCACTTTGGCCTCTGCCGCCATTTTGGCCAGAAGTCTCTGAGTTTTCTAACTCAATTTATTTCCAAAAAACTTGTTCCATCTTTTAATATTTCAAAGAAGTGCCGTACCAAGTAAACAACAATCTTAGGTACCTGGATTTCTTACATCACATCAAGAGCTGCAGCAGTCTCCCGGGACCCTCCTCTGGCTCGCTGGAGAGGTCTGCACTGGCTCTCTCGTTGGCAAAACAGCGGACTTACGTTCTAATGAACTTTCCATAGGCTAATGGAAAAGGAAGGTTTACCTGACTTATTAGAAATTTTTATAGTTAAGGTCAGGCCTCTATTATTATTAATATTAAACCTCAGCATTAGCAGTTTACCTTGAGGCCTCATTAGAAATAACCCTTTGGATATCAACAAATATTGATTGGCAAATAGGAATATATTAAAACCCTTATTAAGAGGAATGTCAATTAGAATCACCATAAATGATGTCTATATATTTTATCAAGCACCAAGAGCCCAACGATTATTGGAATGAGGTTTAACTACCAAAAAGATCACATAAAAATGACCCTAGATACCAATTTTGTTGAACAAACTTTCCACAGTGCTTATTATTTATTCACACATTATTAAAGGTTTGACATTCAGGATATTATTTATAACTCTTGGTTTCATGTGAGAGAAACTCAACTTTAACTAGCTAAGCAAAGAAGGACATTCGCTGACTTATATGACTGCAGAAGTGCAGGTGATAGGGCTAATCTCAAGCATGCCCAGACCCAGGGGCTCCCTCATGTCACCGGGGCTCTGTCTCCCCCTCAGGCCCTTGCATGTGCCCTGGCCAGTGTGGGTTCAGGTGGTTGGGCCTTGTCCGAAGCACCAAGGAGTTGCTGGTTCGATTCTGGTCAGGGCACGTGCCTGGATTGCGGCTCAATCCCCAGTGGGGGTGTGAAGGAGGCAGCCCATGGATGGGTTACTTTCACATTGATGTTTCTCTCTCTTGCCCTCTCCCTTCCTCTGTCTCTAAAGTTCCAGTTAAAAATCTTTAAAAAGAAGACTTACTCCGTGAGCATGATGATTGCTTGAAGCAAGCTGAGATCCAAATTCTAGAAACTTAGTTACTACGTCAGAAAAAGAGCATGTCAGGGTGGTGACATCCAAAACGGTGGCATGAGAAGCTCTGTGGAATTGCTCCCCAGTGAAACAAGCATAACTGGCAAAAATTATTATTATTATTATTTTCAAAATATATCTTTATTGATTTCAGAGAGAGGGAGAGAGAGAGAGAGAAACATCAATGATGAGAGTCATTGATCGGCTGCCTCCTGCACGCCCCCTGCTGGGGATCAAGCCCACAACCCGGGCCTGTGCCCCGCCAGGGGACAGAACCATGATCTCCTGGATCATAAGTCAATGCTCAACCCCTGAGCCACACTGGTCGGGCCAAAAGTTATTTTTAAAACAACTATCTAGAGTCTTTGGAAATTGTCCTAAGGACCTAAGCAAAGGCCCATGAAGAAACATGTTTATTATTCAAGAAAATCTACTAAAACTCAGTAAGAAAGTGAGAATCTGTGACATTTGAACCATGACCTTCCTTCTCCCCTTCCAGCTCAGCATGATGGAAACTCAGTCACGAACAGCTCCTGGTGGAGGATACAACACTTCCTTGGGGGAGGGGATAGGCCATCAGTATGTCTCATCTCCACTAACCTCTGTGTTGCAGAGTTTAAATGCAGCCAAGTGTGGCCAAGGGTTCGGGGCCCCCTTAATTAAGAAGAAGCTGGTAACTTCAGGAGAGCAGCAAAATAAACTATAGGCTGTGAGGGAAAACCGGGAAAAGAGACCCAGAAAAGTACCCTTCTGGAGCCAGAACAGAGTTTAATGACTGGCCCAAAAACTATCCCTGAAAATGGTCCTGACTTTAATTGGATCAGGCTGTACAGTAATTTGTGCTTTAGGCCTTTTCAGAAACAATAAAGCAACGAGCTGACAGTGGAGCCTAATAGCTGTGTGTCATTCCAACAGAGGCAGGTCGCCTAACAGGAGGGGTAGAGAAGGTAGACAGGCATTTCAGGGTGACTGTGCACGTGCCCAACGCTGCACCCCCTGAGGAGCAACATTCCAGCTTCACATGGTGGGTGAGATGGATTCACTAAAATAGTCCAGTCCAGATACCAAACAGGCAAACAACATCAACAAGCCCTGCAGGTTAATGGGTGTGTGTGTCCTGGGGGGTAAGAATCAGTATCCACAATTGCTGCAATATATTATCTAAAACATCCTAAAATATATAATCATGCCACAGTACATTAATGTCCTAAATATATTATCTAAATTTTTTTCAACAAAAAAAATATGAGGCGTGCAAAGAAACAGGAAAGTGTGACTGATGCATCGGGGAAAATTGCAGGCTACAGAAACTGCCTCTGAGAAGACCCAGATGTCAGATTTAGTAGAAAAAGACTTCAAAGCAGCTCAAGCAACAAACGGGAACAATCACGATGTCCCTCAGTGGGTGAATGGATAAATTGTGGCACATTCAGAGAATGAAATACTTTTCAGCACTAGAAAGAAATGGGCTATCAAGCCATGAAAAGCCATGGAGGACCTTTAAACGCACGTCGCTGAGAGCGCAGCCCGTCGGAAAGGCCGCGTTCGGCGACTCCAGCAGGTGGCCTGGGAAAGGCAGAACTGGAGACAGTGAAGACATCAGTGGTTGCTTGGGGGGGGGGGGTGACATGAACGAACAGGCACTTCACAAAATATTTTTAGAGCAGTGAAAATATTCTTTATAATATTATAATCATGGACATGTGTCATTATATATTTACCCAAACCCACAGAATGTACAACACCAAGAGCGAACCATAGTGTAAACTGCGGTTTGAATGATTACGATGTGTCAATGTAGGTCCATCCCTGGTAACAAATAGAGGATCCCGGTGAGTGGTGTTTATAATAGGGGAAGCCACGCATGGGGGGGCAGTCGTGTATGGGAAGTTTCTGTACCTTCCTCTCAGTTTTGTTGTGCACCTAAAACTGCTCTTAAATTGTCTTTTTTTTTCTTTTTTAATTCAAGGGACCAAGAATATCCAAAACAGTATTTAAAAGGGACAGCAAAGTTTTAAGACTCTTACTTCTTGATTTCAAAATATACTACAAATTGACAGTAACCAAGCCAGTGTAGTACTGGCATAAGGACACACGTATAGATCAGTGGGAGAGAACTGAGAGTCCAAATACATACCCTGTATTTACAGCCCGTTGATTTCAGACAAAAGTGCCAAGGCAGTTCACTGAGGAAAGAGTAATTTTTTCAACACATGGTATGGGACTACTGGATATCCACATAAAAAGAAAAAAAAGAAAAGAACTTATATTTTCTACCCATTCTATATGTAAAAATTAACTCAAAATGGACCAAAGATCTGAATATATCAGCTAAAAATATGAAAGTCTTAGAAGAAAATACAGGCGTAAATATTCATGACCTTTGATTAGACAGTGGTTTCTTAGATATCGCACAAAAGCAAATGAAAAAATAACTAGTTTGGACGCCGTAACTGAAAACTTTTGTGTTTCAAATGACACCATAAAGAAAATGTAAAGAAAATATACAGAATAGGAGAAAATATTTGTGTATCACATATCTGATAAGGGACTTGTATATCTAGAATGTATAAAGAACCCTTAAACTCAATAATAAAAAGACAGCCCAATTTTTTAAAATGGGCAAAAGATCTGAATAGACACACCACCAAAGCAGATATATAAGTGGACAATATTCATATGAAAAGATGCTCAACATTGTTAATCATCATGGAAATACAATCAAAACCACATTGCGATGCTACTTCATACCAGAGGGTGGCTACAGTAAAAAAGATGTAATAACAAGTGTTGGTAACGCTGTGGAAAGTTGGAACCCTCATATGCTCCTGGTACTCAAAAACTGGTACCCAAATATTTATAACAACATTATTCATAGGAGCCAAAAGATGGAGACAATGCAAATGCCCATAAACTGTGGACTAGATAAATTGTAGTATATTCATACAATGGAAAAATATTTGGCAATAAATATAAATGAAGTACTCGCATGTGTTACAACTAAGATGTGCCTTGAAAACATGCAAAGTGAAAGGACCCATTCACAGATGAACACATATTGTATGATTCCATTTATGTGAAATGTCCCAAATAGGCAAACCTGTCTATGGAGATAGAAAGTAAATGATTGTTTACTTAGGCTGAGCAGGGTGGGGCAATGGGGAGCGACTGCTAATGGCTCCAGAGTTTCTTTCTGAGGCGGTGGAAATGGTCTAAGATTAGATTGTGATGATGGCCACACAACTCTGTGAATAGACTGAAAACCACCGAGTCGTTCATCGTAAATGGGTGAATTCTGTGGTATGTAAATTATATTTTAATAAAGTTGTTACAAGAGAAAATAAAAGCATGGTACCAAATAACTCTGTTATAAAAGCATGATACCAGATGAATTCTAGGGTATTCTGATTGCCGAGCATTATTCATGTGTTCATACCTGAATAATTATTGTAGCCGGGAAGGTGGGCACTCTGGCCTGCCCCGAGTCACATTCTCCCCCATGGGTGACAGGCATCCTTCTACTTTGTTAAGGTGAGAAGTATGAGATCATATATGTGTGGCCTTTAGGAAATTTAATAGCCACGGTATTTAGGAAGCATTCAATGGAGATAAAAACTTACTTCAGATATAATGAAGCAGTATGGTTCTTAGGGCCATGCTGTCTTGAGGCAGCCCAAATATGTTCAGATCTTGACTCTACCACTTACTGCTTTGTAACCTGGAAAAATAACTTAATCTTTACTTGCCTCAATTTACACACCTGTAAAATGGGAATAAGAATATTACCTATCTCATAGTGTTGTGAAAATTTAAATTAGTTAATGCATTTAATGCCCTTACGAACAGTGCCTGGCACATAGTAAGTTTTAACTGCTGTTTTTATCATTATTGCTATTGTTATTGGGACTAATGTGTGGCATGAAACTACTGAGATGATTAACTACTTTCCCAAAGGGGCCTTATCTTGGTTAATAGCAACAAAAATAATTTGGTCTAGTTGGCCAAACCATAACCAACAGAACAGTTACATCCTAGCAGAGCGCACTCCTATAATGAAATCAAATACATTGTAGGGAATTGTCTCTTTGATCCCAGCATGATCACCATCCTCGTACGTTGGAGTCACCATATTTGTAATGAAGCACACTCTTAAGAATCATAATTAGTCCTTGTTGGTTGCCTACTGTGACATAATTCTCTGGCTGCAAGCAACCATAATTGACTGAGGCTGAGTTCATCAGAAGACTCAATTGAAAGGATGTTAGGGCTCTTAGGATGGCACAGAGGTTTAGCTAACTAGGCTTGTGTCTGATCAAAGATTGGAAACAAATCATTTGCATTTATATTCATTTATTCCCAAAACTATACTAAAATTGATAATTAAAATTTTTAAGGCCATAAACCTTCTATTCCAGGAGAAAAAGAACAGGAGAGTAGGCAACTGAATCTCAAACTAGGTTTTGAATAGTGGTAACCAACTTAGTCTACTTGAGACATCTGTATACTTAACCAGCATGGAGAAAGCCCAGAAGCAAATGATTTGTGTGATACAACCTTCAAAAGGCCAACCAGGTACCTCTGAAAATAGCAGTGCAGATGAGCCTAGAATTTGGACGTTTGGTTGCAAGTGTCTTTCAGTAATCGACCCCCAGATTGCCTGTTTTCGGCATGTAACTTGGTATCTGCCTTTCTACTCCCTGGGCAAAAGTTTGGAGGTTTAGTTTCTATAGATAATAAAGCAGCAGGTCTCTGGATTAAGGAAATCCAGGCATTATTGAGGGCACCATGTTGAAAACGTGAGGTTCAATTGAAAACTTACATAGGAATGTTGAGACCCTAGGCCCACAGAGCACCCAGAGCCTTGCCGGGAAAATTATGCCTTCCGGCATAGATTTGGAAGAAATATCGGCAGAGATTTAAGAACATTAACATCAGGGTATTTCCCATTAAGGTGGCCCAGCCAGTGCTTCCTACACTGAAAAAAAAAACTGGCAGGCCCCCTCCAGATGCTTACAAACGGCTCTTAAATGTTAATAGAAATCTAGAATCACTAGAAATTTGAAGAAAACCTCTAATAGGACAGACATCAAAATAAAGAGAAAGCATCAACTTAGAGAAAATAATATATACAGGATGAATAAAACTTCTAAAGTAATTCTCATTAGTACCCTCAGAGAAAGAAAAGAAGATAATAAATGAAGGAGAGGATTAAACATAAATTCTTATGAATTCAAAATATGGTAACAGAAATGAATAACTCAGTAGAATAATTGAAAGAAAAAGTTGAGGACATCTTTGTGAAAGTAGAATAAAAAATAATACTAATGAGATAATGTCAATAAAATGATCAGAAAATTAGAGGGTAAGTCCAACATCTCAACCAACAAGGGTTCGGGCCGCGGCCGGGGGCGCGGTCGGTGGGGTGTCGCCTGTGTGCCCCAGGCTGAGGGTTGGGCTCCCAGCCGGGCACACACCTCGGTCGCATTTGATCCCTGGTTGGGTTGAGTACGGAAGGCGACTGATCAGTGTTTCCTGCTCACATCGATGTTTCTCTCAAACCAATAAAAGCACGTCCTCGGGTGCAGATTAAAGCAAATAGGGGCTTTGGGAAGAAAGGACAGAGAACACAGTGGACAGAAAATTAATAGTAAAATTAATTTAAGAAAATTTTCAGAATAAGGAGCCACCATTCCCAGATTGAGGGAACCCACTAAAAGGCCATCACTTTATATGAATAATTTAAAAAAGGAGACGCAGAGTCAGGCAGAATGACTTGAGCTTTCAGGGGCCCCAGCCACGGAGGCAGCATGGGAGCCTCCTGCACGTGGGATCCCTCGGAGGGAAGCCTGGAAACTAGCTGGAGCCTCCTGCCCACGCTGGGCAAGCAAGAAGACGCCAGCATCGAAATGGGTCTTGACACATCCTCAGCTACTGGGAGCCGCTCAGGACAAAGAAGGTGGTTTGTACAATCACAAAGGTTTGAGAGATAACCAAGACTTGGGCAGGCTGATCAAAACGGCTCATTTCCTACATAAAACTATTTTTTTCAAGACTAGGAGAGATGGCTGTCTTATCAAGGAAAAAATGAAGAAACAGAGAAATATGTTCTCAACAACAGAACAGGATAAACCCCCTAAAAACAGACCTTAAATAATTTATCTGATAAAGAATTCAAAATTACTGTCATAAAGGTGTCACTGAAGTTAAGAGAATAATGTATGAACAAAGTGAAATTTACAACAAAGTGAAATTTACTACCAAGAGAAAATATAAGAAAGTATCAAACAGAAATCATAAAGCTGAAGATATAGTAACTGCACAGAAAATTTCAATAGAGGAGTTCAGCAGCAGGATAAAACAAGTAGACTATTAGCACAACAGGAATAAAAAGATCATAATTAGTGCTAGTAAAGGATCAAAAATCAGAACGGCTTCAGACTTCTCAATAGCAATAGGGGAATTATTGCTAAAATATTGGAGAAATGACTTTAAAACTCAGAGGCATTATCATTTTCAACCTAGAATTCCATACCCAGCCAACTACAAATCAAGTGTATGGGTAGAATCAAGACATTTTCAACACTAATTTGAAAAGATACATGCACATCTATGCTCATTGCAACATTATTTACAATAGCCAAGATATGGAAACAACCTAAGTGTTGTATACGTGTGGTACATATATACAATGGAGTAATAGCCATAAAAAGGTGAAATCCTGACATTTGGACAACATGGATGGACCTTGAGGAAATAAGTTATGGATAAAGACAAATACCATATTATTTCACTCAGATGTGGAATATAAAAAAAAAAATAAGACAAACAAAAACCAAGAAACAAACTTATGGAGGCAGACAGTAGGTAAGTGGTTGTCAGAGGGGAAGGGGGCCTGGAGGGCGGATGCAGTAGCTAAAGGGGTCAGTTGTATGGTGACAAATGGAAACTAGGTTTTCTATGGTGAGTACAATGTTGCATTATAATGTTTCACTCCTGAAACTTACATAAACTTATAACCAACTTACCACAATAAACATATATGTATGTACATGTGTACATTTGATAAGTTAGCTTCTTTAAATCCAGGAAAGTTAAAGTAAAAAATTCTGGTTTGGTATAAATACCATATTGGAACTTCAAAAGAAGACATTTTCTTTTAGATGTGTACAGTTTTAAAATATTTACTTCCTCTGAGTTTTCTCTCAGGGAACGAATGGAGACTGTTCTCCACCAAAATGAAGGAGCACATCAGGCAAAAGGAAGACGTGGGGTTTGGGAAGCAGGGGTCCCACGCAAAGGACAAAGGAAGGGAGTCTCAGAGGAGGGAGACGACGGCTGCTGCTGCCCGGCGTCTTGGTTGGAGCAAATCAGGAAGCTGTGGGGGAAATTTTGATAAACATAGAAGACTAAGCAAACTAACAACAGCAAAAAAGGCAATCATTAATTTCAAGGAAAACATAGTTGTACATAAAGGGAACGTTCACTCCATGGCTTAATTGGAAGTGGTGTTTAGCTGTAATTGGAGAATAAATTTATTTAAATGAAAAATAATTGATTATACCTACATGATGAAGCCTCTATAAAAATCTAAACTATGGGGTTTGGAGAGTTCTGGATTGGTGAACACACCACGTGCTGGCACTGCGGTGTGCCCCCCACGGAGACAGGGGTCCTGTGTCAGGATCCTTCTGAGCCTCACTGTTTCTTCATCTGGCTGCTTATCTGTCTTCTTTATTATGTTCTATATACTAAAGCATAAACGTATGTGTCTCCACGAGTTCTGTGAACCGTTATAGCAAATCGTCAGACATGAAGAGGGGACCATGGGAACCCTGATCTGTAGCCAAGTGAGACTGCAGGATGGGTAACCCGAGGTCCTGGTGCTCGCCGTTGGCATCTGAAGTGGAGGGCAGTCTCAGGGGCCTGGGCCGTACCCCTGGTATCTTCACTAACTCAGGTGGTTTGTGTTACCATTGAGTTAGATACCCAGTTGGTATCCAGAGGGTTGGAGAGTTGGTTAGTGTGGAAAAAAGGCCCCACACATTTGGTGTCCGAAGTGCTGTGAGTTCAGAGAATTGGTTTTTCTTTTACCATGTTAGAGACATGGAGGTACATGCCCAAAAAGTCAGTTCAAGGAAGTAGGATTCGTTGTTTACTGTAAGAGACACTGAGGAATTTATTTATTTGTCCAAGTGTCTACATTTAATTATTTACCAAGCCCTTGTTCACTGTTTGACCCTTATGCTTATAAATTATGGAAAATTACCCACCAGTGATTTTGAAATCAATTTAGTGGATTATATTCAGCTTTTAAAAAATTAAAGTAGAATAGTATAGAATAAGGGACATTGCTATAGTAAGAACAAATATTATTTTTGAAAAATTTTTCCTGCTTTATATTTTTATGTGCTAAAATTGTAATGTAAATGCACTTCTTACAGCGAAGCACAGTTGAAAATAGTTTAAGAAACGAGGCTTTAAAATGTGCCAAGACCACAGCGCCTGCTGTACTGAACTCGCTCCAAGATCTTCCTGTTTATGATTTCATTAACTTTTTGTTTTTCTAATCCTCACACTCACTCTCTAATCCTCAGGATATGTTTTTATTGGTGAGAGAGGGAGAGGGAGGTACATTGATGTGAAAAAGCAACATTGATCTCCCATAGCCCCTACCAAGGATCAAACCCAAAGCCTGGCCATGTGCCTTGACTGAAATTCGAACCCACCACCTTTGGGTGTACAGGACGACACTCCAGACAACCAAGCCACCCGGCCAGGGCTGACGTCATTAGCTTTTCACAGCCCTGCCGTGGATGTACTGATTTATAGCCTTTTCAGAAATGAGGTACTGAAGTAGAGGGAAGTTAAATCATTTTCCTGGGGTAAATTTTAGAGACTGGATTAGAGCCGTTTTCTTGTGCAGTGTAGTTATTCTGCCTTGCAGTGTCTGAGTTTCAGAGTTTTCCCCTGTATTTCTAGAAAATGTTCCTAGGTGTTCCAAAATACCTCCTTTGGAAGATTCCCCTGAAGCTCCCACTCTTCAGCTGTAGAATGAGTATGAAGATAGTGCATGTGTCTCTGCTCAGGGTCATCTGTTTAGTTAGGCTGTTGTATTCAAAATTGTTTCCCTCCTGGATCACTTTGAAAATTATATACATGTCTAACTACTATGCTGTACATCTGAAACTAATAGAAAATAATACTGAATGTCAACTGTAATTTAAAATAGAATAATTTTTTAAATAAAAAAACAAAAATAAAAAAATTTCCCCTCCCTTGCTTTGTCTCCCCCTCAGTTACCTTCAGAGTTGGAATACTACCTCACTCTCACTTGTTTTAATTTTTGCCTCCTCTCGCCAGCTTATAAGCCTTATCAGGGGAAGATCTTTGATCTCCAGCATCCAGAATAGTGCAAGGCACGTATGAGCAGGGGGCACATGCGTGCTCGGATGCTTAGGTGAATGGACTCATAAAAAGGGCTTAGCCTTGACCCAGCGCATACTCAGTAAATGTTAGTTACATTTGATTAGCAAATATGAGGAAAAGGAGAACATTCTTTGGAAACCAGTCCAATTTGAGCCGGGATCTACAGTTCCTTGTCACCCAATGATCCTGTTTTCAGCAACTTCCTGGCAGAAAACATCCTCTGGGGAGGCACCATCTGACTGAGAAACTAGACTCTGCTTTAAATGACCGTTGTCATGCTAAGGTGTCTACAGCCAAGGAAAGATGGGGTGTACTTGCTGGTTGAGATGACACCACCTGACAACAGGAGGAAGCAAGCAGAAGGGGCAGAAGCCAACTGAAGATCTGAGATGGCCGTTATCTCAGAATGTGCCAGAGAAACCAGATACCTTGGGAACACACGGCTTGTAGAAAGTGCCCTGCATACAGATAGAACAGTTGCCACACAGCTGAGATGATGAAATCAAAGACCAAATACAAGTGTGTTGAGCCAGAATTTTAGGAGAACCATCCGGAACAAAGCATCATTGATTTGCCCACCTCAGAGGCAATCTGAATTTTGTTTGCTTGGAAATCAAATATTAAATGGATCAGAAGAGTCACCTTCATTGATGGGAACATATGTGAATATAGCCGTGATATTGGTACACTCTGCCCTTTTTAAAAACTTCACTAAAATGAACATATATAATTCCACAAGGGGGCACAATAGAAGCAAAATAAAAATTGATATACTTTAATTTTGTGCCACTTTAACCCGGTAATTTAACAAACAACTTTGAAATCTCAAAACAATTAACATGATAGATCACTGTTTAATCAATTATTATTGAGGGGATCATTTCATAAATGATATAAATGTCTATGCTGTACACCTGAAACATAATATTTTGAATGGCACCTATGATTCTAAAAATTTAATTTAAAAAGAAAAAAATTTACCTATTTCACTAAAAAAGAATGAATATTTTTGTATAAATTCTCAATATATTTATAAAAACAGGAAAAAAGAATGATACTTTCATTCTTTTCATACTGTTCATAATTCTCTATCTTATACTAGTTTAACATTATCAGAGAGAATGTTTGAGAATGTACAGCATGAAACAGAAAGATCTTTGTTCTCTACACATCTAGAACAAAAGGGAAACATTCCAAGGTGGTCAATTAAAAAGTATGTACAGTACAATTCTGTTAGTATTTTTTAAAAATCCAAAAGTATAGGTGCTTGTGTGTGTGTCTGTGTATATATACACAAACACTTATATACACAAAAATTTACACACAGCCATTCATTCAGCAACATTTATTAAGCCCCAACTATGTGACTGGCCCTGGAAATATGATTGTGAAATTATAAGTTAATTTGAGATATTAAGAGGATTGGTAGAAAAAAGATATAAAGGTTTAGAGAGTGATGAAGATTGGGGCTCTCTGAGGAGCTAACAGTAAAGTTGAGATTTGAATTCTTGACCATACAAAGATCACACACATAAGGCAATGCATAGAAATGTGGGGTGATAGCCACTGAGTTATTAATGTTAGTTAATCTATTTTTAAAAATATGTTATATTGATTTCAGAGAGAGGAAGGGAGAGGAAAAGAGAGAGAAACACCAATAATGAGTCATTGATTGGCTGGCTCCTGGACGCCCCCTACTGGGGATCGAGCCCACAACCTGGGCATGTGCCCTGACGGGGAATTGAATCATGATCTCCTGGTTCATAGATCGATGTTCAACTGCTGAGCCACGCTGGCTGGGCTACTGTTAATTTTAAAGAGAAGAGAGAGGGTTGTGAGGGCTTGGAGTGGTGGTGTGACGGGATAGGCAGGCAAAGAGCAACTTGAATTTCTTACTCTGTAGAGTGCTGACTTTTTCATACACTTTTGTAACATACAATCATGAATTTGCGTATTGTGTAATTTAAACCAGTTCTTTTAAATGGCAAACCAATAAGAAAAATAAAAGAGCAAAAGCATCAAACCTCTTCATGGCGTATGGAAGCTATCTGCTCACATTTGCAAGGATGTACAGATGTACCAGAATTACAGAGCCATGAAGGTTCAGGCCTCTTTTTCTGACCAGGTATTCTGAGCCTGGATGTAGTTACATTAATACAGAAAAAAGGCAATGATAACAGAGAGAAGGGGGATTGTACTGACCTGCTTACTTGTGCCCCTGCCAGCTGTGCCCCTCACCTCCTGCCACTCCTGGAGTTTTTGGTTTTTGAATGCTACTCTTTTCATGTGAATTTTCAGCTCAAAACCTACCCAGAGTCCCTGTTCATTGTAGGCTCAAGTCCAAATCCCTCAGGCTGGTATTCAGGGCCCTTTGCATTCTGACAGAGTTTACCTGTTAACTTTTCAGCATTATTTCAAATTATGGTTTCCCGTCCAGCCTGGCTGGTCTGTCACTGCCCTTCCAAGATGTTGTGAACATTTCCTGCTTCATACTGTTGCTTGAGGACCATACCCTGTCCACTCTACTCCCTCACCTCCAGCCTCACTTACTAAAATCATACCCAATAATTCAAAACTCAGCCCACCACCCTAATAATCTAAGCTCAAAATTCTCTTTCCCTTAAACAAATTATTTCTCAAAGATGCACACAGGCTCCTAAGATCAGGTATCAATGTGGACTCATGTTTTTGTTTGGTTTTTTAAATAGGTAGGTCATTATATAAATGTTTACATACATTGGCTAGTATACATACACACATTTCTTGCTCTGCCCCCTGAGAGAGGCCGGCAGGCACACTTAGCTCTGTCCTCCAGTTAGAGAAACCAGGACTCCTTGGAGCACTGTTTGATTCCAGGGCTGAGGGCAAGGAGAGTGCAAGATGAATCTGGAGTGTCTTGTAGTACAAAAAAAATAAATGATAGTATTGAAATATAATCCACCCAATAAAATAATTTTCCATAAGTCTGTATAGCTATAAAAAAAAATGAGAAGAAATTAAAACTCTTTCTTACAGAAAATTCCAATTAATACATGTAGAAAGATTGAGAAAAATAGAAAATTATCATTAGAATACCATAGTAATAATTACTGCAGGCAAGATGTGCCAATGAGTGCTAAAATTAGGGGGTGAAAGTTTAATTAGAAACAGGATATTTGCATGGTTTCAAAGTCTCCTCCAAAATATTTGGTAATTACAAAAGGAGAAATAATTTTACCATGGAGAATATTGGCAGATGGCACATTAGCCAAATGATCAAGGCTCACAGATTCCACAGTAGTAATACATACCCCACATCGTGTACGCCCAAGCATGACACACTGAGAAGGGCACCTCACCTCTGGTATCCCTCTGTATAATGCATAACCTCAATGGAATCATGAGAGAATACCAGACACCCAAATTGTGGGACTTTGTACAAAATAACTGACCAATACTCTTCATAGATGCCAAGCTCATGAAAGATAAGGAAAGGCCAAAGAACTGTCACAGATGAGGGGACTAAGGGAATGTGACAACACTGCACTCTGGGGTCCTCAACAGGATTTTGGAACAGAAAAGGGACAGTAGAAGAACTGGTGAAATGAAAGTAAATTCTACAGTTAATAGTATTGTACCAAAGATAATGTCTTCATTTTGATAAATGCTTAGTGGTTGTGTAAAATGTTAACACAAGGGGAAGCTCAGTGAAGAGTCCTGGGAACTCTGTAAGTCTAAAATGAATTCACAATAAAAAAGGTAAAAGCACACACACACACACAGAGTTCTATATCAGACCCAATAATTCATAATCTGGTGGCAGGGCCTGAGCGTCTGCATTTTAAACAAGCTTCCTAGGTGACTGTCATGTACACTGAAGTTTAAGAACAACTCTCACAATGACCATATCCATCATTTGCATCATGAACACGTATGGTTACTAGTTCATTTTGGTGAAAATCAGCATGATAGAGCAGGAGGATCATGAGCTTTGAATCAAAGAGCCCTGGTTTCATCTAGGTGCTAGTGGTTACCTTAGGTAAGCTACTTAAGCTCATCTGTTAAGTGGGAGTAGTAATGCCACCCCAGCAGGGTTGTTGAGGCACTGGCAACAGTGCATAGGAAGTGCCCAGAATGACGCCTTAACACATCGCAGGCGCTAAAGAAACAAAGGGATTACTACTACTTTACATTTATAAATTACTGGCAAAAACATCTGTTTCCACCTTCTGCTTTAACCCTCTTTATTTTTTCCCTTCTGATTATAACATCATTTTCCAAAGGTTTCCTCTCTAGAGTTTGGTTCCACTTGAATCTAAATGTCTTCTTTGTCTTTGCTCTGTTCTGTGCTCCCATCCTCCAGCTCCCTTTCTACTCCCTCAGTTTTCAGGGTCTTTCCGAAATCCTTGAGAGGTAAGGAAATGGAGTTATACACTTAGCAACTTAGCCTGGAAGGGGACGTGCTGGACCACAAGCAAATGAGGCCCACTCAGCGTGGCAGGTGTCTGACTTTCCTTCAGGGTCCTGGGTCTTCTGTGCCTCAGTTACTCACAGGCTTCCTAGTTTTCAGGACCTGTCCTCTTCCACCACCAGCCTGGAAGCACATTTCATTACAATGCTTCAGAGATAGTTCAGCAGTTGAATTCCTTAGTTTGGGTAAATAATTATGTATGCCTAATGTACATACTGGGCATTGTACTAGGCACGGGGGCTTTACAAGTTAACTAGATACAGAAGGTCCCTGCCCTCATGGAGCTTCTTTCTTTGCCATTTTACTCTTTATAATTATGTTCCTCTCCTCCTCCGACACCACCGCACCGTTCTCCTTCCTCCTGCTCAGTCCCTTTAACGCTTCATGGCGTACTGGTTGGTGGTGATGAACTCCCTTAGCTTTTTCTTGTCTGGGAAGCTCTTTATTTCTTTTTCAATTTTAAATAAGAAACTTGCTGGGTAGAATAGTCTTGGTTGTAGGTCTTTGCCTTTTATCACTTTGAATATTTCTTGACAATCCCTACTGACCTGCAATATTCCTGTTAAGAAATAAACTGAAAGTCTTATGGGAGCTTCCTTGTAGGTAACTAACTGTCTTTCTCTTGCTGCTTTTAAGATTCTTTCTTTGTCTTTAACCTAATTTATTTTAATTATGATGTGTCTTGCTGTGGGCCTCTTTGGGTTCATTTTATTTGGGACTCTATGCTTCCTGGACTTGTATGTCTTTTTCCTTCACCAGGTTAGGGAAGTTTTGAGTCATTATTTCTTCAAATAGGTTCTCAATCTCTTGCTCTCTCTCTCTACCTTCTGGTACCCCTATGATATGAATGTTGTTATGCTTGATGTTGTTCCAGAGGTCCTAATTTTTTATTTATTTTTTCCTTTTTGCTGCTCTGATTGGTGTTTTCTGCTACCTTGCTTCCAAATCATTGGTTTGATCCTCTGCCTTATCTAATCCCCTGTGTTGATTTTTCTGGTGTATTTTTCATTTCAGATACTGGTTTTTTTTATTACCTGACTGGTTCTTTTTTATGGTTGGTTTCTATGTCCTTTTTATGTTACTATTTCTTTGTTGACATCCTCACTGAGTTCATTCATTCTTCCTCTAACTTCCTTGAGCCTCTTTATAACCATTGTTTTGAACTCTGTATCTGATAGCTTGCTTGCCCCCATTTCATTTTGTTTTTCTTTTCTGGGAATTTCTCCTGTACTTTCACTTGTGACATTTTCTTTGTCTCCCTGTTCTGGCAGCCCCCTGTATTTTTTCTGGATATTAGGTAGATCAACTATGTCTCCCAATCTTGGTAGAGTGGCTTATATAGTAGGTGTCCTATGAGGCTCAGTGTCACAGTCTCCCTAATCACCTGAGCTAGGTGCTCCAAGAATGTCCCTTGTGTGAGTTATGTGAGTCCTCCTGTTGTAGTTGAGTCTTGATTGCTGTTAACCCATTCATGGGTGAGGTTGACCATCACCCTGGCTGACTACAAGAATTGACCCTGATATGAGCTGCTGTGCAGACACTGACCCCACAAAGCAGAAATCACCTCAGCAGGGTCTGGTGCCTGTCAAGACTTCCCTTTGGGTATGCAGCTTATGGAGCTAATTGGGTCATGCTCTAATGTGGTCTGAAGCCTGATGCTGCATGTGTTGGTTCTGGGGCCCCTTGGGAGGGACTCTGGTGCCGGTAAATGTCAGATGTTGCCTGTCACCATCCTGGGCTACCTGTTTAGAGCTACAAAGTGATCCATAGTTTGTGGCTCCCTCTCCTGGTGCACATGGAAGGGGCCAAGCTGTGTACCAAGGCCACTTTCACCAGTACCAAGCCCAAGGGCAGGTCAGCAAAAGGTCCAAGGCACCCCAAGATCTATCTCAGCCTGCTAGTTGCCTATTAGGCTCAGTCACTGAAAGGGCCTCTAGTGGTACATGAGTCATGTGAGGTAGGTTCTCAGTGAGTCACCAGGTAGGGCAAGTGATGTTCACCAGATTGATACAGATTCAAACTCGGTGCCCGTGCTGAGTCTGAGGCCACTCAGCAAAAATCTCTGTGTACACCAAGGGCAGCCGCCACCTGGCTAGGCTTGCAGACCTCTGAGGTGAGGCAGGGCCTTATGGAGTCATCAGGGTGAGGCCAGCAGAGTTCACTATGCTAAAGCAGACCAGGATTTGGCCATGTGGAGGGAGGGCTTTGCACAGGAATGGTGGCACCTATTGACCATGCAAGGGAAAATGGCCCCTGTCCTAGAACCACACAGGTCAGTCTCTTTCTGTGCATCTCTGCCACACCCCGAGTCTGCTCAGACCTCATCAAGAGCCCTCCAAGAAAGTCTGCACCATGGTCCCAGGGGCCCACATCCAGTGGACTCCTCTGCAGTGCACAAACTTGGTAGGGCAGGGCCACAGAGGACCTTTGCAGCTAAGATATCCCTCCAGATTCTCAATCACAGCACCTGGATGTGGAGCCAGCTCTTCTTGCATCTTCACCCTTCCTACCAACCTTGATGCGACTTCCTCTGTAATCCTTGTTTATAAGACTTCTGTTCAGCTAGTCTTCAGTGATTGTTCAGGTTGATCTATAATTTAGTTGTAATTTCAGTTTTGTCCTGGGAGGTGGTGAGTGTAGCTTCCACCTACTCTGCCAACCTCTTGGTTCTCCTGGAGCTTCTATTCTCATCAGGGAAGGCAAGCAATAGACAAGAAGATAATTTGGGAGCTGGGAAGATGGTGGCACTGTGACAAAAAGCTGAGCGCCCTTGCTCCCAGCTATGGACTTGATTTACTGCTAAAATACTGCATAACTGTTTTTTGGAAAAAACAGAAATATACCTGAGTGGACATATTTCAAGTAGGGAGCACTGAAGAAACATCATAGAGCATGGTAAGGTGAGGCATAGAAAGGGGGAGTCCCCCTGAAGCTTGTGCTGGGCTCTGAGCCCCAAGGGTTAGAGGCTGCAAAGCTCCCTCCCCTTGGGAGTGCAGACTGGCATCCAAATGCTGGGATCTCAAACCTGGAGCAGAGGAGAAGAGACGGAGAGCCCGTGCACAGAGGGCGTAGGGAACCAGGGGAACAGTGTGCCTGTGAGGAGGGGACTGCACCTTCCCAGTGGAACAATATGCCTAATGGAAGCAGACAGCACAGGTCTCTTTCACCCTGGTTGCTGACCGGCTGTCCCACAGTGTGTGGCTCCCAAATAGAACGGGGCCAGAGCGCTGCACTGAGAAGTCACATACAGGGATTCTATTCCTTCTTGTAAGGCATTGTGTAGAACCCCAGAAAACATGTGATCTGTGTGGCGCAGGGAAGGGAACAAGAGCCTTCCTGCCACCAGAGAGAGTCTGGAGCCACCAGAAAAGTGGATCAGGACTCCAGCTGCCAGAGCTGCTGGGGTTTTTTTTTACATGCTCTGTGGGGAGCTGGGATAGAGTGCAAGAGGTTCCCCACCTTTACTGAGATCAGCTGTGCAGGAGAGCTGCGTGGGGCTGACTTTGTGTCCTCTCCTGCTTGGTACCAAGTGGCGGGGGCAACGGGACCTTGCAGGGCAGGTTCTCTGCCTTGTGTTGCTTTCTGCGCTTTTGAGTTTTTGATCAGTGAATGGGCATCCACCTTCCTGGCTTGCACTGGGGAGACAGACCAGTGAAAGCTGGGATTTGTGTCTGCATAGTGGAGAGTGAAATAAGCACCACATGCAACCAGCCTGCCAGGTCTGGGAAAGGAGGGGCAGAGCATGTCTACTTCTCCTGCAAACTAGGAGCACCCCCCAATAGGAAAGGGGCTGGTTTAGCTACTGAAGCCCCAGATATCTCCCACAGGGCACATTTCTAAGGGGGAAGGGAGATCAGCTCACAGGAGGACATTACAAGAATAAATCTCTCAGGGACTATTGTTTGGGAACTGGAGGAAAACCTTAAAACCCTTTCTGGGGGCTGGGCAGGCAAAGTACACACCAGAATTTTTTTTAATTGAACCCACTGAGCACAGGCCACTGAAACTTCCCATACAGAAAAAGCAACAGACTGAATTCAATCTGAACCTGCAGCAGGCCACTGTATGGAGAACTAGAATGAGAGGACAGGGTAGAGACTGAGGAGCTGGCTGTGCAGAGACTAACTTCCTCAGAGTGAGTGCCTGACAGCAAAACCTCTAAGTAAAGGGAGCAATATCCCGAGGTGCACTAGCCGGCCTGCACCCTAAAGACTCCTCAGAAGACTCTGGAGTCAGACCAGGCAACCACATGCGGAGGCAAAAGAGCTGACAAGTGAGGGTTGTCCACAGAGAGCCTGAGATCAGCCAACTACCTAAGGACACCAGAGCCAAACCTAGACAGCTCCTCACATTGGCGGACACACAAGTACCTCCCAGGAGAACCAAAATCAACATAAAACAGTGACCGTAGATGTATTGTCATCCTGTGAGCTGATCTCCCTTCCCCCTTAAGCGTAGATGAAACTCACCTGATTGACCTTTTTTTTTTTTTTAGGAAAAAGGGGAAATTTCTTTTTAAATTTTTAATTTTTTTTTAACTTTTAAAATTTTTAAATTTTTTTTAATTTTTAAAATTTTTTATTAATTAAAAAAATTTTGTTTAGCTTTGCTTGGTTTTGTTTTGTTTTTGATTTTGTTTTTTTGCTTGGTTTTGTTTTATCTTTTGTTCTATTAACAAGATTTTATTGATATTCTCTGTTTAATTGCAGGAACATTATCATTATAACCAATAAGTTTACTGATTTTCTCTATTGTTTCCCCCATATCTCTTATTGGACTCCCTCCCTGCCCTTGCTTTATCTTTCTCTCTCTCTCTCTTCTTGTTCCATTGGCTTAATTTTTTCCCCTTTCTTTCTTCTTTCTTTCTTTTCTTTTTCTCCCTTCTGTCTTCCTGTCTTTTTATTTGGTTGTTTCTTTCTGTTTGTCTCTTTATTGAATTTTTTAATTTTTTTTTTTTCAACTACTTTTCTATTCCTATCCTCTACCCTTAATTTTTTACTCCACCCTTCTTTCAGAATCTTTTATCTCCCAGTGGCTTCTCTATTTTTTACTTTTTATTTTATCTTTTTTTATTTTTTGGTTCTATTAGCAATATCCTTCTCTCCCTCACACTCTTTTTTTCTTTCTCTCTTTTTTTTTCCTTTAACATTTGTGTTCTCCCTTCACTCTCACAATTCTACTTTCACTGGGGATGTTTTCATTGTGACTGTCATGATATTTTGAAAGATACTGCTTGTTACCTGGCAGTTTGGTTGTGTTTTGTTTTGCCTTTCCAGCACCCATACCATAGCTCACACTACAAATTTGGGGCTGAGCCACACTGTTAGCCAACCTGAGAGGAGGGTCCTCCCAAGAATGGGTCAACAACAATCTAGACCCCATCACAACAAGAGAGCTCAACGAACCCACAAAAGGGGCATCCACAAAAGGGATATTAGTAGAGCAAATAGCTCAGAAGTATAAGGAAAATGCACCTTTGGGCTCCACTGGACATACAGTACAAAATCTCACCCCACAAGACTGGAAGACAGCAAATATAACTAATATACAGATACAAACACTAAGAGCCACCAAAATGGAGAGACAAACAACCCTCAAACTAAGAAAAGAAAAAAATCACCAGGAAAAGACCTTGATGAGATGGAGTTAAGCAAGTAATCAGAAAGAGAGTTCAGAGTAATGATTATAAAGATGCTCAAGGAAATTAATGAGAACATCAAGATACTTAATGGGAAGGTCCAGGAACTTAGTGAAAACATGGCAAAATAGCTAAATATCATAAATATGAACCAGGCAGAAATGAAGAATACTATATCTGATATCAAGAATACACAGGAAGGAATTAAAAGCAGGCTCAATGAAGCAGAGGATAGAATAAGTGACCTAGAAGACAAGGTAGAAAAAAAACTGAGCAGGAAAAAGAAAAAACACTTTAAAAGGTTGAGGACATCCTAAGGGAGATTTGGAACAATATGAAGTGAAGCAACATTTACATCATAGGGGTACCAGAGGGGAAGGAAAGAGCAAGGGATAGAGAACTTAGTAGAGGAAATGACAGAACTTCCCTAGGCTGGCGAAGGAGAAAACCACAGAAGTTCAGGAAGCACAGAGGGTTTCAAACAAGAGGGACCCAAAGAGACCCACTCCAAGACACATCATAATTAAAATGGAGAATGTCAAGGACAAAGAAAGAATATTAAGGGCTGCAAGAGAGAGATAAGCAGTGACTTACAAGGGAACCCCCATAAGGCTGAGAGCAATTCCTTGACAGAAACACTTTGGGCCAGAAGGGAGTGGCATGTAGTTCTCAAAGTAATGAAAAGCAAGAACATGCAACCAAGATTGCTTTATCCAGCAAGGCTGTCATTTAAAATTGAAGGTGAAATAAAGAGCTTCCCAGACAAAAGACAGCTAAAGGAGTTCAGTACCACCAAACAAAAACAAACTGCTCTAAGAAAAGGAAGAAATATTGAGAGAAAGGTATATCAGCATAAAGGGGGAAAATGGCATTAAATAAGTTTATATCAATAGTAATCTTAAATGTAAACCAAATAAATGCTGCAATCAAAATACATAGGGTAGCTTAATGGATAAGAAAACAGGACCCAAATATATGCTGCCTACAAGAGACCCACCTGAGAGCAAAAGACTCACACAGGCTGAAAGTGAAGGGATGGAGTAAAATATTCCAGGCAAATGGAAATGAAAGAAAAGCTAGAGTAGCAGTACTTATTTCTGAACAAATAAACTTCGAGATAAAGACCATAACAAGAGACAAAGATGGTCACTAATAATAAAGGGATCAATCCAACAGGAGGAAATAACCCTTATAAATATATATGCACCCAATACAGGAGCACCTAAATATATAAAAAAAAAATTGGTGGATGTTAAGGGGGAGGTTGACAGCAACACAATCATAGTGGGGAATTTTAACACTCCACTGTCAGCATTGGTCAGATCATCAAGACAAAAAATCAATAGGGAAACAGAGACCTTAAATGACTCACTAGATCTAGTGGATTTAATTGACATTTACAAAACAACTCATCCCAAAACAGCAGAATACACATTCTTCTCAAGTGCACATGCAACATTCTCAAAAATAGACCACATGTTAGGGCACAAGACAAGTCTCTACAAATTCAAGAAGACTGAAATCATATCAAGCACCTTCTCAGATCACAATGCCATAAAACTAGAAATCAACCACTATAAAAAAATCTCAAAAATGTTCAAACACATGGAGGCTAAATAGCATGCTATTAAACAATGAATGGGTTCCAATGAGATCAAGGAAGAAATCAAACACTTCATGGAAATAGAACAAAAATGAACAGACAACCCAAAATCTATGGGACACAGTGAAAGCAGCCCTGAGAGGGAAGTTCACAGCATTACAGGCCTATCTCAAGAAACAAGAAAAAGCTCTACTAAACCATCTAACAGAGCAACTAAAAGAACTAGAATGAGAGCAGCAAGAAAAGCCCCAAGGAAGTAGAAAGAAGAAAATAATAAAGATCAGAGCAGAAATTAGTGACATACAGACTAAGAAAACAATATAAAAGATCAATGAAATCAAGAGCCGGTTCTTTGAAAAGATAAATAAGATTGATGCACCTTTAGCCAGACTCACTAAGACACAGAGAGGACTCAAGTAAATAAAGTCAGAAATGAAAGAGACGATATAACAACTGACCCAAAAGAAATACAAAGGATTTTAAGAAAATACTATGAGCGACTATAAGCCAACACACCACACAACCTGGGTGAAATGAGTGGATTAAAAAGGATTTCATACCATTTGGTTCACTATGGATGGGCCTGGAGAATATTATGCTAAGCAAATTAAACCAGGCAGAGAAAAACAAACATCACATGATCTCGCTTATATGTGGAATCTAAAGAACTTAATAAACTGATGAACAGAATAGATTCAGTGACATGAGAGCATGGATCAGACTGAGGGATCTCAGAGGGAAGGAGGTGGGTGCGGAGCGAGAGATTAACCAAAGAATTTATATGCATAGAGGCATAAGCCAAAGACACAGACAATGGTGTGATGAGGGACTGGGAAGGAGGGTGGGTCATGTTGGAAAGGGTCAATGGGGGGAAAAAGGGAAATCTATAATATTTTGAACAACAAAAAGATAACAAAAGGCCACTGGTTGTGAGAAGTGATGAAAAGAGCTACGTCAGGTGCTGTGATGAAGAGACTGTGGAGGAAAAGAGGAGAGAGAGCTCTCCGGGAAAGCCCTGCTGATGCTGAGAAGGTGACATCTAAGCTCAGGTCTGAAGGGTGAGTCAGAGCTGGTGTTCAAGAATCATAAGTGAAAAGCTTGCCTTGCATCTGGGGAGGCTACTAACAGGTCTGGGAAGCTCACAGGAGCTCCATGGAGCTTAATCTCCAAACCCAAGAAAAGGGAAGAGAAATGTGAGGTTACTACTCATTCACTTACATTAATAGATATTTGGGAAACATTTTCACACTAATCATAGTTTTGATACTTTAGGCAATTATATAAAATTATAGCTCACAAGCCTTGAAAATTGCCAAAGCATCAGGAGCTGCACATGAATTCTACAATCAATAAAGATGCTATTTTTAAGCACATCTGAGGACTTCTTCACTCGGATGTCATGAACAGGAATGAAGTGAGAAAACAATCCACAAGACTGATCGATCCTTCCTTAAATGAGAAGTTCACAGTTTGAACTTTGTTTTTCTTTCTGACAGAGGGGACTTGTGTGTTACTTTCTCTATAAGTAAAGACTTAAGAGCGTGTCTGACAGGTGAAGCCTTGGCCGTAGGTGGGAGGAGAATAGGAGCTCACAGTTAAGTTTACTGTAGTCCCCACCCTCTGCCGACTTGACAGTTACAGAGCCATCACAAAAGGTTAAGGCCCTGAACCAAGAAAACCCTTAGGTTGTGCTAGGAGGTGAAAGAACGCCACTAATAGGAGACTAGGTTGGGAAGGTGGACAGAGCATGTGCATTCCACAGAGCCTCTTATGGCCGGGGTATGTGCGTGACTAAAGTGCAGCGAAAAGTCTTCAGGGAATTTAAAGATGAAAGTGAGGTCCTCTAAGGTAAGCTTTCAAAAAGCCCTCAGGGCCTTTCATAATGATGTAAGGATCAATCCGTCAACAAGATGTAAGCCCCCTAAGTGAGTGTGCTCCTACTAACAGAGTTTCAAATCCACCAAGCAAAGCCCTACTGAGGCAAGGAGATAAATAGACCAATCCACGGTGTTGGGGACTGTAACACTCCTCTTTTGATAGTTGACTTTGATTAGTATGAAATTAATGATGGCTCACAGATCACATCTGTTGATATAAGTGACCTGCAGTAACCTCACACTTTCTCCCCTCTTTCTTTGCATTTGAAGATAAACTCCAGAGCTCTTGTGGTTATAATGAACAAACAGAAAATCCACAGGACATGGAAGTCCTTGATGACACTCTCCACCAAATAACTAATCGACCGTTATGGAGTTTAGAATAAACACTCTTTTCAGATGTACAGGAAATATTCACCATGATAGACCATATGCTGGATCATAAAGCAAGTTTCAATAGATTTGAGAGGATTGAAACCATGCAGAATATACTCCCTGGCTACAAGAAAATTAAATTAGAAATGAATAACAAAAAATAAGTCTGGAAAACCCCACACATTTTGAAAGTAAGCAACACACTTGTAAATAACCCATGGGCCAGCCCAGCCGGGTGTAGCTCAGTGGTTGAGCATTGACCTAGGATCCAGGTGATCAGGGTTCGATTCCCCGGTCAGGACACATTCCCGGGTTGCGGGCTGCAGCCGATCAATGACTGTCTCATCATTGATGTTTCTATCTCTGTCTCTTCCTCTCCCTTCCTCTCTCTGAAATCAATAAAGATATATTTTTAAAAATAAAATAAAATAAATAAATAAACCATGGGCCAAAGAAGAAATAACACAGGAGATTAAAAATTCCTTTGTTCTATGAGAAATGGATAGGAGGGGGCAAGTGTGGATGGAATGAGACCAGTGACTGGGCCTTTCCAGAATTCTAGGGAAGCTGGAAGGTGCTTTGGACTCAGGTTAAGGCAGTGGAGAGGGAGAAAAATGGGCAGATTCAGATGTAGTTTGGAGGTAAAACCTATGGGACTTGCTGAAGATTGGATGTGGATGCTGCAAGTATGAGGAAGCATGAAACCTGTAGGTTTCTGGCTCAAATAATTTAATATTTCCCCATTGCTCTTGAGGTAAGTCCAAGATTTGTTAACTTAGCTCCTGATTGAGCCCTGCCCACTTTGGCAGCCTAATCTCTCGCTACCCCTGGCTCTTTTTCTGAGAACTCTAGTCCCACCAACCAACTTGCCATCCTCCCCTGTCCTCTGTGCCATGCTTTCTCTTGGGTCAGTGGGCCTTTTCACATGGTGTTCCATTTACCTACAATACTCTTTGCCTTGCTCTTCACTTACTTAATTCTCAGTTTAGATGTCATTGCTTCTGGGAAGGCTTTGCTGTTTTCACTGTAGACTGGTTTAGGGGCCCAGTCTTCTGTGCTACCCATCATCACTGACACCTCACTTTGCTTTACCTCTCTTCTGTCTACCCCCACTAAAGCACCTTGAGAACAGAGAATATGCCTGGTTTTCTTTCAATAGTACTACTACTACATCCAGTTACTCATTACTTGGGCTGTGAGTCATGGACAGTAACCCCCATGAGAGTGGGGCGATAATATCATTGCATAGCATCTACTGAGTCTTCCCTATGTGTGTGCCTGGGGCCTTGCCTGCACCTCTCATTTCATCATCTGAGCAGCACTGTGAAGTGGGCAACCAATCCCACTCACAAGATAAGGAGGACAGGCTTAAAAGTCTTAAGCAGCTTGCCCAAGACCACACTTTTAGTAGTGGAAACAGAATTTGAACACAGGTAGCTAGATATTAAACCCAAAACTTTCAACCACCAAGTGGTATTGTCTAAGTCGGAACAGAGTTGGAGCAAAGCAAACTTGAAGGTGAGCTGACGATCCCCTGATAATCTTTCTGCTAGTGGCTGAGCTTAGGTCTTCACATAGTGTGGAGGCCAGTAGAACAGCTGCCCAGACAGGCAATGAATGCAGCAGGGGTGAAAATAGCTACTGTGTGCTGCCTCTGGCCCCCCCCCCATTTCTAAGAAAACAAAAGCCTCATTTCTAGTGCTGATTTCCATAAGGGAATTAGAATGACTAGTTTTATATCCATTTAGTAATTATTTCTCTTCCCATTATATTGTGGGCAAATATTCTTCTTCGAATAAATATCAGCAATAATTGCTGCAGAATTAACCTTCAGAGACACAATGTTATAAAATGAGTGGGGATTTTTCCTGGTCTTTGCTTTTTCAGATAAAGAGTAAAAAAAGGGGGATTATGAACTAGTTTTCAGTCAAGTAATAAGTGGATTATGATAATAAAAGGTTCAAAACCTTCATTTCCTCTCTGCTTGACCTGCCTATATAAAGTGTTCTGAAGTGCTGTGAGCACAGATTCGAATGGTAACTAATTACAAGTGACACTTTCACAGCAAGAACACCAGTACTTCTTACAGTAATAACACTGCTATTTATGGAGTGCTTGCTTTGTACCAGCCCCTGTCCTGTGCACCTTGCATGTTTATTTCACTGGGTCACTGTTACAACTGGTGGTGGCATTGCTTTCCACTTTTCACAAATGGGGAACAGAGGCCTGGAAAGGCTGAGGAACTTGTTCAAAGTCTCAGGGCTAGAGAGGTATGAGACCAGGATTTGAACTCTGGAATGCCAGATTCAAGATTCTTAAGGACTCTCCTCTATCATGTCTCTGAGATATACCATATTAGAGCAACTTTTGTGTCTGTTTGAAATATGATTTGCACACCAGAAAGAGCTTGGTTTAACAAGCTCGCACCTGTGTAACCACCGTTATGGCCAGGAACTAGAAAATATGATCATTGCCCCAGAAACCCATCATCATTGTATCCCATCCCAGGCCCACCATGAGCTGCTTTATATTCAGGAACAGCAGATACAGAGAAAGGAAGGAGGGAGGGAGCCAGGTTTCAGCAGCTACAAACTCCAATTATTTACCTTCGAGGGCCAGACAGTTGACTCAGGAATGACACATGTCAGGTGCAATCTCAGCTACCCCGTTGTATCTGTTGCTCAAGTTAAAATCCTTGCAGTTTCCCTTAACTTTTAAAAAATATGTTTTTATTGATTTTAGACAGAGAGGAAGGGAGAGGGAGAGAGAGAAACACTGATGTGAGAGAGAAACATCAATCTGTTGCCTTCTGTATACACCTGAACCAAGGGTTGGACCCACACCCTGGGTATGTGATCTGACTGGAAATCGAACCAGTGGCCTGCTGGTGCATGGAATGATGCTCAAACAACAATGATTAACCAGCTGAGCTACCTGGCCAGGGTGCCCTTGACTTTTTTCTTCCTGTCGTACTGCACATCCAGGAAATCCTATTTACTCTATCTTCAAACTATGTTTAGGATTCTACAACTCTCACTCCCTGGGTTGTTACCGTCTGGGCCAAGCCACCATAGCTTCTTGCCTGAATTATTAAAATAGCCTCCTGGCTGGTTTCCCTGCTTCCCCTGTTCTCCCCAATCTTCTGTCCTCAGTGCAGCATTGAAAGTGATCCTTTAAGTCAGATCATGTTACTCCTCTGTTAAATGTCTCGCATCTCAGAGTAAAAGCCAACCTTTTTCCAAGGGCAAACAAAGCCCTACGCACCTGGCTGACTTTCACCTGTGCAGCCTCACCTCTGGGTCTTCTTCCCTAGCTCGGGGTGGCCCAGCCACACCTGCTGTGCGGCTCTGAGAGTGGCAGCCGTGTTCCTGCCTTGTTTGCCCTAGTTTATTTGTCTTAGTGAGGCCTTACCAACCATCTGTTTAAGGTTACAAACTCCTCCACACTTGAAATCCTTGGTCCATTTCCCTGCTTTGTTTTTCTCCTGCTTATATACTATATAATTAATGTATTTCTCTTGTTTACTATTCTATTTGAGTCTCTCATGAAGGCAGATATTTGTCTGTCTTGATTACTGCTGGTCACACCTGGCACCTAGAGGACCTGCCATAAATGTTTATTATCTGAATGAACTGTGAATGCATAGGGTGCCTGTGGCCAAGCACCAGCAGATTTTCCCCTTGTAGTATGCAGACTGGTTTTGCCTGAGCTGTAGATATTTTAAAAGAAGATAGAAATTCAGATTTTTTTTTTAATCTCTAGTTTTTGAAATGTCTAGTTTTTAAAAAAAAAAAAAAAATGTTGGCAACTATTTCAAAATTTTAAAATAAGCTATGTATTTAAAAAAACTCATCCATGGACTGAATTTGACCCATAGGACCTAGTTTGCAATCTCTAGTTTAGGGTGAACTGGTTTTGCCATCTTTTTTTAAAAATATGTGTTAATTGATTTCAGAGAGAGGAAGAGAGAGGGAGAGAGAGAGAAACATCAACAATGGGAGAGTCATTGATTGGCTGCCTCCTGCATGCCCCCCATTGTGGATTGAGCCCACAACCTGGGCATGTGCCCCAACTGGGAATCGAACCTCGATCTCCTGGATCATAGGTTGATGCTCAACTACTGAGCTATGCCGGCTGGGCTGGCTTTGCCATCTTAATTGAAGACTTGGAAGTTTTCCAAAAGCAATAGCCATAAACTTATTACGTTTTTCTTCCTTGTCTCTCAGCCCTAGTCCTGAAAGTGTGTGTCCAGAATCAAACCTCATCAGAGGAGGAATTAGCTATGGTTCTGGAGACAGTGATGTAGAGCCCCCCACCCCCGGCGAGCAATCAGATCTGGGACATGTGTGGTGCATCTGGTGGGAACCAGTACTGTTATTCATGTGTCCCTCAGAGCTCTCATCACTGTCTTCTGGACTTGCATCACCTCCTGGTGACATCCCAGGCCAGCTCATGAGGGCAAGACTGGCAGACAATTATGAACTAAAATGAGTTGGTAGACTTGGAACCTCTGAGGTTTAACTCTTTGTAAGCCAACACCCCAAGCCTGGTCATACTGGTGCAGTAAAGCTGAGGGGAAAGAGGAACCCTCTTACATTGCTGGGCAAAGCCTACACTGCTTCACTTCAATGGAGGTAGTTTGGCAGTATCTACAGAATGTACAAATGCATGTATTCTTTGACTAAGGAATTATATTTTAATGAATTTATCCTGAAGATACATCCATTGTAGGGAAAGTGAAAACACTTAGGCTTTCTTGCCACCTTCTGTGTGCTAAGGTCTCAGCTATATAAACATGATAAAGCATAGTCATAACAGATGTCATGTTAGTTGGCTAATGTCTGACCCATCTTTGGCTGAGAGCCACTATTGTTCTGGCTCCTATAAAACTGACCCAGGACTTTTAGAGGTGCAGTTTGTTCCCCAGGGGTGTGGTTCATCCCCAGCATATACTTGGCTGGCTACCACTTGGGGAAGAAGAGTGTGGGTTTGTCTAGCCTGTACATTTGGCGTGCTGCAGCCAAATGAAAGAAATGTCTCATTCTCCTTCAGCTCCCTGGGTTTTTCTTCAGACTGTCTGGGTCTAGAGTGAACTTCTCTGGCCTTGATTATTGGCACTATAATTGGTGTAGTCCTCTCCATTACACTCTTGTGTGTTCAAAATGAATTAATATGAAGTTGGAGAGATTAAAATGATGGTGGACTGAGTGGAAGCTACACTGACACCCTCCCAGGACCAAACTGGAATTACAACTAAAACTCAGAAAAACATCCTGAATAATCAACTGCAACTGAAGATGAACTGGAGAGAACCCTCATAACCAAGGAAGAAAAGGGGAGACCACACAGAGACTGGTGGGAAATACAGAGGTGGCAGAGGGTTTGCCAGTCTCCCACAGGCAGCAGCTAAAGGTCTGGAGGGACATCTCAGCTGTGGGGGGTTCCCACTGAGGATTCTGGGGCCTAAACTCCAGGCTGGGCTTCCCAGCCAAAAGCACCAGAACTGAGCAAGGTGCCCACATAACATCTGGCTGTGAAAAGCAGCCAGGTTTCTGTCTGCCTTGGGGAGATGGCTGGAAATGCAGGCACCTTCTTAAAGATCCAATGCACAAAGATTCCTGTGCAGCCACTCACCTTGGGATCTAGCGGAGAGAGGGCAGAGTGGACTGGAGCTGTGTGAGGAGAAGCTAGTGTTGTGGGCGCTGGAGATAGAACTCAGAGGTCACCCCTCTGGATTCCTGTGCTGAGTCATTCCCCCATAGAGCAGAGGCCATCTTTCACAGGCAGATATTTACCTTTCAAGCAGCTTTTGCCTGAGGAGGAAGCAACTGCCCACCCTGCAGGAAAACCTCTAGCCCTACCCTGTGGAGTTTCTACATCTGAGGCTCATTAAGAGACTCAGATTAATCAGCCTGCAGTCAGAAGCAGACCTCAGAGTGCTTTGAGTCTTTGCCTGATTTGCTTCTGGGCCTGGGCCTTGGAAAAGCAAGCTTTGGTGTGCATCTTGGTCCTGTCCAAATGCACCCAGCCCAGACACAGGGGACCTCAATCTATGGGTTCTTGATAGCTCAAACAGGGTACTTAAGGCCAGTCACAAAAAGTGTCTGACATTGGTCTGCACCAGAGACCTTCCAAAAAGACTGAGAGTCCTAGCAGACCTACTTAATACAAAGAAACAAACTCAAATAAACAGCCAAAATGGGGAGACAAAAAAACAAGCTCCAAATGAAAGAAAAGAGAAATCTCCAGAAAAAGAGCTAAATGAAATGGAGATAAGCAATCTATCAGACATAGAGTTCAGAATACTGATTGTAAGGATGCTCAACAGCATGAAAAATGATATGGAAACTAAGATTGACAGAATAGAAATAAAGAACACATTGGAAGGAATAAACAACAGATTAGAGGAAGCTGAGTATTGGATCAGTGAATCAGAAGACAGGGTAGATAAAATCACTCAATCAGAGATCCAAAAAGGCAAAACAAGAGGACAGTTTAAGGGACCTGTGGGAGAACATGAAATGTAACATTATAGGAGTGTCAGAAGGGGAAAAGAATAAGCAAGAGAGAGAGAATTTGAAGAAATAATGGCAGAAAACTCCCCTAACCTGGGGAAGGAAAAAGTCACACAAATTCAGGAGGTACAGAGAGTCCCAAACAAGAAGAACCAAAGGAGGCCCACACCCAGACATATCATTATTAAAATGCCAAGTGTTCAAGACAGAGAGAATCTTAAAGGCAGCAAAAGAAAATCAATCTGTTACCTTCAAAGGAGCTCCCATAAGACTGTCAGCTGACATCTCATCAGAAACTCTACAGGCCAGAAGGGAATGGCATGAAGTATACAAGGCAATACAAAACAAGGATCTGAAACCAAGACTCTATCCAGCAAGGCTATCTTTCAAGATAGATGGTGAAATAAAGAGCTTCTCAGACCAAAAAAAGGCTAAAGGAGTTTATCACCACCAAATCAGCATTGCAGGAAATAAAGGAACTGCTGTCATTGAAAGTAGAAATAATAATAACCTTAAGATCTGGAAGCAGCCCAAGTGCTCATCAGTCAGTGAATGAATACAAAAGCTGTGGTACATTTACACTGTGGAATACTATGCAGCTGTAAAAAATAAGTATCCCTTATCCTTTGGGAGAGCATGGAGGAAACTGGAGAGTATTATGCTAAGCGAAATAAGCCAGTCAGAGAAAGACAAGTACCACATGATCTCACTCATAAGTGGAATGTAATAAACAAAATAAACCGATGAACAAAATAGACCCAGAGACATAGAAGCATGGAACAGACTGAGGGATCTCAGGGAAGATGAGAATGGGGGAGTGGGTGGGGAGAGCATCAAAGAACTTATATGTTTAGAAGCATAACACATGGACACAGACATTGGTATGGGGAAAGCCAGGGGGTAGGGTGGATGTGGGGTGTAGGGGGGTCAATGGAGGAAAAAAGGGGATATCTATAATACTTTCAACAATAAAGATAAAAAAAAAAAAAAAATCTAAAAACAGGAGACACTCTAAGGAAGCTGTGGGAACAACATAAAACATAACAATATTTGCATCATAGGAGTGCCAGAAGAGGTCAAAAGTAAGCAAGGGTTAGAGAACTTGTTTGAAGAAATAATGGCAAAAAAATTCCCTAACCTGGTGAAGAAAAAAGTCACACAAGTTCAGTAGGCACAGGGAGTCCCTTGCAAGAAATATCCACAGAGGCCTACATCCAGACACTTCATAATTAAAATGCCAAAAATTCAAGGCAAAGAGAATCTTAAAGGCAGCAAGAGAAAAGCAATCTGTTACCTACAAAGGAGCTCCAATAAGGCTGTGAGCTGACTTCTTATCAGAAACTCTACATGCTGTAAGAAAATGACATGAAGAAGTACTCAAGGTAATGCAAAACAAGGATCTGAAACCAAGACTACTCTATACAGAAAGACTATAATTCAAAATAGATAGTGAACTAAAGAGCTTTCCAAATGGAAAAAAAAAAGGCTAAAGGAGTTTATCACCACCAAACCAGCATTGCAGGACTGCTGTAATTAGAAGTAGAAATAGAAAGTGAAACGGCATAAAGAATTAACATGACAATAGATAAGTATTTATCAACAATAACCTTAAATGTAAATGGTTAAATACTCCAATAAAAAGACATAGGGTGGATGAGTGGATAAGTAAACATGAGCCAAATATCTGCTGTCTACAAGAGACCCACCTCAGAACAAAAGACTCACACAGAATGAGAGTGAAGGGATGGAAAAAAGTTTTCCATGCAAATGGAAATGAAAACAACAACAACGGGTAGCAATACTCATATCAGACAAAATAGACCTCATAATGAAGACCATAATGAGAAATTAGAAAGGTCACTACATAATACTAAAAGGGATTGATCCGACAAGAGGATATAACAATGATAAACATATATGCACCTAATATAGGAGCACCTAAATTTATTTTAAAACTTCTAGAAGACTTTAAGGGAGAGATAGACAGCAATACAGTCATAGTTGGGGACTTTAACACCCCACTGACTTCACTGAATAGGTCTTCTAGAGAAAGTCAACAAGGAAACAGTGACCCTAAATGACATATGACATCAGATGGATTTAATTGATATTTATAGAGCATTCTACCCCAAAGCTGCAGAATATACATTCTTCTAAAGTGAACATAAGATATTCTCAAAAATAGACCACATGTTAGGACACAAAACAAGTCTACAAGTTCAAGATTGAAATCATATCAAGCATCTTCTTGGACCACAATGACATAAAATTAGAAATAAACTACAGTAAAAACACTAGAGAACATTTAAACATGTGGAAGTTGAAAACATGTTATTAAACAATAAATGACCTACCAAAGAGATCAAGAAAGAAATAAAAAAACTTCCTGAAACAAATGAAAATGAGCACAAAACAACTCCAAATCTATGGGACACAATGAAAGCAGTCCTGAGAGGGAAGTTAATAGCACTACAGATCTAACTCAAAAAGCAAGAACTATTTTTAAAAAACAACCAAACCCTACAACTGAAAGAATTAGAAAGAGAACAAGAAAAGTCCAGAGTAAGTAGAAGGAAAGAAATAATAAAGATCAGAGCAAAAATAAATGACATAGAGACTAAGTTAAACTACAAAAGATCAATGAAACCAAGAGTTGGTTCTTTGAAAAGATAAACCAGATTGATGAACCTTTAGCCAGACTCATCAAGAAACAAAGAGTGAGGACCCAAATAAACAAAATCAGAAACGAAAGAGGTGAAGTAACAACTGACCCAGCAGATATACAAAGAACTGTAAGAAAATACTATGAACAACTATATGCCACCACACTAAACAACCTGGATGAAAAGGTCAAATTTCTAGAAAAATACAACATTTCACAACTCAATCAGGAAGAGTCAAAGAACCTGAATAGGTCAATACTGCTGATGAGATTGATGGAGTAATAATAAAAACTCCCAGCACACAAAAGCCCTGGTCTGAATGGCTTCACAAGGGAGTTTTACCACAGATTCAAAGAAGAATTAACACCTATCTTCCTGAAAATTACAAAAATTCAAAGAAGAAGGAACACTTTCAAGCCCTTCTTACAAGGCCAGCATTAGCCTGATTCCAAAACCAGGTAAAGACACAACAAAGAAGGAGAATTACAGGCCAGTATCCCTCATGAGCACAGATGATACAATCCTCAACAAAATATTAGCAAATTGTATCCAAGAATATATTAAAAAGATCTTAAACCATAACCAAGTGAGATTTATTCCAGGGATTCAAGGCTGGTACAATATACGCAAATCAATAAATGTAATACATCACATAAACAAATTGAAAGAAAAAAAATCTCATGATCATATCAATAGATACAGAAAAAGCATTTGATAAAATCCAACACCCATTTTTGATACAAATTCTCAGCAAAGTGGGAATAGAGGGATCATACCTCAACATAATAAAGTCCAAATATGACAAACCTACAGACATCACACTCAATGAACAAAAACTAAAACCATTTTTCCTAAGAACAGGAACAACATAGGGGTATCAGCTTTCACCACTCTTATTCAACAAAGTACTGGAAGTGCTAGCCACAGTGATCAGACAAGAAGAAAACACTAAAAGCATCCAAATAGGAAAGGAGGAAGTAAAACTGTCATTATTTGCAAATGACATGATAGAAAATCCCAAAGACTGCACCAAAAAACTGCTAGATTTCAGAAGTGAATTCGGGAAGGTAGCAGGTTACAAAATTAACATGGAGAAATTGATAGCACTTTAATACACCAATAATTTACTCACAGGAGGAGAAAATAAATTTTTAAATCCCATTTATCATTGCACCAAAAAATTATGATACTTAGGAATAAACTTAACCAAGGAGGTAAAAGACTTGTACTCAGAAAAATACAGGACAATGCAAAAAGAGAGAGAGGAACATATAAACAAGTGGAAGAATATACTGTGATCATGCATTGGAAGAATCAACATCATTAAACTGTCCATACTACCCAAAGCAATCTATAAATTTAATGCAATACCTATTAAAATACCAACAGCATATTTCACAGATCTAAAACAAACACTTCAAAAATTTATATGGAACAAAAAAAGACCCTGAATAGCCACAGCAATCTAGAGAAGAACAAACTTGATGGGATCACAACCAGATACCAAGTTATGCTACAAAGCCACTGTACTCAAAACAGCCTGATACTGGAACAAGAAAGACATATAGGTCAGTGAACAGAACAGAGAACCCAGAAATCGACCCAAGCCATTATGGTTCAGTTAATATTTCACAAAGGAGGCAAGAACATACAATGGAGTGAAGACAATTATTTCAATAAATGGATAAATGGTGTTGGGAAGATTGGACAGGTACCTGCAAAAAAAAAAAAAGAGAGAGAGAGAAAAGAAAGTAACTAGACCACCAACTTACACCATACACAAGAAGAAACTCAAAATGGATAAAAGACTTAATGTAAAACATGAAACTATAAAAATCCTAGAAGAAAATGTAGGCAGCAAAATCTCAGACATCTCTTGTAGCAATATGTTTGGAGATACATCTCCTAGGGCAAGAGAAACAAAGGAGAAAATAAACAAATGGGACTACATAAAAATAAAAAGCTTCTGCACCGCAAAAGAAACCAACAAAATGAAAAGGGAGCCCTCTGTATGGGAAAGCATATTTGCCAATGACACATTTGATAAAGTGTTAATATTCAAAATATATTCAGAACCCATAACTTAACAAAAGGAAAACATACAATCCAATAAAAAATGGATAAAGAACCTAAATAGACACTTCTCCAAAGAGGACATACAGATGGCCAAGACACATGAAAAAATGCTCAAAGTCACTAATCATCAGAGAGATGCAAATTAACATGACAATGAAATATCCCTTCACACCTGTCAGAATGGCTCCATCAACAAATCAACAAACACCAAGTGCTGGCGAGGATGGGGAGAAGGAATCCTAGTACACTGCTGGTGGGAATGCAGGCTGGTGTAGCCACTATGGAAAACAGTATGGAGGTTCCTCAAAAATTAAAAATGGAACTTCCATTTGACCCAGTGATCACACTTCTAGGAATATATCCTAGGAAACCGAAAACAACAACTAAAAAGAACTTATGCACCCCTATGTTCATAGCAGCACAATTAACAAAAGCTAAGATCTGGAAACAGCCCAAGTTCCCATCAGTAGATGAGTGGATAAAAGCTGTGGAACATTTACACCATGGAATACTATGTGGCTGTAAAAAAGAAGTATCCCTTACTAATTGGGACAGTATAGATGGAACTGGAGAGTATTATACTAAGTGGAATAAGCCAGCCAGAGAAAGACAAGAACCACATGATCTCACTCATATATGGAATATAATAAACAAAATAAACTGATGAACAAAATAGACCCAGAGACATAGAAGCATGGAACAGTCTGAGGGGTCTCAGAGGGAAGGCGGGGGTGGGGTAGTGGGTGAGCATAAATTAATCAAAGAATTTATATGCTTAAATGCATAACCTATGGATGCAGACATTGGTATGGGGACGGCCTGGGGGTGGGGTGGATGCAGGGTGGAGGTGATCTATTGGTGAAAAAGGAACATCTGTAATACTTTTAACAATAAAGGTAAAATAAATAAATGAACAAATAAATAAAATAAGTGCAATCCCTAGCCCCACCCCCCAAAAAAAGAATTAATATGAGGTTTTTCATTATGATGTTCTAATAAAAAAGCATGAGAAAAACTTGTGTTATGTAGTAGATGACTGTCTAAATTTTGGCAGATCCATACAATAGAATAATATACAGGAATAAAAAATAAAATAATAAATAAAATCATTATATACTGACATTAAAAGTCTTTCTACATTTATTTTCTTAAAATAAATAGGAGGGGAGATTCCAAGATGGGAGCAGATTTAGTGGAAGCTACACTGACCCTCGCCCAGAGCCAAACTGGAATTACAACTAAAATATAGAAAAACATCCTGAATAATTAACTCCAACTGAAGACTAGCTCAGGAGCTCCCTCATAACCAAGGATGTGAAGTGGAGACCACATAGAGGCTGGTAGGAAGTGTGGAGGCAGGAGAAGGCTGGCTGAGATCCCACAGGCAGCGGCTGAAGGTCTGGAGGGATGTCTCAGCTGCCAGGGGTTCCCACTAAGATCTCTGGGGTCTAAACCCCACACTGAATTTCTCAGCCCAGAGCACCAGAGCTGAGCAATGTGCACACATAACATCTGGCTGTGAAAAGCAGTGAGGTTTCTGTCTGTGAGAGACAGATGGCTGGAAATGCAGGCAGCCTGTTAAAGGGCCAATGCACAAAGATTTGTGTGCAACCACTTGGCTTGGGCTCTGATGGAGGGAAGTCAGAGTGGACTAGAGCTCTGTAAGGAGAGTCCAGGGTTGCTGGCTTAAGATTGGAACTCAGAGGGCAGCCATCTGGATTTCTGTGCTGAGTCATTCCGCCATATTGCAGAGGACATCTTTCTCAGGCCAACATTTACCATTTAATCAGCTTCTGTGTGGGGGAAATGGAGGGAGCAATTCCCCCACCCTGTTGGACAACCTCTCATCCCACCTGGTGGAATTTCTACAGCCTGACGCTCATTAGGAGACTGAATAACAATGAAACTCTGGGTTCTTTGAGCCTTTGCCTGATTTGCTTCTGGATTCAGAGCTTGGAAAAGCAGACCTTGATGTGCAGCATTGTCCTTTCCAAATGTACCCAGCCCCAGGAGAGGGAATGACATGCTTTGGAGTGCAGAAAACTTCAGACAGCTTTTGATATTGGCCTGCATCAGAGACAATCCAAAGGACAGGGAGTCCTAGCAAATCCACCTAATACATAGAAACAAATCCAAACAGGCAGCCAAAATGGGAAGACAAAAAACAAGCCCCAAATGGAAAAACAAAAGAATTCTCCAGAAAAAAAGCTAAATGAAATGGAGATAAGCAATCTATCAGATATAGAGTTCAGAATTCTGATCATAATGATGCTCAAAGTATGAGAAAAGAAATGTAAACTGTGAAAGAAATTAAGCATAACATAGTAGAAATATTTTTTTAAAAAACCATTGGAAGGAATAAACAGCAGATTAGTGGAAACTGAAGATCAGATCAGCAAATTAGAAGATATGGTAGAAAAAAATCATTCAATTACAAAACCAAAAAGAAAAAACAATTTAAAAACAGCAGTACAGTTTAAGGGAGCTGTAGGACAACATGAAAGGTAACAATATTTGCATCATAGGTGTGCCAGAAGATGTAGAAAGTAAGGAAGGGTTAGAGAACCTGTTTGAAGAAATAATGGCAGAAAACTTCCCTAACCTGGTGAAGGAAAATGTCACACAAGTTCAGGAGGCACAGAGAGTCCCAAGCAAGAAGAACCCAAAGAGGCCCATACCCAGACACATCATAATTAAAATGCCAAAAATTCAAGACAAAGGGAGAATCTTAAAGAAAGCAAGAGAAAATCAATCTGTTACCTACAAAGGAGCTCCCATAAGGCTGTCAGATGATTTCTTATCAGAAATCTACAGGCCAGAAGGAAATGGCATGAAATATTCAACTTAATAAAAAGCAAGGATCTCAAACCAAGACTGCTGTATCCAGCAAGGCTATCATTCAAAATAGATGGTGAAATAAAGAGCTTCCCAGACAAAAAAAGACTAAAGGAGTTTATTACCATCGACCAGCATTGCAAAAAATGTTAAAGGGACTTCTGTAATAATAGTAATAATAATAATAATAATAAATAATAATAAAATAAGTTGAATTAGAGAAAATGTGAAACATAGGCAAAAAGAATTAAAATGACAATAGATAAGTACCTATCATAACCTTAAATATAAATGGGTTAAATGTTCCTATCAAAGGACATAGGGTAGCTGAGTGGATAAGAAAACAAGACTCAAATATTTACTGTCTACAAGAGACCCACCTCAGAACAAAAGACTCACACAGGCTGAAAAAAACCAAAACACCCAAAATACAAAAAAAAACTTCTGGAGGATTTTTAAAAAGAGATCAACAGCAATACAGTCATAGCAGAGGACTTTACTGGATCCCACTGACTATACTGATAGATCTTCCAGACAAAAAAATCAACAATGAAACTGATTCTAATTGACACACTAGGTCATATGGGTTTAATTGACATTTACATGACATTTCACCCCAGAGCGGTAGAATATACATTCTTCTCAAGTGCACATGGGACATTCTCAAAAATAGACCACATGTTAGGGCACAAAACAAGTCTCTACAACTTCAAGAAGACTGAAATCATATCAAGCATCTTCTCAGATATTTACACCTTGGAATACTATGCAGCTGTAAAAATAAAGTCTCCCTTACTTTTTGAGACAGCATGCTGGGACCTGGAGAATATTATGCTAAGTGAAATAAGCCAGTCAGAGAAAGACAAGTATCATATGATCTTACTCATATGTGGAATCTAATGAACAAAATAAACTGATGAACAAAATATACCCAGAGACATAGGAGCATGGAACAGACTGAGGAATCTCATAGGGAAGGTGGGTGTGGGGGTGTGGGGAAAGATTATCCTAAGAACTTATATGCATATATGTATAACCCACGGAAGGCCTGGGAGGAGGGAGGAAGGGTGGAGAGGATCAATTGGGAAAAAACAGGGACATTTGTAATAATTTCAACAATAAAGATAAATTTTACATTAATTAATTAAACATGACATCATGTATGCTATGCTATCATTTGTAGCATAAAAGAGGGAATTGTGCATGCATAGCTAGTTATCCTATATGCACAAAAATAATGCCGGCACTACTCAACAATGCAATAACATTGGCTACCACTGGGGGGCTGGTAACAGAAGGACAGGAAGAATAAATTGTCACGAAATCTACTTGAGCCCGGCAGGGCGTGGCTCCACTGTTGAGCGTCGACCTAGGATCCAGGAGATTGGGGTTCGATTCCCGGTCAGGGCACATGCCCGGGTTGTGGGCTTGATCAATGACTCTCATCATCGATGTTTCTCTCTCTCTCTCTCCCTCTCCTTTCCTCTCTCTGAAATCAATAAAGATATATTTTTAAAAAAGAAAGAAAAGAAATCTACTTTAATATACTTTTATATTTTAACCAAGTAAATCGTTACTAAATATTTACTAAGTTAAAAAGAAAATGTCATACTATGTGCTTTAAAATTTCCCTAAAAAGACACCCATTTTAGTATTGTTTATAATAGTAAAAAAGAGGAGTGACCTGCATGTCACATAATAGGATATTGGTCAAATGAAATTGTCAGACTAACACTGTTCTGATTTTATAGATTTTTGGTGCAACTTGTCTTTTTCTCTGTTGATTAAAGGTATTGCTTGTTGCTTCATGATGGAATTCCTCCATCCTTCATACCTTTCTAGCTTTCTTCTTCAAGACCTTCTTCAAGGTTTTTTGTTTTCTTCTTTTCCTTTTATTTATTTATTTATTTATTTATTTATTTATTTATTTATTTATTTATTTATTTATTTATTTATTTTTTAACTATATCTTTATTGATTTCAGAGAGAGGAAGGGAGAGGGAGAGACAGATAGAAACATCAATGATGAGAGAGTCATTGATCGAGCCTGCAACCCGGGCATGTGCCCCGACCAGGAATCGAACCCCAATCGCCTGGATCCCAGGTCAACGTTCAACCGCTGAGCCCCGCCCGGCCGGGCTTCCTTTTTGTTTTAATGAGGGGTGGTAACACATTTACTTTATTTAAGAAAGCAATAATAATAATAAAAATAATAATAAATTTAGGCCAAGAAAAATCATTAAACCAATCAACTCAATGAGCTTGGATTTGGGGAGGCAGATGTCTGCATAACCCTTAATTGATTAAAACATCAGTATTATATGTTTTTATTCAGGACTTATTAGATAGTCAGCCATGAACACAAATTTGTAATATTTCACATGAGTTGAAATAGTTTTCATCCCTGATTCAGTGATTCTCATTTTAAATAAATTATTTATTATTATTATTTTATATTTTTTAATTGTTCAAAATACTACAGTTGTCCCATTTTTTCCCCATTGACCACTTCCACCCTGCACCCACTTCCCATCGCAGGCCTCCACTACACTATCTGTGTCCATGGGTTATGTATATATGCATATAAATTCCTTAGTTAATCTCTCCCCTACCACCCACCCATCCTCACCTGAGATTCCTCAGTCTGACCCATGCTTCCAGGTCACTGAATCTACTCTATTCATCAGTTTATTAAGTTCTTTAGATTCCACATATAAGTGAGGTCATGTGATGTTTGTCTTTCTCTGCCTGGCTTATTACACTTAGCATAATACTCTCCAGTTCCATCCATACTGTCCCAAAGGTACAAGATCCTTCTTTACAGCTGCATAATATTCCATGGTGTAAATGACCCACAGCTTTTTTATCCACTCACCTATTGATGCCAACTTGGGATGTTTCCAGACCTTAACTATTATAAATTGTGCTGCTGTGAACATAGGGGTGCATATATTCTTTCTGATGAGTGTTTCAGGATTCTTAGGATACATTCCTAGAAGTGGGATCACTGGGTGAAAAGGCAGCCCCATTTTTAATCTTCTGAGGAACGTCCATACTGTTTTCCATAGTGGCTGCCCCAGTCTGCATTCCCACCAGCGGTGCACCAGGGTCTCCCCTTTCTCCACAGCCTCATCAGCACGTGTCATTTGTTGATTTGTTGATAGCAGCCGTTCTGACAGGTGTGAGGTAAGACCTCATTGTGGTTTTAATTTTCATCTCTCTGATGATTATTGACATTGAGCATTTTTTCACATGTGTCTTGGCCATCTGTCTGTCCTCTTTGGAGAAGTGTCTATGCAGGTACTTTGCCCATTTCTCAATTAGGTTGTTTGTCTTCCTTTTGTTGAGTTGTATGAGCTCTTTGTACACTTTGAAAATTAGCCCCTTATCAGATACATCCTTGGCAAATATGCTCCCCCATACCATGGGGTTTTTTTGTATTTTGAGGCTGATTTTTTTTTTGTTTCTGTGCAAAAGCTCTTTAGCTTGATGTACTGGCATTTGTTTATTTTTGTTTGTTTGTTTCTCTTGCCCTAGGAATTGTATCAGTGAAAATTCCACTATGTGGGATCTCTGTGACTTTACTGCTTTTGTTTTTTTCCAGGATTTTTTTGGTTTTATGAATTACATTTAAGTCTTTGATCCATTTTGAGTTTATTTTTGTGTATGGTGAAAGTTGGTGGTCTAGTTTCTTTTTTCTTGCATGTATCTGTCCAATTTTCCCAGCACCATTTATTGAAGAGACTGCCTACTCCATTGTATGCTCTTTTCTCCTTCGTCATATTCACTGACCATAATTGTGTGGATCTATTTCTGGAGTTGCTTTTCTATTCCATTAATCTATATGTCTGTTGTTGTACTAACATCAGGCTGTTTTGAATACAATGGCTTTTCAGTATAGTTTGATAGTCAGTAAAGTGATCCCTCCAAATCTGTTCTTCTTTCTCAAGATGGCTGTGGCTGTTTGGGATTTTTTCTGGTTCCATATGAATTTTTGGAATATTTGTTCTAGCTCTGTGAAATATGATGTTGGTATTTTAATAAGACTTTCATTGAATCAATAAATTGCTTTGGGTAGTAAGGACATTTTAGTGATGTTAATTCTTCCAATCTATGAGCATGGTATATCCTTCCATTTGTTGTTTATATATTCCTCTATTTCTTTTCTAATTGTCCTTAGTTTTCTGAGTACAGGTCTATTACATCCTTGGTTAAGTTTATTCCTAGGTGTCTTATTTTATTAGTTGCAATGGTAAATGGGATTTTTATTTAGTTTCTCTTTCTGAGAGTTCATTGTTGGTGTATAAAAATGCCATCGGTTTCTGAATGTTAAATTTGTATCCAGCTACATTGCCAAATTCATTTATCAAATCTAGTAGTACTTTGGTGGAGTCTTTAGGGCTTTCTATTTACAGCATCATGCCGTCCTCGAATAATGACAGTTTTACTTTCTCCTTTCCAATTTGGATCCCTTTTGTGTTTTCTTCCTGTCTGATGGCTGTGGCAAGGACTCCTAGTACTAGGTTGAATAAGAGTGGTGAAAGTGGACAACCCTGACTTGTTCCTGTTTTTAAGGAAAATGGTTTTAGTTTTTGATGATTGAGTATGATGTTGGCTTTAGATTTGTCACTTATGGCCTTTATTATGTTGAGGTATGTTCCATCTAGTCTCACTTTCCTGAGAGTTTTTATTTTTCTTAAAAAAAGGTGGGGTGCTGGATTTTATAGAATGCTTTTTCTGCATCTATTGATATGATCATATGATTTTTGTCTTTTATTTTGTTTATGTGATGTATCACATTTATTGATTTGCAGATATTATACCAGCCTTGCATCCCTGGAATAAATCCCACTTGGTTGCGGTGTATGATCTTTTTAATGTATTGCTGGATTCGGTTCGTTGGTATTTTGTTGAGAATTTTAACATCTATTTTCATCAGCCTGTAATTTGCTTTTTTTTGTAGTGACTTTATCTGGTTGGGATTAAGATGATGCTGGTCTCATAAGAAGAGCTGAGGAGTTTTCCTCCTATTGAACTCTCTGCAATAGTTTGAGGTGGATATGTGTTAATTCTTCTTTGACTATTTGGTAAAACTTGCCTGTAAATCCACCTGGTTCTGGACTTTTGTTTGGGGGAAGTTTTTTTATTACTGCTTCAATTTCATTAGTTGTTATTGGCCTATTCAGGTTTTATGCCTCTTCCTGATTCAGCTTTGGAAGATTGTATGCTTCTAGGAATTTGTCCATTTCACCCAGGTTGTGCAGTAAGTTGGCTTATAGTTGATCATAGTATTTTCTTACAATCCCTTCTATTTCTGTTGGGTCAGTTGTTATATCACCTCTTTGATTTCTGATTATATTTATTTGGGTCTCCTCTCTTTGTTTCTTTGTGAGTCTGGCTAAAGGTGCATCAATTTTATTTATCTTTTCAAAGGACCAGCTCTTGGTTTCATTAATTTTTTTATATTATTTTTTTAGTCTCTTTGTCATTAATTTCTACTCTGATCTTTATTATTTCCTTCCTTCTACTTCCTCCAGGCTTTTCTTGGTGTTCTCTTTCTAATAGTTTTTGTTGTTGTGTAGATGGTTTATCAGAGTTTTTTCTTGTTTCTTGAGGTAGGCCTGTACTGCGATGAAGTTCCCTCTCAGGACTGCTTTCATTGTGTCCTTTAAATTTTGGGTTGTTGTCTGTTCATTTTCATTTTTTTATAGGAAGCGTTTGATTTCTTTCTTGATCTCATTGGTAACCATTCATTGTTTAATAACATGCTATTTATCATTCATGTGTTTGAATATTTTTGCATTTTTTTATAGTGGTTGATTTCTAGTTAATGCCATTGTGATCTGAGATGCTTGATATGAATTCAATCTTCTTGAACATGTAGAGACTTGTTTTGTGACCGAACATGTGGTCTATGTGCACTTGAGAAGAATGTGTATTCTTCTGCTTTGGGGTGAAATGTCCTGTAAATTAAATCCATTAGGTCTAGTGAGTCATTTAAGGTCTGTGTTTCCCTGTTGATTTTTTTTTTTTTTTGTCTTGATGATCTGTCCAATGCTGACAGTGGGGTGTTAAAGTCCCCCACTATGACTGTGTTGCTGTCAACCTTCCCCTTAAAGTCCACCAAGAAATTTTTTATATATTTAGGTGCTCCTTTATTGGGTGAATATATATTTATAAGGGTTATTTCCTCTTGTTGGATTAATCCTTTTAGTATTATGTAGGGACCTTCTTTGTCTCTTGTTATGGCCTTCATTTTGAAGTCTATTTTGTCAGTAATAAATATTGCTACTCCATTTTTGTTTTTGTTTTTATTTCCATTAGCATGGAATAGTTCCCCATCTCTTCACTTTCAGCCTGTGTGAGTCTTTTGCTCTCAGGTGGGTCTCTTGTACACAGCATATATTTGGGTCCTGTTTTCTGATCCATTCAGCTACCCTATGTTTTTTTTAATTGGAGCCCTTAATCCATTTACATTTAAGGTTATTATTGATATATACTTATTTAATGCCATTTTCCCCCTTTATGCTGATTTATCTTTTCTCTCAATATTCCTTCTTTATCTTAGAGCAGTCCTTTTAGCATTTTTTGCAATGCTGGTTTGGTGGTACTGAACTCCTTTAGCCTTGTTTTGTCTGTGAAGTTCTTTATTACACTTTCAATTTTAAATGATACCTTGTTGGATAAACCAGTCTTGGTTGCAGGTTCTTGCTTTTCATTACTTGGAGAACTTCATGCCAGTCTTTTCTGGCCTGAAGTGTTTCTTTTGAGAAATTTGCTGTCAGCCTTATGGGGGTTCCCCTGTAAGTCCCTGCTTGTCTCTTTCTTGCAGCACTTAATATTCTCTTTGTCCTTAACATTTGCCATTTTAATTATGATGTGTCTTGGAGTGGGTCTCTTTGGATCCCTCTTGTTTAGAACCTCTGTGCTTTTGAACTTGTTGATTTCTTTCACCACCTTAGGTAAATTTTCTGTCATTATTTCTTCCACTAGCTTCTCTATTCTTTCCTGAATTTCCTCCCCTTTTGGAACCCCTGTGATGCAAATGTTGTTTAGCTTCATGTTGTCCCAAAGTTCCCTTAAACTATCCTCATGTTTTTTAAGTTTTGTGTGTTTTTTTGCTGTTCTGATTGTTTGTTTTTACCTTATTTTCTAATTCACTTATTGTATCCTCTGCTTCATTAAGCCTGCTTTTAATTCCTTCCAGCATATTCTTGATATCAGATATAATATTCTTCATTTTTGCTTGGTTCTTATTTATCATGGGTGTACCTTTTTTCATGTTGATGAAGTTTTCACTAAGTTCCTGGACCTTCCCATTAAGTGTCTTGTTGTTCTCATTAATTTCCGTGAGCACCTTTATAACCATTACTATGAACTCATTTCTGATAACTTGCTTAAATCATCTCATCAAGGTCCTTTTCTGGTGATTTTTCCTTTTCTTTCATTTGGGGGTTGTTTGTCTCCCCATTTTAATGACTCTTAATATTTGTATCTATATATTAGATATATTTCCTCTCTCCAAGTTGTGGGGTGGTATGGTGTATGTCTAGTGGAACCCAGAGGTGTGTTTTCCTTATACTTTGAGCTATTTGCTCTAGGAATGTCCCCTTTGTGGGTGTCAGTTTTGTGGGTTCTTTGGGCTCTCTTCTTGTGGTGGGTCTAGATTGTTGTTGACCTGTTCATGGGAGGACACTCCTCTCAGTTTGGCTAACTATGTGGCTCAGCCACAGCCACGTCCTGTGAGCTGTTGTACAGGTGCCGACAGGTCAAAACAAAACATAACCAAACTTTTAGGCAACAAACAGGAACTTACAAAATATACTAACAATCACATTAAAAACCACCCAAGATAAAGTAAAATTGGGACTGCAAAGTGAGAACACAAATACTAAAGCAAAAAGGAAAGATAGAAAAGGATATAATTGCTACTAGTAAAAATAATAAAATAATAAAATAAAATATAAAATAAAGTAAAATAAAATAAAATAAAAATAATAAAATAAAAAATTTTAATATAGAGAAGCTACTGTGTGATAAAAGGGACAGAGAAAAAATTCTGAAGGGAGAGAAGGGCACCAAAAAAATAAGGGTAGAGAGTAGAAATAGGAAATTGGTTAAAAAAATAAAAATAAAAAGACAAACACAAACAAACAAAAAGACAGGAAGACAGAGATTTAAAAGCTGAGAAAAAGGGGGGGAAAAAGTTGTGCCAATGGAACAAGAAGGGAGAGAGAGGTAAACCAAGGGAAGAGAGGGAGGCCAATAAGAGATATGGAGGAACAATAGAGAAAAGCATTAAACTTATTGATTATAATGATAATATCCCAGTAATAAAGCAGAGGATATCAAGAAAAATCTTAATAATAGAACAAACACAAAACAAAACAAAGCAAAAAAGAACAAGCAAAGCAAGGCAAAATAAATCCTAAAAAAAAAGTTAAAGAATTAAAATAAATTTAAAAGATTTAAAAAAAAAATTCCTGTTTTTCCTTAAAAAAAAAAAAAAAAATTAAGTCAACCAGGTGAGTTTTTTCTGGGCAGCTTATTTTGTCTGAGGCGTACTGTTTTGTATGCTGATTTCAGGTCTCCTGGGAGGTACTTGTGTGTCAGCCAATGTCAGGAGCTGTCTAGGTTTGGCTCTGGTGTCCTTAGGTAGTTGGCTGATCTGAGGCTCTCTGTGGACCACCTCCATTTGTCAGCTATTTTGCCTCCCCCTTGTTATTACCTGGTCTTTTTCCAAAGTCTTCTGAAGAGTCTTTAGTGTGTAGGCCGGCTACTGTACCTTGGGATATTACTCCCCTTACTTAGATATATTTCACTGTCAGGCACTCACTGTGGGGAAGTTAGTCTCTGCTTCACAGCCAGCTCCTCAGTCTCTACCCTGTCCTCCAGTTCTAGTTCCCCATGCACTGGCCTGCCGCAGGTTCAGATTGAATCCAGTCTGTTGTTTTTTCTGCATGGGCAGATTCAGCAGCGTGGGCTCAGTGGGATGATCAAAGAGACTCCTGTGAGCAAGTTGCCTGCCCAGCACCCAGAAGGGGTTTTAAGCTTTTCCTCCAGTTCCCAAACAATGGTCCCTGAGAGTCTTACTCTTCTGTTATCCTGTGAGCTGTTCTCCCTTCCCCCCCAGGACTGTGCCCTGTTGGGGATATCTAGGGCTTCAGTGAGCTGAACCAGCCCCTTTCCTGTTGGGGATGGTGCTCTTAGCCTGCATGAGAGGTAGGTGTGCTCTGCCCCTCCTTTCCCAGATCTGGTTGGCTGATCTCACAGGGAGCTCAGTTCTTTCCACAATGCAGACACAAATCCTGGCTTTCACTGGTCTGTCTCCCCAGTGCAAGCCAAGAAGGTAGACAGCTCTTTAGGAATAAAAAATGCACAAAGCAGCATACAGGCAGAGAACCTGCCCTGTGAAGCCCCAGTTCCCCTGTACCTCATATCCATGGAGGAGGGCATACAAAGTCAGCCAAATACAGGTCTCCTGCCCAGCTGATCTCACTAAAGCTGGGGAAGCTCCATGCATTCTATCCCACTTCCCCTCAGCAAGTCAAAAATCCCAAATTTGCCACACCAGCAGCTCTAGTCCCTTCCTCTGGATGCGGGAGTCCCACTGGCAGCTCCAGCAGCTGGAGTCCCAATCTGCCCCACTGGCATTTCTGGTCCCTCTTCTGGGGGCTGGGCAGGCAGCTTGCTCACAGGAGACTCTTGATCAAACCCGCTGAGCCCAGGCCACTGAAACTGTCCATACAGAAAAGGCAACAGGCTGAATTCAACCTGAACTTGCAGCAGGCCGCTATCTGGGGAACTAGAATTGGAGGACAGGGTAAAAACAGAGGACCTTCCCATTGCCCATGCCACACAGTTCAAATACTTTCTGGGGTTCCACACAATGCCTTACAGGAAAGCAGAGGGTCCCTTTAGGTTGCTGCTGAGTGCAGCTCTCTGGGTCCTTTCTATTTGGAAGCCACACACTTTGGGACAGCTTTTCCTGTGGTCAGCACCCAGGGTGAAATTTTCCTGTCCCAGCTGCTGCCATTAGGCATGTTGTTTCACTGGGAAGGCGTGGTCTCCTCCTCACAGGCACACTGTTTCCCTATGTCCCTCTCCTCACCATGCACGGGCTCTCCTTCCCTTCTCTTCTGCTCCAGCCTTTGGATGCCAGTCCACACTCACAAGTGGAGGGAGCTTTGCAGCCTCTAACCCTCGGGCCTCGAAGCCCAGCACTTCCTTCAGGGTGACTCCTCCTTTCTGTGCTCCCCTCTCTTACCACACTCTGTGATATTTCTTCAGTGCTCCTTACTCAAAATATGCCCACTCAGGTATATTTCTCTTATTTTTCCAAGCTGGCTATTCAGTATTTTAGCCATAAATCAAGCTCATAGCTGGGAGCAAGGGTGCTCTGTTTCCTGTCATGCTTCCATCTTCCTTGCCAGTGTTTCTAAATTAGCCTTTTTATTGAAACACTGTTCACTCTCGTTTCCTTAAACACAGTCTAGGAAGTGACTTTATCTTGCTATAACTTAATTAGCCAAAATATAGCAATCATTAGCAGTATTTGACACATGAATTTAAATTTAAATAGAGGACTTTTCTGTGCTTTAGTGTTCCTTTCCAGTAAAATAAGACCTTGGGGTGGTCTGGGGCATGCAATACATCATAACTGTATTTACATATGACACATAATTAGTATTTTAACATGCATTTACTAGTACTTTTGTAGAGTTTGCTATTCCGCCATAGTACTCTGTAGTTTGACTTAAAAAAAAGTCAACAGGCTAATGCTAATCTATGGCAAAGTTTTTACCATTCTATGGCAAAATAAGAGGGAAAAATAAAAATAATCTACAGAACTTTTCTAAGTTTGTGTATTCAGTTAAAGCATTTTCCTAATTGTGAAATTAGGATTTTCAAGTTGTTAAGATGGATGTAAAAATAACCTTTTATGAAATGGTAAATGATGGCTATTTTTCATTTTATTTTATTAGTTTGTAAAATCTCTTTCTCTAGTCATGAGAAAGATAAATCCTGTGGTTAATCATGTAAGCTTTGGAATTCGAGAATGAAACCTCTGTGAAACCTGTATCATATAGTAAGTAGCATGATCATAAATTTTAAATATGGGGATCCCAATGAAGTATTGTCTTCATCAGCTTGTCACAAAAAAATTGTCATAACATAGACTGGTGGCTTAAACAGCAGAAATTTATTTTTTCATAGTTCTGGAGCCTGGAAGTCTGAAACCTGGGTGCCAGCATGGTTGGGGTCTGATGAGAGCTCTCTTTTTTGCTTACAGAAGGCTGCCTTCTTGTGTCTTCACATAGAGATAGAACAAGCTCTCTGGTAAGGGTTGAACTTTCAAAGAAATGAAAACAGCAGCAAATTGCTGTGGCTCTGTTTTTTTCCATCCTCCAATAAGGCCACTTATCTTTCTCTCTCAGTTTTTATTCTTGGAACAGCTGTCTCTTATAAGGTCATGATCCCATCACAAGGGCTTTACCTTCATGACCTCATCTAACCCTAATTACTTCCCAAAGGTCCCATCTCTAAATATCATGGCATTGGGGGGCTAGGGCTTTAACCTATAAATTTTGGAAAGACAGACATTCTGTCCATAACAAGTGTAATTATGGTGTTAGAATGATGTTAGGCCAGGGATACATAAGGATTCGGATCCTTCCTTGATTTAATCAACCACTAAGTTTGGGGAGCAATAGCAAAATGAAGCAAATAACACTATTGCTAACTAAAGCTTTGTAGTCTCCAACCCCAAGGCAAAACTCCGGTAAGTTAAGCAGTTAGCACAGGAGAACCCATTTACTAAGTGTTTTGCTTAAACGACCTACAACAGAGGTTGACAAATCACAGCCCACGAGCCAAGAATGGCTTTTACATTTCACATGTCGAAAATTTCAAAAGAAAATTTTGTGACATTTGAAAATTATGTAAAATTCAAATTTTAGTGTCTCTGACTAAGGTTTTATTAGAGCACAGCCATGCTTGCGTGTTTAGGCATTGTCAATGGAGCTCTCATGCTGCAATGGTGGAGCTGCAAAGAAGCCTAAAATATTTACTCTCTGACCCTTTAAGGAAAAGTTTGCCAGTCCCTGATCTTCAAACAAAGCTGACTAATGACTTGATTTGCTTATTCCCAACTCTAAACCCTAGCTCAAAATATCATTTCAAAAAGATGCAGAGCCATACCCATCAACACCAGAAAAAAATGACCCAGAGGCAGAGTATTTACTCAAAAGCCTGGCAGGAGCTGGTTTCGAGATTGTTCACTGAGTTGTGTGATGCCAACATAACCGTTCCAAGAAAAAACTCAGAGAGAAAAACAAGGCCTCTTTGGAGGATGGAAGATGACAGAGCCACAGTAATGTACTGGTTTTCATTCCTTTGAAAGTTCAGTCCTTACCAAATATAATCCGTGGTTCTGAAATTGGGCCCATCTAGATCAGTCTCTACCCCAATTGACATTTACCACTTAAGTTGAAAGAGATGGAGGTGTTATAGCTTAACGCCAAGAACGACAAAGAAGGCCTCACTCAGAGTCAAATGCAGGAGCAAAGTTTATTGTGCTAGCGGAAGACAGGGCACCGCACCCAAATCGGCGTCCCCCGTCCCTAGTCCCTACACTAGCAGGATTTAAAGCAAAAAACCATCTCCTCCTTGGCTGGAGGGGGATGAGCTGTTTTAATGGTCTTGTGAAAGCGCATCTTAGGCACCATCTTAAGTTTCCCTTCCCGGAACCGGGGGCCATTTAAAAAACATTCCCTTGTGTAAAGGTCAGAGCTTAACCACCACCACCGGTTGATATCTTTTCTCAAGCTTGTGAGTCCAGGTGGGGCCTTGGGCCATAAGCCCAGGTTACTATGAGCCCAGATCAGAGGAATGGGAGCTGAGTGATACCCTTTCTCATTGAAATCAGGCCACTTCCTTTGTTTCTGACTTGTGTTTCTCCCCCGCCCCCCCCCCCCATTACACACAAAGGTGATTTTAAAGGATGTGGACTCACTTCTCTACGTGGACACTGACGTTCTCTTTCTGAGGCCTGTTGATGACATCTGGAAGCTTCTGAGGCAGTTTAATTCCACCCAGCTTGCAGCCATGGCCCCAGAGCATGAAATCCCCAAGATTGGCTGGTACAGCCGCTTTGCTCAACACCCTTTCTATGGCTCTGCAGGAGTTAATTCAGGAGTCATGCTAATGAATTTAACTCGTATAAGAAGTGCCCAGTTCAAGGTAAGGAAGAATTTAAATTTTCTTGTTTAAAAATTGGAATTTTAAACTGATGAACAGAATAGATTCAATGACATGGAAGCATGGATCCAGACTGATGAATATCAGAGGGACAGAGGGGTCAGGTGGGTGGAGGGGGAGAGAGTAACCAAAGAACTTATCTGCACATATGCACAACCCAAGGACACGGACAATGGTGGGGAGAGGACTGGGGAGAGGGAGGGGACAGGGTGGAGCGGGTCATTGGGAAGAAAAAGGGACATCTGTAATATTTTAAACAAAAATAAACAAAAAGCAAAAAAAGAAGAAAAAGAAGGAAAAAAAATTGGAATCTTGTCTTTGCCAGAGAGTCAGTGTGCTGATTTTAGAAGTAGGTGACTTACAGGTGAGGATGGAAGGAGCCAGGGAAAAGTGTTTGGAGAGCTATAGAATAGTTGTTCAGGAAAAGCCACTGTGATTATTGAATTTAAAGCTTCAGCAGACTTGCTATTCAGGACTATTGTGTTGCATTTCTGAATATCATAATGTTTGAACTCTATGTATATCCAATGCTTCAGAAACCACTGGAAAAGGTCTTTGAATTACCCTAGGGGTATATTTACATAAGTATACAGAGATATTTGTACAAGACTATACATGCCCTCATCTTTTATCCTAGCAAATAATTGGAAAGATCCTAAATGAACATCAGTAGAGAAGTAGTCAAAAAAATGATCCTCCTATTAAAAAGTATTAGGCAAATCTGTAAGTGAGACAAATAAGATCTCTAAACAATATTAAGTGAAAAATTAAAATACAACAAAGCATGATATTGTAGTGTGTGACCCCTTTTATGCCTTAGAAATTTCCAGAACAATGCCTTAGATACCATTCATTGTTAACTGTGGGTATTTCTAGGGAAAGTGGGAATGGGGATTGTAGGAGGCTGGAGGAAAAGTATTTTTACTGTATTTTAGATCTTCGTATGGTGTTTGAATATTTAGCCTGTGAATGTGTTGCTTTTATTTTTAAATTAAATGATTATTTTAAGACAAAAGAAAGGTGTTTTTTCTTACAATGCCACAATTCTGTTATTCCTATTTTGTTCCTTCACTTCAGAGGCAAGAATTTAGCATTAGAAAGAGGTTCAATTTGGGGCATGATTTTCTAAGTAGAAATTATGTCCCAGTTATCAGTTCCTGGTTCATCTAGTATTCATGTGCACATTTAAAACTCTACAACCTACAGCCCTAGTTTTTCTTTGTCCTATGCCTTGAGGTCAGCATGGCCCGTCCTCTATTTGTTTTTTGAGGGGAGCGGGGACCAGTCCCTCTACGTTGTTTCTCAGTGGACAAGGTGGATTTACTTTGCTTCAGCTGTTCTGATGGTTTTCTCTTTTCCAGAACAGCATGATCCCAACAGGTTTAGCTTGGGAGGACATGTTGCACCCTCTGTACCAGAAGTACAAGAATGCCATCACGTGGGGAGACCAAGATTTATTAAATATTATTTTTTACTTCAACCCAGGTAGGTGGTTTTACCAGAATGTCATTTGTAGAGGACTATGCCCATCTCACACTAGCCAGGTGAGCACATTCCAGCCAGGGCTGCTATTGAGGAAGCCAGAGTTGTGCCTGCATCCCCCCCCCTCCCCCCGCCCCGACCCCCTGCGGGAGGTGCAGCCTTTCATGCACCCCTGGGGTCTCTCTGAGGAGGAGGAGGTCCTTGCACTGCTGACACAAGGCCAAATGATGAAACCTCCAATGCCGGACTCCATTTTTCGAAAATCTCTTAAATTTTACCAGCATGATTCTTCTGAGAAGTACAGTCAAAATTAATGGGAGGCACAGAACTAAATGAAAATATTATAATCTAGGCACGAGGGGCTCCTAGCCTGAACAATTTCTAGATAGAAAGGAACTGATTATTGAGATCCTTAAAGTGAAGTGATTTAAGGGTAAAAGAGCCTAAATAAGGACTCAGATTCCCAAATCCCTCTTTTTTCTTCTTTTTTTTTTTCATTTGAGACAAAAGAAATTCTTCTTATATTGTTATGTCAATGATGTTGTGGAGTCGGGGGAGGGAGGGAGACAAACATTTTTGGTCTGTTTTTATTTCGACACCTAAAGCTAACAAAACTTCATTTTTTTCCCTTTCTTGCTAAAACCTTATTTAATGTCATTAAAATCAAAACTATATTTTCTCCTTAAGAAAGATCTTTGGGGAGAAAAGGGATTCTTACCCCAACCTACTCTGGCCTTTCCATTCTCTTTAAAAAATTCTGTAGTAGAGACTCCTCTGTCTATAAGGACTTCTGCCTGTAGTTGTAAATCAACTTGGATGCACCTGCTATATACCTTTATTTTCTTTAACAAAACCCTGAAATAAAACCTAATCTCATATGTCTTTGGATCAAAAAGGATCAATTCCTGGGTGCGTGGGGGAGCAGTTTGATATGGATTTCCTTGGAAAGATGCCCAATACTCATTCATTAGACAAAGGGAAGATGCTGCCATCCATTTAAGACGTTTCAATCTGTTCCACTCTGATAGTAACATGGATTTTCAAGTCTGCACTTTCTGCCTTTTCTTGTCCAGCACATTTCATCTTTTTTTCTAGGTGTAGATGTATTGGTTAAGAGTCTTAACTGCAAATAAAAGACCCCTGAAATTAGTCTAAATAAAAAGGATATGTTTCTTAAAACAAGCCGGGGTCCCAAGGAAACTAAGGGCAGACAGGCCAGCAGGCAAGAAAGGGAAATGATGGAAACGTAGGTTGGACTTTCTCCCACTGAGGCTGGTTATTCCTCTCTTTGAAGACTCATTCTCTGCTTCTCAGACCTCAAAGCAAAGTACCGAGGTTTCAGACTCCCCAGCCCCATGGAAAGACTAACTTTCCCCATAGAAAGACTAACTTTGTCCCAATTCCAAAGCCCCAGGGGAGAAATCTGTTGGTTCCAGCACAGGTCAGTTAGGTCAAGAGCATGGAGCTTAGGAATAATGGCTGACATCTATCATTACTAAGCGCCAGGTGCTGGTTCTAAGCATTATCTTATTTAATCCTCACAACAACCCTGAGAATATAAAGACAAAGCTACCAAGTGAAAGTTAATTTGTATAACAGCTAATGATTGCTGGAGCCTGGGCTCACACCCTGGTCGCTCTAACTCCACCCCTATGTATTTGGGGGAGAAAAGGAGTTTTTGGAAAGGGAAGATATACCACAATGTATTTCTCTGCTGCATTATTTCTATCCTTTAAATATTGCATTTTCCTTTCTGTTGAGTGGCTAAAACTATCTTCCATAAGCCTAATCTGTTTGTATTCCTGAAATGAGGAATTTAAAACATTTGCAGAGTTGCCTCCCCAGATATCCTCTTAGCTTACTGCAGATTATTTGAAGATGTGATTAGTAAATAAATAATACTCAAAGGGAGTCATAGCAGCTTTGCAATTACCTATGAGCCCCTTGTCTTTATTTTATCTTTTCCTTTATTTTATTTTATTATCTTTTTCCATTGCCATCTATTCCCTATATACCTTCTTGTCTTTCATTTGGGCTGAAAACCAGCTGAGCATAATGACTTTCTCACCCCCCCTTAGATCTGTTGAGTACAGGAATATTATAAAATAATTATGAAATTGTACTAAATCCCAGTTCTGAGTAATAGCAAGTAAAGTTTCCTAGCTTTAGATGACTGTTAGGTAACTCCTCGATTATTGTTTTGGCATTGCCTGCATTCAATCTCCTATTTCATACTTTATTCAAGTCCTTTATTAAACATGAGGTCTTTGAACTGAAATCCAGTGATATCCATCACACTGAAAGGTTTATCTTTGTTTATATTGGTTGTGAGCACTTTCTATAAACTTGAACAAACTACATTTAAAAAAAGATTTTTCACCTCTGTCCCTGGCAAGGAGAGAGGGAGGAAAGATTGGCCTTGACACAGGAGATAAACATGCATATTGTTATGGTCTTTTGGGTTCCACAGGGGAAGCAGTGCACTCAAAACGGAGTTTATATCTAGAATGTTATTATTATCACCTCCAATAACCAATAATACCACTTTTATAATGTGTTTAAAAGACATTAGCTAAAAAAGTGTTTTTAAATTTTTTCTATAATTGGATACATGCCTGTGGGTGGGTACTGACTCAAGAGGAGGAGATAGCTGAAACCCGTGGAGGGCATGCATGTATGTCAGCCCACAGGACATTTCCTGGCAGGTGAGCTATGGCAGTTTCTTCAAGGGGTGGAAGACTGAGCTCACATCTTTACAGGTAAATGTGAGTTCAAGAGCAGAATTCTACAGAAAGGATAAATTTGACAAGGACAAAAAGAGAACTCTCTGTAGAAAGATGTGCTTGGCTTAATGCCCCAAGTTTGCACGGAAAAAAACTTCACTCAGGCCAGCTAAGTAAGGGTCCAAGAGCAGACCTATGAACATGTTGATCCTATCATGCCAGTCCTCATGAGAATAAGCTCTGGGAAGCTGCTAAGGACCAAAGCTGATTTCTTCATCCCTCATGGTCTCTCTCATTTTCCTTCTTTTCATGCCCATCTGATTCCATTTTACCTTTTAGAAAGCATTCTCTGTTTGCACATGGCCCAACCCTAAAGTTGTCTTGAACAATCTTATAAACCCAAACCAATGATGCTGTTTCCTGTTTTCTAATTCAAATTTTTGGAGACAGAGAATGAGAAAGAGAGAGAGAGAGAGACAAAGGTAGAGAGAAAGATTGGTCTGACTCAGCCTCTGAGTTGATTCTCAGCCTAACTTTGAATCAGTTCTCTTTGGATAGGGATATTACTCTTGATCTGGCCATCAAGGGCCAAAGGAGCAAGGTTATGTGGCATTTTTGTCTCTCAAACATGACCACCTAGGTCTGTCTCTGCTTTGGGGCAATTTTTAGAAAAATGGACTGTGATCAGGTAAGGAAATGAAATCAGCCAAGATAGATGACAAAGCAGGGCATCCAACCAGGATAGAAACAGTAGGGTTCTGCCCATAGGGAGAGAAAAGAGCTGAAATGCTCATGGGATATATATAGATTATAAGTTCAATATGATACTAGGGAGTTAGGAGAATTTACTGGGGCCATGGTGAACAGGACACACAGGCATGTTGAACATGTCTCTTCAGTGGCCCTGTCAAGACCTCGTTTTTATCCTGCCAGTAATCACTGGAGCTCTGCACTTGAGTGTGCAACAGCACTTATACTCACTGCACCAAAAGCACCCAGCAGTTGGCAGTCATGATATTGTTGGCTCAATTATTGGTATCAGGACTATTTGAGGAAACTGGTAACAAGGCATTGTTTTGGGACTCTGGGAAGTTCATGAGCTCTGATATAAAACACAAGAGCGAAGATTGAAAGGTCCTCATGAGAAAAGATTGTGTCTTTCACAGCACAAAGCTGAATGCCTTAAATGGAGTTGGTCCTCAGAACTGTTGGTTGGTTGGTTGAATGAATGGAATCAAAATAGTGGAGTGAAAGAAGGAAGTATATGGAAAAGAAAGACCACAGCAAGGAAAGTGAAAGGAAAGGAAGAAAGGAGAAAGATACAGATGGCAGAGGAAGGTATAAGGTTTCATTCACTCATTCCTTCAGCAGGTTTTTTGAGCACCTACTATGCACCAGCCACATGGTTAGGCACTAGGGATATGGCAGCAGACAGAAGAGACAGTGTTGTTATCATGAAACCTACTTTTTATTGGAAGAGATAGACTTCCAAAGAAAAACAAAAACTCATTCAAAATCACAAATTGTGATAAATGCTATGAAGGAAACAAAAGAGGGGTTGAGAAAGAGATTTCAAAGCTGGAGGGAGAGGAGAGCTTTAGATTGTGTGATCAGAAAGTAAATCTTCTTTGAAGAATTAATTATCTTTTCTGAAACAAGGTGCATTCTCGAAAATGGAAGATGAGGAGGCTGGGAAAGCTCAGTTCCAGAATTAGATATTAACAAAACTAAACAAACAAAAAACCATTAATAATGCAATCAAATAGCCTCTGTTCTGTTGATACAGTGTAGTAACTGAGCAGCAAGCCTGCTTCACTGTGAAGTTAAAATAATGAGGCATAATCTATTCCATAAGCTTAGAAACCCCAAGGGTGTGAAATAATCAGAAGTATAAGAGACAGTTAATTCATACAGTACTTTGTAAGTAGTTGGGAGGCTCTGGAAATAAAAGTAGACTCCTAAAAGGATCACAAAGGGATTTCAGAACCATAGATGATCAGTTAATGAAGTTAATGATGAGTTTCTTTTTATTTTATTTATTTTTACAATTACAGTTGACATAATATTAGTTTCAGGCATACAACATGGTGATTAGACATATATATAACTTACAAACTGATTACCCTTATCAGTCTAGTATCCACCTGGCACCAGGCATCATTATTGCAATATAGTTGACTATATTCCTACATCCTTGGAACATTTTATAACTGCAAATTTGTACTTTTTAATCCCTTCACCTTTTCACCCAGCTTCTCTCCAACACTCCTCCTCTCTGGCAACCAGCAGTTTGTTCTCTTTAATGAAGAGATTCTTTATGTAAAATAGAGAGAAAGATGGCCAAGACACAGGGTTGAAAGAGAGGTTGACGTGAAAAGATATTTTAATATGAATTGTAGTAGTTTCAGGCTTCAGGGATTTGGAAATTTAAACCATTCATTCTAGGGTAATGGATGTAGTGACAAAAACATAGGGTCCTGAGCACTGCTAGGCCTGACCCTGAAACTGGGGACAGCTTACAGGAAGTGGGGCCAAGACAATTCCAGGCCAGGGTCCACAGTGCACCACACTGTAGAAAGGCGGGGGAGTGCTGAGGGGAGAGAAGTCTCCTGAGATTGCACACAGCAGCGTGGCAGTGGCAGCAGCAGCAGTGGCCAAGATGTTCACAATAAAAGTAGTAATAAAGAGAATGTAAGACAAGAAAATAATTAAATATTTTACAGAACTATTGTTTTAAAGTCTTTGTCTGGGATCCTGTGCTGGGAGAGATGTGGATTCTTCCTGGCTGGCCACCACTGGGAACAGCTGGCTTGCCTGTCACCTGTACAACAACTTGCATGACATGGTTGGAGCTGAGCCTCACAGTCAGCCAGACTGAGAGTTGATCCCACACAGGACCGGGCCAACAGAAATCCAAACTCAATTACAGCAGGAGGACCCACAAAATCTACACAAGGGACATCTCTAGAGCATCCAACTCAGGAGATCAAGGAGACTGTGCCACTGGGCCCCACAAGACACCTATTACATAAGTCCACCCCAGGAAGACTGGAAGTCATGGCAGTTCTATCTAATTCATAGAAACAAATACAAAGAGACAGCCAAAATGGGGAAACAAAGAAACAGGCCCCAAATGAAAGACCAGGTGGAATTTCCAGAAAAAGAGGCAAAAGAAACAGAGGAAAGCAATTTATCAGATATACAGTTCAAAGTAATGGTTATAAGGGTGCTCAAGGAACTTAGAATTACAAGGAACTTAGTGGGAATGACAACAGCATGAAAAATGAAATAGAAACCATGAATAAGAACCAGTCAGAAATGAAGAATACCATAGCTGACATCAAGAATATATGGGAAGGAATTAAAAGTAGGTTGGATGAAGCAGAGGATAAAATCAAACATTTGGAACAAGGTAGGAAAAAACACCCAATTAGAGCAACAAAAATTAAAAAAGGATTAAAAAGCAGGAGGACTGTTTAAGGGAACTTTGGGACAATGAAAAATGTAACAACATCCCTACCATAGGGGTACCAATAGGAGAAGAAAGTGAGCAATAAATAGAGAACCTGTTTGACAAAATATTGACAGAAAACTTCCTTAAACAGGGAAAGGAAAATGTCACACAAGTTCAGGAAGCACATAGAGTCCCAATCAAGATGAACCCAAAGATTAAGAATTTCTAACTTAAGATATCTCAACATTTCTTCCGGTCCCATATCCCCTACTTAAATGGTAAACAGCCTCAAAAACTCTCCCTGTGCATCCTCAGCATGTTAGGATTGTTTTGCTAAAGCTATATTCAAAGAGTCTCTTTGAAGCAAAATACATGAACTTCTCAGAATAAATTGCTGTTTTTCAAGAAGTTCCTCTTTTATCCCATAATGAATAATTGTTACCAAGCCAGTCAGTTGTGATCTGAAGCAAAGCAGTTTTGTTTGTAGCTGTAAATCTTAACAATGACTCTATTAATCATCCCCCCAAAAAAGATGAATCCAAAGAGACTCATACCAAAATACATCATAATTAAGATGGCAAAGGTTAAAGACAAAGAGAGAATATTAAAGGCAGCAAGAGAGAGACAGAAAGTTGCCTAAAAGGGAGTCCCCATTAGGCTGTCAGCAGATTTCTCAACAAAAAACTTCAGGCCAGAAAGGAATGGCATGAAGTACTCACAGTCATGAAAAGCAAAGACCTGAAACAAAGACAACTCTGTCCAGCAAGGCTAGCATTTAAAATGGAAGGTAAAATAGTGAGCTTCCAAGACAAAAAAAAAAAAAAAAAAGGCTAATACAGCAAAGCCAACATTGCAAGGAATGTTAAAGGGACTGCTTGATGAAGAAGAAATCAAAAGAGAAGAACATGGGTATAAAGGAAAGTGGCAGTAAATAGGTACCTATCAATAATAACCTTAACTGTAGGAGGATTAAACACTCCAATCAAAAGACACTGGGTGGGCCCAGCCAGTGTGGCTCAGCAGTTGAGCATTGACCTAGGATCCAGAAGATCGATGTTTGCTTCCTGGTCAGTGCACATGCTCAGACTTTGGGCTCGATCCCCAGTGGGGGCGTGCAGGAGGTGGCTGATCAATGACTCTCCCATCATTAATGTTTCCCTCTCTCTCCCTCTCTCTCTCTCTCTCTCTCCCCCTTTCCTTTCCTCTCTCTGAAATCAATAAAGACATATTTTAAAAAATAAAAAGACATATGGTAGGAGTCCAAGATGGCTGTGGAGTAGGAGAAAGCAACACACACCTCCTCCTGGTGCCAAACCAGAATTACAGCCAAAATTTAGAGCAATCAACCTGAATAAACAACAGGGCACCTGAACAGAAGTATTATATCCAAGGGTTTGAAAAAAGAAGCTACACAGACTGGTAAGAAGGGCAGAGATGTGGAGAGGCCTGATCCCTGCACCCAGGGGCAGCAGCTAGGAAGCCAGGGAAATATTGCAGCTGAAATTTTCCCCCCTGAGGAAAGTGGGGTCTCAATCCCACACCAGGAGCCCCAAACCAAAGAACTAGGAATCAGAAGGGATCCTGCATAGAATTTGGCAGAAAAAATAAGTGGGGATATTGTCCACTGGAAAGAAGAGGGAGTCTTCTTGAATCCTGGGTGATCTCCTTAAGGGCTAACACACAGGAACTTGCTCTTAGACACTCTCCCAGGGCTCTGGTAGAGGAAAGGAGACAGGGCATACAGAAGCCATAAAGAGAAGATCTGAGTCTTCATAACTGGAGAACTGAAAGGTAGGCTTCTGAGAGCCCAATCCTGAGCCAACATCCACATCACCTTCAGGTGCCATCTCCCAGTGTCCAGCACTTCCACTCACAACACAAGCTGGAGAATGTGCACTAACTCTATCTTCCAAATACTGGTGACACAACCTACCAAGTTCGAGTCCAGCATGCAGGACTGTTGGCTGCACCTAACAGGGACCTGAAGTGTGCTTTTTTCTGGAGAGATTTTAGACAGATTCTTAGACCATCATTGAACTGAGTGGCTTTGGAACAAGGGCCAATCTTTTCCCATTCCCACATGTTAGGCAGGTGCCACCCCTAACAGAAGGGTCTCTTGTCAGGGTCTCAGGCAGCTGCTAAGCTAGAAGGAGGCATGCACTGGCACCCCTGCCATGGCCCTGCACCACCCCCAACAAATGACTTCCTGGATTTGCATTCCCAAAATATACTGGCACTAGCCTGTCAAGTGCAATTTCACAGGGGAAAGAAGTGCAACTCAGAAATAGGACATTTGGTTTGACCCCCATGGACCCTTCCATCAGCGCCTCTGGCAGTGTGTTCCAGAGATAGAAGGAGGCAAGCAGCTCTCTCCCCTCCCAAGGGCTGGTTCCACCACAAGTGGAGGGGGTAGCCTTGATCTGTTTCTCCAAGCCCCATGGGCACATTCCTGCAGGTGCAGCCTTGCAGGGGAAAGGGGACACAACTCAGAACTGGGACATTTGGTGCAACCCCCTTGGAGCCTCCCTTCAGGGTCACTGGTGGGTTACCACTGAGTTAGAAGTTGAGTAGCTAGCTCCCCTCTTGAAGATCAAGGGCCAAGCCACCCCAACAAAAGGGCAGATTAGATTTGCATTCCCAAATCCTCCTGGCCCCATCCTGCTGAACACATATCTGCAGGGGGAAAAGGGCGCAACTCAGAATTGGGACATTTGACACAACCTTCTTGGATCCCTCCATCAGGGATCCTGGCAGTGATCTGCAGAGGTAGAAGGAAGCAAGCAACTCTCTCCCTTCCCGAGGGCCAACACCACTCCAAGTGGAGGGCTGCCCTGATCTGTTCCTGCAATTCCTGCATTGGGGAAAGGAGAAGAGAAGGCCAAGCCTCATCCTGCTAGGCTCAGTTTTGAGGGGGAAGGAAACTCTGCACAGACCTGGGACATTCAGAGTGCATCTACCTCAGCAGATCCAGTCCAGGGCTTGAGCAGGAATAGTTACAGAATTAAAAGGAATACAGCTCACCTTGCTCCTATGGCACTGTTGATATCACCTCAACAGAAGGCTTTCTTGATCTGTTTGCCCAAGTCCCAGTGAATCTGTCCTGTCTGCTGAGCTTTCTCCTGCAGTGAGGACAGCTGGTTACACCCATACTGGACATACAGTGTGCTCCTACTGGGGGAGATAGAGTTGGAGGATCTGAATGGTATGGCTCAGGAATAGTTATAACGTTCTCTCCGTTGAGTGCTAGACCATACTGTCCCAAACTAGGGGACCCACTAACTCTGTCTACCCAACCTGGTCACCAGATCCACTGAGCCTGAGCCCTGTGCAAAGGTCGTTGGGACATGACAGGCTTGGGCCCAATCTACAGCCTATCTGCATAAGACTCCGAAAGAAGCCCATGTGACATCAAGGGGGAGTAGAGGAGCTGACAGGTGGACTCTAACTTCAGGGAGCCTTGGCCTCTTATTGATCTGACAGCAGCTCAGAGCTCCAAGAACCTGACCCATTTATACAGATTGGCCCATCCCACACACACCAGGTCCAGTAAATGCAGACACAAACAGTGAACAGCACAAAAGCTCCCAACAGGTAGCCTCAAACTGGCTACACACAATGTCTGACAGTGACCTGTAGCTAAACCCCACCCAAGTAGACCCAGAACCAACACAACTACTGGTGGGCTTCAGACCACACCAGAGCTTGATGCAACAGCCACACAAATGACACACCCAAAGGAAGAGTTTGACAGACACCAGATCATGCAAGAAACATTTCCGCCTTGGGGGGCAGCCCCTGCACAACATCTCATACATGGTGATCGAGGTTTATCCTTATAGCCACACAGCCTGAAGGGTTAACTCTATGCACCAAAGCTCCAACAGCATTCATCAAGGCACTACACAGGGGGTGCACATAACACACAAGAAATATCCTTGGAACACAGAGCATAGGTAATCTGGATTGTACCACTGAGCCCAATAAAACATCTCAAAACCACACCTGCACAGCAGCTTGCATGCCATGGTCAGGTTGAACCTAAGCTAACCAGCCTGAAAGTCTATCCCACCCATGAACAGGCCAACAGCAATCAAGATCCAATTACAAGAGGACCCAACATAGCCCACACAAGGGACATTTCTAGAGCATCCAGATAAGGAGATCAAGAAGACTGTACCATCTGGTCCCACAGGACACTTACTACATAAGGCCATTACACAAAGACTGGGAGTAATAGTAGTTTTATCTAATACTAGAAACAAACACCAAGAGACAGTTAATATGGAGTGACAAAGAAACAACCCCCAAATGAAAGAAAAGGAAAAACCTCCAGAAAAAAACTAAAGGAAATGGAGGCAAGCAAAAAAATCAGACATAAGTTCAAAATAATGGTTAAAAGGATGCTTAAACAACTTAGTGGAACTATAAGGAACTTAATGAAAACTATAAGAAACTTAATGGGAACTACATCAGAGTGAAAAAGGACATGGAAACCCAAATAAGAAGCAGTCAGAAATGAAGAACACCATATCTGACATCAGGAATACACTGGAGAAGCCCTGGCTGGTGTGGCTCACTGGTTATAGCATGGGTCAGCACACTGAAGGATGGAGGGTTAGATTCCCAGTCAGGCACACATATCTGGGTTGCAGGTTCAATCCCTGGTCATGGTTGGGGCACATGTGGGAGGCAACCAATTGCTATGTCTCTCTCACATAGACATTTCTCTCCCTCTCCCCCCACCGTGTGTGTGTGTGTGTGTGTGTGTGTGTCTCCTACCACTCTGCTCCTCTCTTCCACTCTCAGTGGAAAACATCCTCTGGTGAAGATTAACAAAAACAGTACACTTGAAAGAATTAATAGTAGGCTGGATGAATTAGAGGATTGAATCAGTGATTTGGAATAAAAGGTAGTAAAAAACCAACCAATCAGAGCAACAAAAAGAAAATGAATTAAAAAGAACAAGGATAGTTTAAGGGAACTCTGGATCAACATGAAACATAACATTTGCATCACAGAGGTACCAAAAGAAAAAGAAGGTGAGCAGGGGATAAAGAACCTATTTGAAGAAATAATCACAGAAAACTTCTTTAATCTGGTGAAAGAAAAAGTAACACAAGTTCAGGAAGCACAGAGTCCAAATAAAAATGAACCAAAAGAGACCCACGCCAAGACACATAATTAAAATGGCCAAGGCTAAAGACCGAGAGAATATTTAACGCAGTAAGAGAGAGAGAATTAGTTACCTATAAGGGAGCTCCCTAAAGGCTGTCCACAGATTTCTGACCAGAAACACCAGACCAGAAGGTATACAGTATACAGAGTAATAAAAAGCAAGACCTGGCACCAGAGCTTCTCTATCCAGCAAGCCTTTCATATAAAGAGATTCCCAGACCAAAAAAAAGGCTAAAGAAGTTCAGTACCACCAAACAAGCATTGCAAGAAATGCTAAAGGGACTGCTTTAAGAAGAAGAAGAACCCAGCCAGCATGGCTCAGCTGTTGCACACCAACCTATGATCCAGGAGATCGCTGTTCAGTTCCTGGTAAAGGCACATGCCTGGGTTTCAGGCTCGATCCCCAGAGGGGGGCATGTAGGAGACAGCCAATCAATGACTCTCTGATCATTGATGTTTCTAACTCTCTCCTCCCTTTCTCTCTGAAATCAATAAAAACATATTTTTTAAAAAAAAGAATATAGAAAGAAAGGAATATAAGTATAAAGAAAAAATGGCAATAATAAGTAGCTATCAATAATGACCTTAAATGTAAATGGAATAAATAATCCAATCAAAATACATATGGTAGCTGAATGAATAGGAAAACATGACCCATATATATGCTGTCTACAAAAGATCCACCTCAGATGAAAAGATTCACACAGGCTGAAAGAGCAGGGATGGAAAAATACACCATGCACTGGAATCGAAAATAAAGCAAGGCTAGCAAAACTTATTAGTGACAAAATAGACTTCAAAACAAAAGACATCAGAGACAAAAGAAAGTCTCTACACAATACTAAAGGGATGGATTCAACAAGAGGATATAACCCTTATAAACATATATGCACCCAATATAAGAGCACCTAAATATATTTTTAAAAACCTCTTGGGTGACTTTAAGGGAAAGATTGACACAATACAGTCATGGTAGGGGTTTAAAAGCCCCAATGTCATCAATGGATAGATCTTCCAGACAAAAAATCAACAAGGAAGCAAAGACCTTAAAAGGCACACTAGATGTGATTGATATTACTTACAGAACATTTCATCCCAAAGCAGCAGAATACACATTCTTCTCAAGTGCACAAGGAATATTTTCAAGGATAGACCACATTTAGGATATAAAACAAGTCTCTACAAATTCAAGAAGATTGAAATTATATCAAGCATTTTCTCAGGTCACAGTGGCATAAAACTAGAACTCAATCACTATTTTTAAAAAAAACCTCAAAACCAAACAAAGACAATCATTCAGATACATGGAGGCTAAATAGCAAATAGCATGTTATTAAACAATGAATGGTATACCAATGTGAAATCAAGGAAGAAATAAAAAATTATCTGGAAAGAAATTATAATGAACACACACCAAAGAAAAATCTATGGGACACAGGAAAATAGTACTGAGTGGAAAAGTTTATAGTGTTACAGGCCTGCCTCAAGAAACAAGAAATAGCTCAAGTTAACAATCTAACTCTACACTTAAAAGACTTAGAGAGAGAACAACAGAAAAAGCCCATAGTAAGTACAAGGAAGGAAATCATAAAGATCAGAGCAGAAATAAACAACATAGGAACTTAAAAGAAAAAAAAAATCAATAAACCCAAAAGCTGGTCTTTTGAAAACTTAAACAAGATTGATGAACCTTTAACCAGACTCATCAAGAAAAAAAGAGAGAGGACCCAGGTAAATAAAATCAGAAATGAAAAAGGTGAAGTAACAACTGACATCACAGAAATACAAAATACTGTAAGAAAATATTATGAACAAATATAATTCAACAAATGGGAAAAATGGAGCAAAATGAAGAAATTCCTAAAAACATACAATTTTCCAAAACTGAATCTAGAAGAATGCAAAAACCTGAATAGACTAATTACAGTTAATAAAAATGAAGCAGAAATAAAAAACTCCCAGCAAATAAAAGTCTTGGACATGATGGATTTACAGTCGAGTTTACCAAACATTCAAAGAATTAATTCCTATCATCCTTAAGCTATTCCAAAAAATTCAAGAGGAGAAAAGACTTCCAAGCTCTGCTAATGAGGCCAGATTTATCCTAATTCCAAAACCAGTTATAGACACTACAAAGAAAGAAAATGACAGGCCAATATCCTTGATGAACATAGGTGCTAAAGTCCTGAACAAAATATTAGCAAATCTGATACAGCAATACATTAAAAAGATCATACACCATGACCAGAATAATATTTGGATATCAATAATTGTGTTTCGCATGAACAAAATGAAGGATAAAAATCACTTGATCATATCAATAGATGCAAAAACATTAGACAAGAACACCATTTTTGAAAAAACTCAGCAAAGTGGGGCTAGAGGGACCAGAACTCAACATAACAAAGGCCCCGTATGACAAATATACAGCCAACATCCTACTCAATGGGTAAACACTAAAAGTGTTTCCCGTAGAGACAGGAACAAGGCAGGAATATCCACTTTCACCCTCTTATTCAACATAGTTCTGGAAGTCCTCGCCACAGCCATCAGACAGGAAGAAAACATAAAAGGATCCAAATTGGAAAGGAGGAAGTAAAACTGTCATTATTTTCAGGTGACATGATATTCTACATAGAAAACTTTAAAGAATCCATCATAAAACTATTCAATTTACTAAATGAATTAGGCAAAGGAGCAGGATACAAAATAACATCCAGATATCAATGGCATTTTTAGACACCAATAATAAAGCCTCAGAAAGAGAAACTAAAGATCAATCTCATTTATTATTGTAACAAAAATTAACATACCTAGGAATAAACTTAACCAAGTAGGTAAAAGACCTATACTTGGAAAACTATAAAACACTGAGAAAAGAAAAAGAAGATACAAACAAGTGGAAGCATGTACCGTGTTTAATTCCTTCTAGTGCATTCTTGATATCAGAGACAGCATTCTTTATCTCTGTCTGAATTTTGTTTATGTTATGTATCTCTTTTTTCATGTTTTCACTAAAGTCCTTGATCTTATCATCTAGTGTCCTTTTAAGTTTCTTGAACTACTTCATCATCAATGCTCTGAACTCTGTTTTTGATAAGTTGCTTACCTCCATCTCATCAAAGTCTTTTTCTGGTGATTTTTCCTTTTCTTTAATTTGGGGGTTTGTTTCTTTGTCTCCCCATTTTGGTAGGTCTTAGTGTTTGTATCTATATATTAGATATATTTGCTGTCTCTCAGTCTTCCGGGATGGATTTTTTCTTGTGGGTTCAGTGGAGCCCAGAGGTGTGTTTCCCTTATACTTCTGAGCTCTGTGCTCTAGGCGTGTCCCTCTTGTGGGTGTCCCTTTTGTGGTTTCTTTATGTTCTCCTGTTGTGGTTGGGTCTAGGTTGTCGTTGATCAGTCCTTGGGAGGACCTTCCTCTCAGGTTGGCTGACTGTGTCTCAGCCCCAGCCTCATCATTTAAACTGTTGTACTGGTGCTGGCAAGGCAGGGCAATAAACAACTAAACTTCCAGGGAACAAGAGGTATCTTATAAAATGTCTTGACAGTCACAATGAAAACAACCCACGTGAAAATAGAACTGGGAGAGTGAAGGGAGAACACACACACACGCAAAAAAAAAAAAAAAAAAGAGAGAGAGAGAGAAAAAGTGACACTTAGAGAGAGAGATGTATATTGTTGTTAATAGTGGTGAAAATTTAGAAAATAATAATAAACTAAAATGTAAAAAATAGAGAAGCTACTGGTAGGTAACAGAGGCAGAGAAAAGATTCTGAAAGAAGGTCCAGCAAAAAATTAAGGGAGAAAATAGGAATAGGATAATAGTTGAAAATGAGAAAACAAAAATACAATAAAGAGAATAAGAGAAACTAACAATTGAACAAAAAGATAGGAAGACAGAAGGGAGGATAACAAAAAATTGAAAGAAAAGTAGAAAAAGAAAAAGAAAAAAAGTTATTCCAGTGGATCGAAGAGAGGGAGAGATATAGTCCAGGCAGGGAGGGAGTCTGGTAAGAGATTTGGTGGAAACTAGAGAGGAAAGCAGTAAACTTGGTTATAATGATAAAGACCCAGTCGTTAAGCAGGAAATGTCAAGAAAGTCTTGATAGTAGAAGCAAGGATAAAAGAAAAAGCAAATAAACAAAACTAAGAACAAACTAAGCAAAACAAAATTCTTTTATAAAAAAGAAAAACAGTTAAAAAAATTTTTTTTAATTAAAAAAAATTATAATAAAATTTTAAAAGGAAGGAAAAACAAATTTTTTCCCCTTTCTCTTCTTCCTAAAGAAAAAAGAGAAAAAACAAACACATACACACACAAACAAAAACACACCCAAAAAAACCAAAAAAATAGAAGAAAAAAAGGCAGTCAATCAGGTGGGTTTCTTCTGGGCAGCTTGTTGTCTGCGGCTCACTGTTTTGTGGGCTGATTGCCGTTCTCCTGGGAGGTGCTTGTGTGTCACCCAATGTGAGGGGCGTCCAGGTTTGGCTCTGGTGTCCTCAGGTAGATGGTTGATCCGAGGCTCTCCGTGGGCCACCTCCCCTTGTCAGCTATTTTGCAGCCTTGTGGTTGCCTGGTCTTGCTCCAGAGTCTCCTGTAGAGTCTTCAGGGTGCAGGGTGGCTAGTGTAGCCCAGGGTGTCACTCCCCTTGAGGTGTCGCTGTCAGGCGCTCCTCTGCAGGAGTTAGTCTCTGCTCCACCGCCAGCTCCTCAGTCCCTACCCTGTCCTCTGATTCTAGGTCCCTAGGCTCTGAGCTGCTGCAGCTTCAGATTGATTTCCGCCTGTCGCCTTTTTTGTCTGGGCCATTTCAGCAGCCTGGGCTCCGTGGGTTCGATTAAAAAAACATTCTGGTGAACCCTTTGCCTGCCCAGCCCCCAGCAGGGGTTTCAGCTTTTCCTCCAGCTCCCAAACAACAGTCCCTGAGAATCCTACTCTTATAAAGTCCTCCTGTGAGCTGCTCTCCCTTCCTCCTCAGGATTATGCCCTGCTGGTGTGTCTGGGGCTTCAGTGAGGGTACCCCCCCCTTTCCTGTTGGGGGCAGTGCTCTTGGCTGCAGGAAAGGCAGGTGGGCTCCACCCCTCCCTGCTCAGCTCTGGTTGGCTGGTCGCACCAGGTCCACCCCTCAGACCTTCTACTGTGCAGACCCCAATCCCAGCCTCCGCTGGTCTTTCTGCACAGTGCAGGATCCAGTTCCGTGGTCAGACTCACAAATGCACAAAGCAACACACAGGCAAGGTTCAGCCACCCTGCGCACCAAGGCACCCAGTGGGAGGGGACCCAAAGTCAGCTCCAACCAGCTCCCTGCACCCCTGGTCTCAGCAAAGCTGGGGCAGCTTCCCAGGCCACCACGGAGCCCCTCAGGGCTGGTCACAGATCCCAGCCTCTTGGCACCAGGGGCTCAGGGCAGGAGGGCTCCTCTGGTCCCTTACCACTCGGGTGCCACACACTTTGGAACAGCCTTCCCTATGGTCAGCACCCCGGGCATTAGACACCAGTCACAGCCGCCACTAGAAGCTTTATTTCCTAGGAAGGCTCCATCTGCCATTAGAGGCTTTGTTCCTAGGAAGGCGCTGTCCCCTCTTAGCGGACTCAGCGCTCCCCTGGGTCCCTCTGCCCTGTGCGGGGCCCTCCTTCCCCTCTTGTCGCTCAGGTGTGAGCTCCCCACTTTTGGATGCTGGTCCTCACTCCCGAGGGGAGGGAGCTTTGCAGCCTCCAAGCCTCTGAGCTTGGAGCCCAGCACAGGCTTCAGGGGAGACTCCCCCTTCCTACGCCCCCCCCTTACTGGACTCTGTGATGTCTCTCCAGTGCTCCCCACTTGCACTCCGTCCACTCGGGTAGGTTTTTCTGGGTTTCCAAGCTGGCTCCGTAGGATTTTCGGAGTAAATTGAGTCCGTGGCTGGGAGCTGGGGCTCTCTGCTGCTTCTCACAGTGCCACCATCTTCCCCTCCCGCATTCTCTCTTTTTTTCTTCTTGATGAGTTTGGTTAAATGTTTATCAATCTTGTTTATCTTTTCAAAGAACTAGCTCTTGGTTTCATTGGTCTTTATATAAACATATATATTTATAAATTTATATATAGTCTCTATGTCATTTGTTTTCTCTCTCATCTTTATTATTTTCTACCTTCTATTTACTCTGGGCTTTTCTTGTTCTCTTTCTAATGCTTTAAGTTGCAGTGTTTGATAGCTTATTAAAAGTTTTTCCAGTTGTTGTTTTTTAGGTAGGTCGGTAGTGCTATGAACTTCTCTCTCAGGACTGCTTTGCTGTGTTCTGTGATTTTGGGGTTGTGTGTTCACTTTCATTTGTTTCCAGGAAGTTTTTTATTTCTTTCTTGGTCTCATTGGTAACCCATTCATTGTTTAATAACTTCCTATTTACCATCCATAAGTATGAATTTTTTTCTGTTGATTTCTACTTTCATGCCATAAATCCGTGAAAATGCTTGATATGATTTAAATCTCCTTGAATTTGTAGAGACTTGTTTTGTGTCCTACTATGTGGTATATCTTTGAGAATGTCACATGTGCACTTGAGAATGTATATCCTGCAGATTTGAGGTGAAATGTTCTGTAAATGTCATTTAAATCCATCCTATCTAGTGTATCATTTAGGGTTGCTGTTTCCTTTTTGATTTTTTGTCTGGAAGACAAAAGTGGTCTCCACTTTATGTCTTTAGTTTTTAGGGTGCTCTCCAGCTAGTCTTCAGTTGATTATTCAGGATAGTTTTTCTGTATTTTAATTGTATTTCCAGTTTGGTCCTGGGAGAGTGTCAGTGTAGCTTCCACTTAATCTGCCACCATTTTGGGATCTCAGGCCATGTTTTCTTATCCATTCAGCTACCCTATGACTTTTGATTGGAGAATTTAACCCATTTAAATTTAGCATTATTGATTGGAACATATTTATTACCATTTTTATTCTTTATGCTTATATTCTTCTCTAAATTTCTTCTTCTTACAACAGTCCCTTTAACATTTCTAGCAATACTGATTTGGTTGTAATAAACTCCTTTAGGCTCTTTTTGTCTGGGAAGTTCTTTATTTTTGCTATGTCATTCTTAATTTCCTCCATAGTGTCCATATTTTGTCTCATGCTGTTGAGCATCCTTACAATCAGTATTGTGAACTCTATATCTGATAGATTGTTTATCAGTTTTGAATGATATTCTTGCTGGATAGAGTAGTCTTGTTTTCAGATCCTTGCTTTTCATTACTTTGAATATTTCAAGCCATTCCCTTCTGGCCTGTAGAGTTTCTCTTGAGAAATCAACTAACAGACTTTTGGGAGCTCAAGTGTATATAACTAACTGTCTGTCTCTTGCTTCCCTAATATTCTCTCTTTGTCTTTAATTTTTGCCATTTTAATTATGATGAGACTTGGCATGAGTCTTTTTGGGTTCATCTTCATTGAAACTCTCTGGGCTTCCTGAACCTTTGTGTTTTCCCTTCACCAGATCAGTGACGTTTTCTGTCATTACTTCTTCAAACAGGTCCTCTATCCCTTGCTCACTTTCTTTTCCCTCTTTTACCCCTATGAAGTGGATGTTGTTGTGTTTCATGTTGTCCCAATGTTTCCTTAAGCTATCCTCCAGCACTTTAAATATTTTTTTTTTCTTTTTGCTCTTTGATTGAGTGATTTAATCTACCTCGTCTTCTAATTCGTGGATTTAATCCTCTGCTCCCTTTAAGCTTCTGTTTATTCCTTTTAGTGTACTCTTTATTTCAGCTATGTCATACCTCAATTTCAACTGTTTGTTTTTCACGTTTTCTCTGTGTTTTTTTATTCTGTGGGGCATTCTTACAACTTTTCCTTTGAACTATGTTTTTGATAAATTGCTTGCCTCCATTTCATTTACCTCTTTTTTTGGATATTCCTCCTGTCCTTTTATTTGAGGCCTGTTTTTTGTTTTTGTTTGTTTGTTTGTTTTTTCACCATTTTTGCTGTTTATTTATGCTTGTTTCTTGTATTTTATAGGACTGCTGTGACTTCTAGTCTTGGTGGGGTGGCATTCTGTAGCCAGTGTCTTGTGGGACCCAGTGGTATAGTTTTTTTAATCTTCTGAGCTGGGTGCTCTAGGAATATTCCTTGTGTGCATTATGTGGGCCATCCTGTTGCATTTAGGTCTTGCCTGCTATCAACTCTTTTGTGGTTGAGCTCAGCCCTAGGGTTTGCTGACTATGAGGCTCAATCTGGACCACATTGTGTCAACTGTTTTATAGGTGCTGACAGAACAAAACAAGACTAAATATGACCAAACTGAAAACAACACAAGAAAGGAAAACAACATCAACCAAAGATAAATTCTCTAACCCTTGCTCACTTCCTTCTTTTTCTGGAACTCCTATGAAGTAGATGTTGTTATGTTTCATGTTGTCCCAAAGCTCCCTAACTGTTCTCCACTTTTTAATTATATTTTTATTTTTGGTTCTCTGATTGAGTGATTTTTTTTCTACCTTGTCTTCTAATTTGCTGATTCAGTCCTCTTCTTTCTCGAATCAGTCTTCTGTTCCTTTCAGTGTATTCTTTATTTCATCTATATCATTCTTCATCTCCAAGTCTTTGTTTTTCATGGTTTCTATGTATTTTTTCATGTTGTTGAGCATTCTTATCATCACTATTCTGAACTCTATATTCGATAAACTGCATATCTCCATTTTATATTGTTCTTCTTTTGGAGAATTCTCTTTTACTTTCATTTGGAGCCTGTTTCTTTGTCTCCCCTTTATGGCTGCCTCTTTGTGCTTGTTTATATTTATTAGGTAGATCGGCTATGATCTCTATCCCAGTAGGCTGATCTTCTCTAGTGTGTTCCTTTTTCCCCCAGTGATGTGATTTTCTTGATCTTCTGAGCTGAGTGACCTAGAAATGTCCCTTGTGTGGGTTATGTGGGCCTTCCTACTGTAATTGAATCTGGATTGCTATTGTCCCATTCATGGGTGGGCTTTGCCCTAAGGCTGGCTGACTATGAGGTTGAGTGCAACCCCAACCACATTATAACAACTTTTATACAAATGCTGACAAAACAGAACAAGACCAAGCAAGACAAAACAGGAATCAACACACACACAAAAACAGTAAAAACTAATAACAAGAACAAAAACACCACCACCAAGAACAAAAAAAAGGATAAGAAAAGAAAAAAATACTTTAATACAAGAGACCAAAAGAATCAGAGCAGAAGGGGACTACATCAAACTAAAAAGCTTCTGCACAGCAAAAGAAAACAGCCTCAAAATACAAAGGAACCCCACGGTCTGGGAGAACATGTTTGCCAAGGATGCATCTGATAAGGGGCTAATTTCCAAAGTGTACAAAGAACTCATACAACTCAACAAGAGGAAGACAAACAATCCAATTAAAAAATGGGCAAAGGACCTGAATAGACACTTCTCCAAAGAAGACAGACAGATGGTCAAGAGACATATGAAAAAATGCTCAATGTCGCTAATCAGTAGAGAGATGCAAATTAAAACCACAATGAGGTATCACCTCACACCTGTCAGAATGGCTCCATCAACAAATCAACAAATGACAAGTGTGGCAAGGGTGTGAAAGGGGAGACCCTGGTGCACTGCTGGATTTTTGCATCTGTAGTCATCAGAGATACTGGTCTGTAGTTTTCTTCTGTTATCCTTGCCAGGATTTGGTATCATGGTTATGTTGACCTCATAAAATGTATTAGGAAGTATTGCCTCTTCAATTTTTTGTAAGAGTTAAAAAAGAATAGGTATTAAATCTTCTTTGACTGTTTGATAGAATTCACTAGTGGAGCCATCTGGTCCTGCACTTTTTTTTTTTGAGATTTTTGGTGGTGGTTAGAATTTCCTCAGTGCTGATTTTCCAATTCTTCATGATCTAGTCTAGGAAGGTTATGTATTTCTAGGAACTTAACCACTTCTTTTAGTTTATTGGATTTGGTAGCATATAGACTTTCATATTATTCTAGTATGATCCTTTGTATATTTATAGTGTCTGTGGTGACTTTCTTTCATTTCTGATTTTGTTTCTCTTTTCCCTTTTTTTCCTTAGTGTGTCTAGCCAGGGGTTTCTCAATTTTATTAATCTTTTCAAAGAATCAACTCTTTATTGCATTAATTTTTTGTATATTCTTTTTGTTCTTTATTACATTCAACTCTGTGCTAATTTTTATTATTTCTTTTCTTCTCCTGACTTTGGGTTGCTTTTATTCTTTTTCTAGATCTTTAAAATGTGATGTTAGGTTATTTACTTGGGACTTTTCTTCTTTCTTGAGATAGGCTTGTAATGATATAAACTTTCTTCTTATCACTGCTTTCACTGCATCACAGAAGTTTTGATGTTTTATTGCCATTCTCATTTGTCTATATATCTTTTGACCTCACCTTTTATTTCTCCTTTGACCCAGTCATTTTTTAATTCCCATGTATTTGTGGGTTTCTTTACTTCCTTTTTGCAGTTGATTTCTAATTTCAAGGCATATGGTTAGAGGGTATGCTTGGTATAACTACAATCTTTTTTGAATTTGTTGAAGCTAGTTTTGTGATCCACACATGGTCTATCTTTGAGAATGTTCCATGTGCACTGGAAAATAATGTATAATCTGATGTTCTGGGATGAAAGTCTCTGTAAATGTCTGTTATGTCCATTTAGTCTAATTTGTCATAAAGCTGGTATTTCTTTATTGATTTTCTGTTTGGTTGATCTGTCTAGAGCTGTCAATAGACTATTAAGGTCCCCAACTATGATTGTGTTTTGGCCTGTTTTCCCCTTTAGTTCTGTGAGTAGTTGCTTTACATATGCTTCCTGGTTGGGTACATATATATTAAGAGCTGTTATGTCTTCTTGATGTAGTGTCTCCTTTATTATTATAAAATGTGCATCTCTGTCTCTTGTTACCTTTGTTGTCTTGAAATCTATTTTGTCAGATATAAGTAAGGCTACACCTGCTTTTCTGTGGATGTTATTTGCTTGGAGATAATTTTTCACCTTTCACTTTGAATCTACTTTGTCTTTGCAACTTAGATGTGTCTCTTGTAGGCAGCATATGGTTGGATTTTGTTTTCTGATCCACTCTGCTGCTCTGTGCCTCTTTATTGGTGAATTCAGTCCATTTACATTTAGGGTAATTAATGATGTACAAGGATTTCCTGTAGCCACTTTATCTTTTGTTTTCTGGTAGCTCTGTGCCTCCACTGGTTCTTTTCCTTTGTGTTTTTGTTGTTGTTGTTTTTGTTTGGTGGTGTTTCATACTTTTTTCCTCTGTTTCCTCTTTTTTATAAGCTGTGTCTCAATTTTGGGGGTTTTGTTTGTGGTTTCCTTTAGGATTATGAAAAATAAAGTTGCATATATACAGTAGGTGTTTTTTTTTTTTCCTTTTGAGTGCATCTGATGTTCACCCTCCTCAGCAAATTCAAAACTTTACCTCCTCTCCTTTTATGTTTTTGTTGTCACAAATTTTTTTTAATGCTGTAAGTTTGTTTGTTATCTTACTCATGGTGTCTTGACCTTCTGCTCTTTGTTTTAGGTAGAATAACCCCCTTGAATATTTCCTGTAATGCAGGTCTTCTGTTAATAAATTTCTTCAGCCTCTGTATGTCTGGAAAAGTTTTTATTTCTCCTTCATACTTAAAGGATAACTTTGCTGGATATATTATTTATGGCTGGTAATGTCTCCCTTTCAGACATTTGAATTTTGGTTTCACTCTCTCCTGGCTTTTAGAGTTTCTGCTGAGAAGTCCTACAATAATTGGATGGACTTTCCTTTATAGGTCACCTTCTTCTTTTCCTTGGCTGCCTTCAGAATCCTTTCTTTGTCATTAATTTTTGACAGTTTTAATACAATATGCCTTGGAGGCCTCTTTTGATTGAGGAAACTTGGTGTTCTGCTTGCTTTTTGGATTCAAAGATCTAGCTTTTTCCATAAGCTTGGGAAGTTCTCATCAACTGTTTATTTGAATAAGCTCTCTATTCCCTTCTCCCTCCCTTCTTCTTCTGGTACCCCTATTATATTGCTTTTTTTCTGATGGAGTCAGATAGACAGTTCTTGTAGAGCTCTTTCATATTCTTTTTTAAAAAATATGTTTTTAGCCCAGCTGGGCGTGGCTCAGTGGTTGAGCGTCGACCTAGGATCTAGGCGATCCGGGTTTCGATTCCCGGTCAGGGCACATGCCCGGGTTGTGGGCTTGATCAGTGACTCTCTCATCATTGATGTTTCTATCTCTCTCTCTCCCTCTCCTTTCCTCTCTCTGAAATCAATAAAGATATATTTTTTAAAAATAAAGAAAGAAAGTTTAAATCTCTTTTGTAAAGTTCTCATGTTTTTTCATTAATTTGTTTTTTGAGTGCAATAAATTGCTTGTCTGTATTTTCTCACATCTTGTTGAGTATTTTCAGAAGTGCAACCTTGAATTCTCTGTCATTTATATCACATATTTTCATGTGTTCAAGTTTGCTTTCAGGAGATTTTTCTTTTCTTCCTGAGCTGCCTCATTACCTTGGTTATTCATGGTATTAGACGGGTTCCTTCTCTGTCTAGACATCTATGTATGAGTGGCATTTCTCTAGATTAATACAAAGAAGTCTTTCTATTATTTTCCAGTGGGTGGTGCTGAATAACAAGTTTTTAGTTCTGAAATCCCAAAGCTGACTACTGAGGCTGCAGTCAGTATAGCTGTGACACCTGGGTATGGGGTAATCTGGGGCAACCCTTCAGTCTTCTCTGTTTTGCCCACTCAGTAATGGCAACCTGAGACCTCTCCAGGTCTCCCCATCATGTGCCCCAACCAGAGATCAGTAACACAGTGCACTCTTTGCTCAGGGGAAATAGTGATTCCACAACAGTTCTAGGGTTTTCAGACAATGTGCTCTGCAGCTGGATGCCAAGGGTCTCAGGAGGCAAGTTTTGGTGTTCTATGGGCTCAGTGGCAGGGCTCATTGGCTTTCTTTCTTTGTCTGGAATGCCAATTACCTGACAACCACAACAGACCCTGTGCTTTGTCCTTGCCCAGGTCTCTGGGTTCAGCCATAGTTAGCACTGCTCACTCCTGCAGGATTGTCCACTGAGTCTCTCTGCTCCTCGCAGCTGAAGGAACCATCAGTCACAGCTGACTTCCTCCTATCTCCATGCTGAGCCCACCTCACGGGCTCCCAGCTGCAGGTTGCGTCTGTGGCCAGTATGAGCTCTCCTCCCTTCTTGCCTCTCCTGCTTGCCTACCTTTAAATGCTGCAATGTGTGGATCTCTCAGGCATGCCTATATGTTGAGCAGGGAATCCTTTGTTGAGTTATAGCTCAAATGGTTAAAATTTCAGGGGGAGATACCAAGGGGATCTTTCATGCTACCATTCCTCTGATATCACTCTTGTTTTTATCACATCTGCTATTTTTTAAAGGATTTTCTTTTTTTAAAAAAATGTTTTTATTGATTTCAGAGAGAGGAAGGGAAAGGGAGAGAGAGATAGAAACATCAATGATGAGGGAGAGTCACTGACTGATTGGCTGCCTCCTGCACACCCCCTGCTGGGCATGGAGCCCGAAACCTGGGTATGTGCCCTGACCAGGAATCGAACCATGATCTCCTGGATCATGCATAGGTCAATGCTCAACCTCTGAGCCATGCCAGATGGGCACATCTGCTATTTTTAATTGTCCACCATTGATTTCCCTTTTTTTTAGGATAATGCCCCCGTTTTTCCCCTGGGAATTGTTCCTCCCCCATTGCATGCATATTTAGAGCTATGACCACCCTGAGTCCCACTAAGCCAGTCAGCCTATCTCCAAGAGCAGAAAGTAGCCAGGGCTGGTTCATCCTGACAGCAGTGCTGTGAAAGTGACATCCTCCATATGTGAGGAGTGTTCCACTTCTTGCCCAAATTCAGCTTTACCTCTGATTTTATGAGCTACCTGTCTCTTTCAAAAGAAAAAAACTTTTATTTTATTCACAAGCTAGAATCAAAGTTGGTTACTTACAATCTAATATAGATTTATATTCTTGAACATTTTAGGGTAAAGCAGTCTACTAATATGACAACATTTCTACCATTTTCTTATGCCTTTGAAGAGATTGCATTTGCAGCAGCAAATTTAATGGCTTATCTTTTCTTTTTTTGATTGATTGATTTTTTTAAATTTATCTTTACTGTCAAAAGAATTACAGATGTCTCCTTTTTTCTCCACTGACCCCTTCCACCCTGCACCCATCCCTGCCCCAGGCCTTCCCCACACTATTGTTTGTGTCCGTGGCCATGCATTTATGCATGTAACTTCTTTGGTTAATCCCCCTCCCACCTTCCCTCTGAGATCCGTCAGTCTGTTCCATGCTTCAGTGTCTTCTAGGGCACACTCCAGTTTTAAACCTTTCATTTTGATCAGGCCATTTTTTTCCTCCTCAAATATTCTTCCAAGCCTCTGTGTCTGTCAAAATTCCATCCTTACTAAAGGTCTAAGTTTAAATAAAACTTTACTGAAATGTCCTCTTTTTTTTAATGAACCCAGATAAAACATGTTTATTTTGATAACATGATATATTGCCTCTCTTATAAGAGTGTACATTTCTTGAGGGCAGGAATAGCCTCTTATTATGCATTGATTGAGATCAATGCCAAGCATAAATGGGGTGAACCAATACTTGTGAATTGAATTCTGTCTGGGTGTAAATTGAATTCTCTCTGAAATCCAGTTTCATATTTGACATTCTTAGCTGGTCTTAAAGTCCATGAAGAAGATCTATAAACCCTTAAACTTATAAGCAAATATTCTCCATATATTTCTAGTTGTATTTTTCAAAAAATAGAGCCTAAAGCTTTCATTAGATTTTCAGATCTCTGATCCATAAATGGTTAAGAATGACGACCTGCATGTCTAGAAGCAATTGTAGTAAAACATCTATCACAAGTGTACTTTGGGGCTATTTTTCCTCCCACACTCTAAATTCTTCTAGCCTGGGCTAGTAATCAAATTAACAGAGACAGATTAACAGGAGAAGATCAGGTTTTAACGCGCACACATGGCATTAAAATTCCCAAAACAGTGAGGCAACGAGGTATATAAGATGTTTTGTACAAAGAGGGAAGGAGTATTAGGTTTCAGAAGTGAGAGTGAGAGACTTACAGGGAGTTGAGGAAAAGTGGAACACACGTGGCAGGAAAATCCCCCCGACGACTCAGAGACAGTGGACACAGGGGCATCTAGCTCACAGGCACCTGCCTGAAACCCTCTGGTTATCACACTTAATTCAAATTAGGCCAGGGCAGCATCCTGAGATCTCCTTCCCGAAGCAGGCTTCTCTGTTGAAGCTCTTAGGCAGATAAGGGGTGGGGGGTCAGAGGCCTCCTCTGAGTCTTGTTTCCTAATAAACAGCTTAAAATTAATATTGCGCAGAGCAGCTTTAGGGTGGTGAAACCTTGGTCCTGGTCAGTACTGTGCTAGGCCATGCAGTCCCTCTCATTTTACCCTCCTGGCAACCTGGTGCAATTCCCCTTGCTATCGCCGTGACAGTGGTGATGGCACTTACATTGTTTGCATTTATTGTGTGCATCCTACGCACCATGTATGTTAGTACTGCTCCAGGTACTTATATGTATGAACCCATTTAATACTCCACTAGTTCTATTGGGCAAGTGATGTTTAAAAATCTCCCCACTATTCCAAATGGTGAAACTGAGGTCCAGATAAATTATGTAATTTGCTTTAGTTCATGCAACTAGTGGTCGAGTTCTGTATTCAAACCCAATGGGTTAACTCCAGAACTTGCTCTATTGGTCACTCTGCTCTTAGGTAACTGCTAAGCTGGGATTTAAACTGGGATAATTTAGCTTCTCTGTTTTGCTTCTAAATTGAGGTAAAAAGTTTCGGTAACTTACCAAGGTTATAGAGCTAGGAGGTGGTAGAAGCCAACTTTGAACATACATCTGTCTGATTCCAAATCCTTTCTATTTCATCTCTGCCTTAGAGTGCTTTCACTGGGCTCAGTCCTTTAAGGAGACTGTAAAGAGAAAAGGTTTCATTTTGTAGTGGGGTCCTACACTACTTGGGAAAGGGCAAAAATTTTCATCACCGATCTTAAACTCCATGAAGGCAGGAACTGTACACATAGCAGACAATAAAAATTTGTTGACTTCATTGATCAGTGTGTTTACAAAAACAGAGATGGGTTCTAGAGCAACTCATTCAGCAAGGAACATTAGCAGGTGTGTAAGCGGGGACCGCAAATGCAGTGCCCAAGCAGGTATCATAAATTAGTAACGAAACTCATCGTGTTACAAAGGAAGCAATTAGGTTGGGGAAAAGCACGGTACAAAAGCACAAAAGCACTTTTAGCTATTTTCACTCATATAATCCTCACACACCCTCTGCACTAAAGTGCAGAAAAGTCACATAGCTAATACAGGAGCTGGGACTCAAATTTAGACAATGTGACTTCAGGATGAGCACTACTCTCTCCCGTTTTTGGATCATGCATGTGCAAGCGTGGAGGTAAATGCAAGTAAGAGAAACATAATGGTGGAATGGAGCTCTCCAGAGAAAATTGACATCTCACAATGTGTCCTAAACAATTAGGAGTTTAACAGAGGTGCCTGGACGTTACTGTGGCCTTCTTAAAGACTGAGTGGTATAAATGTTGCCCATGAAAATGGGTTCTTGTTGTGTTGTAAGAAAGGAATTTCAAAGGGCACATGCATGGGGAAAGTTTAAGCATAGTGGCAAGATTTATTGCAGTGAAAGGAAAGAATACACCCCTGAGGATATAGAAGGCAGGCAGGCTGTGATAGAAACTGCTCCCAGATCCCTGATAATCCTGCATATATTTTCTTGGTTTTCAGGAACAAGCAGGCTTGTCATTCAAACTATCGAACTTACTCCCTGGGTTTTTCCAGGCTTGTGCTGGGTCCTCCAACTAATCAACCCCTTCCCTGCATCTTCTGGGGGTCTGCACCCTATCCAATCTCATTCTTATCCCAGATTTTCCCAAGCTAGGTTCCACCCCTTTATGTCACCATTATGGCTCCTACTGTGCATGCCCCAAAGTTCTGCTTCTTCACCTGGTTTCTGCTGTGCATGCACTTGCTCCCCCTGTGGCACCTTGGCTTCTGCTGCACATGCACCTAGAAAGGACTTTCCCCTTCCCTCTCCTCTGTCTACCCCTCTCCTCTGTAAGCCGATTCTCCCTGCCCCTGCTGCCCAGCAAGGATGAGGCTGTTCCTGGTGAACCTGTGAATGCCGACATTTCCTAGAGAATCAGGCTTAATGTCCAGTTCAGCTCCCTAGTAGATTAAGCTTAATGCCTGATTCCGTTTTCTCCCTTCCTTTATTAATACGAACTAGCTACCTATGCTGACATGAATACTATGCACAGCCTGCCAGAGGGAATGTGTAGTGATCTCTTCGTTCTTTGCTTTCATCTTAAAGCCTTCGTTAAGCACTCTCTAAGCAGTGGTTTTTCCAGTAAGAAGGGAATTCTATCAACCCAACCAACAAGCACATCTTTAAATTGCTTTTCTGTCAGTGGTAATTTATTTCCTCTAATTCTTCTGTGCTCTCACATGGGGTCTTTCTCATTATCAGGAGAACTTTCATCCATATTCCTTTAGCCCCTGACCTTAAAGTCATCAAGCTGGGGGCCAGGAGGCTGGGGAGTCATAAATGTATTGCTAATTGTATAACCCTAGTCACCAAGAGGAAACTTTCTGAGTTCAGCAGGATTACGTTAGTTCAGCAGCAGTCTCTTGATTTTGTGCTACTACTGTTGCCGGGCTTGTCCTGTTGTTGTGGGATGTTTGGAGTATCCCTGTTTTCTATTCACCAGATGGTAGGTGCAGCCTCTCTCATGTACGACTACCAATGTCTCCCTCCAAACATTGCCAGCTGGCCCAGTGGCAGGGGGTAATTTCACCCTTGGCTAAGAATCACTGGATTAGAGATGTAAACACATGAGTTCATGTTTGCACATGTTCACCCACCATTTTTATTGTCACGTTGGCATAGGGACTTTCTTTTGGCTTTGCTTCTTTCTTTGGATTTTTTCCCCTTTGCTGTTGTAGTTTTTTGTTTGTTTGTTTGTTGATTGGTTTTTAATCCTTAGAGGAATCTTTGCTTTAATTGTGACTCCTATTTTTAGGGTCTATCCATTTCACAAAATCTTTCTGAAGAGTTGATTATATCTGCTATCACTATTGGCTACCATTGTGTGCTTAGCACTCTGCTAAGCATTTTACATGAAATTTTCAAGTTTAATTATCAAAATAAGAGGCAGGTTCTGCCTCTTACAGATGAAAAAACTGAAGCACAAAAATATTAAGTCACTGGACCCAGGTTTCACTGTGTTTGAGTGAGAGAGTTGGGATTCTGAGCAGGGCTCTGTGGTGCCCTCCTGTGCCTTCTCGTCCCCTGCCCTCCTTTTGGGTGGGGGGTGAAACCAACAACATCACTAATGTGTGCCCCTTTAATTCCTGATCTCAGGATAATAACAAATGTGTTGAAATTTGGTCTATGAGTCATAATCACAAACATGTGCATTTAAATCACATGGTATGTGCAGTTTGTGGAAACTTTGGTTTAATTGCCAGATTGCAGAGGAGCCACCACTGACTGTGGACACATGTCTTTCTCTCGTTACCACCAGAGCGTCTCTATGTGTTCCCCTGCCAGTGGAACTACCGTCCTGATCACTGCATGTATGGGAGCAACTGCAAAGGGGCTGAACTTGAAGGTGTGTCTGTTCTGCACGGGAACCGAGGCGTCTACCACGATGACAAGCAGCCCACTTTCAAAGCGCTGTATGAGGCCGTGCGGGATGTAAGTGTTCTTGCCACCGTTCAGCACAACATGCTTACCAGCCGAAAGCAGCACAGGTGCTGCAGTCATCGTGTTCTTTGAAGGCCAAATAATTCCCCACAGGTTATACCAGGCTTCCCCAAACTCAGTCACTGCCCCCCAATACTATATTTTATTCACTCTTTACTTAGTATTTCCAAGTAAGTCACACACTTTTGTTCTCTTAAATTCACAAAAGGAGAAAATTTTATATCAGAAATAGAAACCCTGTGCCAATTGCCATAATACAGGGTAATGGATTAGGGTAAAGATAATACAATAAGAATAAAATTATATTCATTTCAAGCTAAGCATGTTGCCTGGTGGCCATTTCAGTTGAGCAGTCAGGTGTGCAGGTGTCATTCAGGACAAAGAGCCCAGTCATTACTCACATCCTGCAACGTACAAGCAAAGGGGAAAGAAGCACCAGCTCCCGGTGCTCAGTGTTCCATCTGTACCCACCAGAGTGCTGAGTGGGGATCGAATGGATGGAGCACAAAAGCAAGAATCATCTCAAGTCTCCTGCAAGTTTGTGGACCCTTAAGCCAGGGGACGGGGGTGAGAAGGAAAGGAGGGAGAAGTAGAAAGGTAACCTCTTCTCCCTGTCCCCCACAAGAAGGCCTCCAAAAGGAGGTGCCTGGCACAGGAATGCAGATATGCATATGAGCATGCGGGACAGGCGCTGAGTGTGACTACAACTTCATCAAGAAAAACAGTGCACTGCTTATGTGCCCAGTCTGGTGAGAGGAGGGCAGCCTTTCCCCAGAGGCCTACCAAGGAGCCTGTGGCTGCCTATGGTTCAGCCACAGAGATCACACATAGGACTTTGGCCGGAACTGCACTCCTCACGGCCAGAGGCCCCTCTTATTACCTTGCAGAGATTGATTAGAAAACGTTGAGGAGTTGAAGATATATGTGAACTATCTTTTGCAATAAATGGGATGATTGAAATAACCTTATTTTGAGGTTCACAACCTGAAATCATGTAAAGTACTGCCTGCTAGTATAGTAGCCTCCCCACATCCATGGGGAATCCTTTACAAGAACCTGGTGGACGCCTGAAACTGCAGATGGTACTGAACCCTATGTAAACTATGTTTTTTCCTATACAGTAGTCCCCCCTTATTTGCGGATTTGCTTTCCATGGTTGTAATTACCAGCAACCAATGACAATCTAAAAATATTAAGTGGAAAATTCCAAAAATAAATAATTTAAAAGTTTAAAATTGCACGCTTTCCTAAGTAATGTGATGAAACCACATATGCCACTACTCGGTAGTCATTTAGTAGCCCAGTTGGCTATTACAGTATATTGTTAAAATTTATCCATTTTACTATTAGTTACTATTAATTTCTTACTGTGCCTAATATATAAATTAAAATATTTTGCTGGCAGTGTTACAGATCTCCCCCATTGTCTCCATTTTGCTCCCCTCCACCCAGCCACCAAACCACCCCAGGCCTGCACCACACTAGTGCCTGTGCCCATGGGCTCTGCGTATATGCATATAAGTTCTTTGGTTAGTCCCTTCCTGTCCCTCCCCACACTCCCTCACTCTGAGATCTCAGTGTGTTCCATGCCTCCATGCCTCTGGACCTATTCTGTTCATCAGTTTATTTTGTACATTAAATTCCACATGCAAGTGAGATCATATGATATATGGCTTTCTCTGACTGGCTTGTTTTGCTCAGAGTAGTACTCTCCAGGTCGATCCATGCTGTCCCGAAATGTACAAGATCCTTCTTTACAGCTGCGTGGTATTCCCTGGTGTGAATGTCCCACAGCTTTTTTATCCACTCATCTACTGATGGGCACTTGGGCTGTTTCCAGATCTTAGCTATTGTAAACTGTGCTGCTATGAACATAGGGGGGCATATATTCTTTCTGTTTAGTGTTTCAGAATTTTTTGAATATATTCCCAGTAGTGGCATCACTGGGTCAAATGGCAGCTCCATTTTTAATTTTCTGAGGAATCTCCACACTGTTTTCCATAGTGGCTGCCCCAGTCTGCATTCCCACCAGCAGTGCACCAGGTTCCCCTTTCCCCACACCCTCGCCAGCACATGTCATTTGTTGATTTGCTGATGCAGCCATTCTGACAGGTGTGAGGTGAGACCTCATTGTGGTTTTAATTTGCATCTCTGATGATTAGCAACGTTGAGCATTTTTTCATATGTCTGTTGACCATCTGTATGTCCTCTTTGGGGAAGTGACTATTCAAGTTCTTTACCCATTTTTTTTTATTGATTTCAGAAAGAGGAAGGAGAGGGAGAGAGAGATGGAAACATCAATGATGAGAGAGTCATTGATCAGCTGCCTCCTGCACACCCTGCACTGGAGATGTGGCCTACAACCTGGGCATGTGCCCTGACTGGGAAACAAACCTCCTGGTTCATAGGTAAACACTCAACCACTGAGCCATTCCTGTTGGACTTTCCCCATTTTTTAATTGGATTGTTTGTCTTCCTGGTGTTGAGTTGTATAAGGCCTTTATATAGTTTGGAAATTAACCTCTTGTAAGATGTATCATTGGTGAATATGTTCTCCCACACAGTTGGTTCACTTTTCATTTTGTTGATTTTTTTTGTTTTGTTTTGTTTATCCTGTGCAAATGCTATTTACTTTGATGTAGGCCCATTTGTTTATTTTTTCCTGTTTCTCTTGCCCTAGGAGATATATCAGCAAAAATTCTGCTATGTGAGATGTCTGAGATTATGCTGGTGATGTTTTCGTCTAGAATGTTAATGGTTTCCTGAGTTATATTCTTTTATCCATTTTGAGTTTATTCTTGTGTATGGAGTAAGTTGTTGGTCTAGTTTTATTTTTTTGCATGTATCTGTGCAATTTTCCCAACATCATTTATTGAAGAGACTATCTTTGCTCCATTGTATACTCTTGCCTCCTTTGTCAAATATTAATTGACCATTTGAGGTGGGTTGATTTCTGAGCTCTCTGTTCTGTTCCATTGATGTGTATTCTTTTTCCTGTGCCAGTGACATGCTGTTTGGATTACAATGGCCTTATAGTCTAGTTTGATACCGGTACTGTGATCCCTCCAACTTTGTTCTTCTTTCTCAAGATTGCTGAGGCTACTCAGGGTCTTTTTTGGTTTCAAATAATTTTTCAGAATATTTGTTCTAGCTCTGTGAAATATGCTGTTGGTATATTAATAGGGATTGCACTGGATCTATAAATTGCTTTGGGTAGTATGAACAGTTTAAAGATGTTATTTTTTCCAATCCATGAACACGGTGTATTCTTTCACTTGTTAGTATCTTCCTCTATTTCTTTTCTCAATGTCCTATTGTTTTTTGAGTACAGGTCTTTTACCTCCTTGGTTAAGTTTATTTCTGGGTGCCTCATCTTTGTTGTTGTTGCAGCGGTAAATGGAATTATTTTCTTAGTTTCTCTTTCTAAGAGTTCATATTAATGTATAAAAATGTCATTGATTTCTGGGTATTAATTATGTATCCTTCTACTTTGCTGAATTCATTTATTAGATCTAGTAGTTTTTTGGAGGAATCTTTAGGGTTTTTTATGTATAATATCATGTCACATGTGATTAATGACAGTTTTACTTCCTTCTTTCCAATTTGAATGCCTTTCACCTTTTTCTCTATGCTGATCACAGTGGCAAGACTTCCAGTAATATGTTGAATAAGAGGGTGAAAGCAGGCCCCTTTGTCTTCTTCCTGATCTTAATGGAAACACTTTAAGATTTTGCCCATTGAGTGTGATGTTGGCTGCAGGTTTGTCATTTATGGCCTTTATTATGTTGAGGTTGATCCCTCTATTCCCACTTTGCTGAGAGTTTTTATCAGAAATGGGTGCTGGATTTTGTTGACTGCTTTTCCTGCATCTATTGATATGAAAAGGTGATCTTTATGATTAGTTTTGTTTCTGAGATATATTATTTATTTCTGAATATACTACCAGCCTTGCATCCCTTGAATAAATTTCACTTGGTCATGGTGCATGATCTTTTTAATGTATTGCTGTATCTGATTTGTTAATATTTTCATAAGAATTTTAGCATCTATGTTCATCAGGGATGTTGGCCTGTCATTTTCTTTCTTTGTAGTGTCTTTATCTGGTTTTGGAATTAGGATAAGGCTGGCCTTGTAAAAAGGCTTTGGAAGCCTTACCCCCCTCTTGAATTTTTTGGAATAGTTTTTGGAGGATAGGTTTTAGTTCTTATTTAATTGGTTGGTAAAACTCGCCTGTGAAGCCATCCAACCCAAGACTTTTGGCTGCTGCAAGTTTTTTGTATTTTTTAAAAAATTACTGCTTCAATTTTATTAGTTATTCATCTATTCAGGTTTTTCTGACTCATCCTGATTGAGTTTGGAAGATTGCATGTTTCTAGGAATTTGTCCATTTCACCCAGGTTGTCCAAATTGTTGTTCATAGCATTTTCTTACAATCCTTTCATTTCTGTGGTGTCAGTTGTTACTTTGCCTCTTTCATTTATGATTATATTTATGTGGTTCCCCTCTCTTTGTTTCTTGATGAGTCTGGCTAAAGATTCATCAATCATGTTTACCTTGCAAATAATCAAGCCTGGTTTTATTGATCTTTTGTATTGTTTTTTTAGTTTCTCTGTCATTTATTTATGTTCTGATCTTTATTTGAGCTTTTTCTTGTTCCTTGAGGTAGACCTGTGTTCCATAGGCTTTGGATATTTGTGTGTTCATTTTCATTTGTTTCCAGGAAGTTTTTAATTTCTCCCTTGATCTCATTGGTAATCCATTCATTATTTAATAACATGCTATTTAGCCTCTATGTGCTTGAATGTTTTTGAATGCTTTTATTGTAGTTGATTTCTAGTTTCATGCCATTGTGATCCAAGAATATGCTTGACATGTTTTCAATCTTCCTTAGCTTGTAGAGACTTGTTTTGTGCCCTAACATATCTTTGAGAGTGTCCCATGTGCGCTTGAGAAGAATGTATATTCTGCAGGTTGGGGATGAAATATTCTGTAAATATAAATTAAATCCATCTGATCTAGCGTGTCATTTAAGGTAGCTATTTCCTTGTTGATTTTTTGTCTAGAAGATCTATCCAGTGATAATAGTGGGGTGTAAAGTCCCCTACTATGACTGTATTGCTGTCAATCTTTCCCTTCAAGTCCACCAAATTTTAAAAAAATATATTTAGGTGCTCCTAAATTGGGTGCATATGTGTTTATCAGGGTTATATCCTCTTGTTGGATCTAGCCCTTTAGTATTATGTAGTGGCCTTCTTTGTCTCTTTTATGGCCTTTGTTTTGAAGTCTATTTTTTCAAATATAATTTGCTACCACTGCTTCATTTTTTGTTTCCATTTGCATCTTTGTTTGTTTTTCCTAATGCTTCACTTTCCTCCTGTGTGAATCTTTTGTTGTGAGGTGGCCTCTTGTAGACAACATGTATATGAGTCAAGTTTTCTTATCCTTTTGCCACCGTATGTGTTTTGATAGGAGCATTTAATCCATTTACAGTTAAGGGTATTATTGATAGGTACTTATTTATTGCCATTTTAATTCTTTACGTCTATGTTCCTCTCAATATATATTTCTTATTATTATTCCAGCAGTCCTTTAAAATTTATTGCAATGCTAGTTTGGTAGTAGTAAAGTCCTTTGCCTCTGAGAAGCTCTTTATTTCATCTTCAATTTTGAATGATAGCCTTGCTGGATAGAGTAGTCTTGGTTTCAGATCCTTGGTTTTCATTACTTTAAACACTTTATGCCTTTCCTTTCTGGCTTGTAGTGGTTCAGTTGAGAAAATAGCTGATAGCCTTATGGGAGCACCCTTGTTGCTGCCCGTATGATTCTCTCTTTGTCTTTAATGTTGGCCATTTTAATTATGATGTCTTGGACTGGGTGTCTCTGGGTCAGTGTGCAGCAGATATGTGTACATCAGAGCCATTCTCAGAATTCATTTATGATCTGTCAGCCAGCCCTGGTTTGGAATTGATCAGCTATGATTCTGGAGTTACAATGCATCTTCTTCGTTTTCTGGCAGGTCAAAGGAAGTATTTCATAAATTATCCTCCCTAATACACTCAATAATGTTGTTCATTTGGGCCTAAAAAGACATTTGTCATTCAAGCCTTTCAATCAGGAATGTCACTAAACCCATCCTTACATGTGAGTAAATATAGACAGGTTACATTATAAAACATGTACTTCCCAACTCTCTGCAGTGCTGTGCATCACAGATAAGTGGAGTCAACAGACCTGGGTTCAGGTCCAAGTTTTGTCACTTTCTGGTTATTAGTCATTAACTCTGTGCTATTCCCTTACTGGGCCTCAGTTTCCTCATCTGTAAAATGGAGATAATATTATGTACCTCATAAAAGTGTTGTGAGATTTCAACAAATGATGGTCTTTAAACGTCTAGTATGCCTCACATATGTTTGTGCTCAATAATTAGAAATTGTTTTGATAACAGTTTCAGATTTATCTCTTTCCCTACCTTGCTTACATTTCTCACTTGCTTTATTTTCCTATCTTTCTCTCTATATATATTTCTCTCCCTTCACATCTGTTTTTGAAAATATTTTCCCCACCACTGTCTCTTCTCCATTGCTATCCTCCCTCTCCCCCTCTCAATCTCTCTCATGCACACACACACACACCCTAATCTTGTGTATATATGTTTGTGTAAAGAGGAAGTGCAATTTCCTCCCATCATGGTCCAAGGAAATTCATCTATCAGATACACATTCTTTCAGTAATTCTTTCAACAGTTATCTAAGAAGAAACTATTTTATGCAGTAACAATTCTAGGTTCTAGGGAAGTCAAAATTTAACAAGACTGACAAAGCCCTGTCCTCACAAAGCATATGTTCTGGGTAGGGGAAGCCAGGTAATACATGAACAAAGAAATAAAAAAAAGTTAGATAATGGGAGGTAATAAAAGGGAACCAGGGCAGGGTGAGGAGCTGAGTCACACATAAAGAGGAGAGTTGATGAGTTAGGGTCCTCAGGCCTCTGCAAGCTTGAGACTTGATCAGATGGTCAGCCATGTGGAAATCTGGGGAAAGACACGGTTAAGCACAAGGATTAACCTGGTGAAAGTTTGCAAGGCAGAAATGAGTTTGATGTTCCCAAAGACAAGGAAGAAGCCATAGTGAGCAGAATGATGAGACAAGGGGAGAGAGAAGCTGAGCACAGAAAGTTCTAGGTCACATGCAACCCTTAGGGCAAGAGGGGAGTTGGACTGTTAATCTTTTTTAATTTTTTTAAATTTACCTTTATTGTTGAAAGTATTACAGGTGTCCCGTTTTTCCCCCAATAGACCCCCTCCACCTCGCGCCCACCCCCTCCCTAAGCCTTCACCCCATTATCTTCTGTGTCCATGGGTTATGCTTATATGCATATAACTCCTTTGGTTAATCTCTTCCCACCCTCCACCCCCCTTCCCTCTTCCCTCTGAGATAAGACCATCTGTTACGTTTCAGTGTCTCTGGGTCTATTTTGTTTCTCAGATTCTTTTGTTCATTAGCTTCTTCTTAAAGAAGACCCTTCAACATTTCATGTAGTACTGGTTTGGTGGTGATGAGCTTCTTTAGTTTTTTCTTATCTGTGAAGCTCTTTATCTGACCTTCAGTTCTAAATGATAGCTTTGCTGGGTAGAGTCATTTGGGTTGTAAGTTCTTGCTTTTTATCACTTTGAATATTTCTTGTCACTACCTTCTGGACTACAAAGTTTCTGTTGAGAAATCAGCTCACATTCGTATGGATGCTTCCTTGTAGGTAACTAACTGTTTTTTTCTTGCTACTTTTAAGATTCTTTCTTTGTCTTAAACTTTTGGCATTTTAATTATGATGTGTCTTGCTGTGGGCTTCTTTGGGTTGCTCTTGTTTGGGACTCTCTGCTTCCTGGAATTGTAAGTCTGTTTCTTTTACCAAGTAAGGGAAGTTCCTGTCATTATTTTTTCAAATAGGTTTTCAATTTCTTGCTCTCTTACTTCGCTTTCTGGTAACCCCATAATGCGAATGTTGGGCTGCTTAAAGTTGTCCCAGAGGTTCCTTACACTAGCTTCATATTTCTGGATTCTTTTGTTCTTTTTGCTCTTCTGAGCGAGTGTTTTTTGTTTCCTCATATTCCAAATTGCTGATTTGATTTTCGGCTTCCTCTACTCTATTGTTGATTCCCTGTAAATTATTCTTTCTTTCAGTTTGTGTAGCCTTCATTTCTGATTGGTACTTTATTATGTCATTGGTGATCTCACTAGTTTCCTTAATAGTCTTACTAAGATCTTTTAGCATCCTTATAACCATTGTTTTGAACTCTATCTCATAGCTTGCTTGGCTCCATTTCATTCACTTCTTTTTCTTCTATTCTTTCATTTGTGACATGTTTCTTTGCCTCTGTATTTTGGCTGCTTCCTGGTGTTTGCTTCTATGTATTAGGAAGAGTTGCTATGTCTCCTAGAATTAGTAGAGTGACTTTGTGTAGTAGGTTTTCTGTAGGGCCCAGTGGCTCAGTCTCACCAGTCATGTGAGCTGGGCCTTCTAAATGCTCTCCTGTGTGGGCTGTGTGCACTGTCCTGTTGTAGTTGTTGTAGTTGAGCCTTGGTTGCTATTGGTGTCACTGGGAGGAATTGACCTCCAGGCCAATTGGCTGTGAGAATCAGCTGCAACTACAGTAGAAGAGCTACTGCACTGGAGACACCCCTGTGGAGCAATATTTACTTCAGTGGAGCTTTGGTGTTCACTGAGTGTGCCCCTTGAGTGTGTCACTCATGGATTGGTAAGGTTGCAATCCAGCATGGTCAAAGCTGACCACCAGGTGAACTCTGGGGTATCCCAGGAGGTGCAAACTCAGCCTCTGCCTGTGTCCTGCCCAGGGACACCCAGCATGAGTTACACAGCAACCTGTAGATGGCTGCTACTTGTTCTGGGCTTGGAGGTGTCCAGGAGAGGCCAAGCTATGAACCAATGCAGACTGCCACTACCGCCAGGCCTGGAGCCACTTATCAACAGGTATGGGGCACACTGAGGCCAGCTGTTGCTTGTTTGAAAGATTTTAGGAAAGTCCTAAGCATGAGGCTAGAGAGGCCACTTGCATAGAAAAGCCATTAGAAGTGGCTTGGATATGCTTGCAAGTAGGGAGGGGGCAGGGTCTCTGGGAATCACCAAAGCTGGGTGAAAGATGTGAGTAAAGTTGATGAAGGTTCAGAGAAGATGTCTGCCTGGGTGGAAGGCTCCTCAAAGGAGCAAGGGCCTCCACCAGCTCTTCTGTCTGTGAGAAAGCTGTCCCTCCAGCTCTGTCCCTGATTCCAGGCAAGTTATTTCCTCTTCGAATGTCCCTGGTTACTTTCAAGCTGCTGCCCAGCGCTGGAGCTCGTAAGGAGTGCATCTGAGTAGGTCCATGCAGGGGCCCTTTAAGAGGAGCTGCCTGGGACTCCTGCAGCCTCCATGCCACTCAGCCACAGTCCTCACTGGTTTTTACAGCCCAGAGTTGTGGGGACGGCTCTTCTCAGCCCTGAAACCCTGAGCTGGGGTCCAGATGTGGGGCGGGGCCCCCCGCTCCTCCAGGAAACCACTGCCGAGATATCCCTCCCGAATTTAAACCACAACACCAGGTGTGGGACCATGGCTGCAGCTCTGAGATCCAGCCCAGATTCTGCCCCACATTTCTGCCTCTCATACCAGTCTTGATGCTTCTTCAGTTCCCTTCTTGTAGGGCTTCTGTTCAGCTAGATTTCAGGGGGTTCTGAATGATGATTGTTCTGTATTTTAGTTATAATTTTGATGTGGTTGTGGGAGGTGACGGGTACCACGGTTACCTACACCCCTATCTTGTTGTCTCTCTGGACTCTTATTCTAATTGCAGTGAAAAGCCCCTGCATGAAAATGATATGCTCTGATTTATGGTTTAAAATTATCACCATGGTAACTTGGTGAAAGGGGTACAAGAGTGAAAACACAACAGCTCTTAAATGAGACTTATTGAAGCCATCCAGGTGAGAGATGGGGCTGGCATGCATTTGCGTGATAGCAGGAAGATGGGAAGAAGTGGTCATGTTAAGGATAGATTATCAAGAGAGAGTTACAGCACTCGTTGGTGGATTGGTTGAAAGATGTAAGGGAAAGAGAGGAATTAAGGATGACACTCCATAGTTTTTACCTATTCTGTTCCTATTACTGGGAATACAGTGGTGAAAAGTAATTTACCAATGGTCTAAATTGTGCTATGGTTTTGGACAGAACCATCTTGTGTCACATAATGCGTAATCTCCTCAGAAGAAATTCCCATTTCTGGTAAACACTCTTAAGTAATATTTCTGATGACTTTTAAAGGTGTTGAAACTTGTAGAAAACCAGACATCCACCCCTCTGCTGCTGGCAAAAGTGTGCTGACCCTGCACCATTCTTTCCTCCTTTTCTCCCTCCATCTATTTTATATAAAATGTTCTTCCAAACAGTGCATCTTTGACTTGCTACTAAAGGCCTTTCCCTTTCAACAATGTTGTAATAAAACTTTGACATATGCTCATAACTAAACGTTCTGAAAGATTTATTTTAGAAAATATCACTCATGGACATATTCCATGGGAAAACAAGAGAATTTTTTTTAAAGCTTAAAATAGTAAGAGGGCAATAACCACCAACTAGTACTTGGTATCTGAATTATTAAAATAAAATTCATTGCTAATAAATGTTAGTAGTAATTTCTAAACTCTGGACTTCAAGAGATTAGTATAGACATACCCTAAAGTTTCTCAATTATAATTGCTACAAAGCCAAAAATTATGAAGAATTTAGTGTTTTATTATAGTACATTTCAAGTATCTACTTGAGTCTTGCAAGAACATGTTTTTAGATTTTAAGAGCTGTAAGGACCCAAATAAATCTTTTTTTTTGTTTTGTTTTGTTTGTTTGTTTGTTTTTAGGGGCAAAAAAATTGAGGCCAAGAATGGGTTAATGATTACTTGGTATCACTCAGGATTGAATAAGGATTTGACCCTGGGTCCTCAGAGGCCTTTCCACTATATGTATACAAACCTGAGCCTGCATGCTTACAAAATTTTCCTATTTAATTTCTTAGTAAAAGTTACTTGCATATTAAACATCATTTTAATAACTAAAATAAACTTTTTCTTTTGTTTTTGAAAATTATCTTTCAGTTTCCCTTTCAAGACAATCTCTTTCAGTCCATGTATTACCCTCTTCAGTTGAAGTTTTTAGAAACTGTGCACACTTTATGTGGACGAATCCCACAAGTTTTTCTGAAGCAAATTGAGAAAACAATGAAAAGGGCTTATGAGAAGCATGTCATCATCCATGTTGGCCCCAACCACATGCACTGAATATTTCACCTTGTTGCAAGTCAATTAGGTATCTCATGAATGGTCATCTTTAATCTTCCTGGGAATTTTCTGTGTAACTATTTAATGATGCTGCATGACAATTGAGTTTTAAAAGCCTTGTAAAATGTTGCTAAATTGGTTGCCCCTATGCTTTTCCCCCCTAAAATGCTATTTATCTGTCTGTTTAAAAAAAAAATGTTATTACTCACTTAGCATTGTTCATGTTGAGCTAGCTGTGAAAAGGAACCTTTGTCAGACTTTCAATTCCTGTTAAGCATCTGAAGCAATGTATTTATTTTTGTATTCCTGCAACTCTTTCTATGTAATTGGCTCTTCCTCACCTTTGTAATCAAAATAATACATGCTTATGGTAAAACAAATTTTTAAAACTTGTAAAGAATATAGTTTAGTGAACCAAAATCAAGGTTAGATTAGCCATAATCCTACCAACCAGTGAAAAAGATTGTTATTTTAATGTAGTTCCTTCCAATTCCCTCTTACCCTCCCCTCCCATTTCTATATTTACTTGCTGGTTATCTTTCCCATTGTATCACATATCTAAAACAGGTAGTCTGAGTAAAAGCTGGACCCTATGCTGAGATTTTTATGTAAGAGACTAAAATTTACAGCACTTAATTTAAAATACATCTGGGACAAGCATTCAGACTTCAGCTATCTGGGCAGTGTTAAAGAATGAAGCATATCTTTTGGTGCTTTTCTAAGAAAACTTATTTAGATTTGTGGAAGATTAAATCATAAGAAGCTATGCAACCACAGCTTTTAAGAAGAAATTGAGTAATTGTGTTAAACCTAAAGGATTTGTTTAGCAAAGAGATAGAATTTTGTGTTTGCCCTTAGACAAGAACATTTTATCTCATATCATCAGCAGGTGTGTCCTCCTCTCTTCTTTAAACTTTTGGTCAACTTTGAATTTAATCTGTACAACATAAATAGTTCATCTGATTCATTGATAAGGAAATTAGACTTCCTACCAGACTTAGAAAGGTCTCTTTAACTTTTTTTCCCTTTTCTAGGGTTACCCAGCTTTTAGCCAAGAAACCAGGCAGGTCTTATCACCTAGCGATAGTATAGGAAGTCCTATATTCTATTCCCCAAAGAGATTTGACTTAATCCCTACTTATTCATGTAGCTGGTATCAGCATAATTGTGTTTTGCATAATGCTGTATTTATCTAATAAATAAATCTTGTGCATAAATGATCTCCTGATGTATGCAACAGCCCTGTGAATTTTGTAGGGACCTGTATTGTCTCCACTGGCAAATAAGTAAATTGTAGCATTCTGTTTTACAGAGAAATATTTGGAAACAAAAATATTAAATGCTTTCCATTATATATAAACAGCAATTTGAAAGTATAAAATTAAAAATATTATTTTAATATAACATAGTATTTTATATGTGAGAATCCAGTGGGACATCATAGGTTCTATAATCAGGAGAAAAAAGTTTTGCCCTATAAAAACATATTAAAATCTCAGCACTCCAAAGAAATACATAGATATTAATCAATATTGGTGTGCAGCACCATTATGATGGTAACAAATTAAATCCAAATTGTAGGAGTAATAACCCATATTTTCTCTTTGATCAGTTGGATGGCTTGTGGTTTATTATTTCTGTTAACGAAACTACCATTATGTTGTGAAACTTTTATCTTTGTTGTTATATTTTATGTTTTCTCATTTTACCACTAAAGCTGGCATCATTCATCATTTCATAGCTAAAGAATAAGGGTCAATTTTTGACTTGTCTTTGGAGGGGGGGAAAAAGCCAGGATGTGAACATGATTCCCTGACTTCCGTTCCAGTTTTCTTTGTATTTGTTCAGCATGGCCAATAAGACCCACAAATCTCACTCATATTTGTTGGTGGCTCACAGATCTAAAGAAGTTCATTTCTTCTTTTGGTGAGTCCCACAAAATAATCTGCTAAAAAGACTTTGAGTACAGCAATGCCTTTTCTTTTATAAGAACCAGGTTTACCCAGAACTCTCAACTTTTTGTTCTGGTCTTAACATGCAGAATAGAATTTCCAGCAAAGGTCAATCATAGAACTCAAGAACATTCTAGAATGATGCATTATGAAAATGTAAAACCTTAACATTTGTTTTGGTTTTCTGCCTTGGAATCCTTTTGCTGTATCCTGAAATTTTAGGCAGTTTGGTGGGGAATTTAGAGAAAATTTACTCTTCCAACCCCTGCTGCCTGAAGTTCTTATTTTCTACAGTTAGGATGTTACCATGAGATAGTTATATTTTCTGCCTTTGATAATTCCCAGAAAACTACTACATTAGTGCCTTGGAAATATAGTAATTACAAATTTTAATTCAGTGGACTCCTAAAACATGCAGTCTGTGGTCTGAAGTTTGCCAAAGGGTATGTTGCTTAATATGCCACATTGAATGTCTACATGGAAAGGGCATGAGACTGGTTCTCTCGTCTCCTCCTCTCCTCTCCTGCCCTCTCCTCTCCTCTCTTCTCATTTCCTTTAAAATCCTGTTTAGTGAATATGACTATGGAGAATGAAAAAACACTTTCTAATAGCAAAATGTGAGAGTATTTTTATACACATTGAGATTGAGATTTTCATTAGCTGATAACTATAAATGCTGATAATACTTTTCTTACTGAGTTTTTTCCAACACAAATGTCATAAATTGTGACTTATTTTGAAAATTCCAATATTTGAAAAATTAACTGGCTAGAAAATCTACTTAAGTTTTCCTTCAACTTCCAAAATGACAATTTAGCATTTAGGGTATAATGTTCCAAACTTTACTATTTATTTGAGATTTCTATTACATTTTCAATACTTCCATTGCAAATTGTTGTGACTTTTACTGAATTTTTTATTGAAATTAGAATTTAGACAAACTCATAGCAATGTGAGAATATTTATCTTATTGCAATTATGATTTCATAAAATAGACCCTTATTCACAGCCACAAAATAGTGATCCAATAATGTAATAATCACTTCAACCCACCTTGAAACAAGATAACATCATAAAAATTTAGGTAAATGTATAAATGTTGCCTGAGATTTATACAAATACATAAATTGGATGTGTTAGAGAAATCAAAATGAACATGATTCCGTGACCAAATTCAACAATATATTGAATTCAGAAATATGTTCAACTGCATGGGAGCACAAATCAATATGTTCTCACTCAATAGAATGGTAGGGAATCTTTCCTATGTTTTCCTACTTTTTCACCTTCCTCTTTCTCATTTTGCTTCTCTTGGCATTAGTGACAGAGTGACAGAGCTTGGGGATCTTTGTGCAGATAGGACTAAGTTTAATCATTAGATCAAATCTTTTTTAATAAAAACTTTCTAAAAATTAAAAATGCACAAAATACACACACACACACACACAAACCATGTGCCTTTTAAAGAATGAGATGGTATTTGTTGTGGCATGTGAATTGAAGACTTACAGTGAAACCTATGTCATATCATTTCACAATTGCAGAGCTAGAATTTAAGGCTGATGAGGTTACTCTGGCAAAGGAGAAATTTGTCCTAGTTTTTTTTTCTTCACAGGTCAAACTGGAAATATTTTCTTGAGACTTCAGTATCAAGCTTTGTGCTTGTACCACCCTGTGCATGAACATGTAAGAATCAGAACATGTAAGAATGATCAATTTTACATCTTTATGTTGCTACTGAAAAGTGCACCCATTGCTTATAATTCTCAAGGACACCCTGAATGCATTTTTTATGTTGGAAAGCTTATGTTTAGTAATTTTTTTGGGGGAAAATACAATAAGAAAAGAATACTCTAAAGAAAAGGAATTATAGCAAATTAAAAGGAACATAAGTATTCTGATTTAATTACTGTCTTGTCTTTTTAAATATCATCTACTGCTTTACTTTTTTTTAATTAAAAACTTTTTAAAAGATTTTTGTTGTTGTTAATTTGGAAATGTGTTTATTTTCTTATATTAAGATTTCAAGTATTAACATTTATAATATTAAATAATACTTTAGAAGTATTAATAGTAAAAATAAAATTGGTTTAGCAGTAGCTTAGCTATTTCTAAAAATCATTAAAAGTGTTATAATAGTTGCTATAGAAAAATATTCAAATAATAATAACCCTAAATGTAAATGGACTGAACTCACCAATTAAAAGGTACAGGGTAGGGGGTTGGATGAAAAAACAAAAATCAACTATAAACATATCTCAGTTGCAAGGACAAACATAGGCTCAAAGTGAAGGGTGGAATATAGCACTACAAGTAAATGGCATCCAGATAAGAGTGAGTGTATCCATACTTAGAACTGACAAAATAGTTGTAAGATAAAAAAGATAAGAAACAAAGGTGGACATTTTATAATGATAAAGGGGACAATACATCAGGAAGACATAACTCTTATACATATGTGCCAAACCAGGGAGCACCAAAATATATAAAGGAACTAATATCAGAACTAAAGGGAGAAACTGACAAAGATACAATTATATTAGGGCACCTAAATACCCTGCTTCCAGCAATGAACTGGTCATCCAAACAGGAAGTCAATAAGGAAATATCAACATTAAATGACATTAGAACAAATGGACATAATTGATATTTATAGACTTTTTCTTGCTAAAACACCAGACTATACATTCTCCCCTAGTATGCATAAAAGATTCTCAAGGATAGGCCATATGTTGGACACCAAACTAGCCTCAGAAGTTTGAAATCATACCAATACATGTTCTAACCACAGTGCTTTGAAATTGGAAATCAACTACAAAAAGAAAGCTGAAAAAAACACAAATATGTGGGGATTAAACAGCATGCTAGTAAATAATGGTTGGGTCAAAGAAGAAATAAAGGAGGTAATCAAAAGATACATAGAGACAAATGAGATTAATAATATGCCATACCACTATTTTGGGGATGGAGCAAAAGTGATATTAAGAGGGAAGTGTATGTCATTACAGGCCTATCTCAAGAAACAAGAAAATTTTCAAATAACCAAATATTTCACCTTTAAAAATCTGTAAAAAAAGAACAAATGAAGCCCAAAATCATTAGAAGAAAGAAAATTTAAAATTTGAGGAGAATTAAACAAAATATAGAATAAATAGGCAATAGAAAAAAATAATGCAACAAAGAGCTGGTTCTTTTACAAGATTAATAAAATTGACAAACCTCTGGCTTGACTCAATAAAAAGAGAAAAGACTCAAGCAAAATCAGAAATGAAAAAGAAGTTATAATAGACACAGCAGAAATGAAAAGTACTATGTAAGAATATTATGAAACACTATAAATCATGAATTTAGATAACCTAGAAGAAATGGACAAGTTCTTAGAAATACATCACCTTCCTAGACTGAATCATAAAGAACTGAAAAATCTAAGTAGATCAATCAACAGTAAAGAAATTGAAAGTCATAAAAACCTTCTGAAAAGTAAAAGTCGAGGACCAAATAGCTTATTAGTGAATTCAACCAAAAACTCAAAAAAGATTTAATACCTATCATTCACAAAAAATTGAAGAGGCCATATTTTCTAACACATTTTATTAGGCCAACATTACCCTGATACCAAAAATCTGGCATAAATAACTCAGATAAAAATGAAAACTACAGACCAATATCTCTGATGAGTATGGGTGCAAAAATCCTAAACAAAATACTAGCAAATCAAAACAACAACACATTTAAAAGATAATACATCACTGAGAGGGAAGATGGAGGCACTCTGACAAGGAGCAGACCACCTTTGCTCCCAGCCATGGACTCGATTTACCACTAAAATACTGTGTAACCACCTTGGAAGAACCAGAGAAATATACCTGAGTGGACATATTTTGAGTAAGGAGAACTGAAGGAACATCATAGAGTCTGGTAAGCGAGGGTTGTGTTGAAAGGAGGAGTCCCCTCTGAAGCCATTGCTGGGTTGGGATGCCTGAGGGTTAAAGGCTGCAAAACTCCTCTTGGCAGTGTGGACTGGCATCCAAAAGGTGGGGTCTCAAGCCCAGAGTGGAGGAGAAGGGAAGGAGAGCCTGTGCAGGGTGGGCAGAGGGAGCCAGGGGACCATTGTGCCTGTGAAGAGCGGAACATGCCTCCTCAGTGAAACAATGAAAGTAATGATGGAGGCTGGGACAGGAGACTTTCACCCTGGGCACTGACCACAGGAAAGGCTGTCCCACAGTGTGTGGCTTCAAAATAGAAAGGGGCCAAAGGGCTGCACTCAGCAGCCACCTATAGGGACCCTCTGCTTTCCTGTAAGACATTGTGTGGAACCCCAAAAAAGCATTTGAACTGTGTGGCATAGGGAAGGGGATGAGAGCCCTCCTGCCACCAGAGAAGGATTGGAACTGCTGGTGGGGCAAATCTGGACACCAGTGGTGGGAGAGGGACCAGAGCCACCAGCAAGGGAGCCAGGGGCTCCAGCCACCGGAGCTGCCAGTGAGATGAATCGGAGATTTTTAACCCATTCTGAGGGGATCTGGGATAGCATGAAAGGAGCTGCCCTAGTTTTACTGAAATCAAGGGCATGGGGAACTTTGCAACCCCTTGCTTGGTTCTGAGGTGCGGGTTCTCTGCCTGTTTGCTGCTTTGTGTGTTTTTCAGTTTTTGATTGCTGAATGGGCATCCACCTTCCTTGTTTGAATGGGAGAGACAGACCAGTGAAAGCTGGGGCTTGTGTTTGCATGGTGGAGAGTTTGAACTGGAATGCCTGTGAGATCAGCCAACCAGATCTGAGAAGGGAGGGGCCTAATACACCCACCTTGCCCTCAGGCTAAGAGCACCACCCCAAACTGGGAAGGGGCTGGCTCAGCTCACTGAAGCCCCAGATATACCCCACAAGGCACAGTCCTGGGGGAGAAGGGAGACCAGCTCACCTGACAACAATACAAGAATAAGATTCTTGTTTGGGAACTGAAGGAAAAGCTTAAAACCCTTTCTGGCAGCTGGGCAGGCAATGTGCTCACCGCATCTTTTTTTAATTGAACCCACTGAGCCCAAGCCACTGAAACTTCCCTTACAGAAAAGACGACAGACTGAAGTCAATCTGAACCTGCAGCAGGCCATTGTATGGGGAACTAGAATTGGAAAATAAGGTAGAGACTGAGGAGGTAGCTTTGAAGCAGAGACTAACTTCCCCACAGTGAGTGCCTGACAGCAAAACTTCTAAGTAAGGTGAGCAATATCCTGAGGTGCACTAGCCACCCTGCACCCTAAAGACTCTTCAGAAGACTCTGGAGAATGACCAGGCAACCAAGCACAAGGGGGAGGCAAGAGAGCTCACAAGTGGAGGTGGTCCAGGGAGAGCCTCAGATCAGCCAATTACCTAATTACACCAGAGGCAAACCTAGACAGCTCCTCACATTGGCTGATGCACAAGGACCTCCCAGGAGAACTGAAATCAGCCCACAAAACAGTGAGCCGCAGATGACATAAGCTGTCCAGATGAAACTCACCTGATTGACTTTTTGAAAAAAAGAGAGAAAAGGAAAACATTTTCTTTTTAAATTTTTAAAAATTTTTTAGTTAATTATTTTAAAATTTGTTTTGCTATGCTTGTTTTTTGCTTTGTTTTGTTCTATTTTCAAGATTTTCTTGATATTCTCTGTTTTACTGCTGAAATATTATCATTATAACCTACAAGTTTACTGCTTTTCTCTATTGTTTCCCCCGTATCGCTTATTGGCCTCCTTCTCTGCCCCTGGTTTACCTCTTTCTCTATTCTTGTTCCATAGGAATAACTTTCTTGTTTTCTTTTCTTTCCTTTATCTTCAATTTTATTCTCCATCTTCCTGTCCTTTTGTTTGTTTATGTTTTTGTCTTTTATTTTATTTTAAAGTTTTCATTCAACCATTTTCTTATTACTATGTTCTACCCTTAATTTTTTGCTTGCCCTTGTTTCCTTTCAGAATCTTTTCTCCATCCCCTTTATCTCTCAGTAGCTTGTCTATTTTTTACTTTTTATTTTATTATTATTTTTATTTTTATTTACTATTACCAATAATATCCTCTCTCTCTCTCTCTCTCTCCATATATATATATATATATATATATATATATATATATACACACACACACACACACACACACACACACACACACATATATATATGGTGGGGTTTGTGGGTGTTTTTTTTTTTTTGCTTTAGCATTTGTGTTCTTGCTTTGCTCTCCAAATTGTACTCTCTTGAGACATATTCATTGTGATTCACAGAATATTTTGCAAGTTACTGTTTCTTCCCTGACAGTTTGGTTGTGTTTTGTTTTGTCCTGTCAGCACCTATACAATAGCTCACACAACAGGGTTGGGGCTGAGCCAAACAGCAAACCTAAGAAGAGAGTCCTCTCAAGAACAGGTCAACAACAATCTAGACTCATCACAAGAGGAGACCCCAAAGAACCCACAAAAGGGACACTCCTAGAGCAAATAGCTCAAAAGTATAAGGAAAATACATCTCTGGGTTACACTGGACATACACTACAAAATTCCACCCCACAAGAATGGGAGACAGCAAATATATCTAATATACAGCAACAAACACTAATAGTCACTAAAATGGGGAGACAAAGAAAAAAAACCCAAATTAAGAAAAGGAAAAATCACCAGAAAAAGACCTTGATGAGATGGAGTTAAGCAGGTTATCAGAAATAGAGCTCAGAGTAATGATTATAAAGATGTTCAAGGAAATTAATGAGAACCACAAGACCCTTAATGGGAAGGTCCAGGAACATAGTGAAAACATGAAAAAGAGAGAGGTATGATAAATAAGAACCAGGCAGAAATGAAGAATACTATATCTGATATCAAGAATATGCTGGAAGGAATTAAAATCAGTCTCAGTAAGCAGAAGATAAAATAAGTGAATTAAAAGATAAGGTAGAAAAAAATCAGAGCAGCAAAAAAAACAACAAAAACAACAACACGTTTAAAAAGCATGAAAACAGTTTAAGGGAGCTTTGGGGAAAAATGGAACAAACAACATTTGCATCATAGGAGTGTCAAAAGGGGAGGAAAGTGAGCAAGAAATAGAGAACCTCATGGAGGAAATAATGACAGAAACCTTCTCTAAACTGGTGAGGGCAAAAACCACACAAGTTCAGGAAGCACAGAGGGTTCCAAACAAGAGGGGCCCAAAGTGACCCACTCCAAGACACATCATAATTAAAATAACAAATGTTAAGAACAGAGAGAGAATACTAAGGACTGCAAGAGAGATAAAAGCAGTGACATACAAGGGATCCCCCATAAGGCTGACAGCTGATTTCTCAACAGAAACACTTCAGACCAGAAGGTACTGGCATGAAGTTCTCCAAGTAATGAAAAGGAAGAACTTGCAACCAAGATTGCTTTATCCAGCAAGGCTATCATTTAAAATTGAAAGTGAAATAAAGAGCTCCCCAGACAAAAGAAGGCTAAAGGAGTTCAGTACCACCAAACCAGCATTGCAAGAAATGCCAAAAGGACTGCTCTGAGAAAAAGAAGGAATAGTGAAAGAAAAGTACATCAGCACAAAGGGAAAAATGTCATTAAATAAGTTGATATCAATAGTAACCTTAAATGTAAACAGAATAAATGCTCCAATCAAAAGACATAGGGTAGCTAAATGGATAAGAAAACAGGGCCCATATATATGCTGTCTACAAGAGACCCACCTGAGAGCGAAAGAGTCACACAGACTGAAAGTGAAGGGATGGAAAAAGCATTCAATGCAAATGGAAAGGAAAGAAAAGTTGGAGTAGCAGTACTTATTTCTGACTAAATAGACTTCAAAATAAAGACCATAACAAGAGACAAAGATGGTCACTACATAATGGTAAAACAATCAATCCAACAGAAGGGAATAACCGTTATAAATATATATGCACCCAATATAGGAGCACCTAAATATATAAAAAATTTCTTGAAGGGCTTTAAGGGGGTGATTGATAGCAACACAATCATAGTGGGGGACTTTAACACCCCACTGTCAGCATTGGATAGATCATCAAGACAAAAAATCATCAGGGAAACAGAGAACTTAAATGACACACTTAAGGTAATGGATTTAATTGACATTTACAGAACATTTTATACCAAAGCATCAGAATACACATTCTGCACAAGTACACATGGAACATTCTCAAAAATAGACCACATGTTAGGGCACAATGCAAGTTTCTACAAATTCAAGAAGAATGACATCGTATCAAGCATCTTCTCAAATCACAAGGGCATAAAACTAGAAATCAATCACTATAAAACACTCATAAATATTCAAACACTTGGAGGCTAAATCACATGTTATTATTAAACAATGAATGGGTTATCAATGAGATCAATGAAGAAGTCAAACATTTACTGGGGGAAAAAAAAATGAACAGACAACAACCCAAAATCTATGGGACACAGCGAAAGCAGTCCTGAGAGGAAAGCAGAGAGCAGTAAAGGCCTACTTCAAGAAACAAGAAAAAGCTCTACTCAGTCATCTAACACAACAACTAAAAGAATTAGAAACAGAACAGCAGAAAAACTCTGAAGAAATGGAAGGAAAGAAATAGTAAAGTTCAGAGCAAAAATTAATGACATAGAGACTAAAAAAAAATACAAAAGATCAATGAAACTAAGAGCTGGGCCTTTGAAAAGATAAATAAGAATGGTGAATCTTCAGCCAGATTCACCAAGTAACAAAGAGAGAGGACCCAAATAAATAAAATCAGAAATGAAAGAAGAGATATAACAGCCAACCCAACAGAAATACAAAAGATTGTAAGAAAATACTATGAGCAATATATGCCAACAAACTGGACAACATGGGGGAAATGGACAAATTCCTAGACGCATACAACATTCCAAAGCTGAATCAAGAAGAGGCAAAAAACCTGAATAGGCCGATAACAATAATGACTAATGAAATTGAAGTGGTAATCAAAAATCTCCCAGCAAACAAATGGATTTACAGACAAGTTTTACCAAACATTCAAAGAAGAATTATCACCTATTCTCAAACTACTCCAGAAAATTCAGAAGGAGAGAAAACTCCTAAGCACTTTTCATGAGGCCAGCATATCCTAATCCCAAAACCAGATAAAGTCACTACAAAGAAAGAAAATTGCAGGCCAATATCCCTGGTGAACATAGATGCTAAAATTCTCAACAAAATAGTAGCAAACCAAATCCAGCAATACATTGAAAAGATCATACACCACAATCAAGCGGAATTTATTCCAGGGAAGCAAGGCTAGTATAACATCTGCAAATCAATAAATGTGATACAATACATAAACAAAATGGACAAAAATCCTATGGTCATATCAATAGATGCAGAAAAAGCATTCAACAAAATCCAGCACCCATTTCTGATAAAAACCCTCAGCAAAGTGGAAATAGAGGTATCATGCCTCTACATATTGAAGGCTATATATGACAATCCTACAGCCAATATTATACTCAATAATCAAAAACTAAAACCATTTCCCTTAAAAACTGGAACAAGGCAAGGATGTCCACTTTCACCACTCTCATTCAACATAGTACTGGAATTCCTAGCCACAGCCATCATACAGGAAGAAAATATCAAAGATATCCAAATTGGAAAGGAGGAAGTAAAACTGTCATTATTTGCAGATGACACGATATTGTACACAAAAAACCCTAAAGAGTCCATCAAAGTACTACTATATTTGATAAACTAATTTGGCAAGGTAGCTGGATACAAAATCAACATCCAGAAACCAGTGGCATTCTTATACACCAACAATGAACATTCAGAAGGAGAAACTAAAAAAACAATACCATTTACCATTGCAACTAAAAAAATAAGATACCTAGGAATAAACTTAACCAAGGATGTAAAAGACCTGTACTCGGAAAACTACATGACACTGAAAAAAGAAATAGAGGAAGATTTAAACAAGTGAAAGAATATACCATGCTCATGGATTGGAAGAATTAATAACATTAAAATGTCCATACTACCCAAAGCAATTTATAGATTCATAGCAATTCCTATTAAAATAGCAACAGCATATTTCACAGACCTAGAACAAACATTTTGAAAATTTATATGGAATAAAAAAATATCCCAAATATCTGCAGCCATCTTGAGAAAATAGAGTGGTAAGGATCACCTTATTGCATATCAAACTGTACTACAAAACCATTGTAATCAAAACAGCCTGGTATTGGTAAGACAACACACCTATAGATCAATGGAACAGAAGAGAAATCCCAGAAATACACGCAAGCCATTATTGTCAGTTAATATTTGACAAAGAAGGCAAGAGCATACAGTGGAGAAAAGACAGCCTCTTCAATAAATGTGCTGGGAAAATTGAACAGATACATGCAAAAAAATGAAACTAGACCACCAACTTTCAGCATACACAAAAATAAACTCAAAATGGACCAAAGACTTAAATGTAATTCATGAAACCATAAAAATCCTGGAAGAAAATGTAGGCAGTAACGCCACAGACATCTCACATAGTGGAATTTTCACTGATACATCTAGGACAAGAGAAACAAAAGTAAAAATAAACATATGGGACTACATCAAATTAAAATGCAGAACACAGCAAAAGAAATCAGCTGTATAAAGGAACCCCACAGTATGGGAGAACATATTTGCCAAGGATGCATCTGATAAGGGGCTAATTTCCAAAGTGTACAAAGAACTCATACAACTCAACAAGAGGAAGACAATCCAATTAAGAAATGGGCAAAGGACCTGAATAGACACTTCTCCAAAGAGGAGATACAGATGGCCAAGAGACACATGAGACAATGCTCAAGGTCCTTAATCATAAGAAAGATGCAAATTAAAACCACAATAAGGTATCACTTCACACCTGTCAAAATGGTTGCCATCAACAAATCAACAAACGACATGTGCTGACGAGGGTGTGGAGAAATGGGAACCCTAGTACACTGCTGGTGGGAATGCAGACTGGTGCAACCACTATGGAAAACAGTATGGAGGTTCCTCAAAAAATTAAAAATGGAGCTGCTTTTGGACAGTGATTCCACTCCTAGGAGTATATCCTAAGAATCCTGAAAAACTAATCAGAAAGAATATATGCACCCCTATGTTCATAGTAGTGCAATTTACAGTAGCTAAGATCTGGAAATAGCTCAAGTGCCCATCAGTAGATGAGTGGATAAAAAAGCTGTGGGACTTTTACACAATGGAATACTATGCAGCTGTAAAGATCTGGTGCCATTTAGCACAGTAGGGAAGAACCTGGAGAATACTATGTTACGTGAAATAAGCCAGGCAGAGAAAGACAAACTTCACATGATCTCACTCATATGTGGAACCTCAAGAACTCTAAACTGATGAACAGAAATGATTCAATGACAATGGAAGCATAGATCAGACTGACAAATGTCGGAGGGATGGAGGAGGATGGGTGGGTGGGGGGGAGAGAGTAACCAAAGAACTTACATGCATATATGCACAACCCAAGGACACGGACAATGGTGTGGAGCGGGATTGGGGAGGGGATTGGGGCAGGGTGGAATGGGTCACTGGGGAGAAAAAGGGACATCTGTAATATTTTGAAGATAAAAAAAAAATAAGTTCACTCTGGGCTCTGAATGATGGACAGGCTGCACTACCATATTTGGGTCCAGTGGTGGGGTCTGAGGGCAGCACCCAGCAGTGACTTTGAGGGACCCTCTTCTTTCTTGAAAGGCATTGTGCAGAGCCCCAGTCAGTAACTAAACTGCTTGGCTTGGGGAAAGGGGAAAGGTCTCTCCCACCTTGAATGCATGGTCAAAACACCTCCCCCCACCTGTGAAGATGCCTGTCTGCCCCATCCTGCTGGGTTGCCAGAATGGGGGAAAGGCACAGGTCTGGGAATTTTGGCCCACATTGTGGAGTTTGGAGCCCTAGTGGAACTGGGAATTTTGACCCCTGCTTTGCTGAGACCAGCCACATGGAGAGATTGGATTCTTGTACTGTGCTGATTTTCTACCCACTCTTGCTTGGTTGAGTGGTGCAAGGATGAGGGTGCCAGACAGAGCTTGGATTTTTGGACTGTATCCCCCAGGGAGGCTTATGTCCAGGAGACAGATGGGCAAGTGCTAAGCTCTGTGACTGCATCATGGGGAGGCTGATCCAAGCTTCCTGTGAGTTCTTCCAAGCATCCCAAGGAAGGTGAGGTAGATCTGTTCCCACTGCCTGTAGGCTGCGGGCAACGCCCCCAATAGGAGACAATTTAGTTCGGCTTTGTGAAATGCCAGATACCCTGCCAGGTGCAGTTCTGTGAGGGACAGGAGAGCAGCTCAGAGTGGGACATTCAAATTTGAGACCCTCAGAAACTATTGTCTGGACCAAAGGAAGTGCTTATCCACTTCCTGTGGGCTAGGCCAGCAACATCTTCAACTGGAGACTCTGATCTATAACCCTCTACCCAGGGTTGCTGAATCTTCTCCTGCAGAGGAGACTGCAGACTGAACCTGCAGCAAGCCCCCTTAGAGTTGGGTAGAGACTGACGAGTTTGGATTGGAAGCAGAGACTAGCTTCCCCTTATTGAGTACCTGATCCATAATCCTCAAGCAGGGTACCCACTAGCTGGAGCCTGGGTCCATCTAATAGACTCTTTGGAAGGCTTGAGAGGAAGACCTGGCAACCTCAGGGGAAAATGGAGCAGCTGATAGGTGGAGGTGGACCTCAGGGAGCCTCAGTCTGAACACAGATCTGCCCTCAACTCTAAGGTGAAAGAAGATGATAATATTACACTGATTGGTCCCTAACATGAACACACAGGTCTAGTACATAGTGAACAGTGTGGTAACTACACACAGGTAGTCCAAAGCCAGTTACACACAATGTCTTACAGTGACCTGTATCTGAAACCCACCCAAAAGGACCCAGGACCAACACAAGTGGTGGGCTTCAGACCACACCAGAGCTTGACCAACTAGACCCACAAATGGCACACACAAAGGTGGATCCTGGGAGGGTCCAGACCCTGCTGGGAGGGAAGCCCCTGCACAGTGCCTCATACTTGATGATAAAGATTCACCTGTATAGACACCCAGCCTGAAAGATTAACTTTTGCCACTGAGCTCATCAAGACACCTTGAGACTGCACCTGCACAGTAGTTTTGACGCCATGGTTTGGGTTGAGTTTCATAGTCAGCCAGCCTCAAGGTGGATCCCATCCAGAAAGTGCCAATAGCAATCAAGACCAAATTACAACAGAAGGATCGAAACAACCCACACAAGAGAATTTCCTAGAGCACCTAGCTCAGGCGATGAAGGAGACTATACCATGCAGTTCCACAGGATACCTACTACAGAAGGCCACCCCACCAAGACTTGGATTCATGGCAGTTTTACCTAGCACATAGAAACAAACACAAAGAGAGCCAAAATTGGGAGACAAAGAAACAAGCCTGAAACAAAAGAACAGGGGGAATCTCCAGAAAAAGAGCTAAATGAAATGGAGGTAAGCATTTTGTCAGAAACAGAGTATAATGTAATGATTATGAGGGTGCTCAAGGAGCTTAGTGAGAACAACATAAACATTAAGAAGGACATAGAAACCATAAAAATAATAAGTTGGAAATGTAGAATGCCATATCTGAAATACAGAATACCATGGATGGAGTAGCCAGTAGGCTGGATGAAACACAGGATTGAATAAGGGAATCAACAGACATGAGAAAAAAATTGCTTAATCAGAACAGAAAAAAGGCAAAAATAAAAAGCAGGAGAATAGTTTAAGGGAACTTGGGGACAACATGAAATATAAAAACATCTACATTATAGTGGTACCAGAAGGAGAAGAAAGTGAGCAAGGTATAGAGAACCTGTTTGAAGAAATAATCACTGATAATTTTCCTAGCCCAGTGAAGGGAAAAGTAACACAAGTTCAGGAAGCACAGAGACTCCCAATCAAGATGAACCCACAGAGACCCACTCCAAGACACATAGTAATTAAAATGGCCAAGGTTAAAGACAAAGAGAGAATCTTAAAGGCAGAGAGAGAGAAATGGCCAGTTACAGACAAGGAAGTTTCCATAAGGTTGTCAGCTGATTTCTCAACAGAAACATAACAAGCCAGAGCTTGCAACCAGGAATGTTTTATCCAGCAAAGCTATTATTTAAAACAGAAGGGGAAATAAAGAGCTTCCCAAACAAAAGAAGACTAAAGGAGTTCGTTACCACCAAACCATCATTGTAAGAAATGCTAATGGAACTGCTGTAAGAAGAAGAAGAAATAGAGAAATAAAGGAACAAGAGGAACATAGGCATAAAGAAATATGGCAATAAATAACTACTTTTCAATAATAACCTTAAATATAAATGAATATAAATGCTCCAATCCAAAGACAAAGGGTAGCCAAATGGATAAGAAAAAATAACCCATATATATGATGTCTACAAGATACTTACTTCAGAACAAAGATATACACAGACTGAAAATGAAAGGATGGTAAAAAATATCCCATGCAAATGGAAACAACAGAAAAGCTGGAGTAGCAATACTTATATCTGACAAAACAGACTTCAAAACAAAGGCCATAAAAGAGAAAGAAGGACACTACATAATAATAAAGGAATCAATTCAACAAGAGAATAGAACCCCTATAAGAATGTATGTACCCAATACAGGAGCACCTACTATATAAAAAACAAACTCTTGGTAGATCTAAGGGAGAGATTGACAGCAATAGTCATAGTAGGGAACTTGATAAATCTTTGAGACAAAAAATTAACAAGGAGACAAGGACCATAAATGACACACTAGATCAGATGGATTTAATTGATATTTACAGAAAATTTTACCCCAAAGCTGCAGAATATACATTCTTCTCAAATGAACATGGAACATCCTCAAAGATAGACCACATGTTAGAACACAAAACAAGTCTCTACAAGTTCAAGAAGACTGAAATCACATCAAGCATCTTCTCGTATCACAATAGCACAAATCTAGAAAACAACCACAATAAAAAAGCACAAAAATATTTATATTTAGAAACGTGGAGCTAAATAGCATGTTATTAAACAATGTATGGGTTATCAATGAGATCAAGGAAGAAATAAAAGATTACCTGGAAACAAATGAAAATGAACACACAACAACCCAAAATCTATGGGACACAGCTAAAGCAGTCCTGAGAGGGAAGTTAATAGCATTACAGGCCTACCTTAATGTACAAGAAAAAACTCTAGTAAACATTTTAACCCTACACCTAAATGATTGGAAAAAGAAAAGCATGAAATGCCCAGGATAGGTAGGAGGAAGGAAATAATAAAGATCAGAGCAGAAATAAATGACATAGAAACTAAAAAACAGTACAAAGGATCAAAGATGGTTCTTTGAAAGAATAAGCAAGACTCATCAAAAAACAGAGGACTCAAATAAATGAGAACTGAAAGAGGAAAAGTAACAACTGACATTACAGAAATACAGAAGATTATAAGAAAGTATTCTGCCCAACTATATGTCAAAAAATAGACCATCTGGGTGAAATGGACAAATTCCTAGAAACATACAATCTTTCAAAACTGAATCAGGAAGAAGCAGAAAACCTGAATAGACCAATAAAATTAATGAAATCAAAACAGTAATTAAAAAATTCCTAGCAAGCAATAGTCCTGAACGAGATGGATTCACAGGCGATTACCAAATATTCAAAGACCTATCCTCAAACTATTCCAAAGAATTTAAGAGTAAAGAAGACTTCCAAGCTCTTTTTACGAGGCCAGCATTATCCTAACACCATAACCAGATAAAGATACAACAAAGAAAGAAAATTACAGGCCAGTATCCCTGATGAACATGGATGCTAAAATCCTCAAGAAAATATTAACAAGTCACATCCAGCAATATACTAAAAAGATCATACATCATGACCCAATGGGATTTATTTCGGCCATGCAAAGTTGGTACAATATTCACAAATCAATAAATGTTATACATAATATAAACAAATTGAAAGATAAAAATCACATGATCATATCAATAGATACAGGAAAAGCATTTGATAAAATGCAGCACCCACTTATGATAAAAACTCAGCAAAGTGGGAATGGGGGGAACATAAGTCAACATAATAAAGTCCATATATGACAAACCTACAGCAAACATCATACTCAATGGGCAAAAATAAAAGCTTATCCCTTAATATCAGGAACAGGACAAGGATGTCAGCTTTCACCACTCTTATTCAACACAGTACTGCAAGTCCTTGCCACAACAATCAGACAAGAAGGAGAAATAAAAGGCATCCAAATTGGAAAGGAGGAAACGAAAACTCTCATTATTTGCAGATAGCATGATATTGTGCATAGAAAACCCTAAAGACTCAACCAAAGTACTACTAGATTTAATAAATTCAGCATATTTGCAAGATACAAAATCATTATCAAGAAATCAATGGCATTTTTTTACACTATTAATGAACTATAAGAAAGAGAAACTTAGAATACAACACCATTTACTATTATAACAAAAAATAATGTACCCAGAAATAAATTTAACCAAGGAGGTAAAAACCTGTACTTGGAAAACTGTAGGACATTGAAGAAAGATATTAAGGAAATACAAATAAGTGAAAGCATACACCATGTTCATGGATTGGAAGAAATAACATCTTTAAAATGCCCATACTACCCAGAGCAATCTCTAGATTCAGTGCAATTCCTATTAAAATACCAACGAGATATATCACAGATCTAGAGAAAATAATCCAAAAACTTATATGGAACCAAAATAAACCCCAAATAGCCACAGCAATCTTGAGAAAGAAGAACAAAATTGGAGGGCTCACAATACTGAATATCAAGCTATACTACAAGGCCATTGTAATCAAAACAACCTGGCACTCACATAAGAATAGTCATTATAGCTCAGAGGAACAGAACAGAGAGCCCAGAAATCAACCCACATCCACATGGTCAATTAATATTTGACAAAGAAAGCAAGAACATACAATGGAGTAAAGACAGTCTCTTCAATAAGTGGTGCTGGGAAAATTGGACAGGTACATTCAAAAAAATGAAACTAGACCACCAACTTACACATACATAAGAATAAACTCAAAATGGATAAAAGTTAAATGTAACTCAAGAAACCATACAAATCATAAAAGAAAACAAAGGCAGCAAAACTTCAGACATTTCTTGCAGCAATATTTTTGCCGATATGTCTCTGAGGGTAAGGGAAACTTGGGAAAAAATAAACAGATGGGGCTACATCAAACGAAAAGTCTTCTGCCTGCACAGCAAATGAAACCATCAACAAAATGCAAAGGGATCCCACCGTATGGGAGAACATAATCACCAATGATACATCTGAAAAGGAGTTAATTTCCAAAATATATACTTATTTTCCAAACTTATACAACTCAGTACCAGGAAGACAATCCAATTAAAAAATGGGCAAAGAACCTGAGTAGACACTTCTCCAAAGAGGACATACAGATGCCAAGAGACATGAAAAAATGCTCAAAGTCATTAATCATCAGAGAGATGCAAATTAAAACTACTGAGTTATCACCTCACATCTATAAGAATAGCTACCATCAATAAACCAACAAACAAGTGGTGGCGAGGGTGTGGAGAAAAGAGACCCTTAGTGCACCGCTGGTGGGATGCAGACTGGTGCAGCCACTGTGGAAAATAGTATGGGGTTTCCTCTAAAATTAAAAATAGAACTCTCTTTTGACTCAGTGATCCCAGTTCTGTGAATATATGCTAAGAATCCTGAAACACGTCAGAAAGAACATACGCCCCCATGTTCACAGCAGTGTTATTTACAGTGGCCAAGATCTGGAAACAGCCCTAGTGCCTATCAGCAGATTCGTGGGTAAAAAAAGCTGTGGTACATTTATACCATGGAATAATTCGTGGCTGTGGCTAAGACTTACAAACTATGTTGAATAAAACTGATGAAATTGGACAACCTTGTCTTGCTTGTGATTTTGAAGAACATGCTTTCAGCTTCTCGTGGTTGAGCTCGCTGTGAGTTGGTCACATACGGCCTTTATTGTGCTGCAGCATGTTCCCTCTATCCCCACTCTGCTGAGAGCTTTTATCACGAATGGATGCTGGATTTTTGTCAAATGCTTTTTCTGCATCTATTCATATGATCAAATAATTTTTTACCTTTTATTTTCTTTATGTGGTGTATTACACTAATTTATTTGCAGATATTGAATTAACATTGCATCCCAGCAATAAATCCCACTTGATCATGGTGTGTGACCCTTTTTAATACATTGCTGAATTTGATTCAATAATATTTTCTTAAGGGATTTTTGCATCTATATTTATTAGGGATAGGGCCCTATAATTTTCCTTTCTTTCTTTCTTTCTTTCTTTCTTTCTTTCTTTCTTTCTTTCTTTCTTTCTTTCTTTCTTTCTTTCTTTCTTTCTTTCTTTCTTTCTTTCTTTCCTTTCTTTCTTTCTTTCTTTCTTTCTTTCTTTCTTTCTTTCTTTCTTTCTTTCTTTCTTTCTTTCTTTCTTTCTTTCTTTCTTTCTTTCTTTCTTTCTTTCTTTCTTTCTTTCTTTCTTTCTTTCTTTCTTTCTTTCTTTCTTTCTTTCTTCTTTCTTTTCCTTCCTTCCTTCCTTCCTTCCTTCCTTCCTTCCTTCCTTCCTTCCTTCCTTCCTTCCTTCCTTCTTTCCTTCCTTCCTTCCTTCCTCCCTCCCTCCCTTTTTCCTTTCTTCTTTCTTTCTTTCTTTCCTTTTCTTTCTTTTCTTTCTTTCTTTCTTTCTTTCTTTCTTTCTTTCTTTCTTTCTTTCTTTCTTTCTTTCTTTCTTTCTTTCTTTCTTCCTTCCTTCCTTCCTTCCTTCCTTCCTTCCTTCCTTCCTTCCTTCCTTCCTTCCTTCCTTTCTTCTTTCTTTCTTTCTTCTTTTTCTTTCTTTCCTTTCATCTTCGTCTGCTTCTGTATTCAGGGCAGTGATGGGCTTGTAAATGATCTTGGGAGCCTTCCCTTTTCTTCAAATTTTGGGAATAGTTTGAGAAGGATAGATATTAATTTTTCTTTGAATGTTTGGTAAAATTCACCTATGAAGCCATCTGATTCAGGACTTTTGTTTGTTGATTACTGATTTGACTTCATTAGCACTTATCAGTCTGTTCAGATTTTCTTTTTCTTCTTGATGCAGCCATGGAAGATTTATGTCTAGGAATTTATTCATTTCTTCCATGTTGTCCAATTTGTTGGCATGCATCTGTTTATATTATTCCCTTTTAATCATTTGTATTTCTTGGGTGTCAGTTGTGATTTCTCTTTCATTTCTTATATTATTTATTTGGCTTCTCCTTTTTTTTCATGAGTCTGGCTAAAGGTTTATCAATCTTGTTTATCTTTTCAAAGAACCAGCTTTTGGTTTCATTGATCTTTTCTACTATGTTTATGTTTTGTTAATTTTTTGTCCTCTGTGTGTGTGTTGTTATTTTTAACCCTCACCCTAGGATATTTTTTTCATTGCTTTTCAGAGAGAGTGGAAGGGGGGATAGAGAGAAAGAGGAGAGAGGTGAGAAACATCAATGTGAGAAAGACCTGTCAATCAGTTGCCCCCCGCAAGCACCCCAACCAGGGTGGTGAATGGAGCCTGAAACAGAGGTACGTGCCCTTAGCTGTAATTGAACCTGAAACCCTTCAGTCTGCAGTCCAACACTCCAACCACTGACCCAAATTGGCCAAGGCTGTGTGTGTGTGTTTGTGTAGGCTTGAATTTATAGCTGTAATCACAGAGATATTTCTACTTTTTCCTTTTAATCTTAGTACTAGTTTATGGTTGGTTGATCCACTGCCTTTATTAAGTGAGCATTTTTTCTTTCCTATATTTTCTTACTCATATTTTTGATCTTTCTTTTGTACTTAAAGGAATCCCTTTAATATTTCTTATAATATTTGTTTAGTGATAATGAACTTTAGCTTTTCTTATCTGGGAAACTCATTATCTCTCCTTCAATTCTAAATGATAGTATTGCTAGGTAGAGTAACCTTGTTTGTAGTTTTTTGCCTTTCATCACTTTGAATATTTTAGTCAATGAGTTATGGCCTACAAAATTTCTGTTGAGAAGAAAACTGACAGTCTTTTGGGAGCTCCCATGTACATAACTAACTGTTTTTCCCTTGCTACTTTTAAGATTCTCTCTTTGTCTTTAACTTTAGGCATTTTAATTATGATGTATCTTGGTGTGAGCCTATTTGGGTTCCTCTTGTTTGGGACTCTCTATATTTCTTGGAATTGTAAGTTTATTTCTTTCACCAAGTAGGGGAAATTGTCTGTCATTTTTTCACATAGGTTTGCAATTTCTTGCTCTCTTTCTTCTCCTTCTGGCAACCCCATGATGCGAATGTTGGGCCACTTGAAGTTGTCTCAGAAACTCCTTACACCAGCTTCATATTTCTGGATTCTTTTCTTTTTGCTCTTCTGACTGGACATTTTTTGTTTCCTCATATTCCAAATTGCTGATTTGATTCTCAGCATCCCCTACTATACTGTTGATTCCTTGTAAATTATTCTGCCTTTCAGTTAGTATAGCCTTCCTTTCTGACTGGTTCTTTATTATGTCATTGATGATCTCGCTAGTTTCCTTAATAGTCTTACTAAGATCCTTGAGCATCCTTATAACCATTATTTTGAACTCTGTATCTAGTAGCTTGCTTGGCTCCATTTCATTTACTTCTTTTTCTGGAGATTTCTTCTGTTCTTTCATTTGTGACATGTTTCTTTGCCTCCACATTTTGGCTGCTTCTTAGTATTTGTTTCTATGTGTTAGGTAGAGCTGCTATGTCTCCTGGAATTGGTAGAGTGACTTTGTGTAGTAGGTTCCCTGTAGGGGCCAGTTGCTCAGTCTCACCAGTCATGTAAGCTGGGCCTTCTAAATACTCCCCTGTGTGGGTTGTGTGCACTGTCCTGTTGTAGTTGTTGTAGTTGAGCCTTGGTTGCTATTGGTGTCACTGGGAGGAATTGACCTCCAGGCCAATTGGCTGTGAGAATCAGCTGCAACTACAGCCAAAGAGCTGCTGTGCTGGAGCTACCCTTATGGAGCAGGATTTACTTCAGTGGAGCTTTGGTGTTCACTGAGTGTGCCCTTGAATGTGTCACTCGTGGCTGTGGTAAGGTTGCAATCCAGTGTGGTTAAAGTTGACCACCATGTGAATTGTCTCTGGGGCCACTCAGGAGGTGCAAACTCAGCCTCTGTCTGTGCTCGGCCCAGGACCACCCAGCATGAGTTACACAGCAACCTGTAGATGGCTGCTACTTGTTCTGGGCTTGGAGGTGTCCAGGAGAGGCCAAGCTATAAACCTATGCAGGCTGCCACTACTTCCAGGCCTGGAGCCACTTATCAACAGGTATGGGGCACACTGAGGCCAGCTGATGCTTGTTTGAGAGATTTTAGGAATGTTCTAAGCATGAGGCTTGAGAGGCCACTTGCATAGAAAGGCCACTAGAAATGGCTTGGATGTGCTTGCAAGTAGGGAGGAGGCAGAGTCTCTGGGAATCACCAGGGTGGGGAGAAACATGTGATCCAGGTTGATGGAGATTCAGAAAAGGCATCTGCTGGCCAGCTCTGCTGGTGGAGGGCATGTCAAAGGAGCAATGGCCTCCACCAGCTCTCCTGTCTATGAGAAAACTGTCCCTCCAGCTTTGTTCCTGAATCCAGGCAAGTTATTTCCTCTCTGAATGTCCCAGGTTCCTTTCAAGCTGCTGCCCAGTGCTGGAACTCAGAAGGAGTGGTCTGAGTAAGTCCATGCACATGTGCAGGCCCTTTAAGAGGAGCTGCCTGGGACTCCAGCAGCCTCCATGTCACTCAGCCACAATCCCCACTGTTTTTTTTATAGCCTGAAGTTGTGAGGATTTCTCATCCGGGCACTGGAACCTTGGGCTGGGGGGCCTGATGTGGGGCTGGGACACCTCAATACTCTGGGAAACCTCTGCCACCAAGATGTCTCTTCCACCTTTAAACTGCAGCACCTGGGTGTGGGACCATGTCTCCATGATTCAGGTCTGATTCCACCTATCTCTGCCTCTCCTACTAGTCTCGATGCTTCTTCAATTCCCTAATTGTAGGACTCCTGTTCAGCTAGATTTGAGGTCCTTAATGATGATTGTTCTATATTTTAGTTGTAATTTTGATGTGGTTGTGGGAGGTGGTGGGTACCCCTGTTACCTACACCACTATCTTGTTGTCTCCCTCTGTCACTTTTTATTTGACAATCTATGGGGAAAAAGTCAGTGCCCCCTAGCTAAATAATCAGGTATTACATGTTTTAAAAATTCTTGTTGCACACCAGTTGAAAATCATTGCTCTAGAGAGAGCTGCCCTCACCATGAACATAATCAATTCAGTTCCTCCCCAGATGTTTTTGACACATTTACTTGCTGTCCCTGAGAGTTTAAAGCAAGTGAGTTTGTGATTGAGGGAGTCTGTGTGTGGGCCCCTCAAATATTCTTCTAGATTCTTTCTTGTCATACCTGGCTTTTCCATGTCTCTGCCCCTCTCACCAGTTTCATTGTGGCTTATTCTTTATATCCTTAGTTATAGGAATTGTGTTTAGCCAGTCTTCAGGTGGTTCTCAATTTAATTGTTTTATAATTTAGTTGTAATTTTTATGTGGTCATGGGAAGAAGTGGGCAAAAAACTTATCACCCTGCCTTCTTGACCAGAAGTCTCATATTTCTTCATTGGTAAAATATTTATTCACATTTTTCAAATATTGGCTTGTTCATCTCTTATTATTGGGTTTGGGTTCTTTACATATTCTGAATCTAAGTCCAATATATGTGTTGCAAAGATGTTTTTCTTAGTCTGTGGCTTACCTTTTTTTTAATGGTGTCTTTTCAAGACAAAAAGTTTATGTTGATAAAGTCCAATATATCAACTTTTTCTTTTTTGCTTTGTATTTTAAAAAGTGATTTCCTATCCCAAGTTGCAAAGATTTTTTTGCTGTGTTTTTTCTCTAAAAATTTTATAGCTTTAGGTTTTAACAGAATGTTTTTCTCACCCCAAAATTCATATGTTGAAATCCTAATTCCCAATGTGATGGTACTAGAAAGGGAGTTCTTGGAAGGCAATTAGGTTATAAGGGTGGATTAATACCTTATAAGAAAAAACAGAAAGTTTTCTCTCTCAGCCATATGAAGATACATAATCCATTTAGAGTATAGCTGAAATAAGGGTTGACATTAATTGATTCCCATATAGGTATCCAGTTGGCTTAACAATTTATCCAATCGACTTGTGTTTAGCTAGACATTAATGTTTGGATCAATATTGGATAAAGACAATCAAAGGAAACGGGCCCTTATATTCATTAACTTATTCAATAAACATTTATTGATTATCTACTAAGTGCTAACAGTCTTAATAGGTTTTAGAGACACATAATAAATAAAATACAGCTTTCCCTTCAGATAAATTACACTTTAATTGAGGAGATAAATATAAAAAGAATTATAATATGATATGAGGAAAGTGTACTAGAACTGTGTGTTTCAAACCACTGTCAATTTTAAAAGTCATAAGCAGCATTTTTTAAATAAAACAAATGTCAGAGCACATATTAAGATAAGTATTATTTTTAAAAATCATATTTTATTTTTTTAATAATATATGTTTATTTGGTAGCAATATAAAATGAATTTTTCCTATAAAAAAGTTTTCAAGCTCTTATAGTAGATATATATATATACAAAGTGTTAGGGAATCCAATAAAAGGAGTTATAATGTTTAGCAGAAAGTTGGGGGACACTCAACACAGAAGGGATAACATTTGAGAGGAGTGTTAGGGGATGTGTGTGGAAGGGCATTGCAAGTAGAAGAAAGAGCGTGCGTGAAAAACCTGACTGTGCACAGCCACAGCAGGTTCCAAGAATGGTAAGTTTTTGTGCTGAGAGGAAAGAATGCTAGGGGGTGGCCTAGGCGGAGAGTGGGGGAAACAAAGTTGGCCAGTACAATAGGCTAGGGAGATACTACAAAGGATCTTTGTGACATATGGTAAAATTAGCTTTATTCCCTGGCCTATGTTTCTCAAACTGTGGTACCAGGGATCACCTTGATTAGAATCACCCTGGGCAGTAGTTCCAAAATGTGGTTCCTGGACCAGTAGCATCAGTATTATCTGGGAACTTGTTGCATATGAAGATTCTTGGTGAGCAAGAGAGAGAGAGCTCATAAAAAAACAGGAAAAAAGGAAGAAGAAAGGGAAGGGAAGGGAAGGGAAGGAAGGGAAGGGAAGGGAAGGGAAGGGAAGGGAAGGGAAGGGAAGGGAAGGGAAGGGAAGGGAAGGGAAGGGAAGGGAAGGGAAGGGAAGGGAAGGGAAGGGAAGGGAAGGGAAGGGAAGGGAAGGGAAGGGAAGGGAAGGGAAGGGAAGGGAAGGGAAGGGAAGGGAAGGGAAGGGAAGGGAAGGGAAGGGAAGGGAAGGGAAGGGAAGGGAAGGGAAGGGAAGGGAAGGGAAGGGAAGGGAAGGGAAGGGAAGGGAAGGAAGGGAAGGGAAGGGAAGGGAAGGGAAGGGAAGGGAAGGGAAGGGAAGGGAAGGGAAGGGAAGGGAAGGGAAGGGAAGGGAAGGGAAAAGAATATCTTTGGGCCCCATCCTATGCTGGCTGAATCAGACATTTTAAAGGTGGGGCTTAGTAATCTGTATTTTAATAAGCCCTCCAGGTAGTTCTGATGCAGACTGAAGTTTGAGATCCAATGACCTAGGAGTTTGGTAAAATGAGGGTTCTTGGCTCCCACCCCAAGCCTACTAAACCCCAAATCTCTGGGGTTAGCTCCTAGAATACCCATTTTTATGAAGCTTCCCAATTAATTATAACTCACTCTAAATTTTGAGAATAACAACTCTAGGGATGTGTGTTATAATTTGCAGATTTTAGGATGCTAGAGGAAACGATAGGACCTAGAAATCACTAAACGGAGAGTATGCCATTAGGTCTTCCAGAAAGGAAAACTAGACAAAACACCATGATGATTTTGACAAACATAAAAACATTGTATCAGTTCTTTGCTTAAAACAGTCTAATGTCTATGCCCCTCAAGACGAGAACAACTCCTGAGCATGGCGTAGGACTCACAGTGCCTGGCTTCTGCCTCTGTTCTGCTCTCGCCCACTGGCTCCAGCACTCTTCCAGGCTCTTTAAACACCTGATGCCCTTTCCTGCCTCAAAACCTTTGTGTCTGTTGTTTCCCCAGCTCTTCCCCAACATGGCTCACTTTCAGATCTCAGCTCACTCTCACCTCTTCAGAGAGATCTTTTTTAATGATCCCATGTAAAGTGGCCTCATAGAACTTAATACAGTCTATAATTCCCTGACATTTCTTTTGCATTTGTCTGTCCCACTAGACTAAAATCCATGCGGGCAAAGATCCTGTGTGCCTTGTTCAGCACTGTTTCCACAGGCTAGGTCAGGGCATACAGTCCACATTCAGGAAGTATTGAGTTCTGAGAACTTCCTGGGGTCAGCTTTATGTTCCAAGCTTGCAACATTGCTGGTAGAGGCTGTTACCTCCCCACACCTCTGAGTAGTACACTAAGAAAGCCACATGCAATTTGGCAATTGCAAAAGTGACATACCTTGTTACAACCCACAAGATAGTGTAATTTGGTGTTGTTAGGACAGTCTTTAAGGAGTAAAATGCAATGAAAGATGAAACTACATGCTTGGCAAAAAAAAAAAAAAAAGTTTCTATTAATTGATAAATCATGGAAATGAAAATCCATACAACACAGAGATTTTTTTTTTCAGCCATCAGATTGACAAAAATTGGTGAGTCCACAAGTGTGTCCATACTTACACTGAGAAGGTGAGCACTGTCTGAGGCAAGTCAATTGACAGTGTCAACTAAAAATAAGGCCATCAAGCAATTACTCTTAGAGAAATGGTGTTACATAGTCACAAAGAGTCCTGCAGCCACTGAAGAGAGAAGGGGAAGGAGATCCAAACAACTGGAAGCATATACTGTGCTAATGGGCAAGAAGAATTAACAACATTACAATGTCCATACTGAGGACACCAAGGCTGGGGCCCAACAGGAAGCTGCGTGCCCTTCCTCCCAGGCAGGGACTGGATTTGCAGCTAAAATACTGTGTGGTCAGCTTGAAAACACAAGAGAAGTGGAGTTGATTCGCCATATTTTGTCTAAGGACCCTGAAAAACAGCATAGAAACTGGTAAGAGAAAGGGAGTCCTGGAAACGGGGAGCCCCCCTGGAGCAGGTGCTGGGCTAAGAGGCTGAGTGATATCGGCTGTGGAGCTCCCTTCCCTTAGGAGTATGACCCCTAAGAGCAGCAGAGACGAAAAGGGCCTGAGTGGCATCGGGAGGAGGGGTCGAGGGGAACTGACTGTCTGACAGGCTGGGTCTGCACCTTCCCGGGGAAAAGCAAGGCTAATGCTGGCAACCCAATGGGCGAGATGCACCCCAGGCTCCCACTGCGGGAGAGTCTGCCCTGCCCTGTTTGGCTCCAAAAAGGGAGGCCTGGGGCGGCACCAGCAGTGACTTTGAGGGACCCTCTGCTTTCCTGACAGGCAATGTACAGAGCCCCAGATAGCAACTAAACTGTGTGGTGTGGGGAAGGGGGATAGGGTTCTCCCGCCCGCAGTGTGGGGTGGAGCCCCTTCCCCGCCTATGGAGCCGCGCGGGCTGCTCGTCCTGCCGAGTTGGCAGCAGGGCAAATGGGGGATTTCTGACCTGCACGAAGGGGCGCTGGGGACATGCATGGAGCTGGGGTTCTCAGCCCCAGCTTTTCAGAGATCAGACGTGTGCAGAGGCCAGAGTCCTGCGCTGGGCTAGCTTTGTGACCTTGCACTTGGGCCTGCGGTGCAAGGGCGCCAGGACCGGGCGGAGCAGGGGGCTTTGGATGACAGCCCACAGCATCCCCTGGGAGGACTTAGGTTGGGGAGACAGACGAGCAAGGTTCGGGTGCTGTGACTGCGGGGAGGGGCCAGTGCCCCGGAGGACGGTGCGGCGCGCCTTCTGCGGCGGGGGACCGGCCCCGGCGGGGGCTGGGGCCAGCTCCGGGGCGCGCGGGGGCGCCCACTGGGTGCGGCGCGGTGGGTGCCGGCGACCAGCTCGAGCAGGGGCCCCGAGGTCCCTGCGTTCCCGGGCGCCGAGCCTGCGCGGGAAGGCGGCGGGACGCGCCCGCACGAGGCCGCCGGGGCTGCGGTGAGGACGCGGGCGTCGAGCGAAGGCCGATTTCCCCCCCGCGGCGCCCGCCGGGCTCCCGGGCAGACTCATGGAAGGCACGGGGGACCCCCGCCCGAGGAGGGGGCGCACTGGCGGGGCCTCGGAGCCCCCGAGGGCGGGGCGGGGCCTGAGAGCCGGCGGCACAGCGCGGGGACAGGGCCGGGCCCCGCGTCGCGGTGGTTCTGTCCCAGCGTCTCCCTGCGGGCGCGGGGCGTGGGCGCCGTGACCGTGACGCTCCCTCAGGTCCCACGGGCCCGGGTCCGCTCTTCCTCCGCGCCCCCCGCCCGCCCGGCTCTGCCCCGCCCCGCCCCGCCCCGGCTCTGCCCCGCCCCGCCCCGCCCCGCCCCGGCTCTGCCCCGCCCCCCTCGGCGGCTCTGCCCCGCCCCCCTCGGCGGCTCTGCCCCGCCCCGCCCCGCCCCGCCCCGGCTCTGCCCCGCCCCGCCCCGCCCCGCCCCGGCTCTGCCCCGCCCCCCTCGGCGGCTCTGCCCCGCCCCGCCCCGGCTCTGCCCCCCCCCCCCCCCCCCCCCCCGCCCCGGGGGCCGTCCCCGCCGCCTTCCCGCTCCGTTGGTATTTCAGGGTCCGCGATGCCGCCCTCGTCTCCGGCTCCGCTCTGTGTGCTGCTCCTGCTCCCGCTTCTCCTTCCGAATCCTCTGCCTCGGGGCCGTTCGCTGCTGCCGGGTCCTGGGCGCGTGTCCGCCGGCCCTGCTGCGCGTCCTCCCGGGCGCCCGTCCGGGTCCTGGGGCGCCGCCGAGCCTCCGGCCGCTGGGGGGCGCCGGCCGCGGGCGGACAGCAGCCGGGGGCGGGCGGCGGGGCCGGGGGGCGGGGGACGGGGGGCAGCGGCCGGGGGCGCAGCGACCCCTGGAGGCCGCCGCCAGGGCCCCTGAGCGCCGGGAGGCGGCGCCGCCAGGGAGCAGATCTGACAGATACGCAGAAACGTGAAAAGGCAACGAAAATGCAGAGACAAAGAAGCCACCTCTAAATCAAAGAAAAGGGGGAATCGCACTTAAAGGAGATGGAGCTAAGCAAGTATCAGACATAAAGCTCAGAGTAATGGTTATAAAGATGCCCGAGGAACCTTGTGAGAACTACAAGAAACTCAACAGAAACTACAAAGAAATTAGTGGGAACTACAAGGAAGTTAGTGGGAACTACATCCACATGAAAGACGACATAGAAATTATGAATAAGAACCAGACAGAAATGAAGAATACTATATCTGGCATCAAGAACATGCTTGAAGGAATTAAAAACAGGTTTGATGAAGCAGAGGACTGAATCAGCGAGTTACATGACAAGGCAGAACAAAACTCAGTCAGAGCAGCAAGAAAAAAAATACTTAAAAGGCTTGAGGACATTTCCGAAATACTCAAGGGAACTTTGGGACAACATGGAACGAAACAGCATCCCCATCCCCATTATCAGAAAGAAAAAAAGCGGGCAAGGGATAAAGAACCTGGTTGAAGATATAATGACAAAAACTTCCATAAGCTGGTGAAGAAGAAGCCACACGAGTTCAGGAAGCACACAGGATGGCAATCAGAAGGAACCCAAAGAGACCCGCTGCCGGGCAGAGCGTGACTAAAATGCCAAACGTTAAGGACAAAGAGGGAATCTTAAGGGCAGGAAGGTAGAGTCAGTGAACTACATGGGCGCTCCCACGGCTGCCAGCTGATTTCTCAACAGAAACATTACAGGCCAAAAGTGGATGATACAAAGCATTTAAAGTAATGAAAAGTAAGGATTTAAAACCAAGATTACTCTATTCAGCAAGGCTATCATCCAAACTTGAAGGTGAAATAAAGAGTTTCCCAGAGGAAAAAAAGGCCAAAGGAGTTTATCACGACCTCCATGCAAGAAATGCTAAAAGGACTGCTGTAAGAAGAAGAAAATATATATAGAGAGAGGAATATAGCCATAAGAAATAAAAATGCAATAAATAGGTACCTATTAATAAGTACCTTAAATATAAATGGGTTAAATGCTCCAATCAAAAGACATAGGGTAGCTGAATGCATAAGAAAATACGACTCATATATATGCTGTCTACAAGAGACCCACCTCAGAACAAGACTCACAGAGGATGAAAGTAAAGGGATGAAACAAATTTCTCCATGCATATGAAAATGAAAGAAAGCAGGGGTAGAAATACTCATATCTGACAAAATAGACTTCAAAGCAAAAGCCATGACAAGAGACAAAAAATAACACTACACAATACTAAAGGTATTGATCCAATCAGAGGCTATAAACCTAGTAAACATATGGGCACCCAATATAGGAGCACATAAATATATACAAGTTCAAGAAGATTAAAATCATAGCAAACATCTTCTCCCATCACAATGGCATGAAACTACAAATCAATTATAATAAAACAGTCAAAAGTTTTAAACATATAGAGACTAAATAGAATGTTATTAAACATTGAACAGATTACCAATGAAATGAAGGAAGAAATTAAAAACTTCCTGGAGACAAATGAAAATGAACACACAACAACCCAAAATCTATGAGATACAGCAAAAGCAGTCCTGAAAGGGAAGTTCATAGTACTACAGGCCTACCTCAAAAAGCAAGAACAAATTTTAATGAGCTTTCTAAACCTATAACTGAAAGAGTTAGAGAACAAAACAAAAACAAAGAAAAAGGCCAAAAGTAGAAGGAAGGAAATAATAAAGATCAGAGTGGAAATAAATGACATAGAGACTAAATAAAATATAAAAGATCAATGAAACCAAGAACTGGTTCTTTGAAAAGATAAACAAGGTTGATGAACAGCTAGGCAGAAACAAAATCAGAAATGAAAGCAGTGAAGTAACAACTGACACCACAGAAATACAAAGGATTGTAAAAAATACTATGGATAACTATATTTTTACAAATTGGAAAACCTGGGAGAAATGAATAAATACAATCTTCCAAAACTGAATGAGGAAGAATCAGAAAACTAATAAAATTGAAGCAGTAACAACAACAAAAAAATCCCAGCAAGCAAAAGTCCATGACTGGATGGTTTCACAGGGCAGTATTACCAAATATTCAAAGAACTAACACCTATCCTCCTCAAACTATTCCCAAAAATCCAAGAGGAAAGAACACTTCCACACTTTTTATGAGGCCAGCATCATCCTAATCCCAAAACAAGATAAAGACACTACAAAGAAAATCACAGGCCCATATCCCTGATGAACATAGATGCTAAAATCCTCAACAGAATACTTGCAAATCGGATCCAGTAATATATTAAAAAGATCGTACACCATGACCAAGTGGGATTTATTCCGGGGATGCAAGGCTGGTACAACATCTGCAAATCAATAAATGTGATACATCACATAAACAAAATGAAGGACAAAAATCACATGATCATATCAATAGATGAAGAAAAAGCATTCGACAAAATCCAGAACCCATTTATGAAAAACACTGTCATAAAGTGGATACAGGGAATCAAACCTCAACATAATAAAGGCCACATATAACAAACCTAAAGCCAACATCCTACTCAATTGGCAAAAACTAAAAGCATTTCCCGTAAGAATAGGAACAAGACAGGGATGTCCACTTTCCCCACTCTTATTCAACATAGTACTGGAAGTCCTAGCCACAGTGATCAGAGAGGAAGAAAACATAAAAGGCATCAAAATTGGAAAGAAGGAAGTAAAACTCTCCATATTTGCAGATGACACAATATTGTACATAGAAAATCCTGCAGAACGCACCAAAAAATTACTAAAGTTAAGAAATGAAGTCTGAAATGTAACAGGATGCAAAATTAACATCCAGAAATTGATGGTATTTTTATACACCATTAATGATCTTTCTGAAAGAGAAACTAAAAAAAAAAAATCCCTTTTACCATTGCAACAACAACAAAAACAAACTACCTAGGATTAAACTTAACCAGGGATGTAAAAGACCTGTACTAGGAATACTATAGGACATTGAAAAAAGAAATAGAGGAAGGTTTAAGCAAGTGAAAGAATATACCGTGTTCATGGATTGGAAGAATTAACATCATTAAAATGTTCATACTACCCAAGGCAATCTATAGATTCATCACAACCCCTATTAAAATACCAACGGTACATGTCACAGATCTAGAAAATAACCCAAAAATGTATGTGGAACCAAAAAAGACCCTGAATAGCCACAGCAATCTTGAGAAAGAAGAACAAAGTTGGAAGGATCACAATACCAGGTATCAAACTAGACTACAGAGCCACTGTAATCAAAACAGCATGGTTCTGGCACAAGAACAGGCATATAGATCAAAGGAACAGGATAGAGACCCCAGGAATCGACCCACAACATTATGCTCAGTTAATATTTGACAAAGGAGGCAGGAGCATACAATGGAGTAAAGACAGTCTCTTCTATAAAGGTGCTGGGAAAATTGGACAGGTACATGCAAAAGAAATGAAACTAAACCATCAACTTACACCAGACAGAAGAACAAACTCAATAGGGATAAAAGACTTACTTGTAAGTCATGAAACCACAAAAATCTTAGAAAAAACATAGGCAGCACAATCTTAGAATCTCACATAGAATTTTCACTGATACATCTCCTCGGGCAAGAGAAACAAAGGAAAAATAAACGTATGGGACGACATCAAACTAAAAAGCTTCTGCCCAGCAGAAGAAACCAGCATCAAAATGCAAAGGAACTCACCATATGGGAGAACATATTCACCAATGAGACATCTGATAAAAGGTTAATATCCAAAATATATAAGGATCTCATACAACTCAACAGAAGGAAGACAAGCAATCCAATTTAAAAATGGACAAAGAAACTAAATAGACACTTCTCCAAAGCGGCCATACACATGGACAAGAGACATATGAAAAAGTCCTCAAAGTCACTAATCATCAGAGAGATGCCAATTAAAAGCAATGAGGTATCACCTAACACCTGCCAGATTGGCTGTCATCAATAAATCAACAAACAGCAAGGGTGTGGGGAAAGGGGAGCCCTAGGGCACTGCTGCTGGGAATGCAGGTTGGTGCAGCCACTATGGAAAACAGTGTGGAGGTTCCTCAAAAAATCAAAACTGGAGCTGCCTTTTGACCCAGTGACCCCACGTCTAGGAATATATCCTAAGAATCCTGAAAAACTAATCAGAAAGAATATATGCACCCCTATGTTCATAGCAGCGCAGTTTACAATAGCTAAGATCTGGAAACAGCCCAAGTGCCCATCAGTAGATGAGTGGATAGAAAAGCTGTGGGACATTCACACCATGGACACTACGCAGCTGTAAAGAAGGATCTCGTACCCTTTGGGACAGTGTGGAGGGACCTGGAGAGTATTATGCTGAGTGAAATAAGCCAGGCAGCGAAAGACAAGCATCACATGATCTCACTTACATGTGGAATCTAAAGAACTTAATAAACTGATGAACAGAATAGATTCAATGACATGGAAGCATGGATCAGACCGATGAATGTCAGAGGGATGGAAGAGGGCAGGTGGGTGGAGGGGGAGAGAGTAACCAACGAATTTATATGCATAAATGCACAACCCAAGGACATGGACAATGGTGTGGATAGGGACTGGGGAGGGGGTGGGATGGGGTGGAATGGGTCATTGGGGAGAAAAAGGACATCTGTAATATTTTAAACAAAAGTAAACAAAAAATAAAAGAAATAAAAAATCAATCAACAAACAGAAAGTGCTTGTGAGGATGTGGAGAAAAGGGAATCCTAGTACACTGGTGGGAATGCAGACCAATGCAGCCACTGTGGAAATCAGTATGAAATTTCCTCAAAAATTTGAAATTTGAACTGACATTTTACCCAGCAATCCCACATCTAGGAATATATCTTAAAAATCCTGAAACACCAATCAGAAGGAATTTATGCACCCCTATGTTCATAGCAGCACAATTTACAGTAGCTAAGATTTGGAAACAGCCCAAATGACTATCAGTAGATTAGTGGATAAAAGTACTGTGCTACGTTTACACCATGGAATACTATGCAGCTATAAAAAAGAAGGATCTCTTATCCTTTGAGACAGTATGGAAGGACCTGGAGATTTTTATATGGCAAGTGAAATAAACCAGTCAGAGAAAGGCAAATATCACATGATCTCACATATATGTGGAATTTAAAGAACAAATTAAACCTACGAACAAAATGGACCTAGACACATGGAAGTATTGCACAGACTGACTCATCTCAGAGGGAATAGGGGAGAGGGCAGAGAATAACAAAGAACTTATATGCATGTATGCATAATCTGTGGACACAGACAATAGTGTGGTGAATGCCTCAGGGAGGGCAGGAACCGGGTGGAGGGCCCAATGGGGAATGTGGAGGACATCTATAATACCTTCAACAATAAAAATAAATGTTAAAAATAAAATTGATTTATCTTTTTTAAAAAATCCGTACTACCCAAAGCTATCTACAGATTTAAGGCAATTCCTATTAAGATACCAATGGTATATTTCACGAAACTAAAACAAATATTCCAAAAATGTATATGGAACCACAAAAGAGCAACAGCAATATTGAGAAAGAAGGACAAAGTTGGAAGGAATCATACTACCTGATATCAAACTATACTACAAGGCCACAGTCATCAAAACAGAATGGTACTGGCACAAAAAGAGACATATAGATCAATGGAACAGAATAGAGAGGCCAGAAATAAACCCATGCCTTTATAGTCAATTAATATTTGACAAAAGTGGCAAATAGGATAAAGATAGTCTATTCAATAAATGGTGTTGGGAAAATTAGACAGATACTTGCAAAAAAATGAAACTATTACCACCTTCTTACACTGCACACAAAAATAAACTCAAAATGGATTAAAGACTTAAATGTTAGACTCAAAGTCATAAAAATCCTAGAAGAAAATATAAGCAGTAAATTCTTGGACATTTCTTGTAGCAATATTTTTTCTGATATAACTCCTCAGGCTAGCGAAACAAAAGAAAAAATAAAGAAATGGGACTACATCAGACTAAAAAGTTTTTGCACAGCAAAGAAAACCATCAACAAGATGAAAAGACAATCCACTAAATGGGAGAACATACTCGCCAATGATACATCTGATGAGGGGTTAATATCCAAAACTTATAAAGAGCTTATAAGACTCAACATGAAAAAAAATCCAATTAAAAATGGGCAAAGGACCTGAACAGACACTTCTCCAAAGAGGACAGATGCCAAGAGACATATGGAAAGATGCTCAACATCATTAATCATCAGAGATGCAAATTAAAACCCCAATGAGATGTCACCTTACTCCTGTCAGAGTGACAATCATCAACCAATCAACAAACAACAGGCGCTGCGAGGGTGTGGGGAAAGGGAGCCCTGGAGCACTGCTGCTGGGAGTGCAGACGGGGCAGCCACTGGGGACAGCAGTGTGGGGGTTCCTCAAAAAATTAAAAAAGGAATGTCCTTATCATCCAGCAATTCCACTTCTGGGAATTTATTTGAAGAAATCCCAAAACACTAATTCAAAAGAATATATATGTATCCCTATGTTCATTGCAGTGTTATTTACAGTAGCCAGGATTTGGAAGCAGCCGGGTGTGCATCGGTAGATGAGTGGATATAACGGCTATGGCACATTTACTACTTGGCTGTAAAAAGAAAGGAAGATGACCACTTGGGACAGCATGGATGGCCCTGGGGAGCACTGTGCTAGGGGACATGAGCCAGCCAGAGGAAGACAAGTACCATGCGATTTGACTCATATGTGGAATCTAATGAATAAACTGAACTAACAAGCAAAGCAGAGACAAACTCATAGATAGAGAGCAGGCAGGCAGCTGGGGGTGTTGTCGGAGGCGGGGGTAGGGATTGAGCAAAACAGAAAAAAAACAGAAAAAGGACCCTACTGACGGGCAAGGACAGCAGTGTGTTGACTGCAGGGGTCGGTGGGGGTGGAAGGGTGCGTGGGAATAAATGGTGATGGAAAAAAATAAAATAATTTTAAAAAAGAAATAAAAAGGACAATGGAACATCTAACCTAAAAAAAAAAATCGAAAGAAAAGAGGCCGATAGTAATAGCAGCAGCTGCACAAGTAATGATAATAATAATATCAAAACATAATGAAAGATTTCCAGGTACTAACATGAGATCTCTACTAAACTCTGTCTTTATTGAGGTGGACACTCTCTATTTTATAAAATAGGACACTGAAACTTGAATTATCCATGATCTTGTTTATAAAAGAGAAAAACTGGGTAGTCCTATATATCATACATAAAGAACCGGTTAAATTCCATCTAAACTCCGAAGTACTAAGCAAAATAGGATTTAAATTAGTATCGCTAAAATAAAATGGAAAGACATGTTAAGTAAGACAATCAAATTGCAAAAAAAATATGTTACTATTTAAAGTCAGAAAGAGAAATTAAGCCACAACTGTACTCACCACTGTAAACCTGCTGTTGCCACTCTGTCTATATTTATGCCACAGATATTTATCGACCACTATGGTGTACAGACATTGTACAAGGGTCAAGGCACTTGGTAAAAACCATTGAACCAGACATAGTTTCCTGGTGTTTATGTTCTAGAAACTTAATTTTAAAGGAAAATTGTGTGATGTATTAGAAGGGCTGTGCACAAAAGGAGCAAGTAGAGTGGGGTGTGGGGGTCAGGCGTGCGGGGGTTAAAGACATTATGTCCGTGTGGTCAGGGTGGGCCTCACTGAGAAGATGGCTCTGGAGGCGGTTAGGGCATCACATGGCTGTCCCAGGGAAGAGTGATCCAGGCAGGAGGGAGATGCAGGGTGCTGCCCTGCGGGGGGGTGCACCCACAGGTTAGGGCGCGTCGTGACCGGTGAGGCGGGAGCAGCTTGAGGACGGCGAGGAGCTGTGGTAGGAGATACGGTTAGAAGGGCAGAGGAGTGGCCCACAGTACGGACTGTGCTTTTACTCTGCATGAAATGAGGAGCAACTGCAGAGTTTTGAGCAGAAACATGATGTGATTTGGTTTTCTTGTTAAAAGTACTCATGGCTGTGTTGAAAATAAATTGGAGAACAGCCAGTATGGAAGGCAGAAGGCCTGTTGAAGCTGCTGTAATAATACAGGTGAGAAATGTAGACATCTAATAAGCATCTGGAAAGACTCACAGCCAACTTATCACACTTCACACAGCGGTCAGATTGATGGAAAAGAGGGCGATATGGAACTTTTGCTTGCCCTGAATTTTTTTAGGTTTTTCATAAATTATTTATGAGTTGTTTAAGGGAATAAAATGTATTATTATAAATACTAATATATTTTCTCTTTTTTCCAGAATAATTCAGTCTAAAACTAGTCATATGTAGCCAAGAAAAGTAGGAACCTGCAAGGGGGTAAAGGAAGGGCAGCCTGGTGCTGGGTGTCAGAGCCCAAGAGAGGTAGGAAGGCAGCTGTTCAAGGGCTTGGCAGTGGTAGCAGGTCAGTTGCATGCCAGGGAGATTGATCCAATAAGTAACTATATAGAGGATAGGCACGGCCACGTTCTTTACTGCTGAAGAGTCGTACATATGGAAAGGGAGAAAACTAGAATGAATTCTCCAGTGTTGGATTGGAATTGGAAGCTGTGAACTAATTGTTTTCACCATGTATGTAGATATAGAAATAAATGCATATGTGGAGTGTGTGTGTGTGTGAATACATGTATCATTCTAGGAGCAGCGACATTTCAATGGCCATGAATACCATAACAGCCTCATCTAGGTTCCTAAAGAGCATTCTTTACTAAAAGAAATCAGAACTTGGAGAAATGGCTAATCCCAGGGCTGGGGCAGAAAAGATGCAAGATCAGACTTTCTGTACCAGAAAATTACAAGGTGCTCCAACAATGATGAGAACACATCAAAAAGATGCAGAAGCCAGCTTGAAGAAGGTTCCACTGGCCAAGTCTAGGAAAATTTGGGTATAAAAATAAATAGTGATAGTAATGAATTATAACCCATTGAATAAAATAGGATTCCAGAGTCCACACTAATATACATTTAAAAAATGAGAGATGATGCGTTTCTTTCTTTTCTTTTTTTTAAAATATATCTTTATTGATTTCAGAGAGAGAAAAGGAGAGGGAGAGAGAGCGAGCTAGAAACATCAATGATGAGAGAGTCATTGATTGGCAACCCAGGCATGTGCCCTGACTGGGAATCAAACCCTGATCGCCTGGATCCTAGGTCGATGCTTAACCGCTGAGCCACACCCGGCCAAGCGATGATGCTTTTCTTATGTTAACACACCAACTAAAAAAAATGTAAAAGGAATGATGGAATTGGAAAACTATAGTCGCCTGAATGGTAGTCCCCAAAATGATATGTCCATGTCCTAATCCTTGGAATCTGTGATTGTTACCTTATTGGGAAAAGGGGTCTTTGTAGGCGTCATTTAAGTTAAAAAATCTTGAGCTGAGGAGATCATCCTGGATTATCTAGGTGAACCCTAAATTCAATAACCAGTGTCTTTCTGAGTAAGGTCAAAGTCAATTTAACAAAGAGAAGAAGCAATGTGACCACAGAGGCAAAGATTGGAGTGATGCAGCCATAAGTCAAAGAATGTCAACAAAGTCAGCAGAAGCTGGACTCTTCCAAAGAATGGATTCTTCCCTAGGCCCTCCAGGGGGAGTATGGCCCTCCTGACACATAGCTCTCAGACAAGAGAATACATTTCTGTTATTTTAAGCCACCCAGTTTGTGGAAACTTGTCACAGCAAGCACAGAAAAGTAATATAATTACAAAGGGGGCAAAAATCTTACAGAGGAGAAATCTGGCAGGCACGACCTTAATCATGTGGTCAAAGTGAACGTCATCACTCACGGGACACACTGAAATTGGGGCCATCCACTAGGATGGAATAAGTACATAGCATCCTTTCTGTGTCGTAGCGCCAGAGATGCATCACCTGAATCTAATCATGGGGAAAAGTCACACATACCCAAGATGAAGGAGAGTCTACTATTGTAATCTTCAACAGGATCAGGGAATGAAAGTCAAGGATAGACTGAGTGAAGGAGACAAAAGAGACATAATAAATGAATGCAACACCTTATCTTGGACTGGATCCTTCTTCTATAAAGGACATTACTGAGTCAGCTGATACAACTTAAATAAGCTTTGAGATCAGGTGGAGGTAATGCATTAATAGCATTTCCTGATCTTGATAGTATTGTGATTATGTGGTAGAATGTCCTTGTAGGAATTACATACTAAGGTTTTCAGAGACTTGGGGGTATGTGTTCAGCAACTTGCTTTCAAATGGTTTAGAAAAAACTGGTTTTTGTACTATACTTCCAGCTTTTTTGTGTGGCTTAAAACAACAGAAATCTATTTTCCCGTAGTTTTGGAGGCTAGAAGTCAGAGATCAAGGTGCCAGCTGGGTTGGTTCCTGTTTCAGACTTTGAGACTCTGTTCCAGGCATCTCACCTATATCTTCTAGGGATTGCTGGTGATCTTTGGTGTTCTGTGGCTCCTGCTGCATCACCTGATCTCTGCTTCATGTTCAGTGCTGTTCTCACTCTTTATGTGTCTGTCAATTTCTCATTTTATAAGGACATATTAGATTAGGATCTCAGCCTATACTAGTAAGAACTCATTTTGACCAATTATACCTACAATGACCCTATTTGGAAATAAGTTTACATTCTGAGATCCTGGAACTTGGGACTTCAACATATACATTTTTGGAGATAAACTTCAATCCATTACACATGATTCAGGTACAATCACATTGTGGGTATTTCATATGTGGGTGGAAGGATTCTCCTTCACCATCAGTTCGCAGACAAAGCACACTCAATGTACTGATGTGTGTAAAGCTGAATTATGTAGTTGCAACATCCTAAAATATGGGATCTAGAAATTTGTTATCATTTATGTTTCTGCAAGCATTTGCATAACAATAGTTCATTCTTAAATTATGCATTATCTTTCCCATTCTAGTGTTGCATGGCTATAACCTCTTGGCCAGGCTCATGTCCTTATTACAGGGGTCCTGCAAGCTCTTCATATTGTAACTGGTATATTTGGAAAATTAACTCAAAGTTTTTTCCCTACTAGTATCAGAAGTAACATTCATTCATTCATTATTTATTTATTTGTTATTTATATATTTACTCAACAAACATTTAATGAATCCCTACCATTAAGGTAAGACAAATCAGACTCCCCTTCCTTGGAGCTCTGGGTGGAATGAGACACATAGGTAAACACTTCAGTAAAGGGCTGGACATAAAATATCTGGACAGTTTTCAAAAGAAAGAACTTCTCCTGACTCCGGATAGATGGAGATTTTAGAGCAATTAGGAGTTCTTCCAACTATTTTTTGAGTTTGAAATTATTTCAAAAGAAAAGAACACCACAAAGATTATTTTTGTAATTTTTAACCTAATTAAATAACAATAGCTAAATTTGATTGAGTCAGGTCACCAACTTAATTCCCACAGCAAACCTATGAATGAGGTACCACTGTTGACTCCAATTTACAGATAAGAAAACAGGCATCTTGATATTAATCATTTACCAGACTTCATGCAACTAGGAAGTGATAAGCCAGAAATTAAATCCAGATCTGTCTGATTTTAGACTCTTTTCTCTTAACCAGTAAATTTTACCATATTCAATTATTTGGTATTGTGCATGTGTGTGGATGTGTCTGTGTGTGCATATATATTAGTGAGGGTTCTCCAGAGAAACGGTCAGTAGGGATGTGTTTGTGTGTGTGCTTATTATAAGGAATGGAATTATAATACCGTTATTGGTAATTATTAGCTGGCAAGCCCCAAGATCTGCAGTTTAATTCCAGTCTGAGTCTGAAGAACCAGGAGAGCCATTGGTGTAGTTTTAGCCCAAGGGCTAAAACTCAAGACCTAGGAAGAGTCAAAGTTTCAGTCTGAGTTCAAAGGCAGGAAAGAAGCCAACGTCCCAGACAGAAAGTGGTCAGGCAGAAAGAATTCTCTTTTGGGTGGTTCTCTTTTTGTTTTATTCAGGTTTTCAACTGATTGGATGAGACCTGCCCACATTAGGGAGGGCAATCTTCTCTACTTAGTCTACTGATTTAAATGTTATTTTCATCCAGAAACACCCTCACAAAAACGCCCATAATGATGTTTGGCTGGATCTGAGCATTCTGTCACCCAGTCGACACATAAAATTAACCATCGTAGTTCACATTACAATTGATGCTTAAACAACAAAGGTTTGAACGGCAAGAGTCCACTTATACACTGATTTTTTTTCAATAATACTATAAAGCATTTTTTAATGATTTTTTTAAAAAAAGGTTATTCTTTTAAAAAACATTTTTATTGATTTCAGAGAGAGGAAGGGAAAGGGAGAGAGAGAAACATCCATGAGAGCCGTTGACCTGGGGCCTCCTGCGGAGCGAGGCCGCCGCCTGGGCTGCGGCCCGAGTCGGACCCAGGTCCACGGTCAAGCACCGCGCCCACGGCCAGGCAGTAATTTTCTTCCTAACATTTTTCTAGCTTGCCTCATTGTAAAGATGCCTTGCACAGCACCCACACCATGAAGGACGGACTACCCGGCGTTTCCGTCGCGGGGAGGGCTGCCCGCCGAGGCGCCCGGGGGGGCGGGGGGGGCCTCGGGAATCCAGGGCAGGTGTGCGTTCCCGCTGCAGGGCGCTGGCCCCTACCTTCCACTGCTCACGGGCAGACCGCGCGCCGCGCGTGGGGAGAGACGGGCAGAGGGGCTGCGGGCTGGAAAGCAGGCTCCCGATGACAGCTGGCCGGCGCCCCGCGGCCGGAGCCCAGGTGCCCTGCGCGGTGCGGCGCCCCCCGCGGCCGTTCCTTCTTTATAATGCACCCTTGTCGACCTCAGAGCGAGGAGAGGAGAGACACCACCCACGAGATCACGGGATGGAGCCGCCGGCCCGGACCCAGGTCCCCCAGCCCGGGGGGCCGCGCCAACCACGCCCGCGCTCCGCCGGCCCTGCTCCCGGCAGCTGGGTCGAAGCCCCGAGTCCCGAGTCCACGGCCCGCGGCCAGGGCAGGGGAGACCTGCGTCCAGGCCGCGGCTGAGCCGACACGGCCCACGCCGGGCCGGACGCTTCCGCCGGGACCCAACGACGCGGGCCAGCGGCCGCGGCCCACTCGGGGGAGGCGCCTGTCCCTTGGGGGCCGGGAGGCCACGCGGTCGCCAGCTCCGCCCCGCGAGCTCCGCCCACTCCACGGGCGGCGAGGCCACCCCGCCCGGAGCCCGCGCCCCGCCCCCCGCCCCCGGCGCGGCCCGGCAGCGCGCAGGCGCAGTGTCGCCGCGGGGACAGCGGGCCGACGCGCCGCTCCGCTTCTTGCCAACGAAAAGTGCCGGGTTCACGTGTCTCCGGAAAGGAGTTCGGCCTGACGGCGGGGCGGCCGCTCTCGCGCTTGGGAAGCGGCACTCACCCCAATGTGTCCGCCTTCCCGCGGCTGTCCCTCGGCCCCTCGCCCCTCCCGAGGGACGCGCGCCGCGCCCTCTCCCGGGGCCGCGGGAGGGTGGTGCGGGCCCCCGGGCAGGTCGGGCCCCTCGCGCCGCGCCCCGCTCCGGGCGCCTCCAGTCGCGGCCGCCTCCTCCGAGCCCGCGCCCCGCGGTTCCGCCCGGTCTCCCCGCTGGGCTGAGCCCGCGGCCGGCGCCCCGCCCCGCAGCCTCGGGAGGAGCCGCTCCGTGCCCGGGACGGGGTCTCGCGGCCTCGGCCGCCCGCTGTCCGAGCCCACGCGCGACCTCCCCTCTCCGGGGAACCTGCCGGGTTCTCGAGGAGCGGCAGCGCCGGGAGCTCCCCGGTGTGCCGGCTGCAGCCACGGGCCGGCGCCGCCCGCGAGGCCGGGCAGGCTGGACGTTCGGCCCCGCACCGAGGGCGCGGCGGCTGGCTCCGGACGCGGGTGGACGCCCGCCGCCCCTGCCGCGCACAGAAGCCGCCGGCCGCCTCGAGCGGGGCGGGGGACGAACTGAGTTCACCGGAGGCCTCAGCAACGGAATTTTAAACTTTACTGGCTCGAACTTAAATGCCCTCACCCGGCAGCGCGCCGGAGGGGCCCGTGAGCGGAGCCCGCGCGTGGACAGCCGGCCGAGCGCTGCGCGCCGGACCCTGACCACTGGCGGGCGCTCTGGACAGCGAGTCCGAGGACAGGCCGGCTGGCCGCCCGCGGCAACGCGAGGGCAGCGCGTGTCTCTGCGGGGCGCGCGGGGGCAGCTCCCGCCGCATCTGCCCGCGGGTCAGGGCCGGCGCCGCCGTGTCCTAGCGCGGCCCGCAGCTGCAGCGGCTGCCTCCAGGCCGGCGCCTTTAGCACAAGTCACGGACAATGTCCTGTCGGCTGCCGCGGGCTTCCCGGCGCCCACGTCACGCGATCACCACCGCGGCGGAGGCGCAGCCAGCTCCCCGAGGGCGCGCGGTCCCGGGCACCGCGCTGGGGGCCTCCCGCGAGCCCCTCAGCCCCGCGCCGGCTCCCGCTTCCCTCAGACGGGCCGCGCCGCGCCGGCCGGGAGGGTCGCGGGGACTCCGGCGGCCCCGCAGCGTCGCTCCCGCCGCGAGGGCACTCTCCCTCCCGGCCCCGGGGACGCTGGGGACGGCGAGGCTCGTCCCTCACCCGAGTCACGCGGCCGGGAAAAGGCGGGGACTCGACGCGAAAGGGTCTCCTCCAGGCCCCCTGCGCCCGCGGCCTTCGGCCGCTCGGGCCCGTCGGGACCAGCGCCCGCGGGAGCGCCCGCGAGCCCGCCCCGGTGCGCGCCTTCCGGCTCCGGGTCGGCCCGGCGGGCGGGGCGGGGCGGGGCGTGCGCGGGCGCGGCGGCGGGAGCGTGCGCGGTGACGTGCCGGCGGCCATGTTGGAGGACTGGCCGTAGCGGCTCGGGGAGGTGCTCATTCTCTCGGTCTCGCTCTCTCGCTCGCTGCCCCGGCTCCCTTCGGTCCCCCCCCCCCTCCGGTTGCCTGCGTGCGGGAGTGTGTGCGAGGGAGGGGGAGGGCGTCGGGGGCAGGGGGAGGCGTTCCGGTCCCCGGAGACCCGCGGAGGGAGGCGGAGGCTGCGAGGGACTCCGGGAAGCCATGGACGTCGAGAGGCTGCAGGAGGCGCTGAAAGGTGGGGGCAGCCGCCCGCTCTCCTTCCTCCTCGCCCTCCGCCGCCCTCTCTCCTCTCCTTCCGGGCGGGTGGCTGCGGCGCCGGGGCGCGGGGCAGGTGCGCTCTCCGCTCCCATCCCCCGCCTCCGGGCGGGGCCCTGCGGGCAGCTCCCCGGGCCGGCCCGGCTTTGTGTCCGCGCCGGCGGCCGGGCGGGGGAAGGGAGCGGGCGGCGGGAGCGCTCGCGGCGGCCCAGACCCTGCCCGCAGCCCGGGCCGGCCGCGCGTCCGCGCCCGCGTCCCTGGCGGGGCGAGTTCTCCGTCAGGCCCCGCGGGCCAGGCGTCGGGTCAGAGTTAAAAGTAGAAGGTTGGGGGAGGGGGAGGGGGCAGAGCAACTTCAAATTCGTGTCTCAGGAAACCTTTCTCGGGGCTTCTGGAGTCGTCACTTCATCCTAATGCTGAGGTGGTCTCCTTCCAGGCAACAGGTTTGAGAACAGTGGTTTTCAAACAGAATAGTGTGATTTCAGCCTTTTGAGAATTACGCTTTAATATCCAAAATCATTTGGGGCGGCTACGTGAGATGGCTGGTGTTGCTCAGCGCAGATGTATGGGCTTCATAGAGATAGGTGCATCGAGTCCTTGGACATTAATTTTAATCGGATTTTCAGAAGAAGCTGATGCTGATGCTCCCCCGGAACACACTTTGAGAAACATTTAATTAAGGATGGTTTGTGAAGTGAGTGCCCTCTTGAGGAAGATTCTTGTTAGCCTGTGAAAGGAGTAACGCATGGAAGTAGAACTCGGAGAGTTGAAGTGGATATTTGTTGAGAGGCTAATTTTTTTTCTTGTACTTAATATGAGGAAGGACTGGAAAGAAAGTTTGTTTTTAGAGGGCATTGGAAATGGTTGGTGGACTTATGAGGAATACTGATAACTTTTCTTCTTTTCCGTATCTAGATTTTGAGAAGAGGGGGAAAAAGGAAGTTTGTCCGGTCCTGGATCAGTTTCTTTGTCACGTAGCCAAGACTGGAGAAACAATGTGAGTTGAAAACATGTATTCCTTGTTATAGACCTATGTGTCATTCAGAATTGTTTGGGAAAGGGGAAAAGGCTTCAGAATAATTGAATAATCTGTGTAAAGCTCCAGTCATTTAAAGCAGTTATTTAATGCATATATTCGTTACTTTATGCATGATTTGTAATGAATATGAAAAACTTGGTTGGGTTTCAAAAAAAATGTTACACACACACACACACACACACACACACACACACCCATACACCCATGCTTTGGTACATTTAGAAAACGTTGTCGTCTAAAAGAGCCTGAGAAAGGAAGACTGCATATTTCTCTTATGACCCTTTTTTGGCCATAACAGGCCTATTTCTAGGATTTTGTGGCTTTGGTTCTATTTCAGATTATTTTGTTGGTGGTATTTTCTCATATTGTCTTATATCCAACCTTTTGTTGTCATATTTATATATGTGGGTGTCTAAGGGGTCACTTTTGTATATTCTTTTGAGAATTTAGGGGGATTATCTGACGAATTCCAGATGCTACAGTTTTGACTGTCCTGTAAACTTTCTAGGATAGCTAACCTGTTACATCCGCTCAGCATTTTATTAGGCTTGTTTCCAAATGTGGTAAATCTGAAACTTATACTATGAAGTTAGGACTGTTTTCAAAAGGAACATTTCATTGCATTGCTGTGGAGGTAAGTTTGGGTAGCAGGAATTGTTTTCACACACTGGTGAAGTTAGTTCCTAGAGAGCAGTGCAGTTTATATGACTTTCTTGTAGTCATGTCTTTGAGTAGGGAGGGGGGAGTGGGAAGGGGAAAGATTTCTTTGGGTGCAGTGTTAATAAGTTGAATTTCTCGGGGCTCCCCTACTTCTTGTCTATTTAAAAATATTTCTTTGAGGTCTATAAGAATGTGAGCTTCAGCAAGTGATGTGTACTTTCTTTGGCTTTATTAACAAATGCTTGTTTTGCACAAGATTTGCTTATGGTTGTAGTGTAGCCTTAACTGGCCTAATTTTAGTAAAGAAAAAAAACCTCTTTGCTTTAGTGGTCCTTATTGCTTTATTAAAATTACTAGTCAACTTAATGTGATTGTGATGTTTTGTTCAGTTTTATATTTCTATTTGTGTTTAAAAAAGTGGAGCCATTTAGGGAAAAAAGTCTTCATAATCTCTTAGAACACTTGATTTTAAAAAATTGATTCAAAATAACCAATTCGTAGCCATATAGATAAGCTTAAAAATAAGTATGTGCCAACTTTCAAAAATAAATTGATCTCTAAATCATAAGTGCTTAGATTGCCACTGTTTCTTTCAAATTGCTGTTTGGTCCATACTTACCCTTTTCTGCATTACCAGGAGGAAAAGCATTTTTTAATTTCAAATTTTTGGTACACAAGATTATATGAAACTATTTGGAGATAAATACCTAAAAACCTCTTCCATTATCCCAGTAATCAGGTCTGTACATACTGTCTTCCCTTTTTGATAAAATAAATACATTGGCTGTAAATGTATAAGTAGTTGAAAGTTTCTAAAATAAAGCTTTTTAATATCCTGACTGGATTACCAAGGGGCTAGGGAAATTTAACCTGATGTTTCTGGATGATTATTTTGTCCTTATAGAGCACATAAAGTGTCTCTGCCACCCCTATTAGGTGTTTGTACATTTACTATAAGGGTATTTTGTATTAAAATGATTGGTGGTGGTAGGTGGCCTATTGAGTATGGAAAATATTTTAACATTTATTCAAGCAGCTGATGGTTACACATTTAGCCTTTCTTGTTTTAATCACCATGGGCATGCCTTAACTTTTTTTTTTTTTAATTTATCTTTACTGTTGAAAGTATTACAAATACCCTCTTTATTCCTCCATTGATCCCCTCGACCCTGAACCCCCTCCTCCAGGCCTTTGCCACACTGTTGTCTGTGTCCGTGGGTTATGCATATATGCATGTAACTTCTTAAGATAATCTCTCCCCACCCACCCGCCCCTCCCTGCCTTCCCTCGGAGATTCACCAGTCTCTTCCCCGCTTCTGTGTCTCTGGATCTGTTTTGTTCATTGTTTTATTTTGTTCATTAAATTCCACATATAAGTAAGATCATGTGATACTTGTCTTTCTCTGACTGGCTTATTTTGCTTAGCATAATACTCTTCAGGTCCTATTTCATGGTGTAAATGTCTAAGAAGATGCTTGATTTGATTTCAGTCTTGAACTTGTAGAGGCTTGTTTTGTGTCCTAACATGCGGTCTATCTTTGAGAATGTCCTATGTGCACTTGAGGAGAATGTATATTATGCAACTTTGGGGTGGAATGTTCTGTAAATGTCAATTTAATCCATCTGATCTAGTGTGTCATTTAGAGTCACTGTTTTCTTGTTGTTTTTTTTGTGTGGAAGATCTATCCAGTAAAGTCTGTGGGTGTTAAAGTCCGCTACTATGACTGTAGTGCTGTTGATCTCTCCTTTAAAGTCCTCCAGAAGTTTTTTTTCAGCCTGTGTGAGTCTTTTGTTCTGAGATGGGTCTCTTGTAGACAGCATATATTTGTGTCTTGTTTTCTTATCCACTCAGCTACCCTGTGTCCTTTGATTGGAGCATTTAGTCCATTTATATATAAGGTTATTATTGATAGGTACTTACCTATTGCCTTTTTAATTCTTTATGCCTATGTTTCTCTCTCTATTTCTTCCTATTATTACAGCAGTCCATTGAACATTTCTTGCAGTGCTGGTATGGTGGTGATAAACCCCTTTAGCCTTTTTCTTTTTTGTCTGGGAAGCTCTTCATTTCACCATCTATTTTGAAAGCCTTACTGTATAGAGTAGTCTTGGTTACAGATCCTTGTTTTGCATTACCTTGAATAGTTCATGCCATTCCCTTCTGACCTGTAGAGTTTCTGATGAGAAATCAGCTGACGCCCTTATGGGAGCTCCTTCGTAGGTAGACTGCTTTTCTCTTGCTGCCTTTAAGATTCTTTGTCTTGAATTTTTGGCATTTTAATTATGCCAAAATTATGTCTGGGCATGGGTTTCTTTAGATTCTTCTTGCGTGGGACTCTCTGTGCCTCCTGAACTTGTGTGACTTTTTCCTTCACCAGGTTAGGGAAATTTTCTGCCATTGTTCTTCAAGTAGGTTCTCTATCTCTTGCGTACTTTTTTTCCTTCTGGCATTCCTATGATGTGAATATTGTTATGTTTCATGTTGTCCCACAGCTCCCTTAAACTGTCCTCCTGTTTTTTAATTGTTTTTTTTTCTTTTTGGTTTTCTGATTGATTTTTTCCTACCCTGTCTTCTACTTCACTCATCTGATCCTCAGCTTCCACTAATCTGCTGTTTATTCCTTCCAGTGTGTTTTTTTTAATTTTTTATTTCTACTCTGTCAATCTTAATTTCCTTCAGTTTCCATTTCTTTTCTCATGCTGTTGAGCATCGTCATGATCATTATTCTCAACTCTATATTTGAGAGATTGCTTATCTCCATTTCATTTCTCTCTTCTTCTGGTGAATTCTTTTATTTGGGGCTTGTTGTTTTTTTTTTTTGTCTCCACATTTTGGCTGCCTGTTTGAATTTGTTTCTATGTATTAGGTAGATAGGCTAGGACTCCTAGTCTTTTGGATGGTCTCTGGTTGCAGGCCAATGTCAGACAATATTTGTGACTGGTCTTGAGTACCCTGTTTGACACTTTCAGCACTCCACAGCTTGTAGTTCCCTCTGCTGAGGCTGGGTACCTTTGGAAAGGACTAAGATGCACACCCATCAAGTTCTGTTTTTCCAAGCAGAAACCCCTGCTGATTTCGCAGCCAGATGTTATTTGGGCACCTTTCTCAATTTTGGTGCTCTGGGCTGGGAAGCACAGCTTGGGGTTCAGGCCCCAGAGTTCTCAGTGGGAACCCTCCACAGCTGAGATATCCCTCTGGACCTTTAGCTGCTGCCTGTGGGAGCCCAGCCAGCCCTCTAGGGCCTCCACACTTCCTACCAGTCTCTATGCCATCTCCACTTTAGGTCCTTGGTTATGAGGGTGCTGTCCAGCTAGTCTTCAGTTGATTATTCAGGATGGTTTTTCTCTATTTTAATTGTAAGTCCAGTTTGGTCCTGGGAGAGTGTCAGTGTAGCTTCCACTCAGTCTGCCACCAGCTTGGAATGTCTCATGCCTTAACTTTTGATACAAAATTTGCAGAGTTTCTGCAATTCATTTATGACTAAACTGAGCTTTATCTAACTTCTAAGGTTATAACATAAGAGAACGAAACTTGAAAGAATAGCAAGTCATATCTCTGATTAATGAGTTGCTTAAGATAAGAATTTCATAGTTCTGTTTTTATTTTCATCAATACGGTGGATAATTAACAGAAGGAATGAAACTTTGTTTATGGAATAAAGTCATTGATAGCCTAAGCTATTCTTTATTTTTAAAAACTTGACGTGACCTTTGTGTTTTCAGCTTGAGAGAGATTTTAGTAGTACAAGTATAGGTACTTACTGTGAAGGAGGTTGGTGGAAAATTAAAGAGCTTTGGAACAGTTTTCCTTCCTAGTTTTTTAGAAACTACCTGTGAACATCTGTTGTAGGAAGTTGGGGAAGATGCCAAAACATGGGATACGAAACTGTTACTGTTTTTATCTGTCTATCTGTAACCCCCAAATTGTTTTTGGCCACTTGAAAAATATTATTTTTATTTTGAAAAGGTTACTTCCTCCTGAAAATGGGACATTTCCTTGAGCAACACTTTTCCAAAGGTTACAGTTTCTAACTTAATATTATGTGCTGAATAAACAGAAATGTGGTGGGTTTTAATCATAATTTAAATAGTTTGATGGGTTTTAGTTACAGTTTGTTTGTTTGTTTTTGATAATCAAATTGTCTCTTTGGCTAGTGGGAATCTCTTCTAATTGATTCTGGAGTCTTTGCACTTGAGCATAGTAGTCTTTGATAGAATCCTTATCTCTGGTATGAGAATATATTCTAAGTTCATTTACTGCCCCAGAGCTGGAATCAGCCATTTCTGAAGAAGCCCTTTATTTTAGTGGGAAATGGAGTTTCAAGACTACAATCTGCTAGAGATGCTTATTATGTTGAGTTGGTCATTCTTTCTAGCCTCTTCAGTGGACCAGAACTAAATAGAATACTTTATAATTTGTATTGATAACTTCCAATTCAAATTTAGGACTTCAGCGTGTTTTTCTTTTTCCACACCAAAAATTCTGGTCCTCAAGGGCATAGTAGAGTTAGGATATCCCATAATTACTGACTTTATGTAACATTATATACCACCAATATAATTACTAAGAATTTACTTTTAGTTTTACAGTAGTTATATATGTAATGCTCACCACTAGTCCTTATGTCAGTGTCTCTAGTCAGTTTGGTTGTCTGAAGCTCATTGTCTAGTGGATTCTTAAGGCAGAGCTCTTGGGAACAGTATTTACAGTAGAGTTCTCATGTGGTGGTGGTAACATTTTGTGTTTTTTTTCCTTGAAGGTCAACTTGTCTGAAAGTAAAATGTTTGTTTCACACTTCTTGTCATTGAGTAGCTTAAATATGTTAATTCCATTGTTTCCCCCCATTTTAAAGAGTTACTGTCAAAAATCCGTTGACAATCTGACTTTCTTTACTTTGTAAACCACCTACTCTTTTTGCCTAGATTCCCGAAGGATTTTTTCCTTTTTCTTTAAAGTGCAGTAAGTTTCTAAACAATCCTAGTGTTTGGGTTTTTGGGTCAGTCTACCCAGGTAATATGGCGTGCTTTTTTAATAGTTATTTTCAGGTTTGTCAGATTTTTTTTCTTTTAATTTCAAGAAAATTATTGTTTTACTCAACATAATTATTTTGAGATCCAATGTTAAAAATTTTAATAGTTTATTCCTTTTTCATTTGATTGTTTTTTATATGAAAATCCTACAGTTTTTTATACATTCACCTGTTGGTGAATATTTGAGTTATTTCCAGTTTTTATGCTATAAAAAAAGCTGCTCTGAACATTTGTGTGTGAATTTTTGTATGGACACATGCTTTCTTTTCTTTTGCATAAAAACCCAGAAGTGGAATGGTTGTGTTATATGGCAAGTGTATGTTTACTTCTTAAAAAAAAAACAGTAAACTTTTCCAGATTGTACCAGTTTGCATTTCCACTGGCATTATGGGAGTTTTGTTTCGCCACATCCTTTCCAACACTTAGTGTGGTCAGTCTTTTTCCCTTTAGCCATTCTAATAGGTGCATATTGCATAGTAGTTTTATTTTGTAGTCCCCTAATAACTAATGATGTTGAGCATCGAGCATCATTTCCTATGTTTATTTGCTATTTGCATATCTTTGCTGGTAAATTGTTTGCTCAGGTCTGCCCACTTTAAAATTGGGTGGTTCTCTTATTGGGTTTTAGAGTTTCACATATTTTGGATACAAGTCATAGACCTGACATGATTTGATACCAGCCTGTGGCTTGTCTTTTCATTCTCAACAGTGTCTTTCAAAGTGAAAATGTTCATTTAATTCCATTTTGATTTTTAAAAATGTCCTCCTCTGAAGGACTTACTGCGTTATCTGTTGTGTTCATTTGTTCTTGTGTACTTTCTAGTTTAGTCTTTATTTCCCGAAGTAATTTTTTCCTTTGTTTTAAATTCTTTGCTGAATTTTATCACTTCATTTTCTGAGTTTCTCTAATTCTGACTTGTTTTTCTCTGTGTTTGTGGCTCATTTTGAATTAGTATCATACAGTTGTGATCTGATTTGTACTAGTCGAAATTTCAGGCTTACTTTTGTTGTCTGTAGGGATGTTATTCTCCTTACTCTCCATTTTTTTCTTAAAACTTCATATTGACTATGTTTTTGTTGTGTATTTTTACATGAAATTTGTTCTCCTAAACTTTGGTTCAGAGTATCTTTTCTAACTTCACAGAGCTCTCTCATTGTTTTTGTAAAGGGTTTAAGGACATGGCAGTTTGCTTTCTGAAATTCCTGGGCTCCTCTACTTCTACTTTCATTTAGACCTTGTCTTTCCTTCGTTTCTATTGTTCCTTTCTCATTGTGAGGTCACCTCTGCATGGGAGTCTGGTGGGTTACTTTCAAGAGCTCATGGGAGCAAGACTGCTTCTCCTTTTCAGCTCTCCCTGCAGATCCCTTTTATTGGCTGGCTCACTACTGGAGTAGGCAGAACCCATCTTACTTTCAGTTGCTGTTCCCAAATTATCCTGCCATGATTTCCAGTGAATACTTATTGTTTTGTGGTTCTTATTTATTCCTAGGCCCTTCAGGTACACTGTGGCTTTTCTCTGTTTTCTCTTGCACAGGTGTTGATAATGTACAGTTCATGTTCCTCACCCATTTATTTTGAAGGATTTGTGTAAGTACCTTGTCAGCTAGTTTTGTTGTAAGTGTTTTTGTTCATTGGTTTTTGGCTTTGCTGTCTTGTTATTTCTGTTATATGGTGTTTTGGGGAGATGAAAAACTAGCACTGCTGCCTCCTCTGAGAATTACACTTTTTAGGAAAACTTTTAAAGTCAGGTCCTGTTAAGTTAGTTTCCTCATCTGTAAAAAGTACCTCATGATTATGAGTAGATAATACATGGCAAACTTAGTAAATGCTTGGTAAACTGTAAGTGCTCAGTAAATAGTTGTAGTTGTTATGTAGATAATGCTTATATTGAGTGTGTTTTTTTTCTCCCTGCAGTTTCAAGTTCTTTGTTCACTAAAAGTTAGGGCTCCTAAAAGTAATTATCAACAGCTAGGACCTTCATTATTATAAATAAAATCTCCTTAAGGCCATGAGGCTGATAGATCCTTCTTCTGTGGGTTTCTTAATGGAGGAAATTTTCTTTTGTCTAACATTATTTATTAAACATTGTTTAGTCTTACATACTACCTTCATGATTTTTGCCACATCCTTGTAACATCTGTATAGCTGTATAATTATTTACATAATGATGTTCTTTAGGTTGGCTTTTTATCTTCAAATTTTTTTAAATGGAAAAATATTATAGATAGAAGTCAAACTCTCATTTTATCCCTTCCTGGAGGTATAATCACTTAATCCCCTTCCCCCTTAATCTTGTGAGAAATAAGATCTGAAACTATTGGTTTGTTGCATTAGTTATATCTTTCTAAGTCACTTTAACAAATACTAAAATATGTAATTAATATGAATTATTCCAGCTAAAGTCCTCACATGTACCGTCATCATCATCAAAATGGTATACAGAGGAAGCACAGATTTTCAGTACATGTTAGTAAAATGATGCCCTTTGGGGTCTAAGTATCCTAGTAATTGCAGTGATTAATATAGGAACATGAAGAAAACTAGTTATTTTCACTTCTTAAATAACCTCACCTTGAAACCTGATGTGTACACTGCACAAAATCTACTCAATGATGTATACTGGAAACTAGACATGTCAACTTTGTCTGACTAGAGTTAACTTCAAATGTCAATCTCTTTGGTGCTCAAGTGAGTTTTATGTTTTCCATGCTCAGTCTAGATTTTTACTAGTAGTTGGGTAGTACCCCAGTTTTATGAGAGTTTGCATGTGGTAATGTCATTCTTGGAAGGAGCATGGCTTGAGTTCTGAATTTGGCTTGGCAACTTCTGTGTGTGAATTAAGGCAGATTACTTATGAGTTCGTTTCCTCACTTGAAAAGTAGGATTTATACCATATAGGTGCCTTAGCTATTGTGAGGACTTTATTAAATGAAAGTATATAGCTATAGATATTAAAATTTGGCAGTAAAAATTAAAATTGTCTATATGTTGGGCATAAATAGAATGAATTTGGCTCAAGAAGCAAGTTTGAGGTATTTAATCTTATGGAAACAGTTCCGATTAAAGAGTCGGGAGAGAACAAGACAGACCTGGGTTTGAATTCCCAACTCAGCCACTTAGTTACCTTGTGATTATTGTTGATTTTTTTCTGTGCCTTAATTTTCCTCATATGTAAAAATATGGGCAATAAAGTATATCTATCTCAAGGAATGTTGTGGGAATTTGATGGATTTATACATATAAAATGCTTAACACAGTGACTGGCATGTAATGAGTGATTCTTTCCCCTCCATGGAAGCTCCTATGTATGTCTAATTATTTTAGTCTCCATTATTTAAATCACTTAAGTTGCTATGGGCCACAGTTTCCTCAAATACTAAATGAGGGACTTGTAATAGATGATCTCCAAGGTTCCTTTCAGCTCGAGAAGCTTCTGTGTAGGAGTTTCTTTGTTGTAGCATTAGTTACCTAGGGGGTGGTATTGAAGCAGTAGTGATTAAGGGTGGAGAATGGGGCATGGTGATAGGCATTGATACTAATTAAAATGAAAAGTATAAACTATTGGGAGTATGTTGCATAGGTGAATGGTTTGGAGGCAGTCAAGAAATAATCAGTTGTTTGTACTTGGATGAGAAAGACCAGTTAGTGTTACCATGTAACTCATTAGAGTCACAAGAGGTTCCTAGAATGCCTCTTACCTCTGTATGCACGTGTGGTTTTTATCTACATACAGAGTTTGTGCCTGCGATAAAGGTGTAAGTTCATAATGCTTATGCACTATCACTGGAAGCCTGTCAAAAACTTTATGTTGCTTCAGAACATGTCAATAGTAGGAAGGTAAGGGATTTATGGTCCAGAATTTACTATGGTTTCCCTCTGTTTTGTGGAATGGAGATCTTTTTCCTTTTTGATATGGAAGTTTATTCTTGGGGTGAGTGAGTGTATATGTGTGTTTGTCTACCTAAATCAAGTTATAGTATGAATAGCAAAAAACTTTAATCAGCAGTCGAAGAGGCAAGTGTTGGCTATTATTTCATTTAATAATATACCTGTGAAAACAGACTTTAAAAATACCTAATCTGAGAAATGTATTTTAGATCTTTATTTTTACTAGACCCTTAGATGTGTACAGTTGTCTTTGCTTGCTCTGTTTTCACCTGCAGCAGTCCCTCTGGGTTTGGCATTATCTGTATGGAATTTACCTTGTATAAAAGGCACTTCTGTAGCCCTCCTGCAAACTCCATTGCTACCAAATATGTTGAATGTAATTGAGAACACCATTGAGTGTAAAGTGAATAATAGATCATTTGTCTCAAATTTATAATAATTAGAATAATAGTGCTCCCAGTGCTTTTTAAAAATGTGCCATATATATGGTAGTGCAAATAGGGCTGTTTGTTATTTATCAACTTGACTTTGGGAGAAAAAAGCTTTATTGAGAGGCTCTATAGTAGAGAGAGAAGCTGTATGTATGTCAGAGTATCTCTTGCTTTTTATAATCTTCTTGACCCTAGCTTAGAAGACAGTCTTGGTTAAAATTCTAGTTTTTTTATGACTATGATGGAACAAGTTAGAAGCCCTCCTTTTCTCACCACAACATTTCTTTCTTAGAGTTTTTTGTGAAATAGCAGGCATTCAACAAATCTTAGGTTCTTTATATTGTTTATGTTTACACACTGACATGAAAAATAAAAATTAGTAAAGATATTTAATACCAATTTTGATACTTAAAGTTTTATAGTTTACTGAAGTGAAATTCTAATGACGAAAATAGGTTGATTAGTGATCTTGTGTCTTACACTTCCCTAAGTGCTTGAAATTTTGGTTTATTTTTGAGGGACTAGGATTTTTCACACAGGAACTTCTGTTTTGGATTATTGCTCCTTTTTCTTTCTAAAAGGCAGACACTTAATGAACGTTTACTTTGTGCCAAATACTGTCAGATGTTTCATAGCTAACTTATCCTAATTTAATCTTTACAACTACTCTCTGAAGTAGATGTATCTTCTTTAAAAGGATACTGAGGCTTTTAGAACTTAAATAATTTGTCCAATCTTGAGTCACATCTAGTGAGTGATAGAATTGGGATTTAAACTCAGGTATTCTGACTTCAGATCGTCTCATAATTTGTGCTTTATTCTGCTCGTCAGTTGTCCTTGTTCAGTTGTCTTCTCACATCTTCCCTTTTTACTGTAGCGTCTTAGAATCTTCAAAATCACTATTAGAATTTGAAACAATGTATTTGGTAGGAATCCATTATCACTATTATTTCTGTAATTTCTGAGACTTTCCTTACCTACCTAAGACCGACCTCATGTACCTGTTCAGCCCTCACAGCACACCAGAATATGACCTCATTATTGGCACCATAGATAGTTTCCTGGGACAAGGGATAATGGCAAGTATAGGTTGGTTGGGTATGGTGGTTGATGATTTAAGAAAAACTATGTTATCAGATATTTACTGGAAAATTCAATAAGGTAGATGACTTCATGTACCCGTAATACTTATAATTTTGTCTGTTTTCCAGTGACCGCAAAGGCCGAACATTTTTAGTAATTGTAATTTTGTGGAGGCATCTATTTGAAGCATATAGGTGATGAGACTGATGTATGTATTTTAGCTAGAAGTATGTGAGCCTAGCTTTCTCTTTAGTATATGCATCATCTCAGTCAACCTAACATCTTAATTGGTAACATTCCCATTTATAGGTGTTGAAACTGGAGAAAATACATGCTGTAAAAAGATTTAAAATTTGAGAGATGTAAAATGCCTTACAGATGGCATCTGTAATTTTGTATTGTGTATCCCTGGGAGGAGGTTGAGGTAGCTTTTTGTTAACAACAGAATATTTCTTATCAAAATTGTATGTATTAAAGTAAATTTGATATTTTTGGAGATTGTTTTAATCTGGTCTTACTTTAGGGATATTGTCCATGGTGTCTTCAGGGTGACTTTTGAGATTGTAGCTATTTTTGTCTCAAAGTAGTTCTTTAACTGGACGCTGGTTTGCCTTTTCTAGGGCCTTTGCACACTAGAGTATTTCTGCAAGTAGTAATCTTGAATATGGGTAGAATGTAGCCTACTTTTCCTTTTCCCCCAGGAGTATTGTTGGTGAACTCAGAGTTTTTCTTTTCTCGGTTGTTAAGATAAGTTGTCTTTTTCCTTCTCCTAGACATTGATGATACCTCTTTAATTTTGTCCTAACTGTTCATATTAGAGAGTTTGTAGGGATGATGTCTTGTTACCTTGTCATCCAGTTTTCTTGTAAATTTTGTCCCTGGCGTTTGATATTGCTATCTTAGTTCTAGGATATGGCAGTAATCAATGCCACAGCCAGGATATGGCCACTTTAAAAAAAACTTATTTTATGACAAAATACAAGGTGAATAGATGGACAGGTGGTAAATTTTAAAAATTTGTTTTAAACTTACAGTCTTTCAGTTTTAAGTGTTTTAAATATGGAATATATCACATACATTTTCTGTTTGCATCTCCATTTTGGTTAAGGAGAAGTTTGGTGAGAACAGCTTTATTTTGAGTATTTTTGTTTCCTTGTTTCTTATAAGCATTTTTTCCTCAGTTTTATTAAGAAATAATTGACAGACCTCACTGTACATATAAGGTTTAAGGTATACAGCATGACGACTTGATTTACATATTGTCAAATGCCAACCACATAGGTTAGTTATCATCCATACCATAGAAAAATGTTCTTGTGATGAGAATTCTTGGGATCTCTACTGTCTTAAGTTTCCTGCCAGTCATATAGCATTGTTGACTATAATCATTAGGTTTGTATATTACATCCTTAGTACATTTATAACTGCAAATTTGTACCTTTTGATTGCCTTTCTTTAATTCCTCCTCTTTCCACCCCATGCATTTTGAGTTTAAATGATCACATGAATTACATAAATATTGTGCCAATAAAACCCATGAACAAAGATTATGGGATCAGTACTACTTTAGATAAGCCTCTCTCATTCAAAAGTTTTTATTATAAAAATGCTCTATTTTTTTTTTTTTTTTTTATGACTTTGGCTAAAGGTTTGCCAATTTTGTTTATCTTTTCAAATGACCAGTCTCTTAGTTTCATTAATCTTTTGTTTTTCAGTCTTTTATTTCCATTTTGATCTTTATTATTTCCTTCCTTCTGCTTGCTTTGGGTTTTGTTTGTTTTTTAGTTCCTTGAGATGTAAAGTTTGTTGAGATTTTTCTTATTTCTTGAGGTAGGCTTGTAGTGCTCGGAACTTCACTCTTAGAACTGCTTTTGCTGCATCCTATACATTTTGGAAAGTTGCTTTCATTTTCCTTTATCCCAAGGTAGTTTTTGATTTCCTGTTTAATTTCTTCACATATTTGTGTTTTTTCCAGTTTTTTTCCTATAGATAATTTCTAGTTTTATACTATTGTGTTTGGGGAAAAAATGCTTGATATGATTTCAGGATTCTTGAATTTGTTGAGATTTATTTTGTGGTCTAATATGTGATCTGTCCTGGAGAATGTTTCATGTACACCTGAAGAAACTGTAATATCTAATTTTTGGATGAAATGTTCTATAAATGTTTATTAAGTTGAAGTACTCTAATGTGGCATTTAAGGGCATTATTTTCATATTGATTTTCTGTCTGGATGATCTGTCCATTGACAAAAGTGAGGTTTATGTTTATCATTCCATATCTATAACAGATAGGGATTTAAGTTTGAATGTATCCTAAAAGTACTGTATTTTTACTCCCCCTCCATGCTTTGTGTGTTTCACATCATATTTAAGATTGTTTCGTATTGTGTATCTCAACTACTTATTATGGTTATAGTTCAATTTGCTACTTTTTTTTTTTAATGTATCTTTATTGATTTCAGAGAGAGGAAGGGAGAGGGAGAGGGAGAGAGAGAGAGATAGAAACATCAATGATGAGAGTCATTGATCAGCTGCAGCCCGCAACCCGGGCATGTGCCCTGACCGGGAATCGAACCCTGATCACCTGGATCCTAGGTGAACGCTCAACCGCTGAGCCACGCCCGGCCGGGCTGCTACTTTTTTTTTTTAATATGTCTTTATTGATTTCAGAGAGAGGAAGGGAGAGGGAGAGAGAGAGCTAGAAACGTCAATGATGAGAGAGTCATTGATCAGCTGCCTCCTGCACACCCCCGACTGGGGATCGAGCCTGCAACCCGGGCATGTGCCCTGACCGGGAATCCAATCCCAATCACCTGGATCCTAGGTCGAAGTTCAACCACAGCCACGCCCTGCCGGGCTCAATTTGCTACTTTTGTCTTCTAAATATCCTTTTTCTTTGGTTTCAGGTGTATGATTCTATAATACATCATCTGTATATTGCATTATGTGTTCACCCCAGGTCAAGCCTCCTTCAATCACCATTTATCTCCCCATCTCCTCTTCTACCTCCCCAACCCCCTTTCCCTCTGGTAATCACCATACTGTCATCTGTGTCTTTTCTTTTTAATCCCTTCATCTTTTTCACCCAGTCCCTCAACCTCTCTCCTTTCTGACAGCTGTCAGTCTGTTCTCTATGAGACTGTTTCTATTTTGTTTATTTTGTTAATTAGATTCCACATGTAAGTGAAATCATGGGATTTGTCTTTTTCTGACTAGCTTATTGTACATAGCCTAATACCCTACAGGTCCATCCATGCTGTTGAAAAAGGTAAGATTTCCTTTTGTTATAGCCAAATAGTATTCCACTGTGTACATGTAACATAGCTGTTTTATCCACTCATGTACTGATGGACACTTGAGCTGCTTCCAAATCTTAGCTATTGTAAATAACACTGCAATGAAAATAAGAGTCCATATAATCTTTTGAATTAGTGTTTTGGGTTTCTTCAGCTATATTCCCAGAAGTGGAATTGCTGGGCCATAAGGCAGTTCCATTTTAAAAATTTTTTGAGATAACTCCATACTCTCTTCCACAGTGACTGCACCGGTCTGCATTCCCATCAGTAGTGTACAAGGGTTCCCTTTTCTCCACACCCTTGCCAACACTTGTTTGTTGATTTATTGATGATAGCCATTCTGACAGTTGTGAGTGATATCTCATTGTGGTTTTTAACTTGCATTTCTATAATAATTAGTGACGTTGACCATCTTTTTGTATGTCAGTTGGCCATCTGTATGTTCTCTTTGGAGAAGTGTCTGTGCAGGTCCTTTCCTATTTTTTAATTGGATTGTTTGGGTTTTTTTGGTGTTTTATAAGTTTCCTTTTTTATAAATTTTGGATATTAACCGCTTATTAGATGTCATTGGCAAATATGTTCTCCATTAAATGGGTTGTCTTTCGTTTTGTTGTTGGTTTTCTTTGCTGTGCAAAACCTTTTAAAGTTGTTATAGTCCCATTTGTTTATTTTTTCCTTTGTTTTCCTGATACATTGCTACAACAAATGACCTAGATTTTACTGCCTATGTTTTCTTCTAGGATTTTTATGGTTTTGAGTCTAACAGTTAAGTCTTTAATCCATTTTGAGTTTCTTCTTGTGTATGGTGTAAGAAGGTGGTCTAGTTTCATTTTTTTCACATATCTACCCAGTTTTCCAAACAACATATTGAATAGACTATCTTCACGCCATTGTATGTTTTTGCCTCCTTTGTCAAATATTAGTTGACTGTAAAGGCGTGGGTTTTTCCTGGGCTCTCTCTTTTATTCCATTGATCTATATTGTTTTTATGTTAGTACCATGCTTTTTTGATTATTGTGGCCTTGTAGTATAGTTTGATATCAAGTAGTGTGATTCCTCCAACTTTGTACTTTTTTCTCAAGATTGCTGTGGCACTTTGGGATCTTATATGGTTGCATGTACACCATTGATATCTGTAGGAATTGTGTTGAATCTCTAAATTGCTTTGTGTAGTATAGACATTTTAATGATGTTATTTCTTCCTATCCCATGTGCTTCCACTTGGTGTGGTTTTTTTGTTTGTTTGTTTTTCATGCATTTCGAAATGAGATTGTTTACTTAGTTTCCCTTTCTGATAGTATATAAAAATGCAACTGATTGCCGGATTTTTATTTTGTGTCTTGCTACTTTACTGAATTCATTTATTAGATTTAGTAGTTGTTTTGGTAGAATCTTTAGGGTTCTCCATATACAGTATCATGTCATCTGCAAATAATGACAGTTTTACTTCTTCCTTTCCTATGTGGATACCTTTTATTTCTTCTTCTTATCTGATTGCCATGGCTAGGATTTTCAGTACTGTGTTGAATAAGAGTGGTGAAAGCAACATCCCTGTCTTGTTCTCGATCTTAAGGGAAACACTAGTAGTTGTTGCCCACTGAGTATGATGTTGGCTGTGGGTTTGTCATATATGGCCTTTATTATGTTCAGGTAAGTCTTCCCTCTATTCCCACTTTGCTGAGAGTTTTTATCATAAATGGGTGCAGTTGTTTATTAAATATTTGCCTTTACCTGTGAGATTTTTTCTATATGTTTTATCTGTGGTTATGGCATTTTCTTTTTTGCTGAAATATGACCCTTTAACATTTCCTGTAAAGCTGGTTTAGTGATGATGAACTTCTTTAGTACTTACTTATCTGTGAAACTTTTTCTCTCTCAATTCTGAATAACTTGCCAAATAGAGTATTCTAAGTTGTAGGCTACTGTCTTTCAATACTTTGTCCTGGTACTTTCAGTACTTTGTCCTTCTGGTCTGTAAAGTTACCACTAAATAATGAACTGAGAGCCTTATGGCTGTTTCTTGTAAGTGACTAGTAGTTTTCCTCTTGCTGCCTTTAAAATTTTCTCTTTAATTTTTGCCATTTTATTTATTTTTAATCCTTACCCGAGGGTATTTTTCCATTGCTTTTCAGAGAGAGTGGAAGGGGGAGAGAGAGAGAAAGAAAGGAACACCGATGTGAGACGGGCTGGGTATTGAGCCTCCCACCTAGGTACGTGCCCTTGGCCGGAATTGAACCTGGGATACTTCCGTCCTAGGGCTGACGCTCTAACCACTGAGCCAAACTGGCTAGGGCTAATTTTTCCCATTTTAATTACAGTATTTCTTGATGTGTGTTTCTTTGGGTTTATCTTGTTTAAAACTCTGTTCTTCCTGGACCTGGATGTCTGTTTTCCAGGTAAGGGAAGTTTTCCATCATTATTTCTTCAAATTAAGTTACTGTTTCTTTCTCTCTTTCTTGTTCTTCTGGGACCCTTGTAATGCTAATGTTTGTGTCCTTGATGTTGTTCCAGAGTTCCCTGAAACTATCCTCATTTAAAAAAATTTTGTTGTTGTTGTTGTTCTGGTTGGTTGATCTCCACTAAACTGACTTTCAGCTCTGATTCCTTCTGTGTTAGCTGATTTGCTGCTAATTCCTTCTAGTCTATTTTTCATTTCAGTTATTGTAAAAATCATCTCCTTTTGGTTATTATACTTTCTAACTCTGTGTCTGACTTCTCCCTGTGTTCCTCTGTTCTCTTATGTTTGGTGTGAGGATCCTTACATTTTCTTTGTGTTCTTTGTAAGGCAACTTGTTTACCTCCCTTTCCTTTAGGTTTTCCTCCTCCCCACCTACACAAAGGAATTTTTCTTGTTCCTTCAATTGAGACATATTCTGGTCTTCTCATTTTGTTTGACTCTCTATGTTTACTTACATGAGTTAGACAAAATAGCCATCTCTTCTAGTCTTATGTAGAAGTGACTCTGTATGCTGGGTTGTTTTGGCAAGCTGCTTGGGGCCTGGTGGGTGCTTATAGTCCCTGGGGGCCCAGGCTTGCTGGGCAGGGAGGCCAGGCATTTGTGGTTATGAGCTGTTGATTGTACTCGCTCACTTTGTTTGGAGCTGTGGCCAGTAATATCCTGAGCTGACCTTTTGCGTAGGCCAGAGCACCTGTGTAGAGCTTCTCCCAGCCTTCTTAGGGGAGAGGGATGCTCACCAGCACACCCAATTCAGAGAGTCCTCACAGATCCCAGAGAACTTCCATGATTCCCTAGCCTTCTCAATATAGCCTCTCTGTTTTTTGATGAACAGAAGCCCTCAGTTGTCTCAGGATGAACTGCTGTATGTATAGGTGTATATCTCATTGTGCTCATTGGAGGGGGTGAGTTCAGTATCCTCCTGTGCTCCACTGTCTTGGACCTCTTCCTGTCTTATTCTTCGAAGGTTCGTTCTTGATCTGCGCTCTTCTTTCTTTTCCAATCTTATCTCATGCCAACATCTTAACTTTCATAAATTACTTGCAGTGCACTGAATATGCAGTGCTTTATTCATTTTTTTTTTGGATAGTGTTAAATTCTAATAGTATCTTCCTGCTCATTGCTTCTGATGTTCTTTCTCATTGGATATCTTTTTTTAAATTTGTCTTTATTGTTGAAAGTATTACAGATATCCTCTTTTTTGTCCTATTGACCCCTTCTACCCCACCCCCACTCCCCAGTACCACCGCTGCCCCAGACCTTCACTGTACTATTGTCTGTGTCCTTGGGTTATGCATATATGCGTATAAGTTCTTTGGTTAATCTCTTCCCACCTACCCACCTCCGCCTTCCCTCTGAGATTCACCAGTCTGGTCCATGCTTCTGTATCTCTGGATCTATTTTGTTCATCAGTTTATTTTGTTCTTTAGATGCCACATGAGTGAAATCATGTGATACTTGTCTTTCTCTGACTGGCTTATTTCACTTAGCATGATACTCTCCAGGTCCCAACATGCTACCTCAAAGGGCAAGGGATCCTTCTTTTTTACAGCTGCATAGTATACCATGGTGCAAACTTACCACAAAGCGATCTATAGATTTGGTGCAGTGCCTATTAAATTACCAATGGCATATTTCACAGATCTATAACAAAAACCCAAAAATTTATATGGAACCAAAAAAGATCCCGAATAGCTACAGCAATCTGGAGAAAGAACAGAATTGGAGGGATCACAGTACCGGATATCAAGTTACGCTACAAAGCCACTATAATCAAAACAGCCTGGTACTGGCACAAGAACAGACATATAAATCAATGGAACAGAATAGGTAACCCAGAAATCAACCCAAGCCATTACGCTCAATTAATATTTTACAAAGGAGGCAAGAGCATACATTTGAGTAAAGACAGTCTCTTCAATAAATGGTGTTGGGATAATTGGATGGGTAAATGTGGAAAAATTAAACTAGACCACCAACTTATATCATACACAAGAATAAACTCCAAATGGATAAAAGACAAATATAAGTTGAGAAATGATAAAAATCCTAGAAGAAGCCATAGACAGGAAAATCTCAGACATCTCTTGTAGCAATGTGTCTGCCAGTACATCTCCTAGGGCAAGAGAAACAAAGGAGAAAATAAACAAATGGGACTACATCAAACTATAAAGCTTCTGCCCAGCAAAAGAAACCATGAACAAAACAAAAAGGGAGCCCACTGTATGGGAGAACATATTTGCCCATGATATATCTGATAAGGGGTTAATATCCAAAATATATAAGGAACTCATAACATAACTAAAGGAAGACAAACATCCCAGTTAAGCAAAAAATGGGTAAAGGACCTGAATAGACACTTCTCCAAGGAGGACATACAAGATGGCCAAGAGACATATGAAAAAATGCTGAAAGTCACTAATCATCAGAGAGATGCAAATTAAAACCCCAGAATGAGAAGACAGGAATGTCACCTCACACCTGTCAGAATGGCTGCCATCAGCAAATCAACAAATGACATGTGCTGGGAAGGATGTTGAGAAAAGGGAACCCTGGTACACTGCTGGTGGGAATGCAGAGTGGTACAGCCACTATGGAAAACAGTATAGTATTTCCTCAAAAAATTAAAAATTGAGCTGCCATTTGACCCAGTGATCCCCTTTCTGGGAATATATCCTATGAAATCGGAAACCACAGTCAGAAAGTATATATGCACCCCTATGTTCATAGCATAATTTACAATAATTAGCATCTGGAAACAGCCCAAGTGCTCATGGGATATCTTAATCTTGTCTTTTAAGACTATTCAGGCAGCTCCACTCAAATACATACTATTCTATGGAAAAGATTTCTTGTATCTGCTTTTCTTCATAGTAGCTGCCATATATCTGACATGCATCAATCACAGTTTATATTATAGCTGTTTCCTTACTAGTCTGTTTCTACTTGTGGTTCTTTTAGCTTTGAAGGTACTGAAATTGCCTTGCTCAAAATGTTGCAGGTAGGAATAGAAGAAAAAGAAAGACCGTATCATCAACTATTAAAGAAATTGTTTCTAATTTTAGAAAATAATAGAAAATATTGTTCATATCAGTATCTTGATCTGTGTGTATATGAATATTCTGATAAAAGCCTACTTTCTTTCTTTTCTTACAATTTTCCTATATTCAGATTCTAACTTACCCCTTGTCAACTTTGCTTATGTTTAAGCCTTCCCTGATTTTCGAACAAGACAGTAACCAAGTCTTTCTAAATTCTTCATTTTGCCATTTTCTATTCTGTATTATGTGTATTTTAATATAAATATTACTTTTCCTACCAAAGTAGGCTCCTATAGGTCATAACTTGGTTTTGTGATTGTTACATCTTTCTGTATCATGTGTTACTATTTCTTGGAAATAGTAAACTTGCTGTCATAACTTGGGTTGCTATAACAAAATACTATAGACTAGGTGGCTTAAACCACATTATTTTCTCAGTTATGGAGGTTGGATGTCTGAGATTATGGTTCTAGCATGGTTTATCTTGTCTTGCAGACAGCTTTCTTCTTGCCATGTCTCACCTTCTTGCTTTATCCTGTGGTAGAGGGAGGAGGGAGGGAGGAAGGGAGGGAGGCCTGTGTTGTCTCCTCTAATAAAGCTACTAATTTCATCAAGAGGACCCACCCTTATTACCTCATTTATACTTAATTGTCACCCAAAGGCCTCATTTACAAATACCATACTTGTTAGGTATGGTAGGTGTGTTAGGTGTGTTAGGGCTTCAACATGAATTTTGGAGGAACACAGACATTTAGTCCATAACATTTACTAATGAGTTGCTCAGTTAGTGCAACTTTTTCTTTATATTCATTGATTAAATTCAAGTATGGATTGTTTTATGAGGTATGATCTTGAAAATTTTGATGTTAATTGAGTTTTTTGAAGTAAGTATTTTAAGTGTATGCTTTTTAAAAGACCGGAAAGAGAAGGGGCTGGGATTTATGGAAGGGTATACAATGTGATGGCGAATGAATACCACATGACATTCTATGTAAAAAATGCTGGTGTGAAGTTTTCTGAAAGCAAAACTTCTTTTGTTATGTACTGTCATTTAAGTTAACAAGTATATATTGAATATATAGTCTGCGCCAGAGACTGTGCTAGGTGCTGAGGATGCAGTGGTGAGCAAACGAACCAGTACTTTGTTATTTATTATTTTAACAGTATTTTGTTTCATTTAATAATACTTTACTCACTGTTTTTATCAGCATTTGCCTGTATTGCATATATTCATTTTTTTTATTAAATATATCTTTATTAATTTCAGAGAGAGGAAGGAAGACGGGGAGAGAGAGATAGAAACATCAGCGATGAGAGAAACATTGATTGACTGCTTCCTGAATGCCCCTGACTGGGAATCGAGCCTGCAACCTGGGCATGTGCCCTAACCAGGAATCGAACTGCGATCTCCTGGGTCCTAGGTCAGCGCTCAACCACTGAGCCACACCGGGCTGGGCTTCACTTCATTTTTAAAATTAAGATGGAGAAAACTTATAAATATACTTCCTTAAAGAGTAAATTTTTTCAGTTGCTCTTTCAGTTGGCATATGTTATGAGCCTAAGGCTAATCAGGTATAGGAGTCAACCAAACCTAATAATTATTTTTGTTATACACTTCTATTTTTAAATTTTGGGTGGGAAAGTGAAAGCTTAGAGTCAAGTGATACTAGCCTCATAATATGAGGTATAATAGAGCTTGGTTAGATTAGATGGGAATAAAAGTGAAATTGCTTTAAAATTCTGCCTTTCAGATTTTTTTCTGCTATGTATAAATATAAATTACCAGTATTCCTAAAAATTTTTACAGAATTACATATTGTGTTAAAAGTTTATCTTAGAATCTCTCTGCTCCCCAAAAAGACATTTAAAACTGAAGCTTAAGTAAATATTCCTCATCAGTGTATGTTTCGTTTGTTTTGATTTTTGTTTTTTTGTTAATCCTCACCTGAGGATATATTTTTTCCCCCTTCCTTTTTGGGGAGAGAGGGAGGGAAGAGATTGAGAGAGAGAAACATGGATGTGAGAGAGAGACATGCACTGGTTGCCTTCTGCATATGCCCCAACCTGTGGTGGGAAGTGAACCCAAAACCCAGGTACGTGTCCTTGACCTGAAATCGAACGTGTTACCCTTTGGGGCCCTGGCTGATGCTCTTAACCACTTAGCCACACCAGCCAGGGCCTCATCATTGTATGTTTTTTTAACACTTAGTATCTCTGAAATTGAATGTGTTTCAAACATTATAGTGTCCTAGAATTCTTAAAATAAGGGAGTTTTACAGTTGATTCTAATTTAGATTTGATGAATATACAGGGTGGGGCAAAATTATGTTTACAGTTGTGAGTACATGAAACAGTTTATTCTTGTGTTATTATTTATTGTATTATTTTCCATATGAACAACTGTAAACCTACTTTTGCCCCACTCTGTAGTTTGATTAGCTTTTTGAAGGTTTAGGAAAGACACGTATTTAAATGTATTAGGTAGCTATCTCAGACAGTTTGGAGGATTCGTTCACTCTTTAAAGAAAGGCTTCTGAGTATTCATTGTAAGTAGGTTGATTTAAGTGTTGGCATATTTCAAGTAAAAGGTTTCAAGAAATATTTTTTTAGTACATTGTTTTTATATTTAGTTGGTTGTCTTCAAAAGTTCATTTTGGAATGAGGATTTGTGGATAAAATTGTAACCTTATTTGTGACTATTTGAAGGTTTTGCTTTTTAAAAATTTGTAGTTGAACAGTATGAAAATTTACAGAATTAATTTAATGGAATGAGGTTTTCTAAATGTGCTAATTTTTTTTAATTTATTTTTATTGTTGAAAGTATTACAGGTGTCCCATTTTTTCTCCCTAATTGACCGCCTTCACCCCGGTATTGACTGTGTCCATGGGTTATGCATATATGCATATAACTTCTTTGGTTAATCTCTTCCCACCCTCCTTCCCTCTTCCCTTTGAAATATGATCGTTTGTTGAATGTGTCAGTGTCTCTGGATCTGACCCTCAGCGACAGTCCCTGCTGCTTTTCACAGCCCGAAGTTGTGGGGACTTTTCTTCCTGACCCTGGAGCCCTGGGCTGGGGGCCTGCTGTGGGGCTGGGACCCCTCACTCGTCCAGGAAACCCCCACCGCCGAGATGTCCCTCCCAGGTTTAACCCGTGGCATCCGGTGTGGGACTGCGGCTGCGTCTCCACGATTCAGCCCCTCCGCCCAAGTCTGCCTCTCCTACTGGTCTCCGTGCTTCTTCAGTTTCCTGGTTGTAGGGCTTCTGTTCAGCTAGATTTCAGGAGGTTCTGGGTGATGGTGGTTCTGTATTTTAGTTGTAATTTTGATGTGGTTGCGGGAGGCTGTGGATTCAGCTGTTACCTACGCCACCATCTTGTTTTCCTCTGTACTAATTTTTAAAATTACTGAATGTGGTATTGATGTATAGAGTTAAGGAATGTGGCTAGGTATTTAAAATGTATTATAAAAGTGGGACACCTTATTTAAATCAACTTGAACATTCAGTATTTCATAAAGGAAGAAGTAACAATTCCTCCACTTTAGTGCTCCAAATATGCTTAATATTTGTTTGTACTCAGTAAAATACAAAATGGATGTGAGAGTTCAGTTATTAGTAGCTTTAAAAAAAATGTTAACAGGAAAAACTAAATTCAGATTTTTCAGCTTTACTTGGAAAAGAAATGCCAGCAGCCCTTTAAAGATATAATTTGGAGCAACTTTGCTTTTCAGTATTTAGTTTGAATGCTTTTATTTTTGAATTACAAAATTTCACCATTAATAGCTTTAATTTTTCTCAGTTTATAATTGCACTAGCTTTAAGCAGTTACCTTTTTGTACTTTTAAAAGGTAATGACCTCTTATTAAAAAGAAAAACTATAGATATGATTGGCTGAAATGTATACATTTATAAATTCAAATTTATTTCTAGTGTAGGAAAATTAAGCTTTAGGGCTGATTCAGGATCATTCATATAGTTTGAAGACCTAGGGTATTTTTATTGGAAAAAAAGAAGATTCACCAATTATAATCAAGGGATAAAGTTCTAATAAATAACAATAAAGTTACTTTATTGTGAGTGTGTATAACATTCTGGAGAGTTCATGCATAGAACTAAACTAAAACCCAAATTCTCTTAATACTGTGGGTAGTCTGCTAGATTGAGTGTTCAGATGGTTCATTTGGGAACGTCTACTCAGACTTGAATTAATTTACTAGTGCTGTAGTATTTTAAGTATTGAAATACAAGAAATACACTTTAAATTCTAATTTGGAAATCCAGAGAGGTTTTTTTTCATAGCTTAGATTTCTGCTTAAAAAATAGAGCACTAAAGATTTAATTCCAAAACAATATTTGGCTTTTTGGAAGCATCCAATTAATTTAAAACTTTTTTTCTTGCAAGCAGCGCAAATTGATTTTGGTTCATTTAAGCCCCAAAGAAAACAAGAAAAGAAGAGAAAGAAAGATTTATTGGAAGGATTAAAATAGCACTTAGAATCAAAGCTTGAGCTATACCTCCAAGCCAAGAATATGAGGATGGGGTACCTTAGGGACCTCAGCAGAAGTTGCTGGACCTTTTCTTGAGATTACTACCATTTGCGTCATTTAACTCCAGTAACTTTCAGTCTCTGATCTCTCCATATTTCACATTTCAGGGGAGAAAGTCCAATTGGCCTACCTCATGATTAATCCACTTTTTGCAAGGGGGCTGGTACGGTGGGCAGGGGAACAGCTGGCTACTGGAGGCCCATTCTCTGGGAAAGAGGGAACCATGAGCTCCATAGCAACTCATTGGTATATGCTGTAATTACCATATATGCAAATATAGCATACCCAGTTATCAGGTAATGTGTATTAAAATGGTTAGGAAATCACCTTGACCTTTAAGGATCTAGATAAAATTAGCACTTACCCCTCTTCTATTATTGTGAGGAATTCAGTGTTCTTACCAACACCTCTGAATTGCTGAAATGCTTAAAATTTCTTGAGGCTGTAGCTTTTGCTATATTAGTAACATAGTAGCAAAGTGTTTTCATGACAAAGATAGTTCCTTCCCCAAAGAGAAGTTTCTGTTGCATAATTCTTAGCTTCAATGGAGCCTGATCTCATGAGGTAAAAATAAGATGTAGAACTAGTTGTTATAGTCTGGGGCAAAATATAATAGTTGCTTTAAGGGAGTTCAAAGTGCTTTGGGAGCAATAGAGGAAGAAGTTTGTTTCTAGCAAGGAGGATTAGGGAAAGCTTCCTTCTATAAGAAACGGTTCCTAAATCCAGGTCTAGGGAACATCGAGCAAAGGAAAAGGTGGAAGACTATGAAGGTAGATTTGGGATAGATCAGAGTGTCTTGTTAATACATAGAAATTTGAATTTAGAAAGATGTTACTAAAAGTTACTGAAGGTTTTTGAGCAGGGGGATTATCTCCCCCTGGAGCTTTCCCTTGGGGAACTACAAGTCTAGTTCAGGGAAGTCACTCAGGAGGTTGTTATGGGAGTTTAAGCTACAGGAAACGAGAATTTGAAATACAGCAGTGTTATTGGAAATGGACATGAAGACTCAAAGACAATATAGGATTATGGTTCTGTAGACATTTATCTATCCATTCTCATCTTGCCTGGGTTTCTGGCAGGCATTCTAAATGGTTTCCTAATTTTGGTTTTGCTTGCCTGGTCTAGTCTCTAACCTATGCTATTAGCAGTGGCTGTGCAACAATGTAAATATTATGTTATTTCTATGATTAAAATCTTATGACCCTCCTCCTTGCTCAAGTTAAAATTTAGATCCTTATCATGACATTTAAAAATAGATATGATTGAATCTCTACTTACCTTGCTATCCCCGTTTGCTCCCTTTGTTTTTCTGCTCTCCTAAACTACAGTAAACCCTCAATTTTGTGGACCTTGATTTAACAGAGTTTGTATTTAATGGACAAAATTTCTGGACCATATGTCATGTGAAAATTAATACCTGTTAATTTTAAAATGCTTTTCACCAAGATTTACTTAGAATTTTTTTTGTTCTTAATTCACTCTTATTTTTAGCAAATTTTAACAAATAGACCCTACATTATAAAAACACTGTAGTAATATCTTCGACATAAATAAATATTAAATATCTCTAACTGTAGTCTTAAATCCAGAAGTCAACACTCGTAAACAATGTTTGGGGAGTGATTGGCACATAGTCACACTACATCATGTGCAGTAATTGGTTCTGTTGTCACATGGTATGACTTGCTGTAGCAGTTTTAACTCCTGCCACTGATGTTCCAGTATGCACTAACCCACACTCCAGCCGTGTGCATTTATTTGCTCATCGTGACTGCTGAATGCACACATTTACTAGACCTATTCAGTATAAATTTAAAATTACTGTAATACATATAGGAAATCATTCTGTGAAATTAAACTTTTCATATGTACTTAATTTTAATTACATAAATGTCTACAGAAGTAAAAACAAGTTAATTTGCCAATTTTTTAACATGCGCATTGGAGAAACCTCCTCTAGTATGTATAGTGGACTTTCTACTTTAACGGACATTCCCTCACCCAAATTAGTCCGTTATATCGAGGTTTTTCTGCACTCACAATTCTCCAGTGCATCATCTTCTCTCATCCCAGTGCCTTTGCACATATTGCTCCATCTCCCTGGAACAGATGTTTCCTTTGTGCTCATAGTTTAAGATGATAAACTAAGGGTCTAGAAAACTTTCCTTCACCCTAGGTTAAGCATACCTTACCCCACTATAATACTTTATGATTATACTTCTGTATTTTGCTAGGCTCTCATTTTTTGTTTAGACTGAATTCCCTGAAGACAACTAGACTCTTTTTTTGGTGTATCTTTTCCTAGCACAGAGTAGCTTAAAGATGCATATTTGCATTAACTTTTTTTAGCTTATAATTTTTCTATAACTAGATGTTACAATTTATTAAAAGTATGGATTCTGAAGCAAAATTTAAGGATTGAAATCCTGGCTCTGCCACTTACTAGCTATGCAATCGTGGGCAGGTTATTTAAACTCTTCGTTTTTTATTTGTGTTATTGATAATAAGATAGGTGAAATAGTACTACCTCACTCATAGGGTTATGAGGATTGTGATAAATATAAATATGCCAGAGTACTTAGGACAGCGTCTGGCATTAGTGGTTATGTTTTGGCTGCTATTATTGTACATAGTCGTTGAAATAGACATTTATATACCCATTGCTAAAACAGTTGCACGTATAAAACTTTCAAAATCTGCTTGGAAAGTGGCATTTTCTTTGCGATTTCTTTTTTCCACAGTAGGTGAGTATGAATATTATTCCCACAAACAGGCTTCAGAATACTCACCAAATAATTATTAAGCACTTATTTGCCTGGTATATTCTTAGGACTTGTGATATATATGAAACATATATTTGGGTAGACAGATAGTAAATATGTTACTAGATTGTAAGGTCAGAAGAAGAATAAGAAAAAGAGTAAAGGAAATGAGAGTTAAGGGTAGAGAAGTAGTTGCAATTTTATTTTATATATATATTTTTTCAAAATATTACAGATGTCCCCTTTTCTCCCCATTGACCCCTTCCACCCCGCACCCATGCCTCTCCCCAGTCCCTCACCACACTATTTTCTGTGTCCTTGGGTTGTGCATATATGCATAGAAATTCTTTGGTTAACCTCTCACTCCCCACCCACCCCCACCTTTCCCTGAGATTCCTCAGTCTGATCCATGCTTCCATGTCACTGAATCTATTCTGTTCATCAAATTATTAAGTTCTTTAGATTCCACATATAAGTGAGATCATGTGATTGTCTTTCTCTGCCTTGCTTATTTTGTTTAGCATAATATTCTCCAGGTCTTCCATACTGTCTCAAAGAGTACAAGATCCTTCTTTATCAACACATATTATCCCATGGTGTAAATGTCCCCCAGCTTTTTTATCCACTCGTCTACTGACTGGCACTTGGGCTGTTTCCAGATCTTAGCTATTGTAAATTGTGCTGCTATGACCATAGGGGTGCATATATTCTTTCAGAATTCTTAGGATATATTCTTAGAAGTGGGATCAATGGGCCAAAAGGCAGTTCATTTTTTAATTTTTTGAGAAACCTCCACACTATTTCCCATAGAGGCTACAACAGTCTGCATTCCCACGAGCAGTGTCCCTTTTCCACCTCCTTGCCAGCACCTGTCACGAGTTGATTTGTTGATGGCAGCCATTCTGACAGGTGTGAGTGATACCTCATTGTGGTTTTAATTGGCATCTCTTTGATGATTAGAGACATTGAGCATTTTTTCATATGTCTCTTGGCCATCTGTATGTCTTCTTTGGAGAAGTGTCTATTCAGGTCCTTCGCCCATTTTTTAATTGGATTGTCTGTTTTCCTCTTGCGTTGTATGATTTTTTTGTACACTTAGGAGATTAGCCCGTTATCAGATACATCCTTGGCAAATATGTTTTCCCATACTGTGTAATTTCTTTTCCTTTGTAATTTGAGGCTGATTTCTTTTGCTGTATGGAAGCATTTTAGTTTGATGTAGTCCCATTTGTTTATTTTTTATTTTGTTTCTGCGGCCCTAGGAGATGTATCAGTGAAAATTCCACTATTTAAGATGTCTGTGACTTTACTGCCAATGTTTTCTTCCAGGATTTTTATGCTTTTATGATTTACATTTAGGTCTTTTATACATTTTGAGTTTATTTTTGTGTATAATGTAAGTTGGTGGTCTAGTTTCATTTTGCTGCATGTACCTGTCCAATTTTCCCAGCACCACTCATTGAAGAGACTGTCTTTACTCCATTGTATGCTCTTGCCTCCTTTGTCAAATATTAACTGACCATAATGGTGTGGGTCTATTTCTGGGGTCTTGGTTCTGTTCCATTGATCTATATGTCTGTTGTTGTACCAATCAGGCTGTTTTGATTGCAATGGCTTTGTAGTACAGTTTGATATCCAGTAAAGTGATCCCTCCCCCTCTATTCTTTCTCAAGATGGCTGTAGCTATTTGGGGTCTTTTTGGTTCTATATAAATTTTTGGAATATTTGTTCCAGCTCTGTGAAATATGCTGTTGCTATTTTAATAGGAATTGCTTTGAATCTATAAATTGCTTTGGGTAGTATGGACATTTTAACGATACTAATTCTTCCAATCCATGAACATGGTATATTTTTCCACTTGTTTATATCTTCCTCTATTTCTTTTTTCAGTGTCCTGCAGTTTTCCGAGTGTAGGTCTTTTAAATCCTTGGTTAAGTTTATTCTTAGGTATTTATTCTTTTAGTTGCAATGGTAAATAGTATTTTTTTATTTTACCTTTCTGAGAGTTCATTGTTGGTATATAAAAAGGCCATTGATTTCCAGATGTTAATTTTGTATCCAGCTACCTTTCCAAATTCATTTCTCAAATTTATAGTACTTTGGTGGAGTCTGTAGGGTATTCTATGTACAATATCTTGTCATCCTCAAATAATGACAGCTTTACTTCCTCCTTTCCAACTTGGATACCTTTTGTGTTTTCTTCCTGTCTGATTGCTATGGCAAATAATTCCAATACTATGTTGAATAAGAGTGGTGAAAGCAGACGACCCTGTCTTGTTCCTGTTTTTAAGGGAAATGGTTTTAGTTTTTGCCCATTGAGTATTGATGTTAGATGTAGGTTTGTAGTATATGGCCTTTATTATGTTGAAGTATGGTCCCTCTATTCCCACTTTGCTGAGAGTGTTTATCAGAAATGGGTGCTGGATTCTGTCGACTGCTTTGACTGCAATCTATTGATATGATCATATGATTTTTGTCCTTCATTTTGTTTATGTGCTGTACAACATTTATTGATTTGTGGATGTTATAGTAGTCTTGCATCCCTGGAATAAATCACACTTGGTCATGGTGTATCACCTTTTTAAAGAATTGTTGGCTACAGTTTGCTAGTATTTTAGTGAGGGTTTTAGCATCTGTGTTCATTGGGGATGTTGGACTGTAATTTTCTTTGCAGTGTGTTTATCTGGCTTTGGGATTAGGATGATGCTGGCCTCCTAAAAAGAGTTTGAGAGTTTTCCCTCCTCTTGACTTTTCTGGAATACTTTGAATAAAATAGGTGTTAATTCTTCTTTGAATGCTTGGTAAAACTTGCCTGTAAATCCATGTGGTCTAGGACTTTTGCTTGCTGGGAGTTTTTTGATTACCTCTTCAATTAGTTGTTACTGTTAACGGCCTTTTCAGGTTTTCTGCCTCTTCTTGATTCAGCTTTGAAAGTGTGTATGCTCCTAGGAATTTGTCTGTTTCACTGGAGTTTTCCAGTCGTTGGCATATAGTTGCTCATAGTATTTTCTTACAATCTTTTGTATTTCTATTGGGTTGGCTGTTTTATCTCTTCTTTCATTTCTGATTTTATTTATTTGGTTCCTCTCTCTTTGTTTCTTGGTGAATCTGGCTAAAGGTGCATCAATCTTATTTATCTTTTCAAAGAACCAGCTCTTGGTTTCATTGATCTTTTGTATTGTTTTTTTAGTTTCTATGTCATTAATTTCTGCTCTGATCTTTATTATTTCCTTCCTTCTACTTCCTCTGAGCTTTTCTTGCTGCTCTCGTTCTAGTTGTCTTAGTTGTTGTGTTAAATGGTTCATTTGATCTTTTTCTTGTTTCTTGAGATAGTCCTGTAATGCTATGAATTTTCCTTTCAGGACTGCTTTCACTGTGTCCCGTAGAGTTGGGGTTGTTTGTTCATTTTCATTTCTTTCCATGAAGTATTTGACTTCTTCCTTGATCTCATTGGTAACCCATTCGTTGCTATTTATTCGCCATGTGTTTGAATATTTTTGAGTTTTTTATAGTGGTTGATTTCTAGTTTCATGTCATTGTGATATGAGAAGATGCTTGATATGATTACAGGCTTCTTGAATTTGTAGAGACTTGCCTTGTGCCCTAACATGTGGTCTGTTTTTGAGAATGTTGCATGTGCACTTGAGAAGAATGTGTGTTCTGGGTTGGGATGAAATGTTCTATAAATGTCAATTAGATCTAGTGTGTCATTTAAGTTTTTTGATTCCCTGTTGAATTTTTTGTCTTGATGATCTGTCCAATGCTGACTGTGGTGTGTTAAAGTCCCCCATTCTGGTTGTGTTGCTGACAATCTCCCCCTTAAAGTTCACTAAGAAATTTTTTATATATTTAGTTGCTTTTATGTTGAGTGCATATATATTTATAATGGTTCTTTTCTCCTGTTGGATTGATCCCTTTATTATTATATAGTGACTGTCTTTCTCTCTTGATATGGCCTTTATTTGGAATTCTGTTTTGTCAGAAATAAGTATTGCTACTCCAGCTTTTTTTCCTTTCCATTTACTTGCTATATTGTTTTCATCCTTTCAAAATTAACCTTTGTGACTCTTTTGCTCCTAGGTGGGGTTCTTATAGACAGCATATATTTTGGTCCTGTTTTTATATCCATTCAGCTACCCTGTGTCTTTTGATTGGACCATTTATTGTGTTTACATTTAAGATAACTATTGATACATACTTACTTAATGCCATTTCCCCCTTTATGTTGATGTACCTTTCTGTCACTATTCCTTCTTTTTCTGAGACCAGTCCTGTTAGCATTTCTTGCAATGCTGGTTTGGTGGTACTGAACTCCCTTAGCCTTTTTTTCTGGGAAACTATTTCTCTGTCATTTTTAAATGATAGCCTTGCTGGATAAAGCAGTCATTGTTTGCATGTTCTGGCTTTTCATTACTTTGAGAACTTCATGCCATTTCCTTCTGGCCTGAAGTTTCAGTTGAAAGATCTGGTATCAACCTTACGGGGTTTCCCTTGTAGGTCACTGCTTGTCTCTCTCCTGCTGCCCTTAATATTCTTTCTTTGTCCTTAACATTTGCCATTTTAATTATGAAGTGTGTTGGAGTGGATCTCTTTGGGTCCCCCTTGTTTGGAACCCTCTATGCTTCCTGAACTTGTGTGGCTTTCTCCCTCACCAGCATAGGGAAGTTTTCTGTCATCATTTCCGCCACCAAGTTCTCTGTTCCTTGCTCTCTTTGCTCCCCCTCTGTCACTCCTATAATGTGAATGTTGTTTCACTTCATGTTGTCCCAAAGATCCCTTAGACTGTCCTCATGCTTTTTAAGTGTTTTTTCTTTTTGCTGCTCTGATTGTTTGTTTCTACCTCATCTTCTAAGTCACTTATTCTGTCCTCTGCTTCATTGAGCCTGCTTCTAATGCCTTCCAGAGTATTCTTGATATCAAATATAGTATCCTTCATTTCTGTCTGGTTCTTATTTATGATTTCTAGCTCTTTTTTCATGTTTCACTAAGTTCCTGGACCTTTGTATTAAGTGTCATCTTGTTCTCATTATTTTCCTTGAGCATCTTTATAATTGGTTAACTCTATCTCATCAAGGTCTTTTTCTGGCGATTTTTCCTTTTCTTTAGTTTGCAGGGTTGGGGGAGTGTTTGTTTGTCTCCCCATTTTATTGACTCTTAATGTTTGTTTCTATATATTAGCTATATTTCCTCTCTCCCATTCTTGTGGGGTGAGATTTTTAGTGTATGTCCAGTGGAGCCCAGAGATCTGTTTTCCTTATATTTCCGACCTATTTGCTCTTGGTGTGTCCCTTTGTGTGTGTCCCTTTTGTGGGTTCTTTGGGCTCTCCTGTTGTGATTGTGTCTAGATTGTTGTTGACCCGTCTTGGGAGAACTCTTCTAACTGTGTGGGTCAGCCCCAACCATGTCATGTGAGCTGTTGTACAGGTGCTGGTAAGGCAAAACAACACAACCAGAGTGCCAGGAAACAAGCAGTGTCTTTCAAAATATCCTGACGATCAATGAAAACATCCCAAGAGAGTAGAATTGGGAGAGTGAAATGAGAACACAAATGCTAAATCATTGAAATAACAAAACAGAATATCCTGACAATCACAATGAATACATTCTAAGAGAAAGTAGAATTGGGAGAGTGAATCGAGAACACAAATGCTAATAGCAAGCAAAGGAAAAAACAAAACAAAACGATAAATATAGAAAAGGATGTTATTGCTAACAGTAATGAAAGTTTTCAAAAAATAATAAAATAAAGAGTGAAAAAATAGAGATTCTACTGGGAGATAAAAGGGGCAGAGAAAAGATTCTGAAAGAAGGGCGAGAAAAAAATTGACCGTAGCGCATTAGGAATTGGAAAACTGTTGGAAAAGGAAAAAATGAAAATAAAATAAAGAGATGAACAGAAACAAACAGAAAGACAGGAAGACAGAGAATAAAGGGGGGGAGGGGAATGAAAGAAAAAAAAGTTATGACAATGGAACAAGAAGAGAGAGAGAGATAAAGCCAGGGCAGGGAGGGAGTCCAGTAAGGCAAATGGGGGAAACAATAGAGAAAAGCAGTAAACTTTTTGGTTATGGTGATAATATCCTAGTAATTAAACAGAGAATATCAAGAAAATCTTGATAATAGAAGAAATTTAACAAAACAAAGCAAGGAAAGCAAAACAAAATTTTTAAAAAACAAAATTTTAAAAGAAAATGTTTTCTTTTTTCTAAAAAACAGAAAAAAAGAAGTCAGTCAGGTGAGTTTTGTCTGGGCAGCTTTTTTCATCTGCGGCTCAGTTTTGTATGCTGATTTCTGGTCTTCTGGGAGGTACTTCTGTGTCAACCAATGTGAGGAGCTGTCTAGGTTTGCCTCTGGTGTCCTTAGGTAGTTGGCTGATCTGAGACTCTCTGTGGACCACCTCTACTTGTGAGCTCTCTTGCCTCCCCTTTGTGGTTGGTTGCCTAGTCTTACACCAGAGTCTTCTGAGGAGTCTTTAGGGTACAGGCCGGCTAGTGTACCTCGGATATGCTCCCCTTAGAGGTTTCGCTGTCAGACAGACACTCACTATGGGGAAGTTAGTCTCTGCTTCACAGCCATCTCCTCAGTCCCTACCTTGTCCTCCAATACTAGTTCCCCATACAGTGACCTGCTAAAGGTTCAGGTTTACTTCAGTCTGTTGCCTTTTCTGTATGGGCAGTTTCAGTGGTCTGGGCTCAGTGGGTTTGATTAAAAAACATTGCAGTGAGCGCATTATCTGCCCAGCCCCCAGAAGGGGTTTTAAGCTTTTCCTCTAGTTCCCAAACAAGAGTCCCTGAGAATCTTATTCTTGTATTGTTGTCCTGTGAGCTGTTCTCCCTTCCCCCTTAGGACTGTGCCCTGCCGGGGGTATCTGGGGCCTCAGTGAGCTGGATCAGCCCCTTTCCTGTTGGATGTGGTGCTCCTAACCTGCATGAGAGGCAGGCGGGCTCTGCCCCTCCCTTCCCAGATATGTTTGGCTGATCTCATAGGGCAATCATTTCATACTCTCCACTATGTAGACACAAATCCCAGCTTGCGCTGGTCTGTCTTCTCAATGCAAGCCAGGAAGGTCGACCTCTGTTCAGCGATCAAAAACTCAAAAACGCACAAAGCAACACACAGGCAGAGAACCCGCCCTGCGAGGTCTCGTCACCCCCACGCCTTAGAACCAAGCAGGTGGGGTTACAAAGTCAGCTCCTTGCATGCTATCCCTGCTCCCCCAGAGCCGGTCAAAAATTCCCAATTCACCTCACTGGCAGCTCAGGGCTGGAGACCCAAACCGCCCCACCGGCAGCTCTGGTCCCTCTCTGGTGGCTGGATGCTGTCTTCCTCTTCCCACGCCACACAGTTCAAATGCTTACTTGGGTTCTACACAGTGCCTTACAGGAAAGCAGAAGTTCCCTGTTGGTGTCTTCTCAATGCAGACTTCTGGCCTCTTTATGTTGGGAAGCCACACACTGTGGGACAGCCTTTTCCACAGTCAGCAGCAGGTCAGCACCCAGGGTGAAAGACTCCTCTCCTGTGTGCTGCCATTAGATGCATTCTTTCATTGGGAAAGCAAGGTGCCCTCCTTGCAGGCACACTGTTCCCCTGGCTCCCGCTGCCCATTCTGCATGGACTTTCCTTTACTTCTCTGCTTCCGGTTTGAGATTCAAGCCTTTGGATGCCAGTCCACACTCCTAAGGGGAGGGAGCTTTGCAGCCTCTAGCCCTCAGGCCTTGGAGTCCAGCACTTCCTTCAGGGTGACTCCTCCTTTCTATGGCCCCCCCCCCTCTTACCACATTCTATGATGTTTCTTCAGTGCTCCTTACTCAAAATATGTCCACTCAGGTATATTTCTCTTTTCTTTCCATGCTGGTTACACAGTGTTTTATTGGAAAATCGAAGCCATGGGTGGGTGCTAGGGTGCTCTGCTTCTTGTCAGAGTGCCGCCATCTTAATTCCTGTAGTTTTAAATGAGTTGGTCAGAGTAGGCCTCATTTAGAAGATAACATTTGAGCAAGATAGGAAATTAGCCGTGCAATATATAGTTGAAGAGCATACCAGGCAGAGGGATCTTCTAATGCAAAGGCCCATAAGTAGAAGTGTGTCCTGAATTTTCACAGACTAATGCAGAGGCCACAGACTATAAGAATGACCAAGTTGTGTCAGAGATGTAAAGGGAGTTGGGGTTGGATTGTATAAAGCAATGTCGACCATTGTAAGGACTTTGTCCTTCACTCTTGTGTGAAATCAGGAGCCATTGTGGGATTTTTGAACAGAGAATTGACATCATCAGACTTAAAGAGGATTGTTCTATGAATGGCTGTGCTGAAAATACTCTTTAGGGTAAAGTAAGCTACAGGTAGTGTGTACTGAAGAGGTAATAGTGGCTCAGACTATTGGTAGCAAAAGGTGGTAAGAATTAGTCACATTCTTTAGATACGTATTTTTAAGGTATGACTGAAAGGAGTCCCTTACAGTTTGGGTGTGGTATGTGAAAGAGAATGGAGTCAAGAATGAGTTGGCTGTAAACCCATAGCTAATATACTCAGTGGTAAAAACTGAAGGCTTTTCCTCTAAGATCAGAAGCAGTGCAAGGATGCCCACTATCACCATTTCTATTCAACACAGTATTGGAATGACTAGCCATAGTGATCACATAAGAAAAAGAAACAGAAGGCATTCATATCGGTAAGGAAGAAGTGTAAAACTGCCACTATTTACAGATGGCATGATTCTATATATAGAAAACCCTATATACAACAATCACATTTATAAATGCATCAAAAAGTATAAAATATCTACAAGTAAATTTAACCAAAGAAGTGAAAGACCTCTACCCTGAAAACTGTAAGACACTGAAAACATAAATTGAAGAAATTGAAGACATAAATAAATGGAAAGATGTACCTTACTCATGGACTGGAAGGATTTATATTAAAATCCCTTTATAGCCTGGCCGGCGAGGCTCAGCAGTTGAGCATTAACCTATGATCCAGGAGATCAAGGTTCAATTCCCAGTCAGGGCACATGCCTGGGGTTGTGGACTCGATCCCCAGTGGGGATGTGTGCCAGAGGCAGCCAGTCAGTGACTCTCTCTCATCATTGATGTTTCTGTCCCTCCCTCTTGCTTCCTCTCTCTGAAATCAATAAAGGTGGTTTTTTTAAAAATTACTCTTACAGTCTATAGCAATATACAGATTCATTGCAATCCCTGTTAAAATACCAGAGGCAAGAATGACTTGAGTTTGCCTAAGCAGCTAGGAGATTGGAAAGTCATTGCACCTGAAATGGGGAAGGCTGTGGGAGGAGCAGTGTGTAGGAAAGATCAAGAGTTCAGTTTTAGTCAAGCTGAATGTTACATTGATGTGGAGCAGATGGTTGGGTGAATGACACTGGGAATCAGATATATAGATAGTATTTAAAATCTCCAGACTGGATAAGATCTCCAAGTATAGATAGAGAAGAGATAGACTAAGCTTCAGATCCCTGTATTTTTGGGAAACCAGAAAAGGAAAATGATCAGGAAGTACCAGTAGATAAAAGAAAATCCAAGAGAGTAAGGAGGAGTGGTCAGCTGTGTGAGAAATATTCTTTACAGGCCAGTTAAAATGAAGTCTGAGAAATGACCATGAAGGTCATTGAGGATTTGAGATGATGGGAGGGAGACATCTCTTTCAAAGAATTTTCCTTCAAAGGAGAACAAGTAAGGTGGGAGCTGGGAGGGTAAGTGGAAGAAAGAAAAAAATTTTGAAATGGGAGAGAGTATTAGCTTATTTGTACGGTAATGGAATTGCAGTATTAGGGACACAAAAGGGTGATATAGATGTGTAGTTGATACAGGAGAAAGTGGAGAATGACACAGTGATGCTTTTGAGTGAGTGCATAGATGGGGAACCTGGTATGTAGATAGGTGAGCGCATAAGTGATTAATCTGTGGTAACTGGTGGGGATTCAGGTGTGTACATGAGCAAGCTGGTAGATGGGTAAATGTGGTAGGACTCTGCAAATTCCCTCTCTATTCAGTCTTATGAGTGAAACAAGCAAGGCCATTAATTGTGAGAGAGGAAGAATTCATTGAGGATGTAAGGAGAGAGAAGATAGGAAATAGTTATCTAGTAGAGTCTGAGAGTGAATAAACTAGGGAAATAGAGTATCTGTCAGCATTAATAGTGTACTTCAGACTACCCACCCAGCATGGCTGTGCATATTGTCTAATCTTGTGTTTTGTCCCCGTAGGGTTTTTTTAACACAGTGAAACCAGAGAGGGACTAGAAAATCAATTATAGCAAGGTGTAGTTATAATTAATAATTATAATTTAAGCTGTTTACTGAAGGGAGAAGATGTCAAAGGGGGTGAGAGAGTAAAAAGGTGGTAGGATCAGTGGATTGGAAATACTGGTAGAATTGAAGAATTTTTGAAGTAAGTGCAATGTATGTAAATATCTTCTAGCTCATCAGGAACCAAAAAATATAACTAGTTTTGACAAAGCTAGGTGACATAGGCTTTCTCCCACCCTGACCCCTTCTCTATTCTTACCTGTAAGCTGAAATATTTCTTTAAAAAAGAAAAAGAAAAATAGTTTTATGGACAAGCGGAGAAGGAATATTGGGTAAAGAATTTTCTCCTAATATCCCTGTCTCTAATAGAAGGGGATGATTAAAATGCTTCTAGAAGTATTCTTAGTCCAGAGAGATTGTCTCAAGTCATTATGTGCCTTTTGTGTGACTGTACATAAAACAAGCTCAGACCGCCCTTTCTCAAGATGCTCTCCTCATTCGTAAGCTCTCTGCATATCTCTTAATATGTTACTCAGATATTTCTCCCCCATTCTGAGTTTCTTGAGGAAAAGCTATCATCCAGTGCTTACTAGGTATCCGCCACTTTGCTAAAGAACTCTGTTTACTCATGTCCTCACAGCAGTACTGTGAAGTAGATACATACTGTTATTCCCATTTTATAGATGGAGAAACAAAGGAAGGCTAGAGTTACCTGTCTTAGGTCATACAAATGAAAAAGTGACTGAACTGAAATTTGAACCCAACCAAGCTCGAGCACCACCCAATTCTTTCTAAATAGATTGTTTCTTACTCTCATCAGTTTTACATCCACATGATTTAATGAGTTTATTCATACAGCAGAAGTAACAAAAAGTCATCTGTGTGCTTTCCTCTATTTCCTACTCCCAAGAGACAACCACTTTTAAAATCATTATTTTCTATGTTAACCTTACTACTTTTTTCTTTAAAATTTTGGAATTAATTACTGATTTCTTGACAGTGAAGGCTAGTTTCTTTTACCTGCTCTTCCTCACTCCATACATTCTTCCCACTTCCATTGCTCAATTTATTCAATGTAATTATATCGAAATTTTGATCAGCTCAACGTTCGTTATATACGTTGTCTCTGCGAATGCTATTTTTTCATTTAATTTTCTATATAATTATGACTAATTCAGCTCCAAACTTCAGTTGTTTATATCTCATTGCAATATATTGAGCTATATTTATTAGATCCTTTACCAATTTCATGTTATTAAAAAAGTCTATTGTGGAACCTTCTTAACCTCCATTCTGAACTGGCTGCTCTCTAGGCCTGCTTTAATCCTGCTCTTGGGATCTGCCTTCATCATCCTGAAACTCCCTTTCTTGTCTGGGTCTTCAGTTGCCTAGACACCATGCCATGCTCTTTATCAATATGTTGTTTTTTTACTTTCAAATTCCAAAATGTGTTTATTCTACTCATTTAAATGGGTAGTTGGGATGTAAAATTCTAGGCTGAAAGAATTGTGTCTCTGAATTTTGAAGGTATTTTTTCATTGATTTACTACAGTGTTGCTGTTGATAAATCTGAAGCCCTCTTTGTAAATGACCTGTTTTATATCTCTGGAATTTTGTAGGATCTTCTCTTTGATTCCAAAGTTAAGCAATTTTAGTATGATGTGCATTGCTCTTCGGTCTGTCCGTCAGCTTTCTGTTGGACACTTTGAGCAACCCTTGGGAGCTCTCTCTATTTGAAAATAATGCCTTTTAATTCTGGGTATTTTTATTTTTACTGTGGTAAAACATAAATAAAATTACTATTTTAACTATTTCCATCCAACCTTATTGAGATATAGTTGACATATAATTATGTTTAAGTGTACAGTTCAGTGGCATTAAGTACATTCACAGTGTTGTACAACCATTACCACTATCCATTTTCAGAACTTTTACAGCGTCCCAAACAGAAATTCTGTACCCATTCAGCAATAACTCCCCATTTCTTCTCCCTGCAGTCACTGGCGAGCATTTTCCTCTTTTTGTTTCTGAGTTTGACTTTTTTTTTTAAGATGCCACATTTAAATGATACTGTGCAGTAATTGTCTTTCTCTGTTTGGCTCATTTCTCCCAGCATAATGCCCTCCTGGTTCATTCATGTTGCAACTGACAGGATTTCCTTATTTTTAAAGGGTGAATGACATTCCATTGTACGTACATTGTCCTCACTGTTGTCTATAGGCTCTGCCACTTTTAGGCAAAAAGACCTTTAATGAACCATTTTTACCATAGACTAATTGATATAAAACAAGAGGTAAGTTCCTATGGCATCTCATTAATGTTAAAACAAAACAGTGTTGAATGAGATGCCGTTTTTTGAGGACCTATTGTATACACTACATTTTCTTGATCTGTTCATTCCCTTGCGAGACACAGGCTGTTTCCTTTGGCTGTTGTGAACAGTGTTGTAATGAACATGGGAATACAGTTACCTCTTTGAGATAATGGGTTTTTTTTCCTTTACATGTATACCCAAAAGTGGGATTGCTGCATTATATAGTTCTATTATTACTACTTTCTTGAGGAACCTCTATGCTGTTTTCCATAGTCGCTGTACCAGTTTACATTCCCACAGTGTACAGAGGGTTCCCATTCTCTACATCCTCTTGTCTTTTTCGTAATTGCCATCCTAATACCTAATGAGGTGTTACTTCATCATAGTTTGACTTGAATTTCCCTGTAATTAGTGATGTTCAGCACCTTTTTATGTATCTGTGGCCATCTGTATGTTTTCTTTAGAAAAATGTCCATTAAGATCATCTGCCCACTTTTTAGTTGTTTTGTTTTTGCTATTCAGCTGTATGATTTTGAATATTAACTTCTTATTGAATACGTGGTTTGCAACTATATATGGTTTGAAAATATTTTCTCTCATCCATATGCTGCCTTTTCATTTTGTTGATGGTTTCCTTTGCTGAGCAGAAGCTTTTTTTTTTTTTTAAATTGATTTCAGAGAGAGAAAGGGAGAGGGAGGGAGAGATAAAAACATCAATGATGAGAGAGTCATTGATCAGCTGCCTCCTGCACACCCCTGACTGGGGATCGAGGCCACAACCCGGGCATGTGCCCTGACCAGGAATCGAACCTTGATCTCCTGGATCCTAGGTCAATGCTCAACTGCTGAGCCACGCCTGGCCAAGCCATCCCAAAAGTTTTGATATGTTGCATTGCCATTCTTATCTGTCTCTATGTATCTTTTGATGCTTTATTTTTTTATTTTTTTGGTAGCATGTCGTTTAATCTCCACATATTTGTGGGGTTTTTTCACTTGCTTTTTGCAGTTCATTTCAAATTTGAAAGCACAGATAACATATTTGATAAGATTTCAGTCTTCTTAAATTTGTTAAGGTTAGTTTTGTGCCCCAGAGTATGATCTATCCTTGAGAATGTTCTGTGTGCACTAGAGAAAAATATATAATCCGTTCTAGGATGAAAGGCTCTCTAAATATCACTTAGGCCCATTTGGTCTAATGTGTCCTTTAAGGCCAATATTTCCTTATTGATTTTGTGTTTGGATGATCTATCTATAGTTGTCAATGGGGTATTTAGGTTCCCTATTTATGATTGTGTTTTTATCAGTTTCTCCCTTTAGTTCTGTTAATAATTGCTTTATATATTTTGGTGTTCTCTGATTGGGTGCATATATCTCAATGTTTTGTGTCTTCTTGATATAGTGTCTCCTTTATCATTGTAAAATATCCCATTTTTATCTCTGGTTACCTTTGTTGTCTTGAAATCTATTTTGTCAGGTATAAGTGGCTACACCTGCTTTTCTTTGAATGCCATCTGCTTTGAGAATCATTTTCCACCCTTTCACTTTGAGTTCGTATTTGTCTTTGTAGGTGAGATGTGTATACTGAAGGCAGCATATGGTTGAAGTTTTTTTTAAGTTATGCACCTCAGTTTTGGAGTGTGCATGTGTATGGTTACTGTTAGGTCTATGCAAAAGGAAGTTTCATATAATACAGTAGTCATTTTTTTCCTGAATGTATCTTATCTCCATTTCACTTTGCAAATTCTGACCTTTACCTCTTTCCTTTAATGATTTTGTTGTCACGAATTACCTTATTTATACTGTGAGTTCATTTCTGAATTACAGTAGCTATTCTCTTTTTAATGTGTTACTTCCTTTAACCTTTATGTTATACTTAAGTACATAGTACCCTGGTTTTGTAGAAGGGTTGTAATATCTTTCTTCTGTCTGTTCATAGTTCTTATTCATAATTTTGTATCCTTTAGTTCTTTGTTTTAAGTAGAATAACCCCCTTGAGTATTTCCTGTAACTGAGGTCTTCTGGTGATGAATTCCTTTAGCTTCTGTATGTCTGGGAATGTCTTATTTCTCCTTCATATCTAAGGGATATCTTTGCTGGATATATTATTTTTGGGTGGTAATTTCTCTCTTTCAGTAGTTTGAATATTTGATTTCACTTTCTCCTCCTCTGTAGGACTTCTGCTAAGAAATCTGATGTTAATCTAATGGGTTTCCTTTATAGGTAACTGTCTTATTTTCCCTGTTTGCCTTGAGAATTTTTTTTGTCATTAATATTTCACAGCTTTAATACAATGTGCTTTAGAGAAGAAGGCCTCTTTGGGTTGAGATAATTAGGTGTTCAGTTTGTTTCTTGAATTTGAGGATCTAGCTCTTTCCATAGATTTGTGAAGTTGTTGTCAACTATTTGTTTGAATAGGCTCTCTTTTCCTTTCTGTCTCTTTCTGGTATATCTGTTATTCATATATTTCTCTTTCTGGTGGAGTCAGATAGTTCTTTTTAATTTTTTTTAAACTCTCAAGTCTCTTCCTCCATCTACCTCATTTCTAGATATGTTTCCATATAACTAATTCTTTTTTCCATCTGCTCATCTCTATTTCCTAAGCTTGCTAGCTCATTCTTTATCTCTTTTAAGTTCTTCATTTCCAGAATTTCTATTTGGTTTTTTAAAAGTTCCTATTCCTTTGATAAAGTACTCATTTTGTTTGTTGATTTTATTTCTGGGTTCATTGAACTGTCTGTTTTCTTGCATCTCTGAGTTTCAGAACTGCAATCTTTAATTTTCTGTAATTTAAATCACATATTTTTTAAGTCTTTGAGTTTACTTTCTGGCAGTTTTTCATTTTCTGTGCTGCCTTGTTTTCTTGGTTATCCATGGTGTTTGATATATTACTTCTCTGTCTAGGCATCTAAGGGAATGAGATATGCCTTTTTTTTTTTTTTCTTTCCCCCTTAAGCGTGACACTTCTCTAGTAGGTTGAAAAGAAGTCTTGCTTTTGTTTTCTAGTCGGTGTTGATGAAGCACAAATTTTTTTAGTTTCTTTCGCAGTGCTCAGGCTTCTCAGATATTGTAGGGGTTGGAGGTGGAGGGGTGAAAGAAAATGCCCTGTATTCTGTTGGGAGGTGGGCATCTCCTCTGTGACCAGGTTGCCTTGGTTTTAGGGCACCACCCCTGTGGGGAATGTGAAATCCCAAACTGTCGCCTGCAACCAGAGGCAGCCACCAGTGCAGCTGCAATGCATGGGGGCAGGGTAAATTGGGAGAGGCTGGCTGGTCCTTTTGTGGCTTTGTTCTCACAGCAGTGGTGACTGGCATAGCTCAGCAGCCTCACCTTTGTTTCTCCACCCTGGGATTATCCCCACCTGTTGCTCAGGGCAAAAATGTTTCTGTGGCTCTAGTTCTCAGGTTTGCGGATAATGTCCTTTGCAACCTGACACTCACTGCTACAGCTTCTGGTGCCTGGCTGCTAGCTCTGGGAGGGCAAGGGGAGTGGGCCAGGCTCTGTGGCTTTGTTTTTCTCTCTGGAGATGGTGGTTGCCAGACAACCAGATCAGCACTTCTGTGCTCTGTCTCTGCCCAGGTCACTGGGTTCAGTGCTGTGCCTACTGACAACTCCCACTGGAACATTCACTGTATCTCTCTACTCCTGCTGGCTGACAGGAGTGGACTGGCAGCCTGATTCCTCCTCTTTCCTGATACTGGAAGGTGAGATCTAAACTCCAGCTCCAGGCTGCAGGCTATTTTCGAGGCATCATCTCAGCTTTTTCTCTTCTCTCCTCTCTTGTACGCTCCCACTCTCCTACCTTCTGATGTTTCAACACACGGATATATCAGACATATTTGTGTGTTGAGCAGGGAATCTCTTGTTGAATTATGGCTGTTCAGGTTGTTGTAACTTAAAGGGCAGAGACCAAGGGGACCACTCACACAGCCATTCCTCTGATGTCACTCCCTAGATTTTTTTTTAATGGTAGCTGTTAAATAAATGGTACAACCATATGTGCTGCAAATTAAAAAAATCTTCAAAGTCTGTCTGTCCCATGTATAAGGTGGAGAAACTAAGGGATATTAAACTGGGGTGCCAAATTGAAGTAAATAAAAATAGAATAAAGATTAGTGAAAAATACATTAAGATGTATATTAGTGGTGATCACTGGTCAGATTATGGGCCATTTTTATTATGTTTCTATCTTTTGTATGTCCTTTTTTTTTTTACAATTACTACTGTTGATATAACCAGAAAAGGAAAAACAGATATCTCTTTTATTTTTAAAACTCTTATTACAATTTTGTAGTAGTCTTACTGAGTAGGTCTGTGTTTTCTCATATACCAAGTTTCCATTTATGTATAGGTTTGTTTCTAGGCTCTCTGTTCCACTAATATATTTTAATATTTGCTCATTTAATCAATAAGATATAACATGATATGATATAATAATGCAAAAGGAATGTTCTCTTGTTTGAGGACCCAGTTACAGAAGTTTTCTGGGCTAATAATTTGTATTTTAAAATTAGTTCTTTAAAATGTTGTCATAATTTTGTGTAAGTAGTTCACAATGTGTTCTTATTTTTGCCAGTTTTTCACACACTGAATTCAATATTCAGGTTAAGTTTACTTGTTTTTGTTTATGGTAGCCACATAATTAAGACTGAATTCTATGTCACTGAAGTCTTCTGATTCAGCTGCCCTTCTAAGGTTGTGTTTTATAAACCTGTCACCTTGCATGAATGATTTCCTCATTAAATTTCTTTTTGTTTTTATTCATTAGTTCTTCCCGTTTTCCCTTTGTTATTTACAAATGGTGCTGTATTTGCTATCCCTCGGAGGTGGTAGGGCTGTTCTGTGTTATGCTCTCTTGTATTAGCTTCTCACACAGATTTTTTGCGGAGAGCAATGAGGCTAGGTAGAGAGTAACCTTAGTAGTATTTGGAACTGTGAAAGGCTACAAGTTAAGATGACCACTAAAGTTTTTTAGAACCAGCTGGGAAAATGATGGGATGGATTTTCTGCCCTTGAGCCTCTGAGAAGTACCTTTAACCTGAGAATTGTGAGGCAGACATGTTTGTTTTAGCGTAGACTTGTGAGTTCCTGTGGAGAAGAAAGGTCATTGTGGTTCTATAATAGGGTATATTCATTATAGTGATAGGAATTGTTTTGCCTTCCTAGAGGAGAAACTTCATAAAGGGGGAAAATCGATGGGAAATAGAACAGAAAGTTAATGGGTAAATTATTTCAGTAAATTCTTGAGTTAATTCTAGCAAAGTAGATTTAAATTCTGAGCATGTATTTTGGAGAGGTTTTTTTTTTTTAATGTGGAAGAATTGATTCTAAAGTTGAAAATGTTTCATGAGTATCTGTTTAGAATAAGCTTATTTTCATGTTGAAAATAAGGGGGTTTTTTGTTGTTGTTCTTTTCTGGTTTCTACTCACCCAATAAGTACATTCCTGAGAAAATTATTTTTGTTGTCAAATTTTCAGTTGATTTGCTCATCACTTGTTTTTGTGCTTAAATTGTATAATTTTCAGGGAAGCATTTTCTTGCTTTGTTTTATTAAATAGTTGTGTTGCAGCAAAAAGCTATCTTTTACATTTTATAAAAGTGTGTTTTTAAAATCTATACATGGTGTAGGAACTCTTAAATTGAATGTCTTGGATCTAATTTAGAGTAACTGTACTAGATATATTTGAAATTTAAAATACAATGTGTTCATAAAATTGTTTCTGTTTATGCTACTTAATGCCTGTCTGATCACTTAATATAGGGTTTTTGAAGCTCCCCACAGTTTGCTTTACCTGGGCTACTTGTCTGGCTATTTCCATTAATGTGTGTGTGCATGTATGTGTTTATACACAGGCCATTATGGGTTTTGGCGGGGGGAGGTGTCACCAGTTGATTGGGTTTTGGCGGGAGGAGGTGTCACAGGTTGATTGGCAAGTGGTTACTGTGTATGTGGAAATCTTAATTCATAAGACAGATTATGATTTAGAGGGTGATGATTAAAACTACATGAAGAATTTTTAATTTATGAAATGAAAAGTACAAGATTCCTGTGTCAATGATAACTTTCCATGGTGTGTTTAAGTATTAGTTAAATGCCTATGGGAGTCTAGTGAAATTTAAAAATAAATTTTAGTAACCACTGACAATTTTATATTAATCAGAAATTAATATTAGGCATCTCAAAAAATATAATGTACTGCCTCTGCTTGGTAAACTGCATATTCCCCTTTCTAGGGAGAAAGTAATTGTGCGAACAGCTTTTAATAGTCATCCTCACCTAATTTTTTAATAGTAATAAGCTTTACATGTCATATAATTCACTCATTTAATACATGAAATTGTTGGGTCATGTATCAACTTTGTGCTTCAGTTTTTGAGGAACTGCCAAACTGTTTTCGAAATTGCCTTACCATTTTACATTCCCTCCAGCAGTTTCCCTACATCCTTCCCAGCACTTGTTCCTGTCCATCTTTTGGATGACAGCCATGTAGTGGGTGCGAAGTGAAGTGGTATCTCCTTGGGGTTTTTATTTGCATTTGTTAAGCATCATCTTTAGAGATATGCCTGTTTGAATCTCTTGCCCATTTTTAAAAACTTCTTAATTTGGGGTAAAATATTCAGTGACATTAAGTACATTCACAGTCTTGTGCCAAAGCCATCATCACCACTATCCACCTCCAGACCTTTTTCATCTTCCCAAATGGAAACTCAGAACCAATCAAACAGTAATGTTTTACCCTTTCCTTTTCCCAGCCCCTGGCAGAGCCTTTCTGCTTTCTCTCTCTTTGAATTAGACTATTATATAATGAAAGCATAAAATACCTGTTCATTTGTGTCTGGCTTATTTCACTTAGCCTATGTCTGTCTTCAGGATTAATCCAAGTTGCATCATGTGTCAAAATTTCCTTCCTTTTTAAGGCAGAATAATATTCCATTGTGCATGTATGTACCAATTTTTAATCCATTCATCTGGTGGTAGACATTCAGGTAGTTTACACCTTTTGGCTATTGTGAATAATACTGCTGTGTACATTGGTGTACGTGTATGTGCTGAGGTAGCTGCTTTTAGATCTTTTGGGTATCTCCGTGGAAGTGGGATTGCTGGATCATATGGTATTCATTTGATTTTTTATTTTTTTGAGGAACTCCTGTACTGTTTTCCACAGAGGCTGCACCATTTCTCATTCCCAACAGCAGTGCACGAGTGTTCCACTTTTCTTTACATCCTTGCCAGTCAGTACTTGTTTATTCCTTTTTTTTTTTTTTTTTTGGATAACAGCCAGCCTAATAGATGTGGAGAGTTCTGTCTTGTTATGATTTTGATAAATTTCAGTAATGACTAGTGGTATTGGGCATCTTTCAATATGCTTTTTGGCCATTTTTGGAGAAATGTTTATTCTAGTACTTTCCCCATATTTTAATTGGGTTGTTTGGGGTTTTGTTGCTGTTGAGTTATAGTTCTTTATTGTGGATATTAACACTATTAAATATATGACTTACGAATATTTTCTACCATTCTGTGGGTTGCCTTTTTATTCTTGGTGGTAGTGTCCTTTGACATACATAAGTTTTTTATTTTTATGTAGTTTAATTTATTTTGTTGCCTGTGCTTTGCTTTTTTATGTATTTATTTTATTTATTTACTTTTGGTGTCACACAGTATCCTTTATATCAACACTGATTGATGTTTTGGGAATGTATCAGGAACCTTCCAACTTCATAGTGATGAATAAACATTTTTAGACTTTAATTTTTTGTGTGTCAGTTTTATCATTGGCCACAAATACTTGAGTTGTTTATCTTGAAGTGATAGACTCACTCCATTTATTTTTGAGAAAAGTTCTACCAAATGTCTCCTGGTTTAAATAAGCATTGTTTGCAGTCCTTTCAAGTAAAAATGATTTTATAAAAAATAGTTAATTCAGCACACAGCAATAATCGACTGTTTTGTTCTTGAAATGGTAATAGTGTGTTGATATGCAGAAGTCCTTTGTATGTACTTATCATCACGTTACACAGAATAGTAAAAAGATGTGTATTCAAAAGGCGATATTTAATAAAATTAGTAAATTTGTTTTATTAAGCTTTCAGTGAAACAGGTTTATTTCTGTTTTACTGTGAGGTTCTGTTGGTGAAGAGGACTGATGGCTACTGAGAGCACTGCTGCCTTGATTTGGGGTAAAGCGTCATTAGTTTTACCCACTGCTGCTTTTGCACCAACACCCCAAAAGTCAACACAGTGACATTTTGTTATGTAACAGACGGGGGGGGGGGGGGGGGATTCTTTACTAGTCTATATAAGCATTATAGCGTAGAGTATGAAGACATTTTGACTCATACACTGAAAATTATAATGTGAATTTGTGCAAATATCTAATAACCTATTTTAAATGGAGGCAGTTACACTTCCCTGGTTAGATTTGTTATGTGGCATAGAATTAAAACAAAATAATGTGTTAAAATGCTAAGAATAGGGTATAGCACAGATAGTTAATTTTTAAAGTTTTTATCAGGGATTTGGATTTCATTTGGGTCAGGAGTTGGAGAAATTGATGGAACGAGGTTGGAGCTTGTGAGCCAGATTGATCAGGCATGGTGCATACTGCTGAACAAAGGCTTTCTTACTCATTAGGTTTTCATTTTGGTACCACTGGTGATGATAAATTCTGTATTTGTGCTTTGTGTTCAAGAATTGTAAAGCTACGTGTTATTACATGTTTTTAATTTTTTGCTTATAGGATTCAGTGGTCCCAGTTTAAAGGCTATTTTACTTTCAAACTGGAGAAGGTGATGGATGATTTCAGAACATCAGCTCCTGAACCAAGAGGTCCACCCAACCCTAATGTCGAATATATTCCCTTTGATGAAATGAAGGAAAGAATACTGAAAATTGTCACGGGATTTAATGGGTATGCACTTAATGCTATTTTAAAGGTTTGCTTTTTTTTTTTTTTTAAGTTTTGATGTATGTGGTGGTTTGATAATTGATTATCCATGAGACTAAGTTCTGTGTCTCTAGTGACATATATAGTAGTTACTTATTTTCAGTTTACAAGTATTTAAAATATTTACAGCTTTAAAAAAAAATTTTGTAAGAGTTTATTTGAGCCAAACTGACCACATATACTGGAAAGCAAGATCTCAAACACTCTGCATTTGAGAAGAGTGTTACAGTTTCTTCCATGCATTTAAAATTAAGAAGGGGAGTGAGGAAGATTAGAGGAGATAGGAGAAAGCAAGGTGGGGATTGAATTGCAGCACAGTTAGGATTATTTGTTCTCTCAGGGGCAGTTACCTTTTAGAAGGAGAGGTCTGAAAAGAGGCATTTCAAAGGTATGTTATGCCACATGCAAAGAAACTGTGGACAGGGCTTGTTTAAGGCAAGGATAAGCTTTTTAGTAAAGAAGTGCTATGCCTGGGGCTGGATTACCAACCAGAACCTACCCAGTTAGGAATTTATCATCAGATCACCCTGTGAGGTTACTTTCAGTAGAACCCCTTTTACATCTACAGTTCCCCTATTTGTTCATAAATCAATTCAAAGGATGCATGGATGACCAACCTTTTGGTTCGATAATGTGGTCTCACAGCTCTAGGAAGGCTCATTCTTAGGAAGTCTCATGATGGACATTGTTCTGTTGACAGTTGGGGATGGGGTCATAGCCATGGGCTCTGAGTTGAGGCTGAATTTTCCCCCAAAGGGAAGGACAGGTAAATGGAAGGCAGTCTCAAGGCTAACTTCATCACAAAAAAATACCACTTTGAATCATTTCTATAACTAGCATGATCTGTGTTTTGTCATCTGTCTCATTTTTATTAATTTGTCATCTGGTATAACATTTACATAAGCCATGAAAAGATTAACAGTTATTTTATACATGTTCAATAATCATAAACAGTTGGACTATATAGAAAAACTCAACAAGTATAACTATTATTATGACTAATATCCTTAGCAGACAGGTAAAGACAGTCAAACAAAATGGATTCTGAGTTCAACAGTCTGTGAGCATGCAGGCCTTGTCAGTGTTTTGGGATAGCTCTCTACCTCTGCTGTCAGCAGCTTCTCATCCTTGAGGAGTCTGATGTCTGTTGTAGGTGGAGGAGAGTGTCAGAGGCAGGGGTAAATGTTCATTTGTGTTTAGGTGCCTGATAAGTTTCGTTCTAACCAGGTTGGAGAGTGTCTTTTATTTGGTGTCCTTCCCAAAAATAATAATCTAAAGTATATGTCTCCTGGGAATTCACTATGAAAGGAAGCAGCTACCATCTTGGCATTTTCTTGAAATGATTCTATCAAACCTTGGCAGCAGTGTAAGATGTCTCCTTTCAGTAATGTCAGCTCACAAGTTCCTTCATGTAAGTTCAGCTTAAATGCACTCTGATGCTATAAAGGAACATAAAAACTGAAAAGTGGGAAGCTTGGGAGCAGAGAAGAACCAAGCAGCCGTCTTGGGTTTCCCACAGCCCTGACTATTCTTTTTTTTTTTTTTTAATTGCTTCTTTTCCCATGCAATTTAACATAAAAAACAAAATCCTTTGAGGTGTTCCAGGTACCCTGCTGGAATACCACAAAGTTATTTCTACATATATTGAAATTTTAACTAATGAAAACTAAGAAGTAAGCAATTAACATTCTTTAGCTTGGCAGATATGTGAATACATTTTATAACTTCTAGAAACATAGGCGTTTTACTGGCAGATATATTTAAGACATTGCGTAACCTCTAGAAACATTTCATAGACATCAAAGTCAGTTATTAACATAGACTTAACTTTTGTATAGCCCAGGTAAAAATAAAGACATGTCTGTTTTATGTAAACCTACAAACTTAAGCTAGCTTTTATTTACAAGGATTAATCTTAGGATTAATCTTTCTATAACTAGCATGATCTGTGTTTTGTCATCTGTCTCATTTTTAATTTAAAAAGCATTTGAATTTCTGTATTTCTAAGAATTTTCAAGTACCCAATCCTTATAAGCACTTGCCTTTCAGTTAATTGTAACAATACCATTTAGATGTAGAAATTTCACATTTATGTCATACATATATAGACATACATGGATAGGCACAAAGAGAAAACTTGTTGGATTCAGATTTTATTTGGAGGCATTTGTAATTTATGTCTGTCCTTGACAAGTCAAGTTCCAAATGATCATCTGAGTTTTTAATACCTAAAGAATTGGGTTGACACCTAAAAGACATAAATTTATCCATTTATCTAAATCCTTTTGGAAGCTTCAAGAGACCAAGTAAATAGGCTTTCCTTTCTCTCTGCCTAATTTTAGAGCTACCTTTTTCTAATTGTACATGCAAAAATTATTTTAGAAGTATAAAAGGATCCTCAACTTGGCTATCTTAGTATTAATGAGAGGCTGACTGTCATGGGCCTTGTTAGCCTGGGAGGCATGATTTCCCATTAATTTTGAGATCTGTAGAGTTTGAACAAACTTCTAGAGAAAAAGTCCTTACATGCACATCTCCAGGAGCCAGATTTGATGGATATCCCTATAGGACTGCTTTCCACTGTTTAGAACATTTTTACTCAGGCAACACCACAAAGAGTCTTAGTCACCTAAGAATACTCAAGCAAGGGCCATCAAGAGCTTACCAGATGCCTCCAGAACCTGAATGCTTCCCAAGGCATGGGCCCCTTTCTCAGGGTGCACCCATTTCAGTGTGCCCTGTCTGCCCTTTTCCTGGTGGCTGGCTTCTCCAGGATAGGCTGTACTGGATGTCCCCTGGCACCCATCTCCTCCACTCCAGATTCGGGGATCTGAACAACTATTGTCACCCCTTTGGCTATTCAGGTTGGGGAAGCAAGTGTCCTTTCTTTTTTGGAGCTAAAGGAGAGTTCATTCTCTCATTTAACCAGCAAAGATTTTGTTCATACTCTCAGTAAGCAATCCAATTAAAAGCAGCAACCCGTTTTTTTCCTTTCCCTCAGTTATCTCAACCCTTCTCCACCTCGAGGATTTTCTAAGCTCAAATAAAGTCATGGCCTGCTACTTAAAGCAAGGAGGCCCAGAATTCCAAGAGAAGACTCACCTGAGTTCACCCGATGTCAAGCAGGGAGCTGGTGGGGCACAGTGGGCCCTTGCTTTTACCCAGCACAGGGTCCGGGTCTGCAGGGTGGTCCTTCTTCAGAATCCTGCCGACTACACCAAGTAAATGACGTAAACATCCAAACCTGTAGAGAGTTTTTGTAAGAGTTTACTTGAGCCAAACTGATGACATATGCCTGGGACAAAGGTCTCAAATGATCCCGTAGCTTTTTAAAAATTTTTTTTAATTTGAACTGCCTTAATTGGGATCAGTGGCATTCAGAATTTAAATGGGTATGACAGCCAAACAAAATATTTTAATGGTTTTTACTTGCATTTTATATTTGGTGTTATAAATCTTTATACTTTGTATAGAACCTATACACCATTGAGATGTCACTTTTTAAAAAAATGAAAATTAACAGTTTTTATGTTAAGTATTCTACATAGTGACTTTTTATTTTAAAATTTTTTGGAGTTCCCCTTTTGTCCCCAACAAGTAACCTTTTTAGCCCTTTGTAAAACATTGCACTTGAAAAGATACTCTGCACTATAATAAAACTGATCTTTAAAAAATGTTGCTGTGTCTCATTCTGTGTCATTTTAAATACTTTCATTTCGGTACTGTGTTTTTAGGGTTTCCTTTATTGAAGGAAAGTATTTGTGAAGTTGGATAGCTTAGCATTTAGTTAGGCATTGACAAATTAGAGTGTGGAATGACAATAGCAAACTTAGTGAATCGTGGATCTGTTAACTGTAAGTTCATATTTAGGGACAGATTTTGTTGACGGGGTTTCACTTGTATTTTTAGTTAGCATAATAGTCTCATTCTTTTCTTCTTCTATTTAATGACATGAGATTTCCAACAGATAGTGTAATTCAATTAACCCTTTGTTGTATTCCATGTTCCCTTGTTTTTAAGTTTAGGAGTTTCGATTAAAATATCAAATCCTTATGCTTTGATTTCAGGTTTGTTCCTAAAGCACTGTATTGGAAGAAGGGAGAGAAATTTCAGCTTTATCTTATTTTTTTACAATTTATCTTCATTGTTGAAATTATTACAGATGTCCCTCTTTTTTCCCCCCATTGATCCCCCCACTCTACCCCTGCCCCCACCCCAGGCCTTCACCACCCTGTTTGTCTGTGTCCATGGCTTAGGCATATGTGCATGTAAGTTCTTTGGTTAATCTCTTCCCACCCTCCCCTTCCCTCTGAGATCCCTCAGTCTGCTCCATGCTTCTATGTCTGTGGACCTATTTTGTTCATCAGTTTATTTTGTTCATTAGATTCCACATATGAGTGAGATCATGTGGTACTTGACTTTCTCTGACTGGCTTATTTCACTTACCATAATGCTCCCCAAGTCCCTTCATGATGTCTCAAAGGGTAAGATGTCCTCCTTTTTTACAGCTGCATAATATTCCATGGTGTGAATGTCCCACAGCTTTTTTATCCACTCATCTACTGATGGGCACTTGGGCTGTTTCCAGATCTTAGCTATTGTAAACTGTGCTGCTATGAACATAGGGGTGCATAAATTCTTTCTGATTGGTTTTTAGGATTCTTAGGATATATTCCTAGAAGTGGGATCACTGAGTCAAAAGGCAGCTCCATTTTTAATTTTTTGAGGAACCTTCATGCTATTTTCCACAGTGGCTGCACCAGTCTGCATTCCCACCATCAGTGTACTAGGGTCCCCTTTGCTCCACACCCTCGCCAGCACATTTCATTTCATGATTTGTTGATGGCAGCCATTCTTATAGATGTGAAGTGCTACCTAATTGTGGTTTTAATTTGCATCTCTGATAATTATTGACTTTGAGCATTTTTTCATATGTCTCTTGTCCATCTGTATGTCCTCTTGGGAGAAGTGTTCATTCAGGTCCTTTGCCCGTTTTTTAACTGGATTGTTTGTCTTCCTTTTGTTAAGTTGTATGAGTTCCTTATATATTTTGGATATTAACTTCTTATCAGATATATGATTGGCAAATATGTTCTCCCATATAGTGAGCTCCCTTTTCATTTTGTTGATAGTTTCTTTCACTGTGGAGAAGTTTTTAGTTTGATGTAGTCCATATGTTTCTTTTTTTCTTTATTTCTCTTGCCTTAGGAGATGTATCAGCAAACATATTGCTACAAGAGATGTCTGAGATTTTGCTGCCTACGTTTTCTTCTAGGATTTTTATGGTTTCACGACACACATTTATGTATTTTACTCATTTTGAGTGTATTTTTGTGTATGGTGTAAGTTGGTGGTCTGGTTTCATTTTTTTGCATGTATCTGTCCAGTTATCCCAACACCATTTATTGAGAAGACTGTCTTTACTTCATTGTATGTTCTTGCCTCCTTTGTCAAACATATATTTTCTTACTGATACTAATTTTTTTATGTACATACCCAGAAGAAGCCACATGCTATGTATTAGAAGTACTTTGCATAAGATTTAATACTAAATGAAATGTGTTCAAGATAAGAATACTTGGGGTTCTCAGTTTTGTTCCACGTACCTATATGCCTGCTCTGTGCCAGTACCAGGCTGTTGTGGGTACAGTGCTGCCTTTGTAATATAGCTTGCTATCTGTATTGTGATCCCTCCAACTTTGTTCTTTTTCTCAAGACTGCTGTGGCTATTCAGAGTCTTTTTTTGGTTCCATATAAAGTTTTGGATTACTTGTTCTAGATCTGTGACATATGCCTTTGGTATTTTAATAGGGATTGCATTGAACCAGTAGATTGCTTTGTGGGTTAGTATGGTCATTTTAATGATGTTGTTTCTTCCGATCCATGAACACAGTATATTCTTCCACTTATTTATATCTTCTATCTCTTTGCAACAACCTGTAGCAATATGTTTGCTGATATATTTCCTAGGGCAAGGGAAACAAAAGAGAAAATAAACAAATGGGACTACATCAAAATATAAAGCTTCTGCACAGTGAAAGAAACCATCAACAAAACGAAAAGGTGGAGGGGGTTAAGAGGGTGGCGGGGGAGAGGGAGACCTGTAAAACTTTCAACAATAAAAATAAATTTTTAAAAAAAAGGAAGCCCACTGTATGGGAGAACATATTTGCCAATGATACATCTCATAAGGGATTAATATCAAAAATATATATATATAGAACTCATACAGTTAAAAGGAAGCCAAACAATCCAATTAAAAATGGGCAAAGGACCTAAATAAACACTTTGCCAAAGAGGACATACAGATGGCCAAGAGACATGAAAAAATGCTCGAAGTTACTAATCATCAGAGAGATGCAAATTAAAACAACATCGAGATACTGCCTCACACCTGTCAGAGTGGCTCCATCAACAAATCAACAAACAAGTGCTGGCGAGGGTGTGGAGAAAAGGGAACCCTAGTACACTGCTGGTGGGAATGCAGACTGGTGCAGCCACTATGGAAAACAGTATGGAGTTTCTTCAAAAAATTTAAAAAAGAAACTGCCATTTGACCCAGTAATCCCCATTCTGGGAACATATCCTAAGAAACCCAAAACCCCAACCAGAAAGAATTCATGCACCCCTATGTTCATAGCAGTGCAATTTATAATAGCTAAGATCTTGAAACAGCCCAAGTGCCCGTCAGTAGATGAGTGGATACTGTGGGATATTTACACCATGGAATACTATTCAACTGTTAAGAAGGAGGATCTTGTACCCTTTGGGACAGCATGGAGGGACCTGGAAAGTATTTTGAAGCGAAATAAGCCAGGCAGAGAAAGACAATGTAGCATGATCTCACTCATGTGGAATCTAATGAACAAAGTAGATTGACAAAGAAATGGATGGACTGAGGAATCTCAGAGAGAAGGCGGAGGTCAGGAGTGTAGTGGGGAGAGATTAATAATGAACTTGTTTGCATATATGCATAACCTATGGACTCAGAGAATAGTATGGGGAAGGCCTCTTCGGGGGCAGGTGGACGCTGGGTAAAGGGGAATGAATGGGGGCAGCAAAGGAGGACATCTGTAATACTTTCAACAATAAAGATAAATTTGAAAAATAATATAAAATAGAAAAGAATGCTTGGGGATATTTCTACATAGTGCATAGATAAGTAGACATTAGGAATTATGGTGATTCATATTTCAGTAAATTATGGCTACCATTTAAATATGAGTTGAGATGAAGCAGTTCAGATTAACCACTCCTTTGTGAATTTTAAGCTTACTTATTTGTGATTCTGAATTAGTAATACCACTTTCAATTCTTTCAAATTAAGTTGTACTAGACACTGATATATGTTGACTATTAAATTAATCTAAGTGTAATTTGTTAAAATTACTTGAACAATCATTAAATGCCTAAGCATACTTAAACAATTGCTTTTAAAACATTTTTCATCTTCGAATCATAAGTATTTTGTACTTATTTTTTAAATTTAATATTTAGAATGACAGTTTAGGAATCATTTTTTCTAATGAGGCATAATCCAATCTTTATCAGTGATATGTTAATATTTTTAATTTACCTTGTTTTGCCTCTATTGTAATATCACATATCGGTACATTGAAACATGTCTATATTTTTTTCAATTTTATTTTCATGTTTTGAATATAAATTTGTTGCTTTAAAAAATTTTTGCTAAGAGTGGTCGGTAGCCCAGCCGACGTGGCTCAGTGATTATCAACCCATAAACCAGGAGATGAGGGTTTGATTCCTGGTCAAGGCACATGCCCCCATTTTGGGCTTGATTCCCAGTAGGGAATGTGCAGGACGCCGCTGATCAATGAGTCATCATTAATGTCTCTGTGTGTCTCTCCCTCTCCCTTCCTCTCTCTGAAATCAATAAAAACATTTTTTTTAAATCATGGTGGTTAGAAGTAGTATTTTGTTCATTTTCAACAAGTTTGAGGGTTTGTCCTTTTTAGTATACTACTCTTGCTATTTGTAATAGATTATATTTTGAATTACAAAGTAATATGTGTTCACAGTTTTAAAAAAATCCCCAAATGTCAGTTTTATAGGTACCTCAAACACTAGAAAAGGTTGTTATCAGCCCCTGATTGGAGAGGGATATCCCCTCCTTGTTTCGTGTCAGTCTCATAGAAATTAATTCAAACAAGTGACAGCAGTGTTGTAGTAAAGCCAATTTATTTAAAAAGTAAATTAAGAAAGGCAAGCAGATTTATCAAAATACATCTGACCTATAAGGCACAGACTGGCTCGCTCAGCTAACCTGAGGAGTGAGCCTAGTGGGTGTTCAAGGGGTTATAAACCCTTCTGTGTTCAGGTTTAAAAATTCCTCTGCCGAATATCGGTACAGATTAACTCTTAAGGTCTCCCCTTTTACTTTGTTATGGCTTTGCTAGAATTTATGAGAAATACCTGGCGATTTTGTCTTGATAGGCCCCAAGACTACTCACTTCACTGTTTAAATTCAAGTGAACACTCCCTCTTTTCTCATTTCCCAAAACAACTGCTTTGAGATAAATCTCTCCTTTCTTTCCCTCTTCCCTCCTCCTGCCTTAGCAGTTCCAGGGTGATTTATACTGTGTATACCCTGGTTGAGGAGAAGAGGCATTAAAACTCCCCCTCCTTTCCTGCATTTTTTGGTTAGTGAGGAGAGCCATTTGTTCTCAAGATAAGGTTTTGCAGCACACTGGCTGCATGTTTGGCCTTGTTTAATTTTTTTTGTCTGTTTCTCTCTTCCTCTTACCCTGGAATTTTCCTAACTTCTCACTATCCTGTAACAATAGGAGTACATAAAAGAATCAAAGTAGGATCATGCTAGATGCTAGTTGTGTTTGCCTCTTAGAAGAGCTTTGAAACCTCTATCAGTCCATTTACAGCTCCCTCTTTTGTCTATTTATTTGAAATGGCTGCATTACTTTCTATTATATGAACAGGTTTATAATTCGTTTGCCCTGTCCCCATTGGTGGCAGATGTTTATTTTTTGTCTGTTACCAGCAGTGCTTATAAGCATAAGTGCTTATGAGCATCCTGGTACATACCTTCTTGTGTTGATGAAGGTCATGTATTGATTATATGTATAGATTTATTGTTGCTTTTTTTTAATTTGTAGAAATGGAATTGCTAGTGTATACACACTTAAAATTTTCACTGGTACTGCCAAATTGACCTCACAAATATGTTCGTTTATGCTTCCATGTGTACGAGTGCAGATAGTGTAATTCTTAATTATTTTAGCGTGTATATGCGTGGATTTGTTTCTTAGATTGCAACTGAAATTGAACATCTTTTATGTCCTTATTGACTCTTATTAATTTCAGTTTCATACCCTTTTTTTTCTTTTGGTTGATTTCCTAATTGGCAAGTTCGTTTTGTTGTTTTGCTTTTTTGTTTTTAATTAGTAAAAACTATATAAAGTTTTTTTGGTATTTGGACATGAAAAAAGATTATCCATTTTCTAAAATTATTTTTGTATATTGTCATCTCATAAGTTTTTCCTCTTTGAAGTGGAAATTGTCCACTTAAATGTTTTCTTGATTTCCTGAACTATAAGATTCTAGAAAGCAGGGGTAACATCTTTTCCAAACAAGGCCTGGAACAATGAATGCTTAAACATGGGAGGTTTGCAAACAAGTAGTGAATGAATAATAGGAAGGAATGAAGGCACACTTCTATATCCACATTTGGCTTAATGGGGAGGGGTAGATAGACTTACACAGCTGAGTGCATAAGTCCTTCATTTTTAAAAAAATTTAGTTATTCCTTTTAAGATTACCTTTGAACTTTAAAATTTTATAGGAGAGGATGGATTATAGCTACTCTCCAGAACTGAAGTTACTTTTTTTTTTTTAGGTGAGAAAACACCAGAAAGTAAACAAAATTAAAACTTAATGGAATGGCCAGTTAAAACATTTGTTACCCTTTAGGCCCTCTGTTTGGGATTATAATGAACAAGAAGGGTATATGGGCTTGTTCAGTCAAACCAGGGCCACTTTTTAAAATCTTCTATCATGGACACCGTGAATGTAATTTAGCAATGGCTAGCTAGTAGTTCAGTCCTATAATGGTACACAAAGGAGTGTTGAGAGGTAGAGAAAATCTAACTTACATTCCTAGAGGTTTTAAAAAAATTGTCCTCTAAATTACTGAGACTGAAAGAATTAATGAATGTAAAAGTAAATTAATTAAGTCTTGTCCCTCTGACAATGTTGCTAGACCTCTCTAAAATAAGCAGAAAATTTTACTTATTTTGGGTAGTTGACTAAAATATTAACATGGCTTTGCCTAAAAACCTTTGTTTACATCATCTCTAAGGCAGGCATAGTCACAATGAGGGGTGCTTACCTTTTGGCATGATAGTCTTTCTGACTTTTGAATTTCTTCTTTAAAGTTACTTTAATATATAGGATTAATCAGATTTTGCTTAGTCTCAAAAACTTTCGCCTGATTGTTTTATGTATGTGCACAAATCTATGCTTCAGAACCTCTTCACACTCCTTTTAAAAGTCATATATGAGATTTTTATACTCTTAAATCTGGCTTGTAGATAAAAAACACATACTCAATTTTTTAATTTTGTATTTGCTTTACAGTTTAAGATTATTCAGGGATGAGAGAATGGGTTCTAGCCTTTTTTGTTACTTTGTTCTCTTAGTCCCCTGACCTATTTTAGTGCTTGCTGGAGTTTCTGCTGCTTGATTTGTTTGGAAAAATAGAGTTTTCACATTTTTAAAAATTGTGTCATTGTTGAGCATATTTATTCTAGTAGTTAAAATGTGTTTATTTTTCTTTACTCCGTTTCTTTCTATTAGCATAACTAGTTGAGAATCAGAATAATTTAATTTCCTCATTACTCCCTCCTTCCCCATCTTGTCTTGTGGTATATTGACAATTGCTAGAGATTTATTTTGGAATGGAAAATGGTAGAGATACTAGTTTAGGGTTACTTACTGTTATTGAAAGAGTCTTATTATTTTAATTTTTTATTGTCATTTCACAGTGACATTTTTAATCTCAGAATTTCTGGCATTTGATCTAAGGTATAAAATATGTATATGAAGATTTATGTATATGTATATTTACCTACATGTTAAATAAAGGCAGTATAGAAAAAACCTATTGTTTTAAGTAAAGACAATATTACAGAAAACCAGTGGCATTTCTATCTTTTTTGGGACTTCAGAAGAAACAAAACTGAACCCATCCAGCCTATAATTGTGAGATATGTAAATTAGTTTTCACCTAAATCGTTCAGGTTTCACTTAAGTAATTCTGTTAACTAAAGCACTGTACGAATGTGACCATTAATAATAGTAAATAAAGACATAGTAAAATGTCTTTATGAATAAAACAAAAGTGAATTGGCTATTTTAGTCTTTTTCTTAAATAAAGATGTCTGACTTAGTGATTATCTCTAGCTTTTTACTCTAATGACCTCTTCGTTATATTTTGTATTTATCTTTTTCATGAGGAAAGTTGCTTATTATATACATAGAGGTAAGGTAGTCAATTATCTGAATTTTTATCTTAGACTCCGAATGGAATGCACTTTTTAAAAAAATAGGAAATTACTCCTTTAGAGCTTATCCTTACTGTTCAAAATTTCTTTTAAAAAATATCATTGGGTTGTTAATTTATGCTTAGATGTATTTCTCAGATGATCAGTAGTGCTGGTATTTGAATTTCCATAGCTTTTAGGTATCCAGGAATTGTTCTTTTTTTTCAATCAGTAAACAGGGACAGATTGCAGTCAAATTAAGATAGGTAACTAATGTAAAATGTGTAATCTTATTTAGTAAGGATTAATTGCTTTCCTTGGAATTAAAAGGAATATTTTTAAAAACAGATATAATTTTGGTTTGGTTCCTCTGTAGTTGGTTTTTGGAGCATTTGTGCCTTCCTCCATTCTCCATTAAATAGTAAATGGGATCAGAGGGATGATAGGAACTAAGATTTATTGAATGCTTCATAAAATATTTTAGGTACTGTTAAGTATGTCATATTTAATTATCATGATCATCATGTGAGCAATGTGCTTTCAGAATCCCTGTTTTCCTGATACAAATGATGATTTAAGACAGGTAAATTCAACTTGGCAAGGTCTCCCAGTCAGCTAGCCAGTATATATATTATTTTATTGTTGACACTATTGCAGATGTCCTCCCCTTCCCTCTCTTTGCCCACCTCCACCCAACCCCTGCCCCACCAGCCCTCTGGCCTCCACCACACTGTTGTCTGTGTCCATGGCTATACATATATGTTCTTTTAGCTAGTATATTTTTTTGAACCTGTAAGATAGGAAATAATAATTTTCTTGTAATTTGTACATTAAAAGAGGACTGGTTGGCAGTTTTCTGTAGCCTTTCTGAGTAATGCCATTTGAAAGGACCTGTTCTTTTTGAATGGGTATGTGTGTGACTTTGTAGGCTTTTTTTTCTCTTTCATTTTTTTAATGCTGGCTAGTCATGTCCTTTAAAAAAATTTTTTTCAGTTCTTTAAATACTCTTTAGTTTTTAATCTTACAATGTGGCGGGCAAAAAAAGGTAATAATATATTGCAGAGTAAACTGAATGCATTTTATTTGAAATAACCCAAGATATTTTTCTACTAAGTTACTTATTTTACAGTATACCTTTTCTAATGAACATCCTTCCCCCTTTACCCAAATTTAGAGATTCTGGTTCATATTTTTCATGGAGAGTGAGTCACGTCCTTTTTTGCTCTTTTTCCTTTTTGCACATGTGTCTTAATTTAGCCTAGTGAATTTTATTGAGAAAAGCCGTAATATTTTCAGGAGATAGAGTAAATTATTTTGTGTGCTATGTCTGATGGAAGAGTAACAGAAACTAAATCTTTCCTATAGTTGTACCAAGCATTCATTTCCGATTTGTTTATCTGGTTTATTCTTACGCCTCCTTTTAAAGACCTACCTCAGATTAAGTGTTCCCAGGTTCATGCTTGCTTCTCTGGCATGCATTTTATTCTTTCATAGCACTGTGTACATATTATTACCTTTTATTATTGTAGTTATTTACACATCTATCTGCTTGGCTAGTAAGTTTTTCTAGCTTATAGTAGGCCCTCATAGTTGTTTGAAAGTATTAACTGTATGTAAAGAGACCTTTTAGTGCAATTGTCAAAATTATAATGTTAAAATTTCCGATGGATACGGTTATTTGCAAGTAAATAATGTATTAGCCTGTTCAAGTGTTACATGACATTTTAGTGTCCTCTCTTGGGCACTTGGAAAAATGACTTTAAAAGCTCCTGATAGTGTCTTCAGAATGTAAACTTATTTTATCATAGGCTATTATTGCTGACGTTCCTATGCAAAGATAATGTACATTTTTCCCCTGAAAGCAGTAATGATACTCACCAAAACATAAATTGTTCATAATTAGCTGCAGTTTTATTTACACTCCAAAAAAAATTAGCCAAGCATTTAATGTAAACAGTGTTAAGCAGGGAGTTTAAAAGTATTCCTCTTGCCCGGCCGGGCGTGGCTCAGCGGTTGAGCGTCGACCTAGGATCCAGGCAATCGCAGTTCAATTCCCGGTCAGGGCACATGCCCCGGTTGCAGGCTTGATCAATGACTCTCTCATCATTGATGTTTGTATCTCTCTCTCCCTCTCCTTTCCTCTCTGAAATCAATAAAGATATATTTAAAAATAAATAAAGTATTCCTCTTTTAAAGCTTATTTTAAGAGAAAGTATTAGTTTTTGGTGTGTGAAAAATTTAGTCGGAGGAAAAACATAACTAGATATTATCTGTTTAAGTATTTGTCAGTTAAGTTTTTTTTTTTTATTAGGAAAAGGGGAGGGAGAGAGAGAGACAGAAATATCAATGATGAGAGAGTCATTGATCTGCTGCAGCCCGCAACCCGGGCATGTGCCCCCACCGGGAACCGAACCCCGATCGCCTGGATCCTAGGTCGACGCTCAACCACTGAGCCACGCCCGGCCGGGCTGTCAGTTAAGTTTTTAAAAATTCTTAACATGAGGTGCTATTTTTATTTTTGAATAATATATAAACTTTTAATTACAGTATCACTATGAAATATTCAGTGAGGAAATAACAGCAGGTGGTCGTTGTGGTGGGTGTGTGTGTGTGTGTGTGTGTGTGTGTAAGATTTGAAGAGTAGTGATCTAGAAGAGGAGCTAAGATTCGGGTATACCACTATACTCTGAAATCATGTAGTGCATTTAAAATGTGTATGTATAGAAATAAGTTATATATTGGTCATAACATATGTGAAGAGATCCTGCCCTTTAGAAGCTTTCAATTATGAGATAAGAACAGGCAGTTTTGAAACTGATGTTTATTAAATATGTAGCTTGGGGAAATGTTTGTTTTTAAAATGGAGTTATAGTTTAGTGTATTAGCTATAGGTTTTCAATTACGTGTTTTTATAAAATGAACAAAACGTGTAAGCTTACTGTTTCATTATTAATGTTGGTGTGTTTTGTGCTTTTTTTCCATTTTAAAGATTCTTAGTTTTGACAATATTTTGCTCTAAATAGATTTTCAAAATCAAAGGAAAAGAATATTCTTTTTTCAGAAACCTTAAAGAATTTTCTATAGCAGTCATGATGAACATCAAAGAAGTTCTGTATTCCTGGCTATTTCTGAATATTTGTGATATCAGAAGCATTTCATCTTTTGTTGTTAGTGTTCAGTCTTTTGGTAGAATGATAGTTTTCTGACTTTATGTTTGATGCTACTTTAGAAAAGATTGATTCTTGCTCCCTCAAATAATAGTATTGAAGCTAAGAATATGAGAACTTAGTTTGTCCGATCAGAAAATAAACTTACAATTTTACATCCTGTGTGGTATAGAGGAAAGCAGGACATGGGATTTGAAGTTACAGAAAGTGGGTTTGAATCCTGGCAGTATTATTAGCTCCTTTATCTCGGGTAGTGGGGGAAGAGTATTGTGTCAGATTGCCTGTAAACAATAAAGAACTGTTTGAACGTTAACTGTTAATTTGAGACTTTGTAATTTTCTTTATAAGAATAGATTTTTATGGCAAATACTAAAGTCTGGAGTTTATTTTGTACTTCTTAGCTTCATTTGTTTTATCTGATGCTATTTGCTGTTCAAATCGTAATTCTGAGGAATGCTGATAGTATGTGAGATCAAAACTTTTTATATTTATAAAATGATTTTAGTTCCAGCTTAGGTCAGTTTTGCATTTGTTTTGGTCAAGTGAAAATTCGATTATGGTTGAAGTATTTGGTAAAGTTAGCAATAAGGCATTTATTAAAATACTGAATGTTTTTGTATCTACTTTAAGTTTGATGAAACATGTATACATAATTATACTAAAGCAGAACCATATTTATAGTACTTTTTCCTTGGAATTATTTGTCTTATTCTGTCTGAAACATTTTTGTAGTTTTATTTGAAGACTTTAAAGAAATCTTTGTGTGCAAAAGAATGCTTGAGAAAAAGTTTGAGTTAAAATAAACTTAACTTTATTATTTGTCTTCTCTTGTAAATTTAAAATTGAATTATCAGAATTCATAATGTTAAAAAAATTTTTCTCAGATTTTAAGCTTTCTGTTAATTTTGGATGTTCTGCATTGCTTTTTAAGGTCAGGAAGGGAAAATCGTTTTCTTTGTAAATAAAAAGACAGGTGTGCCTGTTGTCTTGCCTGTTTTTAAGTGACTCATTCATTCATTCCCCTATTGTAGCATTTTCTTTTGTAGCTTAACAGGTGCTTGACTAGATAAAACCTTTAAATAGTGAGACTAATAATGTTCCTAATTCTCTTAATAATTAATGACCTCAAACTATAAAATTATATTCTTTTGCAGTATCCCTTTTACTATTCAGCGACTATGTGAATTGCTAACAGATCCAAGGAGAAATTATACAGGAACAGACAAATTTCTCAGAGGAGTAGAGAAGGTATATATTTTGTTATTGGAATTATATTAAACTGTAGCTTAATAGATTTCAGACAAACATTGAGTAAGAGTTGTTGTAGTCATCTTTTCTTGAAATATGTTTCTCAACCTACCTAAAGTTTTTCTCTATTTTTTGAACTGTGATCAGTTTCAGAGAGAGATTTAATACAGGGGCAAAGGAGGGCTTATGATCAATTAAGTTTGACCAATTAAGCTTAGTATTATCTCTTGGATATTCACGGTATACATCAACATATTAAATGTTCTGAAAAGTTTTATAATTGATATTTTAAATTTCAATTGTGTTTTGCAAACTTGTTGATCCATGGAATTCATTTATTTCAGTTCTGGAATTCAGATGTGCGCAACTCTGGAAAATGACTGATATAAAGCATTTAAGTTAGATATTAAGAAAGGTAAAGGTCAGATTTAAGAAGGAAGGTAGTATACTAGGTTTTCTGTGAGTTGAGATACTAGTAATAAGGGAAGGGCATTTCGGACAGAGGAAACAGCATGAGGAGCAACAGCAGCGTGTTTGAGTAGGTTGACTTCTGTAGAGGAGAGAAAAGGTGAAGGAGCCCTGGGAACCAAGATTGGACCAGTGGGTGGCTAATTCCCTCAGTTAGTGATTGACTCTAGTCCAGTGTTCATTTTAAGGTTATAATTCAAATTCAGTTTGTTTTACCCTGGGAGCTGGAATCCAGAACTGTTCCTTAGTGATTTACAATAGATCATAAGCCTTACTGGGTTAATATTTTGAGTTTCTTTTCTTGTGGTATGTGATACTACACACCAGGCTTTGACTGGTACTGCTTTTTAAGGAAATTCATTTTACTTGGCCTAAAAGCTTTAATGCCTAAGTATCTTGGGTGTGATTCTAACTCAAGTAAGGAGAAGAGGGTGTTTCTACTCCTCCTACATGCAGCATATAACCTGAGGGCTCTTAGGGGACTGGAGCTAAAGGCAAAAACATAAATGCGTTAGGAGGATATTAGATTTCAGTCTCTTGCTGTTTAATTTTTGTTGTTTGTAGGTTTTTATTTTAAAACATTTATTTTATTAGTAAAATTAGAATAAATGGAAACTCTACCAGGATGAATTTGAGAAATTAAAAACATGATATTGTAGTACTTTTCCTCATATTAAATCACCAATTTTTGTTTGCAGAATGTGATGGTTGTTAGCTGTGTGTATCCTTCTTCAGAGTAAGTAGAGAGATTTTTTTATTTCTAATATATAACCCTATTACATTATTTCTAATATATGAGTCTTAAAATAGGTTGCATTTATTTTATATGTAATTATGCATGATTACATTTATAAATACTTGTGAATCTACCACCCAGTTTCTAAAATAGAATATTACCAGTAGCATTACCTGTGTGTTTTTCCAATAAAGGGATTTGGATTAAAGAGATTTGTGATTTACCATAATCTTCACATTGCTGGATTTATGTATTGTCCTTGCACTCAGGGCCCTGGGATGATCCCATCCTAGGTACCTTTCCAGGCATCTTTAGAGGTAATTCCTAGGTTTGGGATAGCTACTTGATCATATTCCTCTTCACGATGGAAAATTCTTTCCAGTTCTCCGTATTTATATAGCAAATTAAGATGTCAGTTAATGGCACAGTCGTTGGCACTATTAACATTTTGTTAATGAGTGAATATCCTGGAAATTACAGGACGTTTTGCAATGTCCCTGGCCTCTACCCCTAACTCAGTAGTGTCCCCCTCTCCCCTGAAAAATGTCTTCAGACAGTGCCAAATATCTTCTGGGGATGCAGGGTAGGGGTAGAGGGATTGTGAGGAGGATGTTCCCTCCCGTTCAGAAGCATTGGTTTAAGGTTATAATATCTCTGATTTAATAAACAAAAACTGAATTTCTTTTCAGAATTTTTTCAAGAATATATATATATTAATTAAAATAATCCCATAGTAGTTATTTCCCGAAGAGGTCTTGTTTGGTTTTGCAACAGTGAGATCTTACAAAAGATGTAGACCCATGGTTCTTGTCAAAACTAAAGCACTAAACCACCTATAACTGTGTGTGTGTGTGTTTTGTCTCGTAGGAAAAACAATTCTAATAGCTTAAATCGAATGAATGGTGTTATGTTTCCTGGAAATTCACCAAGTTATACTGAAAGGTAAGACTCTTGATTTTTAATGTTCAGAGGGTTTATGTTTTTCTAGTTTTGAGTAGCAGGCTGAATATACTTTTTTAAAAATTAGGCATTTTATGGAGGATATAGAATATACTAAACAGAATTTGTTAATTTGGTAACCTATGGATCTGAAAGTCAGAATGACCTTGAAAAGGATGACTTTTAGCAAAATGGGAAAATGATTTTCGTTTGTCTTACCACAGGTCTAACATAAATGGGCCAGGAACACCCAGGCCACTTAATCGACCAAAGGTTTCTTTATTAGTCCCTATGACAACAAATGGCTTGCCTGAGAGCACAGATAGCAAAGAGTCAAACTTACAGCAAACTGAGGACAAAAATCACAGGTTTGTTTGTGATATATATTTAAAAACAAAAACTGGTTTTATAATATGTTAGCATACATTGGTGGTTTTCAGCACTCTTTTACTATCTGTAATTACTAATGTTTTGAGGGTTAGAACAGGCGTTAATGTGGTTGTAGGAGCTATTAGCACATGCTGAAGAGAGGCTTAAAACTGCTAAATTGGGGAGGTCCTCTTTAAAGTAGGCTCCTTAAAGTGGTCATGATGCTTTTTTTTTTTTTAAGTTACTAGAAAAGTATATTTATAAATGATTTGAAATTTTGTGAATAATTTCTTACTATAGATCATAAAAGGAAACATTTTATTTATATCCCATCTCAAATTTTCTGCATCACATCAAGGGACAGAAGACTAAATGGGCGAGAGGGCTGAAAGGGCATGTCCATGGGGAAGACTTGTAGCTCTCCTACAGGGGGCGCTTCACTTGCTGGAGAATTGAACAGAAAGGTCATGTAGCTTGTTGACTAGTTACTAGTGGGAAATGTTCATTAGACAGTTTAGGTTCCCTTGAAATTTTTCTTGGCCCAGATTGTATAATTTTTAACTTTGACACTGAAATACAGTTAAAAAATCATTAGACCTTAAAAACGAGAATGTGGAGGGTGAGGAAGTAACCTGTTAATGACGCTGTACAAAACATTTGCAGTGACTCTTCGATGTCTGGATCAGAAGGTTCCTCAGTGAGCCCTGTAAAAAATAAGCACCCAGGTGAAGATGCTGTGGAATCTGAAGGGCATGAGGTAAAAAGACTTCGGTTTGACAAAGAAAGTGAAGTCAGGGAGACAGCCAGTCAGACATCTTCCAGTGAAAATCCTTCAGCTATGGTAGAAGAAACAGAAGCATCGTCTTCATCTCAGGATAAAGACAAAGAAAGTAGTTGTACCAGGCAACACAGCACAGAAGATCCTGAAGTGGAGGGTGAAGAGGAGGAAGAAGGTATTTAGAGGCCGTCTGTAAAAGGGTGGCCTGAGGAGACCCTCAGGCTCTCGTGCTGCGTTTTTGCGTGAGAGTGAGAGGATGGAACTCCTTTAATGCTGGTGTTGGGCTTCTCTCCCACGTTTATGTAGTTGCTGCTCAGTTTCAGGGGATATGATTTTGAACCATAGAATATCACAATTCATGAAACTTAACTGTTGGAGGTATTTTGAAAATAAAATTTAACTACAACAACATTTGCTTATTTTTAGAGTCTTTTATGACATCAGGAGAAATGATCCCTGAAAGAAAAAATCAAGAAAAAGAATCTGATGATGCCTTAACTGTGAATGAAGAGACTTCTGAGGACAGTAATCAGATGGAGGAATCTGATCTGACTCAGGCTGGGAAGGATTTACATTCTGAAGGCGGTGGGAAGACAGGCCCTGAGAGCAGTGGTTCTGGTGGCCATGCAGCGGAAGAATTGGTGGAACCCAGCTCCAGTGAAACTGGAGAGATTCTCTCAGAATCATCCATGGAGAACGATGGTGAAGCCACAGAAGTCACAGAGGAACCAATGGAACAAGACTAACTATTTAGAAACATTTAGATACAGTATTTTACATACAGTTCTGGTTTTACACTGTATAAAACTTTTATGTAATAAAGTGGAACCTTTAGTTTTACAAGAGAAGCAGGTTGTAATATAAAGTATTTTGTGGGATAAATCCTGAAAGAGTTGTACATGTAAGAACTGTGAATATCAGCTCCTTGGGTCCTGCTTACCGCTGACTTCTTTTGGTTTGGTCAAATCAGTGGTTTGTGTACAGATTTATTTTTTTTTTTAGAATTAAAGTTTAAACTGGAAAGTAATTATAATTTTGAAAATCTTTTGGAAATTATTTAGTTTATACATACACAAGAAAGCTTTTTGTCTTGTCTCTTTCTGACAGCTCTAGCAGTTTTCATATTTTGGTCATAGTTTCAACATTTTAACGTGAATTTTAGGGTTTCATGCTGATTTCCAGATTTTATTGTTTGACTGTACAATGGAACTTTAAGTCATATATACATACATATATATATATATACACATACATATATATATTATTCTAAGGGGGAAATGTTATATTTTTCTGTTTCTATAAGAGATGAATAAATACAGTGGATACTTTTTCTATTGGTAACGATTGAGTTCACTCTTTCAGAAGACATTTTCTTTCTCTTCTGAGTAATTCACATAAAATCTGGCCCTTGTGAAACCCTGGAAATCTAAAGTCTGCTGAAATACCAGGTTAAACACATTCCAAGAGATCTGTTCAAACTAAAATTCTTTTGTATACCTCTGAGGTGCCTGAGAAAAAGACTTTGTAATTTATGAGAAAATGTGCTTTATCTTGGAAATTGTGTTCAAACATTTGCTTACTATTTTGTAGAATGAATGCTTATAAAGCTGACATGAGAACATCTCAGAAGAACTGGGCACGTTCCTTAACTTTTTGCTTTGCTTTTCTGAACATTGTGAATATTACACAGTTCTTTCTAAATTATTCTAGAGTATACAAATGTCAATGACATGAAACACCACTGTACTGGAAAAATTAATATATTACTTTAGTAATGTACTGGAGCTAAATGACTGAAGCTTTAGGGGTACATAGAAATCACCATAATTTGTATGACATTTTGAAGTGAATTAAATATTTTTGGACATGCTTCTTCAACAGCCAGTGTTCTATTTTTCAGATCAACACAAAGCACAATGATTACTTTAAACTCAATATTTTCAAATTCGCATATCTAATGTCATGCAAGATGCAATTTTCCTGTCAAAATTACTGGCTGCCAAATTTGTACCTGTTTTCTTTGGCCGTACCTTTTGATATTTAGAATTTTTAAATTTCTGTAAAGTAGATTTTGTAGAATGTAATGTGTTCACTGCCTTTGTGACGCGGTATATAACTGTATAATTTCTGTGTGTAAACTGAATGCTTGGGCTTTCAATACAGTATTCATATAAAGCAATAAATACTAATGTTATGAAATATTTGAGTACATTTTTATCAAAAATTAAATAATTCCTTTTTTAGTTTCAGATACCTGAAGTACACAGATGAACTTATAAAACTGATGCAAACAATTTCTGACACTGTATCATCATATGCTTTTGGGTGATTTGGGTGGCAACCACAGTTTTGCATTTTGACTACTTAAATTGCTATGACTAAAAATACCAAAATGATCTGGCTCCGTTTATGTTTGGGGGGTAACATACTACTGATTGACTTGACTGTCAGGTTCACAGCAGCTAGATGATATATTTATGAATATGTCTAATAGTTGACATAAAAACAATACTGATTTGCTGAAAAATCACACGCAAATTTTTAATTTTGCAAAAATGTTAAAATGAAGCAATTTTTAAATGTGATACTCCTTTTTAGTGACCTGTTAACCTTATTTTGTTGGGTATTTTGCCAATGAGAACAGATTGTAAACATGTTAAATCTTGAAATTTTCTTTAGAATATTTATGAAATTATTGTCAATAAACCTGTTCTTTAAGATCCTGTGACCTTTTGATATTTTTATTTTATTGTGCCATGGATCATTTGTAAACAAATAGATTTACTTTGTTGCTTATAAGTTGAAGTTTTAGCACCATGACTTTGAGGTCTGTGGTTTTATTTGTAAACTTGCGATTGTTATTTTTGCAAGGGCAAATGTATATCTTTATTAAATAAAGTACAATAATGGTGAATGTACCAAAATGCTGTCACCTAACTCTATGAGAGATCTGCATTTTGATCTATAGTTTAATAATTTTCATATTTATAAGATTCATATGTTGATCATAGCTCAAGCTTGTTGCTTTTCATACAGATAACAGAGTGCTTATGGAATGTCTTTAGCATAGATGCAGTACCTGTAGTTACGCTGAGGAACATTATTTAGCTGGTGTAAGATACTGTTCCCCGTTTGGAGGTGAAGTTCCCCGAGTATGCATAGGTGCACTTACGCAGACTTTGCTTCATGAAAATGTCATTTCTACTTGTAACTGATTCAGATGAGAATTTTTAAGACTAATTTTAGGCACATTTTCTTAACATACCACCAGGAAAGTCATATTAAAAGACCTAAAGTCTTAATGATTAATTGTAATCTCAGTGATTAAAACTTTCTTTTTTGGCCAGGAGCAGATTGTTTACCTATGACTCTAGACTCTGAACACAACATGTAAAAAGAATTTGAAATTCTTGCTGGTCAGAAAAGTGAGTATATAGACCTCATACATCTTTAGCCCTCTTCTCTTTTAAAATATAAACATCCCACTACTTTTTCTTTTCAGTTCTGAAAATGTAGCAGGACAGAAATTAGTGAGAAATGTCATGTTTTAAGGGTTTAGGATTTATTGTAACTGCACCTGTCAAAAGTGTGGCCTGGGCAGTGCAATTGTCTGTTAGGGAGCCATAACTCTTTGGCATGAAAAGGCATCCATGAAATCCTGGGCCAGAAGGTATGGCCTATTTAAAACATTGAGGCTCAGAGTATTTTGCTTTGCTGGTGTAGATAGGTATGTATTTATGCATTTTTACATATATAAAATCAGCATTTTTAAAAATAATATACTAGCTTACCTATAAAGGTAGTTGGGCAGAATCTAAAACTGCTACAATGTTTGATTATGAGAGATGTATCTTGTAGTAAGGCTGAAAATGCAACTTGTGGAAGCAAAGGAAGTAACAATTGGGTAGTGTTTCAAATTGTCTTCTGAACAGGAATTTCTTAAATGCATTGGTTTTGGTCAAGTGAAGCTCAGTTCTCTCTTCATATTTGTGCTAATAAAATGGATGAATGCAAAAACACCTTGTAATTTCATATGCAGTCATAATTAGGTTTATTGGGTTATCAGCCTAATGTTAGGATGTATTGATTAGAATACATCTAATATTTCACATTTTAAAACATCAGTACACTTTCAGAATTTTCTTTCAATTTGGAGTCTAGATTACTTTGCCAAATGTATTATTTTCTTAGTGCAATAAAATATAAATTAGAAGACTATATGTGTGGAATTATTTTATTTGCTATAGTAATTCACACAGCCCCTCCCTCGCCTCCCCCACCCCCCGCACCCCCCTGACCTCATAGTTCAGGATCCACAAGCATTTCCTGATCTATAGGGAGGGAAGGTTAATGCATTCATTACTTTGTTACAGATCTGCTTCTGAAGTGATAGCTTTTTGCAAGGAGGGTGCCTCAGAGTTGAAAGGACAATTCTTTCCTGAGCAACTCAACCTGATACAACAAGATTTATATTTACTATGTCAGATTTCTCTTGGCTTAAGTTGGCGCTAGTTTGGGTGCACAGATCTACAACAGTTGTTTAGAATAACTTTAGAAATCTCACTTTCAGACAACTACGTGGTAAGAAATGTAGAATTCTCCTAAGTAGACAGATTATGTTTTCAACTCTGGGTTCTGATTTCTTTATATTGCACAGTAGGTGGTAGTAGGTAGTGTAATATCTGTAGCTCTGAAGTAAAAAAATAGATGGAGGTCCTAGTCAGCATGTCTGAATTGAAATATTTTTTAATTTTAACTCATTCATATTTAATCTCGCTTATCCCCACTTCATTAAGTTTTATAGCTAATACAGAGATTCAAGTTAATGATACGAAGATTCGTTCTTCAACTAAGCAGGAGAGAGGCACAGCCTGGTTGCGTGGCCCTCTAGAACGAAGAGTGTACTGTTCCCTTGTGTTCTGACAGTTTTAGAACAACAGGTTTTTTGGGGGGGAGGGGGTTCTTTTACTTTAATATTGAGCATTTGAGTATCTGGTATTGAATTTATTTGTAAACTTCAAGGTTTTTCTTCCTAAAGGCAATACGTTTATTGAAACTAAAATGTATCATGAGACTACTTTCTTCCCATTTCCAGGGCGCTGAGTTTCTCGCTGAAGGTTTTGTTGTTGCTTGGTTTGTGGTGGGAGCAGTGCTGTTGGATGTCCTTGACAGAAATTCCTTAGGCAGTCAGACTGAATCCAGGAAATGTGCGTCCCAATAGAAGACTTACATGACTGTAAGACAAGTTACCCCTGGCTGTAGGGGGCACAATATACCCTCAACGTGGTAGGGGGCAGGTTTTTCTACAAGTGGGAAGTTGTGTCATTAAACCAGCCAAGTTCTGCTTTAGATGTGGTATAATGGTACTTGATATTTGGTCAATAATGCTTGCATCAGGAAATCTTTGCGGTTGAGTAGGCCTCCAAGGTTTTTAATGCTGCTTATAATTGATGAGAATTTGAGGGAAGAGTGTGGTCTTTGGCTATCTCCATTTCTGGTTAGTTTTTCTTTGCATTGCTTGTGCTGCTGTAGCACAGAAGGGTAAATGGGTGTGATGACTAACAATTGCCATGTGGTGCTAGAAGACTGCACACAAACTCCTGCTTTCAACCTGACTGGGTGCCTAAAATTCAGTTACTTGGTTGGAATTCAGAGTACGGTTTACTTACATAAATTATTAGAAGTTTAGATAACTTTCAGGCATTATACATAAAGCTATTTAGTCCTTAATATGAGTGATTTAGTAGTTAAGCATTTATAATATTTCTGTTGGAAAAATGTCCAGTTCCTAACAGGTTTGTCAAAATGCCTCTCCCACGGTTTTTGCAGAGTAAGTGAGAATATTGAGGTGTGTCAGGGAGGATCCAAGACTTGCCAAATATGTCAGTTTTTAAAGCTGGGTTATGAATATAACACAAACTACTAAATATATCTTTTTAAATATATATTGATGTCAGAGAGAGGAAGGGAGAGGGAGAGAAACATCAGTGATGAGCGAGTCATTGATGAGCCACCACCTGCATGGCACCCACTGGGGATCGAGCCCACAACCTAGGCATGTGCCCATCTCCTGGATCATAGGTCGATGCTCAACCACTGAGCCATGCCCAGCTGGGCTAAATATATCTTAATAGTTGGTGATTCATAATGCAATAGAATTTGCAGTGCCTTGTGGTCATTATGTTTTTGTATTGAATATTAGAAATATTACAGATACAAGAGGTTGGAGATAAATTTCCAAAATATTTTGTAATTTTCTCTAAAAATAAGAGCACAGAAAGAATCCAAGGCGTTTGAGTGTTCTGTTTGCAGTCTATGTAAGGCATTTATGTTTTTTAAATTACACACAACAAACATTAAAAAAGTATTTCTTGTGAAGTGGGAACTTGTATGAGTTGTTACGTGCTGGGGGCACTAAAAGAGTAGATTTCTGACCTTTGAAGAATTCAGTCACCTGAGGGGAACAATGTGGAATGCACGTTTTTAACAGTGACCTGTGACTTTGAAGAGACACACAAGTGAGAACTACTAGTGCGGTTGTGACAACCTGGGGAGGCTTCTCAGATGTGGGGGGTTCAGCTTGGCCTTGAGGGAGGAGCGGGGCGGGGAGGTGGTGTGCTGAGATGGGCAGAGTGGAGAGACCTGGGAGCTGCAGTGATTCATAGCTTCATCCCCAGCTGAGACTTCTTGGGTAAGTTACAGTATTTGAGCCTTAGCTTCCTCATTTATAAAGTGGGGGAAATAGTAGTATCTACCTGGTGGGATTGTTGAGAGTATTCAAAGTACTTACAGGTGTAAAGCTAGGGTGAAATGTCAGGACCTGACATTTCTTTGAAGCGAAATAGACATGGAGGGGAAAAGGTGTATTGTCCCTGCGGAAGCCAGTTTTACTAGAATCAAAGTCAAGGTTTCAATGCTTGTCAGTACCAGGATTATAACACAGGCACAAATTGCGTACCTATATTACACTCCACATTTTTCTTAGCACGTAATACATTACCTCGTTTAACCTCATCAACCCTGTGAGATCAATACCCCATTTTATTGGTAATTGAGGTAAAGAAAGACATTTGCTGCCCTGGCCAGTTGGCTCAGTGGTTAGAGCGTCGGCCCATGGACCGAAGGGTCTTGGTGTCTCTCTCCCTTCCACTCTCTCTGGAAAAGCAATGGAAAAAATACCTTCGGGTCAGGATTAAAAAATGAAAAAGAAAAAGAAAGGCAACTTGTCTTGAAAGTCTTCGAAAGTGAAAAGTCAGAGTGAAAGCCAAGACTGACTCCAAAGCCCAGTGGTTTTTGTCCAGTAGGCTTGGACCCTGGGCTGCCCTGCGAGGCTTGTGGAATCGGGCAAGGCCAGCAGGGGGGACCCTCCCCGGCGCCCGGAGGCTTCCAGGCCACTTACCCTTGCCCACGTTCAAGTACGTCCAAAGCTGCGTCGTTCCCAGCCCAGCGCTTGGTTTCACTCTCTGTACTTCATCGAGCTTCACCTTTTCCTTTGTATCACCCATGTTTTTCCAGCTAGACATTTTGAGTACATGGTCTATTTTTTAAATTTATTTTTAAAATCAGATAATGCACACCTGACAAAAATTCAAATAGAACACAATACCAAGCTGTTTCTGTCCCACTGCTTTGCTTCTAAATCCTCAGTTACCTCTTTTCCTCCTCACCCAAGGCAAGTGCTCTTACCAGTGGTGCCCAGTGCTTGAGAGCAAGGATTCTGGGGCCAGATTTCTCAGGGTCAAGTCACAGCTCTGCCATTTTCCTGACTGTGATCTCGGTAAGATAAAGATGAGTAGCTGCCGCGTGGGGCTGTTACGAGGATCAACCGTTAGGAAAGGGTATGGCATGTGGCGGGCACTACATGCATATGAGTTTAAAAATCGGCATTTTAAAAGAAAGAAATGTACTGTATGTTTCCAGAGGTGATCTTATACCATTGCATCCCCAAGTGTTTCCTTTCCACAGTGAATACACATTGTACACACTGAAAGGCAACTTGCCTCTATAAAAATGTTTGGTGTATTTTTGTGATATTTCTATACCAGTACTTAGAAAGCTGCCCCAGTCATTTTAATAGCTACGTAGTATTTCAGTGTAGAGATGAACCATAGTTTATTTAGCCCCCTTTAAGTCGTCTGGTGATACCTGTGGCCGTTGTTTGCTTAGTTTTAGCAGTTTGACACTAGGACATTGAAAATCAGCCTCTCCACTGAAGGGGGAGGGGTGCTCAAGAAGCCATAGAAACACCTTACAGAATTAAGTAATGTTGAAATAGACACCCAAGCCCCTGGGGAGGTGGAATTTTCTGTTTCGCAAACTCTATAGTATATTTCAAGCCACCTAAAATTATAAGATACATTATTATTTTATGCAAATTAAGAATATAAGTGTAGGAGAACTAACTCAGAGATGCAATATGTATGGCTCTAGCAGCAGAGGCGTCTGGGAGAAGTCGGACCCTTCTCTCTCTGTAGCCCCAGAAAGCCGGGTGCTGCCCGGAGGAAAACGCCGGGCCCAGGAAGGAGGTGAGTGAATGTACGGAGTGTGACGCCTGCCCGGCCTCGTCGGCTAACCTAGACACGCTGCGCTTCCTGGTGGCCTGCGTGACGACCCGCCACATGCTTTCACTGTTAACCCCTGTGGGGAAGAGGCCCTGTCCTGGGAGGGGTGGGGGTTCTTCCCAGTAGCCACTGCTGGGAACAAGCAGCTGCTTTGCCTGTGTGTGTAGTTTCTCCTATTAAAGCTCTTAAGACTTTGAATAGGGCTGTGTGTCAGTTTTTTGGAATTGATCCTGAATTTAGACTTCTGGGGCAGTATCCTGGCTTGACATTTTTATCTCTACTGACAAATTTTTCCATTTTCCCATTGTTTGAACTGCTTTGGCTTGTGATAGGTGATCCTGCAATTAAACAAAACACAGCTTCATTTCTTCGTGGGTACAGTCAAACCTCTGAGTGCACAGGTTCTGCATCCATGGATTCAACCAACCTTGGATCAAAAATATTAGAAAATAAAGTTAACATTGTTGCTGAAGTGTACTATGTAGTTAGGTCTGTACTGAACATGTACACACTTTTTTTTTTGGTCATTCCCTAAACAGTACAGTACAACAACTATTTACATAGCATTTACATTTCATTAGGTATTATAAGTAATCTAGAGATGATTTAAAGTATACGGGAGGATGTGCATAGTTTAATATGCAAATACTGTGTCATTTTATATAAGGGCCTGAAGCCGACAGTAAGCATCTAGAGATGTAGGCATAGGCTTCAACTAAATGTTTTAAGTGCTTTAGTTGTCATGCAGTTTATAGTCAAAGACACTCACAACCGTGTTTTGCTTACTGAGCACATTCTTGTTCCTAGGAATGATTTACGGAGAACTTTTATTGATAATGCTGACTTAATTTGGTTTACAAATGGATCTTATTTGAAACATGTACGGGGACGTCACTGATCTGGATATGCAATAACTTCTATGGTGGACATAACTGAAAGTTCTTATCTACCTGAAATAAAATCTGCCCAGCAAGCTGAACTAATTGCTCTAACTTGGGCTTATCAATTGGCCGAAGTTCCAGTAGCCAATATGTACACTGATAAGTCATTATGCATTTGACTTTGGAATGTTATGGAAGCAGCTAGGCTTCTTACCTTCCTTAGGGCAGCACATAAAAAGTGGAAAACTGGTTGTGGAATTATTAGATGCCATACAGCAACCAAAACAATTGGCAATTATCAAAATTTCAGGGCATTCTAAAGTTGCTACCGTGGAAGCAAACGGAAATCATTTAGCTAATGCTGCAGATAAGCAGGTGCCATTGAACAGTCAAGTTATCCAGACCCCAAAATGTTCTTTACTTTCTATTAAATCAATAAAAGATTATCTTTTAAAGTTTCAACACACAGCTTTTTTGTTTGTTTGTTTGTTTAAAATATTACACATCCCTTTTTCTCCCCATTGACCCATTCCCCCCCTTCCCACCCGCTCCCCAGTCCCTCTCCCCACCATTGACCATGTCCTTGGGTTGTACATATAGGCATATAAATTCTTTCCGTTACTCTCTCCCCCTCCACCCACCCGCCCTCCTCCATCCCTCTGACATTCATCAGTCTCATCTATGCTTCCATGTCACTGAATCTATTCTGTTCATCAGTTTATTAAGTTCTTTAGATTCCACGTATAAGTGAGATCATGTGATGTTTGTCTTTCTCTGCCTGGCTTATTTCACTTAGCATAATACTCTCCAGGTCCATCCATACTATCCCAAAGGGTACTGGATTCTTCTTCTTTACAGCTGCATAATATTCCATGGTGTGAATGTCCCACAGCTTTTTTATCCACTCATCTCCTGATGGGCACTTGGGCTGTTTCCAGATCTTGGATATTGTAAATCACGTTGCTATTACCATAGGGGTGCAAATATTCTTTCTAATGAGTGTTTCAGGATCCTTAGGATACATTCCTAGAAGTGAGATCACTGGGTCAAACGGCAGCTCCATTTTTAATTTTTTGAGGACCCTCCACACTGTTTTCCATAGTGGCTGCCCCAGTCTGCATTCCCACCAGCAGTGTGCTAGGTTCCCCTTTCCCCACACCCTCCCCAGAACATGTTGTTTGTTGATTTGTTGAGGGAGCCATTCTGACAGGTGTGAGGTGATACCTCATTGTGATTTTAATTTGCATCTCTGATGATTAGCAACATTGAGCATTTTCTCATGTGTTTCTTGGCATCCGTATGTCCTCTTTGGAGAAGTGTCTATTCAGGTCCTTCACCCATTTCTTAATTGGGTGGTTTGTCTTTCTCTTGCTGAGTGCTATGAGTTCTTTGTACACTTTGGAAATTAGCCCCTTATCAGATGCATCCTTGGCAAATATGTTTTCCCAGACCGTGGTGTTCCTTTGTATTTTGAGGCTGTTTTCTTTGTGCAGAAGCTTTTTAGTTTGATGTAGTCCCGTGTGTTTATTTTTTCCTTTGTTTCTCTTGCCCTAGGAGATGCATCAGTGAAAATTCCACTACGTGGGATGTCTGTGACTTTACTGCCCATGTTTTCTTCCAGGATTTTTATGGTTTCGTGACTTACATTTAAGTCTTTTATCCATTTTGAGTTTATTTTTGTGTATGGTGAAAGTTGGTGGTCTAGTTTCATTCTTTTGCATGTATCTGTCCAATTTTGCCAGCACCACTTATTGAAGAGACTGTCCTTACTCCATTGGATACTCTTGCCTCCTTTGTCAAATATTAACTGACCATAATGTCGTGGGTCTATTCCTGGGGTCTCTGTTCTGTTCCATTGACCTATATGCCTGTTGTTGTACCAATACCAGGCCGTTTTGATTACAATGGCTTTGTAATACAGTTTGATATCCAGTAAAATGATCCCTCCCACTCTGTTCTTTTTTCTCAAGATACCTGCAGCTATTCGGGGTCTTTTTTGTTCCGTATAAATTTTTGAAATGTTTGTTCTAGGTCTGTGAAATATGCTGTTGGTATTTTAATAGGAAGTGCATTGAATTTATAAATTGCTTTGGGTAGTATGGACATGTTAATGATATTAATTCTTCCAGTCCATGAGCATGGTATATTCTTCCACTTGTTTAAATCTTCCTCTATTTCTTTTTTCAGTGTCATGTAGTTTTCCAAGTACAGATCTTTTACATCCTTGGTTAAGTTTATTCTTAGGTATCTCATTTTTTTAGTTGCAATGGTAAATGGTATTGCTTTTTTAGTTTCTCTCTCTAAAAGTTCATTGTTGGTGTATAAGAATGCCATTGATTTCCAGATGTTGATTTTGTATCCAGCTACCTGGCCAAATTCATATATCAAATCTAGTAGTACTTTGATGGACTCTTTAGGGTTTTCTATGTACAATATCATGTCATCTGCAAATAATGACAGTTTTACTTCCTCCTTTCCAATTTGGATCCTTTTATGTTTTCTTCCTGTCTAATGGCTATGGCGAGGACTTCCAGTACTGTGTTGAATAAGAGGGCGAAAGTGGACATCCCTGTCTTGTTCCAGTTTTTAATGGAAATGGTTTTAGTTTTCGCCCATTGACTATGATGTTGGCTGTAGGTCTGTCATATATGGCCTTTATTATGTTGAGGCATGATCCCTCTATTCCCACGTTGCTGAGAGTATTTATCACAAATGGGTGCTGGATTTTGTCAAGTGCTTTTTCCCTGTCTATTGATATGATCATATGATTTTTGTCCTTCATTTTGTTTATGTGATGTATCACATTTATTGATTTGCAAATGTTGTACCAGCCTTGCATCCTCAGAATAAATCCCACGTGGTCATGATGTATGATCTTTTTAAAGTATTGCTGGATCCGGTTTGCTAGTATTTTAGTGAGGATTTTAGCATCTATGTTCATCAGGGATATTGGTCTGTAATTTTCTTTCTTTGTAGTGTCTTTATCCGGTTTTGGGATTAGGATGATGCTGGCCTCATAAAAAGAGTTTGAGAGCTTTCCCTCCTCTTGAATTTTCTGGAATAGTTTGAATAGAATAAGTGTTAATTCTCCTTTGAATGTTTGGTAAAACTCACCTGTAAATCCATGTGGTCAGGACTTTTGTTTGCTGGGAGTTTTTTGATTACTGCTTCAATTTCATTAGTTGTTATCAGCCTATTCAGGTTTTCTGCTTCTTCCTGATTCAGCTTTGGAAGGTTGTATGCTTCTAGAAATTCATCCATTGCACCCATGTCCTTCAATTTGTTGGCATATAGCTGCTCATAATATTTTCTTACAATCCTTTGTATTTCTGTTGGGTCAGTTGTTATATTGCCTCTTTCATCTGATTTTATTTATTTGGGTCCTCTCTCTTTGTTTCTTAGTGAGTCTGGCTAAAGGTGCATCAATCTTATTTACTTTTTCAAAGAACCAGCTCTTGGTTTCATTGATTTTTTGTATTGTTTTTTTAGTCTCTATGTCATTAATTTCTGCTCTGATCTTTATTATATCCTTCCTTTTACTTCCTCTGGGTTTTTCTTGCTGTTCTCGTTCTAGTTCTTTTAGTTGTTGTGTTAGATGGTTCATTAGATCTTTTTCTTGTTTCTTGAGATAGGCCTATAATGCTATGAATTTTCCTCTCAGGACTGCTTTCGCTGTGTCCATAGATTTGGGGTTGTTGTCTGTTCATTTTCGTTAATTTCCATGAAGTGTTTGATATCTTCCTTGATCTCAGGGGTAACCCATTCATTGTTTAATAACATGCTGTTTAGCCTCCATGTGTTTGAATTTTTTTGATTTTTTTTTATAGTGGTTGATTTCTAGTTTCATGGCATTGTTATCTGAGAAGATGCTTGATATGATTTCAATCTTCTTGAATTTGTAGAGACTTGCCTTGTGCCCTAACATGTGGTCTATTTTTGAGAATGTTCCATGTGCACTTGCGAAGAATGTGTATTCTGCTGCTTTGGGATGAAATGTTCTGTAAACATCAATAAAACACATTAGATCTAGTGAGTCATTTAAGTTCTCTGTTTCCCTGTTGATTTTTTGTCTTGATGATCTGTCCAATGCTGACAGTGAGGTGTTAAAGTCCCCCACTATGATTGTGTTGATGTCACTCTCCCCCTTGAAGTCCACCAAGACTTTTTTATATATTTAGGTGCTCCTTTATTAGGTGCATAAATGTTTATAAGGGTTATTTCCTCCTCTTGGATTGATCCCTTTAGTATTATGTAGTGACCATCTTTGTCTCTTGTTATGGTCTTTATTTTGAAGTCTATTTCATCATAAATAAGAATTGCTACTCCAGCTTTTTTTTTTTTTCCTTTCCACTTGCATGTAATATTTTATTCCATGCATTCACTTTTAGCCTGTGTGAATCTTTTGCTCCCAGGTGGGTCTCTTGTAGACAGCGTATATTTGGGTCCTGTTTTCATAACCATTCAGCTTTTCTATGTCTTTTGATTGGACCATTTATTCTGTTTACATTTAAGTTTACTATTAATATAAACGTATTTAATGCCATTTTCCCCCTTTATGCTGATGTACCTTTCTCTCACTATTCTTTCTTTTTCTCAGAGCAGTCCCTTTAGCATTTCTTGCAATGCTGGTTTGGTGGTACTGAACTCCTTTAGCCTTCTTTTGTCTGGGAAGCTCTTTATTTTACCTTCAATTTTAAATGATAGCCTTGCTGGATAAAACAATCTTGGTTGCAAGTTCTTCCTTTTCATTATTTTTAGAACTTCATGCCACTCTCCTCTGGCCTGAATAGTTTCTGTTGAGAGATCTACTCTCAGCCTTATGGTGGTTCCTTTGTAGGTTACTGCTTGTCTCTCTTTTGCAGCCCTTAATATTCTCTCTCTGACCTTGACATTTGCCATTTTAATTATGATGTGTCTTGGAGTGGGCCTCTTTGGGTCCCCCTTGTTTGGAACCCTTTGTGCTTCCTGAACTTGTGTGGCTTTCTCCCTCACCAGCAAAGGGAAGTTTTCTGTCATTATTTCCTCCACTAAGTTCTCTGTTCCTTGCTCTCTTTCCTCCCCCTCTGTTACTCCTATAATGTGAATGTTGTTTCACTTCATGTTGTCCCAAAGATCCCTTAGACTGTCCTCATGCTTTTTAAGTGTTTTTTCTTTTTGCTGCTCTGATTGTTTGTTTCTACATCATCTTCTAAGTCACTTATTCTATCCTCTGCTTCATTGAGCCTGCTTTTAATTCCTTCCAGTGTGTTCTTGATATCAGACACAGCATTCTTTATTTCTGTTTGATTTTTGTTATGTTACATATCTCTTTTTTCATGTTTTCACTAAGATCCTCGATCTTATCATCTAGTGCCTTGTTTTTCTCATTAACTTCCTTGAGCATCTTTATAATCATTACTCTGAATTCTGTTTCTGATAACTTGCTTAATTCCATCTCACTGAAGTCTTTTTTATGGCGATTTTTCCTTTTCTTTAATTTGGGGGTTGTTTCTTTGTCTCCCCATTTTGGTGGCTTTTAGTGTTTGTATCTATATATTAGATATATTTGCTGTCTCCCAGTCTTATGGGGAGGGATTTTGCATTGTGAGTCCAATATAGCCCAGAGGTGTGTTTTCCTCATACTTCTGAGCTCTTTGCTCTAGGCGTGTCCCTTTTGTGGGTTCTTTGGGTTCTCCTGTTGTGGTTGGGTTTAGATTGTTGTTCACCCGTTCTTGGGAGGACTCTCCTCTCAGGTTGGCTAACTGTGAGTCTCAGCCCCAACCACGTCCTGTGAGCTGTTGTACACGTGCTGACAGGGTGAGACAATACATAACTAAAATTCCAGGAAACAAGGGGTATCCTACAAATATCTTGACAGTCACAATGAAAACAACCCAAGTGAAAATAGAACAGGGAGAGCGAAGGGAGAACACAAATTCTAGAAAAACAACAAGAAGGTAAAAAAAATGAGAGAGAAAGAAAAGTAAAGCTTAGAGAGAGAAAAGTATGTTGTTGTTAACAGTGATGAAAATTTAGAAAATAATGATAAACTAAACTAAAATGTAAAAAATTGAGAAGCTACTGGGAGATAAAAGAGGCAGAGAAAAGATTCTGAAAGGACCAGCAAAAAATTAAAGGAGAGAAAAAAATAAGATAATAGTTGAAAATGAAAAAATAAAAATACAGTAAAGAGAAGAGCAGTAACTAAAAATTGAGCAAAAAGACCTGAAGACAGAAGGGAGGAAAACAAAAGAAAGAAAAGAAGAAAAAAAAATTATGCCAATGGATCAAGAAGAGAGAGAGAGAGAGAGAGGGAGAGAGAGAGAGAGAGATAAAGCTTGGGCAGAGAAAACAGTAAACTTGTTGGTTATAATGATAAAGTCCCAGCAATTAGGCAGGAATATTAAGAAAGCCTCGATAGTAGAAGCAAAGATAAAACAAAACAAAACAAAACAAACAAGACAAAACAAAGAGACAAAACCAAAAACAAGCTAAGTAAAACAAAATTCTTTAAAAAAAAATCAAAAAAATTTTTGTCAATCAGGTGAGTTTCTTTTGAGCAGCTTATGTTGTCAGTGGCTCACTGTTTTGTGGGCTGATTTCCATTCTGGGAAGTATTTGTGTATCACCCAATGTGAGGAGCGTCACATAGGTTTGGCTCTGGAGTCTTTACGTAGATGGTTGATCTGAGGCTCTCCGTGGACCACCTCCTCTTATCAGCTATTTTGCAGCCTTGTGGTTGCCTGGTCTTGCTCCAGAGTCTTCTGTAGAGTCTTCAGGGTGCAGGGTGGCTAGTGTAGCTCAGGGTGTCACTCCCCTTGAGGTGTCGCTGTCAGGCGCTCACTCTGCAGGAGTTAGTCTCTGCTCCACCGCCAGCTCCTCAGTCCCTACCCTGTCCCCTGATTCTAGTTCCCCAGGCTCTGAGCTGCTGCAGCTTCAGATTGATTTCAGCCTGTTGCCTTTTCTGTATGGGCCACTTCAGCAGCCTGGGATCAGTGGGTTCGATTAAAAAAACATTCTGGTGAGCCCTTTGCCTGCCCAGCCCCCAGCAGGGGTTTTCAGTGTTTCCTCTAGTCCCCAAACAACAGTCCCTGAGAGTCTTATTCTTATAATGTCCTCCTGTGAGCTGCTCTCCCTTCCCCTTCAGGACTGTGCCCTGCGGATGTGTCTGGAGCCTCAGTGAGCTGGACCCGCCCCTTTCCTATTGGGGGCGGTGCTCCTGGCTGCAGGAGAGGCAGGCGGGCTCCAACCCCTCCCCAGCTCTGGTTGGCTGGACGCACCAGGCCTGCCCCTCAGACCGTCTACTGTGCAGACCCCAATCCCAGCCTTCGCTGGTCTGTCTTCCCAGTGCATGCCAGGAAGGTGGGAACAAGTTCAGTAATCAAAAACACACAAAGCAACACACAAGCAGAGAATCCGCCCTGCAAGGTCCAGCCACCCATGTGCCAAGGCCCACAGCGGGAGGGGACCCAAAGTCAGCTCTACACAGCTCCCCTGCACCGCTGATCTCAGTAAAGCTGGGGTGGCTCCATGCACCACCACAGCGCCCCTCAGGGCTGATCACAAATCCCAGACTTTCCCCACTGGGAGCTTAGGCAGGAGGGCTTGCCTCCCCTTCCCTGCGCCACTCAGAATCAATGCTTTCTGGGGCTCAACCCAACGCCTTACAGGGAGGCAGAGGGTCCCTATGTGTGGCTGCTCAGTGCAGACCTCTGGTACCTCACTACTGAGGTGCCACACACTTTGGGACAGCCTTTCCTATGATCCTGTGCCCTGAGCATGAGATGCTGGTCACAGCTGCCATTAGAAGCTTTGTTTTGCTAAGAAGGTGCCTTGCCCTCCTCGCAGACTCACTACTCCCCTGGGTCCCTCTGCCCTCCCCGCGGGGCACTTCTTCCCCTCTCGTCTGCTCTGGGTGTGAGATTCCCGCTTTCAGATGCAGGTCCGCACTCCTGAGGGGAGGAAACTTTGCAGCCTCCAAGCCTTGGGGCTCGGAGCCCAGCAGACACTTCAGGGGGAACTCCCTCTTTCTACGCTCCCCTCTCTTACCAGACTCTATGATGTTTCTTCAGTGCTTCCTCTTTGAAATATGTCCACTCAGGTATGTTTCTCTGGTTTTTCCAAGCTGGTTATGTAGTATTTTAGGAGTAAATTGAGTCTGTGGCTGGGAGAGGGGGCTTCTCACAGTGCCACCATCTTCCCTCTCACTCAACACACAGCTTTGGAGGACAAAAAGAGGCTATGGTGGTAAAAAGGGGGAACCTTTTACTTAGACAGACAAATATGGTTTAGACCCCATCAGAAACCTATTTTACCTATAGGGGCCCAACTTCTTGTACTCCAACATGCACATGAGCTAACACATTGGGGGCCTGGAAAGATGATTTCATGGAGTAAACAATATTACTGGAAACCTCCTACTGTAGCTCATAAAGTGTAGAGCAGATGTTCTATCTGTTCAAAATATAACCCAGGAAAACCACTCCATGGATCCCAAGGACACCTCCCACTTCCTTTAGGACTATTTCAAGGATGGCAGTTAGATTTTATCCAAATGCCACTATTTCAGGGATACAAATATATATTAGTTATGATTTGTATGTTTTCTAACTGGGTTGAGGCATTCCCTTGCAAAAGAGCAACAACCTTAACAGTTGGTAAATTATTAGAAAAAATTATTCCCAGTGGGAAATTCCCTTTGAGTTATGTAGTGACCAAGGGACTCATTCACTGGCAAGTAATAAAATTATTTTATAACATTTGGCCTATTCTACAGCATTTTCATTGTGCCTATCACCCCTAGTCCTCTGGATTGGTGGAATGTATCAATGGTACCATCAAAATTCAACTAGTCAAAATTTCAGAAGCCTTTAATCTCACCTGGACAAAAGCTCTCCTTATAGTACTCCTCAACCTGAGATTTACTCCTTTTGGTAAACATAAACTTTCTCTTCATGAAATAGTCACTGGCCACCCTATGTATCTGGGTGAAGGGACATATGAGCCAACTTTGCTAAAAGGAGACACTAAAAGGAGACATTCTGCATTATTGCTGAGGGCTTATAAGCCAGCTTAAAAAAATTGATAAACTAGTAACCAATGCATTTCACAGTGCACTCCCTGGAGATGAAGATTTCAAAGATCATGGCTTACAACCAAGAGATTTGGTTTATTGGAAAAGACATCAAATAAAAGACTCTCCAATATCATTGGAGGGGACCTTGCCAGGTATTACTAACCCATGTGCAGCCAAACTCAAAGGAGTTAACTCATGGACTTACATTTCTCATTTTAAAAAGGCTCCTAACTATAAGTGGACATCTATGTCTCTGACAGTAACCCCTGTCTACAGTGGAAATCAAAGACTTCTCAAGGATGAGAAGCCACCAAAAACAAAAGCAGACAGTTATCCCAAGACCTGTATGCTCGCAAATTGGTGCTGCTCAAAAATTATTCTTATATCACCTAATTGTTATTAATTGAATGTGCACAAAATGACTTTAATATTATTATTATCCCCTTATAGTTTCCTAATGGAAACAATATATGTCTCCCCAGACCCCCTCCCTTATTAGATATGAAAAATTTAACTTGGGTACCTGCTAATCTTTTCCACCTACTAGACCATTGTCAATTGTGATAATGAAGTTAATGCCTTTTTGACCACACATTGGTTTTCTCCAACCATTAATATAAGCTTTGGTACCTTTTTTCTGGATAGGTCTGTTATAATGGAGCCATCTAAGGCAAATACCTCCAAGAGCACCTCCCTGATAATCCCTCTGGAAGAGTTATATATGGACCTAATCTAGATGAGCATTGTATAACTATAGGAATGGATCATGAAAAGCTAAGAAAAATACCTGGATATGATGAAAAAAGCTTGCAGTGACCTGCCCTGTCATAGTATATCTTATCCTCAGACTCACTAACCATGCTCTTTTGGCTAGACAACCTTGAAACAAGAAAAAAAAATCAATGTGTCCACTTCAGAAATTATCAGCATTACTTGATGGATAGATATGTCTGTAACTATTCCTCTTTCCTTGCATCCTGGTTGCTTGTGGGAAGCCCTAGGGAATATTCAAACTCTAGCTCATTTTGGGGTTATCTCTATCCATTTAACTATGAAATGGGTGTTTTTAAAAAATATGTTTTTATTAATTTTAGAGAGAGAGGAAAGGAGAGGGAGAGATATAAACATCAATGAGAGATGTCAACATTGATCAGCTGCCTCTTGCTGAGAATTGAACCCAAAATCCAGACATGTGCCCTGACTGAGAATCAAACTGGTGACCTCCTGGTGCATGGGTTGACTCTCAACCGCTAAGCCACACTTGCTGGGCTGGAATGGTATTAAAGAGAAAAAGAGAGGAAAAAGAAGGCAGACTGCACTCAGGGCACTGGGAGGAAGCATGCAGTGGATTGATTTAGGGAGTACAAACCTTCCTGTAATGTGCTGCAGGCCTCAGGATAGAGGAGTGAAGTTTTCATGTGACCATAGGTCCAGCCTGCAGAGCCCAGTGGAAGCCAAGTCCCCTGAGAGCTCTCTGAGGGAGCAGGGTGGTTGCCTGGTCCAGGCTGAAGATGCAGGTAGGAAAGGATGAGCTTTATTCTGAAGCTTGTCACATCAGTGTTGCTTCTTAGGCGATTAAAAGGAGGCAGAAGGATCTTGGAGAAAACATTTGACAAAAGCACCTGTAAAACACTGGGCACAATGTGGTCAGGGTTGAGACTCACAATCAGCTAGCACAAGGGTTAAGACAACCCACAAACAAGACAGCAGCAATCAAGACTCAATTATAGTAGGATGGCCCACATAAACCACTCATGGGACAATCCTAGAGCAAGCAGCTCAGAAGATCAAGTAGACTACATGACTGATTCCCACAACAGAGGTCACCACACCAAGACAGAGAGTAATAGCATTCTTATTCAATACATAGAAACACACACACACACACATACACACACACACACAAACATCAGCAAAAATGTGGAAGCAAAGAAACAGGCCCAAAATAACAAAACAGAAGAAATCTCCAGGAAAAGAGCTAAGAAAAATGGAGGCAAGGAGTTTATCAGAAACAGAGTATAAAGTAACAGTTTTAAAATACTCAGCAGTATGAAAAGGAACATACAAACCATGAAAAACAACCAGTCAGAAATGAAGAATGACATATCTGAAATAAAGAATACACTGAAATAAATAAACAGTACATTAGAGGAAACAGAGGATTGAATCATCAAATTAGAAAACAAGATAGAAAAAAAATTAATCAGAGCAGAAAAAAAATAGAACTAAAAAACAGGAGGATATTTTAAGGGAACTTGGGACAACACGGAATATAACAACCTCCAAATCATAGGGGTACCAGAAGAAGAAAGTGAGCAAGGGATAGAACCTGTCTGAAGAAATAATCACAGAAAACTCCCCTAACCTGGTGGAGGAAAAAGCCACATAAGGTCAGGAAACATAGAAAGTCTGAATCAAGATGAACCCAAAGAGACCCACACCAAGCTACATCATAGTTAAAATGGTAAAGGTTAAAGACAAAGAGACAGTCAGTTACCTACAAGGGAGCTCCCAGAAAGCTGTCAGCTGATTTCTCAACAGAAACACTACAGGCCAGAAGGGAATGGCATGAAATATTCAAAGTAATGAAAAGCAAGGATCTGTAACCAAGACTATTATATCCAGCAAGGCTATCATTCAAAACTTAAGATGAAATACAGAGCTTCCCAGAGCAAAAAAAAAAAAAAAAAGGGCTAAAGACGTTTATCACCACCAAACAAGAATGACAAGAAAGTTTAAAGGGACTGCTGCAAAAAGAAGAAATAGAGAGATAAACATAGAAATAAAGAATTAAAATGCCAATAAATAAGTACCTATTGATATTAACCTTAAATTCAAATGGATTAAATGCTCCAATAAAAAAACATAGGGTAACTGAATGGATAAGAAAGCATGACCCATATGCGTGCTGTCTACAAGAGACCCAGCTCAGGACAAAAGACTCACACAGGATAAAAGTGAAGGGATGGAAAAACTATTCCATGTAGATAGAAACAAATAAACAAAAGCTGGATTAGCAACACTTGTGTCTGACAAAATAGACTTCAAAACAGAAGCCATTACAAGAGACAAAGAAGGTTGCTACATAATAATAAAAGGATTGACTCAACAAGAGGATATAACTCTGGTAAATATATGCACCCAATATAGGTGCACCTAAATATATTTTAAAAAAACGCAACTCTTGGTGGACTTTAGGAGAGAGATCCACAGCAATACAATCATAGTAAAGGATTTTAACACCCATTGACATCACTGGACAGGTCTTCCAGACAAAAAGTCAACGAGGAAACCATGACCTTAAAGGACACATTAGATCAGATGGATATATTCATATTTACAGAAAATTATATCCCAAAGCAGCAGAATATACATTTTTCTCAAGTGCACATGGAACATTCTCAAAGATAGACCACATGATAGAATACAAAATACGTCTTAAAAAGTTCAAGAAGATTGAAGTCATGCCAAGCATTTTCTCAAATCACAATGGCATGAAACTTGAAATCAACCATGATTTTAAAAAAAGCTCAAAAATATTCAAACTCATAGAGGCTAAATAGCACCTTATTAAACAATGAATGGGTTACCAATGAGATCAAGAAAGAAGTAGAAAATTACCTGGAAACAAATGAAACTGAATACACAGCAACCTGAAATCTATGGGACATAGTGAACGCACTCTTGAGAGGGAAGTTCATAGCATTACAGGCCTACCTCAAAAAACAAAAAAATCCCTAGTAAACAATCTAACCCTACACTAAAAGAATTGGGAAAAGAACAGATAGAAAAGCCAAGAGTAAGTAGAAGAAAGGACATAATAAATATCAGAGCAGAAATAAATATCATAGAGACTAAAAAAAAAAATGCACACACAAAAAAATACAGAAGATCAATGAAACCAAAAGTTGTTCCTTTGAAAGGATAAACAAGATTGATGAACCTTTAACTGGATTCACCAGAAAAACAGAGAGAGAGAGATAAAGTCCAAAAAAAAAAAAAAAAAAGAGAAGAGGTCACAACTAACTACACAGATATACAAATGATTGTAAAAATACATTACATACAACTATATGTCAACAAATAGACTACCTGGGCAAAAGGAACACATTCCTAGAAACATCAATCTTCCAAAACTGAATCAGGGAAAGGCAGAAAACCCAAATAGACCAATAACAACTAATGAAATTGGAGCAGTAATAATAAAAACTATGAGAAAACAAAAGTCCTGGACAGGATGGCTTCAAAGGTAAATTTTACCAAACATTCAAAGAAGAACTCTCACCAATCCTCAAACTATTCAAAAAAATTGAAGAGGAAGAAAAACTTACAAGCTTTTTTTATGAGGCCGAATTTATAGTAATACCAAAAACATATAAAGAGACAACAAAGTAAGAAAATAATAGGCCAGTATCATGGAGGAACATAGGTGCTAAAATCCTCAACAAAATATTAGCAAATAAGACCCAGCAATACATTACAAAATATCACACACCATAATCATGTGGAATTTATTCCAGGGATGGAAAGTTGGTACAATACTCACAAATCAATAAATGTGATATATCACAAAAAATGAAAAATAAAAATCACATGATCATATCAATAGATCCAGAGAAAGCATTCAATAAAATCCAGCACCCATTTATGATAAAAACTCTCAGCAAAATGGGAGTACAGGCACCATATCGCAACATAATAAAGGCCATATTGAAAAATCTACAGCCAACATCACACTCAATGTGCAAAAACTAAAACCATTTCCCTTAAGATCAGGAACAAGACAGAGATGGCCGCTTTCACCACTCTTATTCAACATAGTATTGGAATTCCTAGCCACAGCCATCAGACAATAAGAAGAAATCAAAGGTATCCAAATAGAAAAGGAGGAAGTAATACTCTCATTGTCTGCAGATAACATGATATTGTACCTAGAACTCTAATGACTCCATGAAAAACTACTAGGTCTAATAAAAGAATTCAGTAATATTGCAGGATACAAAATCATTATCCAGAAATAGGTGGCATTTTATACACCAATAATGAACTACCAGAAAGATAAACTAAAATAAACAACCCCATTTACTATTGCCACCTGAAAAATAAGGTACCTGGGAATAAATTTAACCAAGGGGGTAAAAACCTATACTCCAAAAACTGTAAGACTTGAAGAAATTAAGGAAGATACAAATAACTGGAAGCATACATCATGTTCATGGATTGGAAGAAATAAAATCATTAAAATGTCCATACTACCCAAAGCAATCTTGATTCAATGCAATTCCTATTAAAATACCAATGGCATATTTCATAGGTCTAGAAAAAATATTCCAAAAATTTGTATGGAACCAAAATAGACCCCAGATAGCCACAGCAATCCGGAGAAAGAAGGACAACATTGGAGGTTTCACAATACTGGCTAGCAAACTATACCACAAGGCCATTCTAATCAAAACAGACTGGCACTGTCATAAGAACAGGCATATAGACCAATGGAACTGAACAGAAAGCTCAGAAATCAACCCACAACTTTATGGTCAATTAACATTTGAGAAAGGAGGTAAGAATATACAATGGAGTGAAGACAGTCTCTTCAACAAATGGTGTTGGGAAAATTGGGCAAGTACATGCAAAAAAGTGAAACTAAACCACCAATTTACACCATACACAAGAATTAACTCAAAATGGATAAATGAGTCAAATGTAAGCCGCAAAACCATAAAATCCTAGGAGAAAACTTAGGCAGTAAAATCTCAGACATCTCTTGCAGCAATATTTTTGCCAATATATCTCCCAGTGCAAGGGAAACTCAGAAAAAGATAAACACATGGGACTACCTCAAGCTAATAAGCTTATGCACAGCAAAAGAAACTATCAACATAATGAAAAGAAAGCCCACTGTATGAGTGAACATATTCATCAATGATACATCTGATAAGGGGTAGTTTACAAAGTATATAATGAACTCATACAACTCAACACCAGGAAGACATACAATCCAATTAAGAAATGGGCAAAGGACCTGAATAGACACTTCTCCAAAGAGGACAGACAGATGGCCAAGAGACACATGACAAAATGCTCAATGTCCCTAATCATCAGAGATGCAAATTAAAACTACATTGAGGTATCACAGCTGTCAGAATGGCTCCATCAACAAATCAACAAACAACAAGTGCTGGCGAGGGTGTGGAGTACACTATTGGTGGGAATGCAGGCTGGTACAGCCACTATGAAAAATACTATGGAGCTTCCTCAAGAAAGTAAAAATGGAACTTCCTTTAGATTCTGCAATCTCACTTCTGGGAATATATTCTTAGAATCTTGAACACCAACCAGAAAGAATATCTGCACCCTTATGTTTATAGAAGTGTTATTTACAATAGCCAGGATCTGTAAATAGCCCAAGTGCCCCCCAGCAGATGATTTGATAAAAAAAATCTGTGGTACATTTACACAATAGAATACTATGTAGCTGTAACAAAGAAGGAACTCTTATCCTTTGAGACAGCCTGAAAGGACCTGGAGATTATCATGCTAAGCAAAATAAGCCAGTTAGAGAAAAACAAATACCATATGATCTCACTAATACGTGGAATCTAATGAACAAAATAAACTGATGAACAAAGTGGAAACAGAGCATGGATACATGGAATAGACTGGTGGGTGCCAGAGAGGAAGGGGATGGTTTTGGCTGCATAAAGAAGGTGGTGGGATTAACTAAAGAACATATATGCATAACCCAGGGACACAGTGAATAGTGTGGTGAAGGTCAAGGGAAGGTGAGGTGCAGATGGGTGGAGGTGGGCAAAGGGGGTGGGGGGAAATGGGGAGCATTTGCAATAGTGTCAACATTAAAATTTTTAAATTGAAATTAAATAAATAAAAACAATGGTAACTCATCTCACTAACTGATTGTGAAGATCAAAAAGGTGAATGGTTAAGCCCCCAATGTACATGGAATACTGAATTTACCCAACAATGGCCTGTCATATCTACCCCAACAAATAACAATACATGGTATCTGGGAAAGGGGCGTTTTTGGTTGGGAAGGGTTAGAAAATTCTTCTGTTATACTCTTTTTTTTTTTTTTTAATTGTGATAACACCAAATTTACATTTAATGCTACAGGAATATGATGTAATAGTAAAATTATAGGCAAAATAACTTTGCCTGTGTTTAATAAAACCTATGGTAATACTGATACTGAAAATCCCGTGTACTGGGAAATTGAATTTAATCCATCCCATGAAGTCATTTCTATGGAAACTAACTGGCCAGAAGAATAGAGCTTTTGGATAATGAAATAGTATAGAGTCTTAATTCATCTGGCCAACATATCATAAGGTACAAGCAACAGTGGACAAAGGAGGAAAACATATTAATAGCTTAATAAAAACTATGATAATACATTTAAAGGTTTTTCTCAGTTATCTGGGATGTTTGTTCCCCTCAGACTCTTCCTTGTCTAGTATTAAACATTTTCTGTTCCTAATTGGTGTTATTGGTTTAATACTGTTGCTCTTGTTCCTAGTATGTAAATGTTATACTAGACTTAGAAAAACAAAACTTAAGCAGCAAAAAGAATCAGATCATTGTAGCTAAAAGATTAGAAATGACCCGTAATATTTTTTAACAAGGACATTTTGATCTAACTGCCTCCCATTTCTCTGCCTTTTCCTTTTGAATAATATCAATACTGTTGTAATAAACCCAGTTATTAATAACTGGAAAGGAGCAAGGGGAAGGCCTAATATTATTATAGGCATGTCATTTGTGCAGCTTTGCTAGAAAGCTGCAATTTATACACATGCCCAGTAAAGTCTGGAAGAAATAGGAAAGGTAATTGTCTATCAATCATACCTGGGAACAGGTCATTGGCCAATTGGGTGTGGCCACTACAAACATGGGAAGCTTTGAGATTCATAAACTCCTAAACAAAAGAGTTCCCTCCCTTAGTATGCATGGGACTCTTGGGACCCTTGTTGCAGGAGGTGTGCTTTCCTGGCTTCTCTGCATTTGCCCACATGGCCCACAGCCATATATTCCCTACACACTATGGACTGGTGGACTGCAACCAGCCTAATGCTGTACTGGACCCAGCTCCACCATGGAACAGGAACTTTGGACACTGGCTTTTATTCCAGTTCTGCTGAATTTCCAGCTACACTACTTTCAGAACAGGGGGAAGGGAAAAGAGACTTTGCAAACTGAGAGATATAATTCCATATAAATAAACTCACTTATTCTCCAGTGTGAGTCTTAGAAAATTTATTTTCTGAAGATATCAGAAGAACCCCTCTCCCACTAGTGACAGAGGAATTCCACCCACCCAATCCTCTGGCAACATGCTGTTCAGCAAGACAAACACTGACTCTGAGACTTCATAGCAATGAGTTTTTGTAGCACTGTGGGACCATGTTATTCAATCAAAGTGTTGGTCATAAATGCATTGTATGGATTGATTTATGGCCAAAAGGGGAATGTGTGGACAAAAAGAGGCCACATGCTAAACATGACAAGTTCAGGGTGAAACCAGACAACAAATGGGTCTAAGCTGCCTGTTCACCACTTGAGCATCCACCTTCCTGGCTTGCACTGGGGAGACAGACCAGCAGAAGCTGGGATTTGTGCCTGCATCGTGGAGAGTTTGAACTATGCACCCCACCCCCTGCAACCAGCCAACCAGCTCTGGGAAATAGGGGCGGAGCCCACCTGCCTCTCCTGCAGACTGGGAGCACCATCCCCAACAGGAAAGGGGTTGGTTCAGCTCACTGAGGCCCCAGATACCCCCACAGGAACAGTCCTGAGGGGGAAGGGAGAACAGCTCACAGGAGGACATTACAAGAATAAGACTCTCAGGGACTATTGTTTAGGAACTGGGAGAAAGCTTAAAACCCCTTCTGGAGGCTGGGCAGGCAAAGGGCTCACTGGAATGTTTTTTAATTGAACCCACTGAGCCCAGGCTGCGGAAACGGCCCAGACAGAAAAGGCAACAGACTAAAGTCACTCTGAACCTGCAGCAGGTGGTTGCATCGGGAACTAGAGGCAAAGAACAGGGTAGAGACTGAGGAGCAGCTTTGAAACAGAGACTAACTTCCCCACAGTGAGCGCCTGACAGCAAAACCTCTAAGTAAGGGGAGTGACACCCTGAGCTACCCTGGCCACCCTGCACCCTAAAGACTCTTCATAAGACTCTGGAGTAAGACAAGGCGACCACAAAGGGGAGGCAAAATAGCTGACAAGGGGAGGTGGTCCACAGAGAGCCTCAGATCAGCCAACTACCTAAGGACACCAGAGCCAAACCTGGACGGCTCCTGACATCAGCTGATACACAAGGACCTCCCAGGAAACCTGAGATCAGCCCACAAAACAGTGAGCCGGAGACAACGTAACTTGCCCAGATGAAACTCACCTGATTGACTTTTTTTTCTTAGGAAAAAGAGAAAGGAAAACAAGTTTTACTTTTTAAATTTTTTCTTTTCTAAATTTTTTCTTTTTTAATTAATTTTTTAAAAAATTTGTTTTACTTTGCTTGACTTCCCCCCCCCCCCCCACTCTGTTTTGTTTCATCTTTTGTTCGGCTATCAAGATTTTCTTGATATTCTCTGCTTAATTTCTGGGACATTATCATTATAACCAATAAGTTTACTACTTTTTCTATTGTTTCCTCCACACCTCTTATTGATCTCTCTCCCGGCCTTGCTTTATCTCTCTCTCTTCTCATTTCATTGGCATAACTTTTTTTTTCTTTGTTTTCTTTTTCTCCCTTCTGTCTTCCTGTAGTTTTCTTTGATTGTTAATTTCTGTTTGTCTCTTTATTAAATTTTTATTCTTTCATTTTCACTATTATCCTATTTCTACGCTCTACCCTTAATTTTTTGCTTGCCCTTCTTTCAGAATTTTTTCTCTGCCTTTTTTATCTCCCAGTAGCTTCTCTATTCTTTACATTTTATTTTAGTTTATTATTTTTATTTTTAAAATTTTTTTTATTCCTATTAGCAATAATATCCTCTCTCTCTCATTTCACTCTTTTTTTTTTCCTTTAGCATTTGTGTTCTCACTTCACTCTCCAAGTTCTATTTCCACTTGGGATGTTTTCATTGTGATTGTCAAGACATTTTGTAAGATATTGCTTGTTTCCTGGCAGTTTGGTGTGTATTGTCTTGCCCTGTCAGCACTGGTACCACAGCTCACACAATGTAGTTGGAGCTGAGACACACAATTAGCCAACATGAAAGGAGACTTGTCCCAAGAATAGGTCAACAGTCTACACCTAATCACAACAGGAGAGCCCAAAGAACCCACAAAAGGGACACACACAGAAAAGTCATGCCTAGAGCAAAGAGTTTAGAAGTATAAGGAAAACACACCTCTGGTCTCTACTGGACACACACTATAAATCCCACCCCACAAGGCTGGGAGACTGCAAATATATCTAATATATAGATACAAACACTAAGAGCCACCAAAATGGAGAGACAAAAAAACAAACCCCAGAGATCCAAGATGGTGGTGGACTGAGTGGAAGCTACACTGACACTCTCCTGGGACCAATCTGGGTTTACAACTAAAATATAGAAAAACCATCCTGAAAACCAACTAAAGACTAGCTGGAGAGCACCCTCATAGCCAAGGAGGAAAGGAGAGACCGCACAGAGACTGGTAGGGAGTGCAGATGAGAGAGGGCTGACCGGGCTCCCACAGGCAGCAGCTGAATGTCTGGAGGGAGATCTCAGCTGTGGGGCGTTCCCACTAAAGACTCTGGGGCCTAAACCCCAGGCTGGGCTCCCCAGCCAAGAGCACCAGAACTGAGAAAGGTGCCCATATAACATCTGGCTATGAAAAGCAGCTGGGTTTCTATCTGCCAGGAAGAGGCAGCTGGAACTGCAGGCACCAATGCACAAAGTTTCATGTGCAGCCCTCACCTTGGGCTCCTGCCGAAGGGGAATGAAGTAGACTGGAGCTGTGTGGGGAGAGTCAGAGGAGAGTCATTCCCCCAGACTGTGGGAGACATCTTTCTTTGGTGGTGAATTTTCAGCTTTTGCCTGAGGGGGGAAGCTATTGCCCCACCCTGCAGAAAAGCCTCTTGCCTTGCCCAGAGGTGTTTCTACAGCCTGAGGCTTGTTAAGAGACTGACAACAACCAGTGGCCCCACCCTGTGGAGCTTCTACATCCTGAGGCTCATTAAGAGAATCAGATTAATCATTCTGCAGGCAGAAGCAGACCTCAGAATGCTTTGAGTCTTTGCCTGATCTGCTTCAGAACTCGAGCCTTAGAAAAGCAGACTTTGGTGTGCACCTTGGTCCTGTCCAAACACACCCAGCTCCAGCAGTGGAGACTTCCAACCTAGGGTGGTTGATTGCCCCAAACAAGTTACTCAGGGCCAGTCACAAACTGCATCTGACATTGACCTATACCAGAGACCCTCTAAAAAGGTCAAGAGTCCTATCAGATCTACCTAACACTTAAAAAAACAACCCCCAAAAAGTATCCAAAATGAAGAGACCAAAAAACAAGCCCCAAATGAAAGCACAAGAGAAGTTTCCAGAAAAAAAGCCAAATGAAATGGAGATAAGCAATCTCTCAAATATAGAGTTGAGAATACTGATGGTAAGGATGCTCAACAGCATGAAAAAAGATATAGAAACTATGAAAAAATGACCAGTCAGAAATGAATGACATAGCAGAAATAAAAACTACATTGGAAGAAATAAACAGCAGATTAGAGGAAGCTGTGGATCAGATCAGTGAATTAGAAGACAGGGTAGAAAATCACTCAATCAGAGACCCCAAAACAATAAATGATTAAAAAACAAGAGGACAGTCTAAGGGAGCTCTGGGACAGCATGAAACATAACAATATTTATATTATAGGAGTGCCAGAGGAGGTGGAAAGTAAGAAGGTATTAGAGAACCTGTTTGATAAAATAATGGCAGAAAACTTCCCTAACCTGGTCAAGGAAAAAGTCACACAAGTTCAGGAGGCACAGAGAGTTCCAAGCAAAAAGAATCCAAAGAAGCCCATACCCAGACACATCATAATTAAAATGCCAAGAATCCAAGACAAAGAGAGAATCTTAAAGAAAGCTAGAGAAAAGCAACCTGCTACCTACAAAGGAGCCCCCATAAAGCTGCCAACTGACTTCTCATCAGAAACTCTACAGGCCAAAAAGGAATGGCATGAACTATTCAAGGTAATGCAAAACAAAGATCTGTAACCAAGACTACTCTATCCAGCAAGGCTATCATTCAAAATGGATGGTGAAATAAAGTGCTTCCCAGGCACGCGCGCACACACACACACACACACACACGGACACACAAAAGGCTAAAAGACTTTATCACTACAAAACCAGCATTACAGGAAATGTTAAAAGGACTTCTATAATTAGAAGTAGAAATAAAGAGATGAGAAACATAGACATAAAGAAACAAAATGGCAATAGATAAGTATCTTTCAATAATAACCTTAAATGTAAATGGATTAAATGCCCCAATAAAAAGATATAGGGTGGCTGAATGGATAAGAAAACATGACCTACAAGAGACCCACCTCAGAACAAAAGACTCACACAGAATGAGAGTGAAGGGATGAAAAAAATTTTTCCATGCAAATGGAAATGAAAAAAAGCTGGGGTAGCAATACTCATATCAGACAAAATAGACTTCAAAATGAAGACCATAACAGGAGACAAGAAAGGTCATTACATAATACTAAAGGGATCAATCCAACAAGAGGGTATAATCTTGATAAGCATATATGCACCCAATATAGGAGCACCTAAATTTTTAAAAAAACTTCTGGAGGACTTTAAAGGAGAGATTGACAGTAATATAGTCATACTAAGAAACTTTAACACCCCACTGACTTCACTGGATAGGTCTCTCAGACAAAAAATCAACAAGGAAACAGTGACTCTAAATGACACACTAGATCAGGTAGTGACATTTACAGAACATTCCACCCCAGAGCTGCAGAATATACATTCTTCTCAAGTGCACACTGGACATTCTCAAAGATAGGCCACATGTTAAGACACAAAACAAGTCTCTACAAGTTCAAGAAGATTGAAATATCAAGCATCTTCTCAGACCACAGTGCCATGAAATTAGAAATCAACTACAATAAAAATATTAAAAAACATTTAAACACTTGGAGGTTGGAAAGCATATTTTTAAACAGTGAATAAGTTACCAAAAAGATCAAAAAAGAAATAAAAAACTTCCTGGAAACAAATGAAAATGAACACAAAACAACTCCAAATCTATGGTACACAATGAAAGCAGCACTGAAAAGGAAGTTCACAGCACTACAAACCTACCTCAAAAAACAAGAAAAACTTCTAATAGACTTTCTAACCCTACAACTTAAAAATTTAGAAAGAGAACAACCAGAAAAGCCAAGAGTAAGAAGAAAAGAAAAAATAAAGATCAGAGCAGAAATAAATGACATAGAGACTAAAAAAAAATACAAAAGATCAATTAAACCAAGAGCTGGTTCTTTGAAAAGATAAACAAGATTGATGAAACTTTAAGCAGACTCATCAAGAAACCAAGAGAGAGGACCCAAATAACCAAAATCAGAAACCAAAGAGGTGAAATAACTGACCCAACAGAAATAAAAAGGATTGTAAGAAAGTACTATGAACAACTATATGCCACCAAACTGGACAACCTAGATGAAATGGATAAATTCTTAGAAAAATACAACGTTCCAAAACTCAATCAGGAAGAGTTAAAAAGCCTAAATAAATCAATAACTGCTGATGAAGTTGACCCAGTAATCAAATGGCTCCCAGCACACAAAAACCCTGGCCCGGATACCTCACAGAGGAGTTCTACCAAACATTCAAAGGAGAATTAATACCTAACCTCCTCAAACTATTTTTTAAAAAATCCAAGAAGAAATAACACTTTCAAACTCTTTATGAGGCCAGCATTAGCCTAATTCAAAACCAGATAAAGACACTACAAAGAAAGAAAATTACAGGCCAATATACCTGATGAACATAGATGCTAAAATCTTCAACAAAATATTAGCAAATCATATCCAGCAATACATTAAAAAGATCATACACCATAACCAGGTGGGATTTATTCCTGGGATGCAAGGTGGGTACAGTATTCACAAATCAATAAATGTGATGCATCACATAAAAAAACTGAAAGACAAAAATCACATGATCATATCAATAGATGCAGAAAAAGCATTCAATAAAATCCAACACACATTTTTGATAAAAACTCTCAGCAAAGTGGGAATAGAGGGATCATACCTCAACATAATAAGACCATATATGACAAACCTACAGCCAACATCATACTCAATGGGCAAAAACTAAAATATTTTCCCTTAAGAATAGGAACAAGACAGGGGTGTCCACTTTCACCACTCTTATTCAACATAGTACTGGAAGTCTTAGCCATAGCAATCAGGCAAGAAGAAAACATAAAAGGATCCAAATTGGAAAGGAGGAAACAAAACTGTCATTATTTGCAGATAACATGATAAATCCTAAAGACTACACCAAAACAGTACTAGATTGAATAAATGAATTCAGTAAGGTAGCAGGATACAAAATTAACACCCAGGAATCAATGGCATTTTTATACACAAATAATGAACTCTTAGAAAGAGAAACTATAAAAACAATCTCATTTACCATTGCAACTAAAAAAATAAGATACCTAGGAATAAACTTACAAAGATGTAAAAGACCTTTACCTGGAAAACTACAGGACATTGAAAAAAGAACTAGAGGGAATATATAAACAAATGGAAAAATATACCATGTTCATGGATTGGAAAAATTAACATCATTAAAATGTCCATACTACCCAAAGCAATCTATAAATTCAATGCAATCCCTACTAAAATACCAATGGCATATTTTACAGAGTTAGAACAAACGCTTCAAAAATTTATAGGGAACCAAAAAACACCCTGAATAGCCACAGCAACCTTGAGGAAGAAGAACAAAGTTGGGGGGATCACAATACCAAATATAAGTTATACTACAAAGCCACTGTAACCAAAACAGCCTGGTACTGGCACAAGAACAGACATATAGATCAGTGGAACAGAACAGAGAATCTAAGCCATTATGGTCAAATAATATTTGACAAAGGAGGCAAGAACATATGATGGAATAAAGACAGTCTTTTCAATAAATGGGGTTGGGAAAATTGGACAGGTACATGCAAAAAAACAAAACTAGACCACGAAATTGCACCACATACAAAAGCAAATTCAAAATGGATGAAAGACTTAAATGTAAGACATGAAACCATAAAAATCCAAGAAGAAAACATAGGCAGCAAAATCTCAGACATCTCTCATAGCTGATACATCTCCTAGCACAAGAGAAACTAAGGAGAAAATAAACAAAGGGGACTACATCAAAATAAAAAGCTTCTGCAGAGCAAATGAAACCATCAACAAAACGAAAAGGGAGCCCACTGTATGGGAGAACATGTTTCCCAACAACATGATAAAGGGTTAATATCCAAAATATATAAGGAACTCATACAACTTAACAAAAGGAAGACAAACAATCCAATTAAAAAATGGGCAAAGGACCTAAATAGACACTCCTCCAAAGTGGACTTAAAATGGCTGAGATATGAAAACATACTCAATGTCACTAATCATAAGAGAGACACTAATTAAAACCACAATGAGGTATCACTTCACACCTGTCAGAATAGCTGCCATCAGCCAATCAACAAATGACAAGTTCTGGTGGGGGTGTTGAGAAAAAGGCACCCTAGTACACTCCTGGTGGGAATGCAGGTTTGTGCAGCCACTATGGAAAGCAGTATGGAGTTTCTTCAAAAGATTAAAAATTGACTTGCCATTTGACCCAGTGATCCCACTTATAGGCTTATATCCTAAGGAACCCGAAACACCTATCACAAAGAACTTATGCACCCCTATGTTCATAGCAGTGCAACTTACAATAGCTAAGATCTGGAAACAGCCCAAGTGCCCATCAGTAGATGAGTGGATAAAAAAAGCTGTGGCACATTTACAACATAGAATACTATGCAGCTGTAAAAAAGAAGGACATTTTATGCTTTGGCATAGCATGGAGGAAACTAGTAAGTATTATCCTAAGTGAAATAAGCCTTTCAGAGAGAGACAATTATCATATGATCTCACTTATATGTGGAATACAATAAACAAAATAAACTGATGGACAAAATGGATCCAGAGACATAGAAGCATGGAAAAGACTGAGGGATCTCAGAGGGAAAATGGGGTTGGGGGAGTCAGTTTGGAGAGATTAATCAAAGAACTTATATGTTTATAAACACAACCTATGGACACAGACATTGCTTTGGGGAAAGCCTGGGGGTGGGATAGATGTGGGGTGGAGGGGAAAATGGGGATAAAAACAGGACATCTGTAATATTTTCAACAATAAAGATACAGAAACTTGAAAGAAAAAAAGAAAGAGAAACAAACCCCAAATTAAAGAAAGGGAACAATCACCAGAAAAAGACCTTGATGAGTTGGAGTTAAGCAAGTTATCAAAAAGAGAGTTCATAGTAATGGTTATAAAAATGCTCAAGGAAATTAATAAGAACAAGACACTTAATGGTAAGGTCAAGGAACTTAGTGAAAACATGAAAAAAGGGATAAATACCATAAGAATCAGGCAGAAATGAAGAATACTATAACTGGTATCAAGAATACACTGGAAAGAATTAAAAGCAGACTCAATGAAGCAAAAGATATAATAAGTGACTTAGAAGATAAGGTAGAAAAACACACACAATCAGAGCAGCAAAAAGAAAAAACCCTTAAAAAGCATGAGGACAGTCTAAGGGAGCTATGGGACAACATGAAATAAAACATTTGCATCATAGGGGTACCAGAGGGAGAGGAAAGAAAGCAAGGGATAGAGAACTTGGTGGAGGAAATAATGACAGAAAACTTCCCTAGGCTGGCGAAGGAGAAAACCACACAAGTTCAGGAAGCAGAGAGGGTTCCAGACAAGAGGGACCCAGAGAGACCCACTCCAAGACACATCATAATTAAAATGGCAAGTGTCAAGGACAAAGAGAGAATCCTAAGGGCTGCAAGAGAAAGACGAGCCGTGACCTACAAGGGATCCCCCATAAGGTTAATATCAGATCACTCAACTGAAATTTTAGGCCCGAAGGGAGTGGCATGAAGTTCTCCAAGTAATGAAAAGCAAGAACATGCAACCAAGATTGCTTTATCCAGCAAGGCTATCATTGAAAATTGAAAATGAAATAAAGAGCTTCCCAGACAAAAGAAGGCTAAAGGAGTTCAGTACCACCAAACCTGCATTGTAAGAAATGCTAAAAGGACTGCTCTAAGAAAAAGAAGGAATAGTGAGAGAAAGGTACATCAGCATAAAGCGGAAAAATGGCATCAAATAAGTATCTATCAATAATTACCTTAAAGGTAAAGGAATAAATGCTCCAATCAAATGACATAAGGTAGCTGAATTGATAAGAGAACAGGACCCAAATATATGCTGTCTACAAGAGACTCACCTGGGAGCAAAAAATTCACAAAGTTAACTTTGTGAATTCACAAAGTTAAAGGTGAAGGGATGGAAAAAAATATTCCATGCAAATGGAAATGAAAAAAAAAAAAAAAAAGCTCGAGTAGTAATACTTATTTCTGACAAAACAGACTACAAAAAAAGACCATAGCAAGGGACAAAGATGGTCACTACATAATACTAAAGGGATCAATCCAAAGGAGAAAATAACCCTTATAAACACGCACCAAACATAAGAGCACCTAAATAAATAAAAAACTTCTTGGAAGGGGAGATTGACAGCAATACAATCATAGTGGGGGACTTTAACACCCCACTGTCAGCATTGGACAGATCATCAAGACAAAAAATCAAAAGGGAGATAGAGACCTTAAATGAATCACTAGATCTAATGTATTTAATCGACATTTACAGAACATGTCATCCCAAAGCAGCAGAATACACATTCTTCACAAGTGCACATGGAACATTCTCAAAAATAGATCACATGTTAGGCAAGTCTCTACAAATTCAAGAAGACTGAAATCATATCAAGCATCTTCTCGGATGACAATGCCATGAAACTAGAAATCAACCACTATAAAAAAAACTCAAAAATATTCAAACACATGGAGGCTAAATAGCATGTTATTAAACAATGAATAGGTTACCAATGAGATCAAGGAAGAAATCAAACACTTCATGGAAAAAAACAAAAATGAACAGACAACAGCCCAAAATCTAAGGGACCAGAGAAAACAGTCCTGAGAGAAAAGTTTGTAGCAGTACAGGCCTAGCTCAAGGAACAAGAAAAAGCTCTAATGAACCATTTAACAAAACAACTAAAGGAACTAAAATGAGAGCAGCAAGAAAAGCTCAGAGGAAGTAAAAGGAAGGAAATAATAAAGATCAGAGCAGAAATTAATGACATAGAAACTAAAAAAACAATACAAAAGATCAATGAAACCAAGAGCTGGTTCCTTGAAAAGATAAATAAGATAGATGCACCTTTAGCCAGACTCACCAAGACACAAAGAGAGAGGACCCAAATAAATAAAATCAGAAATGAAAGAGGCAATATAACAACTGACCCAACAGAAATACAAAGGATTGTAAGAAAATACTATGAGCAACTAACTATATGCCAACAAACTGGACAATATGGGTGAAATGGACAAATTCCTAGAAGCATACAACCTTCCAAAGCTGAATCAGGAAGAGGCAGAAAACCTGAGTAGGCTGATAACAACTAATGAAATTGAAGCAGTAATCAAAAAACTCCCAGCAAACAAAAGTCCTGGACCACATGGGTTTACAGGTGAGTTTTACCAAACATTCAAAGAAGAATTAACCCCTATTCTATTCAAACTATTTCAGGAAATTCAAGAGGAGGGAAAACCCTCAAACTCTTTTTTTTTTTTTTTTTAAGTATATCTTTATTGATTTCAGAGAGAGGAAAGGAGAGGGAGAGAGAGAGATAGAAACATCAATGATGAGAGAGTCATTGAGTGAGCCCGCAGCTCGGGCATGTGCCCTGACCAGGAATCGAACCCCAATCGCCTGGATCCTAGGTCGACCCTCAACCGCTGAGCCAATCCAGCATCTATGAAGCCAGCATCATCCTAATCCCAAAACCAGATAAAGATACTACAAAGAAAGAAAACTACAGGCCAATATCCCTGATGAACATAGATGCTAAAATCCTCACTAAAATACTAGCAAACCGGATCCAGCAATACATTAAAGAGATCATACATTATGACCAAGTGGGATTTATTCTGGGGATGCAAGGCTGGTACAACATCTGCAAATCAATATATGTGATACATCACATAAACAAAATGAAAGACAAAAATCATATGATCATATCAATAGATGCAGAAAAAGCATTTGACAAAATCCAGCACCTATTTCTGATAAAAACTCTCAGCAAAGTGGGAATAGAGGGATCAACCTCAACATAATAAAGGCCATATATGACAGACCTATAGTCATCATACTCAATGGGCAAAAACTAAAACCATTTCCATTAAAAACAGGAACAAGACAAGGTGTCCACTTTCACCCTCTTATTCAACATAGTACTGGAAGTCCTCGCCACAGCCATCAGACAGGAAGAAAACATAAAAGGATCCAAATTGGAAAGGAAGAAGTAAAACTCCCATTATTTGCAGATGACATGATACTGTACATAGAAAACCCTAAAGACTCCATCAAAGTACTACTAGATTTGACATATGAATTTGGCCAGGTAGCTGTATACAAAATCAACATCCGGAAATCAATGGCATTCTTATACACCAACAATGAACTTTTAGAGAGAGAAACTAAAAAGCAATACCATTTACCATTGCAACAAAAAAATAAGATACTAGGAATAAACTTAACCAAGGATGTAAAAGACCTGTACTCGGAAAACTACGTGATACTGAAAAAAGAGGTAGAGGAAGATTTAAACAAGTGGAAGAATATACCATGCTCATGGATTGGAAGAATTAATATCGTTAAAATGTCCATACCACCCAAAGCAATCTATAGATTCAAAACAATTCCTATTAAAATAGCAACAGCATATTTCACAGAGCTAGAACAATATTCCAAAAATTTATATGGCACCAAAAAGACCCCAAATAGCTGCAGGCATCTTGAGAAAGAAGAATAGAGGGGGAGGGATCACTTTACTGGATATCAAACTGTATTACAAAGACATTGTAATCAAAACATCCTGGTATTGGTACAACAACAGGCATGTAGATCAATGGAACAGAACCAAGACCCCAGAAATAGACCCACAACATTATGGTCAGTTAATATTTGACAAAGGAGGCAAGAGCATCCAATGGAGTAAGGACAGTCTCTTCAATAAGTGGTGCTGGGAAAATTAGACAGATACATGCAGAAAAATGAAACTAGACCACCAGCTTACACTATACACAAAAATAAACTCAAAATGTATAAAAGACGTAAATGTAAATCACAAAGGCCAAAAAATCCTGGAAGAAAACATTGGCAGTAAAGTCACAGACATCTTAAATAGTGGAATTTTCATGGATACTTCTCCTAGGGTCGCAGAAACAAAATAAAAAATAAACATATGGGACTACATCAGACTAAAAAGCTTCCGCACAGCAAAAGAAATCAGCCTCAAATTACAAAGGAACCCCACGGTCTGGGAAAACATATTTGCCAAGGATGCATCTGATAAGGGGCTAATTTCCAAAGTATACAAAGAACTCATAGCACTCAGCAAGAGGAAGACAAACAACCCAATTAAGAAATGGGCAAAGGACCTGAATAGACACTTCAAAGAGGACATACGGACGGCTGAGAAAATGCTCAGTGTCCCTAATCATCAGCGAGATGCAAATTAAAACCACAGTGAGGTATCACCTCACACCTGTCAGAATGGCTCCATCAACAAATCAACAAATGATAAGTGCTGGCGAGGGTGTGGGGAAAGGGGAGCCCTGGTGCACTGCTGGTGGGAATGCAGACTGGGGCAGCCACTATGGAAAACAGTATGGAGGTTCCTCAAAAAATTAGAAATGGAGCTGCCTTTTGACCCAGTGATCCCACTCTAGGAATATATCCTAAGAATCCCGAAACACTAATCAGAAAGGATATATGCACCCCTATGGTCATAGCAGCACAATTTACAATAGCTAAGATCTGGAAACAGCCCAAGTCCCGGTGAATAGACGAGTGGATAAAAAAGCTGGGGGACATTTACACCATGGGATAATGTGTTGGTAAAGAAGGATCTTGTACTCTTTGAGACAGTATGGAAGACCTGGAGAATATTATGCTAAACAAAATAAGCCAGGCAGAGAAAGACAAACATCACGTGATCTCACTTATATGTGGAATCTAAAGAACTTAATAATTTGATGAACAGAATAGATTCAGTGACATGGAAGCATGGATCAGACTGAGGAATCTCAGGGGAAGGTGGGGGTGGGTGGGGAGTGAGAGGTTAACCAAAGAATTTCTATGCATATATGCACAACCCAAGGACACAGAAAATAGTGTGGTGAGGGAACGGGGAGAGGCATGGGTGCGGGATGGAAGGGGTCACTGGGGAGAAAAAACGGAAATCTGAAATATTTTGAACAAAAATTTTTAAAAATGCATTGGTTTAATGTTATCTCTTAAAAAGTACATGCACTATTTTGAGTATGTTTCAATCTTTAAAGAAATAAAAAAGGGGAGCGCTGAGCAGAGTGCTCCCATATTCTATGAAGTGTTATAACATAATGGTATTTACAGAAGGTGCATGTTACTGCTTGGTTTACATAGTTCGTAGCTGTTTCATTTATTAATCATGATTGTGCCAAAAACCGTGTTTCACATATGTGTTGCCTACACCTTCCTAGGAGTGTACAGATAGTTCAAACTACATTTAGAGAATTCAATGTGAATTGAAATACTGAAACTACTTTCTTCTACACAGTCTTTGTCATGAATTAATTTATGCATTAACAATCTGGAACATATTGAAATAATCTTTGATAGTAGACAGGAGTATTACTCTGCAAAATGCTCCTGTTTTTCTCTTTAGTTTCATCATCTAAAGCCATTAACTGTAATACTGTGTTTGAACATGTATTACATAGTGTGTATTTTTTTCTATTATGTGTAGTTTGTGCTAAAAATCAGTATTTCCAAATACTCTATGTATACAGCATTCTAAGAATGTACATAACCTTTGCTTGAATTTAAAACAATGCAAAAAACCCCCAAAAAAACCCAAACACATTCAAACACTAAAAATAGACATTTCTCAAAAAACTTAGAAGGAACATGTACAAATGTACTGATTTTTGGTTCTTTCATAGAGTAATGTATGCATTAAGTCTCTTTGGAGTATGTTTCAATCGTGGATGTAATACACGGGTTTATTACTGTGTAGAATTCTGGTATCTTCTGTAAAGTATTGTAACATAACGGCATCTACTGGGGGAGCATGTTCCAACATTCATTATTTGGTTAATATCTCACTTCTTAGTTTAGTGTGTGCTTAAAAGTTTGACAAAATCCTGCTTTGTACGAAATTTCACGATGCTCAGTCAAGGTTCACACAATGAGCTGCTACTTGAAACCTGAAAACTGTTCCAATACTGGTTTGCTATTACCATTTAAAATGCATTGAGTTCATGTTTTCTTTTGAAAAATACATTCATTATTTTGAATATATTTCAATCTTTGATGAAATACAAAGGAGAAATTCTGTGCGGAGTGCTCCTCTCTTCTGTGAAGTGTTATAATGTAATGAGATTTATGGAAGGTGCATGTTACTGCATGATTTAAAGGAGTGTACAGAAACTTCACATCATGTTTAGACAGCACAATGCTAATTGAAACACTAAAACTACATTCTTCTACACAGTCTTTGCTATGAGCTTGGACAAAGGTAAGGAGTTCATGTGATGATATGAATTAGATCAGATCAGACATTAACTATCTGGAATATATTGAAATAAATTTTATAGTCCCCAGGTGTATTGCTCTGCAAATATTCCCATTTTCTCTTTAGTTTTATCATCTAAAGCCATTAACTGTAATATTGTGTTTGCATTTACAATTACAAATGCATTAATTTCATGTTATCTCTTGAAAAATACATTAAATATAAAGTTTTCTCAAAAGACTTTGAAGGAGCATGTACAAATGTATCGATTTTTGGTTCTTTTGTACAGAAATAGATGCATTACATCTCTTTGGATTATGTTTCAATCTTGGTTGTAATACACGTGTTTATTACTGTGTAGAATGTTGATATCTTCCATAAAGTATGGTAATATAATGGTCTGTACCGGTCAACCATGTCCCAACTTTCATTATTGGTTAACATCTCCCTTCTTAGTTTTGTGTGTGCTTAAAACTTGGTAAAAATCCTGATTCATATGAAATCACTTTACAATGCTCAATCAAGTTGTATACAATGAGTTGCTACTTGAAAGCTTAAAACTACACTGTGCCAGTACTGGTTTGCTATTCCCATTACAAATGCATTGGTGTCGTGTCATCTCTTGAAAAATACACTCATTATTTCAAGTTGTTTGAATCTTTGAAGAAATACACAAGAGGAGTCTTGAGCAGAATGCTCCTTTCTTCTGTGAAATGTTATAGTGCAATGATATTATGGAAGGTGCATGTTACTGCATGGTTTACATAGTCTTAACTGTTTTATTTATTAATCATGATTGTGCCCAAAACAGTGCTTGACATATGTATTGAGCACACCTTTCTTGGAGTGTTCAGATACATCCACCACATTTAGAGAATTCAATACAAATTGAAACACTAAAACTACATTCTTCTACACAGTCTTTGCTATAATCTTGGACAAATGTAAAGAGTTCATGTGATGATATGAACTAATTTTTACATTAACAATCTGGAACATATTCAAATAAATGATTGAAAGTACACAGGTGTATTACTCCGCAAATTCTCCTATTTTATCTTTATTTTTATCATCTAAAGCCAATAACTGTAATACCGTGTTTGAATAGTTATTACATAGTGTGTGTTTTCTTCTATTACATGTAGTTGGTGCTAAAAATCGGTGTTTTCAAATACTCTATGCACACAACATTCTACGAATGTGCATAACCTTTGCTAGAAGTTAAAAAAAATGCAAAACAAAATTCACTCAAATACCAAAAATAGACTTTTCTCAAAAGACTTTGAAGGGGCACATACAAATGTTTTGATTTTAGGTGCTTTCATAGAGAAATGCATGCATTACTTCTCTTTGGAGTATAATTCAATCTTGGATGTATGACACGTGTTTATTACTGTGTAGAATGCTGATATCTTCCTTAAAGTATTGTAATATAATGGCCTGTACCAAGGGAGCATGTTCCAACATTCACTATTTGTTTAACATCCGTCTTCTAAGTATTGTGTGTCCTTAAAACTCTCTGCCAAAGTCCCTCTTCATATGAATTAATTTTACACTGCTCAACCAAGGTTTACGCAATGAGCTGTTACTTGAAACCTGAAAACTACACTGTTCCAATACTGGTTTTCATTTACAATTTACAAATGCATTGGTTTCATGTGATCTTTTGAAAAATACACACATTATTTCAAGTATGGTTCAATATTTGAAGAGATACACAAGAGAAGTCCCGTGCAGAGTGCTCCTCTCTTCTATGAAGTGTTATAATGTAATGCTGTTTACCGAGGGTGCCTGTTACTGCATGTTTTACATAGTTCATACCAGTTTCATTTATTAATCATGACTATGCTAAAAAAAGTGTTTTACATATATATATTGTGTACACCTTTCTAGGAGTGTACAGAAACTACATACCACCTTTAGACAATTCAATGTGAATTGAAACACCGAAACTGCACTCTTCTACACAGCCTTTGCTATGAGCTTGTAAAAATGTAAGGAGTTCATGTGATGACATGAACTAATTCATTCATCAACTATCTGGAAAATTTTGAAGTAAATCTTTGATAGTACACAGGAGTATTTCACTGCATGATGCTCCTATTTTCTCTTTAGTTTTATCATCTAAGTCATTAACTGTAAGAGCGTGTTTGAACAGGTATTACATACTGTGGATTTTCTTGTATTACATGTAATTTGTGCTAAAAATCCATGTTTCCAAATTCTCTATTTATACAACATTCTAACGGTGTATGTAACCTTTTCTAGAAGTAAAACAATTCAAAACAAAACTCATTCAAACACCAAAATTTAGAGTTTTCTCAAAAGACTTTGAAGGAGCATGTACAAATATACATGCATTACATCTCTTTGGATTATGTTTCAATCTTGGTTGTAATACACATGTTTATGACTGTGAAGAATGCTGATATCTTCTGTAAAGTAATGGACTGTACTGGGAGAACATGTTCCAACTTTCATTATTTGTTTAACCCCTCTCTTCTTAGTTTTGTGTGTGCTTAAATCCTTGCTAAAATCCTGCTTTGTATGAGTTAATGTTATAATACTCAATCGAGTTTACACAGTGAACTGGTCATTGAAACCTTGAAACTACTCTCTTCCAATGCTGGTTTGCTACTACCTTTTCAAATGTATTAGTTTTATGTTATCTCTTGGAAAAGTGCACCCATTATTTCTAGTATGTTTTTGTCTTTGGAGAAATATACAAGGAAAGTCCTGGGCAGACTGCTCTTATCTTCTGTGAAGTGCATGTTACTGCATAGTTTCCATAGTAGGTGTTTCATTTATTAATCATGATTGTGCTAAAAATGGTGTTTCACATTTTTATTGTTTATAAGCTTCTCATGTGTTCAGAAAATTCACTCCAGATTTAAACAATTCATGGTGAATTGACACACTAAAACTACTCTCTTCTAGACAGTCTTTGTTATGAACATGTACAAATGTACTGAATTTATGTTATGTCAAAATCTAATTCATGCATTAATTCTCTGGAATTTATTAAAATAAATATTTGATAATGCACAATTTAATTTCTCTACAATGCTCATATTTTCTGTTTAGTGTTATCACATGAAGTCATTTACTGAAAGACAGTGTTTGAACATATACACATAGTTTGGATTTTCCTGTAGTAGAATAATTTGTGCTAAAAAACAGTGTTTCCAAAAGCACAATGTATACAATATTTTAAGAACGTACGTAAACTTTGCAAGTGGTTTAAACAATGCCAAACATAATATATTGAACCAATTAAATTAGACTTTTTTTCAATTGGCATTGAAAGTAGCATGTACAAAACGTATTGATTTTAGGCTAATTCATAGAGCAATACATGCATTACATCTCTGGAGTATGTCTCAATATTTGAAGTAATACAGGGTGAATCACTTTGTCAAATGCTGATATCTTCTGTGTTTTAATATAATGTTGTTTACTGAGGAAGCATATGCAAGCTTTCATTTTATAGTGCATATCTCATTTCTTAAATTTTGTATTTGCTTAAAACTTTGCCAAAATCCCGCTTTGTATGAATTAATTTTGAAATGATTAATTAAATTTTACACAATGAGCTGCTAATAGAATCCTTAAAACTACACTGTTCCAATATTGTTTTGCTCTTACCATTTACAAATGTATTGATATTATGTTGTCTTATAAAAGTAAGCATATTATTTGGAATATGTTTCTACTTATGAAGAAATATCCAAGAGAACTCTTGTGTAGAGTGTTCTTATCTTCTGTGAAGTATTATAATATAATGATATTTATAGAAGATGACTGCGACTGCATTGTTTACATAGTTAGTAGCTGTTTCTTTTATTAACCATGATTGTGCTAAAAACAGACTTTCACTTCTCTATTGTGTACATCTTTCTAAGTATGTTCTGAAACTTCACTCCAGATTTAAACAATCAATGCAAATTGAAAGACTAAAAGTACACTTTTCCACACAGCCTATGCTATTAGCATGTACAAATGTATTGAATTCATGTTATGTTATAATCTAATTCATGAAATAACTATCTGGAACATAATGAAATAAACCTTTGATAATGCACAAGTGAATTTCTCTACAATGCTCATATTTTCTGTTTAGTGTTATCCCATGAAGCCATTTACTGAAAGACCATGTTTGAACTTGAACTACATAGTTTGGATTTTCAGATAGTAGATATATTTTGTGCTAAAAATCGGTGTTTCCAAATACTCTATGTATACAACATTGTAAGAGTGTACATATACTCTCCTAGTGGTGTAAACAATGCCAAACAAAACTTATTCAACCAATTAAATTAGACTTTTTCCAATGGACATTGAAACGGGCATGTAGAAATGTATTGATTTTAGGTTAATTCATCGAGCAATACACGCATAACATCTCTTTGAAGTATGTTTCAATACTTGAAGTAATACACAGGTGAATTACTGTGTAGAATGCTGATATCTTCTGTAAAGTATTTTAATATAATGACATTTAGTGAAGGAGCATTTGAACGTTCTTTATAAAATCAATATCTCACTTATAAATTTTGATGTTTGCTTAAAACTTTGCCACATCACGCTTCGTAAGAATTCATTTTACAATGTTCCATAGAGTTTTACACAATGAGCTGTTAATGGAAACCTTAAAACTACACTGTTTCAATATTGGTTTGCTAATACTATTTACAAATGCATTGATTTTATGTTATGTCCATAAAAAGTACATGCATTATTTGGAATATGTTTCAATCTTTCAAGAAATACACAAGAGAAGTCTTGTGTCTAGGGCTCTTCTGTGGTGTATTACATTCATTATATAGTTAGTTTCTCCTTTATTTATTTTAGTGTTGCTAAATCTTTGCTATATCCAGTATTAGGATTCCATTTCCTGGAGTTGGAGTCAGAAAACCAACCTCAGAGTCCTAAGGGAGTAGAACTTACAATTGTCATTGCTTGGTGAGAACAATTATAAACCTTTTGGTACAAGCTTGTGTTATGTATATAAAAGTTATTTCTATTTCCCTTTCAGGAGCAATTGACCTTCTGACCCACAAACACGGAGGCTTGCTGCTCCAGCTCAAACTAAGCCTGGAAACCTAAAACAAAGGAGTGTAGACACAGAGAGTTGAGACTCTGCCCTATTTTCCACAAAATGTTCACATAATATAAGGAAAAATGTGTAGCCACAGGTGTCCCTCATTATCACTTGTCTTGTTTTCCCTAGTCAACTACTTGGGCAGTAGTGGAGTAGAAAGGGGAGGGCAGGTGTCCAGTCCCCACTGAAATACTATCACACTCTTCTTCTGAGATCCACAAGTGAGAGAACTTCAAAAAATCTCTTCTCTTCTCCCGTCCTGTAAAGCATGGAGGAAACCTTCATGAAAATATACCAGACCAATCCAGTTGATCCTGTTCCCTACAGTTGGGTGCAGAACTTCTGTTTCCCCCATGCTTGTTGCCAACTACTCTGCGGCCTACTGTGATTTCTGATAGGGCAGTGTTCAGAAGACATGGTTCCTGTTTTGGTGTAAATGCAGGAAATTGCCTCAGGGAAAACAGGCTGGGAAAAAAGCACCCACCATTACCCCTGAAAGAGGCAAGGCTGTGGGCACTATGGGCTAGCAAAGTATGTGTCAGATATCATCCTGCAGCAGCTCCAGTCCACATTCCACCATTGTGAGAGTAGTGTTGAGAGTAACACAGGTTTAATAAGCCAGGACAAATGGAATAGGGTGTAATGTAGGAACTCCAACCCAGGAAGCATCACACTGTTTTTTGCTAGTCCGAAAACACTATGCGGAGAACCTGAGGAGAAAGTCATAGCCTTTATTACTTACACAGTGAGGAAAATCCAGTGGCAGCCAGTGGGTCAATTGGATGTGTTTCTGTTTTATGAAAGAATTGAGCTAGGGATTATCTAGCACCTGGCAGAGGAAGTGGGAGGGAGCTCTGCAGGAATGACCAGCATGCCAAGGCCAAACAGATGGTATGGTGAAACTTGTTAACCATCAATTACTGGGAAACACTTAGATCTGGGCTTTTCTGTCCTTGTGGCCACAGGCCAGGAGGACAACTTTACACTGAGTGTTAGGGGCAATTGGGCAATAGCTTTGCTTTACACTTTACTATGCCCCGATATGGTCCATACCACTCTCAGTCTCTGCACCAGTCTTCTGATAGGGAACCTCTGTGTTTAAAGTATTAGCACATTGCATCCAAATCCACAAATAAAGTATAGGTTACAAGCACAGAGTACTAGAAGGAAGAGGAGACACACAATCCCAAAAAAGATTTAGCACCTCAAGGAGCCAAGAGAGATCTATTAGGAGGTAAGGGGGTCAGTCCCTAAGGAACAGATAAAACTGATCTCATATCTCAAGGCCGGCAGGCTAAACTGACTTTGTTCTGTGTCTGTTGTGTAGGTGCAACCCACACACCCTAATGAGAGCTTAACTTAGAGTTAAGGTCTTTGTCTCATCTGGAGAAAATCCTGCAGTGTTCAGATGGGCTATTTTGCTTGACTTGGTGTCAGAAACAACGTGAGCTTCCAGTGGGATGAGAACTTCCAATGATCATATTCTGGTGAGAACCATGAAAAACATGTTGGCACAGGCTTACATTATATGTTCCAAAGCTGTTAATGTTTCCAGCTCAGGAGAAAGTGAACTTCTGACCCACAGACTTAGAAGTTTGCTACCCCCGCTCAGACTAAGCCTAGAAACCTGAAACAGACAAGTGTAGACCTAAAAATTTGAGACTCTGCTTATTGGTCACAGAATGTTCACAAAATATATGGAAAAAATATATAGCCAAAGTTGTCCTTCAAAACCACTTCTCTTGTTTTCCTTAGTCAATTTCTTAAGCTGTGATGAAGAAAGAAGGGGTGGGGAAGTATTCAACCCCTTGTGAAAAGCTAACTTTAATGTTAAACCTGACCCTAACCCTAACCCTTACTCAAACCCAAACCCTAACACTATCCTCAAACCTATAACAGTAACCCTAACCCTATACCTATAACCCTCACAATAATCCTAACCCTAACCCTGTAGCCCTAACACTATAAACTTAACCCTAACCCTAACACTAACCCAGAACCCTAACCTTAACCTTAAACCTAACCCAAACCCCATCCCTAACCCTAACCATATAACACCAACCCTAACCCTAACACTAAGCCTAAACCTAACCCTTACTCTCTAACCCTAACCCTAACTAACACAAATCCAATAACACTAACCTTAACAATAACCCTAACCCTAACTGAAACCCTATAAGCCTAACCCTAATCCTATAATGCTAAACCTATAACCATAACAGTAAACATAATCTTATCCTTAAACTAACCCTATCCCTATAAACCTAACACTATAACACGAAAACCTAAACCTAACAATAACCCTACAACCCTAACACTATAACTGTAACCTTGAACCTATTCCTATCCCTTACCAAATCCTAACCCTATAACCCTAAACCTAACCCTAACCCTAACCCAAATGTTAACCCTAACCCTAAACACATAATTCTAAGCCTAATGCTAACCCTAACCAATAACACTAACCCTAACCCTAACCCTAAAACCTAACCCTAAGTCTAACCATAACCCTAACCCTAAACCTAATCCTATAACACAAACCCTAACCATAACCCTAACCCTAACTTTAAACCTAATGCTAACACCTAACCCTAAAACTAACCCTAACCCAAGCACTTACCCTAACACTATAACACAAAACCTAACCCTATAACCCTAATCTTAACATTAACTCTAACACTACCCTATCCCTATAAGCCTAACCTTAACCCTATAACCCTTACACTATCCCTAACCCTAACCATAACCCTAAACATAAACTTAATCCTAACTGTACCCCTAACCCTGTAAACTTAACCCTAACCAGAGCCCTAAACCAAGAAGAACCTTAACCCAAACCCTAACACTAACTTTAACACTATAACCCTAACACTAACCCTAAAACTATCTCTAACTTTAACCGAATAACCCTAATCCTATAACTAACCCTAACCCTAACACTAACATTAACCGTAACCATAAACCTATTGCCCTAGCCTTAACCCTAACACTAAGCCTAACACTAACCTTATAACACTTAGGTAAACCTTAATCTTAACCATAGAACACAAACCCTATTCATAACACTAGCCCTAATACTAACTCTAAACTTAACCGAACAGCTCTAAACTTAACCCTAACCATAATCTTAACCATGTAACACTAACCTTAACCCTCACCCTAACCATATAACCTAAACCCTAACCTTAACCATATCCCTTAAATTACCCCTAACCATAAACTAAGAACAGTAACCCTAACCTTAACTCTAACTCTAACCTTATAACCCTAACCCAAACCCTAATTTTAATGCTAACCCTAACCCTAATTTTAAATCAAAACCTAAACCTTACCCAAACTGTAACCTTATCCTCAAACCTATAAGAGTTACCCTAACCATAACCCTATAACCCTAACACTAATCCTAATACTAACCTTATAAACCTAACCCTATAAGCCTAACCCTCTCACTAACAATAGCCCTCTAACCCTAACTCTAACCTTAACCCAAACTCTCACCCTAAACCTAACGTTTCCCCTCTAACTTTATCACTAAACATAACACTAACCCAATAACAATAACCTTAACCCTGACACTAACCCTAAGCCTAACTGAAACCCTATAACCCTAGCCCTAACCCTAAACCTAACCCTCAACCTAATTGTATCTTAAAATAACACATTCATTATAACCTTATTACTCTAACCATAACCCTATAATCATAATCCTAAATATAACCCTATCCCTACCCTAACCTTAAACCTATAACCCTAAACTTAACCCTAAACCTTACACTAACCCTAACCCTAACCCTATAACACTAACCCTAACCTAACCCTATGCCTATAACCCTAACCTTAATCCTGTAATTCTTACAGTAACCCTAACCCGAACCGTAATCTTAACCATAACATAAACCTAACCCTATAACCTAAGCCTAAACCTAGAATGCTAAACCCTAAATTTAAAATGATATCTATAAAACTAATCCTAACACTATTCTTAATTCTAACCCAATAACCCTAATCCTAACCCTAACCTTAACCCTAACCCTAATCCTATAACCCTTAGGCAAACCCTATTCTTTATCTGAAGCCTAGCCCTAACTTTAACCCTAAGCATATAACACAAAACTTAGCCCTACTCCTCCTAAAATTAACTGTAAATGTAACCTAATAAATTTAACCCTAATCCTAATCCTAATCCTAACACTATAACACTAACCCTAACCCTAACCATTTAACTCAAGCCCAAACCCTACCCCCAAAACTACCCCTAAATGTAACACAATGACACTAACCCTAAACTAACCTTAACCCTAACCTTATAAACCTAATCCTAAATTTAATGCTAACCCTATCCTAAACATAACCCTAAACCTAAGCATTACCCAAACCCAAACTCTAACACTATCCTCAAACCTATAACAGTAACACCCTGTACCTATAACCCTAAAACTAACCTAACCCTAAACCTATAACCCTAACTGTGTAAGCCTAACCCAAACCCTAACATTAACCCTATAACCATAACCTTAACCCTTAACCTAATCCAAACCCTAACCTTAACACTAACACTAAACCTAAACCTAACACCTCTAACTCTAACCCTAACACTAACACTAGCCCAATATCATGAACTTTAACCCTAACACTAACCCTAAGTCTAACCAAAACCCTATAAACCTAACCCTAACCATAACCATAACCATAAACCTAACCTATCAATAACCTAACCAAACCCTATAATTCTAACACTAACAGTGAACCTAAACCTAAACCTTACTCCAACACTAACCCTATAACTCTTACACTAACCCTGACTCTAACCCTAACTATAACCTTAAGCATAACACTAACCTAACCCTATAACCTTAATCTGAACCTGAACCATAACACTATAACCCTAACACTAACACTATAACCTTAACACTAAATCTAATCTTATCCCTAAACTAACCCTAACCCTATAACTCTAATTCTATATCTCTAACTCTAACCCTAACGCTAACCTTAAACCTAACCCTAAAGCCTAAACTTAATCCTAACTTTAACCCTAACACTAACACTAAACCTAACCCTATAACACATCTATAACCCTATAACCCTAACTGTAAAACTAACCCTAACCATAATCCTAAACTTAGAACAATAACCTGAACCCTACATTTTAAACTATATCCCTAACACTAACCCTAACACTATCCCTAACCATAACCCTATTACCCTAACCTTAACCATAACACTAACCCTAATCGTTTAACCCTTAGACAAACCCTAATCCTAACCTTAAGCCTAACCTAACCTTAAACCTAACCATATAACCAAAAAACATAACCCTAATCCTACCCCTAAGATTAAATCTAAATATAACCCAATAACCTTAACCCTAACCCAGACCCTAACTTTATAACACTAACCCTAACCTAACCCTAACCATATAACACAAACTCTATCCCTATCCCTAAGATTACCCCTAACTATAACCCAGTAACACTAACCCAAAAATAACCTTAACCCTAACCTTATAACCTTAATCCTAACTGCTAACCCTTATGCTAACCTTAGCCCTAGGGTTAATACTAACTCTAATGCTAACCCTTACCCAAACGCAAATCCTAACCCTATCTTCAAATCTATAACAATAACCCTAACCCTATACATATAACCCTAACCCTAATCCTATACCCCTAACCCTATAAGCCTAACACTGACACTAACAATAACCTGATAACCCTAACCATAACCCTAAACCTAACTTTAACCCTAACCCTATAACTCCAACCCTAACCCTAACACTAAACTTAAACCTAACCCTTGCCCTCTAACTGTAACCATATCCCTAACACTAATCCAATAACATTAACCTTAATCATAACGTTAACCCTAACCCTAGCAGAACCTTATAGCCCTAACCCTAACCTTATAACATTAGCCCTATAAAACTAACCCTATCCTGGCCAGCATGGCTCAGCAGTTGAGCATCAACCTATGATCCAGGAGATGGCTGTTCAATTCCTGGTCCTGGCACATTCCTGGGTTATTGGCTTAATCCCAGTGTGTGTGTGTGTGGGGGGGGGGGGTGCGGGAGGCAGCCGATCAATGACTCTCTCATCATTGATGTTTCTCTCTCCCTCTCCCTTCCTCTGTGTGAAATCAAAAAAGATATTAAAAACAAAACAAAACAAACCTAATCCTAATCCTATAACACAAACCCTATCCCTAACTTTAACTTTTAACATAAGGCTAACACCCAACCCTAACCCTAACCCTAACCCTATAACCCAAATCCTAACCCTATAACTCTAACCTTAACCCTAACCCTAAAACTATAACTCTAACCCCATCTGTATAAGCCTAAGCATAACCCTTATACTAACACTCACCCTACCCCTAACCTTAACTCTAAATGTAAACCTACTATATAACCCTAACCCTAAACAGAACCCTAAACCTAGAACCCTAAACCAAACCCTAACACTAACTTTAACACTATAACCCTAACCCTAATCCTAAAACTATCCCTAACTCTAACCCCAAAACCCTAATCCTAACACTACCCCAACCCTAACCATAATCCTATTTCAATAGCCTTAACCTTAAACCTAACCCTAACCCTAACACTAACCCTATATACCTGAGGCAAGCCTTAGCCCTCACCTAAAACCTAACCCTAATCTTAACCCTAACCATATAACACAAACCCTAACCCTACCTCTAACACTAACTCTAAATATAACCCTATATTCCTAAATCTAACCCCATAACAATAACCCTAAACCTAATCCTATCCCTAAACTAACCCTATCCATATAAACCTAAACCTATAACAAAAACCCTAATCCTGACCCAAACGCTAACACCTAACCCTAACCTTAATCATGAACCTAACCTTAAACCTATACCCGAACCCTAAAGCTAACCCAAACCTAACCCTAACTCTATAACCCTTACCATAACCCTAATACTAACACTAACCCTAACCATAAAACTATAACCCCAAACATCACCATGACCTTACCCCTAACACTAACCCTAAGCATAATCCAATAAACCAAACACTAACCCTAAATATATAATCCTAAATTTAACCCTGACCCCATCCCTAAACCTAAACCTAACTAACCCAATGACCCTAACTCTAATACTAACCCTAAAATTAACCCAATAACCAATAACCCTAACCACTATCCTAATTCTATAACCCCAACTCTAACACTAACCCTAACCCAATAACCCTTACCCTAACTCTAATCCTAACACTTACTCCAACCCAATAACCCTAACGCTAACCCTATAAACCTAACCTTAAATCTAACCTGAGCCCTATCCTCAAAGCTGTAACCATGACCTAATAACCCTAACCCTAATGCTAACCCTAACCCTGACTTTGTAACCCAAACCCTATAACCCTAACCCTCAAACTCCACCTCACCTTCAACCTCAGATATCATCTGCTTCTGAGGTCACTGGTGAGAGTGAGACAGGTCCAATAGCCAGGACAAACGGAATAGGTTGTGCCGTAGGGTGTACTGTCCTGTCTCCTTACTCGAGGCCCGCGAGGCTAACCTGATTTTGTGTTCTGAGACAGGTGCAGGCGCAGCCTCTGGGCCCCATAAGAGCACACTTAGGGTTAAGGCCTTTGTCTTTTCAGGGAAAGGCCCGCAGTGTCCAGATGGGCCATTTTGCTGGACTTGGATTCAGAAATCCAACTTGAGATCCCAGAGGGATGAGAACTTCCAGTGTTCATTGTTTGGTGAGAACCATGAAAAACCTGTTGGTACAGGCTCACATTACGAGCTCCACAGTTGTTACAGTCTCCAGTTCAGGAGAGAGTGGCCTTCTGACCCAGACATGGAAGTTTGCTGCCTCAGCTCATATGAATTCCAGGCACCTGAAACAGACGAGTGTAGACACATGGAGTTGAGACTCTGCTTATTGGCCACAGATGTACACAAAATATAAGGGAAAAAATGTAGCCACAGGTGTCCCTCTTCCCATGTCAACTACATGGGCAGTGATGGAAGACAAAGTGGAGGGGAGGTGTCCCGGTGGAAACCTCCCAGGCTTTGCTTCTGAGATTCACAGGTGAGATCCACAAAAACTCTCATATTCTCCACTAAAGATATGTATAGAGGAAAACTTCATGCAAATTTTCCCCAACCATCCCATGGGGGCTTGGCACCTACAGTTGGGTGCAGAGGTTCTGCATCTCCCATGCTTGCTGCCAACTACTGTGCAACCTCCTAGGATTCCGATGGGGCGGTGAGGAGGAGACATATTTCCTAGGGTGAAAAATGCACAGGAAATGGAGTCAGGAACCATAGGTTCCAAGGGAGCAGCCAAACTGATCCTGGAAGCAGGAAGACTGTAGACACCATGAGGTAGAAACAGTCTCAGATGTCATCCTGCAGCAGCTCCAGCCCAGACTCCACACTTACGATGTGACTGGTGAGAGTGAGACAGGTTCAATAAGCCAGGACAAATGGCAGAGGGTGTACTGTAGGAGCTCCAACCCAGGGAGCACCACATTGTTCTTTGCTAGTCCAAAAACACAATGCCATGGGCCAGGTGGAAAAGACATAGCCTTTATTAGTTGCACAGAGGGGAAGACCAGATGGTGGCTGGTGAGTCAGTCAGGTGTGTTCCTGGGATAGTCCAGGTGGAGCTGGGGGTTATCTAGCTGCTAGCAGAGGAGAGGAGGAAGGACATGTGCAGGAATGACCTGCATGCCAAGGCCAAACAGAGGCTATAGTGAAGCTTGTTAGTAGTCAAGAAATTGTGAAACACTCAGACCTGTGCTTCTCTGCTCCTTGTGGCCACTGGCCAGATGGACATCTTTCACTGACTGGGAGGGCAATTCGACCATCCTCATTTTACACTCCACTCCACCCCAATATTGCCAATTCCACCTGAAAGGCTCTGAGCCAGGCTTCTGGTAGGAGGCCTTGTGGTTAGGGAGTTAGCACAATGGATCCAAATTCACAAATGCATTATAGGCTACAAGCACAGAGTAATAGCAGGAGGAGCAGACCCACAATTCCGGTGTGTAAAGCACCCAGGAAACAAGAGAGTTACAGGAGGAAGTGAGGGGGTCAGTGCCGAGTGAGGAGATGGTACCAATCTCAGTTGTCAGGGCCTGAAAGGCTAAACTGACATTGTGACCTGAGTCACTGTATAGGTGCAGACCCAGGACTCCAGGCGAGCACACTTAGTCAGAAGAATGGCCTTTGACACCTCAGGAGAAAGGCCTGCAGTTTTCAGAAGAGCCATTTTGCTGGAGTTGGAGTCAGAAAACCAACTGGAATTCCCAGAGGGTTCAATAAGCCTTGAAAATTGGAATAGAAAGACCTGTTGGGCCTTCAACCAAGAGAGTACTCTGAAAACGACATGCCCAGGACCAGAGGGAAAAGAAATAGCCTTTATTACTTACACAGTGAGGAATACTTGACACCCTGTCACTATCCTGTATGTGTTTCCTTGCCAGTGCCAGGCCAGGGTCAAGGTAGCAATTATCTAGCAGCTAGCAGAGGGGAGGGGTTTGGGCGTGCTGGGGACAGACTATAGGCCAATGGAAGAAAGAGGGGCCTGGTGAAGCTAATTAGTCATCAAACATTTAGGCAACATTTAGGTATGGGCCTCTCAGCTCCTGTGGCTGCTGGCCAGGTAGACATTTTTCCACTGACTGGGGGAGCAATGGGGTATATTCTCACTTTACACTCCACTTGACCCCAATATCGTGCACTCCACCTGACAGTCTCTGAGCCTGTCTTCTGGTAGTTAGGGTGTTAGCACGTTGCATCCAAATCCACAAATGCGTTATAGGCTATAAGCACAAAGTAATTGCAGGGGTAGGAGACCCACGATACCTAAAAGTGTGTGGCACCTCCAGGATCCAAGAGAGTTCCAGCGTAACATGAGCTGCTCTGTGCCTAGGGCATAGATGGTTCTGATCTCTGTCTTAAGGTTCTGAGAGCTAAAGTGAATTTGTGTGCTGAATCAGGTGTGAAGAGTCAATCCTGGGACCCAATGGAAGCGCTTAGTCAGAGTTAAAGCCTTTGTTTTGTCAGGAGAAAGTCCTGTATTTTTCAGATTGGCCATTTTGCTGGACCTGGAGTAAGAAAACTAACCTGAGATCCTAGAAGGATGAAAATTTCCCATTATCATTGTTTGGTGAGAACCACAAAAAACCTGTTGATACCAGCTCATGACCCACAGTCAGGCATGTTTGCTGTCTCAGCTCAACTAAGCCTGGGTTCCTAAAACAGATGATTGTAGTAGAAGCAGAGAGTTGAGACTCTGCTTATTGACTGGTGAATGTACACAAATTACAAGGAAAAAAATATAGCCTCAGGTGTTCCTCATAATAACTTCTCTTGTTTTCACTAGTCAATTCCCTGGGCAGCGATGGAGGAAGAAGGGCAGAAGAGGTGTCCAGGCCCTGGAGAAAACCACAGAAGCTTTACCTCTGAATGCCACAGGTGAGAAAATAGCACAAAATCTCTCTTCTCTCCTCCAGGAAAACATTGAGGAAATCTTCAGCAAATTTTCGCCAACCATTCCATGTGGGCCTGTTCCATAAAGCTGGGTGTACAATTTCTGCTTTTCTCATGGTTGCTATCAACTACCCTGCAGCCTGCTAGGATTTCTGATGAAGCAGTGGGGAGGAGGCATTTTTCCTGTTCTGGAGAAATTGCAAGAAATCGGGGCAGGGACAACAGACTGGAAAGGAGCAGCAACAAGGACCCCTGGGAGCAAAAGGCTGTAGACAGCCAAAGCTAGCAACATTGCCTCAGATATCATCCTGCAACAGCTCCAGTCTAGACTCCATCCTTGTGAGGGCACTGGTGAGAGTGAGACGGGCTCAATTAGCCCTGACAAATGGGATATTATTTCCTGTTAAAGCTTTAACCAAGAAAGCACCACACGATTCTTTGCTAGTCTGAAAACATGTCAGGGACAAGTTGCTAAAGAAATAGCCTTTATTACTTACACAGAGGGATGACCTGATGGCGGCCTGTAGACCCATCCTATATGTATTTCCTTGCCAGTGCCAGGCCAAGATCAAGCTAGCAATTGTCTAGCAGGTAGCAGAGGGGAGGGGAGTGGGCTGGGAATAGGCTACAGGCTGCTGCAAGTCAGAGGGTTCTGATGAATCTTGTTAGCAGTCAAGCACGTGGAAACAGTCATATGTGGGATTCTCTGCTCCATGTATCTGCTGGTCATTTGGACACCTTTTCACTGATTGGGAGAGTATTTGGGCCATATCCTCCCTTTACACTCCATTCACCTCAATATAGCCCATTCCACCTGACAGGCTCTGAGCCACACTTCTGGTAGGGGGCCTTGTGGTTAGGATGTTAGCACATTGCATCCAAATCCACAAATGCAGTATAGGATAAAAGCACTGAGGAATAACAGCAGGAGGAGATCCACAATCCCTAAAAGGGTATATTGTCTCCAGGACCCAAGAGAGTTCCAGCAGGAGGTGAGGGGATCAGTGCCTAGGGTGGAGATGGTACCGATCTCCATTCTCAGGTCTTGAAAGGTCTTTGAGTTGTGAATCATGTGAGCACATTTAGTCAGAGGTAAGGCCTGCAGTTTTCATATGAGACATTTTGCTGGACTTGGTGTTAGAATACCTGCTTGAGTTCCCAGAGGGATGAGAAATTCCAATGATCACTGTTTTGTGAAACCATAAAGAATCTGTATAAGCTCACCTTACCCGTTATAAAGTTGTTAGAGCTTCCAATTCCTGAGAGAGTGACTTTCTGACCCACCGACTCTAAGGATTGTGCCCCAGCTCAAACTAAGCCCAGGAACCTGAAACAGACCAGTGTAGACAGAGAGGTGAGCCTCTGCTGATTGGGCACAGAATGTACACAAAACATAAGGAAAAATAATGCAGCCAGAGCTGTCCCTTATGATCTCTTGTTTTCCCCAGTCAACTCTCTGGGCAGTGATGAGGATGGGGTGGTGCCCAGGCCTCGTTGAAAACCTCCCACACTTGGCTTCTCATGTCCACAGGAGAGAGAGCTGCGCAGATGCTCCACGATCTTGCCTTTGAATTCAGCAGACCTGTGGGTGCAGGGTGCTGTCTTTTCTTCCAGGACACATTGTAGTTTTGCACTGGTTTTTGTGGGACCCCAGCTTTTCCATCTCAGAATGGTTTGGGCGAGGCCATTGTTAGGTTTATGATTCCTTCTTGAGAATGTAGGGGTTTGGACCCCTCCATAATTCTGGGGGCAGAAAATCATTCAGTATCTCTCTGGATTCTCTGGAAAGATTACTTTCCCCTTTCTTTGTTGCAGGTAGTTAACTTTCAAAATCTCGGTGCAGGCTGAGTTCTAAAACAGTAGGGGCTGCTAATGGAACTAAAAAAAAACAATGCCTTGACTGACTTATACACTTAAAAAGTGATTGAGTGAAACCGAGAGAGAGATTGAGAGACACTGAGATAGAGTCGATACTGTAGTAATTAGCCTAGCTGTTAACAACAGGAAAGTAGCAAAGGGAAGCCTGAGTATTATAGGCATGTCATTTGGGCAGCTTTGCCAGGAAGCTGTAGTTTAACACTCCCAGGGGGCCATCAGTCTATTCCCTGCAGATTTCTGGGGAAAGGGGCTTGGCAAAAGGAAGATAGACGCATCCCCATTAAAATTGGGGGGCTTAGCAAAAGTGCTTGCTGTCAGTCACTCCAGGAAGCAGAGTTCATTGGCCAGAATGGGCATGGCCACAGCAAGCATGGGAAGATTTGAGCTATTTAATTCCCTAAACAAAGGAACTCCCTGTTTAGTGTTCTTGTGCTCTTGGTTTTCCTGTGTGCTCTTGGTTGACTCCTGGTTTGCAGAGCTCTCAGGCTTCTGTGTCCCTGCACTCGCCCCCATGACTCATGGCCATGTGGACCACACACACAATGGACTGAGGGGCTGCAACTAGCCTGATGCTGTATAGGACCCAACTCCACCACAGAAAGGAAACTCTGACACAGGCTTCGCTTCTGTCTCTACTGAAGCCTCAGTTATACTTCTTCCAGGACTAGGTTAAGGGAAATGTGATTTTAGAAACAGAGATGTAATTTCATGCAAATAAAAATCACTGATTCTCCTGTGTGAGTCTCAGAATATTATTTTTGTTGACATAGCATAAGGACACCACCCACAGCACTCAGTGGGGGAAAGGATACCCCACTGCTATCAATAACAGAGAGAGACAAAGATAAGCAGATCAGGACTGAGAGAGTGACGGTCCGACAACATGAACATGCTAGACAGACAGGGAAAATTCACACCGGCTGTTAAAGAGACTCTAAGTCTCTGAGGCTGTTCTGCAGCAGCAGCTTTCACAGCACAGGGTGTTTGTGGTCTGGTTAGGCTCTGAGCAAAAGGCAAGGACCTAGCCTTGGGAGTCAACCTTGGGAACAAGCACAAGAAGCCAGCATCTCAGGGATCCAATTCTGCTCAGACTTTTGCTTTTTTGTGCAACACAGCTTAGGGTTCTCTGTGTTGGATTAGCAGCCCTGAGCTAATGTGTGATTAATTTTCACTGATTGCTGATTGTTGGCAATTTCCATTCTGGGCAAATCCACATTGGAGAGAGGAGTGGCAGAAGGTGTCTTGAGGGACCTAGCAGGCTCTGAGGAGAAAAAAATGAGGTAGGCAATCTCATTACTTGCTATTTCCAAGGGCTGGTCCATTCAACTACTGAGAGGCTCAAACTTTCTAGCCTCCATCTCGCCCCCAGGTGTTCTAAGAACCTTGGACTGGCCTTTAATCTGAGCAGAACCTGGCAGCTTTTATTACGTGGCCACTGCTTCCTGGACAGATAGTACCTGATCCCAGCTTTTTTACTTCTATAATGGTGGGTGTGGAGCATCTGTTAGGCTCCTGATTCTATGTAGAAAATGCAAGGGATAGCACCCCTACCAATGTGTGGTGTCAGAACGTCTTTCAGGATCTCTTGTTTGGAAATTTGGAGTTTCCAACTTTGCAGTGTGGGGTTCTACCTCAAAATCTGAATGAGGGTTATCTAAATTATCATGGGGAACTCCCTGTCAAGGGCAAAGAATGTTCTTTGGGAAGTGCAGGTGTTCCATAATAGCACAAGGGGATAATCTCCCAAGGTAGGTTCCAATAGTCCCTTATCCCAGGCATAGGTTTGTGTACACAGCCATGTAAAACTCTCTATCTTGAAGGGAGTCTAGACCCCATTTCAGGGTTGCATTTTTCTGCCACTCCAGCATCTTTTTCATTAATGCTGGAGTGAGTTATCTGATTCTCCAAAGCATGGATATTCCAAAATAGTGAATGCAGCACTTTTTAAAGTGCCTCTGGAAGAGCCCTATAGAGCCGGTTAATTTCAAAGTTGAACCAAGGTCTCTGTTCCAGGCAAAGGAACTAACATGACCAACACACATCAGTACATTTCTTTTGCAGTGCCCAGCTACTTTCTCCAGCTTGGCTGGTTGGAAAACACACTCTGGGTGGCAAATTTACCAAAGTGAGCTGGGTGCTTCTCCTATACAGAGATTATCCAGTGTAGCATGGAAGATATTTACTTCAGCCCTTGTTAATGGAGTGGGATATCCACCCTAGATGTGGGTTTTTAAAAGTGGTAAGGGAAACTTTTACTGCATCCCATGGCTTCATGGCCACACTATTTGGGGAATGGAGTTCCAAATTAGAAATCGGTCATATTGTTGCCTCCACAAAGCTGTGGGGCAGTTGCTACAAATGGAATGTCTGAGTTTTCTTCTTTTTTAAAAATACTTTTTTTATTGATTTTTAAGGAAATGGAAAAAGCGATAGAAATGTTGATGAGAGAGAAACATCGATCAGCTAGCGCTTGCATAGCACCCACTGGGGATCGAGCCCACAACTCAGGCATGTGTTCTGACTGGGAATTGAACTGGAGATCTTTTGGTGCATGGGTGGATGCTCAACCACTGAGCTACAACCAGCCTGAGTTTTCTTATTAGTGGCTGTGGCTTATTCCCTAGTGCAAGGGATCTAACATAAGAGCTCACTCATTGAATAAATGTGTTGCCAAATGTGAAAAATAATATGTTTATTAGCGGGGATGTTTGGGATCACATGTTATGTGTTATGTGAGAACATGGGCTTTTCCCCAAGACCCAATTCCCCTTCCACAATGTGGGAATATAATGAAAGACAACTGTAAGTGTCCTGTGTGTCCTTGGGTGCTGGGCCAGCTTCTTGGTTAAGGAATAGGCAAAAGGAAAATGTTCCCTGATGTGAATCCTGATTATAAACAGCTGTTTTTTTGTTCTCACATGGCTTGCATGCAAGCGTGTCCACTCTGCATGTTGGATTTATTGCCCTGTTTGCCTTTTCTTTTTGTACCCTATATAACTCTATACTAAAAATGGCATTGCAGAGACTTCGCAGGCAGGTTGTCCATGGTGTGCAGTCAATTCCTCATGTTTTTTCATCAAGTCCTTCAGGTTATTTCTTTGGAATCAGCAGGCAATACTCAAAGCCTTTCTCCAAACTTGGCTTTTGCATAACAATTGGAGTAGTTGGCAGGACTACAGAGACATTTTTGTAGAGCGTCTGGTGAAGATAGGACTGGAGGCAGTGTGAAAGCAGTGGGGTTATTCCAGGTTGAGAAAGGACATCCATGTGCTATGATCCGGCAATCCCGATGGATATGGGGATCAATGTGTGAGTATGAGGATGCCCCAAAAATGCAAGCAGACCTTCCTTCAGTCCTGAAATCAGTGATGCAGATGGTGGGACTGGAAGAATGAATGGAATTTAGAGCAGATGTAGTGGTGGTGGCCTTGCCTCTCCTAATAGAATTGTGATGTACTACAGAGGCAGAGCTGGCCACCAAAGTAGCTCTCGTCAGAGTCCAAGAAGAGGTCAAGCTGGAAAAGAGACATTATCCTAACTTCCCTTTCTCTCCAAACTCTAGAAAAGTGTGTTCTACAGGTGGTAGTGAACCTAGAAGCAAAAGTATGAGCAATAATCCCCAACGAAATACAAAGTTCTGGGCTTTCTGTCAATTTTGGGGTCTTATCTGGTTGGATAAGACAAAGCATTACCTAATGCTGGGATTTATAGATAAAATACAAGCTTATTCCTTACTCATTACCAGAAACATGTTGCAACCTTGGGTGACAGGGCTGTTGGAGATCCTTTATCCCTCCTTTAGCCAAGACACTGAAACCTTTGCATGCTCTGATAAAGGAAGGGTAACAATGGGATTGGCAGGAGAAGCAGCAGCAGGGCTTTGAGGACTCAGAAAGAGCAGTGAAACAGGTAAAGGCACTTGGTATCTATGACCCTCCTTTACCTGGAGAATTTGATGTACCTATGTCTCAGGTGGTGATGTCATGGTCTTTGGCAATGACAGGAGAGGCTCTAAACCCCAACAGGGTTTTGGTCCCAGGTATGGAAAGGGGCTGAAGAAAGGGACAGCTTCATAGATAGAGTTCTATTCCACCTATCAACTCCTGCAAGAAATAGAACCTAAAGCTGGAAGCTCTGCTCTAATGGTGCAGACTACCTACCCTATCACAGGTGGCTGCACCATGTTTCTCACATTTTGAAGTTTGGCATAGCACAGAAACAAGCTATACTGAAATGGAGTTTTTTGCTGCAGTAGAGACATGTCCATTCAACATGGCCTCTAAGCTAGGAATGCAGACGTTGTGTCCAGTCACCTTTGTGTTAAAAAGAGATGCTGAAAGGACATTGGAAGAAGAGTCTATTGGCCTTGCAACAGTGAAAGCAGGTACATTTTCAGTACATCCTGAAACATGGTCACTGATGGTTCATGTAAAGGACAGTCCCCTAAATGGCAAGACATTGTGTATAACCACTCAAGGAAGCCATTTAGATAGAAGATGGGAAGGACGCAGTAGCCAATGAGCAGAATTATGGGCTGAGTGGCTTGTAATTGTACATGAACCAAGTCCACTATTCATCTGTACAGATAGTTGGGCAGTGTTCAAAAGCCTGACATTATAGTTAGAGCAATAGCATTCTCAGGACTGGACTATCAACCACGGGCCCTTGTGGAGACAAACCCAGTGGGCTGGCCTATGGCCGATTACACAGATTAAAGGTGTGACCCTATATCCTGTCTCAGGGCATCAGCCATTACAATGTCCATGGAATGATGAAGCAGATGTGTTCTCTTGCATTCAGTGACTAGATGCACCCTCAGCAGAAGACTTGGCCACATGGCTGCACAGGAAAATAAAACATGCAGGGCAGAGAAACCTACAGGTAATAGCTAAAGACTGAGGCTTGTCACTGAAAATTACTGATATTGTTAGAGCCTGTCAACAGTGTTCTCTATGTGTGAAGCAGCATCTGTGTCCCTTGTAAGCAATGACAGGAGAGATCAATGATAGAGTATATAGGCCCTCTACCATTGTCAGGGAGAGCTTGGTAAGCCCTAACACGCACAGATGTCACAACAGGCTGGATGCAAACATTTGTTAGTAAGAGAGTGGATCAACAGGATAAGGCACAGGGCTTACAGAAACTACTGGCTTTTTATGGTGTTCCACATGCTATTGAAAGTGACCAAGAGACCCATTTTACAGGACATTATGTGCAAGTCTGGGCTGCGAGCCACAACCTTGAATGGCTACTGCACCTCCCTTGTTATCCAACAGGAGGTGGACTGTTAGAACACTACAATGAACTGTTGAAAAGCACCCTGACTACTGAGGGAGGATCATTACAGAGAGTCATTACAAGACTCTCTGATGTACTATTAACCATGAATAAAAGGTCTGCCCACATCAACCTGCAGCATCCTAGATTCTGCAGCAAATGTGGGCATTCCACTGACAGTGCAAGTCTGAACAGCAGATACCAAGATAAAAACTTATTGCAGAATAGACAATAACCTGTTTTTGCCAGCACACACAGACATACGCCCTGGAGCTAATGTATTAACCAGGCCCTGGGAAAGTCAAACTGGTACCTGATGGTATGTTCTCTTAGCCCCTTGGGTGTAAGGTCTTAACCAGGACTAGCTTGTACAACCTACCATTTCTGGTAAATTGCCAACTACTATTCAAGTAAATAAGCCTAGGTAACTTATCAGAGTAGGTACCTTAATTATTTCTTAAGTAGGTACCTTAATATCAGGCAGATTTGTGCTCTCACAGCTAGCATTCTAGACTGGGGGGACATCACTGGTCAAAGGTATGGTTTAGAAGGCGAGGAAGTTCACCTGAAAAAGCCACTATTCTTGCGCAGGACACAGCAATGGCCTGTGTACTACCCACCAATGGTGATTTGCCTCTATTAGTGCCCACTAAACAACTCTCTTATTCTCCGTAGCTCAGTGCAGGCTAACACCTTTGCAAGATGAACTGAAGAAGTGGCTCTGGTCCAATGACACAGACTGTTGGGTATGTTTGAAGATGCTCTTCTCGCCTCTTCTGGGTGGCCCAGGAACACAAATTTAATCAACATAACAGAATGGTCATATCTCAACATGGTTTGGATAGTTGTCTTGGGTGTGGTAATCACCTTTATATCCTCTGATGCTAATATATATATGTTTGTTATTTCTTTGCTGTACCTTATATTGTTGCAGTAGAATGTGGATACAATGTCTCACCCATCCTCCTCCCTCCCCATGTTATACGCAGGGAATTTAATTGGCAGCTGGTACAGTAGTGGAGAAGGAAGGTACACATGTTGACATATAGTGTGTGGTATGTGAGAACATGGACCCCTTCCCAAGCTCCAAGTCCACCTCCCACCCTGTGAAATTATAATGAAGGCCATCTGTAAGTGCACTATGTGACCATGGGGGTCTGGCCAACTCCTCCATCAAGGGACGACCAAAAAGAAACTGTTCACAGATGTGAGCCTGGATTGTAAACAGCTAGTATTTTGATCTTACACAACTTAGGTGTGAGCACATCCACCTTGCAAGCCCCATTTGCTTTGTTTCCTGTCGTCTATATAACCCTGTTCTGAGAAAGCCTGTGTTGTGGAGACTTACTCCAGTGCTCATGTAAGCTCTAATAAACAAATGTTTTTGGTAGCCAGTCCTCTGGATTATTTCTTTGGAACCGGCAAGCAATATGCTAAGGACTTCATCGACCTCAGCTCTTTGCATAACAGAATACGAGGCAGGGAACCCCTTCCAATTTGTGGCAGCAGGAAAATTTTCACCATTTGTGGATTCTCTGGATAGGTGCAATTCCCCTGTCTCCAATGAAGGGGCTAGGACTTCAATATCTGGATGTAGTGTTGGCAAAGTAGCATGGGAGAATCTTTGATAAGGACAAGGGATAGCTCTTGGGAAGTGCAGGTTTTCTACAGCAGCACAGGGAGTTAACCTCCCCAGGGCAGGCAGGTTTTAACAGTCCCTAACCTCAGGCACAGGATTCCCAAAGCATTGCTGCAAATCACTCCTCACTGAGGGGATACTGGGCCCCCATTCAATGTTACAATTTTTTCTTTAGTGCCAATGTCCTTTTCACTAATGTAGAGTGATTTAACCAGTATTCCAAGTCATGAATATTCCACAGTGGTGAATGCAGAACTTTCTTAAGTGCTTCTGGGGAACCCTAACAAAGTTCGCTGTATTCAAAGTTGAACAAAGTGTTTCCTTTCATACAGGTGACTATAGGTCACTGCCTCAGATCAAGGAATTTCCTTTGTAGTGCCCAGCTACTTTCCCAGGGTTGGCCAGTGGGCACCCCCATTCTGGCTTGCAAATTCACCAAAGTAAGACGATGCTTCCTCCCAAGCTCTGAGCTTTCCAGGCAACAATTTTTGTGTGTGCACAGATTACCCAGAGTAGCGTGGAAAACTATTCACATCAGCCACCTTAATGGGGCAGTGTTTTCCACCTAGGAGTGTTGTTATTTTTACTATACTTTTATCATTGACACTATTACAACATGTCCCCCATTTCCCCTCCGCTGAACACCTCCACCCAGCCCCCAGCCCCACTCCCTCTGGCCCATACCACGCTGTTGTCGGTGTCCATGGGCTTTGCACATATGTTATTCGGCTAAACTCTTCACCCTTCTTCATCCAGTTCCTCACACCACACTCATATCTGATCTCTGTCAGTATGTCCCATGGATACGTTTTGTCAATTTCTATTCGTTGGTCAGTTTATTTTGTTCATTAGATTCCACATATAAGTTAGGTCGTATGGTACTGTTCTTTTTCTGACTGGCTGTCTTCACTTAGCGTAATAATCTCTAGGTCAATCCATGCTTTCATAAAGGGTAAGAGTTCCTCATTTTTTAGAGCTGCAGAGTATTCCATTGTGGAAATATACCATGACTTTTTTATCCACTCATCTACTGATGGACATTTGGACTGTTTCCAGATCTTGGCTCTTCTAAATAATGCTGATGCAAACGTAGAGGTGCATATATTCTTTCTGATGGGTGTTTAGAGATTCCTAGGATATATTCCCTGAAGGGGGATCACTGAGACACAAGGCAGTTCCACTTTAAAATTTTTATGGAAATTCCATCGTATTTTCAACAGTGGCTGCACCAGTCTGCATTCCCACCAGCAGTGCACTAAAGTTCCCTTTTATCCACACCCTCGCCAGCACTTGTCTGCTGATTTATCAATGGTAGCCATTCTGGCACTTTGAGGTGATGTCTTTATTGCGTTTTTAGTTTGAATGTCTCTGATGATTAGTGATATTGAGCATTTGTTCAGTTTATTGGTCATCTCTATGTCCTCTTTGGGGGAGTGTCTATCAGGTCCTTTGCCAATTTTTAAAGTGGAGATTTTTGTCTTCCTGGTGTTGAGTTGTATAAGTTTTTCGTGCACATTAACTTCTTATGAAATGTATCATTGGCAAACATGTTCTCCCATACAGTGGACTCCATTTTCATTTTGTCGATGGTTGTTTTCGCAGGATTAAAAAATTGAGTGCTAATTGAAACACCTTTGTCAATAGACTTGGTTAAAGGATGTACCAATGTTTTGATTTACTTTATGTTATAGATTAATACAAACATGAACTCTTTAGATTATGTATAATCTTTGAAGTAATACACAGGTGAACTACTGTTTGGAATGCTGATATGTTCTGTGAACCATTAAAATATAATGGAATTTTCTGGGGGGAGCATGTTGCAATATACATTATATATTTAGAATAATATTTATTAATTTTAGCATTTGCTTAAATGTTTGCCAAAATCCAACTTGGCAGAAAGTAATTTCAAAATGGTCAATCAAGTTTTACCAAGTGAACTGCACATTTAAAGTCTCAAACAGGATTGTCCTAATATTGTTTGGTAATAGCATTTACACATGTATTGATCACACATTATTATATAGACTAATGAACACATTATGTACTTGGAATATGTTTCAGTCTTTGGAGAAATACACAGGTGAAATACTCTGTACAATGCTTATATCTTCAGTAAGGAATTTTAATGTAATGGCACTTACCAGGGGAGAATATTTGAACATTAATTATATTGTAATTATATTTATGGAAGGTGCCTGTTACTGCATGGTTTACATAGTTTGCACCAGTTTCATTTATTAATCATAACTGTGCTAAAAATGGTGTTTCACATATGTATTGTTTACCCCTTTCCAGGAGTGTAAAGAAACTTCGCAACAAGTTTAGATAATTCAATGTAAATTGAAACACTAAAACTATATTCTTCTACACATTCTTCATTATGAGGTTGTAAAAGTGTAAGGAGTTCATGTGATGACATGGACTAATTCATGCATTAACTATCTGGAACCAATTGCAATGAATCTTTGGTATTACTCAGGTGTATTTCACTGCTAAGTACTACTATTTTCTTGTTAATTTTATCATCTAAAGCCATTAACTGTATAGAGCGTGTTTCAATACATATTACATAGCGAGGATTTTCTTGTATTACATGTAATTTGTGCTAGAAATCCATGTTTCCAGATACTCTATGTATACAACATTCTAAGAGTGAACATCACCTTTGCTAGAAGTTAAACAATGCATGACAAAACTCATTCAAACACGAAGAATAGACTTTTCTCAAAAGACTTTGAAGGAGCATGTACAAATTATTTATTTTAGTTTCTTTCATTGAGAAATGCATGCATTACATCTTTTTGGAGTATGTTTCAATCTTGGACAGAATACACGTGTTTATTACTATGGAGAATGCTGATATCTTCCGAAAAGTATTGTCATATAATTGGCTGTACCATGGGAGCATGTTCCAATATTCATTATTGGGTTAATAACTCTCTTCTTAGTTTTTATGTGTGCTTAAACTTTGCCAAAATCCCATTACATACAAAGTAATTTTACAATACAATGTCAAGGTTTGCACAATGAGCTGCTACTTGAAACCTTAAAAATAAAATGTTCCAATACTGGTTTTCTATTCCCATTACAAACTCATTGGTTACATGTAATCTCTTGAGAAATAAATCCATTATTTTGAAAATGTTTCAATCTTTGAAGAAATACAAAAGAGAAGTCCAGTTCAGGGTGCTCATCTCTTCTGTGAGATGTTAAAATGTAATGGTATTTATGGAAGGTGCATATTACTGCATGGTTTATACAGTTCTTAGCTGTTTCATTTATTAATCATGATTGTGCTTAAAAAAAAGGTGTTTCACATATGTATTTCTAGGAGTGAACAGAAACTTCACATTTACATAATTCACTGTGGATAGAAAAACTAAAAGTACATTCTTCTACACAGTCTTTGTTATGAGTTTGTAAAAATGTAAGCAGTTTATGTGATGACATGATCAAATTCATGCATCAACACAATGGAACGTATGGAAATGAACCTTTGATAGTATTTAATTGCAAAATGCACCTATTTTCTCCTTGGATTTATGATCTAAAGCCTATAAAAGCGTGTTTGAACATGTGTTACGTAGTGCGAATTTTCTTGTATTACATATAATATGTGCTAGAAATCTATATTTCCATATACCTTGTGTATACAACATTCTAAGAGTGTACATCACCTTTACAAGAAATTAAACAATGAAGACAAAACTCACTCCAACACTAAAAATAGACTATTCTCAAAAGACTTTAAAGGAGCACAAACAGATGTATTGATTGTAGGTTCTTCAGCATATAAATACATGTATTTCATCCCTTTGGAGCGTGTTTCACTCTTGGACATAAAACACTCATTTAGTACTGTGTAGAAAGCTGACATCTTCTGCCTCTAACAGCCTCTCACAGGTGAGCATGTTCTAACATTCATTATTTGGTTAACATCTCTGTTGCTAGTATTGGGTGGGTTTAAAACTTTGCCCAATTCCTGCTTCATTTGAATTAATTTCATAATGCTCAATCCAGGTGTACACAATGAGCTGCTACTTGAAACTTTAAACCTACACTGTTAAAATACTGGTTTACTCTTTCCATTATAAAGGCATTAGTTTCATGTTATCTCTTCTAAAACACAAGCATTATTTCGAGGATGTTTCAATCTTTGAAGTATTACAAAGGAGAAGTACTGTGCAGAGTGCCCCTCTCCCCTGTGAAGTGTTATAATGTGACGGCCCATGGGGAAGGTGCCTGTTGCTCCATGCTGTTACACAGTTCGTAGCTGTGTCAGTGATTAATCATGATTCTGCTCTAAAAAGGGTGTTTCAGGTATGTGCAGCGTGCACCTCTCCAGCAGTAGAGAAATGTCACACCACCTTTAGACAACTCAAAGCAAATTGAAACACTGAAACCTCATTCTTCTACACAGTCTTTCTTACGAGCTTGTGAAAACGTAAGGATTTCATTGATGATATGAAGTAATTCATGCATTAGCTCTCTGGAGCCTATTGAAATGAACATTTCATAATACACAGGAGAATTTCACTGCAACATGTCCATATTTTCTCATTAACTTTATCATATGAAGCCATCAACAGTAAGAGCGTGTTTGAACATGTGTTATCTAGTGTGGGTTTTCGTTGTTTTGGGGTGCTTACAACTGTGCCCAAATTCCGCCTTGTAGGAAGTAACTTCACAGCGCTCATTCGAAGTGTCCACAAAGAGCTGCTGCTTGAAATCCCAGACACACACTGTTCCATTACTGGTTTGCTCATTTCATTACCTAGGCGTTGGTTTCCTGTTCTTTCTTGTAAAATACAAGGGACATTTCGAGGATCATTCAATCTTTGAGTAAATACACAAGGGAAGTCCTTTGCAGAGTGCTCCTCTCCTCTGCCATGTGTTTCAAGGTGATGGTCTTAAGAAAGTCCCCTGTCTCTGTGGTTTACACTTTTGTAGCAGTGATCACTCACCCCTGAGAGCTCTCTCGGGACTGGACCACTGTGAAGGAGCAGCGGCCTTTCTAGCTCATGTATCAGTTGAACTGTATAGCAACAAATTGATAATGTACAGGAGCTGTCTTTTACCCTTCATCAAGGTCTTTACTCAAAAATGCCTTTTATTCTTGGACTTTTATTTATTTATTGTTTTAATTCCCATCTGAGGGTATGTTTTCATTAATTTTTAGATAGAGAGCAAGTCAGATAGAGGGACACAGAGCGAGGGAGAGAAGGGGAGACAGGGAAACACCCATTTATTGTTCCACTTATTTACGAGGTCACTGGTTGATTCTTGTATGTGCCCTGACCATTGGTGTGGCGGGAAGATGCTCTAAGCATCCGAGCACCCGCCCAGGGCCTTAGACTTTTATTTTGAAGTTAAATTTTATATACCTTTTAAATCCTTTTGCTGAGAATTGTTTTCCTGCCCTCATTTTTTGGGAATTTCTTTGCCACACACCTGAATAAGGAGAACATTTAGGGGGCAAAGTGGAGAATCCCACCTCACGTTTTACGTGACTTGCTCAGGGTAGCTGTAGTAACCATGATGACAAACACCAGATAGCAAAGAATTTTAGCACCAGGCACGAAGCTGTTTTACATGGCTTCTATCTTTCATCCCCAACAAGCCATGGAAACTTTTCCGAGGGCCACATCTTACAGATAAGAAACCTGCAGCTGAGAAAGCCAAGTGCTTCACCCTAAGTCACAGTGGGAGACGAGGTGGGAGTGGTTCACAGGAAATCTACCCTTGGAGCTCAAACCCCATGTTCTCAGAGTCTCCTGGGTATCTTCAGGGACATGCTCTGCATGGGCTTCAAAATTCCAGTTATCAAAACCCAAACAGTGTGTTACTTTTCATTCCTATCTCTCAAACAATAACTATCTCAAAATTACAGTGAACTTTTCTCCCTTGTTTCCTTTTTGAGAGAGAGCCCTCCCCATCTCCCTGGATGTCTGCCCAAACCAGTCGTGATTGTCATTTTTGAAAACAGATTCAACTCAGTATCAGCAATTTATGTGGTTTTCACCAGTAAATTTAGCACAGGTAATGGTTCATGAGAGGAAAAAGCTGAAAATTAGACAAAGGGTGTGAGTGAAGGCAGATATTTGCACAATGAAGGGTTTGCTAATGACCCTGGTACTGGGGGGACTGAGGGAGGATGGAGACACGGGACATGTTCTATCTGGGGAACTTGAAGCCAGTCCTGGAAGCAGGAGCCACTGCAGGTTTGGTGGATTCTCTGGAAGCTTCTGGTCCCCTTCAGGGGAATCCACCAGAGAAGCTTCCAGAGAATCCACCAAAGCAGACCACAGGGACCCAAAGCTTCCAGAGAATTTTCTAAAGCAGAGCAGGAAAGAAATGTTCCATGTCATCCCATCCTCCTGTCCAGGAGTCCTCTGCCAGTGCCTCCCGTTGGACAAACTTAGCTGGAAGCTAGCGGCCAGTGGAGTCTGGGGAGCCTATTTTACAACTGACTTGGGTAGATAAGGGTGGAGAGTAGATGCGAAGGGTAATAGTTGAATGGAAGGCAGGGTAGTCAATGGTTTTCTGATGCTGAACTTGAATCTGTTCACCACCTGCTTGGTTTTAGGCACCATGCTGGAGTAAGGCTGGTTAGAATTAGGACTAAGGCGAGGGCTAGTGCTAGGGTTTGGGCTAGTGTTGGGGTAGGGTTATGGGCAGGGCTGGGGCTAAAGTTAGAGCAAGGGTTAAGGGTAGAGTTTGGGTTAGGGTTAGGGTTAGGGTTACGGGTAGGGCTAGGGCTAGATGTATGGAGTAAGGCTAGCATTAGAGTTATAGTTAGGGCTAGGGCCAGGACTAGGGCTAGGTCTAAGGTTTGCACTAGGGCTAGTTGTTTGAATTAAGACTACTATAAGGGTTAGAATTTAGGCTATGGCCAAGGATAGGGCTAGGGCTAGGGCTAGGGCTAAATGTTTATAGTGAGGGTTAGGGCTAGGGTTAGGGTTAGGGTTAGGGTTATGGCTAGGGTTAAGGTTAGGATTCAAGTTACTGCTAAGGTTACGATTATGGTCCGGGTTTTGGCTAAATTTAGGGTTAAGGTTAGGGCTAGGATTAGGGTAAGGGCTAGAGTTAGGGTTAGGGTTATCATTAGGGTTAGGGCTAGGGTTAGGATTTAGAGCTAGGGTTAGGTTTAGGGGTTAGGTTTAGTGTTAGGGTTAGAATTAAGTTTAGATAAAGGGTTAGGGTTAGGGTTAGGGCTAGGGTAGCATTAGGGTTGAGGGTTATTGTTAGGGTTAGGGTTACAGTTATGTCTAGGGTTAAGTGTTGGATTAAAGTCACATTTAGGCTTAGGGTTAGGGCTATGGTTAGGGGTAGGTTTAGGGTTAGGTCTACCGCAGGGCTGGGCTAGGCTTAGGTTTAGGGCTAGGGTTACAGTTAGGTTTAGGGATAGGGCTATGGCTAGGTATTTGTCATAGGGCAAGGTTTAAGGTTAGCATTGGGTCTAGGTTTAGGGTTAGGCTTAGGGTTAGAGTTACATTGAAGGCTAGAGTTAGGGTTGAACTTACATTTAGGCTTAGGGTTAGGGTTAGGGTTAAAGCTAGGGATAGCGGTAGGGTTAGGGGTAGGTCTACTGAAGGGCTGGGCTAGGGTTAGGTTTAAGGCTAGGGTTAGGGTTAGGTTTAGGGATAAGGCTAGGGCTAGATGTTTGTCGTAGGGCAAGGTTTAGGGTTAGTGTTAGGACTAGGTTTATGGTTAGGCTTAGGGTTACAGTTATTTCTAGCATTAGGGTTAGGGTTAGGTTTACGTCTAGGGGTAAGTTTAGGTTTAGGGATAGTGTTTAGGCTAGGGTTAGGTTTACTATTATGATGAAAGTTTGGTTTAGGTTTCGTGTTAGGATTCGGTGTTGGGGTCAGTTAGCAGCTGAAGCTTGCCATAATAGCTGCCTATTGGCGTTTGTTTCTATTCATTAGGTTGGCCTGCTAGGACAAGCTGTCCTTGTGGAGGGTCTCTAATGCAGGCCAATGCCAGACGCTGTTTGTGAGTGGCCTTGAGTACCCTGTTGGGAGCTATCAGCAACCCACAGCTTGAGGTCCCCTCTGTCGAGGCTGACTGTGTTAGGACTGGACCAAGATGCACACCAAAGTCTGCTTTTGCAAGGACCTTGTCAAGAGCAGATCAGGTAGAGAGACTCAAAACACTGAGCTCTGCCTCTGCCTGTAGGCTGATTAATCTGATTCTTTTAATGAGACTCAGGCTGTAGAAAGTCCAAAGACTGGGGGAGTTGATTCTGATTAGTGTCTAATTAGCCTCAGGCTGTAGGAAGTCAAGGGAGATAGGGCAAGAGGTTTTCTTGCAGGGTGGGGCAATGGCTTCCTCCTCAAGCAAAAGCTGCTGGGAAGGCAAATGTCTGCCTCTGCAGTCTGGGGGAATGGCTCAGCCCAGGAATCCAGAGGCCTGCCCTTTGAGCTCCATCTCCAGGGCCCACAGCCCTAGGCTCTCCTCACACAGCTCCAGTCCACTCTGCCCTCCTCCGCTGGAGCCCAAGGTGAGTGGCTGCACATGGAACTTTGTGCATTGGCTCTTGAAGAGGGGGCCTGCATTTCCAGGTGTTCTCTCCCTGGCTTTTCAGGGCCAGATGTTATGTGGGCCCCTACCTCAGGTCTGGTGCTCTGGGCTGGGGAGCCCCGCCAGGGATTTAGGCCCCAGAGTCCTCAGTGGGAACCCCCACAGCTGAGATCTCCCTCCGGACCTTCAGCTGCTGCCTGTGGGAGCCCAGCCAGCCTTCTGGTGCCTCCGCACTTCCTACACATCTCTGTGTGATCTCCCCTTTTCCTCCTTGGTCATGGGGGTGCTGTCCAGCTTGTCTTCAGTTGCAGTTGGTTATTCAGGATGGTGTTTCTATAGTTTACTTGTCATTCCAGTTTTGTCCCGGGAGAGCGGCAGGGTAGCTTCTACTCGCTCCGCTGCCACCTTTAATCTGCCAAGGCTAACGTTCTCATGTCGTCTCTTTGTCAAACTAAAATATGCACATGAAACAAAATAGGACAGTGAGGAAAGAGCAGAAACTGAAAGGAAGCCGCTGCCAGCCCTGCACTCCCCACTGCAGTGCCCCTGAGGACCTGCCAGCTCCTGCCCCTGCAGCAGAGGGTGGAGGTTCTGAGACCCGCCTCTCCCCACTCTCACCCCACAGTAGAAACATCATTATCTTGGTTTATTTCCTAGGGGTCATTGTTGTCATCAATCCCTTTAAAGAATGTGCATTGCGATAGGTGTATCTGTATTGTCCTCCAGTACAGTAGCATCGTGAGACCTCCCACCTCTTCAGGAAGGTGCCTGGGCTATGACTGTGGCCCCTCCCCCACATTTCTGAGTCTTCTGTGGTTACAGACATGTTTTCTTGGGTTTTCTAATTGTCTTCCTTTTCTTCTCCCATCGCCTGCTTTTCTTCACATCCTTTAGTCGTTCTAGTGTTTGAAGTGTCCCTGTTGAAGACTTGCTGCTTGCAGCCCTCCTCCCTGTCCCCATCCCAGGGGTGTGTCCCCGAGCCAGGGGTGAGGCCGTCCTCCCGACAGCCCCTGCAGTAGCTTCCCTGGGTCGGCCCCAGGGTGTCCCGAGTCACAGGTCTCGCCCTCTGTCCCGACACATGTCTTATGTTCGAGACTGTCTTCAGCTAATTTTCAGTAAAGGGTGAGTGAAAAATAAATTTCCTGATAAGTTGTTCTCAGGTGTCTTTTTCTGCCCTCACATTGGACTAATGATTTGACAGGGACAGAATTCAGAGTTTAAAGTACTTTTCCCACTAGAAACCTGAAGGCCTCGTATCATTGCAACAACCAGGGTCCTTTATAAGTCACAAGTCGCTCGGACGTTTCTTTCTCTGCAGGTCAGCTGCGATTCCTTTACTGGAGCTTTTGAAGAGATTAAAGCTAGGCAGGTAGCATTGGTTACTAACATCAGGTCATTGGCAGGTACTGTTCATCATAATTTAGTATCTGTATACTGAGTTGTGCGTTTCACCTTCTTTGCCTGTATATATGTATTTTATTATGATTTTCTTGATTTCACAGAGAGGAAGAGTAAGGGAGGGAGGGAGAGAAATAGAAAAACATCAATGACGAGAAAAAGTCACTGATGGGCTGCCTCCTGCGCACCCCCTACTGGGGATCGAGTCAGAAACCCAGCATGTGCCCTGACCAGGCATGGAACTGGGACCTCCTGGTTCATAGGCTGACACTCAACCACTGAGTCACCCCGCCTGAGCTGTTACCGTATATTTTGAGCCCTTTACCCAATTCTCCCTCCCCCACCCCCTTCTCCCTGTAACCACCATTCTGGGATCTGGATCTATGAGTTGGATTTTTTGTCAGTTCATTGGTTACTCTTTTTGTTTTACATTCCATCCACCGTGAATGGCTAAGCTGAAAAGGAGGGTTTTGTTTTGATTTTTAGTCCTAGGTAAGAGACCTTTTAATTCACCTTGGTGCTAAGCTTTTGAGTTAAAGTAAGACATCAAGGTCTCCTTTAAGCTCTGGGCAGTTTTTTTGGTCATCTGACTCAATAGTCTCTTTGAAAACTTCTTCCCTCCGTGTTCTCAGGTCTCTCTCTTGAGCACAGATGTTGTGTGGATGCTGGAAATCCTGGAGCAATCTTCCAAAATGGTCACCATGTTTCTTACGTCTTCTTTTCTTTGTTATTGAACATGCTTTTGAGGGTGTTTCTTAAACTATGTCTTCCACATATTACTTAATGTGGAATACAAATAATTTGGACTAGCAATCCATGTTTTTCTAGATACTCTGTATAAAACATTCAAAAAATGTACATCACCTTTGCTCTTACTTAATGCAAGACAAAACTCATTCCAACACTAAAAATAGACATTTCTCAAAAGATTTTAAAGGAGCTAGTACAAATGTATGTTATTTCACAGAGAAATACATGGTTTTCATCCCTTCGGAGTGAGTTTCCATCCTGGACTTAACAGGCATTTAGGATTGTGAAGAATGCTGATATCTTCTGGGCAGCTGTGTCATATGACGGCTTCTCACTGAGGAAGATGTTCCAACATTCATTATTGGCATAACATCTCTGTTGGTAGTTTTGGGTGAGCTTAAAACTTTGCAGAAATCCCTCTTCATACAAATTACTTTCACCATGTTCCATCCAGGTGTCCACAGTGAACTAATACTTGAACCTCTAAACCTACACTGTTTCAATATTGATTTGCTCTTCCCAGTACAAAGGCATTACTTGCATGTTATGTGTTGTTAAAGATAAGAATTATTTTGAGGATGTTTCAATCTTACAAATCTCTGTTTTTCAAGATACTCTAAAAATAAGTCATTGAAGGTTGTACATCACCGTTGAGAGAGGGTACACAATGCAAGACAAAACTCATTCCACCAGTAAATAAATACTTTTCTCAAAAGACTTTGAAGGAGCAAGCACCAATGTAGTGACTGATGTTCTTGCAAAGAGAAATACATGCATTTCATCCCTTTGGAGTCAGTTTCCATCCTGGAATTAAGACACATTTTGTATTGTACAGAATGATGATATCTTTTGGAGCGTTGTGTCATATAACAGCCTCTCATCAAGGAGCTTGTTGCAACATTTATTATTTGGATTACTTCTGTGTTGGTAGTTTTGGGAGTGCTTACAACTTTGCCCAAACCCCGCTTGGTATGAATTAATTTCACAGCGCTTATTCCAAGTGTCCAGAAAGAGCTGCTGCTTGAAATCCTAAACTGGTTTGTTTGTTTCATTAGTTAGGCATTGGTTTCCTGTTATGTCTTGTAAAATACAAACACTATTTCTAGGATCATTCAATCTTTGAGTAAATACACAAGGGAAGTCCTTTGCAGAATGCTCCTCTCCTCTGTGATGTGTTATAAGGTGATGGTCTTTAATAACTTTGCCCGTTTCCCATGCTTCACTCACTTTGTAGCAGTTTCAGTTTTAAACATGATGATGCTCCAAATGCAGTGTTTCACACATGTAGAGTAGAAATGTTATACCTCTTTTAGGCAACTGAAAGTGAATTGAAACACTGAAACCCTGTTGTTCTTCACAGTCTTTCTTATGAGCTTGTGCACGGGTACGGATTTCATCAATCTTACCCTTGCACAGGGTCTGGCTGACTTTGAAGTGCGTCTCTTTACTATACTGTTTAGAGCAGTTCCTTTGGTGGGGAGGCAATAAAGATGTGTGGAGGGGAGGGTAAGGGAGAAGAGTTGGGACCATCTCCCTTCACCCCCACCATACACCTATCAGAGTATTTTGTGGCTTTATTTCAGTTACTCAGTCTTGGTGCACATTTAAAATTTCACATTAATTGAAATAACCCATTTCACAGATTGGGAACCACAGATTCATGCCATTTACTAGGAACTTGGCATATGATAGAGTATGTTGTTATTATTCTATGTATTCTTTCTGTCTTACAAGTCAACTTTCAAGAGTAAGGAGTGGCTTTTACATATTTGTAATTCTGATGACTAAGGACACTGCTGTGCGCAGAGCAGGCACTTAAAAACATACTTGTGTTTATAGTTGTTGACCTGTAATTGCTAACTTGAGATTTCCTGGTCAAGTAGGTTTTGTATTCTGTATTGTTTTCAGTTCAGATCATGTGATCTATTCCTAGTATCTATTTTGTCTCTTTCAATAACTTTTGTCTCAAAGGGGAAAATGCAGATCTGTGGGTGAGTGGTCTGGTAGCTAAAGATCTGAATGTCTTAAAATGTTAGAACCAAGAGCTACTTCCCATACAATTGATGAGCTAAAAAGAGAGAAAGAGAGACTGAAATTGACACACAGAGAGACACAGGGAGAAAGACAGAGAAAACTGGGTCTCGTTCTAGACCCTCGCCAGGTCTGTGGCTTTAAGTTCTGTGCTTCTATTTCTCATGTGCAAAACAGGGCTAATAATGCAGCAGTAGTCTTGTAAGATAAAATGAAGGAACAAATGAAAATATACTAAGGATTAGATAAAAGTGGTATTAAATGTCAAATATTGGTAGAAAGTAAATTGAATACCAGGTACAGGTGTGTTTGATTTTATTGATAATAAATAAAAGCACTAAATATATATTTTTAGAATTTACAGTAACTTAACTTACAGATTTTAAAGATCACAGTCACTGCATTAGGTAAAGCAGGATATATGTATAATTTATTGTCAGAGGTAGAAGGCGGCTTGGATCAATAAGGATATTGTTATCTACTGTGTAGGGCAACAGATAAAATGAGTGTGTACTAAGAGCCATGGTTTTCTCTACAGTCAGTGGTGTGCCAGTTCAGTTCACCAAATACTAATTAGCGCTGGTGCTTCCCAAGGAACCGTGCTGGGCACTGAGGAGGAAGCAAAGACCGCGGGCGTCAGCCGGAGGGAGACGCAACTCCTCCCCCGGCCACTAGGCGGCGCAGCGGGGGAAGCGTCGGGATGTAGAAAGGGTCGGACACAGGGGACCCCGGTGGAGCTCGGAACAGTTTCTTTTCCTTCCTGCGTTGCTCCTTCCCTACCCTCCTCTACCCCCCTTTTTTCTTTTCGTTTCTTTTATTTCTTTCTTTCTTTTATTTTTGAAAGGAACTGTCTCGGGTCTGTTCCCACACGCGCCAGGTCGCCTGTCCGCGGCCTGTACAACCTCCCCCTCCCTGCTCTTCCTTCCTCACATCTTTGATGAGCTCGCCTCTGCCACCAGCACCGCATTTGGAATGGTGTCTATTGTGCGGGTGGTAACACGAAGGGAAGTTGCTTTTGTTCTAATTATGAGAACGGTTTCATTGGGGGTGCGGGCGGGAGGGAAGAATGAAGGAAAAGGGATCTGGGACAGACGCCCAGCGAGGGTGCTCCGAGGAGAGGTACTAAGGGTCCTGCAAAGAGGCGGCAGATGATATTCAGGCAGGGTTTTTGCTAAAACAAAACATCATTTCAAATGAGGCTGCGTCCTGAGCGAGAGCAGCGCCGCACAGCAGACGGGGCGCCCGAGAGCCGCGGGCGGGCGGCTCAGGCTCACACTCCGGCTGCGACTCGGGGGCCTGCGCCCCCTTCCGGCCCTGTTCTTCTGCCGCCTTTGTTTCCCGGGAATGTCCTGGCTGGAGCACAAGTTCGGCACTGTCGGGGACGGTGCCATTTAGGTGTGACACGCGGCCGAGTCGGACCGGAAGCAGCGCCCAGTGGGGACCGTAGGGAGAGGAGGAAGGAGGAAGGCGGGAGACGGGGCGCGGGGTGGCGGCAGCGCTTCGGGGGCCTCTGCGGACAGGGTGGCCTCTCTCCGGCCGGGGTGGCCTCTCTGCGGACGGGGTGCCCTCTCTGCGGACGGGGTGGCCTCTGCAGACGGGGTGCCCTCTCTCCGGACGGGGTGCCCTCTCTGCGGCCGGGGTGGCCTGGCGGCGGCTCGTTCGGGCCGCGGGCTGTTGCTGCAGCCGCCAGGGCAGGAGAAGACGCCGCCTCTTCGGGCGGACGTGCGAAGCAGGGGGCGGGGCGGCTGTGCGCGGAGCCGGCGCGTGTGTGGCGTCGGGGGAGGGACGTCGAGCTTGTCACTCGTGTGCTGCTCGGTGATTATCTTCCGTCAGGCTCTGGAGACAGCGGGCTTTCCGTTCTTGAGTTTCTCCGCCCTTGTCTGTGTCCGTAGCCTGCAGGGAGCGAGAGCATTTTAGTGCGACCCCTGGGCCGAGGCGGGTGTGGGGCGGGCGAAGCCGCGGGACGAGAGTGCGGAGGGGCCCGCGCGGGAGGTGGAGCCTGGGGCGCGGGAACCAGAGGAGGACGCTGCAGGGCGAACAGGGGCCGGGCGGGAGGAGGGCGGTGCGGCGGCGAACAGGGGCCGGGCGGGAGGAGGGCGGTGCGGCGGCGAACAGGGCCCGGGCGGGAGGAGGGCGGTGCGGCGGCGAACAGGGCCCGGGCGGGAGGAGGGCGGTGCGGCGGCGAACAGGGCCCGGGCGGGAGGAGGGCGGTGCGGCGGCGAACAGGGCCCGGGCGGGAGGAGGACGCTGCAGGGCGAACAGGGGCCGGGCGGGAGGAGGGCGGTGCGGCGGCGAACAGGGGCCGGGCGGGAGGAGGACGCTGCAGGGCGAACAGGGCCCGGGCGGGAGGAGGACGCTGCAGAGCGAACAGGGGCCGGGCGGGAGGAGGGCGGTGCGGCGGCGAACAGGGGCCGGGTACTGGGACCGACGCCGCCCGCGCCCGTCACACGCGGTAGCTCAGCGTGCAGTCCCACGAGGCGGGTTTTCCTCACCGCCCTCGTTCTGTAAACGGGGACCGAGGCTCGCAGGCTGTAGACCCGCTGGCGGAAAGACAATGACGTGCAGAGCCGGGACCTGCGGTCGGGTGGGCTCATCTCAGAGCAGCTCCGAGCACCCAGGGGTGGGCCCGCCGGACGTGGAGAGTGAGGACGGAGCGCGGCCGCCGGGCCTCAGCGGGCTGCGGCGGTGCAGGGCGCTGACCACGGGGGTGAGGCCGGAGCGGGCGGCGGGTGTCCGGCGGAGCTGCAGCGGGGCCGGGGCCTCGCCCTGAGCGCGGAGCCGGGGAGGGCGCCGCCCCGGAGCCTGAGACGGGCTGCTCGGCGCAGGAGGCCGAGGACGGGGCGGCTTATTCAGGGTCCCGGGGTAGAAACGCGCGTTGTGTCCTCGGCCCAGCGCAGTCAGGTGTAGGGAGCTTTTTTTTTTTTTTAGCCCTCACCCAAGGATATGTTTTTCTTTTTTTTAATTGCTTTTTGTGCGTGAGAGGAAAGGAGAGAGACGAACCTGCGCTTCAGGGAGAAACGCCCGCCCGCGGCCTCGTTGGCGCCGCGATGGGACTTGAGCCCGGGGCGGCGCCGGGACCCCGCGGGCAGCGCTGCCCCGCCTCCTGCCGCGCGAATGTTCAAGTTTAAGGAGTTCGGCGCCCCATTCGGCTGGGCCTGGTTCCTCATCGCCGCGAGAATTGGTCTTTACAACATCGAGAAGCCAACTAACACGCCCGTTTATGTGTGTCCCAAATTCAACATCAGGCTAAACCGGGAGCCGCTTCCGACACAACTTACTGACCATTGAAATCTTTGAGTATTTCTGAGAATTTCATTAATAAATGAAAGAAAATAAGGTTGACGAGGCAAAGAGCAGGGCGATGGAGCGTGGAAAACACACACCGAGGTCTAAGGGAAGAAGGAAGTCCCGCCCGCGCTGGACAAGGTGACTCCTCCCGTCCCTGCCTGCGCGGCGGCCGCGGCCGAGCGTGTCCCGCGAGCGGCGGGGCGGGTCCGCGAACACTTACGGGAAAAGGACACGTTCACGCGGGGACGGGACCTGCGGGCGCGGAAAGGCGGGGGGCTGCGGCCGCGCTTCCCTCCCGCGGTGCCCCCAGCCAGCACCCCGAGGGGGCCGGAGAATGGACGGGCGCTGCTGCCAGGGCGGTCAGCCTAAGGAGTGACCGCGGCGAGCGGTTCCGGGGGCGGGCTGGAGGAGCTGAAGCCGCGGCTGGGAGCCAGGGGCCGAGCCGCCCCCGCCCTGCGGAACTGACCGCCCCCGGGACGCCTCCCTGGGTGGGCAGCTCCGCTCGCGGGGCTGGGAGCGGCGTCTGTGCGGCGCCGCCCGGTGTCCGCGGGGTGACGGTCAGCGCGCGGCCGCTGTCCCTCCGAGTCGCGGCGGCGCCGGCCGGCCGGTCCCGGGCGGCCCCCGGGAGGGTCCGAGGCCCGCGGGGCGGCGCCGACGCGCTTTCCAGGGGCAGGTCCGTCGCCAGACGGGGCGCGGCCGGGCCAGGGTCCCCCGCCGCCCTCACGCCGCCGCGCTGTTGAAGGGAACCTGCCGCTGACCCGTCTCCTTCCCCAGCGACCCGGGCTCCGGAGCCGACGCTCCCCCGCGACGCGGGCTGGAGGCTGCGGCTGGTCGGCGGCGCCGGAGAACCGGCGGGAAAGGTGACCCTTCGCTGGCCGCGCCGCGGGCCGTCCCGGCTGCGAGGCGCGCAAACGGGCCGCGGGAGTGCGCCCTGCGCGCGTGGCGGCACCGGCGCTCTGCGGGGGAGCCTTGTTCACGATGAATTGACTGAGAAGTCCGCGAACACTTACGGGAAAAGGACACGTTCACGCGGGGACGGGGCCTGCGGGCGCGGAAAGGCGGGGGGCTGCGGGCGCGGAAAGGCGGGGGGCTGTGGGCGCGCGGGGGGCTCGGCGCGGAAAGGCGGGGGGCTGCGGGCGCGCGGGGGGCTCGGCGGGGAAAGGCGGGGGCTGCGGGCGCGCGGGGGGCTCGGCGGGGAAAGGCGGGGGGCTCGGGGGGAAAGGCGGGGGGGCTCGGCGGGGAAAGGCGGGGGGCTGCGGGCGCGCGGGGGCTCGGCGGGGAAAGGCGGGGGGCTGCGGGCGCGCGGGGGCTCGGCGGGGACCCCGGCGGCTCGGGCGGGGCGCCTGCGGGCGGCGCTCTCCCGGCTGCGGACGGACAGACTCAGTTGTCCAGAGGGGTTCGTGGGACTTTGATTGACCGGAAGCGACGGGACCTGTCCGGAGGCTCCTGTGTCTCGTGGAAGCGCCTTTGGCGGCGTGGCTCTAGCTCTTAGTGCTCAGAAACTGGGCTTCACCGTTAGCTGAGCGCGGGGCACTGACTGGTGAGTCGGGCTTATAAAAACCGGTCCGTTGTTTCACTCCGAGAGCACACAGGAGGCATACTCCTGAGACTGAGCATTTTTGTTGGGTATTCAAGTCTTCGTGGATAACCAAAAGAATAGAAAAAATTATAACAAATTACATTTTACGTTGCTTTTCATTTTTAAGATTTTTTATTCAAAAATACGACTTTGTAAGACTAGAACTTCAATCTAGCTAGATAGCCTTCTCTGCTCTAGGGTTACATATACCTACATGACTAGGGCTAATCGTGTACAGTTTACCGCATCTGTAATCAGTGCTCTTTTCTTCATATCATCAGTTACCAGAAACTTTGTTGTCTACAAACAGGGAAATTGTGGCACAAAGAACTTAAGTAACTTAATTTGATTTAAGATTAAGATAGTGAATGACAGAGCCAGGATTTGAACCCAGGAATCTAGGTGGTCAGACACCAGGACTCATACATTTGTTAGTTTCATCTGCTGCTCCATTTTATAGGTATAAAATAAGGTTAAGATATTAAGCCATTTAAGGAGACATAAAATGTCTCATTAAAGATCAGTGAGTTTTTTTTTTTTTTACTTTTAAAATTTATCTTTATTGTTGAGAGTGTTACAGGTGTACCATTTCCCCCCCTCCCCAATTGACCCCCTCCACTTCCCTCCCACCCCCTCCCCAGGCCTTCACCGCATTGTTAACTGTGCCCATGGGTTATGCATATATGCGTATAACTTCTTTGGTTAATCTCTTCCCACCCTCCACCCCCTTCCCTCTTTCCTCTGAAATATGATCGTCTGTTGCATGCGTCAGTGTCTCTGGATCTATTTAGTTCGTCAGGTTCCTTTGTTCATTAGCTTCTTCTTAAAGAAGACCCTTCAACTTTTCCTGTAGTGCTGGTCTGGTGGTGATGAACTCCTTTAGCTTTTTCTTATCTGTGAAGCTCTTTGTCTGACCTTCAGTTCTAAATGATAGCTTTGCTGGGTAGAGCAATCTTGGTTGTAGTTCCTTGGTTTTCATCACTTTGAATATTTCTTGCCACTCCCTTCTGGCCTGCAAGGTTTCTGTTGAGAAATCAGCTGACAGTCATATGAGTGTTCCCTTGTATGTAATTAACTGCTTTTCTCTTGCTGCTTTTAAGATTCTCTCTTTGTCTTTAACCTTTGGCATTTTAATTATGATGTGTCTTGCTGTGGGCCTCTTTGGGTTCCTCTTGTTTGGGCCCCTCTGTGCTTCCTGGACTTGTAAGTTGATTTCTTTCCCCAGGTAGGGGAAGTTTCCTGTAATTATTTTTTCAAATAGGTTTTCAATTCCTTGGTCTCTTTCTTCCCCTTCTGGCACCCCAATAATATGAATGTTGAGCTTCTTGATGTTCCAGAGGCTCCTTATACTATCTTCATATTTCTGGATTCTTTTTTCTTTTTGCTCTTCTGGTTGGGTGTTTTTTGTTTCCTCATGCTCCAAATTGCTGATTTGATTCTCAGCGTCCTCTACTCTGCTGTTGATTCCCTGTAAATTATTCTTCATTTCAGTTCTTGTAGACTTCATTTCAAATTGGTACTTTATTATGTTATCAATTTTCTCAGTTATTTACCTAATAGTCTGCCTAAACATCCTTATAACCAAAATTCTGAACTCTCTATCTGTTAGCTTGCTTGGATCTATTTCATTTAGTTCCTCTTCTAGAGATTTCTTCTGTTCTTTCCTTTGTTGCCTCCGCATTTTGTCTGCTTCCAGGTGTTTGTTTCTATATATTAGGTAGAGCTGCTGTGTCTCCTGGAATTTGTAGAGTGGCTTTGTGGAGTAGGTGTCCTGTAGGGTCCAGTGGCTCAGCCTCCCCAGTCACCTGAGCTGGGCCTTCTAGGTGCTCCCCTGTGTGGGCTGTGTGCACTGTCCTGTTGTACTTGAGCTTTGGTTGCTGTTGGCATCACTGGGAGGAACTGACCCCCAGGCCAATCGGCTGTGAGGACCAGCTGCAACTACAGCCAGAGAGCTGCTGTGCTAGAGACACCCCTAGGGAGCAGGATTTACTTCAGTGGAGCTTTGCACCCCTTGAGTGTGTCACTCGTGGATGTGGTAGGGCTGTAATGCACGTGGTCGAATCTGATCACTGGGTGCACTGTCTCTGGGCCTCCTGGGAGGTGCAAAGTCAGCTTCTGCCAGTGCCTTGCCCAGGGCCACCCAGCATAAGCTACACAGCAAACCACAGTTGGCTGCTACTTGTGCTGGGCTTGGAGGTGCCCAGGAGAGGCCAAGCTATGAGCCAATGCAGCTGCTGCTAGTGCCAGGCCTGGGGCCACTTATCAAGCTGTATGGGGCCCGATGCTGCTTGTTTGAGAGATTTTAGGAAAGTCCTAAGCATAAGGCTGGAGAGGCCACTTGCATAGAAAAGCCCCTGGAAATGGCCTGGATGAGCTGCAGGTGGGGAGGGGCGGGGCCTCCGGGAATCACGGGGCGGGGCCAAAGGTGAGAGTCAGGTGCTGGCGATTCAAACATGGCGCCTGCCTGCCGGCTGTGTGCGGGGAGGACTCGCCACAGGAGCCATGGCCTCTGCCAGCCCTTCTGCCTGGGAGGAAGCCGCCCTCCACCTCTCACCCCAACTTCAGGCAGGTTAGTTCCTCCCCAAGTGTCCCGGGTCCTTTCAGGCTGCTCCCGGCGCTGGGCTCAGAGGGGACGTCCGAGTGAGTCCGTGCGCGGCCCTTTGAGAGGAGCTGCTGGGGCTCCCACAGCCTCCCTGACCCTCAGGGACAGTCCCGGTGGGTTTCACAGCCCAGAGTTGTGGGGACGTCTCTTCCCGGCCTGGAGCCCTGGGCTGGGGCCTGCTGTGGGGCTGGGACCCCTCCCTCCTCTTGGAAACCTCCACCGCCGAGATTCCCTTCCCAGTTTCAACTGCAGCACCGGGTGTGGGCCCGCGGCCGCGTCTCCGTGATTCAGCCCCGATTGGCCCATGTCTTCGCCCCTCCTACTGGTCTTGGTGCTTCTTCAGGTCCCTGGTTGTGGGGCTTCTGTGCAGCCAGATTTCAGGAGGCTCAGAGTGATGGCGGTTGGGTATTTTAGTTTTACTTTTGATGTGGTTGTAGGAGGCAGCAGTGCAGCTGTTACGCCGCCAGCTTGTTTTCCTCCTCAGTGAGTCTTTTTTAAGTTAAGACTTAAATTCTTTAAAACATGTTCCAGTTGTGAAAATATAAAGAAGCAGGAAACCCTTTGAGATAAGCTCTTTTAATAATTTTTCTTCTTAATAAACCAGGACTGTTGAAGATGACTTACTGCTCCAAAAGATGACCTTGAAATTTGTTTAAAATAAAATTTGTCTTAACAAGGAAGAAGCAAGAAATAGAAGGTTTCATTTCATAGCTATGGATGCTGTATTCTTTTTATATTTCTAGGTTTTTATAACTAGTAGAATATTTTAAAATCTTTTTTATTTAATAAAATCTTGTAAAGTCAGATTGAGTTTTTATCTTTAAAGATAAGTCTTTATTGATATGAAATTTTGCCATTTATACCTTTGAATTCTCTCTTACTAATATATAAGAAAGATTTAGAGACAAAATAAGAAAACATATTCCTAATGTTCTATAAATAGGTTTACAAAGTCCATGAACTTGCAAATATTTTTCCAACCTGTTTTTGCCAAGCTCTCAACATGTCTCATTTAACTCTCATTCTCTTCTTACCTGGTTCTTGGCTAGTTAAGGCCTTTGTAAAACTTGTATTTAAAAGTAGGTCTATTCTCAGGTCTGCTGTGGCTTCAACTCTCAGGCATGAGTTGGGGCTCTCTTTAAGCCATACCTTGCTTCCCTATTATGGCATGTATCAGCTCAACTTTTTGGTAAGACTGTGGCTCATTACAGTAACTGCTACCACTGACCTTCCGTATTCCTGAATATTGGAGAGTGAGAGAGGCCAAGGAAGACCTGAAGTATGTCTAGGTGTGTATTGCTATGGTCAGGATTGGGAGAGGGATATGATGTCAGTTAGATACACTCCCTCCCACCTGGAGTAATCTGTTTCACTTTGTTATCATTTCTGATACTTTAAGTTATAGAAGTTTTTTTGTCAACAACTTATTTATTCCTCTTATCTCCTGACCCAGTTGTTTACCTGTGCTCTGTGTTCCTTTAGCATTTCAATGTCTACTCTGCCTTTTCTGACACCATTCATCTGGGGGTGTTGGGGCATCTACTTAAAGCCTGGTAAGGATGAAAGTCTAGGTCCCCTTTTCTGGCATGGGTAGAGGTGGGACACAGTTTTTTTCTGGAGTGTTTGGCTGGAGTAGAATAGTTATTGTCTAAAAGTGATCTATTTTGTTAGACTGCCTATCTCTTTGTTATTCAGTTAGAGAAGGCTTTTGGGATTTTAAAAAAATCTGTGCTAGTTGATATTTCCAGGTCTCCAGCTTTCTTCACCTCCAAATCTGGGATTTAAAAGGCAAAAAGGGTAATTCACCACCATGTTATACCATGGGTCCTGAGGTCCCTAGCTGATATGCCTTCTCTCCACCTTTCAGAGTCTTCCTGTGTTTCTTTTTTTTTTAAGATTTTTGAATTGATTTTTAGAGCTAGAACAAGGGGGGGAGAGAGAGAGAGGAGAGAAGCATTGATATGAGAGTGACACATTGATCAGCTGCCTCCCGCATGCCCCCTTCCTGGAGATCAAGCCTGAAACCCCGACAGGTACCCCGTCCGGGAATTGAACAAGCAACCTTTCATCGTATGGGACAACATAAAACCAACTGAGCCACACTGGCCAGGGCTTCCTATTTGTTTTTTGTTGTTTTGTATTTTTAAATATGACTTTATTGATTTCAGAGAGAGGCAGGGAGAGGGGGAGAGAGAGATAGAAACATCAATGATATTGAGAGAGAGTCGTTGATAAGCTGCCTCCTGCAGGCCCCCTACTGGGGATAGGCCCCATAACCCGGGCACATGCCCTGACTGGGAATTGAACCTCAGTTGCCTGGATCATAAGTCAATGCTGAACCACTGTGCCACGCCAGCAGGACTTCCTGTGTTTTTTAAATATATAACTTCCGCCCGACTGGCCGTGGCTCAGTGGTTGAGCATCGAGCTAGGATCCAGGCGATTGGGGTTTGATTCCCGGTCAAGGCACATGCCCCAGTTTCGGGCTCAATCAATGACTCTCTCATCATTGATGTTTCTATCTCTCTCTCTCCCTCTCCTTTCCTCTTTCTGAAATCAGTAAAGATATATTTAAAAATAAAAAAATAAATATATAACTTCCAAGGGATTTAGCTGTTCTTAGTGGGAAGAGTAGGGAGAAGTACATCTTTGTCTACTTCATCTTCCTGGAAGCAAAGTCCCACCCACTCCCTGTTGGAAATAGATTTGTGGAACCACAGATATGCTCATTCATTTAGGCGTTATCTGTGCCAACTTTCATACTAAAATGGCAGATCCGTGCAGTTGCAACAGCGACCAGATGGCCTGCACATCTACTATTTACAGAAAATGTTTGCTGACCCCATCTCTAGAAGATTTAAGTGACTTGTTATGGCCACATGATCAGTTAGTGATAGACCAAGAGCTAAAACCAGTATCTTCAGGTATTTGGCTGTCTCTTTTTTCTTTTCTGAAATGTTAACTGTTTTGTTTCCAGTTTTGGAAGTATATTCTGATTTGGTACTCTATTGGAACACATTTTGTTCATTTAAATCACTATCTTTAATAGGATGTAGTCACAGACGGTATTATAGATGAGGTCAGTTCTAATATGTGCAAACTCACCTCTAGAGAGAGTGCCATTAAGCTTTTCAAAAGAAAACATTTTAATCTCATGTATCTTGTTACACTGCACTGAAAATAAACGTGACTGTGGATTCTTTGAATATTAAAGTATAAAAAATAATATTTCTTATATTTGCTGTGTTTTTTTTGAAAGCCTAAAGTTAGGATTTAGTATTATAAAGTTTCATCTTCTATTATTAGAGGCTTTATTATTACTGGAATAGGTCAATTATATTTTATAATAATGAAAGGTAAATTCTACTCCTTACCTTTAATTTTAGAAACTATATTTTTTCATATTGTGATGATTAAAATGAGTGGTGGTGTGAGGCTATATGTAGTTTAGCAATAGAAAAGGAAGCTTTCTCCCCAGATAGCGATATATTTTATCATGAGTAGTATATGCTTGAAAAATGTTCCAAACAATATAAACAGCATTCAGTGGAAAGTGAAAGTCCCTGTACTCTATAATGTTCATATGGAATAGTTTAATACTTACCTTTTTCTACCTTTGAATTTATAAGCATGTATAATGTATATTTGCATATTAAAAAAACTAAATAGACTCATACTATGCTTTTGATTTCTACTCACTGATACATCATGGACATAGGACAACTTTTAAACAAATAAAATCCTTACTTTTTGCATTTCAGTATCAAAGGCATGCAAAGTTTGTTAAATGACTATATTTTATACTATGGAGGCAAAAGAGAAGATTTCAAGCGATTTGGGTAAGTGCCATGAGGTTTATGTAGAATTAGAGGGGGCTGTGGAGATAGATCTTTTGAAGACCCACAGCTGTTATGTCTTCTTGGTTCTGTAATTTTCCTCTGCTTCCCATTCTGATTTCCTTGTTATATCACAAGGTGGAGAGACCGTCCATAGCTTCTAGCTAAGTAGCTTCTCATGAACCCCATTTTTGTGGCAACAGGTAGCCTGCTGAGCCAGATCTGCCCCTGGCAATAACAGAATTTGTGAGCAATACAGATGTGCCTGATCGTACGGAATTTTTTTTCCCCTTAGGGAGGGTCTTTGACCTTTTTAAACCTCAGCATTTGGGATTGCTTTTTTAAGTGTAGGGAAAGCAAGAAACCTCACTCTAATATTTCCCACACATGAAATTGCTTCCTCTATTTGGGGCTCTTCAGAGCCCCTTGGTTTTGTGTGGGTTTTTCCCTCTGACTTAACAATTTTCTGAACTGGGAGAGCCCTGAAAAACTTTATGCTATCTTATCTATCCCAAACTTACTCCCTTCTCAATTTGGCCTGTTCTCCCCAACAATCCCTGTTCTACCCCCAAACTTAGCATCTGGAAAAAGTATATTCCTCGACTCTCTTCCTTACTTATTCTTCCTAAGAAACGGTAGTAGAATGAGGGATGGAACACTCTTCATGTTTTTAAAAATTAGATCTCAATAGGGTGCGGTGATTGGCTTTTTTAAATTTTCATACATTTTCCCCTGTCCATTTAATGTTTCCTCAGATTTCTCATCCCAGCTTTGGTTATTTATCACCTTGTGTATAATTGAAACCAGTGCTAGAGATGGATGAATTTCTTACCCATTTAAATTGCTTCTGTAGTGGCACTCTTTATGGTGCACTGAAATGGTTTTTACAAACATATGTACATATATGCATACGCATAAAACTGTCTTTATCTCTGTGTATTATATATTTACTCAGGTGTCCAAAAATCTCACAGGACTGCTTAACCTCCTAAATTGACTAATTGTTTATATTAAATTGAAATAGTTTTATTTTCCAGGGAAAACGACAAGACAGATATGGCTGTCATATGAGAAAGTGAGATTTCTCTGGAGCGAGGAGGAGGGAGTGGACGAGAGCTGGTGGTTTCAGCCATCCGGCTGGCGCAGGGCGCGGCCGGTGCTCTCACCCTCTGCCACCCTGCGTGCAACAGCGCTGAACTGAGGACATGACTCTCAGGTCTGACTCTAGTTTGGTACTTGTGGTAATTTTTGGCAGTTTTAACTGACTTCTCATTGCTTGAGTTTGTCTTTAAAGAACATTTAGAAGAATATTGTCTGTTGTCCTATAATATGTTTCTTTAAAAAAAAATTTATTTTTATTTTTTATCTTCACCTGAGGGTATTTTTTCCATTGCTTTTCAGAGAGAGTGGAAGAGTGGGGAGAGAAACACCAGTGTGAGAGAGACATCGATTGGTTGCCTCCCACATGCCCTAACCCGGGCCGGGGAATGCGCCTGCAACGAGGTGCATGCCCTGGCAGAACTGAACCCAGGACTCTTCAGTCCACTGGCCCACACTCTAACCCCTGAGCAGACCAGCTAGGACTTCTTTAAAATTTCTAAAAATATTTTGGGGAAAAAATAACCTGAAAATGGTTCTAAAAATCCAAACATTACAAAGGCTGAAAAGTGAAGAGTGGGCTGGTTCTCCTTCTGACTGTCAGTCTTGTAGATTCCCTCTCTGAGAGAACTGTAAGAGTTAATGTCCCAATATTCTAGGCACATATAAGTAATAGACCTCTTTTAAAACATTAATATTTATATCATTTGCATTATTTATTTGACATTGCTTCCAAGTAGCAAACCACAGTTGAATTTCTAAATGAAAATTTATATTTTTTATGAATCTAGGGAGAAGAGACTTGCAAAGAAACACTATGATAGATTATTCAAGGAATACTGCATAGCAGGTCTCAGTCAATGCAAAGAAAAGAAGTTATGCTTCCAAATAATTATAAAAGAAGGTTCTCACACAAGTACATGTTACTTTCTGTTATACTCTCGTGCCTGCCGGAGCCCGCCGGCAGAGTCGAACGGTCCTGAGGAAGGGGTGAGGATGGAGAAAAGACAGACACAAAAAAGATGGGATCGGGAGGGCTGCAGCTCGTGACTGCCGCGGCCCGAGTTCATTTTCTCCGCTCAGTATATAGAGGCACTGCTGACTGTGCTGAATAGCACCCCGCCCCGCATTCCTTCCCCTTGCCCGATACTAAGTAATTCCTCCAAGGCCCTAGGAATGCTCTTTCAGAGTAAACACCCTGCCTCCTGCAGGAGCTCAGGCCTTGGGAACTATCTTTATCTCGGCTTCTAATGGGAACTTGCGGGGAGGATTGAGTCCTTGGCTTGGCATGTGGCTTGACTATCCTTTAACCCTTCAGGCCGGGGCCAGCTTCCTAATTAGCCTTTCTAGAATTTAGTATTGCTTTGGTGCCTCAAGGACTGGGTCAGGGAGCAGGAGAGCACCTCTGCAGCTCACCCAGGCGGCTCCTCTGTGCCTGGGGCCACAGCGGCTCCCCACACATGTCCTAGATTATTCTTTTAAAGATGCTGCTCTAGTCTCAATTCCCCTGTATCTGTGAAGTATCATTTGGACATTTTAACTCTGAAGCTGTGGAATTTACAAAGGGCCCCTTAGTCAAGGGCGCTTCTTTGTGAGCTGAGGCAGAAAAGTCTAAAATTAAACACAAGTGGCTACTGGATCCTCTTTCATCTTGACTCTCACCTGAGCCTCTAGCATTTATAATGAATGATTTAACACTGCAGAATGATGTCGTTTCACAGATGAAATTGATAGGCTATATTTCCAAGTTCATTATCATTTATAAAGAAGAGGATGTATATCTTTTGTTATACAAATGTCTGTTCTAGTAAAATTAACTTTTTTTTTTTTTTTAAATATATCTTTATTGATTTCAGAGAGAGGAAAGGAGAGGGAGAGAGAGAGATAGAAACATCAATGATGAGAGAGTCATTGATCGAGCCCGCAACCCGGGCATGTGCCCTGACCAGGCATCGAACCCGGATCACCTGGATCCCAGGTGGACGCTCAACCGCTGAGCCCCGCCCGACTGGGCGTAAAATTAACTTTTAACAGTGCTAATTAGTAATGGCAGATTTCCATTCCCACTTTACATCTTACTTTAATTAATATTAAAGGGATTTTTATTCCTATCTCAAATTTCACATTTGTAGCTAGAAAAGGTGACCCAAGAACATATGATCTCAGTTTGAAATGGGAGAGGGGGGGAATGTTGCATAAATCTGTATGTTTGGGTAATGTACATTTATATTATATTAAGAAAGAGAGACAACCTATTTAAAAAGCTGTCTTAAATTTATTTATCATAAGGATTTTTTTTCATTTAAAAAATTAAATCTCAGAACCATGGTTGGTTTAATTTTTCAGTAGTACCTTTAATATATGGGTTGTGTCACAATATTCTTTTTGAAAAAATATATCTTTATTGACTTCAGAGAGAGGAAGGGAGAGGGAGAGAGAAAGAGAGAAAAACATTGATTGGCTGCCTCCTGCACGCCCCCGACTGGTGATCAAACCCACAACCCGGGCATGTGCCCTGGCTGGGATCAAACGTCGATTACCTGGATCCTTGGTCAATGCTCAACTGCTGAGCCACGCCTGGCTGGGCCACAATATTCTCATAGGTAATAGTAGTGTCCATTTTTATAGCCCATGCACTTGGTGTATCCCAAAGCTTCCTCAGTTTCTTGTGAACTAGCTCTGATCTCTGTACTAGTTATTACCATATCGAATCTAAAAAGCACCCCACACAGCAGTTGGAGTTACCTGAAGTTACCACACTGCAAGCTGAATGTGAAATATAGGCCTTTCTAAGAACACATAACAAAGCAGCTTTTTCAACTGGAACTCATTTATTGATTGTTTTTCAGTATTTATTGAGGACTAGGCTGTGTGTTGTGGATTAAAACGTGGTGTCTGCCCTCCAAAAAAACAGAAACAAAATGACAAACCTATAGTCTAGCTGAAGGGAGAGTGTGCACATACTAAATAATTAAATATGTGTATTCTCCACTTAAAAGAACACAGTATTTTACTGGAAATCATGCTTTAAAGAGGATAATCTTAAAACAAAGTATACTTTCCTATTAGAATATGATAAATAGTCAGATATGAGGGTTAGTGCATATGAGAAATCAGATATGACACAGGTTTTGAGTGTGAATACTAGACAAGTAGGAAATATGGAGGGAGGGGGACCTGACCTTAAAAAAAATTGAGACAATTTTTTTAGAGCAGCTTTAAGTTAACAGAAAAATTGAGGAGAAGATACAGAGATGCCCCATCTACCCCTTGCCTCACACATATGAGCAGTATCTTTTGGGGGGAAGATAATGACTGTCTTTGGCATACCATGTTTGAGGTGTTGGAGACAGAGTAGTACCTTTGATTTCCTTACTAGAATGCATTTTCTCAGTTTTATTTACCCAAAGACAGTGTTTTGTTTGTTTTTAAATTAACCAGCTCCTAGCCCAGTGCCTACTACCTGTATGTATAGTAGATACTTAGGTATTTTTAGTGAATTCCAACCTTTGTCCCACATGTCCCTTTCCTTCTTTGTTGCTTCTTTCCTTTCATCGTTGAGAATTTGGTTGGATCGTTGCATCAGTTAGGAATTGATTCAGCTGCAGGGAGCAGCAAGCACTCCCAAAGAACATTGGCTTAAGTGAGCTAGAAGCCCATTTTCCTTTTACATAAAAGTCCAAGCGGATGGCATGGAGCCTCGTGCTGTCAGGACCTTAGGGTCCGTCTCTCTTACCGCTTGCATGTGTGAGCTCTTTGTGCTGGACGGTGCAGTGAGAAGATGATGCTCAGCACCAAGCCCTGAGTCACTCCAGTGTTTAATCCAGTGTATCAGCAGGAAAATTTATATCTTCAGGAAAGAATGTAAAAACATTCTGAGCCAAAACCTCTGTGTAATCTTTAATAGGAGGAAATATGGCAGTTGTTTGTGACACTTCTTATCTCCCCATAGGATATACTTCATGGTGACAGACACTGTTTTAATAATCAATTTTTATCCTCAGAATGCTAAGCACAGCAAGTTGTTGCTTAATAATTATTTGTTGAATAGATTAATGAGTGGAAGAAAAAGTTTGGAAACTATTTTGTTATTCATTTGACTGCACTTCAATAGACATCCCAGTGTATGTTGGATGGAAAGCAATCGTCACAGACATGTATGGGTTTAAAAACAAACAGTTATTTTTAATTTTTAATTTTTTTTTTGTTATACTGGGAAGATATTATTTTCTTTGGGATTTAATTAGAATATTTTGAAATATTTTGGGATCTCATTTTTTATTTCGTTTTAGATATGTCTTTATTGATTTCAGAGAGAGGAAGGGAGAGGGAGAGAGATAGAAACATCAGTGATGAGAGTTATTGATCAGCTGCCTCCTGCATTCCCCTTGCTGGGGATTGAGCCCGCAACCTGGGCATGTGCCCTGACCAGGAATCAAACCTTGATCTTCTGGATCCTAGATTGATCCTCAACCATTGAGCCACACCAGCTGGGCTTGTGCCCTCATTTGCATTTAGTATACAAAATTGCCTAAAATTCAAGTAATAGATGATTAAAAAAAATAAAAAATAACAAAGTTAAGCAGGCAATGAACACTTCATCTGAATTGTTTCTCTTAATACAACAACCTATGAGATTAGGATTCTTTTTTTTATATATATATGCCTTTATTGATTTCAGAGAGAGGAAAGGAGAGGGAGAGAGAGAGAGAGAAACATCAATGATGAGAGAGTCATTGATCAAGCCCACAACCCAGGCATGTGCCCTGACTGGGAATCGAACCCCGATCGCCTGGATCCCAGGTCGACGCTCAACTGCTGAGCCACGCCGGGCCGGGCAAGATTAGGATTCTTATAATAAGGAAATAGACTGAAAAGTTAAGTAACTTTCCTAAGGTCACAGAACTAGTTAAGGAATGGTAGAGCTTCCTTTGGGTCTGCGTGATTCTGGAGATGAGCTTTTAGCAATTATATAAGTAAGCTGAATAGAAAACTACACCATTAACTAGAATTTTGGTAAATTAGCATATGAATGTGAAAGATCTTAAAAGGCAGTTGAGAAAAATCATTTTTAGCCAAAAAACAAAGTTGTATTTAGGCGTCTGTAGGAAAGTCCCACTGTAGGGCTGCAGACTGATAACATTACTCTTTCCTGTTCATGACTATGCTGCTGTTGTGGAAAAAGGGCCACACATGAATAATTGGGTGTGGTTGTGTTTTGGTAGAACTTTGTAAAAATAGGCAGCAGGCCTGTGGGCCACAGTGTGCTAGCCTGTGGTATAGTATGTAGCAGGTACTATTCTAAATACTTTATATGTATTATCCCATTTAAACCTCTTAACCCAAGAGGTAGGTACTTGTATTACTCCTACTTTACATATGAGGAGACAGGAACAACTAGGTTAAATAACTATTAAGTGGTAGAGCTAAGAAGTAAACCCAGCCTGACTCCAAAGGCCGCACACTCTTGCCCGATAGTGTACTGCCTCTTCACTGTACATATTCCTGTCAGTGTCATAGGATATATATGTATTTTTTATTATTGTTAATTTAGATATCTTATGTCTTGGAACCTATAATTTTTAAAAATAAAGAAGAATGTTCCTTAACAGATAAGTTGGTAATTCTCACGTTGCTGAGAGTTTTTATCAGAAATGGGTGCTGGATTTTGTCAAATGCTTTTTCTGCATCTATTGATATGATCATATGATTTTTGTCCTTCATTTTGTTTATGTGATGTATCACATTTACTCATTTGCGGATGTTGTGCCAGCCTTGCATCCCCAGAATAAATCCCACTTGGTCATGATGTATGATCTTTTTAATGTATTGCTGGATCCGGTTTGCTAGTATTTTAGTGAGGATTTTAGCATCTATATTAATCAGGGATATTGGCCTGTAATTTTATTTCTTTCTAGTGTCTTTATCTGGTTTTGGGATTAGGATGATGCTAGCCTCATAAAAAGAGTTTGGGAGCTTTTCCTTCTCTTGAATTTTCTGGAATAGTTTGAATAGAAAAGGTGTTAATTCTTCTTTGAATGTTTGGTAAAACTTGTCTGTAGATTCATCTGTTCCATGACTTTTGTGTGCTGGGAGTTCTGTGATTACTTCTTCAATTTCATTAGTTATTATCGGCCTATTCAGGTTTTCTGCCTCTTCTTGATTCAGCTTTGGAAGGTTCTAGGAATTTGTCCATTTCCCCCATGTTGTCCAGTTTGTTGGCATATAGTTGCTCATAGTATTTTCTTAAAATCCTTCATATTTCTCTTGGGTTAGTTGTTATATTGCCTCTTTCACTTCTGATTTTATTTATTTGAGTCCTCTCTCTTTGTTTCTTAGTGAGTGTGGCTAAAGGTGCATCAATCTGAGTTATCTTTTCGAGGAACCAGCTCTTGGTTTCATTGATTTTTTGTATTGTTTGTTTAGTCTCTATGTCATTAATTTCTGCTCTAATCTTTATTATTTCCTTACTTCTACTTCCTCGGGGCTTTTCTTGCTGTTCTTGTACTACTACTTTCAGTTGTGTGTTATATGGTTCATTAGATCTTTTTCCTGTTTCTTGAGATAGGCCTGTAATGCTATGAATTTTCCTCTCAGGACTGCTTTCTCCATGTCCCATAGATTTGGGGTTGTTTTCTCTTCATTTTCATTTCTTTTCATGAAGTGTTTGACTTCTTCCTTGATCTCATTGGTAACCCATTCATTGTTTGATAGCATGCTCTTTAGCCTCCATGTGTTTGAATATTTTTGAGCTTTTTTATAGTGGTTGATTTCTAGTTTCATGGCATTGTGATCCGAGAAGATGCTTGATATGATTTCAAGCATCTTGTATTTGTAGAGACTTGTCCTCTGCCCTATCATGTGGTCTGTTTTTGAGAATGTTCCCTGTGCTTTTGAGAAGAATGTGTATTCTGCTGCTTTGGGGTGAAATGTTATGGAAATGTTATTTAAATCCATTAGGTCTAGTGAGTCATTTAAGGTCTCTGTTTTCCTGTTGATTTTTTGTCCTGATGATCTATCCAATGCGGAGAGTGGAGTGTTAAAATCCCCCTCTATGATTGTGTTGCTGTCAATATTCCCCTTAAAGTACCCCAAGAACAGATGCTCTACATGTTCAGAGAAACTTCTCTAGTAACAAACTATAGAAAGGATCCCTGAAAGTATAGTCTTCAAATCCGTTTCTCAAGCTCCTCTAAGTATACAACATTGAAGGTTGTACATCACTGCTGCGAGAGGTTAAACAATGCAAGATAAAACTTATTCCAACAGTTAATATACACTTTTCTCCAAAGACTTTGAAGTAAAAAGCACCAATGTAGTGACTGAGAGTTGTTTCAAAGATAAATACATGCATTTTATCTCTTTGCAGTGAGTTTCCATCCTGGAATTAACAAGCATTTTTTAATGTGTAGAAAGTTGATATCTTCTGGAGAGTTGTGTCATATAACAGCCTCTCATGTTACGAGCATGTTGCAAGATTAATTATTTGGATAACTCCTCTTTCTGTAGCTTTGAGAGTGCTTACAGCTTTGCTGAAATCCAGCTTCCTATGAATTAATTTTACACTGCTCATTCCATGTGTCCACAAGGAGCTGCTGTTTGAAATCCTAAACATACACTGTTCCAATTTGGCTTGTTAATTTTAATACCTAGGCATTGGTTTTCTGTTATGTCTTGTAAAATACAACTATTATTTAGAGGATCATTCAATCTTTGATTAAATACACAAGTGAAGTACTTTGCAAAGTGCTCCTCTCCTGTGTGATGTGTTACAAGGAAACATTCTTTAAGAAAGTTGCCTATTTCCCCATGTTTCACTCACTTTATAGCAGTTTCAGTTTTAAACATGATGAGACTCTAAAAGTGGTGTTTCACATATGTACAATTTGTAACCCTCCAGCACAGAATAAACAGGTTTTACCTCTTTTAGGAAACTCAAAGCGAATTGAAACCCTGAAATCTTATTCCTCACAGTCTGTCTTATGAGCTTGTGAAAATGTAAGAATTTCATCAATAACCTGAAGTAATTCATGCTTTGGTTCACTGGAAACTATTGAATTTCACTGCAAAATGACTTTTATGGTTAGTTTTATCATTCAAATGCTTTAGGTATAAGAATGTGTTTGAGCAAGGGTTACCTAGTGTGGGTTTTCATGGGTTAAAAGTAATTTGTGCTAAATATCGCTGTTTTTCAAGATATTCTCAGTATACAACATTGAAGGCTGTACATCACCGTTGTGAGAGGTTAAACAATGCAAGACAAAACTCATTCAACCAGTAAATATACACTTTTCTCAAAAGACTTTGAAGGAGCAAGCACCAATGTAGTGACTGGGGTGTTCTTTGAAAGGGAAATACATGCATTTTATCCCTTGGAATGATTTTCCATCCTGAAATTAATGACGCATTTTGTATTATGTAGAATGTTAATATCTTCTGGAGAATTGTGCCATATAATGACCTCTCATCAATGAATATGTTGCAACATTCATTATTTGCATAACTTCTCCATTGGTTGTTTAGGGAGTGCCTACAACTGTGCCCAAATCTCGCTTCATACGAATTCCTTTCACAGCGTTCATTCCAAGTGTCCACAAAGAGCTGCTGCTTGAAATCCCCAATAGTCACTGTTCCAGTACTGGTTTGCTAATTTCACAACCTAGGCATTAGGTTCCTGTTATGTCTTGTGAAATACAAAGAATATTTCAAGGAACATTCAGCCTTTGAGTAAATACACAAGGGAAGTCCTTTGCAGAGTGCTCCTCTCCTCTGTGATTTGTTATAAAGTAAAGGTCTTTAAGAGAGTTGCCTGTTCCTCATGCTTCACTCTGGAGCAGTTTCAGTTTTACACATGATGATGCACTAAAATGCTGTTACACATGTGTAGAGTGTGTAACCCTCCACCACTGAATAGACATGTTATACCTCTTTTAGGCAACTCAAGGTAAACAAATACTGAAACCTTACTGCTCTTCAAAGTCTTTCTTATGAGCTTGTGCAAAAGTAAGGATTTGGTTGATGACATGGTGTAATTCATGCTTTACTTCCCTGGAGGCGATTGAAATGAACATTTGTACAGACACGGTTCAATTTCCCTGCAAAATGACCTTATTTTCTGGTTAGTTTGATCATCTAAATGCTTTGAAAAAACACTGTCACTACACTGGCACTTTCTCCTTCAAAGTCTTTTGAGAAATGTGTTTCTTTCCTGGTAGAATGAGTTTGTCCCACATGGTTGAACCTCTCACAATGGTGATGTACAGCCTGCACTGTTGTATACTTAGATGCCTTAGATCGTGTGTGAACAACAGATGCCTATTGTGGGGTTTTATGGATTACAAGTAAGTTGTGCTACAGATTCATTTTTTCAAGATACTCTAAGTGCCAGGGTCCAGCCCCAGTCAGCGGTCCAGGGGTCCCCAAAGGTGTGAACAGCATCGGGGAAGAATGCAGGACACGGAGACAGCATTTGGAGCATCAGGACAATCAGCTTCTCTCTTTATTGCCTTGTTACAACTGTATTTATACTATTTGATTTTATTGCTGGCTAAACAACATGACATCATGCTTTGTTATGGTTTCTGTTTTGGCCTTTCACAGTTAACGATTGTACCTTCTTATCTGACCTTTGCTAAAGAATTTACACCTGTTTAGGTATGTTAATTTTAGTCTTATCTATTCTTTGTATTTCTATAGGCTATTCTACAGGTTCATCTCTAGTTTGTTATTTATATTCTGAAGTTACTATTTTATTGCTCTACCATATAGCTAAAAGGAGAATAACTAGGCCAGCTTTTCTTATGTAAAGGTTATGCGAGTCCTAAGTAAAGGTTCTGCAGCTTGCGCATGATTGTTTTTAGCTATGGTGACTGCCTGCCTGTCTGGCACCCAGCCTCAGTCTCTCCGCTTACATTCCCTGCAGCAGTCCATCCTCATTGTAATATCCTGTGTATGGTTATTCTGTGTATGATAAGGGTTCAGGTGTAGATTGAAATAATCTCTTTCCTAGACTGCTCTTTCCTTGTGGGGATTCCCAGAGTTTTCATTAATATAAACATCCCCCAGTAATACATTCCTTAGTGGGAACTCACTGATGGACTCCCTGTGGATTGCCCTGTGCCAGCAAATCAGCAAAGGCCCCAACAAAGGCCTCTTCCCTGGTGGGAAACTTCCTGTGGTAATGGGCCTAACAAGTCCCAAACTTTCTGCTGACAGTCTGAGTTCCTCATAAGCGGCACATAATTTTCCCGTACTCTTTGGGGCTTTTACTGAATCATTGTCTTTTCCAGTTCTGTCTGATTCCCCTGCTAGGGAAAAGTTTCCAGCTAGGGCAAAACTCTTTTCTGGTGAAGTGACTCGGGTAAGACACAGAGTGTTAGAAAGGGGAACAAGCATAGGAAGAGGGCTATGCCATACACGAAGTCCCACAGAGCATTTGCTGTGCACATGTCTCCTCCTTGCATACTATGTCAAGGAGCAAGGATGGAACGGCTTCCGGCATCTAAGTATAAACAGTGCAGGCTGTACATCACCATTGCGAGAGGTTCAACCATGCAGGACAAAAATCATTCTACCAGGAAATAAACACATTTCTCCAAAGACGATGAAGGAGAAAGTACCAGTGTAGTGACAGTGTTTTTCAAAGAGAAATACATGCATTTCATTTCATTGCAGTGAGTTTCCTTCCTAGAATTAACTCACATTTTGTACTGTGTAGAATGTTTATATCTTCTGGAGGGTTGTGTCATATAACACCCTTCATTTAGGAATATGTTGCAACACTCATTACTTCCCTAACTTCTTGGTTGGTTGGTTTGGGAGTGCTTACAACTGTGACCAAATCACACTTCATAGGAATTCAGCTCACAGCACTCATTCCAAGTGCCCACAAAGATATGCTGCTTGAAAGCCCATACATTCACTGTTTCAGTACTGGTTTGCACGTTTCACTACGTAGGCATTGGGTTACTGTTATGTCTTCTGAAATACAAGGAATATTTTGAGGATCATTCAATCTTTGAGTAAATTGACAAGGGAAGTCCTTTTTTGAGTGCTCCTCTACTCTGCGATGTGTTATAAGGTAAATTTCTCCAAGAAAGTTATGCAGTGTGTGTTTTCCTGGATTACAAGTCATTTGGGACACATAATCCGCATTTTTCCACATTCTCTAAGGAAACAACATAGAAGGCTGCACATGAGGCTTGCAAGAGGTGAAATAATGCATCCCAAAACTTATCCCACCAGTGAAAATACACGTATCTACAAAGACTTTGAAGGAGCAAGCACCAATGTAGTGGCTGAGTGTTCTTTCAGAGAGAAACACATGCATTTCATCCTTCTGCAGTGAGTTTTCAGCCTGGAATTCATATGCACTTTGTACTGTGTAGAATGTAGCTACCTGCTCGGGGGTTGTGTCATAGAAGCACCTTTCCTGCAGGAGCTTATTGCAACATTCATTGTTTGGCTAAGTTCTCTAGTGGTGGTTTGGAAGGTCTTTCAACTTTGGCCAAATTCCGCTTCTTACCAATTTTTTTCATAGTGCTCTTTCCAAGTGTCCACAAAGAGCTGCTGCTTGAAATCCTACACATGCACTTGTTCCATGCTGGTGTGCTCGTTTCACTACCTAGATATTGGTTTCCTGTTATTTCTTTTAAATTACAAGCCTTCTTTCCAGGGTCATCCCATCTTTGAGGAAATTGACAAGGGAAGTCCATTTTTGAAAGCTCCTCTTCTCTGGGATGTGTTCTAAGGTAAATGTCTCCAAGAAAGATACCTATTTCTCCATTCTTCACACAGCTTGTAGCAGTTTCAGTTTTAACACATTGTGTACTGCTCACGAGTTTTCTCATGTTTCACGCCCCATCTGTTAAGTACTGCTCACGAGATTTCTTGTTTTCATGCGCCATCTTTTAAGGACCACTCATAAGTTTTCTCGTGTTTCACGCCCCATCTGTTAAGGACCGCTCACAAGTTTTATCATTTTTCACGCACCATCTGTTTTGGACCTTAGATGTCAACACAGTGACTTGTCTACATCGAATGAAGTAATCTCATTGGTGGAAACTGTGCAGGTCAATCTACAAAAAAACTATATAATTGCATGAACCCATAAAGCATTGCAGTTACATTGTATTTTGGTCATTCGAGTAGTCTTCGTCTTCAAGTTCCTGGCGCTTAAAAATGCCCTTTCTCAGAAAAAGGAAGGAAAGCAACGAAACTGATACACTTCTGGAAGTATTTAACAATAATTTATCAGATATTCCTAGTGAGATCGAAGATGCGGATGACTGTTTTGACGATTCCGGAGACGATTCTACTGACTCTACTGACAGTGAAATTATTAGACTTGTAAGGAAGTGCAAGATGGAGGTGCTTTCAAGTGATTCCGACATGGACGAAGCTACTAATAATTGTTGGCCTGAAATTGACACACCACCATGCTTACAGATGTTTGAAGGTCATGCTGGGGTCACTACATTTCCTTCTCAGAGTGACCCTGTACCTCGGTGACCAATCTCTTTTTTGGTGATGAATTGTTTGAGATGTGCAAAGAGCTGTCCAACTATCACGATCAAACCGCAATGAAATGCAAAACACCATCTAGAACACTAAAGTGGTCTCCAGTTACACAGAAGGACACCAAGAAATTCCTTGAGCTAATTATTCTGATGGGTCAAACAAGAAAAGATAGCTTGAAAGACTGTTGTTCAACAGATCCTTTGATATGTACCCCTATATTTCCACAGATAATGAGTTGCCATAGATTTGAGCAAATATGGACATTCTGGCATTTCAATGATAACGCCCAAATGTACAGTAGCTCGGGGAGACTTTCCAAGATTCAACCTGTGCGGGATTATTTCCTGCATAAATTTCGAACAATATACAAAACAAAGCAACAGTTGTCTTTGGATGAGTCAATGATTCCATGGAGAGGAGGTTTAAAATTTCTCATGTACAACCCAGTGAAAATAACAAAATATGGTTTACTTGTTCAGATGGTGTGTGAGAGTTACACCGGCTATATCTGCACTATGGAGATATACACTGCTGAAAGAAAGAAATTGCAAGAAACTGTTCTTTCAGTCCTTGGACCCTATCTTGGCATATGGTACCATATTTTCCAGGATAATTATTACAATGCTACATCTACTGAATTGCTGTTACAGAACAAAACTAGATTCTGTGGGACTATTACGAAGAGTAGCGGTTTATCGTCAAATTTGAAAATGAAAACATCAAGAATGAAGAAAGGTGACATAATATTTTCCAGAAAAGGCGATATTCTTCTCTTAGCATGGAAAGACAAGCGGGTTGTCTGAAGGATATCAAAGATCCATGACACTTCTGTCTAGACAACAGGAAAAAAAATAGAAAAACGGGAGAGAATATTGTAAAACCTACCTGCATCAAGGAATACAATGCCCACATGAAAGGCTTTGACCTTGCAGATCAATTCTTTTCGTGTTGTTCCATTCTTTTTTTAAAAAAAAATTTTAATTTTTGTTTAAAATATTACAGATGTCCCTTTTTCTCCCCAATGGCCCGTTCCACCCCATCTTTTCCCCCTCCCAAGTCCCTCTCCCCACCATTGTCCGTGTCCTTGGGTTATGCCTTTATGCATATAAATTCTTTGGTTATTCTCTCCCCCTCCACCCACCCACCCTTCTCCATCCCTCTGACATTCGTTAGTCTCATCTTTGCTTCCATGTCATTGAATCTGTTCTGTTCATCAGTTTATTAAGTTCTTTAGATTCCTCATATAAGCCATATCATGTGATATTTGTCTTTCACTGCCTTGCTTATTTCATTTAGCATAATATTCTCCAGGTCCACCCATACTGTCCCAAAGGGTAGGAGATTCTTCATATTTACAGCTGCGTAGTATTCCATGGTGTGAATGTCCCACAGCTTTTTATCCACTCATCTACTGATGGGCACTTGGGCTGTTTCCAGATCTTAGCTATTGTAAACTGTGCTACTATGAACATTGGGGTGCGTATATCCTTTCTGATGAATGTTTCAGGATTCTTAGGATACATTCCTAGGAGTGGAATCACTGGGTCAAACGGCAGCACCATTTTTAATTTTTTGAGGAACCTCCATACTGTTTTCCACAGTGGTTGCACCAGTCTGCATTCCCACCAGCAGTGTGCTAGGGTTCCCCTTTCTCCACACCCTTGCCAGCACATGTTGTTTGTTGATTTGTAGATGGAGCCATTCTGACAGGTGTGAAGTGATACCTCATTGTGGTTTTAATTTGCATCTCTGATGATTAGCGACGTCGAGCATTTTCTCATGTGTTTCTTGGCCATCTGTATGTCCTCTTTGGAGAAGTGTCTATTCAGGTCCTTTGCCCATTTCTTAATTGGGTTGTTTGTCTTCCTCTTGCTGAGTGCTATGTGTTCTTTGTACACTTTGGAAATTGGCCCCTTATCAGATTCATCCTTGGCAAATATGTTTTCCCAGACCATGGGGTTCCTTTGTATTTTGAGGCTGTTTTCTTTCGCTGTGCAGAAGCTTTTTAGTTTGATGTAGTCCCAGATGTTTACTTTTTCTTTTGTTTCTCTTGCCCTAGGAGATGTATCAGTGAAAAGTCCACTACGTGGGATGTCTGTGACTTTACTGCCTATGTTTTCTTCCAGGATTTTTATGGTTTCGTGACTTACATTTAAGTCTTTTATCCATTTTGAGTTTATTTTTGTGTATGGTGAAAGTTGGTGGTTGAGTTTCATTCTTTTGCATGTATCTGTCCAATTTTCCCAGCACCACTTATTGAGGAGACTGTCTTTAATCCATTGGAAACTCTTGCCTCCTTTGTCAAATATTAACTGACCATAATGGCGTGGGTCTATTTCTGGGGTCTCTGTTCTGTTCCATTGATCTATATGCCTGTTGTTGTACCAATACCAGGCCGTTTTGATCACAGTGGCTTTGTAATACAGTTTGAAGTCTGGTAATGTGATCCCTCTCACTCCGTTCTTTTTTCTCAAGATGGCTGCAGCTATTCGGGCTCTTCTTTGGTTCCATATAAATTTTCAAAATGTTTGTTCTAGGTCTGTGAAATATGCTGTTGGTATTTTCATAGGAATTGCATTAAATCTATAAATTGCTTTGGGTAGCATAGACATGTTAATGATATTAATTCTTCCAATCCATGAGCACGGTATCTTCTTCCACTTGTTTAAATCTTCCTCTATTTCTTTTTTCAGTGTCACGTAGTTTTCTGAGTACAGGTCTTTTACATCCTTGGTTAAGTTTATTCCTAGGTATCTTATTTTTTTAGTTGCAATGGTAAATGGTATTGCTTTTATAGTTTCGCTCTCTGAAAGTTCATTGTTGGTGTATAAGAATGCCATTGATTTCTGGATGTTGATTTTGTATCCAGCTACCTTGCCAAATTCGTTTATCAAATCTAGTAGTACTTTGATGGAGTCTTTAGGGTTTTCTATGTATAGTATCATGTCATCTGCAAATAATGGGAGTTTTACTTCCTCCTTTCCAATTTGGATACCTTTTATGTTTTCTTCCTGTCTGATGGCTGTGGCAAGGACTTCCAGTACTGTGTTGAATAAGAGTAGTGAAAGTGGACATCCCTGTCTTGTTCTGGTTTTTAATGGAAATGGTTTTAGTTTTTACTCATTGAGTATGATGTTGGCTGTAGGTCTGTCATATATGGCCTTTATTATGTTGAGGGATGATCCCTCTATTCCCACTTTGCTGAGACTTTTTATCAGAAATGGGTGCTGGATTTTGTCGAATGCTTTTTCTGCGTCTATTGATATGATCATATGATTTTTGTCCTTCATTGTATTTATGTGATGTATCACATTTACTCATTTGCGGATGTTGTACCAGCCTTGCATCCCCGGAATAAATCCCACTTGGTCATGATGTATGATCTTTTCAATGTATTGCTGAATCCGGTTTGCTAGTATTTTAGTGAGGTTTTTAGCATCTATGTTCATCAGGGATATTGGCCTGTAATTTTCTTTCTTTGTAGTGTCTTTATCTGGTTTTGGGATTAGGGTGATGCTGGCCTCATAAAAAATATTTGGGAGTTTTCCCTCCTCTTGAATTTTCCTGGAATAGTTTGAATAGAATAGGTGTTAATTCTTCTTTGAATGTTTGGTAAAACTCACCTGTAAATCCATCGGGTCCAGGACTTTTGTTTGCTGGGAGTTTTTTGATTACTGCTTCAATTTCATTAGTTGTTATCGGCCTATTCAGGTTTTCTGCCTCTTCTTGATTCAGCTTTGGAAGGTTGTATGCTTCTAGGAATTTGTCCATTTCCCCTATGTTGTCCAATTTGTTGGCATATAGTTGCTCATAATATTTTCTTATAATCCTTTGTATTTCTGTTGGATCAGTTGTTATATCGCGTCTTTCATTTCTGATTTTATTTATTTGGGTCCTCTCTCTTTGTTTCTTAGTGAGTCTGGATAAAGGTGCATCAATCTTACTCACCTTTTCAAAGAACCAGCTCTTGGTTTCATTAATTTTTTGTATTGTTTTTTAGTCTCTATGTCATTAATCTCTGCTCTGATTTTTATTATTTCCTTCCTTGTACTCCTTTGGGGGTTTTCTTGCTGTTCTCGTTCTAGTTTTTTTAGTTGTTGTGTTAGATGGTTCATTAGATCTTTTTCTTGTTTCTTGAGATAGGCCTATAATGCTATGAATTTTCCTCTCAGGACTGCTTGCGCTGTGTCCCATAAGTTTTGGGTTGTTGTCTGTTCATTTTTGTTACTTTCCACGAAGTGTTTGATTTCTTCCTTGATCTCCTTGGTAACCTATTCATTGTTTAATAACATGCTATTTAGCCTCCATGTGTTTGAATATTTTTGAGCTTTTTTATAGTGGCTGATTTCTAGTTTCATGGCATTGTGATCTGAGAAGATGCTTGATATGATTTCAATCTTCTTGAATTTGTAGAGACTGCCCTGTGCCCTAACATGTGGTCTATTTTTGAGAATGTTACATGTGCACTTGAGAAGAATGTGTATTCTGCTGCTTTGGGGTGAAATGTTCTATAAATGTCAATTAAATCCATTAGGTCTAGTGATTCATTTAAGGTCTGCGTTTCCCTGTTGATTTTTTGTCTTGATGATCTGCCCAATGCTGACAGTGGGCTGTTAAAGTCCCCCACTATGATTGTGTTGCTGTCAATCTGCACTTTAAAGTCCCCCAAGAATTTTTTTATATATTTAGGTGCTCCTGTATTGGGTGCATAAATGTTTATAAGGGTTATTTCCTCCTGTTGGATTGATCCCTTTAGTAATATGTAGTGACCATCCTTGTCTCTTGTTATGGTCTTTATTTTGAAGTCTGTTTAGTCAGAAATAAGAATTGCTACTCCAGCTTTCTTTTCCTTTCCATTTGCATGGAATATTTTACTCCATCCCTTCACCTTTAGCCTGTGTGATTCTTTTGCTCTCAGGTGGGTCTCTTGTAGACAGCATATATTTGGGTCCTGTCTTACCCATTCAGCTACCCTTTGTGTTTTCATTGGACCACTTAATCCATTTACATTTAAGGTTACTATTGATATCAACTTACTTAGTGCCATTTTCCCCCTTTATGCTGATGTACCTTTCTCTCACTATTCCTTCTTTTTCTTAAAGCAGTCCTTTTAGCATTTCTTGCAATGCTGGTTTAGTGGTACTGAAATCCTTTAGCCTTTTTTTTGGTCTGGGAAACTTTTTATTTCACCTTCAATGTTACATGATAGCGTTGCTGGATAAAGCAATCTTGGTTGCATGTTCTTGCTTTTCATTACTTGCAGAACTTCATGCCACTCCCTTCTGGCTTGAAGAGTCTCTGTTGAGAAATCAGCTGTCAGCCTTATGGGGGTTCCCTTGTAGGTCACTGCTTGTCTCTCTCTTGCAGCACTTAATATTTTCTCTTTGTCCTTGACATTGCCATTTTAATTATGATGTGTCTCGGAGTGGGTCTCTTTGGGTCCCTCTTGTTTGGAACCCTCTGTGCTTCCTGAACTCATGTGGCTTTCTCCTTCGCCAGCCTAGGGAAGTTTTCTATCATTATTTCCTCCACGAAGTTCTCTATCTCTTGCTCTCTTTGCTCCCCCTCTGGCACTCCTATAATGCGAATGTTGTTTCACTTCATGTTGTCCCAAAGCTCCCTTTGACTGTCTTCATGTTTTTTAAGTGTTTTTTCTTTTTGCTGCTCTGATTGTGTGATTTTTTCTACCTTGACTTCTAAGTCAGTTATTCTATCCTCTGCGTCATTGAGCCTGCTTTTAATTCCTTCCAGTGCATTCTTGATATCAGATACTGCATTCTTTTTCTCTGTCTGATTTTTGTTTATATTTTGTATCTCTTTTTTCATGTTTTCACTAAGGTCCTCGATCTTATCATCTAGAGTCTTCTTAAGTTCCTTGAACATCTTCATCATCAATACTCTGAACTCTGTTTCTGATAACTTGCTTAACTCCATCTCATCAAAGTCTTTTCCTGGCGATGTTCCTTTTCTTTAATTTGGAGGTTGTTTCTTTGTCTCCCCATTTTGGTAGGTCTTAGTGTTTGTATCTATATATTAGATATATTTGCTGTCCCCCAGTCTTGTGGGATGGGATTTTGCCTTGTGGGTCCAGTGGAGCCCAGAGGTGTGTTTTCCTTACACCTCTGAGCTCTTTGCTCCTGGCGTGTCCCTCTTGTGGGTGCTCCTTTTGTGATTTCTTTATGTTCTCCTGTTGTGGTTGGGTCTAGATTGTTGTAGATCAGTCCTTGGGAGAACCCTCCTCTCAGGTTGGCTAACTGTGTCTCAGCCCCAACCTCGACGTGTAAGCTGTTGTACGGCTGCTGGCAAGGCAGGACAATACACAACTAAAATTCCAGGAAACAAGAGGTATCTTACAAAATATCTTGACAGTCACAATGAAAACAACCCATGTGAAAATAGAACTGGAAGGGTGAAGGGAGAACACACACACACAAAAAGAAAATGCATAACAAGAAAGAAAGAAAGAAAAGTAATGCTTAGAGAGAGCTATGTATATTGTTGTTAATACTGGTGAATATTTAGAAAATAATAATAAACTAAAATGTAAAAAATGAAGAAGCTACTGGGAGATAACAGAAGCAGAGAAAAGATTCTGAAAGAAGGTCCAGCAAAAAATTAAGGGAGAAAATAGGAATAGGATAATAGTTGAAAATGAGAAGACAAAAATACAATAAAGAGAATAAGAGAAACTAACAATCGGACAGGAAGACAGAACGGGGCATAATGAAAGAATGAAAGAAAAGTAGAAAAAGACAAAAGAAAAAGAAGAAAAAAGTTATGCCAATGGATTGAGAGGAGAGAGAGAGACAAAGCCCAGGCAGGGAGGGAACCCAGTAAGAGATTTGTGGGAAACTATAGAGGAAAGCAGTAAACTTGGTTATAATGATAAAGTCCCAGTCGTAAGCAGGGATATCAAGAAAGTCTTGATATTAGAAGCAAGAATGAAACAAAACAAAGCTGATAACTGAGACAAAACCAAAAACAAGCTAAGCAAGACAAGATTCTTTTATAAAAAAGAGAAAAGAAAAATTAGTTTAAAAAATGTTTAAAAAAATTTAAAAAATTTTTTATAAAATTTCAAAAAGAAGAAAAAATGAATTGTCTCCTCTTTGTCTTCTTCCTAAGGAAAAAAGAGAAAAAATAAACCCAGAAACAAAAGACAAAAGACCCAAAAACCAAAAAAACCAAAACCAAACCAAAAAAAAAAAAATCAAAAAAAATAGTCAATTAGGTGAGTTTTTTCTGGGCAAGTTATGTTGTCTGAGGGTCACTGTTTTGTGGGCTGATTTCAGTTCTCCTGGGAGGTGCTTGTGTAGCAGCCAATGTGAGGGACGTCCAGGTTTGGCTCTGGTGTCCTTAGGTAGATGGTTGATCCGAGGCTCTCCGTGGACCACCTCCTCTTGTCAGCTATTTTGCAACCTTGTAGTGGCCTGGTCTTACTCCAGAGTCTCCTGTAGAGTCTTCAGGGTGCAGGGTGGCTAGTGTAGCCCAGGGTGTCACTCCCCTTGAGGTGTCGCTGTCAGGTGCTCACTCTGCAGGAGTTAGTCTCTGCTCCACCGCCAGCTCCTCAGTCCCTACCATGTCCTCCGATTCTAGTTCCCCAGGCTCTGAGCTGCTGCAGCTTCAGATTGTGTTCAGCCTGTTGCCTTTTCTGTCTGGGCCGTTTCGGCAGCCTGGGCTCAGTGGGTTCGATTAAAAACACATTCTGGTGAGCCCTTTGCCTGCCCAGCCCCCAGGAGGGGTTTTCAGTGTTTCCTCCAGTTCCCAAACAACAGTCCCCAGAGTCTTATTCTTGTAAAGTCCTCCTGTGATCTGCTCTCCCTTTCCCCTCAGGACTGTGCCCTGCTGGTGTGTCTGGGGCCTCAGTGAGCGGGACCCGCCCCTTTCCTGTTGGGGGCAGTGCTCCTGGCTGTGGGAGAGGCAGGCAGGCTCTGCCCCTCCCTGCTCAGCTCTGGTTGGCTGGTCACACTAGGCCTGCCCCTCAGACCATCTACTGTGCAGACCCCAGTTACAGCCTCCGCTGGTCGGTCTGTGCAGTGCACGCCTGGAAGGTGGCAGTCAGTTCCTCAATCAAACTCGCAAACGCACAAAGCAACACATGGGCAGAGAGTCCACCCTGCAAGTTCCCCCGCCCTTGCTCCAAGGCACCCAGCGGGAGGGGACCCAAAGTCAGCTCCCCGCAGCTCCCCGCACCGCTGGTCTCAGCAAAGCTGGTGCAGCACCATGCGCCACCACGGCGCCTGTCAGGGCTGGTCATAGATCCCAGCCTCTCGGCACTGGGAGCTCAGGGCGGGAGGCACCCTCAAAGCTGGTCACAGATTTCAGCCTCCTGGCACTGGGAGCTCAGGGCAGGAGGGCTCCTCCTCTCCCCTACGCCATGCAGATTCAGTGCTTTCTGGGGCTCAACACACTGCCCCACAGGGAGGCGGAGGATCCCCGTGTGCGGGTGCTCAGCACAATCCTCTGGTTCCTTACCACTTGAGTGCCACAGACCTTGGGACAGCCTTCCCTATGGTCAGCACCCCGAGCATTAGATGCCAGTCGCAGCCACCACTAGAGGCTTTGCTTCCTAGGAATGCGCTGTTCCCTCCAGGCCTCATAGCTCCCCTGGGACCCTCTGCCCTGTGTACTGGTGCTCCTTCCCCTCTCGTAGCTCCAGGTGGGGACCGACGCTTTTGAATGCCAACCACGCTCCTGAGGGGAGGGAGCTTTGCAGTCTCCAAGGCTCCGGGCTTGGAGCCCGGGACAACTTTCAGGGGGACTCCCCCTTTCTATGGCCTCCCTCTCCTACCAGACTCTGTGATGCCTCTTCAGTGCTCCCCACTCGCACTCCGTCCACTCAGGTATGTTTCTCTGGTTTTTCCAAGGTGGCTACGTAGGATTTTAGGAGGAAATTGAGTCCATGGCTGGGAGAGGGGGCGCTCTGCTGCTTCTCACAGTGCCGCCTTCTTGCCTCCCCTCCTCATGTTGTTCCATTCTAAGGAAAACGAAGAAATGGACAAAAAAAGTAGTGCTGTACCTTATAAACTGTGGACTTTTCAATTCATTTAGAGTGTACAACATCCTCAATCCAAAAGCAAAAATGAAGTATAAACAGTTTCTGCTATTGGTGGCGAGAGACTGAATAACGGATGACAATAATGAAGGCTGTCCAAAACCAGAGACAAACCTGTCGAGCCCTTCCCCTGGGAGTGCAAGGAGAGCACCTCGTAAAGATCCACCCAAAAGTTTGTCAGGTGATATGAAGCAGCATGAACCTAAGTATATTCCAGCGAGTGAAAAGAAAAAATTTCCCACGAGAGCCTGCAGAGTTTGGGCAGCCCATGGAAAAAGGAGTGAATCTAGATACTTATGTAAATTTTGTTTGGTCCCTCTTCATAGAGGAAAATGTTTTACGCAGTACCATATGTTTAAAAAGTACTAGGAACTTTGTTTAATTGTTTAATTGTTTTTGTAAATAAAAATGTTATAATTATTGAAAAACAGCACCTAAAGTGTATTACGATCCGTAGTTATGATTTAAATAACGTGCAGTTTGCGCCAAATCATGAGGTCCCAGGAGTATGCCTTAGAGATTTCTATGCGGCACGTAATGTGTTAAGCATGTTGGTGGACTACAATCGCTGTTTAACATATGTAGAGTGTGTGACTCTCCAGGACTGAATACACACCTTAGAGCTCTTTTAAAAAGCTTAAAGCAAATTGACATGCAAAGACATATTTTTCTTCAAAGTCCTTCTTCAGGATACATGGAAATGTAAGGGTTTCATCGACAACATGAAGTAATTCATGCTTTAGCTCTCTGCAACCTATAGAAATGAACTTTTGTACATGCTCATCTGATTTCACTGCAAAATGCCCTTCTCTTCTACTTTCTTGCATCTCCTGAATGCATTAGGTGTAAGAGCGTTTTTGTGCAAGAGGTATGCAGTGTGCGTTTTCCTGGATTGCAAGTCATTTGTGCTACAAACCGCATTTTTCCACATTCTCTAAGGAAACAACATTAAAGGCTGCACATCATGCTTGCAACAGATTAAATAATGCAACGCAGAACTTATTCCACCAGTGAAAATACACTTTTCTCAAAAGACTTTGAAGGAGCAAGCACCAATGTAGTGACTGAGTGTTCTTTCAGAGAGAAATACATGCATTTCATCCCTCTGGAGAGAGTTTTCATTCTGGAATTCATATGCATTCTGTACTGTGTATAATGTTGCTATCTCCTGGAGGGTTGTGTCATAAAAGCACCTTTCCTCCAGGAGATTGTTGCAACATTCATTGTTTGGATAAGTTCTCTAGTGGTGGTTTTGGAAGGTCTTTCTACTTTGGCCAAATCCCGCTCCATACGAATTTCTTTCACAGTGGTCTTTCCACAAAGAGCTGGTGCTTGAAATCCTACACATGCACTTCTCCCATACTAGTGTGCTCATTTCACTACCTAGATATTGGTTTCCTGTTATTTCTTTTAAATTACAAGCCTTCTTTCCAGGGTCCTCCCATCTTTGAGAAAATTGACAAGGGAAGTCCATTTTTCAAAGCTCCTCTTCTCTGGGATGTGTTATAAGGTAAATTTTTCCTAGAAAGATACTTCTTTCTCCATGCTTCACACAGTTTGTAGCAGATTCAGTTTTAAGCATGTTGGTGGTCAAAAAACGCTGTTTAACATATGTAGAGTGTGTAACTCTCCAGCACTGTATACACACCTTAGAGCCCCTTTAGGAAGCTTAACGTGAATTCACAGGCAAAAACATCTTTTTCTTCAAAGTCCTGCTTCAAGGCACATGGAAATGTAAGAGTTTCATCGACAATATGAAGTAATTCATTCTTCAGCTCTCTGCAACCTATAGAAATGAGCTTTTGTGTATGCTTGTCTGAATTCCACTGCAAAATGCCCTTCCTTTCTGCTTTCTTGCATCTTCTCAATGCACTATGTGTAAGAGCGTGTTTGAGTGAGAGTTATGCAGTGTGCGTTTTCCTGGATGCAAGTTCCTTGGGCTACAAATCTGGGTTTTTCCATATTCTCTAAGGAAACAACATTGAAGACTGAACATCACGCTTGCGAGAGATGAAACAATGCAACCCAGTACTTATTCCAAGAGTGAAAATACACTTTTCTACAAAGACTTTGAAGGAGGAAGCACCAATGTAATGACTGAATGTTCTTTCAGAGAGAAATACTTGCATTTCATCCTTCTGGAGTGAGTTTTCTTCCTGGAATTCATATTCATTTTGTACTGTGTAGAATGTTGCTATCTCCTGGAGGGCTGTGTCATAGAAGCACCTTTCCTCCAGGAGATTGTTGCAACATTCATTGTTTGGATAAGTTCTCCAGGGGTGGTTTTGGAAGGTCTTTCTACTTTGGCCAAATCCTGCTTCGTACAAATTTTTCTCACAGTGCTCTTTCCAAGTGTCCACAAAGAGCTGGTGCTTGAAATCCTACACATGCACTTCTCCCATACTAGTGTGCTCGTTTCACTACCTAGATATTGGTTTCCTGTTATTTCTTTTAAATTACAAGCCTTCTTTCCAGGGTCCTCCCATCTTTGAAGAAATTGACAATGGGAGTCCATTATTGAAAGCTCCTCTTCTCTGGGATGTGTTATTAGGTAAATTTCTCCTAGAAAGATACCTCTTTCTCCATGCTTCACACAGTTTGTAGCAGTTTCAGTTTGAAACCTGTTGGTGGCTAAAAACGCTGTTCAACATATGTAGAGTGTGTAACTCTCCAGGACAGAATACACACCTTAGAGCTCCTTTAGGAAGCTTAAAGTGAATTGACACACAAAGACATCGTTTTCTTCAGTCCTTCTTTAGAGAACATGGAAATGTAAGGGTTTCATCGACAACATGAAGTAATTCATGCTTTAGCTCTCTGCAACCTATAGAAATGAAGTTTTTTATATGTTTGTCTGAATTTCACTGCAAAATGCCCTTCTTTTCTGCTTTCTTGCATCTTCTCAATGCATTAGGTGTAAGAGTGTGTTTGTGCAAGAGGTATGCAGTGTGCATTTTCCTGGATTGCAAGTCATTTGGGCTACAAATCCGCGTTTTTCCACATTCTCTAAGGAAACAATATTGAAGGCTGCGCATCACGCTTGCGAGAGATTAAACAATGCAGCCCACAACTTAATTCACCAGGGAAAACACACTTTTCTCAAAACACTTTGAAGGAGCAAGCACCAATGTAGTGACTGAGTGTTCTTTCAGAGAGAAATACATGCATTTCATCCTTCTGGAGTGAGTTTTCATCCTGGAATTCATATGCATTCTGTACTGTGTATAATGTTGCTATCTTCTGGAGGGTTGTGTCATAGAAGCACCTTTCCTCCAGGAACTTGTTGCATTGGGGTAGCTTGACATGGCCCACATTTAGATATGCAGGAAGAACTTCCTCCTGGGGCATCTGTCTTGAGAAGTCTGGTGGAAAGTGTAGGGAGACGAGCTGGAGGTCTCACGCATGGGAAGTACTGGAGGCATTTTGAAGATTGACTGGGAAATATTGATAATCTAAGAGGCAGCTTTTTCAAATTGCTGGAGCTTCGTTGTAACAGAGAAGGGTAATTGCCTTCTCAATACCCACTCTGTCCTTCCTGAGCATCAGAATCCTGGGTTGTCAGGGAGACTATGTGTTCAGCTAAGAGACTGGATTTTTCTGGCCTCCCTTTCAGGCAGAAGTGGTAAGTGAGATGGAGGTACAAATTACTGGTCAGAATTTCTGGAAAATATCCTCAAGTGGGTTGACTTGCTAAAGAGGAGTATTTTCCTGACTTCTTTCTTTCCTTCCTGTTTCTGACTGAAACATAGGTGTGGTGGCTGGAGCACCAGCATCTGTCTTGAACCATGAGGATGAAAGCCAGGGACTAAGGTTGATGTGCCAGGAAGACAAAGGGAGCCTGAGTCCCTGCTGGCACGATAGAATGGAGCTGACACTGTACCGGGCCTGGGCTGTTCAGCTCAAGGCCTTTTTTAACTGACTTCCTCCATTCGAGACAATAAATCCCTAATTCATTTAAGACACAACTGTTAGTAAAAAGCAGTTAGAAATCAATTCCTAAGTGGTACATTCCTATTTCACTTCTCACTAGAAAAGTGGAATAAATTTTTCCTAAGTTTGTTTTGGGTGCTGTGAGGTGGGTGGGAGGGTGTGAAAATTACATCCGTCCCAGGAGTCTAAGTGGGCTGGTGGCTCATCTTTCCCTGGAAAAAGAGTGAGTCTGCATTTCTGCCCTTCGGACCAGGTAGGCAGGTGTGAGGTACACTCTCAAGTTGGGGAAAAACTGAGTGTGGTGTAGATGGGCCCAGGGTCCAATCCAGTGACCAGAATTTAGCCCAGTGCCCTAATCCTTGGTCCCAGTTGACCCCACCTATAAATATTGTGCCCTAGGGGCATGTCAGACTGCCATCTACCACCCTTCTCCAAAAGGGGATCTCCTCACCCTCTGAGACCAGGAAAGTCCCTGCTCTCCTCCCTGTGCCCCGTATCTCATGACTTCAGTTTGTTACCTTGTAGGGTAAGAATCTGCAGGTGTGGCACTCATCCTCATTGTTCCAGGAGCAGGAACCAAGACCAACACCATCGTGCATCCCGGCTTCCCTTGCGACGAATGCAGCCAAGTAACTGAGTTCTACTCAAGGGCAATGTGAGCAAGGGTAACCCCCCACTGGCATAAACCTAGGAGGCACCATTCACCGTACGGAGATACAAGCCCAAGGGGGAGGCCGGTGCTGCCCCAGCCCCACTTGCTCCCAGAGACGGAGAGTTTGAGTGGACAGCAGCGAGGCCGAACACGACAGCAGAGCTCTGAGCAGAAACCTCCGCAGCAGCTGCCCCCGAACGGGCAGGGCTTGGTCAGTGACGCCAGTGCTCCTATTTTTATGTCTCTGCTTTCAACTCGGGACCAACCACAGGAGGTCAAATGTGCCCACACCAAGCACATAGGGTGTCCTGCTTCCAGTTAGCCTGCCTCGAGCTTCCCCGGCCCACAGCCCCCCATCAGGGCACACAGGAAGCCCCTCAACACAGGCTCCTCGCTACAGCAAGCTTGGAGTCCATCGGCTCCGCTTGTTTGGTTTTTTGGGGGTGGTCCTCACCCATTTCTGCACTCCCTTCCTGCTGAGTGCACGGCAGAGTGGCTTCAGCGCTAGGATTGACGGGGCCAGAATCTCTGGTGATAACGAGGCTGCCAACCAGTCCTTGCCTGAGCTTTTCAGGTTAGCACTGGGTCTCTTTTATTCATAGAGTTCCCTTTTGGTCATAAATTCAATTTATTGAGATTCTGTTTCCTGATATTTGTGGACAATTTGGTTGAAATAATCTCACAAAAATCTTTACAGGTTTGAATGTTTTTTTATGTTCAGTCTCAGTGGAATAAAGATCCTTCTAATAACAGGGCTATCTATACCCGGAGTGTGCTGGGCGCATGAGAGTCACTGGTGGGTAGGAGGCTCCCATCCCTGAGGCAGCTCCCATACAGGCTTGGTGCCCATGTGTTAGGTGTGGGCCAGGCAGGGGACTCCTTGGCCTCTACGAGTTGGATTGGATGCCTCTGACTCTGTTTCCAGCTCCTCCAGGTTTCAAGGAGGCCCATATTTTGTGCCTGCCTCTTGTGAGGCTGGCTGCTTCTTGAGATATTGGCTGCCTCTTGTGAAACTGATGCCTCTTGTGATAATGCATGCCTCTCCCCAAAGTGCCTGCCACTCAGGATACTGGCTGCCTCTCCCAAGAGTGCCAGCTTCTCACAATACTGGCTGCCTTTCATGATACTTGCTACCTCTCCAAATACTAGCCACCCTAGCGATAGTGTGCACCTCTCGAGATCCTGGCTGTCTTTCCTGATCCTGGCCATCTCTAACGATAGTGCCAGCCTTTCGATACTGGCTGACTCTCATGGTACTGAGTGACTCTCGGGATAGTGCCTGCCTCTTGCGATAATGCTGGCCTCTCCCCATAGTGCCAGCCTTTCTCTATACTGGCTTACTCTCAGGATACTGGGTGCCTCTCCCAATAGTGCTTGCCTGTTGTGATACTGGCTGCCTCTCCTGATACTTACCGACTCTCAAGATATTGGCTGCCTCACGTGATAGTGCCTGTCTCTCGAGATAGTTCCTGGCTCTTGCGATAGGGGCCTACTCTCCCAATACTGGGTACCTCTCCCAATAGTGCCTGCCTCAAAATAGTGCCTGCCCCTTGTGATACTGGCCTACTTTCTTGATAGCGGCTGAATGTCAGGATAATGAATACCTCTCATGATACTGGCTGCCTCTCCAGATACTGGCTTCCTCTCAAGATAATGGCTGTCTGTTGAGGTAGTGTCTGTTTAGGAGTGTATAGTGTATTCCATCATCATGGTGTGTGTCTCTAAGGAGTGGCACACAGCCTCTATCAGCCATCCACACAGTCTGTCACAGCTGAATGCTTGTGCCCTCCACATCACATCAGTGCCCAGCCCCCAGGTGCTGGCATCTGGAGGGGTCATGAAGGTAGAGCCCTCAGGAATGGGCTGAGTGCCCTTATAAGGAGAGACAGGAGAGAAACGACCTCTCCCCTCTGTCGTGTGAGGGCACAGCTAGAAGGTAGCACCTGCAGACCAGAAAGGCAGCTCTCACAAGTAATCAAATTGGCCGGCATTTGGATCTTGAACTGCCAGCCTCCAGACTGTGAGAAATAAATTTCTCTTCTTCAAGCCACTCATTCAGTGGCATTTTTGTTATGGCAGCCCAGGTTGAGTAAGACATGGCCTTGGGGCCCTGGACATAAGCAAGCAACCATCTACATCTGTACAGTGGCTAGGCGAGATGTGCAGGTCAGCTATGCCATGAGCCACCTCACTCAGTCTCCACACTGACTCAACGTAGCTGGCAGGTGGAAGGGGGTGTTGCACACCTACCTGCAGATACCGGAGGAGACAGAAGTCAGGCAGGTTGAACAAAGACTGCAGGAAATCATGGTGTGGGATTCCAGGGCAGACTCCAGGTGAAGTACAAGAGCACACCTGCAGGGACTCGGGTTGGGTAGAGAGGGGCGTCATCAGTCCACCTGGATTGAAAAGATAGATCACATTTGTGTGACTGGAGCTTTAAAAGCTGTGTGATTCAGGTTCAATTTTGTAGAGAGGAATTGCCTCTACATAACTGAGGATGAATGGGTAACCTGAGGATTCACCACTGGGACCTCAGGAAACCAGAAATAGTGCTTTAACTAATGACGTGAGATCTAGACAATCCACGGTAGTGAATATATGTGCTCCCACTATGAAATGTATAATACAAAGATTACTAAAGAGTTAACCCACATGCAGTTCCTAGGTCTTATCTGAAGTGAACACACTATCAATTGTGGGGAGAGGGTTCTCCTGAGCAGCTGGAGGCATCTCTTGGCTCACACAGGGCCAGTGGCCTATATGAACCCCTCTGGGGACATAATGGAAGGTGGCCCACACTCTCCCCACAGAAGACAGACATAGTTGTTGGGTTGACCAGATGCTGACTGATATACATGCTCAAGGCAGAACAAGGGAGCACACATCACCAAATCTCTGTTGGGTAGCAAGATGCTGTTGATGATGGAGAGAGTGCACTTCTGTGGGTTAGGCCTCTCTGGGTACCCTTTTGGCCCTTGTTGAGATAGCTCTTTTCCCTATACCACCATTAGATAATTTGTTTTCAGTGGAGATGGCAGGGCAGAGCACACTATTCATCTCTTTGTAGAGAAGAAGCACAGGAATGTGAGGTTTGGACTTCATGGTGCAAAATATTTATCATATTACACAGAGATACATTTTGAAGCAAGAGCACATTAATTATTAAGAATAAGTGTGTATTTGCACAAGAACAAATGCACCAAGGTCTGAGGATTAAAATAGCATTGATTGAAAAAAGGTCATGATACAAATGAACAGAGTAGCTAGACTTTCTCAATAATACTTTCATGAAAGAATGCAAAATAAATTCATAAATAAATAAAACCACACAAAAAATTACAGAAATATTTTGACTTTCTTGTAGTATTCAAAATATTCATTCAAAATTCAACATGATGGCCCAAAATAAACAATTGAACTCAACGATCACTTACAACTGTCTAAGAGCACTCAATCAGGACTGGACCATTGTGATGGAGTAGAAATCATTCTAGCTTATGTATTAATTTAATGTATAGCAACAATTTAATAATGTACAGTAGTTGTCATTTACCCTTCATCGAGTTCTTTACTCAAAAATCCCTTTTATTCTTAGACTTTTATTTTATTTATTATTTTAATCCTCATCTGAGGATATGTTCATTAATTTTTAGAGAGGAAGACAGATACAGGGAGAGAGACTTATTTACACAGTCACTGGTTGATTCTTGTATATGTCCTGACCACAACTCACACCGTTGTTGTGGCGGGATGATGCTCTAAGTAACTGAACACCACCCAGGACCTTAGATTTTTATTTTGAAGTTAAATTTTATATACCTTTTAAATCCTTTTGCTGAGAATTGTTTTCCTGCCCTCATTTTTTTGAGGATTTCTTTGCCTCACACCTGAATAAGGAGAACATTTAGGGGGCAAAGTGGAGAATCCCACCTCACGTTTTATGTGACTTGCTCAGGACAGCTGTAGTAACCATGATGACAAACACCAGATAGTAAAGAATTTTAGCACCAGGCACCAAGCTGTTTTACATGGCTTCTATCTTTCATCCCCCAACAAGTCATGGAAACATTCCAACCACCACATCTTACAGATCAGAAACCTGCAGCTGAGAAAGCTAAGTACTTCAACCTGACAGTGGAAGATGAGATGGGAGTTGATCCCAGGAAATGTAGCCTTGAAGCCAAAACCCCATGTTCTCAGGGTCTCCTGGAGATCTCCAGGGACATGCTCTGCATGGGCTTCCAAACTTCAGCTATCAAAACCCAGTGTGTACCTTTCATTCCTATCTCTCAAACAATAACTACCTCAAAATGAAGTAAACTTGATTTGCCTCCTGTTTCCTCTTTTAGAGAGAGCCCTCCCCACCTCCATGGATGTCTGCCCAAACCAGCCATGATTGTAATTTTTGTTAAACAGATTCAATTCAATTCAATATCAGCCGTTTTATGTGGTTTTCAACAGTAAATTTAGCACAGGTAATGGTGCATGAGAGGAAAAAGCTGAAAAGTAGACAAAGGATGTGACTGAAGGCAGATATCTGCATAATGAAGGGACTGCTAGTGACCCTGGGACTGGAGGGACTGAGAGATGAAGGAGGCACAGGATGTGTTCTACCTGGTGAAGCTGAAGCCTTTCCTCTAAGCAGGAGCCACTGCAGGTGTGGTGGATTCTCTGGAAGCTTCAGGTCCTCTTCCAGAGAATCCACCAAAGCACACCAAAGAGGCCCCAGAAGCTTCCAGAGAATCCTCTAAAGCAGAGTGGGAAAGAAACATTCTATGTCGTCCCAGACTCCTGCCAGTACATCTGGTTGGACAAACTTAGCCGGACTCTAGAGGCCAGTGGAGTCTGGGGAGCCTATTTTACAATAGAGTGGAGTACATAAGGGTGAAGAGTAGATGTGAAGGGTGCCAGTTGAACAAAAAGCAGGGTATTTAATGGTTCTCTGAGGTTGAATTTGAATCTGTTCACCACTGGCTTGTTTTTAGGCCCCATGCTGCTAGGAACATGTCCCATTTCAGAGCTGAGCCTGTGAATGGGAAACATTCTCTGTGTTTTCGTACATACTGAATTTCATCCTCACAGTCGAGTAGCACAACGGACCTTGCCAGGGCCTCACTCCAGTTACTGGATTAATTCACATGAATGGATGAAGGAAAGGCCTTCTCATAATGACATCGTGCTGAGCCACTGGGCTCCTGTCCTCAAAGCCCAGCTCAGCAGAGCTGTTTCCCAAACAGAGAGATCAGGTGGAGGACCAGGCTTTGCATCCCTATCTGTGAGTATCAGAGCAGACAGAAGTGAGGCAGGTAGAACAAAGACCACAGGCGATCATGGTGTCGGGGTCCAGTGCAGACTCCAGGTGAGTTATAAGAGTACACCTGCTGGGACTCAGGTTGGGTAGAGAGGGTGTCATCAGTCCACCTGGTTTGACAGGATAGATCACATTTGTGTGACTGGAGCTTTAAAAGCTGTGTGATTCAGGTTCAATTTTGTAAAGAGGAATGCTTCTACATAACTGAGGATGAATGGGTAACCTGAAGATTCACCCCTGGGATCTCAGGAGTCCAGAAATAGTGCTCTAACTGAGGGTGTGAAATCTAGACAATCCACTGTAGTGAATGCATGTGCTCACACTAGGAAATGTATAATACAAAGATTACTAAAGAGTTAACCCACATGCAGTTCCTAGGTGATATCTGAAACGAACACACTATCAGTTGTGGGTGTTGGTTCCTCTTGACCAGCTGGATGCTCCTTGCAGTTCACACAAGGAAATTGGCCTGTATGGAGCTCTTTTGGCTCATCTTCCTGCACAAAGCATTTTACAGGAGATAAATAACTGATATGATGGTACCCAGAGGCCAATTCTGGGACTTTGCTACCTCTAGGCATACCCTGCAGGGATGGTGAAAGGACATCTAGGCCAGTGGGGGCCACTGCCTCTCAGAAGCTTGGAACCTGAACCTTGTGGCCAGAAGAAGGATGGATTGAACATGATATTAATGAATTGCCTTTACATTCCTCATCCAAATGTTTTTGGTGTTCTGGTACCCAGGCCCACATGGTTGTCAAAGCTGTATCCAAAGGAAGACAGAATGACACTAGGACACAAAGGAAACCCCGAAAAAGACTTGGTGAGGTTGGCTTGTTTACCCTGACTGGGAAGAATCCAGTCAGAATGGGTAAAAATTTTGAATTTTTTCTGTGCATGGAAGCAGCTTTACTCCTTTGCAGTACAATCATTCTCAGACCACACAGACCAAGTAGAGTCCTAATATCAATGAATAAATCATGTTTTTGTAATTAGTAGAGAGATCATTGTATTCAAATTAAAGATGCTCAAGTACCCTAAAGATTCTTGTTTAAATGAGTGACACCCAGTGTACATGAATGTGCTCAGCAAACTCTGATTCTTAATCCAGTACAGGCCTCCCCAGGGCAAACTTGCACAAGCTCCAAATATTTGTGCTTCCCTGGCTGTGTGTGTGTTAAGTGTGAAGTGCGTTCCTCTTTCACTACGAATCCAGGGTCATACGGAGAGGTCTAAATGCATAGGTCAGAGGTCACAGTTCAAGGGTCCAAGGACAAAGGTCATAGGACTGTGCAATGTCACAAGAGGCAGCAACTATGGAAAGCATCAGCTACTATTCCAGAGAGTGCTTCCTAATCAGGCGCTACATCAAGAAGCAGCCATCAACTCGAGAGGGAACCAGTATCTTGAAAGGCAGGTACTATTGTGAGAAGCATTCGTTACCCTGAGATTCTGCCAGGGTCCCTAGAGTCGGCCAGCATCACAAGTGGCAGGAAGTATTTTGATAGATGGGCACTATTGGACAAGATTCCCAGTATTGGGAGAGTTGGCCAGTATCATGAGAGGCAAAAAGTACCAGAAAAGGCAGGCACTATTGGGAGAGGAAGCCATTATCGTGAGAGTTGGCCAGTATCCTGAAAAGAAGAAAATATTGGGAGAAGCAGGCACTATTTGAAAAGGCTGCCAGTATGGCAAGAGGCAGCCACAAGCGCGAGGTGCGCAGTATCGCGAGAGGTCGTGACTGTCACGAGAGTTGGGGAGCATCACGATAGACCCCGACTATCGTGAGATTTGAGAAGTATCGCGAGAGGCAGCCACTATCGCGAGAGTTGGGAAATACCGCGAGAGGCAGCTGCTTTCTCGAGTGCTGGGAAGTGTCGCGAGAGGCCTCGTCTATAGTGGGAGTTGGGCAGTATTGTGAGAGGCAGCCACTATCGCGAGAGTTGGGAGGTATAGCAATAGGCCCCAACTATCGCGATGCTGCTGGGCACGAACTTCTGTCTAAAGTGTTTACTGACTTACATTTCTCCACGATCCAGAGAGTTGAGCTGAATGTAAAATCCCTGTGGTGGGTAAAAAGTGTGGGGCCGGGGAGAAGAGGTGCTTCTGTGGGGGGCACGGCTGGGGGGCACGAGGGTGTCCTGAGCCCTGGGGACAGGACAGCACAGGACGCCCAGAGGAGGGCCCGTCCCTGCTCTGCTGTGTTAACCAGGGCAACCCTGGCCCACCGACCAATGCTGGGCATCTTATCTGATCTTGTCAGGAACTGTTTTTCCATCCGTAAAGTGGGCGGAAGAGGTAAGTTCCTCCTGGCGCATGTTCCGAGGAACACGGTGGAAATAACTGTGTGAACATAACCATACACTGAGCCTTTCTCAGGACTACGCTGCAGAATTCTAGGAATGTGCAGAGTTAATGCAGTAATTTCAGTTAGAGCTACGAGAAAGGTCACAGTCAGAGAGCAGTTAGTCTTCATCCCTGTGAAGCACCAAGAAGCTCTTATTTCCAAGGGTGAGACAGCCTCTGGTCAGTGAGACAACACTTTCTGTTTAATTCTGTGTGTGAAGAGAAGCTTAAGAAAAGTATTTAAATGTGTGAGTTGAGAAAAAAAATAAAGCAAGTTATACAAAATATGTTTTATAAGCCAAAATGTACTAAGTACAAATAAGCTTATATTGCTTAGTAGTGTTTAAGTCATCACTGATTCTAGAATAAATATTTCAAGCATACAGAAGCAAACTTTCAACCCCAAGAATAAAATGACACCACCTGTCTGTTTAAGACATGATACAAAATTAGAAGTGTGTTTTTAAAAATTCTGTTGTATATGAATATATTTTCAAAGCATTGATTTCAACCAACACACCAATTTCAATCTATTCTTCGTATTTTATTTTCATTCACACTTAACTGTTGTACACCTGGATTCCAAATGCGCTTCACTTGCTGGAAAGGCTCACTGATACCCTGAGGTCACCGGCCAGGACCTGGCTGCCAGCTGCCGTCTCTGTCACCAGCCAGGAGGCGCATTTCCTCCAGCCTGCTTCACCTGGGCAGAGTTGGAAATGCAAAAGCGGGCCTGAGCTACAGCAGAGTAAGGCTCCGGCCCTCTCAGAGGCTGCAGACCCTGCAGAGTTGCCCTGGCAGGTTCTGAAGCAGGTGCATGGCTGGGGGTCCCGAGACCCATGCACCGCTGCCAACCCACTGGCTGCACCCCGAATCAGGCCAGAGTTACTTCCCCACCTCGGGGTCTGGAAAACCTTCCCACAGCCTGAGATCTTCCTTCAGTGCAGCAAGGCGAACCCCTCCAAATCAGGATGAGCTCGGGGCTGGGAACGTGACCTGGGTACTTGGTGAGGTTGGGGCCCTGGACGCCTCCAGGTGAGTGGCTGCTGGGCAGTCACCCTCCTGTGGAAACTGGCCAGGGCCCTCAGGTACTGAGCAAACGCTCAGATGGCTTGGCCTAGTCTTACCCCAGGGACCTCCTGGAAGAATCAAAATCTTAAACAGGAGTGGAGATCTCCACCCCACGGCCCGGTCAGGTCCAGGGACACTGCTGGGGTCACAGTGACTGAGGTGGGCCCTGGGTTCTCCAGGGTCAGGGCCAACCAAGAAATTCAGAGCAGGGGAAAGAGACTCTGTTTCCCACCTGCCTGCACCTGCCTTCAGGACGTGAGTGTCCAACCTACTAAGATCTGGAGGATGTTGGGGACTCACACCACCCGACATTTCCCTCTGGTGGTCAGGAAGACCCTGTTCACTCAGACAGATTGCGATGTCTCACTGTTGTTACAATGGGCATTTCCTTGAGGACTAACGACACTGAACTTCCTCACATGTTTTTTGCTTTTGTTTAGGGTTTGTTTGTTTTTGGTCTTTTGTCACCTATCAATCTTCTTCTGTAAAGAGCCTGTTCAAAGCTTTTGCCCATTTTTAAAAATTCCAGGTTTAAAATGAGTGATTCATTTTCCTTCAAATGTAATATGCAGCCTTTGTTCTAGACTCTGGCTATCACTGTCCTTTCTGCATCTATATTGTCCATGTCGCGTTTCCAACATTCATTAATAAAGATGTGAATTTTATTGTCCTTGCTGACCTTCCCTGGCAGATGCAGGACCTGTGTCTTTGGTGTTCCATTTTATTACAAGGTGACAAAATTGACACTTTCTTTTTGAAAATCATGAAGTGGACCATTGTATGGTGAGGTCTCCATCTGTGCTCAAAGGTAGAGGAAAATGTTGCTGTGATTTAGCAGCAAAATTGAATTCTCTCCACCATGTGTGGGGATTTCCAGCTCTAATACACCTTTGCTAAGAGCCACATTGAAAACGACAATGCTCGAGGAAAATGTAGGTGTTCGCAGTAATAGCGAAAGATTTGTCACTCTCTGTCCCCACGTCCATCCAGCCTTCTTTCATCTTGAAATCCTACTATTTGTGTGTAGTTAATACTTTTGTAGAGGAAACAGTGGGGCTTTAAGTTATTCTACAGCCTAGGTCTAAAACTCTAGGGCAGCATCCGTATAGGTGAGAAAGGGGAGGGAGAGAGAATCCACAGATTCCAGGGAACAGAAGGGCAAAAGGGGGAAACCAAGGAGAGGGAGCCCCATTTATAAAACAAAATTAAATTAGAAAGCAACAGACACGCTCTGTCCCAAGAATCCTGATTTGAACAGAAACTGTTCACTGTGGATGGGACTTGAAGCAAGGAGGGCAGGTCTGTTACCATCGATGTCCTTTATTTCCAATCCCAGGAAATGTGGGGAAAGTAGCACATTGATGGGAAACCAAAACAAATAGAAGGGCGGTCTCACCAAGCTTCCTGGGCAGGGACAGGGGGAGACAGAAACATGGATCGGCTGCCTCCTGCATGCCCCCGACTGGGGATCAAGCCCAGCATCCCCAGCATGTGCCCTGGTTCATGGGTGGACACTCAACCACTGAGCCACACCGGCCAGGGGGTCAGAGGTACTTTAGAAGTCACCATCAGCACCCCAGATAGTTACCGCATGCAGTTGGAGTTCAATTTGACAGAAATTGTCAGGTAAAAACCACCCATTCGGGAGAGAGTAACCCAAGCTCATTCAATGGAGATTGTTAGCATTTCTATGAGACGTAGGAAAATGTTGGACCGTCTTCATAGTCTCTCCCCCACACCCCACGTTTGTAACTGTAAAGGGCTGGCTTTCCCAAACGAGAGGGTGTCAGGCATCGCCATGGAGGGCCCTGGCAGGGACACCGTCTCTGTAGCAACCGAGTGCTGGCGAGCCGGCTTCTATCAGGAGTGCATCTAAAAACTCCCACAAGGTTTCGAAATGGGGAGCCAAAGGGGAGCCTATTTCCAATTAATTCGTCCTGTTTTATGTGATAAAAAAAATTCATCCAGGCTCCTCTGAGACAATCCGCTTCCTTGTGTCGTTGTTGGAACCGTGCGTTTAACGGAGAAGTGCCAGCTCCTGCCCTTCTGCGTCCTGTGCTCTCTATCGCACTGTGGGTGGGGCCTGGCTGCTGGATCCCCAGCGGCAGAAAGTCTGTGAAGTGACCAGTTCTGTCTCGGACATCACCCGATAGCACTGACCCTGACTGATTTCTTATAGTTTGAATTTTAGTACACTAGATTATATTTTTTATGTGCTGGGCAGTTGGGTTTCTAAGTTAATCATGTCGTGACATTTTTAGGTAAAGGGGCCCTGTGTGTTGCAATAACTGGTTGGGGGAAATGGACTTGGAGTCAGGGCTACACTGGAGGAAAAGGAAACCTACCTGGAGTTTGGCCACTGTCACTGAGGGAAACACAACGCGAATAATCTCCAGTCTTGCTTCTAACATCTACGCCAGATAGTGAAAATTTTAAAAACAGAATTTTCATTACCAGATTTTTTAAAGATATGTTTGCCTAAAATTGACTATACAAGAAATAAAAATAAAGTTGGCTTTTGTATCGAATGTAGCTGGAAAGACTGCTGCTCCCTCAGTAACAATAAGAAAAATCCAAACAAGCTACAAATTCATTTTTGTGAACCTGTCCAAGAAGTGAGGTACTTAAGTGACAAAAGGGCCAATTCATCCAAAATGAGTAAAAATCTCAAATCTGTATATATTTACAAGACAGCTTCAAAATACCTGAAGCAAAAGCTGATAGACTGAAAGGAGAAATAACAGAAGTAAACGATTGCTGTTGAGTATTTTGACATTCTTCCTTCAACAACTTACAGAACAAGGAGACAAAACAGCCACCAAGACACAGAGGACCCGAACAGCCATTTACCGGTTTAGCTTTTCTAGAACCCGCAGCCCGACACGCACAGAACACGCATGTACAAGAACACAGAGCACAGACCAGGAGAGACCTTATCCTGCGCTGTGAAAACCTCAGGAGACTGAGAAGAACTGAGATCATGCAAAGCAAGTTTTCTAACCATATTAGAAATAAATTGAAAATTAACAAGAAAGCTATCTGAAAATTTTTGAAATATTTGGAAACTAAGCTAAATCACTCAGTCCAAGAGAAAGTTCCAAGGAAAGCAGAAATGTTTGGAATAGACTGAAAATGTATCTACAGTGTGACAAACTCTGGAAATATCTAAAATGATGCTTAGATATGGATATTGATACAATATTGGGGCAATGATGTAAATAAGAGGGGACTGTTGCTAAACCGTGGGTCAGCTTTCTGAACCCGGTAATGCACAAGCTGAGCCTTGAGCAATGAGGGGGCGCAGTCAGGCGGGTGTCTGTGCCTGATAAGACCCGCGGGGTGGAGTGGACGGAACAGCATCGCGGAAGGTGTGGGATGAGGGAAACGTGGGCCTGACCCTGCACTACAATGAGCTGCATCAGGGTGACGGTTAATGATGCGAGAAAAGATTCCTTCCAAGGGGACCACGGGCAAGAAGAACGGAGCCTGGGATTGGAGGGTCGGTGGCCCCTAAATAAATGCCCAGCAAGGAAAACAAGATGAGTGGTCGGGAAACAGAAGAAAAATAGGAATAGAATTACATCATAACAGAGAAAAGAGCACCAGCTTCTCTCTGGGCTTTGCTGGCATCTCCCCAATCCATCTTCAGAGAGGGGAGGCTCCACCAGCCAGCATTTTCCCATCTCTTTATTCCAGTCTTCATTTCTTTTCTGAAACTAACACCTTTTTCCAATTTTAAATGTTAGTTATTTAAACGCCAATATTTCCTGAAATATTTGTCAGGGGTTTTTTCTCTGTAACAGGACATCGGTTACCTCTATACCAATGGCTGGAAAAGTAAATGGTTTTCATTTAAACCCCCTTCCCCTCGACAACGCCCTCCCCTGGACTAAGGCTCAGCTCAAGAACCTTCAGTTCAAGAGAGATCCGTCTGAAAATAGGAGCCGGCGAAAGGAGGCCTGGACAGCGGAGGCCCCTGTTCAATGGTGGCCGTGATAATGAGAACCTGCCTAGCGCTTCCTCCCAGCTAGAAAAAGAAAGGGAACCTGCATTTAAATGTTTTCAGCTCTTCAATTAAAAAAAAAAAATCAGTATACCTTCCAGAAGTAAGTTTCAACAGGAGCACACAGAAGACTCCCCCTTTCCAGGTAACCTGGCTCTGGCACCTGCTCCTACTGGGCTCTTCTCCTTCAGACATTGCTATTGTCCTTAAACTAAAAAGTAGCAAATAATATGACTCTACTAAGTATAAATACTCTCCCCTCCTGGTTTATCAGATGCTCCATCTGCTACTTCAGACTGTTGGCTCGTACTCACCTGAGGTTTAACTAAAACCCCGAGATGTCCACATCAGCTTCAACACAGACTCTTCCAAACGCCTTTTCCTTTGAGCCTGAATTGGAAACGCTGCATTATCTCTTTCATTTCAGCCCACGCCTTTCTAGCCTTTTGTGGATTCTATGTTGTGAGGCATACTAGCTATTTCCATAGCTTTCTGGTACCCACAGAAGTAATTGCCACACTGTATTTATTGTCACTCCCTCTGAAGTGACTGAGTGTCTGGGGACGTCAGGCACTTGGCTCCCTGTAGGGGCTACAGACAGAAGTGAAGTGGCCTCTCACCTCCCCAGCTCCCCAACCTAAGGTCGCACAGTGGGTCATGTGATCAGAAGTGGTCGCTGTGGGGGACCTGGGGGTGGTGCAGGGGACACAGACCTTGATGCATCAGGACAGGCTTCCTGGAGGAAGCCGCATTTCTACTGGTTCCCTGTTAATCACTGTGGTGCTGCTCTGATGATGGATTCCGGTGACCAGCGCCAGGGACACCTCCCCAATCAGTTCTTCTCCATGAGGGCCTCAGACCAGCAGCATCACAGGGCGGGGACCTGCCCGAAAGGAAGGGGCTCAGGCCTCCCCCAGGCCTGCCACACTGTAAACAGGAAGATTTGCAAAGTTGTGTTTTCATATCTCCGCCAGGGGATCATGGTGGCACGAACCTGTGAGCACAGCTGTGTGGACAATTCCAACCCTTTCATCAGTATCAATGAGAGTCACCCATTCCCAGATGCTGGGGAGACGGGGGGACACCCAAGGTGACATGGAGGTCACCATGTTGTACCTGCAATGATTGTTTGTCCTAGGGACTCCCTCGACTTCAAATTACCAGCAGAGGTTGCTATTTTATACTTTTTTAGCTTGCCAGTTCTTTGCTGTGATACTTTTTCAAAAATATATTTTTATTGATTTTTAGAGAGGGAGAAGAAGGGAGAGGCAGAGAGAGAAACATCAATGTGAGAGAGAAACATCGATCAGCTGCCCCCTGCACGCCCCCTACTGGGGATTGAGTCTGCAACCTGGGCATGTGCCCTGACGGGGAATCAAACTGCCAACCTTTCCATGCAAGGATGACACCCAATCAACAGAGTCACACTGGCCAGGGCTGCTGTGATGCTTTTTAAAACGATAACACAGAGCTGCATATTGCATTTTCCCAAGAAAGCCACAGTGGTACCTTCCATCTCACATGCTCTTCCTATGGTGACACTGACATTCTTCCCGCTGAGTGGCGGGGTCTGTGCCCCTCCTCTTGAAACCGGAGGAACTTCTGCAATTGCCTTGACCATTGCAATACGGTGGAAGCGATCGTAAGTGAGTGGGTCATAAAATGTCATGCCCACCTGCCCTGCCCTGTGGGTGCGCAGAGCCTTGGAACCCAGCCACTGGGCCCTAACAGAGGCCACAAGCCATGTGGAAATGCACCCTGTCCATCCAGGCAACAGCCAGCATTACCTGCCACACCTGGAGTGAAGGAGTCCTCGGGTAAGTCCAGTCACTCCAACTCTCCAAGCCAGGGCACAGCAGGGGACAGGGACAACTTGTGCATGCTGAGCCTTGTCCCAGTAACGGGTCTGTGGAAACAATAAATGGTTACTTGTTTCCAGTCACTGAGTTTGGGGAGGTTTGTTCCGTAGCAGCAGATAACTGAAACGGGCAGAAAAGTGGACAGGAAGCACTTTCAGAGAAAGTGATCACTAGATGAACACACCTGCGTAATCGTCCCCTAGGTCACGAAATGAAACACTGCCAGCATCCTATGGGCCCCTCCAGACACCTCCAAGTGACAACACCCCAAAGGCAATCACTCTCCTGATTGCCAACACTGGGGATCAATTGGGACTATTTTAAACTCTGGATTAATGAAATAATGTAACTGGTACTCTTTTGTGATGAATTTCTCCAGTATTCTTTGTGCAGTTAATCCAGACTGTTGCCCACAGCTGTGGTCCACTCGCTTCCACGGCTGAGTGCTGTTCTACTTTACGGACATACGATTCTTCCTCTGCTGTACTGTTGGTGGATATTTGGGGTTGAAACCATAATACTGCTATTGATATTCTCATGCATGTCTTAGTGTATGCAGTCATCATTTTCTTGGAACTTATACCTAGAAGTGGAAATTCTGGGTCATAGAATATACAAATATTCATATTTTATTTAAAATACCAAACTATCTTCCAACATGACTACCAATAAGCCCTCTCATCAACAGTGTATAAACTCCTTATTTTTAAAATTTTTATTATGTTTTACATTCTTATTGAATTTATTGGGGTGACATTGGTTAATAAAGTTATATAGGTTTCAGATGCCCAATTGTGCAGCACATCGTCTGCACTCTGCACAGTGTGTCGGCTGCCCCAGGCCAAGCCTCCTTCCATCGCCACTCACCCCCCTTTACCCTCTCCCCTCCTCTGGCCGGTCACCCACAACAGTGTATACACTCCTTAAATGGAGCCCTTCTGCTGGGCGACCCTAACGTGCACTTTCCTGGTGCCCGATGCAGTGGACACCTTTTTTATGCTAGTTACACATTTGTACACTTTCTCTTGTCAGTTGCTCGTTCAAGCTTTTGGCAATGTTTTCATTGGGTGGTCTTACCTTTTTGTTATGTTTGTAGGAGTTTCTTGCCTATCCTATAAGACACTTGTCAGTTGCCAGCTGCTGTAGAAGATGGCTAGAATAATCTGTGGCCTTGATGGAGGGACCACGGGCAGCCTGGCGTTTCAGGAAGGGGAGTCAGGGGTGGCTGCCCCTGGGGTTTTCATACCTGAGATAAAGCAATTTAGGGAGAACCTTTAAATACAATTATCTGACAAAGACTTGGAAAATTTCATGATAAAAGAGTTGGGATTGGCACCACCCCCGCATAAGACTGGGCTGAAGAGTCTTCATAAAATAAACAGGTTTCATGTGAGCCCTTACACATTATTTTCTTTTAATCTAAACTCATCTCAGAAATAGCACAATTAGTATTTTTCCTATTTTATGTGTGGAAATTGAAATTCAGAGGACTAAATGAATTGCATAATGCCATACAGCCTTGTTCAATAGCAAAATAATTTAGATCTAAACAAGGCTAGGTTAGGGTTAGATTTCAACAAGTTTAGATTTAAGCAAGGCTCTGTCCTTGCAAGACGTGCCTCTATATATACCTACTGTGTTCCAGGCTCTGTGGTCAGCACTGAAGCTGCAAAGGCAAGATGTAGATCTTGCCCTGCAGGGACCTGAAGTTTAGGGACAGAGACCACCCAGTGGGAGAAGTGAATAGTGTCATAGTGCCAGTTGAGAGGCCATATATCCCAGATATTTATGAGGAAGTGACGAATCTTGAAGGACACACAGAAGTTAGCCAGGCGAAGCTGGCTGGGGGCGTTAGAGACTTCAGGCAGAAGGTACGGTCAGGGAGGCCTGAGAGCACGTCACACTTGGGTAACTGCTGCCAGTTCCGCGTGTTGCTGCGCTGGGCTGTGCGCGAGGAGCGGGTATGAACACGGAGGCAAACAGTGTGCCCTCAGTTGGAAATTTGAACTTTGTTCTAAAGGTTTCAAGGCGCTGAAAGAGGACTGTAAGTAGGCGGAAGGACTCAGATTAACCAGAGTTTGAGACTTAGCTCTTCTGCTTATTAGCTGTGGGACTGTAGTCAAGTGACTAAATATTTTGAGCCCCAGTTGCTTCATAGGTAAAAGTGGAGATAACATTCAATTTGCAGGCATTTAGGGGGACTAAGAAAAATAAAAAACACTAGTGTATCCCGAACGGGTAAGTACTGCATGTGGAGGCCCAATTAGAAGTAAGGAGAGTTCCCTACACATATTCTAAGAGCCATTTGCATTTTAGACTGACAGAAGGTCTGTAAGCCTGGTTTCCCGGAATTACCACATTTATGTTCTTTCTCAGAGGCCAGCCCTCCAGATCTCTATATTGAAACATTTAATATAGCTCTTGGACAGTGTATGGGAGCATTGCAGAGCATTGTGCCTCTTTTCATTTATATGGTAAGTTAGAGCTTGGTTTACTGGTCTAAGCATCAAGAGCGAAGCATGTTCTGTTTTTCTTTTGCTATATGTTATGGTGGAAATGGAAATTAATCTATTTTAGGAATGTTTGAAAGTGTTGCCATAGAAGAATTATTTACCCCTTTTCTGTTTTAAAGTTCCATAAATAATATTGCTATATACACAATTAGGCATGAATGTCAGCAGTAACCTGTTGAGCATTTATTTTATTTCTGCCATATGGAAGATATTGTGCTTGGAAAATAAAGATGTATAAGAAAGATTTCTTGTCCTCAGAAAAAGAATTAAGACATGTATCTAAAAATGTGAAGTATGATAAATGCCAAGTAAGTCATTTCATAAAAAAATGGAATGATAAAATTTACTTGCGTTCTGATGATTTCTTCCACTTGAAGAATTATGCCTCGAGTATAATTTGTGGTCTGTTGACTTTGTTGATTAGTCCCTCTTCCCTTTAAATATATCAAGTTGCAGAATCTTAATGTCAGTGTTCCTGTCAAGTGGAGGGGCTCGTTATCCCAATGGAGTGAAGCCATCATCCCAGTTCCTCTTTGCTTATTAGGTTAGGGACTGGGGTGTGTAGGTTGAGCCTGTATTCTATAGCATAGAGATTGCTGTATGTCTTATACCCATCTTCAAAATGATTTACTTATGTTCCATAAGATATACTTCACTGAAAAAAAAAACCAAAACTACTAGAAAAAAGCCATACAAAACAGAACACTGGGAGAAATTTCCATTATCACCAGGGGCCATTATTTAAGTAATTTATGGAAGATACTTACAGTTGAAAAATACGCAGTTAAAAATAATGACGTGCTATGTTATTTTAGAGAAAAATCGTTCCCAAGAGACATTATGTGGAAAAGTAAGATGCAGAGCAGGGTATAATATTTCTCCATTAGCAAGTGTGTTTTCTTCTGGAAAAAAGCATATCCACATATGCAAGCAACCTTTTAGGAAGAATATACAGAAGTTTTCCCAGTGTAGGGTGGGACCTTTTGGAATGGGACAGAGGGCCTGCAGTGGGACAGTTCTTTTTATTGTATAACCTTTTGCATGGTTTTAATTTTTAACCATGTACATGTTATTTTTATAATTTTTTAAAGAGAAAAAAAAAGTTGTGTTAAGAATTAAGAGAATCAGCAACTTGTTAACATTCCTCTTTGCGTTTTCCATTCCTGTACATTGAGTTAACATTTAAACATGAACAAATTCAATTGTTTTGACTTATCAGTAATTCTAATCAGGATGCTTCTGGCTGCCAGAAACAGAAGACCAGATTCAAAGCGATTTAAGTAAATAAGGGAAAGCATTAGCTCTTACAGTAAAATCCAGATATAAGGCAGTCTCCAGTTTGGCCGAATCTGTGGCCTAACAGTGCTGCCAAGGACTCGGGTTTTCGTCTCTGCTGTGTACATCTGATTCACCTGTTCTCCGCACAATGCTGAGATGACTGTCAGATACTTTTCATTCAAGCCTAGCTTTCTCTCAGCCTTACGGGGCTGCCGTGGGTCACGCGTCTCCCTTTGAACCAGACTCTCTCTCAGGGAATACCACACGCTGAGTGACTTACACTAAGCGCTGGAGTGGAGTGTATGTTGGGGCCCAGCCCGTGCACGTTCGCCTCCTGCTTTCAGCCTAGATCATGGATAAATGGGAACTTTTCTTAGTGATACCCGGTGCTGCCTTTAGATGATCCGGTATTTTTAAAGGGCACATTAAGTGCCTCACACAGTGGGTTCTGCGTGTCTGTCCATCATCCCTCTCTAGGTCATGCCAGGTATCTCCCCCTTGTTCTTTTGGAGGTGTGTGGTTCATGGCATTTTATCTTTATGTACTTTTAACCCCATGCCAGAAAGACATATAAATAGGATGGGGCTTTCTTTTGTTGCTTGGTGTTGGGTTTTTATGTTTTGATTGATGCTTTTATGAATTGTTTCCCAAAAATAATTTATTTTTAGTGTTTCAGTTTTAGACTAATCATTTCCTCTAATTGATTCGCTGAAGAATAATTTATTTCCCTTTTCAGAATAAGTTTTACATCGAAACGAAGCTTAACAGAGACTTAAAAGATGACCTTATAAAGCTGTTTACGGAACGTTGCAGAAAAGCACATTTACAGCCTACTGCGTGAGTAATTCACCTTGCTGGGGTGAGAGAACACCAGCAGTGATGTGCATAGTTTTTGGTCAGCGAGCACTGGCACATAAACCCCATGTTGGCGTCTTCTGAATCATGCAGCAGAAGGTGTTGAAGCCCAGTTCTGTAGAGGGGGCCTGAGGAGTTGAAGGTGTGACTTGGAGGTCACCTCGTGAGCTGGGAGCTGCTCAGCCACGTGCCCGGACAGTGCCTGATACTTGCTGCCTTTCCCTCCTCTGACAATGGGGGACATAGCAAGTGAGGGGTGTGCCCCTAACTTTGTCACTGGTAACTCTAGGAGGAGCCCAGTGTGATATCTTCGAAGCCGGAGCACAGAATCCTCTCTGATGTTTACTCTTTGATGCAAAAACACTTCCCCTCTGGCTCTGGCATTTATTAACTGCATCTCAGGGCAGTTTCTTACCCTCTGGTCCTGTGTTTTCTCTTCTGTGAATTGGGGTTAGTAAAATGTTTAACGTGGTTATTATGTAGATTAGTAAGTAAGCGGAGCATAGTGCCAAATTCAGTTTTTCCTTTCCCCCATTCCCAGGCCCCTGCCCCCTTACAGTAGGCGGCATCTTATACCTTTCCTAAAGGAATACACCTCTCCAAGTGAAATTTAGGAGTCCCCTACAACCTAATGTGTCAGCAGTCATTAAAAGCTCATATTTTATGCAGTAAATCATCAAGTCATGTTTTAGAATTTGGCACATTTTGGATTTGCAGTAATTTTTGCTTTTCTAATAGTCATAGTTTCTACCACAATGAACTTTTACTGGAATTTACAAAAGAATTGTTGTAAGCTTGACCACAAACTCTTTCATTTTTGAGTGTAAATAAAGGGAAGGAATATTAAACATTGGGCCAATTTATTTTAGAAAGGCAGGGTTTTCAAGTAATACTGTAGATGAAGATAATATATTTCATTATGTCCTCAAGAGATTCCAGAATCATCCTGGAGATCTAGAATCTTGGGAGTATGGCCTTTCTAAAAAAAGGCTTTCCAGATGCTTACAGATATCTTTAAATATGATCTTGTGAGATATCCCAACTATTAATTATAACCACTTAAGTATTATCTCTGATGTCGACATTGTCCTTGTTTTCATTGTAAAAGAAAATACAGCATTTTGGAGTTTTTCCTGTTAAAATTCTTTAGACCAGTGCTGTCATTTGGTAGAAAAGCATATTTACTATGTAAATATGTTTTTATATTTGTCAGTAATTTGGAAATCAATTTTATTGGGTGTATGCAAAGAAAATATTCAGAGAGAATCCAGATTTAGTGAGAGAAAACATAAACGGATTACTTCTTCCTTTCGTTTATTATAGAATCTGATTTTTAATAAACAGTACACTTAAAGGTGGATATATCTTTTCTTTTTCAAGTAAACTGAAAAGGCCCTTAAGCTTTTGTAAGTTGGATAAAACTGAACTTATGAGATATTTGTTAAGCAGTTACCAGGCACTGTGACTATTCTGTAACTGCCAGTTTGTACTTCATAGTCTCTCCCCCTTTCCACCCGGCCTCCCCCAGCTACCCTCCCATCTGGCAACCTTCAGTCGGACTTATTGGAGGTCAAGACAATTGGTCAAAAGTAGGGAGAGGGAATAATAGAGTATGGGTTTCGAGTGCCTGTTGATATTAGAGAGAACCTTGAGTTGGAAGAGACTCTCTTAGAACCTAAAATTTAAAATTTCAGTTTTAAACATTATATTTTTAAAGTATTTTCTGGAGTGCTCAAATTAGCATTTGTCTCCTTAAAATTTCTCTATGCTATTTATAATTGTAACTACCTACTGATGATAAAATCCAAAGGATAAACTTGAACAATGCACTTTTAACTTTCATGTAAATTCAAGTGTAACTCACAGTGTATGTTTGAAACTGTAAAGTCATTGTTGGCCAAGTGAGATGGCGTTTCCATTTTTAAAAAGACACCGACAGAAGAAAACAGCCTGTCCAATTTGACAAGCCAAGTTATGCCAAGTTTATGGGGTATTTTGGTTAATAAATTGCAGATCTTTGAGAGAGAAATTAAAAATGAACTGTTTTGAGTCAGTAGTATCTATTGTACCCACTAAATGGAATTTGTTTGTTGAAAGAGACATGGACAGATGAAAACAGCCTGTCCAATGTGACAAGCCTAGCATACAGTAAAATTATGCCAAGTTTTATGGAGTATTTTGGTTAGTAAATTGCAAGTCTTTGAGAGAGAAATTAAAAATTAGCTGCTTTGCCCGGCCAGGCGTGGCTCAGCGGTTGAGCATCGACCTAGGATCTCGGAGATCGGGGTTTGATTCCCGGTCAGGGCACATGCCCGGGTTGCGGGCTAGGCAGCCAGTCAATGACTCTCTCTCATCATTGATGTTTCTCTCTCTCTCCCCCTCCTTTCCTCTCTCTGAAATCAATAAAGATATGTTTAAAAAAATTTTTTTTAAAAAAGAACTGTTTTGAGTCAGTAGTATCTGTTGTATGCACTAAATAATGGAATTTATTTGTATTTGTTAATGATGTTATCTAGAGAAATTATTTCTATCCATTTAAAAATGTTCTGATAAAGTTTTTGTTCGGCAGTAGATAACCTAAAAGAAAGCTGGCTCCGTTGTCAGGCTCAGTCAGGGTCCTGCAGGTACCAGTCATGGGAGTGAGAAGGGGGAGCGAGCATGGTCTCCCTGCTGTTATCCTAAGAGAAAACACACATACAGCTGTAGCATTTGGGAAAGTCACATTGACTCAGAAGGTCAGCCTGCCTCTGACTGCGGCCACTGACATTACCAGTAACATGTCTTTCAGGGAAATCCCAAGAGCCTCAAAAACAGTGACCTGGGGGAGAGAGAAATGGCTGAGAGAATTAGAGACCATTTTACCCCCAAATGTAAGTCTTTTGAGTCATGAGCATAACGGGAAGCACTTCTGGCTCCCTAAGTACCAGGAACACCATTGCTTTTAGGAAGCTGTCCTTGTTTTCAGAGCCGCCGGGACTGAGCCGTTTCCATCAGTGTGTCCACAGCCTGCAGGTGTTTACTGCTGGACTGAGCTCCGTTGCACTGGGTTTAAAGGCAGCCTTCAGTGAATCAGTTCTTGGGTTGTCCTCTTGGGGTGCTTTTTTCTTGCACTTGTTTACCCTTCTATCTTTGGGAGAAATAGTAATAGAAAGAAAAACCAGTAAATGTTGCATCATTTTTATGTCCCAGTTTTTCTTCTTTTTTCAGCTTTACTTTTAGAAGCCCAGTCAACACATTTCAGGTCACACCTCCAACTATGGCAGATATCGTGCAAGGCCTGTACACTCTCAGACCAGGTAAACTGTACATCATTCCTTTGGGGTTGGACTGTTTGTTTGTGGTGGCTCCAGCCCTACCCAAGAAACAGTGTTTCTCTGTGTGTTTTCTGAGCCCTAATGGTATTTGGGTTGGTTATGGCAAAAAAAATTGAGTAGATACTCATCATTGTGAAATGTAAGCTCAGGACTCAGGTGCAATTCTCTCTATTCTAGTGAAAACCAACTTGTTTAGGAAACACACAAAAGAGTTTGTAGGAGACACTTCTGGTAAAACTGACTCTCGCGCCTGGCATTAATCTTTGTCTTTTTGGTTGCGGAGCCTCCTTCATTCTGCCCACACTGCGGGTGCTGTGCACAGGCGCACACGCTCGGGACGCACTCACAATGCCGTCTTCTCAGGCTTGTTGAATAACTTGCAAGCAGTCCGTTGGGGGTCTCAGAACGTATCCCCCTCGGGAAAGGGGGACTACTTTAATAACCTTTTTGTGAAATTCTTTTGTCATTTGAAGATGGAGTGAAATAAAACCTGATCTAAATTGCTTAACACAATACCTGATGATATAATAAGCTTACTAACCTTAAGGTATTACTGTACACTTGGGTCCAGTGGTTATTTTATTTTAATTGGTGGCTTGATTGTTTGCTAAATTTAAAAGATCCGTCAGAATTTAACTTGCTAAAAATGGAAATTTGGTGAAAACTGTAGTAGGAGTAGAGTGTGATGTAAATGCTTCTTTCTCAGGCTACTTTAAACAGTGGCTTCAGTACTCAGATTCAGTGTTACTTAAATTTGGTCGGGTCTCGCTCTATTCATAAAATTTAAACAAATTATCTGTATAAAGTAATTATTTATATAAAGTAGCAAAATATTTTATTTCATGTTTCCAATAAGCTGATGTTTCTCTTTTTGTAGTTTCTCAGAATTTTGAATTTCATTTTACTAAATGTGATGAAATGGCTCATGGATTTTGCTTTTAGTGCTAGGTTATGAATGATTTATTTTATTTTATTTTATTTTGGAAGGCATCCAAGTGCAGTTTGACAAATTTCTAAATTCTGCCTCCCAAGTAGGCAGCTTTATCATAAAAGCTCTGGCTTTTATCATAAATAACGAATTGCAGACTAAAAGTAATCAGGGGAGAAACACTCAGAGATACGTGTTCATCTAAATGCTGTTGTTCTAAGGTTGAGCTCTTAGGTAGGATTCGTGCTACTTGTGAAGAGTCTGTATTTACGAATTGTCCTTTTGCAAAGGCAAACCTTTTGTAACCGTTGGCATTTTCTGAGATACTGTTAAACGTATTTTGACATTTACACATCTCACCCATTGTGTTCCTGGTTTGTTAAAGCAGTTTTATTCACCTGAAAGATTAAGGTTAAAATATTTTAAAACTTGAATTTTAAATGTAAAAGTTTCTTTCATTGCAGTGAATCTCACGTGCTGATCTTTGTATAGTGAATGCATCTGAATCAGCCAAGAAGGTTTTCTAAACTCTAGATTCCTGGGCCCTAATCCTTGGAGATCCTGATGACTTAATATTTTAAGTGTGTTTTCATTTGGTCTTTAGAAACTCAGCTTAAAAATAGCTGCCCTTCATTTAATACACTTTTTTTGTTTCTTTATCTTTATTTTAATCACTGCTTGGAGTTCCATAAAACGGCAGGTCTGGTTGGCGGCTCACACCGATTGGTTGTGGTCCCCGGAGCACTGTTCCGAGGCTCTTTCCGCACCCTGTTTGAGCTGAGCGAGGTGGAGGGACACGATTGAGGGCATTTTGCCATGAGTTTGTTCAGGGCTGAGTGAGGTGGCCCTTGTGTCATTTTCAGTCCTTATTTTTTTTTTGCCATTTCTAACTTGGCTGTTCTCCTGTTGATTTTTTTTTTTTTTTTTTTTTTTAACTTACCAATGACCCAGCATTGCACAGCATTAGCGTACATTTTTTCAAATTTATAATTATATTTACCTAAGATTACAATTTTTAAATTGAGCTCACTGGAATAAATAGAGCATTGACATTTTATGGTTTTTGATATGCACAGCTAAGATGTTTTCAGAGAGTGAAAATTTGAAAGGGCCAGATTAATAGACTCCAAAAGGGTAGCAGTGCTCACAGGCAGGGCCACCGGCAGGGAGGCGGGCGCTGGTTCCCTCACACCCCTGCCACAGGTGGGCCTTCGTTACAGTTGCAGGTCGGTGAGCGGGGGGGAGATTGTGTTTATTTTAGCCTGAGTTTGCATAAATATTAACAAGGCTTTTATTCTGTTTTTCTTATAAATTATTCAGTCCTGTCTTTCACTTATCTGGTCTTAGTGATTTGTAAAAATGCTTTATAATAAAGATACTAATTCACCTTTGATGCAAATATTTCCTTCCCTCATATTTAGAATTTTTGATAAGGCCCATTTAAAAATCTCTAGAGATTTTCATTAAATTTTGTTATATCGGTAAAATGTAAAGACATCTGTTTTCTTTACACTGTAAATTCTTTTTAGAAAGGAAATTTAACCTCTTGTATCTTCTTTATCAGAATAAACTTGCACTTAAGTTTGGTTTAATATATATTTAATTTAATTTGTCTATATGATTTTCTTAAAGAATCTTTTCCTTCCCTCACAGAGTGGTTCAGATGGCTCCAACTCTGTTTTCTAAATTTATTCCAAACATTCTCCCTCCGGCGGTGGAATCTGAACTTTCTGAATATGCTGCTCAAGATCAGAAACTTCAGAGAGAACTTATACAGAATGGTCTTATGAGGCAAGTTTTATTTTCTTTTGTGACAAAATATGTCCAGTTTGTGGAAAGGAAGGCACCTGGCTCCTCATTTGGCGCAGTTGTGACCACAGTAGTAGGCGGACCATTGACTCACTTTTCTTGCTGGGACTGGGGAGAGACATTCACTTCCATAGATTCTGAGGCCAAATTAAGTGTCAGGATATTGGTCTTGACCAAGATCACTGGTACCAAGTCTCTAGTTTCAGCACAGGTTAAGAAGTAAAACAGCTGACTGGTTGGCCCATGGGTTGGCTTTCCCCCCGTTTTTTCCTGGTGGCACCTCTGTGCGTATGGCAGTGGGGCACTGAGTAATCAGTCCACTGGCCACTTGCCCCGCTCACCATCAGGTCCCGCTGGAAAGGCTCCGTGATGCTCAGGGGGTAGACAGGCCTGGCTTTCTTGCAGCAAGTGAGGGAGGGAAAGGCCATGGGAAATGGGAGCGCGCAGACAGCTAGTTCTTCTCTGATGTCCAGTGGTCACGTGTTTCCTGACATTAACTGTAATGTCCCTAACAGCAGGATTATTTTTATACACAGAATGAGGCCATTTCATGCCATAGTAGTTTTACTTAATCATTTTTGAAGAACTAATGTATTTGTGTGGTTCAAAAATGAAAATGATATACATTGAAAATAAAAAATATACACTGAGAAGTTTTTTCCTCACCTGCCTTTCCATCTACTCCCACCCCGTTAGGTAGTAAATTTTTAAGTTTCTTGTGATTCCTTCCAGTGTTTTTCTTAATATATAGATACAAGCAAATACAATGTATTTTCTTATTTTTATTCAACTCTTACACATCCTATCGTGTAGATCTACTACACCTTGTTTAACCAGTCCCCAGTAGATGGCAACTGGATTATTTCCAATCTTTTGCTATTACCCAGACTGCTGCAGTCAATAGCCTTGTCCGTGCGTAATTCTATACCTGCTGCAGGTATATCTGGAGAGTAAAGTCCCATAAGTGGGATTGCTGGGTCAAGAGTAAATGCAGTTGTAATTTTGACTAATATTGCCCAATTGCCCTCCATAGGGGATTGTGTCATTTTGCACGTGCGCAGCAGAGTCTGAACGTACCTGTTCTCCGTGGCCTTCCATGCAGAGCCTGTTGTTAAACCTTTGTATTTTGCCACTCTAGCAGGTGAAACATAATTACTCAGAGTTGGTTTAATTTGCATTTCTTGTTATGAGTGAGGCAGAGCCTATTTTCACGTTTGTATATTTCTTTTTCTGTAAACTGCCTGTTCATGCCCTGGACTCATTTTTCTATTGGTGGTCAGTGTTTTTTTTAATCTTAGTTTCTAGGTGCTCTTTCTGTAGGATAGAGATTGATGCTTTGCCTGAGAGAAGACAGTTATTTTTTTTCCAGTTTGTTTTTTGACTTTACTTTTGGTGTTGGTTTTTCTTTTTAATTTTAAGTCATGTAGAAGTTTTTATTTTTGTATAACTAACTTTGTCAGGTGTTTTTCTGGCTTTTTAATTTGAATTATAGTTAAAAGTGTTTCCTTAAAACTTTAAAAAATACATGTGGAATAATCTGAGTATACTTTTTATGTTTCCCCCCCTATAAATGTAGGAGAAAAATCACCATAAATTTGAAGTCTTTTATGCTTTTATTCATGTTTTATTTGAATGTTTGCTTTTAATTTAGAGATGAACTTATTGGTGTCTTTAGAAAACAAACAGCCTTCTGAAAACTTTTTATTTCTATGATGCAGTTGAGGAAGTTAGCTCGTGTGGATTTCTCTGAACACCTTGAATTCACCTTTCCGAGCAGTGTGGGCAACTTTTTAAACACCTCCAGAGACATTCCCTAACCCTAATTTTGGAATTGGAATAAGACAGCAGGGTGCAGGACTGCTTGGTGCTGTATAGTAGCTCTTATGTAAAATTTGCTTGGGGTGAGTGACTGACTCCATAAATAGCTTCATGTAACATTGCCCTGGTACATGGACTAACGTGGACTGTTCTGCCAAGGCCGACACATTCAGGGTTTGGGTATAAATTGGATTTTTTGTTTCTCTTAGTGGAATTCTTTCGTATGCCTTCTGCCTGAAATTTAAAACGTTAGTATTCCAAGAGGTGATAACATTAAAATGTTTTATTTTACAAACTGAATTGGGCATTTCTAGAATTAAGTTGGCAGTTTATTATACATTTACTGTGAAGATTAAGGTCTGCCTCATAAGTTATTCTGATAAGTGCTTAGCACAGAGAAGGCCCTTCCCAAGCTGACATTCTTGGACTCGCTCGCCCCCCTGCTGAGCTGGCCCATCCCGAGCAGAAAGGATGCGCAGCACCATCCACGCGGCCGCTGGGAGAGAGTCAGCCTGTGCTTCCGGCCCTCGTTCCACGTTCTGCCCGGCCAGCTTGATGCCTTCCTTGCTCAGTATTTGGCTAGAATTGTTTTAGAAGAAATGGTGTCCACTGATGCAAAAATAAAAATAAAAATTGGGAATATAGTACAGGCTGTCTAACAAGAATTCTATTACTGGCTGTTCTGACATGAGCAGTCATTTTATGGCTTATGCCTAACCAACCACATGATTCCTTTCAGCTTTGCAAACTGTTTTTTCATTTAAGATTATGTTCCCCTTACACGATGTACGGAGTCCTGAGTAGGCAGTTCACAGCTTTAATGTGGACGGCACAGAGTAAGTCTTTGAAGTATTTTGAAATCGTGTGAATGTTGTCAAATATATCCTCTTTTGCATTTAATGGACACATCCTCATTTGAGCTGAGTTTATGCGAAATATCTTCAGGTGCATGGAAATACAATGTGGACTTATTTCAAAGCTAGAATTAACATATAAGCTAAGAGCGACATTTTCCTTTTTCTGTTACCTGCATAATTGAATTGCTTATTGTCAGGGAAGGCAGGTTGGAGTTCGGTGTTGTCAGACTGCATTATGGAAGATGAGCTCATCTGGAAACTCCTAGCGTGCATGCCCTGAGGCGGAACATCTCATTCCAACCAGCCTGGGGTCCTCTTCAAAGCGAGTGCCAGAGAGCTTTCAAGGGCAAATGAAATGTTCTTTCTGAGGAATTGGTGCCTGGGTTTCTGAACCCAAATAGAACCTGGTAGGGCGGGGGTACTGTTGGTCTTCAGCTGAGGGGGTTCCTCTAGATCGGGGCTTTTCCCTTCAGCAGCAGGGCCTGGTTTGGAGCCCCGCTTGCAGCTTTCCCTGCCGCATTCGCCGGCTGATCTTTGGCAGCCTTCGCGTACACCATGTGCACGGCCGCTTCCTGTCTCCTGTCCTCACTTCTGTTTTTCTCCTGTTATTTTTGGCATCTTCAGTTATTTGGCATTTGGGGGTTGGGAATGCAGGTTGTCTGTAGAAGTTGAGGCTCCATATCTCAAATCCTACATTTTCCTTTTGATCAGTGTTAACTTGTTTCAGAATGTTCGGTGAATGCTGCTGTGATGATATCCTGTAAATAGTGATCGTGTAAGATGCTCAGCTGGCTTTGCGCAGGTGCAGTGTTCACGGTAGAGATGTTCAAAAAGTGGCCTTAGAACTTCTGTTTCAAGTCCTTTAACTGCGTGAGGCCAGTTCATGCTAAAAGTTGAGCATGTTTTTCCCTTAAGTGCCCTGCCAAGAACAAACCCTTTCAAGGCCATTTGCTGTGTTCTCTCTCTGCGTCGTTAAGACTCCTCTCACCCAGCCCAGCAAGAGGCTTCTTTCCTCATCTTGAGCAAAACCAGAGAAATAAAGTGGGAAATTTTGGTCATCTGGAAGATTATTCAAAAGCAGGAAATAATTATTTGAGCTAGCATTTTAATCCTCTGTAGAGGCCGTTTATGAATTTATTCACTAGTTTGTTAATTTAGCAAATACTTATTTTCTACTATGTGCTCGATACTGTTCTAGGTACTGGGGGAACAAGGGAGCAAAGTTCCTGTTTTTATGGAGCTTGTGCTTGAGTGTAGGGAGATAAATAATAAACATGTAAACAGTTTATTTCAAATAATAATAAGTGTTCTGAGGAAATGAAACTGTGTGTGGGATAGAGAACGGGTGACCAGGGCATTTTGAGGGGCTATTCCTGCTAACTTGGTGATGTCGTGCCTCCCGAGGAGAAGGCCTCCAGCCAGGGAGCTGGTGATCAGGAGATAGCCACTGGTCGACTAAGTGAAGAATGTTGCAGGCAGGGTTAAGTACGTACAGAAGTGCTAACGTGTCCAAGGGACGGAAAGAAAGCCAGAGTGGCTTGGGTGTAGTGACCAGAGGTAGATAGGATGGAGAGGCAGACGGAGCCGCATCTCACAGGACCAGGGAAATGAATTTGAACTGATTTGTAGTTGTAGTGGAAACCCAGTGAAAGGCTTTAATCAGAGGCATGAACTAATCTTATTTATGCTTTTACATAAGATCACTCTGGCTCTTGTCTGGACTAATAGTAAGACTCTTGCAGTTGTGTCGGGGAGGGATGATAGTATCTTGAATTGGGGTTTTTGCTGTGGAGTAGGTGAGGGGTGGTTTATTTTGGATTTTGTTTGGGGGTAAATGCTCCAGAGAGAGGGAAAGAGAGGAATCAAGGGTGAGCTAGGGCTCTGGTCTGAGGAATTGGGTGGATATTCATTTATTGAGTGAGACTGGGGAAGGAGTGGGGGTGGCGTGGAGTCAGCGGTATTCCTTCTGGCCATGGTACATTGGTGGTGTGTATAAATTATCCAGGTGGCAGTGGTCATGGGGCAGTTGACCTGTGTCTGAAGTGCAAGGGAGGAAATATCAGAGCAGGAGATAGAAGTCTGGGGCCCACTGGCGTGTGAATTTGAATTGATTTTTAACTGTAATGGAAATCCACGAAACCCACTAAAGTATTTCAAGTCACAGGACTGGTGTGATCACTGTTCTAGACAAAGGAGACTATACAAGGAAGAGAAAGGCGACCGAGGACGGAGTGTTGGCCAGATGAACAGGCTAGTGAGTTGGGCGTTACTACTCATGGTTCGGGCATTTTAGTCACTTGTCTGAATTATTGTCTGGGAAACTAGAGACACAAAAATAGCATTTATGGGTAGCATAGGTCCTAATCAGACCTGTTCTCTCACCTCTAAAGTGGAACCAGGACTTCTTTGGTGTTTGAAGGTAAACTGGGTAATGTAGGGAAAGGTTTGTGTTCTTCTGCAAGAAGCGTGTTCACGTTCATTCTAAGGAGAGCCTGAGACTTTCAGAGCTTGAGCAGTTTTCCGTTTCTTAGGGTAAGATTTTAAGTTACCCTTCGTAGTTCAGACGTGGAGTTTGCCCTGGTGCAAGGTCATTAGGCACGTTGGCAGCAGAGCCCAGGGCAGTCTTCAAAGATAGACAGTCTGAGCTGTTTCTAGAACCTAGCGTAAACCGTCTTCATGGATAACCCCTCCTTCATTTAATAGCTTTCTATATTTAAAAGAAAACCTTTTAGCTAAGAATATCAGTCTGTAAATGACTCAGTTACTGTGCAATCTAATGTCTGTTTCACAATTTAAGGCTGTTGGGTTAGCATGGGAATGCCTGCTGCCCTTCATCATCAGCTGTGCAGTTCATTTCTCCTGTTGGTACGTGGAGGTGTCAGTCAGCTCTGTTGACTCACTTTTCCTTTTTAATCCGCAGAGCTGACCAGTCCCGGAAGAGAGCTGGAGATGAGTTGGCTTATAGTAAGTAATAACGTTCCTTACCATCTATGGGGGTTGTGGTGTAGATAGCCACTGGCAGTGACCGTGCAGCAAGTATGATGATCCCCACAGTGTTCTTGATGGCGGGCTCATCGGGACTGTGTGTGATTGAGGACAGACTGTTCTGTGAGTTGGGGCCGATCTAAGGTCCAGTGGGTGGTGGTGGCTCTCAGGCAGTTGTCAGGATGCTGCCAGTGACTCAGTCTCAGTTCCTGATGATCTAGCCCCCTTTCACCTTTCACTCCACTCAAAACCACTTTTTAAAAAACCTCCTTTTTGGCGATTGGGAGAGGGGTAGGAATATGTGTTAAATAGGTTCCTACCATGATCCAGTGCCGTCTGCTATTCATACCTTTTCCTGTTTTGATGATTTTTTTCAGACAGCTCCTCAGCATGTGCGAGTTCCAGAGGCTACAGATAGTGAATGTGTTGAATGTACTTTCCTTCCTGCCACAAGGACACACTGGAGCTGCAGAGATTGTATTCCGAGCACAGTGGGTCCTGCACTCGGGCACTGTCACAAAGCTGTTCTTGGAAGAGGATGTCAGACTTCTTACTTTGATTTGTAATTTTAAAAAACAAAAAACAAACAAAAAAACTGTCAGTTGCTGCTAGACTTGGGGATGATTTTGAAATGGGGCAATCTTTTAATGAATCTCTCTATAGATTCTGTGAGGAACAGGCATCTTGAAAGGTGACCATTGCTAAGTGAAATCGGGCGGCCCAAACCAGCAGCTTCCTCCAAAAATATAGGAGCAGGAGAATTTTTTTAAGCACTATTTTATTCATTTGTGGACTTGGCGCTCGGCATATTGGTTTCACACATCAAGATACCTTCTGCTTTAAAATCAAGCAGATCATTACAATACAGTATTTTTCACCCATAACTAAAAGAAGCCCCTTGAAAAGAGTTGGTCTTTGTTTAGCATTAGAAAGTCTCGTGAAAGGAAAATGCTAACTCTGCTTTTGCTCTACCTTCCCCCCCATTAGTCCACAACCTTTTTCTACTCTGTGCCTTGAGCTTTGTGCACTTTGCAACTCTGTGACCATGTCAAACTCACAAATGCCTCCTGGAAAAGCTTACGGTATCATGGACTAACCCGCCAAGATGCCACCAGATGTCAGGCATGGCTTCGGAGCAGGAATCTGAACGAGTGAGAGGACAGAACCTTGTTGCACATTCATGGTCAGCTTCCCCCCGCCTCACTGTGGCACATTCGTGTTAATGTTGGGGACCAACTCTTGTAGGACATTTCCATTCCCTCTATCACTTACATGACTCACCAGCTGCTGTAGTACCAGCATCACGCTAGTTCAGGCGTTGCCAGGACTCCAGCAATAAAACTCCCCTCGTAAGGTTGAGAATCAGCCAACAGTGAAAGCTGGCTCCGGTGATGCTCCAGAAAGCAGATACGGTTTTTAAATCCAAATATAATCAGTGGTGTGGGATTCCTGATCCGTTTCATTTTAAATGGGTAAGATAAGTACTTTTGAAAAAAGGCTGCAGTCTGCATCTTCAGACATCGTATTGGAGTCAGAGAGAAGTAGCACTGCTGATCTGAGGCCCCCGCCCAACTGTGGCAAAGCTGTGTTTGGTTTTTCTACACCCACAGTGCTAGTTAGTTCCTGTTTAGACTCTGAGGCTTATTCTAGTTGTTCTTGAAAGGCAAAGAAAAATAGAAAGATGTGGCAAATGAAAAATTTTTTCATCAGTTCTGCTTGACTCTAAATTGAGTATTGTGCTCAAGCCTACTCGGCTATGTGGGACTGATATTTACCTCTTCAGAGAACTTGGAGCGGAAAAGGAAGACATTAGAGATAGTCACACTTCTGATTTGCAGGTTTTTCATAAGAGTTGCCTCTGCCAATTCAGTTGTCCTTTTTTGGGGAGTGGAGGAGTGGGAGAGTTAGAAGTGTGATCTTGGGAGCAAGTCAGTCATCTACCAGAAGTCCTCTGTTTGTAAAATTATTCAGAGAAGTAAAAGTAAAGGTTGTCAGATTTATTTTTTTAAATACTTACCAACCAGAGTTGATAGGTTTTGTGGAGGACTTGAGTTAGACTCTTTAACTCTGTGAGTATCTTGGATTGTATTGATAAACACTGAATTACTGTAAGAATATATACAGACTCTTACTATGCCCTGTATAGTTTGATTTGCTGCACCAGTAACATTCTAGTATCAAGGAAAATTCCATTTTACCCTGAAGGCCAAATTTTACTTTTCTCAACGGAATGCTTGCTGCAGGCTTATAAATAACACCTGCAACTAAAGTCTCTCCTGAGTAGTTTTAATAATATTTCTTCAAGGAATAAAATTGGAATTTTTAAAATCCAAATATAAAATGTGGGTGAGTTCTTCAGTAATTTAATAATTACCCAGATGCTTTTTCTGTGAGAGACCATTGTCTGGCCAACAGCAGAACTTTCCTTATGAAAGCATTGTATTACGATGTGAATTGGCATTAAAACCTTTGGATGTCTTTGCGTTATTAAGTTAATGGAGAAATATTTTATATTGTCTTCTTTTTATTATAATATATGTGTAAACAAAAAGTGGGCAGAGTAAAGTCTGCGAAATTTAGTTTCCCTAAAGTTTTGTGCGGTGACTGCGGCCAGCTCTGGGCCAGGCTGGTCCTGCAAAGCCAGGAGGGGAGGCCGCAGGGGGATCTGCATGTCCTGGGGCCTGTGACTGTTGCTCCTCATTTCCACACCGAGGCACATGACAGGGTGAAGGGCCCGCTTCTTTATCTCAAGCCTGAGTCGACCTTGCTTATTCCACTGGGATTCTTACCTAGTTAGTTTGCAGCATAAGAAGAAAGGAGGTTTGTCATCCATTTTGCTTTGACGAAACACTGTTTGCCAGAAAGTATTTTCTCATGTTTGCCTGTGTTCTTGCCAGTACAGTGTGTAGCTTTTCCACCCCAGTTAAATACCGGCTCCTGTGGGGCCCGTGTCAGGAAACCGTGCGTGCAGGTCGATTGTCTCATTCGTCGGCACATGCAGCTGATTTGGCTAAATCGCCTGTGTACGGGGAGCCTGAATCTAGACCCTCCGAAAGGAAGCAGTCCAGTCGCGTCAAAGTCATGGCATGTGAAAGTATAAACAGACAATGGTTCTGAGAGACGGTGCTTATTTTAAATTTTGGCCTGGATCTTCCGTGACAGTGTCCTCGTACGCCCTGTTTTCACAGCTGCACCCTAGCCTAGCAACCGCATTGTCTCCTGTGGGCGGAAAGGAAACCCTGATGAGTTCTTTGTAGAATTAGTGAGGACACCACCCACCTGGATGCAGGAGCTGGGCGTCATTACATCGTACATTCTGTTCTGTCCCTTAATATAATAATAAAAAAAATCCTTTGAGCTACAAAAATTAAGTAAAACCTGCTGTGGGTTAGAAGCAGGCGCTGGGCTCCTTCTCTAGCCCAGGACAGCACAGTTGCCCTTGGTCACGTACTACAAGGCTCGCCCAGGCACCTGGGTAGCAGGCACAGGGCTGCAGTGTCCCCTGCCCCAGGGCGGCCAGATGGGCGGCCTGGCCATGCTGGGTGTGCAGCAGGCAGGTTCCTGTGCGGGGCCAGTCCTTCTGGGACCCTGCCCTTGCAGAGCAAACGTGGGGTCACACTGACCTCCTGCTTCTTACAAGACTCAACGCAGGCGCAGGTGCTCTTGTAAGCGCCTTCAAAGGCCATAACTGTTTCTTTAGAGCACGCCCTTATGTATTCCCATTTGCTTCCTGCGCCAGGCTTCTCCAGCAAACCCCCTTTCCTTTCTGTGACATAATAACAGAACTCATAACACATCAACATTTCTTCCTGGGAGACGGCTGTCTACTTAGGCTTAAAATGACACTAACAACAAGCAGTCTTGAAGTGCAGCGGAGCCAAAGCCTGGCTGGATGCACGTCCTGTGGCCTGACGGAGCCACCAGGGATGGGCTGGGTCAGCAGCATGCAGGTGCCTGTGGTCTCACGTCGCGGCAAAGGAGGCGTTTGGCTTGAGTGGAGGAAGAGGATCGGGAAGCGGGAGTTTGGGTGGGGCCTGCGTGCTGCATCAGCGCGTCTAGTGCCACCGCCAGTGCCTCGGCCCCTGCAAGGGCCAGCGGGCTCCGGGGACTGGCTGAGTGTCCACAGTGGGCCGCTGGGGTCATTCTTCCCGCCGCCGAGCAAAGGGTGTCTCGCAGCACGCTGGTGGGCGGTTGGCAGGCCTGAGGCCCCTGGGGTGTGCAAGCCACTGCTCGTCGTGGGCTGTGCTCTCCACGTCTTGGAGGGAGTCACCAGCAACCAGCTTCCTTTGGGTCAGCAGCAGCAGACGGACCCTGCGCAAAGTGGCCAGCGCCTGGCCTTCCAGGACCCTCTCCTGTGCCCAGCAGCGTGCCGCTGACCCTGGCCTCTGCCCCTGAATCGCAGCGCTCAGTGCATAGCGCCTTCCTCTGCCACCCCGGGTCCTCCCGCAGCCCTCGCCCTGCAGCCTTTCCCTGTGTGTGTGTGTGTGTGTGTGTGGCTGTTTCGGCCTCCTGTCCCCCTCGTGGATCTCCACGAGGTCATGGCCATTCCCAGCTGAGCTGCGCACTGGAGGCGCCCCGGCACCTCTGTAGCAGGTCCCACTGCGGCCGAGAGCGCCAGGCCCACACCAAGGCCACGCGGTGGCCGCCTCTGCTGGAGCCTTGCGAGCTCGGGCCCGTCTGAGGACCGCAGGACCCGCAACCCCTGCTCCTGGCGGGGCGCTGGCGCACAAGTCCCCGCTCCTTCCGCGGCTTCGGGCGCCTGCGATCTGTTGCCCCCACTCCCACCCCTAGAAGGTCTTTCACCTGCTCCAGAGACTGGGTGGGCCAGAGCCTCATCTCCCACATTTTTCACTGTCCTGCAACTGCTCTGTCCCTGGGGCCACCGCACCTGTGTCACCCACGAGGCTCTCCACTTCTTGCCCAACTCCGGGTCTTGCCTCACACCCCATCCCCTGCCTTTCTCCCTCACTCTTAATGCTCGAATCCAAGTGAGTCTAGAGGCTGTGCCCTGAATCTCGGCTCCGCCCTTGCCCTTTCACAGGCCCCGGCCCCTGGGCGCTGTGGCATGTCCGGCGTTATTGAGGGTGGTGCAGGGGGCGCTGCAGTACCGGGGCCTGATGTAAGGGGGCGCTGCTGAGCAGCCGAGCTGCAGTACCGGGGCCTGATGCAAGGGAGCTCTGCGGTGCAGGGGTGCTGCAGTACAGGGGCCTGATGTAAGGGGGCGCTGCAGTACCGGGGCATGATGCAAGGGAGCTCTGCGGTGCAGGGGTGCTGCAGTACAGGGGCCTGATGTAAGGGGGCGCTGCAGTACCGGGGCATGATGCAAGGGAGCTCTGCGGTGCAGGGGTGCTGCAGTACCGGGGCCTGATGCAAGGGGGCGCTGCTGAGCAGCCGAGCTGCAGTACCGGGCCCCGGCGCCAGGGGGCCCTGCTGAGCACGCAAGTTTTTGCGAGGAGCTGGGCAATCTCTTGCTCGCTGGTCCCGCAGGATCCCGCCGCAGGACCAGAGCATGACACTCAGCGTGGTCATCTGATGCCGCTGCACCTAGGCCTGCCTCATCCCATGCCCTCCAGCCCTGCCCTGGCCTCCGAGGGTGCCCGCGAGGGTGGACTGGGGAACCTGTTCCCAGAACCAGAGCTAAGCCAACACGGGCAGAACACGCAGCCCAGCCCTCTTACTCAGCCGCCCTGCCTTGTCCTCGAGTCTTTGTAAAACGTTACATGGGCTTTGCTGCTAGTGCTTTGCTTGGAGGAGGCCAGGGAGAGGGAAGGAGATTTACTATTTTCTATTTGTGCTTTAAAGGTCAAGCAAAGCTCTTTCTCTGGTTTTCAAACAGTGTTTCTGAATCGTGGCCGCCTTCCTTGCTTTTCCTTCTGTTTGCCACTGGGTGAGACGAGAAGGGGCAATGAGGTAGGACGTAAAGCCTGTCGGTTTGCCTTTTTAAAAGTTTGCAACTTGGATATAATACCTGATATCGCTTAGCTGACTGGAACCCGTTTGTTTCTAGAATTCCAGGGAAGCGTGTATTACCAATCGACATCTAGGATGTTAGCGTTTCCTGAATAAGGCCTTGATACATCAAAGGGGGTTTTCATTTTAAATCCACTTGCATTTATAGTGCAAAAGACTTACAAGTCCCCTTCAAGAAGGTCTTGCTATTGTTTTTCCTCTCCTTACCCCCAATTGTATTTGAAAATGATGAGATAAATTAGTCAATGAAGAGATTCAATAGGAATAAAGTGGAAAAGGTACCAGTCACTTAAGGGGACATACAGCTGTGCATAGGACAGACGTCCTACCTGTGGGTATGTTTGTGTGTACGCACCCAGTGTTTGCCACAAGGTGGGCGCTCAGGTATTTGCTTTTCTGAAACTGGGTGTAATCTGTGAGCTACAGCGTTCTCCTGCATCGTCTAATTGCTGGGTCGCAGCAGACCCACGGCGGTGGTCTTACAACTGCTCGCCACCTGCTCTGTAGCGACACACCTGGGACATGATCAACTCCGAATACAAGGACCGGGAGAAGCTTACTTAAGGTCAAAAGAGAAAAATAAACTGTCACTCCCCAGGATGCACAGAACACGTAATTCCAATCCCATGGTTAAGGGAACAGGTGAAGACTGTTGGGCTGTGATACCATGCTGATAATTCTCGCCGTAACCTCCTGAGAGTTCTGTCAATGAGGACAAGTGCCCAGGGACAGGGGTTTCCACATTGATGTTGCAACAGTGACTGGGCAGTGAGAGCAGGAGTCTTAGGCAATGATACCTGATATGCAGCTGTCAGATCAGCCCTGTGGAATCCCAGGGACTGGCTCCTGCGCTTCCAGCAGCGCCATTACCGGGAGGCTCAAGGCCACACACCCCATGTTTCCTTAGAGCATTCTTGGGGTATGTGTGGAGAGTGGGGCGATGGGGAAAGGATGGGATTCGTTGGGGAGAAATATGATTGATTGTGGTCTCTTTGTTGCCAGGTTAAATTCACTGCTTCTTAGCTCTGGTTGCTCCTAGAATCACCTGGGGAGCTTCCAGATAACATCACTGACTAGGCCCTGTCCTCAGAGAGTCCAGTCGATTTGAGATGGGCCTGGGCATAAGGGCTTTTCAAAGCATTTTCGTTGGTTTTAATATACGTTCAAGATTCAACTTTATAATTTTTAAAATTGGCTTTAAGAGAGAGGAAGGGAGAGGGAGAGAGAAACATCAATGTGTGAAAGAAACATCGACCAGTTGCCTCCTGTACATGCCCCTGCTGGGGCTCTAACCTGCAGTCTGGGTACGTGCCCTGACGGGAGTTGAACCTGTGACCCTTTGGTGGACAGGATGACCCTCCAACCAACTGAGCCACATTGGCCAGGGTAAGAAGTATCCTCTTTTTAATTAGTCTCAGAAACATCTGAGTGAAGCTTTCATTGTACCTGTCACAGGTGTTAAGAATTTGAAGTTGAATTCTGACAGTGAGTTACTTGGGGAAAACTCTTTTAAGCCTTCAGACAATACCTGATGAATCACATAGAGACAACTCGTTGTCATCAGGAATATATAGGTATGCTTTCAACAATTTCCTTACATGTCTTCTATGTGTAAGGCACTGCGTGAGTCCAGTCAGATCAATTGCATTATAAAGTTATACACTATGAATTATGCCAAATCCAAAAATTGAAGTGTTCCCTGATTAGCTTGATGTAAGTAAGTCTATATCAACTGTGAGAAGAAGGTATCCCAATAATTACTAGAAAAGCTGCCACCTGTTTCTATCATGCTTACAACTTAACCTTTTTAATATTTATATGGATTTTATGGAGAGCCTAATGAGGTTGGAGAATTATGCTGTTTATAAACATTTTTACAAACTAAGCAAATGAATAGCAACTAATTAATTCTTACCTTATGTGAAATCTCTTTGGGACTAGTTTGGCTATAAAACTAACTTTAGTACTGGCCGGTGTGGCTCAGAAGGGTGAGTGCTGTCCCATGCCCCGAGAGGTCGCCAGTTTGGTTCTCAGTCAGGGCACATGCCCAGGTTGCAGGCTCGATCCCAAGTAGGCTGCATGCAGAAGGCAACCGATGGATGTCTCTTTCTCATTGACATTTCTCTCTCTCTCTCCCTTTCCCTCCCTCTCCCTCTAAAACACATAAAAATATATATTTAAAAAAATTGTTCTAAACAATTTAAAAACATATATTTTTAAAATGTTTTGAAAAAACTAACTTTAAAAAAATCTATCAGAAGTGAGTCCTAGAGAAATCCACAAAGGGTTGAAAGTAGAAAATTTTATTTAATATAATCCACTTGAGGTAATACAAAGCATGCATTCTTCTCCTGCAAGGAGTCATGCAGGCCATAGAGTCGGGAACTGAGCAAGTCTGGTACTTGGCAGCAGCCCTCTCTGAGGCTGACAGGAGGTTCTGTAATCTGCTTTCCAAGGATTGTCACCAGGTCTAATTTTGGCAGTCAATCAATAGATTTATCTCACTAAATCGACTAGGGTGTGTTTCAAAACGTGCTGGCATATATTGATTATATGATGGTTTCATAGAGAACATGAAGTCAACCATGCTTTTCCACTCTGCAACCGATAGAAATGGCATTTTGTACATGCCCGTCTGTATTTCACGGCAAAATGCCCGTCTTTCTGCTTTCTTGAATCTTCTCAATGCATTAGGTGAAAGAGCGTGTTTGAGCAAGAGTGATGCAGTGTGTGTTTTCCTGGATTTCAAGTGATTTGGGAAAATTAATTCGCGTTTCTCCAAATTGTCTAAGAAACAACATAGAGGGCTGCACATGAGGCTTGCAAGAGATTGAAACAATGCATCCCAAAAAGTATTCCAGCAGTGAAAACACACGTTTCTACAAAGACTTTGAAGGAGCAAGCAAAAACCTAGTGGCTGAGTGTTCTCTCAGAGAGAAACACATGCATTTCATCCTTCTGGAGTGAGTGTTCAGCCTGGAATTCATATGCATTTTGTACTGTGCAGAATGTAGCTACCTGCTCGGGGGTTGTGTCATAGAAGCACCTTTCCTGCAGGAGCTTTTTGCAACATTCACTGTTTGGTTAAGTTCTTTAGGGTTGGTTTTGGAAGGTTTTTCAACTTTGGCATAACCCGCTTGGTACGAAATTTTTTCACAGCGCTGTTTCCAAGTGTCCACAAAGAGCTGCTGCTTGAAATTGTCCACATGCACATCTCCCATACTGGTGTGATCGTTTCACTACATGGATGTTGGTTTCCTCTTCTTTATGTGAAATAACAAGCCTTCCTTTCAAGGTCGTCCCATCCTTGGGGAAATGACAAGAGAAGTGCATTTTTTAAAGGTCCTCTTCTCTGGGATGGGTTCTAAGGCAAACTTCTCCTCGAAAGATGCCTCTTTCTCCATGCTACACACACTTTGTAGCAGTTTCAGTTTTAAGCATGTTGGTGCTCTCAAAACGCTGTGTAACCTATGTAGAGTGTGTCATTCTCCAGCACTGAATAAAAAACATAGAGCTCCTTTCGCGAATGGACACCCAAACACACCTTTTTGTGAAAGTCCTACTTCAGGTCACTTGGCAATGTAAGGGTTTCATCGACAACAAGAAGTCAATAATGCTTTTGCACTCTGCAACCGATAGAAATGACTTTTTGTACATGCCCGACTGAGTTTCACTGCAAAATGCCCTTGTTTTCTGTTTTCTTGAATGTTCTCAACACATTAGGAGAAAGAGCGTGTTTGAGCAAGAGTGACGCAGTGTGCGTTTCCCTAGATTTCAAGTGATTTGGGAAACATACTCCTTATTTTTCCACATTGTGTAAGAAACATGAGGCTTGCAAGAGATTGAAAAAAATGCATCCCAAAACGTACTCCAGCCGTGAAAGCACACGTTTCTACAAAGATTTTCAAGGAGCAAGCAAAAGCCAATGGCTGAGGGTTCTTTCCAAGAGAAACACACAAATTTCATCCTTCTGGAGTGAATTTTCATGCTGGAATTCATATGCATTTGTACAGTGCAGAATGTAGCTACCTGCTCGGGGGTTGTGTCATAGAAGCACCTTTCCTGCAGGAGCTTATTGGAACATTCATTGTTTGGCTAAGTTCTTTAGGGTTGGTTTTGGAAAGTCTTTCAACTTTGTCCAAATCCGCTTCGTACAAAATTTTTTCACAGCTCTGTTTCCAAGTGCCCACAAAGAGCTGCTGCTTGAAACTGTCCGCATGCACATCTCCCATCCTGGTATGCTCGTTTCACTACCTGGATTTTGGTTTTCCCTTCTTTCTTTGAAATGACGAGCCTTCTTTCTGCATGCTACACACACCTTGTGGCAGTTTCAGTTTGAAGCATGTTGGTGCTCTCAAAACGTTGTGTACCCTATGTAGAGTGTGTTACTCCCCGGCACTGAATATACAACTTAGAGCTCCTTTCACCACAGACACGCAAACACAGCCTTTGGTGAAAGTCCTACTTCAGGTCCCGTGGAAATGTAAGGGTTTCATGGAGAACATGAAGTCAATCATGCTGTTGCACTCTACTACAAATAGAAATGACCTCTTGTACATGCCCGACTGAGTTTCACTGCAAAATGCCCTTGTTTTCTGGTTTCTTGCACGTTCTCAACACATTAGGAGAAAGAGCGTGTTTGAGCAAGAGTGATGCAGTGTGCGTTTCCCAAATTTCAAGTGATTTGGGAAACATACTCCTTATTTTTCCACATTGTGTAAGAAACATGAGGCTTGCAAGAGATTGAAAAAATGCATCCCAAAACGTACTCCACCCATGAAAGCACACGTTTCTACAAAGACTTTGAAGGAGCAAGCAAAAGCCAAGGGCTGAGTTTCCAGCATGTTCGTGCTCTTAAAACCCTGAGTAACCTGTGTAGAGTGTGTCACTCTCCAGCACTGAATACACAACTTAGAGCTCCTTTCACCACAGACACGCAAACACATCTTTTTGTAAAAGTCCTACCTCTTTTCACTTGGAAATGTAAGGGTTTCATCGAGAACATGAAGTCAATCTTGCTTTTGCACTGTGCAACCAATAGGTATGAACTCTTGTACATACCCGTCTGAATTTCACTGCAAAATGCCCTTCTTTTCTGGTTTGTTGAAAGTTCACAACACATTAGGAGATACAGCGTGTTTGAAGAACACTGATGCAGTGTGCGTTTTCCTGGATTTCAAGTGATTTGGGAAACATACTCCTTGTTTTTCCACATTGTCTAAGAAACAACATGAGACTTGCAAGAGATTGAAACAATGCATCCTAAAACGTATTCCAGCAGTAAAACACACGTTTCTACAAAGATTTGGAAGGAGCAAGCAAAAGCCTAGTGGCTGAGTATTCTTTCAGAGAGAAACATGCATTTCATCCTTCTGGAGTGAGTTTTCATGCTGGAATTCATATGCATTTTGTACTGTGCAGAATGTAGCTACCTGCTCGGGGGTTGTGTCATAGAAGCACCTTTCCTGCAGGAGCTTATTGCAACATTCATTGTTTGGCTAAGTTCTTTGGGTTGGTTTTTGAAGGTCTTTCAGCTTTGGCCCAATCCCGCTTCCTAGGAAATTTTTCACAGCGCTGTTTCCAAGTGTCCACAAAGAGCTGCTGCTTGAAACTGTCCACATGCACATCTCCCATCCTGGTGTGCTTGTTTCACTACCTGGATTTTGGTTTCCTCTTCTTTCTTTGAAATGACAAGCCTTCTTTCTGCATGTTACACACGCCTTGTAGCTGTTTCAGTTTGAAGCATGTTGGTGCTCTCAAAACGCTGTGGAACCTATGTAGAGTGTGATACTCTCCAGCACTGAATACACAACTTAGAGCTCCTGTCACCACAGACACGCAAACACATCCTTTGGTGAAAGTCCTACTTCAGGTCCCTTGGAAATGTAAGGGTTTCATGGAGAACATGAAGTCAATCTTGCTTTTGCACTCTGCAACCAATAGGAAGGAACTCTTGTACATGCCCGACTGAGTTTCACTGCAAAATGCCCTTGTTTCCTGGTTTCTTGAACGTTCTCAACACATTAAGAGAAAGAGCCTGTTTGAGCAAGAGTGATGCAGTGTGCGTTTCCCTAGTTTTCAAGTGATTTGGGAAACATACTCCTTATTTTTCCACATTGTTTAAGAAACATGAGGCTTGCACGAGATTGAAAAAATGCATCCCAAAACGTACTCCAGCCGTGAAAGCACACGTTTCCACAAAGACTTTCAAGGAGCAAGCAAAAGCCAATGGCTGAGTGTTCTTTCCGAAGGAAACACACACATTTCATCCTTCTGGAGTGAATTTTGAGCCTGGAATTAATATGCATTTGTACAGTGCAGAATGTAGCTACCTGCTCGGGTGTTGTGTCATAGAAGCACCTTTCCTGCAGGAGCTTATTGCAACATTCATTGTTTGGCTAAGTTCTCTGGGTTGGTTTTGGAAGGTCTTTCAACTTTGTCCAAATCCGCTTCGTACAAAATTTTTTCACAGCTCTGTTTCCAAGTGTCCACAAAGAGCTGCTGCTTGAAACTGTCCACATGCACATCTCCCATCCCGGGGTGCTCGTTTCACTACCTGGATTTTGGTTTCCTCTTCTTTCTTTGAAATGACAAGCCTTCTTTCTGCATGCTACACACACCTTGTGGCAGTTTCAGTTTGAAGCATGTTGGTGCTCTTAAAACCCTGAGGAACCTGTGTAGAGTGTGTCACTCTCCAGCACTGAATACACAACTTAGAGCTCCTTTCACCACAAACAGGCAAACACATCTTTTTGTAAAAGTCCTACGTGGTTTGACTTGGAAATGTAAGGGTTTCATGGAGAACATGAAGTCAATCTTGCTTTTGCACTCTGCAACCAATAGGAAGGAACTCTTGTACTTGCCCGACTGAGTTTCACTGCAAAATGCCCTTGTGTCCTGGTTTCTTGAACGTTCTCAACACATTAGGAGAAAGAGCGTGTTTGAGCAAGTGTGATGCAGTGTGCGTTTCCCTAGTTTTCAAGTGATTTGGGAAACATACTCCTTATTTTTCCACATTGTCTAAGAAACAACATGAGGCTTGCAAGAGATTGAAACAATGCATCCTAAAACGTATTCCAGCACTAAAACACGCGTTTCTACAAAGATTTGGAAGGAGCAAGCAAAAGCCTAGTGGCTGAGTGTTCTTTCAGAGAGAAACATGCATTTCATCCTTCTGGAGTGAATTTTCAGCCTAGAATTCATATGCATTTTGTACTGTGCAGAATGTAGCTACCTGCTCGGGGGTTGTGTCATAGAAGCACCTTTCCTGCAGGAGCTTATTGCAACATTCATTGTTTGGCTAAGTTCTTTGGGTTGGTTTTGGAAGTTCTTTCAACTTAGACCCAAACCCGCTTCCTAGGAAATTTTTTCACAGCGCTGTTTCCAAGTGTCCACAAAGAGCTGCTGCTTGAAACTGTCCACATGCACATCTCCCATCCTGGTGTGCTCGTTTCACTACCTGGATTTTGGTTTTCTCTTCTTTCTTTGAAATGAAAGCCTTCTTTCTGCATGGTACACACACATTGTGGCAGTTTCAGTTTGAAGCATGTTGGTGCTCTCAAAACAATGAGTAACCTATGTAGAGTGTGTTACTCTCCAGCACTGAATACACAACATAGAGCTCCTTTCACCACAGACACGCAAACACAGCCTTTGGTGAAAGTCCTACTTCAGGTCCCTTGGAATTGTAAGGGTTTCATGGAGAACATGAAGTCAATCATGCTGTTGCACTCTACTACCAATAGAAATGACCTCTTGTACAAGCCCGACTGAGTTTCACTGCAAAATGGCTTTGTTTTCTCGTTTCTTGAATGTTCTCAAAACATTCGGAGAAAGAGTGTGTTTGAGCAAGAGTGACGCAGTGTGCGTTTCCCTAGATTTCAAGTGATTTGGGAAACATACTCCTTATTTTTCCACATTGTGTAAGAAACATGAGGATGGCAAGAGATTGAAAAAATGCATCCCAAAACGTACTCCAGCCTAGAAAGCACACGTTTCTACAAAGACTTTCAAGGAGCAAGCAAAAGTCAATGGCTGAGGGTACTTTCCGAGAGAAAAACACACATTTCATCCTTCTGGAGTGAATTTTCAGCCTGGAATTAATATGCATTTGTACTGTGGAGAATGTAGCTACCTGCTCGGGGGTTGTGTCATAGAAGCACCTTTCCTGCAGGAGCTTATTGGAACATTCATTGTTTGGCTAAGTTCTTTAGGGTTGGTTTTGGAAGGCCTTTCAACTTTGTCAAAATCCGCTTCATACGAAATTTTTTCACAGCCCTCTTTCCAAGTGCCCACAAAGAGCTGCTGCTTGAAACTGTCCACATTCACATCTCCCATACTGGTGTGCTCGTTTCACTGCCTGGATTTTGGTTTCCTCTTCTTTCTTTGAAATGACAAGCCTTCTTTCTGCATGCTAGACACACCTTGTAGCAGTTTCAGTTTGAAGCATGTTGGTGCTCTCAAAACGCTGTGGAACCTATGTAGAGTGTGCCACTCTCCAGCACTGAATACACAACTTCGAGCTCCTTTCACCACAGACACACAAACACATCTTTTTGTGAAAGTCCTACTTCAGGTCAGTTGGAAATGTAAGGGTTTCATTGCGAACATGAAGTCAATGATGCTTTAGCACTCTGCAACCGATAGAAATGACTTTTTGTACATGCCCGCCTGAAATTCACTGCAAAATGCCCTTGTTTCCTGGTTTCTTGAACGTTCTCAACACATTAAGAGAAAGAGCGTGTTTGAGCAAGAGTGATGCAGTGTGCGTTTCCCTAGTTTTCAAGTGATTTGGGAAACATACTCCTTATTTTTCCACATTGTTTAAGAAACATGAGGCTTGCACGAGATTGAAAAAATGCATCCCAAAACGTACTCCAGCCGTGAAAGCACACGTTTCCACAAAGACTTTCAAGGAGCAAGCAAAAGCCAATGGCTGAGTGTTCTTTCCGAAGGAAACACACACATTTCATCCTTCTGGAGTGAATTTTGAGCCTGGAATTAATATGCATTTGTACAGTGCAGAATGTAGCTACCTGCTCGGGGGTTGTGTCATAGAAGCACCTTTCCTGCAGGAGCTTATTGGAACATTCAATGTTTGGCTAAGTTCTTTAGGGTTGGTTTTGGAAGGTCTTTAACTTTTGTCCAAATCCACTTCGTACAAAATTTTTTCATAGCCCTCTTTCCAAGTGCCCACAAAGAGCTGCTGCTTGAAACTGTCCACTTGCACATCTCCCATACTGGGGTGCTCGTTTCACTACCTGGATTTTGGTTTCCTCTTCTTTCTTTGAAATGACAAGCCTCCTTTCTGCATGGTACACACACCTTGTAGCAGTTTCAGTTTGCAGCATGTTGGTGCTCTTAAAACCCTGAGTAACCTGTTAGAGTGTGTCACTCTCTAGCACTGAATACACAACTTAGAGCTCCTTCCACCGCAGACACGCAAACACATCTTTTTGTAAAAGTCCTACCTCTTTTCACTTGGAAATGTAAGGGTTTCATCGATAACATGAAGTCAATCATGCTTTTGCACTCTGCAAACAATAGGAATGAACTCTTGTACATACCCGTCTGAATTTCACTGCAAAATGACCTTCTTTTCTGGTTTCTGGAAAGTTCACAACACATTAGGAGATAGAGCGTGTTTGAAGAAGACTGATGCAGTGTGCGTTTTCCTGGATTTCAAGTGATTTGGAAAACATACTCCTTGTTTTTCCACATTGTCTAAGAAACAACATGAGGCTTGCAAGAGATTGAAACAATACATCCTAAAACGTATTCCAGCAGCAAAACACACGTTTCTACAAAGATTTGGAAAGAGCAAGCAAAACCCTAGTGGCTGAGTGTTCTTTCAGAGAGAAACATGCATTTCATCCTTCTGGAGTGAGTTTTCATGCTGGAATTAATATGCATTTCTAATGTGCAGAATGTAGCTACCTGCTCGGGCGTTGTGTCATAGAAGCACCTTTCCTGCAGGAGCTTATTGCAACATTCATTGTTTGGCTAAGTTCTTTGGGTTGGTTTTTGAAGGTCTTTCAGCTTTGGCCCAATCCCGCTTCCTAGGAAATTTTTCACAGCGCTGTTTCCAAGTGTCCACAAAGAGCTGCTGCTTGAAACTGTCCACATGCACATCTCCCATCCTGGTGTGCTCCTTTCACTACCTGGATTTTGGTTTTCTCTTCTTTCTTTGAAATGACAAGCCTTCTTTCTGCATGCTACACACACCTTGGGGCAGTTTCAGTTTGAAGCATGTTGGTGCTCTCAAAACGCTGAGGAACCTATGTAGAGTGTGTTACTCTCCAGCACTGAATACACAACTTCGAGCTCCTTTCACCACAGACACGCAAACACAGCCTTTGGTGAAAGTCCTACTTCAGGTCCCTTAGAATTGTAAGGGTTTCATGGAGAACATGAAGTCAATCATGCTGATGCACTCTGCTACCAATAGAAATGACCTTTTGGACATGCCCGACTGAGTTTCACTGCAAAATGCCCTTGTTTTCTGGTTTCTTGAATGTTCTCAACACATTAGGAGAAAGAGCGTGTTTGAGCAAGCGTGATGCAGTGTGCGTTTCCCTAGATTTCAAGTGATTTGGGAAACATACTCTTTAGTTTTCCACATTGTGTAAGAAACCTGAGGCTTGCAAGAGATTGAAAAAATGCATCCCAAAACGTACTCCAGCCGTGAAAGCACACGTTTCTACAAAGACTTTGAAGGAGCAAGCAAAAGCCAATGGCTGAGGGTTCTTTCCGAGAGAAACACACACATTTCATCCTTCTGGAGTGAATTTTCATGCTGGAATTAATATGCATTTGTACTGTGCAGAATGTAGCTACCTGCTCGGCGGTTGTGTCTTAGAAGCACCTTTCCTGCAGGAGCTTATTGGAACATTGATTGTTTGGCTAAGTTCTTTAGGGTTGGTTTTCGAAGGTCTTTAAGCTTTGTCCAAATCCGCTTCGACAAAATTTTTTCACAGCCCTCTCTCCAAGTGCCCACAAAGAGCTGCTGCTTGAAACTGTCCACTTGCACATTTCCCATACTGGGGTGCTCGTTTCACTACCTGGATTTTGGTTTTCTCTTCCTTCTTTGAAATGACAAGCCTTCTTTCTGCATGGTACACACACCTTGTAGCAGTTTCAGTTTGCAGCATGTTGGTGCTCTTAAAACCCTGAGTAACCTGTGTAGAGTGTGTCACTCTCTAGCACTGAATACACAACTTAGAGCTCCTTCCACCGCAGACACGCAAACACATCTTTTTGTAAAAGTCCTACCTCCTTTCACTTGGAAATATAAGGGTTTCATCGAGAACATGAAGTCAATCATGCTTTTGCACTCTGCAACCAATAGGAATGAACTCTTGCACATACCCGTCTGAATTTCACTGCAAAATGCCCTTCTTTTCTGGTTTCTTGAAAGTTCACAACACCTTAGGAGATAGAGCGTGTTTGAAGAAGACTGATGCAGTGTGCGTGTTTCTGGATTTCAAGTGATTTGGGAAACATACTCCTTGTTTTTCCACATTGTCTAAGAAACAACATGAGGCTTGCAAGAGATTGAAACAATACATCCTAAAACGTATTCCAGCAGCAAAACACACGTTTCTACAAAGATTTGGAAGGAGCAAGCAAAACCCTAGTGGCTGAGTGTTCTTTCAGAGAGAAACATGCATTTCATCCTTCTGGAGTGAGTTTTCATGCTGGAATTAATATGCATTTCTAATGTGCAGAATGTAGCTACCTGCTCGGGCGTTGTGTCATAGAAGCACCTTTCCTGCAGGAGCTTATTGCAACATTCATTGTTTGGCTAAGTTCTTTGGGTTGGTTTTTGAAGGTCTTTCAGCTTTGGCCCAATCCCGCTTCCTAGGAAATTTTTCACAGCGCTGTTTCCAAGTGTCCACAAAGAGCTGCTGCTTGAAACTGTCCACATGCACATCTCCCATCCTGGTGTGCTCCTTTCACTACCTGGATTTTGGTTTTCTCTTCTTTCTTTGAAATGACAAGCCTTCTTTCTGCATGCTACACACACCTTGGGGCAGTTTCAGTTTGAAGCATGTTGGTGCTCTCAAAACGCTGAGGAACCTATGTAGAGTGTGTTACTCTCCAGCACTGAATACACAACTTCGAGCTCCTTTCACCACAGACACGCAAACACAGCCTTTGGTGAAAGTCCTACTTCAGGTCCCTTAGAATTGTAAGGGTTTCATGGAGAACATGAAGTCAATCATGCTGATGCACTCTGCTACCAATAGAAATGACCTTTTGGACATGCCCGACTGAGTTTCACTGCAAAATGCCCTTGTTTTCTGGTTTCTTGAATGTTCTCAACACATTAGGAGAAAGAGCGTGTTTGAGCAAGCGTGATGCAGTGTGCGTTTCCCTAGATTTCAAGTGATTTGGGAAACATACTCTTTAGTTTTCCACATTGTGTAAGAAACCTGAGGCTTGCAAGAGATTGAAAAAATGCATCCCAAAACGTACTCCAGCCGTGAAAGCACACGTTTCTACAAAGACTTTGAAGGAGCAAGCAAAAGCCAATGGCTGAGGGTTCTTTCCGAGAGAAACACACACATTTCATCCTTCTGGAGTGAATTTTCATGCTGGAATTAATATGCATTTGTACTGTGCAGAATGTAGCTACCTGCTCGGCGGTTGTGTCTTAGAAGCACCTTTCCTGCAGGAGCTTATTGGAACATTGATTGTTTGGCTAAGTTCTTTAGGGTTGGTTTTCGAAGGTCTTTAAGCTTTGTCCAAATCCGCTTCGACAAAATTTTTTCACAGCCCTCTCTCCAAGTGCCCACAAAGAGCTGCTGCTTGAAACTGTCCACTTGCACATTTCCCATACTGGGGTGCTCGTTTCACTACCTGGATTTTGGTTTTCTCTTCCTTCTTTGAAATGACAAGCCTTCTTTCTGCATGGTACACACACCTTGTAGCAGTTTCAGTTTGCAGCATGTTGGTGCTCTTAAAACCCTGAGTAACCTGTGTAGAGTGTGTCACTCTCTAGCACTGAATACACAACTTAGAGCTCCTTCCACCGCAGACACGCAAACACATCTTTTTGTAAAAGTCCTACCTCCTTTCACTTGGAAATATAAGGGTTTCATCGAGAACATGAAGTCAATCATGCTTTTGCACTCTGCAACCAATAGGAATGAACTCTTGCACATACCCGTCTGAATTTCACTGCAAAATGCCCTTCTTTTCTGGTTTCTTGAAAGTTCACAACACCTTAGGAGATAGAGCGTGTTTGAAGAAGACTGATGCAGTGTGCGTGTTTCTGGATTTCAAGTGATTTGGGAAACATACTCCTTGTTTTTCCACATTGTCTAAGAAACAACATGAGGCTTGCAAGAGATTGAAACAATACATCCTAAAACGTATTCCAGCAGCAAAACACACGTTTCTACAAAGATTTGGAAGGAGCAAGCAAAACCCTAGTGGCTGAGTGTTCTTTCAGAGAGAAACATGCATTTCATCCTTCTGGAGTGAATTTTCATGCTGGAATTAATATGCATTTCTAAAGTGCAGAATGTAGCTACCTGCTCGGGCGTTGTGTCATAGAAGCACCTTTCCTGCAGGAGCTTATTGCAACATTCATTGTTTGGCTAAGTTCTTTGGGTTGGTTTTTGAAGGTCTTTCAGCTTTGGCCCAATCCCGCTTCCTAGGAAATTTTTCACAGCGCTGTTTCCAAGTGTCCACAAAGAGCTGCTGCTTGAAACTGTCCACATGCACATCTCCCATCCTGGTGTGCTCCTTTCACTACCTGGATTTTGGTTTTCTCTTCTTTCTTTGAAATGACAAGCCTTCTTTCTGCATGCTACACACACCTTGGGGCAGTTTCAGTTTGAAGCATGTTGGTGCTCTCAAAACGCTGAGGAACCTATGTAGAGTGTGTTACTCTCCAGCACTGAATACACAACTTCGAGCTCCTTTCACCACAGACACGCAAACACAGCCTTTGGTGAAAGTCCTACTTCAGGTCCCTTAGAATTGTAAGGGTTTCATGGAGAACATGAAGTCAATCATGCTGATGCACTCTACTACCAATAGAAATGACCTTTTGGACATGCCCGACTGAGTTTCACTGCAAAATGCCCTTGTTTTCTGGTTTCTTGAATGTTCTCAACACATTAGGAGAAAGAGCGTGTTTGAGCAAGCGTGATGCAGTGTGCGTTTCCCTAGATTTCAAGTGATTTGGGAAACATACTCTTTAGTTTTCCACATTGTGTAAGAAACATGAGGCTTGCAAGAGATTGAAAAAATGCATCCCAAAACGTACTCCAGCCGTGAAAGCACACGTTTCTACAAAGACTTTGAAGGAGCAAGCAAAAGCCAATGGCTGAGGGTTCTTTCCGAGAGAAACACACACATTTCATCCTTCTGGAGTGAATTTTCATGCTGGAATTAATATGCATTTGTACTGTGCAGAATGTAGCTACCTGCTCGGGGGTTGTGTCTTAGAAGCACCTTTCCTGCAGGAGCTTATTGGAACATTGATTGTTTGGCTAAGTTCTTTAGGGTTGGTTTTGGAAGGTCTTTAAGCTTTGTCCAAATCCGCTTCGACAAAATTTTTTCACAGCCCTCTCTCCAAGTGCCCACAAAGAGCTGCTGCTTGAAACTGTCCACTTGCACATCTCCCATACTGGGGTGCTCGTTTCACTACCTGGATTTTGGTTTTCTCTTCCTTCTTTGAAATGACAAGCCTTCTTTCTGCATGGTACACACACCTTGTAGCAGTTTCAGTTTGCAGCATGTTGGTGCTCTTAAAACCCTGAGTAACCTGCGTAGAGTGTGTCACTCTCCAGCACTGAATACACAACTTAGAGCTCCTTTCACCACAGACACGCAAACAAATACTTTGGTGAAAGTCCTACCTCTTTTCACTTGGAAATGTAAGGGTTTCATGGAGAACATGAAGTCAATCTTGCTTTTGCACTCTACTACCAATAGGAATGAACTCTTGTACATGCCCGACTGAGTTTCACTGCAAAATGCCCTTGTTTCCTGGTTTCTTGGAAGTTCACAACACATTAGGAGATAGAGCGTGTTTGAAGAAGACTGATGCAGTGTGTGTTTTCCTGGATTTCAAGTGATTTCGGAAACATACTCCTTGTTTTTCCACACTGTCTAAGAAACCACATGAGGCTTGCAAGAGATTGAAACAATGCATCCTTAAACGTATTCCAGCAGTAAAACACACGTTTCTTCAAAGATTTGGAAGGAGCAAGCAAAAGCCTAGTGGCTGTGTGTTCTTTCAGAGAGAAACATGCATTTCATCCTTCTGGAGTGAGTTTTCATGCTGGAATTCATATGCATTTTGTACTGTGCAGAATGTAGCTACCTGCTCGGGGGTTGTGTCATAGAAGCACCTTTCCTGCAGGAGCTTATTGCAACATTCATTGTTTGGCTAAGTTCTTTAGGGTTGGTTTTGGAAGGTCTTTCAGCTTTGTCCAAATCCGCTTCGTACGAAATTTTTTCACAGCCCTCTTTCCAAGTGCCCACAAAGAGCTGCTGCTTGAAACTGTCCGCATGCACATCTCCCCTACTGGGGTGCTCGTTTCACTACCTGGATTTTGGTTTCCTCATCTTTTTTGAAATGACAAGCCTTCTTTCTGCATGGTACACACACCTTGTAGCAGTTTCAGTTTGCAGCATGTTGGTGCTCTTAAAACCCTGAGTAACCTGCGTAGAGTGTGTCACTCTCCAGCACTGAATACACAACTTAGAGCTCCTTTCACCACAGACACGCAAACAAATACTTTGGTGAAAGTCCTACCTCTTTTCACTTGGAAATGTAAGGGTTTCATGGAGAACATGAAGTCAATCTTGCTTTTGCACTCTACTACCAATAGGAATGAACTCTTGTACATGCCCGACTGAGTTTCACTGCAAAATGCCCTTGTTTCCTGGTTTCTTGGAAGTTCACAACACATTAGGAGATAGAGCGTGTTTGAAGAAGACTGATGCAGTGTGTGTTTTCCTGGATTTCAAGTGATTTCGGAAACATACTCCTTGTTTTTCCACACTGTCTAAGAAACCACATGAGGCTTGCAAGAGATTGAAACAATGCATCCTTAAACGTATTCCAGCAGTAAAACACACGTTTCTTCAAAGATTTGGAAGGAGCAAGCAAAAGCCTAGTGGCTGTGTGTTCTTTCAGAGAGAAACATGCATTTCATCCTTCTGGAGTGAGTTTTCATGCTGGAATTCATATGCATTTTGTACTGTGCAGAATGTAGCTACCTGCTCGGGGGTTGTGTCATAGAAGCACCTTTCCTGCAGGAGCTTATTGCAACATTCATTGTTTGGCTAAGTTCTTTAGGGTTGGTTTTGGAAGGTCTTTCAGCTTTGTCCAAATCCGCTTCGTACGAAATTTTTTCACAGCCCTCTTTCCAAGTGCCCACAAAGAGCTGCTGCTTGAAACTGTCCGCATGCACATCTCCCCTACTGGGGTGCTCGTTTCACTACCTGGATTTTGGTTTCCTCATCTTTTTTGAAATGACAAGCCTTCTTTCTGCATGGTACACACACCTTGTAGCAGTTTCAGTTTGCAGCATGTTGGTGCTCTTAAAACCCTGAGTAACCTGCGTAGAGTGTGTCACTCTCCAGCACTGAATACACAACTTAGAGCTCCTTTCACCACAGACACGCAAACAAATACTTTGGTGAAAGTCCTACCTCTTTTCACTTGGAAATGTAAGGGTTTCATGGAGAACATGAAGTCAATCTTGCTTTTGCACTCTACTACCAATAGGAATGAACTCTTGTACATGCCCGACTGAGTTTCACTGCAAAATGCCCTTGTTTCCTGGTTTCTTGGAAGTTCACAACACATTAGGAGATAGAGCGTGTTTGAAGAAGACTGATGCAGTGTGTGTTTTCCTGGATTTCAAGTGATTTCGGAAACATACTCCTTGTTTTTCCACACTGTCTAAGAAACCACATGAGGCTTGCAAGAGATTGAAACAATGCATCCTTAAACGTATTCCAGCAGTAAAACACACGTTTCTTCAAAGATTTGGAAGGAGCAAGCAAAAGCCTAGTGGCTGTGTGTTCTTTCAGAGAGAAACATGCATTTCATCCTTCTGGAGTGAGTTTTCATGCTGGAATTCATATGCATTTTGTACTGTGCAGAATGTAGCTACCTGCTCGGGGGTTGTGTCATAGAAGCACCTTTCCTGCAGGAGCTTATTGCAACATTCATTGTTTGGCTAAGTTCTTTAGGGTTGGTTTTGGAAGGTCTTTCAGCTTTGTCCAAATCTGCTTCGTACGAAATTTTTTCACAGCCCTCTTTCCAAGTGCCCACAAAGAGCTGCTGCTTGAAACTGTCCGCATGCACATCTCCCCTACTGGGGTGCTCGTTTCACTACCTGGATTTTGGTTTCCTCATCTTTCTTTGAAATGACAAGCCTTCTTTCTGCATGGTACACACACCTTGTAGCAGTTTCAGTTTGCAGCATGTTGGTGCTCTTAAAACCCTGAGTAACCTGCGTAGAGTGTGTCACTCTCCAGCACTGAATACACAACTTAGAGCTCCTTTCACCACAGACACGCAAACAAATACTTTGGTGAAAGTCCTACCTCTTTTCACTTGGAAATGTAAGGGTTTCATGGAGAACATGAAGTCAATCTTGCTTTTGCACTCTACTACCAATAGGAATGAACTCTTGTACATGCCCGACTGAGTTTCACTGCAAAATGCCCTTGTTTCCTGGTTTCTTGGAAGTTCACAACACATTAGGAGATAGAGCGTGTTTGAAGAAGACTGATGCAGTGTGTGTTTTCCTGGATTTCAAGTGATTTCGGAAACATACTCCTTGTTTTTCCACACTGTCTAAGAAACCACATGAGGCTTGCAAGAGATTGAAACAATGCATCCTTAAACGTATTCCAGCAGTAAAACACACGTTTCTTCAAAGATTTGGAAGGAGCAAGCAAAAGCCTAGTGGCTGTGTGTTCTTTCAGAGAGAAACATGCATTTCATCCTTCTGGAGTGAGTTTTCATGCTGGAATTCATATGCATTTTGTACTGTGCAGAATGTAGCTACCTGCACGGGGGTTGTGTCATAGAAGCACCTTTCCTGCAGGAGCTTATTGCAACATTCATTGTTTGGCTAAGTTCTTTAGGGTTGGTTTTGGAAGGTCTTTCAGCTTTGTCCAAATCCGCTTCGTACGAAATTTTTTCACAGCCCTCTTTCCAAGTGCCCACAAAGAGCTGCTGCTTGAAACTGTCCGCATGCACATCTCCCCTACTGGGGTGCTCGTTTCACTACCTGGATTTTGGTTTCCTCATCTTTTTTGAAATGACAAGCCTTCTTTCTGCATGGTACACACACCTTGTAGCAGTTTCAGTTTGCAGCATGTTGGTGCTCTTAAAACCCTGAGTAACCTGCGTAGAGTGTGTCACTCTCCAGCACTGAATACACAACTTAGAGCTCCTTTCACCACAGACACGCAAACAAATACTTTGGTGAAAGTCCTACCTCTTTTCACTTGGAAATGTAAGGGTTTCATGGAGAACATGAAGTCAATCTTGCTTTTGCACTCTACTACCAATAGGAATGAACTCTTGTACATGCCCGACTGAGTTTCACTGCAAAATGCCCTTGTTTCCTGGTTTCTTGGAAGTTCACAACACATTAGGAGATAGAGCGTGTTTGAAGAAGACTGATGCAGTGTGTGTTTTCCTGGATTTCAAGTGATTTCGGAAACATACTCCTTGTTTTTCCACACTGTCTAAGAAACCACATGAGGCTTGCAAGAGATTGAAACAATGCATCCTTAAACGTATTCCAGCAGTAAAACACACGTTTCTTCAAAGATTTGGAAGGAGCAAGCAAAAGCCTAGTGGCTGTGTGTTCTTTCAGAGAGAAACATGCATTTCATCCTTCTGGAGTGAGTTTTCATGCTGGAATTCATATGCATTTTGTACTGTGCAGAATGTAGCTACCTGCTCGGGGGTTGTGTCATAGAAGCACCTTTCCTGCAGGAGCTTATTGCAACATTCATTGTTTGGCTAAGTTCTTTAGGGTTGGTTTTGGAAGGTCTTTCAGCTTTGTCCAAATCCCCTTCGTACGAAATTTTTTCACAGCCCTCTTTCCAAGTGCCCACAAAGAGCTGCTGCTTGAAACTGTCCGCATGCACATCTCCCCTACTGGGGTGCTCGTTTCACTACCTGGATTTTGGTTTCCTCATCTTTCTTTGAAATGACAAGCCTTCTTTCTGCATGGTACACACACCTTGTAGCAGTTTCAGTTTGCAGCATGTTGGTGCTCTTAAAACCCTGAGTAACCTGCGTAGAGTGTGTCACTCTCCAGCACTGAATACACAACTTAGAGCTCCTTTCACCACAGACACGCAAACAAATACTTTGGTGAAAGTCCTACCTCTTTTCACTTGGAAATGTAAGGGTTTCATGGAGAACATGAAGTCAATCTTGCTTTTGCACTCTACTACCAATAGGAATGAACTCTTGTACATGCCCGACTGAGTTTCACTGCAAAATGCCCTTGTTTCCTGGTTTCTTGGAAGTTCACAACACATTAGGAGATAGAGCGTGTTTGAAGAAGACTGATGCAGTGTGTGTTTTCCTGGATTTCAAGTGATTTCGGAAACATACTCCTTGTTTTTCCACACTGTCTAAGAAAGCACATGAGGCTTGCAAGAGATTGAAACAATGCATCCTTAAACGTATTCCAGCAGTAAAACACACGTTTCTTCAAAGATTTGGAAGGAGCAAGCAAAAGCCTAGTGGCTGTGTGTTCTTTCAGAGAGAAACATGCATTTCATCCTTCTGGAGTGAGTTTTCATGCTGGAATTCATATGCATTTTGTACTGTGCAGAATGTAGCTACCTGCTCGGGGGTTGTGTCATAGAAGCACCTTTCCTGCAGGAGCTTATTGCAACATTCATTGTTTGGCTAAGTTCTTTAGGGTTGGTTTTGGAAGGTCTTTCAGCTTTGTCCAAATCCGCTTCGTACGAAATTTTTTCACAGCCCTCTTTCCAAGTGCCCACAAAGAGCTGCTGCTTGAAACTGTCCGCATGCACATCTCCCCTACTGGGGTGCTCGTTTCACTACCTGGATTTTGGTTTCCTCATCTTTTTTGAAATGACAAGCCTTCTTTCTGCATGGTACACACACCTTGTAGCAGTTTCAGTTTGCAGCATGTTGGTGCTCTTAAAACCCTGAGTAACCTGCGTAGAGTGTGTCACTCTCCAGCACTGAATACACAACTTAGAGCTCCTTTCACCACAGACACGCAAACAAATACTTTGGTGAAAGTCCTACCTCTTTTCACTTGGAAATGTAAGGGTTTCATGGAGAACATGAAGTCAATCTTGCTTTTGCACTCTACTACCAATAGGAATGAACTCTTGTACATGCCCGACTGAGTTTCACTGCAAAATGCCCTTGTTTCCTGGTTTCTTGGAAGTTCACAACACATTAGGAGATAGAGCGTGTTTGAAGAAGACTGATGCAGTGTGTGTTTTCCTGGATTTCAAGTGATTTCGGAAACATACTCCTTGTTTTTCCACACTGTCTAAGAAACCACATGAGGCTTGCAAGAGATTGAAACAATGCATCCTTAAACGTATTCCAGCAGTAAAACACACGTTTCTTCAAAGATTTGGAAGGAGCAAGCAAAAGCCTAGTGGCTGTGTGTTCTTTCAGAGAGAAACATGCATTTCATCCTTCTGGAGTGAGTTTTCATGCTGGAATTCATATGCATTTTGTACTGTGCAGAATGTAGCTACCTGCTCGGGGGTTGTGTCATAGAAGCACCTTTCCTGCAGGAGCTTATTGCAACATTCATTGTTTGGCTAAGTTCTTTAGGGTTGGTTTTGGAAGGTCTTTCAGCTTTGTCCAAATCCGCTTCGTACGAAATTTTTTCACAGCCCTCTTTCCAAGTGCCCACAAAGAGCTGCTGCTTGAAACTGTCCGCATGCACATCTCCCCTACTGGGGTGCTCGTTTCACTACCTGGATTTTGGTTTCCTCATCTTTCTTTGAAATGACAAGCCTTCTTTCTGCATGGTACACACACCTTGTAGCAGTTTCAGTTTGCAGCATGTTGGTGCTCTTAAAACCCTGAGTAACCTGCGTAGAGTGTGTCACTCTCCAGCACTGAATACACAACTTAGAGCTCCTTTCACCACAGACACGCAAACAAATACTTTGGTGAAAGTCCTACCTCTTTTCACTTGGAAATGTAAGGGTTTCATGGAGAACATGAAGTCAATCTTGATTTTGCACTCTACTACCAATAGGAATGAACTCTTGTACATGCCCGACTGAGTTTCACTGCAAAATGCCCTTGTTTCCTGGTTTCTTGGAAGTTCACAATACATTAGGAGATAGAGCGTGTTTGAAGAAGACTGATGCAGTGTGTGTTTTCCTGGATTTCAAGTGATTTCGGAAACATACTCCTTGTTTTTCCACACTGTCTAAGAAACCACATGAGGCTTGCAAGAGATTGAAACAATGCATCCTTAAACGTATTCCAGCAGTAAAACACACGTTTCTTCAAAGATTTGGAAGGAGCAAGCAAAAGCCTAGTGGCTGTGTGTTCTTTCAGAGAGAAACATGCATTTCATCCTTCTGGAGTGAGTTTTCATGCTGGAATTCATATGCATTTTGTACTGTGCAGAATGTAGCTACCTGCTCGGGGGTTGTGTCATAGAAGCACCTTTCCTGCAGGAGCTTATTGCAACATTCATTGTTTGGCTAAGTTCTTTAGGGTTGGTTTTGGAAGGTCTTTCAGCTTTGTCCAAATCCGCTTCGTACGAAATTTTTTCACAGCCCTCTTTCCAAGTGCCCACAAAGAGCTGCTGCTTGAAACTGTCCGCATGCACATCTCCCCTACTGGGGTGCTCGTTTCACTACCTGGATTTTGGTTTCCTCATCTTTCTTTGAAATGACAAGCCTTCTTTCTGCATGGTACACACACCTTGTAGCAGTTTCAGTTTGCAGCATGTTGGTGCTCTTAAAACCCTGAGTAACCTGCGTAGAGTGTGTCACTCTCCAGCACTGAATACACAACTTAGAGCTCCTTTCACCACAGACACGCAAACAAATACTTTGGTGAAAGTCCTACCTCTTTTCACTTGGAAATGTAAGGGTTTCATGGAGAACATGAAGTCAATCTTGCTTTTGCACTCTGCAACCAATAGGAATGAACTCTTGTACATACCCGTCTGAATTTCACTGCAAAATGCCCTTCTTTTCTGGGTTCTTGGAAGTTCACAACACATTAGGAGATAGAGCGTGTTTGAAGAAGACTGATGCAGTGTGTGTTTTCCTGGATTTCAAGTGATTTCGGAAACATACTCCTTGTTTTTCCACACTGTCTAAGAAACCACATGAGGCTTGCAAGAGATTGAAACAATGCATCCTTAAACGTATTCCAGCAGTAAAACACACGTTTCTTCAAAGATTTGGAAGGAGCAAGCAAAAGCCTAGTGGCTGTGTGTTCTTTCAGAGAGAAACATGCATTTCATCCTTCTGGAGTGAGTTTTCATGCTGGAATTCATATGCATTTTGTACTGTGCAGAATGTAGCTACCTGCTCGGGGATTGTGTCATAGAAGCACATTTCCTGCAGGAGCTTATTGCAACATTCATTGTTTGGCTAAGTTCTTTAGGGTTGGTTTTGGAAGGTCTTTCAGCTTTGTCCAAATCCGCTTCGTACGAAATTTTTTCACAGCCCTCTTTCCAAGTGGCCACAAAGAGCTGCTGCTTGAAACTGTCCACATGCACATCTCCCCTACTGGGGTGCTCGTTTCACTACCTGGATTTTGTTTTTCTCTTCTTTCTTTGAAATGACAAGCCTTCTTTCTGCATGCTACACACACCTTGTGGCAGTTTCAGTTTGAAGCATGTTGGTGCTCTCAAAACGCTGTGTAACCTATGTAGAGTGTGTTACTCTCCAGCACTGAATACACAACTTCGAGCCCCTTTCACCACAGACACGCAAACACAGCCTTTGATGAAAGTCCTACTTCAGGTCCCTTGGAAATGTAAGGGTTTCATGGAGAAAACGAAGTCAATCATACTGTTGCACTCTACTACCAATAGAAATGACCTTTTGGACATGCCCGACTGAGTTTCACTGCAAAATACCCTTGTTTTCTGGTTTCTTGAATGTTCTCAACACATTAGGAGAAAGAGCGTGTTTGAGCAAGAGTGATGCAGTGTGCGTTTCCCTAGATTTCAAGTGATTTGGGAAACATACTCCTTATTTTTCCACATTGTGTAAGTAACATGAGGCTTGCAAGAGATTGAAAAAATGCATCCCAAAACGTACCCCAGCCGTGAAAGCACACGTTTCCACAAAGACTTTCAAGGAGCAAGCAAAAGCCAACGGCTGAGTGTTCTTTCCAAGAAAAACACACACATTTCATCCTTCTGGAGTGAATTTTCATGCTGGAATTAATATGCATTTGTACTGTGCAGAATGTAGCTACCTGCTCGGGGGTTGTGTCATAGAAGCACCTTTCCTGCAGGAGCTTATTGGAACATTCATTGTTTGGCTAAGTTCTTTAGGGTTGGTTTTGGAAGGTCTTTAATTTTGTCCAAATCCACTTTGTACAAAATTTTTTCATAGCCCTCTCTCCAAGTGCCCACAAAGAGCTGCTGCTTGAAACTGTCCACTTGCACATCTCCCATACTGGGGTGCTCGTTTCACTACCTGGATTTTGGTTTCCTCTTCTTTCTTTGAAATGACAAGCCTCCTTTCTGCATGGTACACACACCTTGTAGCAGTTTCAGTTTGCAGCATGTTGGTGCTCTTAAAACCCTGAGTAACCTGCGTAGAGTGTGTCACTCTCCAGCACTGAATACACAACTTAGAGCTCCTTTCACCACAGACACGCAAACAAATACTTTGGTGAAAGTCCTACCTCTTTTCACTTGGAAATGTAAGGGTTTCATGGAGAACATGAAGTCAATCTTGATTTTGCACTCTACTACCAATAGGAATGAACTCTTGTACATGCCCGACTGAGTTTCACTGCAAAATGCCCTTGTTTCCTGGTTTCTTGGAAGTTCACAACACATTAGGAGATAGAGCGTGTTTGAAGAAGACTGATGCAGTGTGTGTTTTCCTGGATTTCAAGTGATTTCGGAAACATACTCCTTGTTTTTCCACACTGTCTAAGAAACCACATGAGGCTTGCAAGAGATTGAAACAATGCATCCTTAAACGTATTCCAGCAGTAAAACACACGTTTCTTCAAAGATTTGGAAGGAGCAAGCAAAAGCCTAGTGGCTGTGTGTTCTTTCAGAGAGAAACATGCATTTCATCCTTCTGGAGTGAGTTTTCATGCTGGAATTCATATGCATTTTGTACTGTGCAGAATGTAGCTACCTGCTCGGGGGTTGTGTCATAGAAGCACCTTTCCTGCAGGAGCTTATTGCAACATTCATTGTTTGGCTAAGTTCTTTAGGGTTGGTTTTGGAAGGTCTTTCAGCTTTGTCCAAATCCGCTTCGTACGAAATTTTTTCACAGCCCTCTTTCCAAGTGCCCACAAAGAGCTGCTGCTTGAAACTGTCCGCATGCACATCTCCCCTACTGGGGTGCTCGTTTCACTACCTGGATTTTGGTTTCCTCATCTTTCTTTGAAATGACAAGCCTTCTTTCTGCATGGTACACACACCTTGTAGCAGTTTCAGTTTGCAGCATGTTGGTGCTCTTAAAACCCTGAGTAACCTGCGTAGAGTGTGTCACTCTCCAGCACTGAATACACAACTTAGAGCTCCTTTCACCACAGACACGCAAACAAATACTTTGGTGAAAGTCCTACCTCTTTTCACTTGGAAATGTAAGGGTTTCATGGAGAACATGAAGTCAATCTTGCTTTTGCACTCTGCAACCAATAGGAATGAACTCTTGTACATACCCGTCTGAATTTCACTGCAAAATGCCCTTCTTTTCTGGGTTCTTGGAAGTTCACAACACATTAGGAGATAGAGCGTGTTTGAAGAAGACTGATGCAGTGTGTGTTTTCCTGGATTTCAAGTGATTTCGGAAACATACTCCTTGTTTTTCCACACTGTCTAAGAAACCACATGAGGCTTGCAAGAGATTGAAACAATGCATCCTTAAACGTATTCCAGCAGTAAAACACACGTTTCTTCAAAGATTTGGAAGGAGCAAGCAAAAGCCTAGTGGCTGTGTGTTCTTTCAGAGAGAAACATGCATTTCATCCTTCTGGAGTGAGTTTTCATGCTGGAATTCATATGCATTTTGTACTGTGCAGAATGTAGCTACCTGCTCGGGGATTGTGTCATAGAAGCACATTTCCTGCAGGAGCTTATTGCAACATTCATTGTTTGGCTAAGTTCTTTAGGGTTGGTTTTGGAAGGTCTTTCAGCTTTGTCCAAATCCGCTTCGTACGAAATTTTTTCACAGCCCTCTTTCCAAGTGGCCACAAAGAGCTGCTGCTTGAAACTGTCCACATGCACATCTCCCCTACTGGGGTGCTCGTTTCACTACCTGGATTTTGTTTTTCTCTTCTTTCTTTGAAATGACAAGCCTTCTTTCTGCATGCTACACACACCTTGTGGCAGTTTCAGTTTGAAGCATGTTGGTGCTCTCAAAACGCTGTGTAACCTATGTAGAGTGTGTTACTCTCCAGCACTGAATACACAACTTCGAGCCCCTTTCACCACAGACACGCAAACACAGCCTTTGATGAAAGTCCTACTTCAGGTCCCTTGGAAATGTAAGGGTTTCATGGAGAAAACGAAGTCAATCATACTGTTGCACTCTACTACCAATAGAAATGACCTCTTGGACATGCCCGACTGAGTTTCACTGCAAAATGCCCTTGTTTTCTGGTTTCTTGAATGTTCTCAACACATTAGGAGAAAGAGCGTGTTTGAGCAAGAGTGATGCAGTGTGCGTTTCCCTAGATTTCAAGTGATTTGGGAAACATACTCCTTATTTTTCCACATTGTGTAAGTAACATGAGGCTTGCAAGAGATTGAAAAAATGCATCCCAAAACGTACCCCAGCCGTGAAAGCACACGTTTCCACAAAGACTTTCAAGGAGCAAGCAAAAGCCAACGGCTGAGTGTTCTTTCCAAGAAAAACACACACATTTCATCCTTCTGGAGTGAATTTTCATGCTGGATTAATATGCATTTGTACTGTGCAGAATGTAGCTACCTGCTCGGGGGTTGTTTCCTAGAAGCACCTTTCCTGCAGGAGCTTATTGGAACATTCATTGTTTGGCTAAGTTCTTTAGTGTTGGTTTTGGAAGGTCTTTAAGTTTTGTCCAAATCCACTTTGTACAAAATTTTTTCATAGCCCTCTCTCCAAGTGCCCACAAAGAGCTGCTGCTTGAAACTGTCCACTTGCACATCTCCCATACTGGGGTGCTCGTTTCACTACCTGGATTTTGGTTTCCTCTTCTTTCTTTGAAATGACAAGCCTCCTTTCTGCATGGTACACACACCTTGTAGCAGTTTCAGTTTGCAGCATGTTGGTGCTCTTAAAACCCTGAGTAACCTGTTAAAGTGTGTCACTCTCTAGCACTGAATACACAACTTAGAGCTCCTTCCACCGCAGACACGCAAACATATCTTTTTGTAAAAGTCCTACCTCTTTTCACTTGGAAATGTAAGGGTTTCATGGAGAACATGAAGTCAATCTTGATTTTGCACTCTGCAACCAATAGGAATGAACTCTTGTACATGCCCGACTGAGTTTCACTGCAAAATGCCCTTGTTTCCTGGTTTCTTGAAAGTTCACAACACATTAGGAGATAGAGCGTGTTTGAAGAAGACTGATGCAGTGTGTGTTTTCCTGGATTTCAAGTGATTTCGGAAACATACTCCTTGTTTTTCCACACTGTCTAAGAAACCACATGAGGCTTGCAAGAGATTGAAACAATGCATCCTTAAACGTATTCCAGCAGTAAAACACACGTTTCTTCAAAGATTTGGAAGGAGCAAGCAAAAGCCTAGTGGCTGTGTGTTCTTTCAGAGAGAAACATGCATTTCATCCTTCTGGAGTGAGTTTTCATGCTGGAATTCATATGCATTTTGTACTGTGCAGAATGTAGCTACCTGCTCGGGGGTTGTGTCATAGAAGCACCTTTCCTGCAGGAGCTTATTGCAACATTCATTGTTTGGCTAAGTTCTTTAGGGTTGGTTTTGGAAGGTCTTTCAGCTTTGTCCAAATCCGCTTCGTACGAAATTTTTTCACAGCCCTCTTTCCAAGTGGCCACAAAGAGCTGCTGCTTGAAACTGTCCGCATGCACATCTCCCCTACTGGGGTGCTCGTTTCACTACCTGGATTTTGGTTTCCTCATCTTTCTTTGAAATGACAAGCCTTCTTTCTGCATGGTACACACACCTTGTAGCAGTTTCAGTTTGCAGCATGTTGGTGCTCTTAAAACCCTGAGTAACCTGCGTAGAGTGTGTCACTCTCCAGCACTAAATACACAACTTAGAGCTCCTTTCACCACAGACACGCAAACAAATACTTTGGTGAAAGTCCTACCTCTTTTCACTTGGAAATGTAAGGGTTTCATGGAGAACATGAAGTCAATCTTGCTTTTGCACTCTACTACCAATAGGAATGAACTCTTGTACATACCCGTCTGAATTTCACTGCAAAATGCCCTTCTTTTCTGGTTTCTTGGAAGTTCACAACACATTAGGAGATAGAGCGTGTTTGAAGAAGACTGATGCAGTGTGTGTTTTCCTGGATTTCAAGTGATTTCGGAAACATACTCCTTGTTTTTCCACACTGTCTAAGAAACAACATGAGGCTTGCAAGAGATTGAAACAATGCATCCTTAAACGTATTCCAGCAGTAAAACACACGTTTCTTCAAAGATTTGGAAGGAGCAAGCAAAAGCCTAGTGGCTGTGTGTTCTTTCAGAGAGAAACATGCATTTCATCCTTCTGGAGTGAGTTTTCATGCTGGAATTCATATGCATTTTGTACTGTGCAGAATGTAGCTACCTGCTCGGGGATTGTGTCATAGAAGCACATTTCCTGCAGGAGCTTATTGCAACATTCATTGTTTGGCTAAGTTCTTTAGGGTTGGTTTTGGAAGGTCTTTCAGCTTTGTCCAAATCCGCTTCGTACGAAATTTTTTCACAGCCCTCTTTCCAAGTGCCCACAAAGAGCTGCTGCTTGAAACTGTCCGCATGCACATCTCCCCTACTGGGGTGCTCGTTTCACTACCTGGATTTTGGTTTCCTCATCTTTTTTGAAATGACAAGCCTTCTTTCTGCATGGTACACACACCTTGTAGCAGTTTCAGTTTGCAGCATGTTGGTGCTCTTAAAACCCTGAGTAACCTGCGTAGAGTGTGTCACTCTCCAGCACTGAATACACAACTTAGAGCTCCTTTCACCACAGACACGCAAACAAATACTTTGGTGAAAGTCCTACCTCTTTTCACTTGGAAATGTAAGGGTTTCATGGAGAACATGAAGTCAATCTTGCTTTTGCACTCTACTACCAATAGGAATGAACTCTTGTACATGCCCGACTGAGTTTCACTGCAAAATGCCCTTGTTTCCTGGTTTCTTGGAAGTTCACAACACATTAGGAGATAGAGCGTGTTTGAAGAAGACTGATGCAGTGTGTGTTTTCCTGGATTTCAAGTGATTTCGGAAACATACTCCTTGTTTTTCCACACTGTCTAAGAAACCACATGAGGCTTGCAAGAGATTGAAACAATGCATCCTTAAACGTATTCCAGCAGTAAAACACACGTTTCTTCAAAGATTTGGAAGGAGCAAGCAAAAGCCTAGTGGCTGTGTGTTCTTTCAGAGAGAAACATGCATTTCATCCTTCTGGAGTGAGTTTTCATGCTGGAATTCATATGCATTTTGTACTGTGCAGAATGTAGCTACCTGCTCGGGGGTTGTGTCATAGAAGCACCTTTCCTGCAGGAGCTTATTGCAACATTCATTGTTTGGCTAAGTTCTTTAGGGTTGGTTTTGGAAGGTCTTTCAGCTTTGTCCAAATCCGCTTCGTACGAAATTTTTTCACAGCCCTCTTTCCAAGTGCCCACAAAGAGCTGCTGCTTGAAACTGTCCGCATGCACATCTCCCCTACTGGGGTGCTCGTTTCACTACCTGGATTTTGGTTTCCTCATCTTTCTTTGAAATGACAAGCCTTCTTTCTGCATGGTACACACACCTTGTAGCAGTTTCAGTTTGCAGCATGTTGGTGCTCTTAAAACCCTGAGTAACCTGCGTAGAGTGTGTCACTCTCCAGCACTGAATACACAACTTAGAGCTCCTTTCACCACAGACACGCAAACAAATACTTTGGTGAAAGTCCTACCTCTTTTCACTTGGAAATGTAAGGGTTTCATGGAGAACATGAAGTCAATCTTGATTTTGCACTCTACTACCAATAGGAATGAACTCTTGTACATGCCCGACTGAGTTTCACTGCAAAATGCCCTTGTTTCCTGGTTTCTTGGAAGTTCACAATACATTAGGAGATAGAGCGTGTTTGAAGAAGACTGATGCAGTGTGTGTTTTCCTGGATTTCAAGTGATTTCGGAAACATACTCCTTGTTTTTCCACACTGTCTAAGAAACCACATGAGGCTTGCAAGAGATTGAAACAATGCATCCTTAAACGTATTCCAGCAGTAAAACACACGTTTCTTCAAAGATTTGGAAGGAGCAAGCAAAAGCCTAGTGGCTGTGTGTTCTTTCAGAGAGAAACATGCATTTCATCCTTCTGGAGTGAGTTTTCATGCTGGAATTCATATGCATTTTGTACTGTGCAGAATGTAGCTACCTGCTCGGGGGTTGTGTCATAGAAGCACCTTTCCTGCAGGAGCTTATTGCAACATTCATTGTTTGGCTAAGTTCTTTAGGGTTGGTTTTGGAAGGTCTTTCAGCTTTGTCCAAATCCGCTTCGTACGAAATTTTTTCACAGCCCTCTTTCCAAGTGCCCACAAAGAGCTGCTGCTTGAAACTGTCCGCATGCACATCTCCCCTACTGGGGTGCTCGTTTCACTACCTGGATTTTGGTTTCCTCATCTTTCTTTGAAATGACAAGCCTTCTTTCTGCATGGTACACACACCTTGTAGCAGTTTCAGTTTGCAGCATGTTGGTGCTCTTAAAACCCTGAGTAACCTGCGTAGAGTGTGTCACTCTCCAGCACTGAATACACAACTTAGAGCTCCTTTCACCACAGACACGCAAACAAATACTTTGGTGAAAGTCCTACCTCTTTTCACTTGGAAATGTAAGGGTTTCATGGAGAACATGAAGTCAATCTTGCTTTTGCACTCTGCAACCAATAGGAATGAACTCTTGTACATACCCGTCTGAATTTCACTGCAAAATGCCCTTCTTTTCTGGGTTCTTGGAAGTTCACAACACATTAGGAGATAGAGCGTGTTTGAAGAAGACTGATGCAGTGTGTGTTTTCCTGGATTTCAAGTGATTTCGGAAACATACTCCTTGTTTTTCCACACTGTCTAAGAAACCACATGAGGCTTGCAAGAGATTGAAACAATGCATCCTTAAACGTATTCCAGCAGTAAAACACACGTTTCTTCAAAGATTTGGAAGGAGCAAGCAAAAGCCTAGTGGCTGTGTGTTCTTTCAGAGAGAAACATGCATTTCATCCTTCTGGAGTGAGTTTTCATGCTGGAATTCATATGCATTTTGTACTGTGCAGAATGTAGCTACCTGCTCGGGGATTGTGTCATAGAAGCACATTTCCTGCAGGAGCTTATTGCAACATTCATTGTTTGGCTAAGTTCTTTAGGGTTGGTTTTGGAAGGTCTTTCAGCTTTGTCCAAATCCGCTTCGTACGAAATTTTTTCACAGCCCTCTTTCCAAGTGGCCACAAAGAGCTGCTGCTTGAAACTGTCCACATGCACATCTCCCCTACTGGGGTGCTCGTTTCACTACCTGGATTTTGTTTTTCTCTTCTTTCTTTGAAATGACAAGCCTTCTTTCTGCATGCTACACACACCTTGTGGCAGTTTCAGTTTGAAGCATGTTGGTGCTCTCAAAACGCTGTGTAACCTATGTAGAGTGTGTTACTCTCCAGCACTGAATACACAACTTCGAGCCCCTTTCACCACAGACACGCAAACACAGCCTTTGATGAAAGTCCTACTTCAGGTCCCTTGGAAATGTAAGGGTTTCATGGAGAAAACGAAGTCAATCATACTGTTGCACTCTACTACCAATAGAAATGACCTTTTGGACATGCCCGACTGAGTTTCACTGCAAAATGCCCTTGTTTTCTGGTTTCTTGAATGTTCTCAACACATTAGGAGAAAGAGCGTGTTTGAGCAAGAGTGATGCAGTGTGCGTTTCCCTAGATTTCAAGTGATTTGGGAAACATACTCCTTATTTTTCCACATTGTGTAAGTAACATGAGGCTTGCAAGAGATTGAAAAAATGCATCCCAAAACGTACCCCAGCCGTGAAAGCACACGTTTCCACAAAGACTTTCAAGGAGCAAGCAAAAGCCAACGGCTGAGTGTTCTTTCCAAGAAAAACACACACATTTCATCCTTCTGGAGTGAATTTTCAGCCTGGAATTAATATGCATTTGTACTGTGCAGAATGTAGCTACCTGCTCGGGGGTTGTGTCATAGAAGCACCTTTCCTGCAGGAGCTTATTGGAACATTCATTGTTTGGCTAAGTTCTTTAGGGTTGGTTTTGGAAGGTCTTTAATTTTGTCCAAATCCACTTTGTACAAAATTTTTTCATAGCCCTCTCTCCAAGTGCCCACAAAGAGCTGCTGCTTGAAACTGTCCACTTGCACATCTCCCATACTGGGGTGCTCGTTTCACTACCTGGATTTTGGTTTCCTCTTCTTTCTTTGAAATGACAAGCCTCCTTTCTGCATGGTACACACACCTTGTAGCAGTTTCAGTTTGCAGCATGTTGGTGCTCTTAAAACCCTGAGTAACCTGCGTAGAGTGTGTCACTCTCCAGCACTGAATACACAACTTAGAGCTCCTTTCACCACAGACACGCAAACAAATACTTTGGTGAAAGTCCTACCTCTTTTCACTTGGAAATGTAAGGGTTTCATGGAGAACATGAAGTCAATCTTGATTTTGCACTCTACTACCAATAGGAATGAACTCTTGTACATGCCCGACTGAGTTTCACTGCAAAATGCCCTTGTTTCCTGGTTTCTTGGAAGTTCACAACACATTAGGAGATAGAGCGTGTTTGAAGAAGACTGATGCAGTGTGTGTTTTCCTGGATTTCAAGTGATTTCGGAAACATACTCCTTGTTTTTCCACACTGTCTAAGAAACCACATGAGGCTTGCAAGAGATTGAAACAATGCATCCTTAAACGTATTCCAGCAGTAAAACACACGTTTCTTCAAAGATTTGGAAGGAGCAAGCAAAAGCCTAGTGGCTGTGTGTTCTTTCAGAGAGAAACATGCATTTCATCCTTCTGGAGTGAGTTTTCATGCTGGAATTCATATGCATTTTGTACTGTGCAGAATGTAGCTACCTGCTCGGGGGTTGTGTCATAGAAGCACCTTTCCTGCAGGAGCTTATTGCAACATTCATTGTTTGGCTAAGTTCTTTAGGGTTGGTTTTGGAAGGTCTTTCAGCTTTGTCCAAATCCGCTTCGTACGAAATTTTTTCACAGCCCTCTTTCCAAGTGCCCACAAAGAGCTGCTGCTTGAAACTGTCCGCATGCACATCTCCCCTACTGGGGTGCTCGTTTCACTACCTGGATTTTGGTTTCCTCATCTTTCTTTGAAATGACAAGCCTTCTTTCTGCATGGTACACACACCTTGTAGCAGTTTCAGTTTGCAGCATGTTGGTGCTCTTAAAACCCTGAGTAACCTGCGTAGAGTGTGTCACTCTCCAGCACTGAATACACAACTTAGAGCTCCTTTCACCACAGACACGCAAACAAATACTTTGGTGAAAGTCCTACCTCTTTTCACTTGGAAATGTAAGGGTTTCATGGAGAACATGAAGTCAATCTTGCTTTTGCACTCTGCAACCAATAGGAATGAACTCTTGTACATACCCGTCTGAATTTCACTGCAAAATGCCCTTCTTTTCTGGGTTCTTGGAAGTTCACAACACATTAGGAGATAGAGCGTGTTTGAAGAAGACTGATGCAGTGTGTGTTTTCCTGGATTTCAAGTGATTTCGGAAACATACTCCTTGTTTTTCCACACTGTCTAAGAAACCACATGAGGCTTGCAAGAGATTGAAACAATGCATCCTTAAACGTATTCCAGCAGTAAAACACACGTTTCTTCAAAGATTTGGAAGGAGCAAGCAAAAGCCTAGTGGCTGTGTGTTCTTTCAGAGAGAAACATGCATTTCATCCTTCTGGAGTGAGTTTTCATGCTGGAATTCATATGCATTTTGTACTGTGCAGAATGTAGCTACCTGCTCGGGGATTGTGTCATAGAAGCACATTTCCTGCAGGAGCTTATTGCAACATTCATTGTTTGGCTAAGTTCTTTAGGGTTGGTTTTGGAAGGTCTTTCAGCTTTGTCCAAATCCGCTTCGTACGAAATTTTTTCACAGCCCTCTTTCCAAGTGGCCACAAAGAGCTGCTGCTTGAAACTGTCCACATGCACATCTCCCCTACTGGGGTGCTCGTTTCACTACCTGGATTTTGTTTTTCTCTTCTTTCTTTGAAATGACAAGCCTTCTTTCTGCATGCTACACACACCTTGTGGCAGTTTCAGTTTGAAGCATGTTGGTGCTCTCAAAACGCTGTGTAACCTATGTAGAGTGTGTTACTCTCCAGCACTGAATACACAACTTCGAGCCCCTTTCACCACAGACACGCAAACACAGCCTTTGATGAAAGTCCTACTTCAGGTCCCTTGGAAATGTAAGGGTTTCATGGAGAAAACGAAGTCAATCATACTGTTGCACTCTACTACCAATAGAAATGACCTCTTGGACATGCCCGACTGAGTTTCACTGCAAAATGCCCTTGTTTTCTGGTTTCTTGAATGTTCTCAACACATTAGGAGAAAGAGCGTGTTTGAGCAAGAGTGATGCAGTGTGCGTTTCCCTAGATTTCAAGTGATTTGGGAAACATACTCCTTATTTTTCCACATTGTGTAAGTAACATGAGGCTTGCAAGAGATTGAAAAAATGCATCCCAAAACGTACCCCAGCCGTGAAAGCACACGTTTCCACAAAGACTTTCAAGGAGCAAGCAAAAGCCAACGGCTGAGTGTTCTTTCCAAGAAAAACACACACATTTCATCCTTCTGGAGTGAATTTTCATGCTGGATTAATATGCATTTGTACTGTGCAGAATGTAGCTACCTGCTCGGGGGTTGTTTCATAGAAGCACCTTTCCTGCAGGAGCTTATTGGAACATTCATTGTTTGGCTAAGTTCTTTAGTGTTGGTTTTGGAAGGTCTTTAAGTTTTGTCCAAATCCACTTTGTACAAAATTTTTTCATAGCCCTCTCTCCAAGTGCCCACAAAGAGCTGCTGCTTGAAACTGTCCACTTGCACATCTCCCATACTGGGGTGCTCGTTTCACTACCTGGATTTTGGTTTCCTCTTCTTTCTTTGAAATGACAAGCCTCCTTTCTGCATGGTACACACACCTTGTAGCAGTTTCAGTTTGCAGCATGTTGGTGCTCTTAAAACCCTGAGTAACCTGTTAAAGTGTGTCACTCTCTAGCACTGAATACACAACTTAGAGCTCCTTCCACCGCAGACACGCAAACATATCTTTTTGTAAAAGTCCTACCTCTTTTCACTTGGAAATGTAAGGGTTTCATGGAGAACATGAAGTCAATCTTGATTTTGCACTCTGCAACCAATAGGAATGAACTCTTGTACATGCCCGACTGAGTTTCACTGCAAAATGCCCTTGTTTCCTGGTTTCTTGAAAGTTCACAACACATTAGGAGATAGAGCGTGTTTGAAGAAGACTGATGCAGTGTGTGTTTTCCTGGATTTCAAGTGATTTCGGAAACATACTCCTTGTTTTTCCACACTGTCTAAGAAACCACATGAGGCTTGCAAGAGATTGAAACAATGCATCCTTAAACGTATTCCAGCAGTAAAACACACGTTTCTTCAAAGATTTGGAAGGAGCAAGCAAAAGCCTAGTGGCTGTGTGTTCTTTCAGAGAGAAACATGCATTTCATCCTTCTGGAGTGAGTTTTCATGCTGGAATTCATATGCATTTTGTACTGTGCAGAATGTAGCTACCTGCTCGGGGGTTGTGTCATAGAAGCACCTTTCCTGCAGGAGCTTATTGCAACATTCATTGTTTGGCTAAGTTCTTTAGGGTTGGTTTTGGAAGGTCTTTCAGCTTTGTCCAAATCCGCTTCGTACGAAATTTTTTCACAGCCCTCTTTCCAAGTGGCCACAAAGAGCTGCTGCTTGAAACTGTCCGCATGCACATCTCCCCTACTGGGGTGCTCGTTTCACTACCTGGATTTTGGTTTCCTCATCTTTCTTTGAAATGACAAGCCTTCTTTCTGCATGGTACACACACCTTGTAGCAGTTTCAGTTTGCAGCATGTTGGTGCTCTTAAAACCCTGAGTAACCTGCGTAGAGTGTGTCACTCTCCAGCACTAAATACACAACTTAGAGCTCCTTTCACCACAGACACGCAAACAAATACTTTGGTGAAAGTCCTACCTCTTTTCACTTGGAAATGTAAGGGTTTCATGGAGAACATGAAGTCAATCTTGCTTTTGCACTCTACTACCAATAGGAATGAACTCTTGTACATACCCGTCTGAATTTCACTGCAAAATGCCCTTCTTTTCTGGTTTCTTGGAAGTTCACAACACATTAGGAGATAGAGCGTGTTTGAAGAAGACTGATGCAGTGTGTGTTTTCCTGGATTTCAAGTGATTTCGGAAACATACTCCTTGTTTTTCCACACTGTCTAAGAAACAACATGAGGCTTGCAAGAGATTGAAACAATGCATCCTTAAACGTATTCCAGCAGTAAAACACACGTTTCTTCAAAGATTTGGAAGGAGCAAGCAAAAGCCTAGTGGCTGTGTGTTCTTTCAGAGAGAAACATGCATTTCATCCTTCTGGAGTGAGTTTTCATGCTGGAATTCATATGCATTTTGTACTGTGCAGAATGTAGCTACCTGCTCGGGGATTGTGTCATAGAAGCACATTTCCTGCAGGAGCTTATTGCAACATTCATTGTTTGGCTAAGTTCTTTAGGGTTGGTTTTGGAAGGTCTTTCAGCTTTGTCCAAATCCGCTTCGTACGAAATTTTTTCACAGCCCTCTTTCCAAGTGGCCACAAAGAGCTGCTGCTTGAAACTGTCCACATGCACATCTCCCCTACTGGGGTGCTCGTTTCACTACCTGGATTTTGTTTTTCTCTTCTTTCTTTGAAATGACAAGCCTTCTTTCTGCATGCTACACACACCTTGTGGCAGTTTCAGTTTGAAGCATGTTGGTGCTCTCAAAACGCTGTGTAACCTATGTAGAGTGTGTTACTCTCCAGCACTGAATACACAACTTCGAGCCCCTTTCACCACAGACACGCAAACACAGCCTTTGATGAAAGTCCTACTTCAGGTCCCTTGGAAATGTAAGGGTTTCATGGAGAAAACGAAGTCAATCATACTGTTGCACTCTACTACCAATAGAAATGACCTTTTGGACATGCCCGACTGAGTTTCACTGCAAAATGCCCTTGTTTTCTGGTTTCTTGAATGTTCTCAACACATTAGGAGAAAGAGCGTGTTTGAGCAAAAGTGATGCAGTGTGCGTTTCCCTAGATTTCAAGTGATTTGGGAAACATACTCCTTATTTTTCCACATTGTGTAAGTAACATGAGGCTTGCAAGAGATTGAAAAAATGCATCCCAAAACGTACCCCAGCCGTGAAAGCACACGTTTCCACAAAGACTTTCAAGGAGCAAGCAAAAGCCAACGGCTGAGTGTTCTTTCCAAGAAAAACACACACATTTCATCCTTCTGGAGTGAATTTTCAGCCTGGAATTAATATGCATTTGTACTGTGCAGAATGTAGCTACCTGCTCGGGGGTTGTGTCATAGAAGCACCTTTCCTGCAGGAGCTTATTGGAACATTCATTGTTTGGCTAAGTTCTTTAGGGTTGGTTTTGGAAGGTCTTTCAGCTTTGTCCAAATCCGCTTCGTACGAATTTTTTTCACAGCCCTCTTTCCAAGTGCCCACAAAGAGCTGCTGCTTGAAACTGTCCGCATGCACATCTCCCCTACTGGGGTGCTCGTTTCACTACCTGGATTTTGGTTTCCTCTTCTTTCTTAGAAATGACAAGCCTTCTTTCTGCATGGTACACACACCGTGTAGCAGTTTCAGTTTGCAGCATGTTGGTACTCTTAAAACCCTGAGTAACCTGCCTAGAGTGTGTCACTCTCCAGCACTGAATACACAACTTAGAGCTCCTTTCACCACAGACACGCAAACAAATACTTTGGTGAATGTCCTACCTCTTTTCACTTGGAAATGTAAGGGTTTCATGGAGAACATGAAGTCAATCATGCTTTTGCACTCTGCAACCAATAGGAATGAACTCTTGTACATACCCGTGTGAATTTCACTGCAAAATGCCCTTCTTTTCTGGGTTCTTGGAAGTTCACAACACATTAGGAGATAGAGCGTGTTTGAAGAAGACTGATGCAGTGTGTGTTTTCCTGGATTTCAAGTGATTTCGGAAACATACTCCTTGTTTTTCCACACTGTCTAAGAAACCACATGAGGCTTGCAAGAGATTGAAACAATGCATCCTTAAACGTATTCCAGCAGTAAAACACACGTTTCTTCAAAGATTTGGAAGGAGCAAGCAAAAGCCTAGTGGCTGTGTGTTCTTTCAGAGAGAAACATGCATTTCATCCTTCTGGAGTGAGTTTTCATGCTGGAATTCATATGCATTTTGTACTGTGCAGAATGTAGCTACCTGCTCGGGGATTGTGTCATAGAAGCACCTTTCCTGCAGGAGCTTGTTGCAACATTCATTGTTTGGCTAAGTTCTTTAGGGTTGGTTTTGGAAGGTCTTTCAGCTTTGTCCAAATCCGCTTCGTACGAAATTTTTTCACAGCCCTCTTTCCAAGTGGCCACAAAGAGCTGCTGCTTGAAACTGTCCACATGCACATCTCCCCTACTGGGGTGCTCGTTTCACTACCTGGATTTTGGTTTTCTTTTCTTTCTTTGAAATGAGAAGCCTTCTTTCTGCATGCTACACACACCTTGTGGCAGTTTCAGTTTGCAGCATGTTGGTGCTCTTAAAACCCTGAGTAACCTGCCTAGAGTGTGTCACTCTCCAGCACTGAATACACAACTTAGAGCTCCTTCCACCGCAGACACGCAAACAAATACTTTGGTGAAAGTCCTACCTCTTTTCACTTGGAAATGTAAGGGTTTCATGGAGAACATGAAGTCAATCTTGCTTTTGCACTCTGCAACCAATAGGAATGAACTCTTGTACATACCCGTCTGAATTTCACTGCAAAATGCCCTTCTTTTCTGGTTTCTTGGAAGTTCACAACACATTAGGAGATAGAGCGTGTTTGAAGAAGACTGATGCAGTGTGTGTTTTCCTGGATTTCAAGTGATTTCGGAAACATACTCCTTGTTTTTCCACACTGTCTAAGAAACAACATGAGGCTTGCAAGAGATTGAAACAGTGCATCCTTAAACATATTCCAGCAGTAAAACACACGTTTCTTCAAAGATTTGGAAGGAGCAAGCAAAAGCCTAGTGGCTGTGTGTTCTTTCAGAGAGAAACATGCATTTCATCCTTCTGGAGTGAGTTTTCATGCTGGAATTCATATGCATTTTGTACTGTGCAGAATGTAGCTACCTGCTCGGGGATTGTGTCATAGAAGCACATTTCCTGCAGGAGCTTGTTGCAACATTCATTGTTTGGCTAAGTTCTTTAGGGTTGGTTTTGGAAGGTCTTTCAGCTTTGTCCAAATCCGCTTCGTACGAAATTTTTTCACAGCCCTCTTTCCAAGTGGCCACAAAGAGCTGCTGCTTGAAACTGTCCACATGCACATCTCCCCTACTGGGGTGCTCGTTTCACTACCTGGATTTTGTTTTTCTCTTCTTTCTTTGAAATGACAAGCCTTCTTTCTGCATGCTACACACACCTTGTGGCAGTTTCAGTTTGAAGCATGTTGGTGCTCTCAAAACGCTGTGTAACCTATGTAGAGTGTGTTACTCTCCAGCACTGAATACACAACTTCGAGCTCCTTTCACCACAGACACGCAAACACAGCCTTTGATGAAAGTCCTACTTCAGGTCCCTTGGAAATGTAAGGGTTTCATGGAGAAAACGAAGTCAATCATACTGTTGCACTCTACTACCAATAGAAATGACCTCTTGGACATGCCCGACTGAGTTTCACTGCAAAATGCCCTTGTTTTCTGGTTTCTTGAATGTTCTCAACACATTAGGAGAAAGAGCGTGTTTGAGCAAGAGTGATGCAGTGTGCGTTTCCCTAGATTTCAAGTGATTTGGGAAACATACTCCTTATTTTTCCACATTGTGTAAGTAACATGAGGCTTGCAAGAGATTGAAAAAATGCATCCCAAAACGTACCCCAGCCGTGAAAGCACACGTTTCCACAAAGACTTTCAAGGAGCAAGCAAAAGCCAACGGCTGAGTGTTCTTTCCAAGAAAAACACACACATTTCATCCTTCTGGAGTGAATTTTCAGCCTGGAATTAATATGCATTTGTACTGTGCAGAATGTAGCTACCTGCTCGGGGGTTGTGTCATAGAAGCACCTTTCCTGCAGGAGCTTATTGGAACATTCATTGTTTGGCTAAGTTCTTTAGGGTTGGTTTTGGAAGGTCTTTCAGCTTTGTCCAAATCCGCCTCGTACGAATTTTTTTCACAGCCCTCTTTCCAAGTGCCCACAAAGAGCTGCTGCTTGAAACTGTCCGCATGCACATCTCCCCTACTGGGGTGCTCGTTTCACTACCTGGATTTTGGTTTCCTCTTCTTTCTTAGAAATGACAAGCCTTCTTTCTGCATGGTACACACACCTTGTAGCAGTTTCAGTTTGCAGCATGTTGGTGCTCTTAAAACCCTGAGTAACCTGCCTAGAGTGTGTCACTCTCCAGCACTGAATACACAACATAGAGCTCCTTTCCCCACAGACACGCAAACAAATACTTTGGTGAAAGTCCTACCTCTTTTCACTTGGAAATGTAAGGGTTTCATGGAGAACATGAAGTCAATCTTGCTTTTGCACTCTGCAACCAATAGGAATGAACTCTTGCACATACCCGTCTGAATTTCACTGCAAAATGCCCTTCTTTTCTGGGTTCTTGGAAGTTCACAACACATTAGGAGATAGAGCGTGTTTGAAGAAGACTGATGCAGTGTGTGTTTTCCTGGATTTCAAGTGATTTCGGAAACATACTCCTTGTTTTTCCACACTGTCTAAGAAACAACATGAAGCTTGCAAGAGATTGAAACAGTGCATCCTTAAACGTATTCCAGCAGTAAAACACACGTTTCTTCAAAGATTTGGAAGGAGCAAGCAAAAGCCTAGTGGCTGTGTGTTCTTTCAGAGAGAAACATGCATTTCATCCTTCTGGAGTGAGTTTTCATGCTGGAATTCATATGCATTTTGTGCTGTGCAGAATGTAGCTACCTGCTCGGGGATTGTCTCATAGAAGCACCTTTCCTGCAGGAGCTTGTTGCAACATTCATTGTTTGGCTAAGTTCTTTAGGGTTGGTTTTGGAAGGTCTTTCAGCTTTGTCCAAATCCGCTTCATACGAAATTTTTTCACAGCCCTCTTTCCAAGTGGCCACAAAGAGCTGCTGCTTGAAACTGTCCACATGCACATCTCCCCTACTGGGGTGCTCGTTTCACTACCTGGATTTTGGTTTTCTTTTCTTTCTTTGAAATGACAAGCCTTCTTTCTGCATGCTACACACACCTTGTGGCAGTTTCAGTTTGCAGCATGTTGGTGCTCTTAAAACCCTGAGTAACCTGCCTAGAGTGTGTCACTCTCCAGCACTGAATACACAACTTAGAGCTCCTTCCACCGCAGACACGCAAACAAATACTTTGGTGAAAGTCCTACCTCTTTTCACTTGGAAATGTAAGGGTTTCATGGAGAACATGAAGTCAATCTTGCTTTTGCACTCTGCAACCAATAGGAATGAACTCTTGTACATACCCGTCTGAATTTCACTGCAAAATGCCCTTCTTTTCTGGTTTCTTGGAAGTTCACAACACATTAGGAGATAGAGCGTGTTTGAAGAAGACTGATGCAGTGTGTGTTTTCCTGGATTTCAAGTGATTTCGGAAACATACTCCTTGTTTTTCCACACTGTCTAAGAAACAACATGAGGCTTGCAAGAGATTGAAACAGTGCATCCTTAAACGTATTCCAGCAGTAAAACACACGTTTCTTCAAAGATTTGGAAGGAGCAAGCAAAAGCCTAGTGGCTGTGTGTTCTTTCAGAGAGAAACATGCATTTCATCCTTCTGGAGTGAGTTTTCATGCTGGAATTCATATGCATTTTGTACTGTGCAGAATGTAGCTACCTGCTCGGGGATTGTGTCATAGAAGCACATTTCCTGCAGGAGCTTGTTGCAACATTCATTGTTTGGCTAAGTTCTTTAGGGTTGGTTTTGGAAGGTCTTTCAGCTTTGTCCAAATCCGCTTCGTACGAAATTTTTTCACAGCCCTCTTTCCAAGTGGCCACAAAGAGCTGCTGCTTGAAACTGTCCACATGCACATCTCCCCTACTGGGGTGCTCGTTTCACTACCTGGATTTTGTTTTTCTCTTCTTTCTTTGAAATGACAAGCCTTCTTTCTGCATGCTACACACACCTTGTGGCAGTTTCAGTTTGAAGCATGTTGGTGCTCTCAAAACGCTGTGTAACCTATGTAGAGTGTGTTACTCTCCAGCACTGAATACACAACTTCGAGCTCCTTTCACCACAGACACGCAAACACAGCCTTTGATGAAAGTCCTACTTCAGGTCCCTTGGAAATGTAAGGGTTTCATGGAGAAAACGAAGTCAATCATACTGTTGCACTCTACTACCAATAGAAATGACCTCTTGGACATGCCCGACTGAGTTTCACTGCAAAATGCCCTTGTTTTCTGGTTTCTTGAATGTTCTCAACACATTAGGAGAAAGAGCGTGTTTGAGCAAGAGTGATGCAGTGTGCGTTTCCCTAGATTTCAAGTGATTTGGGAAACATACTCCTTATTTTTCCACATTGTGTAAGTAACATGAGGCTTGCAAGAGATTGAAAAAATGCATCCCAAAACGTACCCCAGCCGTGAAAGCACACGTTTCCACAAAGACTTTCAAGGAGCAAGCAAAAGCCAACGGCTGAGTGTTCTTTCCAAGAAAAACACACACATTTCATCCTTCTGGAGTGAATTTTCAGCCTGGAATTAATATGCATTTGTACTGTGCAGAATGTAGCTACCTGCTCGGGGGTTGTGTCATAGAAGCACCTTTCCTGCAGGAGCTTATTGGAACATTCATTGTTTGGCTAAGTTCTTTAGGGTTGGTTTTGGAAGGTCTTTCAGCTTTGTCCAAATCCGCCTCGTACGAATTTTTTTCACAGCCCTCTTTCCAAGTGCCCACAAAGAGCTGCTGCTTGAAACTGTCCGCATGCACATCTCCCCTACTGGGGTGCTCGTTTCACTACCTGGATTTTGGTTTCCTCTTCTTTCTTAGAAATGACAAGCCTTCTTTCTGCATGGTACACACACCTTGTAGCAGTTTCAGTTTGCAGCATGTTGGTGCTCTTAAAACCCTGAGTAACCTGCCTAGAGTGTGTCACTCTCCAGCACTGAATACACAACATAGAGCTCCTTTCCCCACAGACACGCAAACAAATACTTTGGTGAAAGTCCTACCTCTTTTCACTTGGAAATGTAAGGGTTTCATGGAGAACATGAAGTCAATCTTGCTTTTGCACTCTGCAACCAATAGGAATGAACTCTTGCACATACCCGTCTGAATTTCACTGCAAAATGCCCTTCTTTTCTGGGTTCTTGGAAGTTCACAACACATTAGGAGATAGAGCGTGTTTGAAGAAGACTGATGCAGTGTGTGTTTTCCTGGATTTCAAGTGATTTCGGAAACATACTCCTTGTTTTTCCACACTGTCTAAGAAACAACATGAAGCTTGCAAGAGATTGAAACAGTGCATCCTTAAACGTATTCCAGCAGTAAAACACACGTTTCTTCAAAGATTTGGAAGGAGCAAGCAAAAGCCTAGTGGCTGTGTGTTCTTTCAGAGAGAAACATGCATTTCATCCTTCTGGAGTGAGTTTTCATGCTGGAATTCATATGCATTTTGTGCTGTGCAGAATGTAGCTACCTGCTCGGGGATTGTCTCATAGAAGCACCTTTCCTGCAGGAGCTTGTTGCAACATTCATTGTTTGGCTAAGTTCTTTAGGGTTGGTTTTGGAAGGTCTTTCAGCTTTGTCCAAATCCGCTTCATACGAAATTTTTTCACAGCCCTCTTTCCAAGTGGCCACAAAGAGCTGCTGCTTGAAACTGTCCACATGCACATCTCCCCTACTGGGGTGCTCGTTTCACTACCTGGATTTTGGTTTTCTTTTCTTTCTTTGAAATGACAAGCCTTCTTTCTGCATGCTACACACACCTTGTGGCAGTTTCAGTTTGCAGCATGTTGGTGCTCTTAAAACCCTGAGTAACCTGCCTAGAGTGTGTCACTCTCCAGCACTGAATACACAACTTAGAGCTCCTTCCACCGCAGACACGCAAACAAATACTTTGGTGAAAGTCCTACCTCTTTTCACTTGGAAATGTAAGGGTTTCATGGAGAACATGAAGTCAATCTTGCTTTTGCACTCTGCAACCAATAGGAATGAACTCTTGTACATACCCGTCTGAATTTCACTGCAAAATGCCCTTCTTTTCTGGTTTCTTGGAAGTTCACAACACATTAGGAGATAGAGCGTGTTTGAAGAAGACTGATGCAGTGTGTGTTTTCCTGGATTTCAAGTGATTTCGGAAACATACTCCTTGTTTTTCCACACTGTCTAAGAAACAACATGAGGCTTGCAAGAGATTGAAACAGTGCATCCTTAAACGTATTCCAGCAGTAAAACACACGTTTCTTCAAAGATTTGGAAGGAGCAAGCAAAAGCCTAGTGGCTGTGTGTTCTTTCAGAGAGAAACATGCATTTCATCCTTCTGGAGTGAGTTTTCATGCTGGAATTCATATGCATTTTGTACTGTGCAGAATGTAGCTACCTGCTCGGGGATTGTGTCATAGAAGCACATTTCCTGCAGGAGCTTGTTGCAACATTCATTGTTTGGCTAAGTTCTTTAGGGTTGGTTTTGGAAGGTCTTTCAGCTTTGTCCAAATCCGCTTCGTACGAAATTTTTTCACAGCCCTCTTTCCAAGTGGCCACAAAGAGCTGCTGCTTGAAACTGTCCACATGCACATCTCCCCTACTGGGGTTCTCGTTTCACTACCTGGATTTTGTTTTTCTCTTCTTTCTTTGAAATGACAAGCCTTCTTTCTGCATGCTACACACACCTTGTGGCAGTTTCAGTTTGAAGCATGTTGGTGCTCTCAAAACGCTGTGTAACCTATGTAGAGTGTGTTACTCTCCAGCACTGAATACACAACTTCGAGCTCCTTTCACCACAGACACGCAAACACAGCCTTTGATGAAAGTCCTACTTCAGGTCCCTTGGAAATGTAAGGGTTTCATGGAGAAAACGAAGTCAATCATACTGTTGCACTCTACTACCAATAGAAATGACCTCTTGGACATGCCCGACTGAGTTTCACTGCAAAATGCCCTTGTTTTCTGGTTTCTTGAATGTTCTCAACACATTAGGAGAAAGAGCGTGTTTGAGCAAGAGTGATGCAGTGTGCGTTTCCCTAGATTTCAAGTGATTTGGGAAACATACTCCTTATTTTTCCACATTGTGTAAGTAACATGAGGCTTGCAAGAGATTGAAAAAATGCATCCCAAAACGTACCCCAGCCGTGAAAGCACACGTTTCCACAAAGACTTTCAAGGAGCAAGCAAAAGCCAACGGCTGAGTGTTCTTTCCAAGAAAAACACACACATTTCATCCTTCTGGAGTGAATTTTCAGCCTGGAATTAATATGCATTTGTACTGTGCAGAATGGAGCTACCTGCTCGGGGGTTGTGTCATAGAAGCACCTTTCCTGCAGGAGCTTATTGCAACATTCATTGTTTGGCTAAGTTCTTTAGGGTTGGTTTTGGAAGGTCTTTCAGCTTTGTCCAAATCCGCTTCGTACGAATTTTTTTCACAGCCCTCTTTCCAAGTGCCCACAAAGAGCTGCTGCTTGAAACTGTCCGCATGCACATCTCCCCTACTGGGGTGCTCGTTTCACTACCTGGATTTTGGTTTCCTCTTCTTTCTTAGAAATGACAAGCCTTCTTTCTGCATGGTACACACACCTTGTAGCAGTTTCAGTTTGCAGCATGTTGGTGCTCTTAAAACCCTGAGTAACCTGCCTAGAGTGTGTCACTCTCCAGCACTGAATACACAACATAGAGCTCCTTTCCCCACAGACACGCAAACAAATACTTTGGTGAAAGTCCTACCTCTTTTCACTTGGAAATGTAAGGGTTTCATGGAGAACATGAAGTCAATCTTGCTTTTGCACTCTGCAACCAATAGGAATGAACTCTTGCACATACCCGTCTGAATTTCACTGCAAAATGCCCTTCTTTTCTGGGTTCTTGGAAGTTCACAACACATTAGGAGATAGAGCGTGTTTGAAGAAGACTGATGCAGTGTGTGTTTTCCTGGATTTCAAGTGATTTCGGAAACATACTCCTTGTTTTTCCACACTGTCTAAGAAACAACATGAGGCTTGCAAGAGATTGAAAGAGTGCATCCTTAAACGTATTCCAGCAGTAAAACACACGTTTCTTCAAAGATTTGGAAGGAGCAAGCAAAAGCCTAGTGGCTGTGTGTTCTTTCAGAGAGAAACATGCATTTCATCCTTCTGGAGTGAGTTTTCATGCTGGAATTCATATGCATTTTGTACTGTGCAGAATGTAGCTACCTGCTCGGGGATTGTGTCATAGAAGCACCTTTCCTGCAGGAGCTTGTTGCAACATTCATTGTTTGGCTAAGTTCTTTAGGGTTGGTTTTGGAAGGTCTTTCAGCTTTGTCCAAATCCGCTTCGTACGAAATTTTTTCACAGCCCTCTTTCCAAGTGCCCACAAAGAGCTGCTGCTTGAAACTGTCCACATGCACATCTCCCCTACTGGGGTGCTCGTTTCACTACCTGGATTTTGGTTTTCTCTTCTTTCTTTGAAATGACAAGCCTTCTTTCTGCATTCTACACACACCTTGTGGCAGTTTCAGTTTGAAGCATGTTGGTGCTCTCAAAACGCTGTGTAACCTATGTAGAGTGTGTTACTCTCCAGCACTGAATACACAACTTCGAGCTCCTTTCACCACAGACATGCAAACACAGCCTTTGGTGAAAGTCCTACTTCAGGTCCCTTGGAAATGTAAGGGTTTCATGGAGAAAACGAAGTCAATCATGCTGTTGCACTCTACTACCAATAGAAATGACCTCTTGGACATGCCCGACTGAGTTTCACTGCAAAATGCCCTTGTTTTCTGGTTTCTTGAATGTTCTCAACACATTAGGAGAAAGAGCGTGTTTGAGCAAGAGTGATGCAGTGTGCGTTTCCCTAGATTTCAAGTGATTTGGGAAACATACTCCTTATTTTTCCACATTGTGTAAGTAACATGAGGCTTGCAAGAGATTGAAAAAATGCATCCCAAAACGTACCCCAGCCGTGAAAGCACACGTTTCCACAAAGACTTTCAAGGAGCAAGCAAAAGCCAACGGCTGAGTGTTCTTTCCAAGAAAAACACACACATTTCATCCTTCTGGAGTGAATTTTCAGCCTGGAATTAATATGCATTTGTACTGTGCAGAATGTAGCTACCTGCTCGGGGGTTGTGTCATAGAAGCACCTTTCCTGCAGGAGCTTATTGGAACATTCATTGTTTGGCTAAGTTCTTTAGGGTTGGTTTTGGAAGGTCTTTCAGCTTTGTCCAAATCCGCTTCGTACGAATTTTTTTCACAGCCCTCTTTCCAAGTGCCCACAAAGAGGTGCTGCTTGAAACTGTCCGCATGCACATCTCCCCTACTGGGGTGCTCGTTTCACTACCTGGATTTTGGTTTCCTCTTCTTTCTTAGAAATGACAAGCCTTCTTTCTGCATGGTACACACACCTTGTAGCAGTTTCAGTTTGCAGCATGTTGGTGCTCTTAAAACCCTGAGTAACCTGCCTAGAGTGTGTCACTCTCCAGCACTGAATACACAACTTAGAGCTCCTTTCACCACAGACACGCAAACACAGCCTTTGGTGAAAGTCCTACCTCTTTTCACTTGGAAATGTAAGGGTTTCATGGAGAACATGAAGTCAATCTTGCTTTTGCACTCTGCAACCAATAGGAATGAACTCTTGTACATACCCGTCTGAATTTCACTGCAAAATGCCCTTCTTTTCTGGTTTCTTGGAAGTTCACAACACATTAGGAGATAGAGCGTGTTTGAAGAAGACTGATGCAGTGTGTGTTTTCCTGGATTTCAAGTGATTTCGGAAACATACTCCTTGTTTTTCCACACTGTCTAAGAAACAACATGAGGCTTGCAAGAGATTGAAACAATGCATCCTTAAACGTATTCCAGCAGTAAAACACACGTTTCTTCAAAGATTTGGAAGGAGCAAGCAAAAGCCTAGTGGCTGTGTGTTCTTTCAGAGAGAAACATGCATTTCATCCTTCTGGAGTGAGTTTTCATGCTGGAATTCATATGCATTTTGTACTGTGCAGAATGTAGCTACCTGCTCGGGGATTGTGTCATAGAAGCACATTTCCTGCAGGAGCTTATTGCAACATTCATTGTTTGGCTAAGTTCTTTAGGGTTGGTTTTGGAAGGTCTTTCAGCTTTGTCCAAATCCGCTTCGTACGAAATTTTTTCACAGCCCTCTTTCCAAGTGGCCACAAAGAGCTGCTGCTTGAAACTGTCCACATGCACATCTTCCGTACTGGGGTGCTCGTTTCACTACCTGGATTTTGTTTTTCTCTTCTTTCTTTGAAATGACAAGCCTTCTTTCTGCATGCTACACACACCTTGTGGCAGTTTCAGTTTGAAGCATGTTGGTGCTCTCAAAACGCTGTGTAACCTATGTAGAGTGTGTTACTCTCCAGCACTGAATACACAACTTCGAGCTCCTTTCACCACAGACACGCAAACACAGCCTTTGATGAAAGTCCTACTTCAGGTCCCTTGGAAATGTAAGGGTTTCATGGAGAAAACGAAGTCAATCATGCTGTTGCACTCTACTACCAATAGAAATGACCTCTTGGACATGCCCGACTGAGTTTCACTGCAAAATGCCCTTGTTTTCTGGTTTCTTGAATGTTCTCAACACATTAGGAGAAAGAGCGTGTTTGAGCAAGAGTGATGCAGTGTGCGTTTCCCTAGATTTCAAGTGATTTGGGAAACATACTCCTTATTTTTCCACATTGTGTAAGTAACATGAGGCTTGCAAGAGATTGAAAAAATGCATCCCAAAACGTACCCCAGCCGTGAAAGCACACGTTTCCACAAAGACTTTCAAGGAGCAAGCAAAAGCCAACGGCTGAGTGTTCTTTCCAAGAAAAACACACACATTTCATCCTTCTGGAGTGAATTTTCAGCCTGGAATTAATATGCATTTGTACTGTGCAGAATGTAGCTACCTGCTCGGGGGTTGTGTCATAGAAGCACCTTTCCTGCAGGAGCTTATTGGAACATTCATTGTTTGGCTAAGTTCTTTAGGGTTGGTTTTGGAAGGTCTTTCAGCTTTGTCCAAATCCGCTTCGTACGAATTTTTTTCACAGCCCTCTTTCCAAGTGCCCACAAAGAGCTGCTGCTTGAAACTGTCCGCATGCACATCTCCCCTACTGGGGTGCTCGTTTCACTACCTGGATTTTGGTTTCCTCTTCTTTCTTAGAAATGACAAGCCTTCTTTCTGCATGGTACACACACCTTGTAGCAGTTTCAGTTTGCAGCATGTTGGTGCTCTTAAAACCCTGAGTAACCTGCCTAGAGTGTGTCACTCTCCAGCACTGAATACACAACATAGAGCTCCTTTCACCACAGACACGCAAACAAATACTTTGGTGAAAGTCCTACCTCTTTTCACTTGGAAATGTAAGGGTTTCATGGAGAACATGAAGTCAATCATGCTTTTGCACTCTGCAACCAATAGGAATGAACTCTTGTACATACCCGTCTGAATTTCACTGCAAAATGCCCTTCTTTTCTGGGTTCTTGGAAGTTCACAACACATTAGGAGATAGAGCGTGTTTGAAGAAGACTGATGCAGTGTGTGTTTTCCTGGATTTCAAGTGATTTCGGAAACATACTCCTTGTTTTTCCACACTGTCTAAGAAACCACATGAGGCTTGCAAGAGATTGAAACAATGCATCCTTAAACGTATTCCAGCAGTAAAACACACGTTTCTTCAAAGATTTGGAAGGAGCAAGCAAAAGCCTAGTGGCTGTGTGTTCTTTCAGAGAGAAACATGCATTTCATCCTTCTGGAGTGAGTTTTCATGCTGGAATTCATATGCATTTTGTACTGTGCAGAATGTAGCTACCTGCTCGGGGATTGTGTCATAGAAGCACCTTTCCTGCAGGAGCTTGTTGCAACATTCATTGTTTGGCTAAGTTCTTTAGGGTTGGTTTTGGAAGGTCTTTCAGCTTTGTCCAAATCCGCTTCGTACGAAATTTTTTCACAGCCCTCTTTCCAAGTGGCCACAAAGAGCTGCTGCTTGAAACTGTCCACATGCACATCTCCCCTACTGGGGTGCTCGTTTCACTACCTGGATTTTGGTTTTCTCTTCTTTCTTTGAAATGACAAGCCTTCTTTCTGCATGCTACACACACCTTGTGGCAGTTTCAGTTTGCAGCATGTTGGTGCTCTTAAAACCCTGAGTAACATGCCTAGAGTGTGTCACTCTCCAGCACTGAATACACAACTTAGAGCTCCTTCCACCGCAGACACGCAAACAAATACTTTGGTGAAAGTCCTACCTCTTTTCACTTGGAAATGTAAGGGTTTCATGGAGAACATGAAGTCAATCTTGCTTTTGCACTCTGCTACCAATAGGAATGAACTCTTGTACATACCCGTCTGAATTTCACTGCAAAATGCCCTTCTTTTCTGGGTTTTTGGAAGTTCACAACACATTAGGAGATAGAGCGTGTTTGAAGAAGACTGATGCAGTGTGTGTTTTCCTGGATTTCAAGTGATTTCGGAAACATACTCCTTGTTTTTCCACACTGTCTAAGAAACAACATGAGGCTTGCAAGAGATTGAAACAGTGCATCCTTAAACGTATTCCAGCAGTAAAACACACGTTTCTTTAAAGATTTGGAAGGAGCAAGCAAAAGACTAGTGGCTGTGTGTTCTTTCAGAGAGAAACATGCATTTCATCCTTCTAGAGTGAGTTTTCATGCTGGAAGTCATATGCATTTTGTACTGTGCAGAATGTAGCTACCTGCTCGGGGATTGTGTCATAGAAGCACCTTTCCTGCAGGAGCTTGTTGCAACATTCATTGTTTGGCTAAGTTCTTTAGGGTTGGTTTTGGAAGGTCTTTCAGCTTTGTCCAAATCCGCTTCGTACGAAATTTTTTCACAGCCCTCTTTCCAAGTGGCCACAAAGAGCTGCTGCTTGAAATTGTCCACATGCACATCTCCCCTACTGGGGTGCTCGTTTCACTACCTGGATTTTGGTTTTCTCTTCTTTCTTTGAAATGACAAGCCTTCTTTCTGCATGCTACACACACCTTGTGGCAGTTTCAGTTTGAAGCATGTTGGTGCTCTCAAAACGCTGTGTAACCTATGTAGAGTGTGTTACTCTCCAGCACTGAATACACAACTTCGAGCTCCTTTCACCACAGACACGCAAACACAGCCTTTGATGAAAGTCCTACTTCAGGTCCCTTGGAAATGTAAGGGTTTCATGGAGAAAACGAAGTCAATCATACTGTTGCACTCTACTACCAATAGAAATGACCTCTTGGACATGCCCGACTGAGTTTCACTGCAAAATGCCCTTGTTTTCTGGTTTCTTGAATGTTCTCAACACATTAGGAGAAAGAGCGTGTTTGAGCAAGAGTGATGCAGTGTGCGTTTCCCTAGATTTCAAGTGATTTGGGAAACATACTCCTTATTTTTCCACATTGTGTAAGTAACATGAGGCTTGCAAGAGATTGAAAAAATGCATCCCAAAACGTACCCCAGCCGTGAAAGCACACGTTTCCACAAAGACTTTCAAGGAGCAAGCAAAAGCCAACGGCTGAGTGTTCTTTCCAAGAAAAACACACACATTTCATCCTTCTGGAGTGAATTTTCAGCCTGGAATTAATATGCATTTGTACTGTGCAGAATGTAGCTACCTGCTCGGGGGTTGTGTCATAGAAGCACCTTTCCTGCAGGAGCTTATTGCAACATTCATTGTTTGGCTAAGTTCTTTAGGGTTGGTTTTGGAAGGTCTTTCAGCTTTGTCCAAATCCGCTTCGTACGAATTTTTTTCACAGCCCTCTTTCCAAGTGCCCACAAAGAGCTGCTGCTTGAAACTGTCCGCATGCACATCTCCCCTACTGGGGTGCTCGTTTCACTACCTGGATTTTGGTTTCCTCTTCTTTCTTAGAAATGACAAGCCTTCTTTCTGCATGGTACACACACCTTGTAGCAGTTTCAGTTTGCAGCATGTTGGTGCTCTTAAAACCCTGAGTAACCTGCCTAGAGTGTGTCACTCTCCAGCACTGAATACACAACATAGAGCTCCTTTCCCCACAGACACGCAAACAAATACTTTGGTGAAAGTCCTACCTCTTTTCACTTGGAAATGTAAGGGTTTCATGGAGAACATGAAGTCAATCTTGCTTTTGCACTCTGCAACCAATAGGAATGAACTCTTGCACATACCCGTCTGAATTTCACTGCAAAATGCCCTTCTTTTCTGGGTTCTTGGAAGTTCACAACACATTAGGAGATAGAGCGTGTTTGAAGAAGACTGATGCAGTGTGTGTTTTCCTGGATTTCAAGTGATTTCGGAAACATACTCCTTGTTTTTCCACACTGTCTAAGAAACAACATGAGGCTTGCAAGAGATTGAAAGAGTGCATCCTTAAACGTATTCCAGCAGTAAAACACACGTTTCTTCAAAGATTTGGAAGGAGCAAGCAAAAGCCTAGTGGCTGTGTGTTCTTTCAGAGAGAAACATGCATTTCATCCTTCTGGAGTGAGTTTTCATGCTGGAATTCATATGCATTTTGTACTGTGCAGAATGTAGCTACCTGCTCGGGGATTGTGTCATAGAAGCACCTTTCCTGCAGGAGCTTGTTGCAACATTCATTGTTTGGCTAAGTTCTTTAGGGTTGGTTTTGGAAGGTCTTTCAGCTTTGTCCAAATCCGCTTCGTACGAAATTTTTTCACAGCCCTCTTTCCAAGTGCCCACAAAGAGCTGCTGCTTGAAACTGTCCACATGCACATCTCCCCTACTGGGGTGCTCGTTTCACTACCTGGATTTTGGTTTTCTCTTCTTTCTTTGAAATGACAAGCCTTCTTTCTGCATTCTACACACACCTTGTGGCAGTTTCAGTTTGAAGCATGTTGGTGCTCTCAAAACGCTGTGTAACCTATGTAGAGTGTGTTACTCTCCAGCACTGAATACACAACTTCGAGCTCCTTTCACCACAGACATGCAAACACAGCCTTTGGTGAAAGTCCTACTTCAGGTCCCTTGGAAATGTAAGGGTTTCATGGAGAAAACGAAGTCAATCATGCTGTTGCACTCTACTACCAATAGAAATGACCTCTTGGACATGCCCGACTGAGTTTCACTGCAAAATGCCCTTGTTTTCTGGTTTCTTGAATGTTCTCAACACATTAGGAGAAAGAGCGTGTTTGAGCAAGAGTGATGCAGTGTGCGTTTCCCTAGATTTCAAGTGATTTGGGAAACATACTCCTTATTTTTCCACATTGTGTAAGTAACATGAGGCTTGCAAGAGATTGAAAAAATGCATCCCAAAACGTACCCCAGCCGTGAAAGCACACGTTTCCACAAAGACTTTCAAGGAGCAAGCAAAAGCCAACGGCTGAGTGTTCTTTCCAAGAAAAACACACACATTTCATCCTTCTGGAGTGAATTTTCAGCCTGGAATTAATATGCATTTGTACTGTGCAGAATGTAGCTACCTGCTCGGGGGTTGTGTCATAGAAGCACCTTTCCTGCAGGAGCTTATTGGAACATTCATTGTTTGGCTAAGTTCTTTAGGGTTGGTTTTGGAAGGTCTTTCAGCTTTGCCCAAATCCGCTTCGTACGAATTTTTTTCACAGCCCTCTTTCCAAGTGCCCACAAAGAGGTGCTGCTTGAAACTGTCCGCATGCACATCTCCCCTACTGGGGTGCTCGTTTCACTACCTGGATTTTGGTTTCCTCTTCTTTCTTAGAAATGACAAGCCTTCTTTCTGCATGGTACACACACCTTGTAGCAGTTTCAGTTTGCAGCATGTTGGTGCTCTTAAAACCCTGAGTAACCTGCCTAGAGTGTGTCACTCTCCAGCACTGAATACACAACTTAGAGCTCCTTTCACCACAGACACGCAAACACAGCCTTTGGTGAAAGTCCTACCTCTTTTCACTTGGAAATGTAAGGGTTTCATGGAGAACATGAAGTCAATCTTGCTTTTGCACTCTGCAACCAATAGGAATGAACTCTTGTACATACCCGTCTGAATTTCACTGCAAAATGCCCTTCTTTTCTGGTTTCTTGGAAGTTCACAACACATTAGGAGATAGAGCGTGTTTGAAGAAGACTGATGCAGTGTGTGTTTTCCTGGATTTCAAGTGATTTCGGAAACATACTCCTTGTTTTTCCACACTGTCTAAGAAACAACATGAGGCTTGCAAGAGATTGAAACAATGCATCCTTAAACGTATTCCAGCAGTAAAACACACGTTTCTTCAAAGATTTGGAAGGAGCAAGCAAAAGCCTAGTGGCTGTGTGTTCTTTCAGAGAGAAACATGCATTTCATCCTTCTGGAGTGAGTTTTCATGCTGGAATTCATATGCATTTTGTACTGTGCAGAATGTAGCTACCTGCTCGGGGATTGTGTCATAGAAGCACATTTCCTGCAGGAGCTTATTGCAACATTCATTGTTTGGCTAAGTTCTTTAGGGTTGGTTTTGGAAGGTCTTTCAGCTTTGTCCAAATCCGCTTCGTACGAAATTTTTTCACAGCCCTCTTTCCAAGTGGCCACAAAGAGCTGCTGCTTGAAACTGTCCACATGCACATCTTCCGTACTGGGGTGCTCGTTTCACTACCTGGATTTTGTTTTTCTCTTCTTTCTTTGAAATGACAAGCCTTCTTTCTGCATGCTATACACACCTTGTGGCAGTTTCAGTTTGAAGCATGTTGGTGCTCTCAAAACGCTGTGTAACCTATGTAGAGTGTGTTACTCTCCAGCACTGAATACACAACTTCGAGCTCCTTTCACCACAGACACGCAAACACAGCCTTTGATGAAAGTCCTACTTCAGGTCCCTTGGAAATGTAAGGGTTTCATGGAGAAAACGAAGTCAATCATGCTGTTGCACTCTACTACCAATAGAAATGACCTCTTGGACATGCCCGACTGAGTTTCACTGCAAAATGCCCTTGTTTTCTGGTTTCTTGAATGTTCTCAACACATTAGGAGAAAGAGCGTGTTTGAGCAAGAGTGATGCAGTGTGCGTTTCCCTAGATTTCAAGTGATTTGGGAAACATACTCCTTATTTTTCCACATTGTGTAAGTAACATGAGGCTTGCAAGAGATTGAAAAAATGCATCCCAAAACGTACCCCAGCCGTGAAAGCACACGTTTCCACAAAGACTTTCAAGGAGCAAGCAAAAGCCAACGGCTGAGTGTTCTTTCCAAGAAAAACACACACATTTCATCCTTCTGGAGTGAATTTTCAGCCTGGAATTAATATGCATTTGTACTGTGCAGAATGTAGCTACCTGCTCGGGGGTTGTGTCATAGAAGCACCTTTCCTGCAGGAGCTTATTGGAACATTCATTGTTTGGCTAAGTTCTTTAGGGTTGGTTTTGGAAGGTCTTTCAGCTTTGTCCAAATCCGCTTCGTACGAATTTTTTTCACAGCCCTCTTTCCAAGTGCCCACAAAGAGCTGCTGCTTGAAACTGTCCGCATGCACATCTCCCCTACTGGGGTGCTCGTTTCACTACCTGGATTTTGGTTTCCTCTTCTTTCTTAGAAATGACAAGCCTTCTTTCTGCATGGTACACACACCTTGTAGCAGTTTCAGTTTGCAGCATGTTGGTGCTCTTAAAACCCTGAGTAACCTGCCTAGAGTGTGTCACTCTCCAGCACTGAATACACAACATAGAGCTCCTTTCCCCACAGACACGCAAACAAATACTTTGGTGAAAGTCCTACCTCTTTTCACTTGGAAATGTAAGGGTTTCATGGAGAACATGAAGTCAATCATGCTTTTGCACTCTGCAACCAATAGGAATGAACTCTTGTACATACCCGTCTGAATTTCACTGCAAAATGCCCTTCTTTTCTGGGTTCTTGGAAGTTCACAACACATTAGGAGATAGAGCGTGTTTGAAGAAGACTGATGCAGTGTGTGTTTTCCTGGATTTCAAGTGATTTCGGAAACATACTCCTTGTTTTTCCACACTGTCTAAGAAACCACATGAGGCTTGCAAGAGATTGAAACAATGCATCCTTAAACGTATTCCAGCAGTAAAACACACGTTTCTTCAAAGATTTGGAAGGAGCAAGCAAAAGCCTAGTGGCTGTGTGTTCTTTCAGAGAGAAACATGCATTTCATCCTTCTGGAGTGAGTTTTCATGCTGGAATTCATATGCATTTTGTACTGTGCAGAATGTAGCTACCTGCTCGGGGATTGTGTCATAGAAGCACCTTTCCTGCAGGAGCTTGTTGCAACATTCATTGTTTGGCTAAGTTCTTTAGGGTTGGTTTTGGAAGGTCTTTCAGCTTTGTCCAAATCCGCTTCGTACGAAATTTTTTCACAGCCCTCTTTCCAAGTGGCCACAAAGAGCTGCTGCTTGAAACTGTCCACATGCACATCTCCCCTACTGGGGTGCTCGTTTCACTACCTGGATTTTGGTTTTCTCTTCTTTCTTTGAAATGACAAGCCTTCTTTCTGCATGCTACACACACCTTGTGGCAGTTTCAGTTTGCAGCATGTTGGTGCTCTTAAAACCCTGAGTAACATGCCTAGAGTGTGTCACTCTCCAGCACTGAATACACAACTTAGAGCTCCTTCCACCGCAGACACGCAAACAAATACTTTGGTGAAAGTCCTACCTCTTTTCACTTGGAAATGTAAGGGTTTCATGGAGAACATGAAGTCAATCTTGCTTTTGCACTCTGCTACCAATAGGAATGAACTCTTGTACATACCCGTCTGAATTTCACTGCAAAATGCCCTTCTTTTCTGGGTTTTTGGAAGTTCACAACACATTAGGAGATAGAGCGTGTTTGAAGAAGACTGATGCAGTGTGTGTTTTCCTGGATTTCAAGTGATTTCGGAAACATACTCCTTGTTTTTCCACACTGTCTAAGAAACAACATGAGGCTTGCAAGAGATTGAAACAGTGCATCCTTAAACGTATTCCAGCAGTAAAACACACGTTTCTTTAAAGATTTGGAAGGAGCAAGCAAAAGACTAGTGGCTGTGTGTTCTTTCAGAGAGAAACATGCATTTCATCCTTCTAGAGTGAGTTTTCATGCTGGAAGTCATATGCATTTTGTACTGTGCAGAATGTAGCTACCTGCTCGGGGATTGTGTCATAGAAGCACCTTTCCTGCAGGAGCTTGTTGCAACATTCATTGTTTGGCTAAGTTCTTTAGGGTTGGTTTTGGAAGGTCTTTCAGCTTTGTCCAAATCCGCTTCGTACGAAATTTTTTCACAGCCCTCTTTCCAAGTGGCCACAAAGAGCTGCTGCTTGAAATTGTCCACATGCACATCTCCCCTACTGGGGTGCTCGTTTCACTACCTGGATTTTGGTTTTCTCTTCTTTCTTTGAAATGACAAGCCTTCTTTCTGCATGCTACACACACCTTGTGGCAGTTTCAGTTTGAAGCATGTTGGTGCTCTCAAAACGCTGTGTAACCTATGTAGAGTGTGTTACTCTCCAGCACTGAATACACAACTTCGAGCTCCTTTCACCACAGACACGCAAACACAGCCTTTGGTGAAAGTCCTACTTCAGGTCCCTTGGAAATGTAAGGGTTTCATGGAGAAAACGAAGTCAATCATGCTGTTGCACTCTACTACCAATAGAAATGACCTCTTGGACATGCCCGACTGAGTTTCACTGCAAAATGCCCTTGTTTTCTGGTTTCTTGAATGTTCTCAACACATTAGGAGAAAGAGCGTGTTTGAGCAAGAGTGATGCAGTGTGCGTTTCCCTAGATTTCAAGTGATTTGGGAAACATACTCCTTATTTTTCCACATTGTGTAAGTAACATGAGGCTTGCAAGAGATTGAAAAAATGCATCCCAAAACGTACCCCAGCCGTGAAAGCACACGTTTCCACAAAGACTTTCAAGGAGCAAGCAAAAGCCAACGGCTGAGTGTTCTTTCCAAGAAAAACACACACATTTCATCCTTCTGGAGTGAATTTTCAGCCTGGAATTAATATGCATTTGTACTGTGCAGAATGTAGCTACCTGCTCGGGGGTTGTGTCATAGAAGCACCTTTCCTGCAGGAGCTTATTGGAACATTCATTGTTTGGCTAAGTTCTTTAGGGTTGGTTTTGGAAGGTCTTTCAGCTTTGTCCAAATCCGCTTCGTACGAATTTTTTTCACAGCCCTCTTTCCAAGTGCCCACAAAGAGCTGCTGCTTGAAACTGTCCGCATGCACATCTCCCCTACTGGGGTGCTCGTTTCACTTCCTGGATTTTGGTTTCCTCTTCTTTCTTAGAAATGACAAGCCTTCTTTCTGCATGGTACACACACCTTGTAGCAGTTTCAGTTTGCAGCATGTTGGTGCTCTTAAAACCCTGAGTAACCTGCCTAGAGTGTGTCACTCTCCAGCACTGAATACACAACATAGAGCTCCTTTCACCACAGACACGCAAACAAATACTTTGGTGAAAGTCCTACCTCTTTTCACTTGGAAATGTAAGGGTTTCATGGAGAACATGAAGTCAATCATGCTTTTGCACTCTGCAACCAATAGGAATGAACTCTTGTACATACCCGTCTGAATTTCACTGCAAAATGCCCTTCTTTTCTGGGTTCTTGGAAGTTCACAACACATTAGGAGATAGAGCGTGTTTGAAGAAGACTGATGCAGTGTGTGTTTTCCTGGATTTCAAGTGATTTCGGAAACATACTCCTTGTTTTTCCACACTGTCTAAGAAACCACATGAGGCTTGCAAGAGATTGAAACAATGCATCCTTAAACGTATTCCAGCAGTAAAACACACGTTTCTTCAAAGATTTGGAAGGAGCAAGCAAAAGCCTAGTGGCTGTGTGTTCTTTCAGAGAGAAACATGCATTTCATCCTTCTGGAGTGAGTTTTCATGCTGGAATTCATATGCATTTTGTACTGTGCAGAATGTAGCTACCTGCTCGGGGATTGTGTCATAGAAGCACCTTTCCTGCAGGAGCTTGTTGCAACATTCATTGTTTGGCTAAGTTCTTTAGGGTTGGTTTTGGAAGGTCTTTCAGCTTTGTCCAAATCCGCTTCGTACGAAATTTTTTCACAGCCCTCTTTCCAAGTGGCCACAAAGAGCTGCTGCTTGAAACTGTCCACATGCACATCTCCCCTACTGGGGTGCTCGTTTCACTACCTGGATTTTGGTTTTCTCTTCTTTCTTTGAAATGACAAGCCTTCTTTCTGCATGCTACACACACCTTGTGGCAGTTTCAGTTTGCAGCATGTTGGTGCTCTTAAAACCCTGAGTAACATGCCTAGAGTGTGTCACTCTCCAGCACTGAATACACAACTTAGAGCTCCTTCCACCGCAGACACGCAAACAAATACTTTGGTGAAAGTCCTACCTCTTTTCACTTGGAAATGTAAGGGTTTCATGGAGAACATGAAGTCAATCTTGCTTTTGCACTCTGCTACCAATAGGAATGAACTCTTGTACATACCCGTCTGAATTTCACTGCAAAATGCCCTTCTTTTCTGGGTTTTTGGAAGTTCACAACACATTAGGAGATAGAGCGTGTTTGAAGAAGACTGATGCAGTGTGTGTTTTCCTGGATTTCAAGTGATTTCGGAAACATACTCCTTGTTTTTCCACACTGTCTAAGAAACAACATGAGGCTTGCAAGAGATTGAAACAGTGCATCCTTAAACGTATTCCAGCAGTAAAACACACGTTTCTTTAAAGATTTGGAAGGAGCAAGCAAAAGACTAGTGGCTGTGTGTTCTTTCAGAGAGAAACATGCATTTCATCCTTCTAGAGTGAGTTTTCATGCTGGAAGTCATATGCATTTTGTACTGTGCAGAATGTAGCTACCTGCTCGGGGATTGTGTCATAGAAGCACCTTTCCTGCAGGAGCTTGTTGCAACATTCATTGTTTGGCTAAGTTCTTTAGGGTTGGTTTTGGAAGGTCTTTCAGCTTTGTCCAAATCCGCTTCGTACGAAATTTTTTCACAGCCCTCTTTCCAAGTGGCCACAAAGAGCTGCTGCTTGAAATTGTCCACATGCACATCTCCCCTACTGGGGTGCTCGTTTCACTACCTGGATTTTGGTTTTCTCTTCTTTCTTTGAAATGACAAGCCTTCTTTCTGCATGCTACACACACCTTGTGGCAGTTTCAGTTTGAAGCATGTTGGTGCTCTCAAAACGCTGTGTAACCTATGTAGAGTGTGTTACTCTCCAGCACTGAATACACAACTTCGAGCTCCTTTCACCACAGACACGCAAACACAGCCTTTGGTGAAAGTCCTACTTCAGGTCCCTTGGAAATGTAAGGGTTTCATGGAGAAAACGAAGTCAATCATGCTGTTGCACTCTACTACCAATAGAAATGACCTCTTGGACATGCCCGACTGAGTTTCACTGCAAAATGCCCTTGTTTTCTGGTTTCTTGAATGTTCTCAACACATTAGGAGAAAGAGCGTGTTTGAGCAAGAGTGATGCAGTGTGCGTTTCCCTAGATTTCAAGTGATTTGGGAAACATACTCCTTATTTTTCCACATTGTGTAAGTAACATGAGGCTTGCAAGAGATTGAAAAAATGCATCCCAAAACGTACCCCAGCCGTGAAAGCACACGTTTCCACAAAGACTTTCAAGGAGCAAGCAAAAGCCAACGGCTGAGTGTTCTTTCCAAGAAAAACACACACATTTCATTCTTCTGGAGTGAATTTTCAGCCTGGAATTAATATGCATTTGTACTGTGCAGAATGTAGCTACCTGCTCGGGGGTTGTGTCATAGAAGCACCTTTCCTGCAGGAGCTTATTGCAACATTCATTGTTTGGCTAAGTTCTTTAGGGTTGGTTTTGGAAGGTCTTTCAGCTTTGTCCAAATCCGCTTCGTACGAAATTTTTTCACAGCCCTCTTTCCAAGTGCCCACAAAGAGCTGCTGCTTGAAACTGTCCGCATGCACATCTCCCCTACTGGGGTGCTCGTTTCACTACCTGGATTTTGGTTTCCTCATCTTTCTTTGAAATGACAAGCCTTCTTTCTGCATGGTACACACACCTTGTAGCAGTTTCAGTTTGCAGCATGTTGGTGCTCTTAAAACCCTGAGTAACCTGCGTAGAGTGTGTCACTCTCCAGCACTGAATACACAACTTAGAGCTCCTTTCACCACAGACACGCAAACACAGCCTTTGGTGAAAGTCCTACCTCTTTTCACTTGGAAATGTAAGGGTTTCATGGAGAACAGAAAGTCAATCTTGCTTTTGCACTCTACTACCAATAGGAATGAACTCTTGTACATACCCGTCTGAATTTCACTGCAAAATGCCCTTCTTTTCTGGTTTCTTGGAAGTTCACAACACATTAGGAGATAGAGCGTGTTTGAAGAAGACTGATGCAGTGTGTGTTTTCCTGGATTTCAAGTGATTTCGGAAACATACTCCTTGTTTTTCCACACTGTCTAAGAAACCACATGAGGCTTGCAAGAGATTGAAACAATGCATCCCAAAACGTACCCCAGCCGTGAAAGCACACGTTTCCACAAAGACTTTCAAGGAGCAAGCAAAAGCCAACGGCTGAGTGTTCTTTCCAAGAAAAACACACACATTTCATCCTTCTGGAGTGAATTTTCATGCTGGAATTAATATGCATTTGTACTGTGCAGAATGTAGCTACCTGCTCGGGGGTTGTGTCATAGAAGCACCTTTCCTGCAGGAGCTTATTGCAACATTCATTGTTTGGCTAAGTTCTTTAAGGTTGGTTTTGGAAGGTCTTTAAGTTTTGTCCAAATCCACTTTGTACAAAATTTTTTCATAGCCCTCTCTCCAAGTGCCCACAAAGAGCTGCTGCTTGAAACTGTCCACTTGCACATCTCCCATACTGGGGTGCTCGTTTCACTACCTGGATTTTGGTTTCCTCTTCTTTCTTTGAAATGACAAGCCTCCTTTCTGCATGGTACACACACCTTGTAGCAGTTTCAGTTTGCAGCATGTTGGTGCTCTTAAAACCCTGAGTAACCTGTTAGAGTGTGTCACTCTCTAGCACTGAATACACAACTTAGAGCTCCTTCCACCGCAGACACGCAAACATATCTTTTTGTAAAAGTCCTACCTCTTTTCACTTGGAAATGTAAGGGTTTCATGGAGAACATGAAGTCAATCTTGATTTTGCACTCTGCAACCAATAGGAATGAACTCTTGTACATGCCCGACTGAGTTTCACTGCAAAATGCCCTTGTTTCCTGGTTTCTTGAAAGTTCACAACACATTAGGAGATAGAGCGTGTTTGAAGAAGACTGATGCAGTGTGTGTTTTCCTGGATTTCAAGTGATTTCGGAAACATACTCCTTGTTTTTCCACACTGTCTAAGAAACCACATGAGGCTTGCAAGAGATTGAAACAATGCATCCTTAAACGTATTCCAGCAGTAAAACACTCGTTTCTTCAAAGATTTGGAAGGAGCAAGCAAAAGCCTAGTGGCTGTGTGTTCTTTCAGAGAGAAACATGCATTTCATCCTTCTGGAGTGAGTTTTCATGCTGGAATTCATATGCATTTTGTACTGTGCAGAATGTAGCTACCTGCTCGGGGGTTGTGTCATAGAAGCACCTTTCCTGCAGGAGCTTATTGCAACATTCATTGTTTGGCTAAGTTCTTTAGGGTCGGTTTTGGAAGGTCTTTCAGCTTTGTCCAAATCCGCTTCATACGAAATTTTTTCACAGCCCTCTTTCCAAGTGGCCACAAAGAGCTGCTGCTTGAAACTGCCCGCATGCACATCTCCCCTACTGGGGTGCTCGTTTCACTACCTGGATTTTGGTTTTCTCCTCTTTCTTTGAAATGACAAGCCTTCTTTCTGCATGCTACACACACCTTGTGGCAGTTTCAGTTTGAAGCATGTTGGTGCTCTCAAAACGCTGTGTAACCTATGTAGAGTGTGTTACTCTCCAGCACTGAATACACAACTTCGAGCTCCTTTCACCACAGACACGCAAACACAGCCTTTGATGAAAGTCCTACTTCAGGTCCCTTGGAAATGTAAGGGTTTCATGGAGAAAACGAAGTCAATCATGCTGTTGCACTCTACTACCAATAGAAATGACCTCTTGGACATGCCCGACTGAGTTTCACTGCAAAATGCCCTTGTTTTCTGGTTTCTTGAATGTTCTCAACACATTAGGAGAAAGAGCGTGTTTGAGCAAGAGTGATGCAGTGTGCGTTTCCCTAGATTTCAAGTGATTTGGGAAACATACTCCTTATTTTTCCACATTGTGTAAGTAACATGAGGCTTGCAAGAGATTGAAAAAATGCATCCCAAAACGTACCCCAGCCGTGAAAGCACACGTTTCCACAAAGACTTTCAAGGAGCAAGCAAAAGCCAACGGCTGAGTGTTCTTTCCAAGAAAAACACACACATTTCATCCTTCTGGAGTGAATTTTCAGCCTGGAATTAATATGCATTTGTACTGTGCAGAATGTAGCTACCTGCTCGGGGGTTGTGTCATAGAAGCACCTTTCCTGCAGGAGCTTATTGGAACATTCATTGTTTGGCTAAGTTCTTTAGGGTTGGTTTTGGAAGGTCTTTCAGCTTTGTCCAAATCCGCTTCGTACGAATTTTTTTCACAGCCCTCTTTCCAAGTGGCCACAAAGAGCTGCTGCTTGAAACTGTCCGCATGCACATCTCCCCTACTGGGGTCCTCGTTTCACTACCTGGATTTTGGTTTCCTCTTCTTTCTTAGAAATGACAAGCCTTCTTTCTGCATGGTACACACACCTTGTAGCAGTTTCAGTTTGCAGCATGTTGGTGCTCTTAAAACCCTGAGTAACCTGCCTAGAGTGTGTCACTCTCCAGCACTGAATACACAACATAGAGCTCCTTTCCCCACAGACACGCAAACAAATACTTTGGTGAAAGTCCTACCTCTTTTCACTTGGAAATGTAAGGGTTTCATGGAGAACATGAAGTCAATCTTGCTTTTGCACTCTGCAACCAATAGGAATGAACTCTTGTACATACCCGTCTGAATTTCACTGCAAAATGCCCTTCTTTTCTGGGTTCTTGGAAGTTCACAACACATTAGGAGATAGAGCGTGTTTGAAGAAGACTGATGCAGTGTGTGTTTTCCTGGATTTCAAGTGATTTCGGAAACATACTCCTTGTTTTTCCACACTGTCTAAGAAACAACATGAGGCTTGCAAGAGATTGAAACAGTGCATCCTTAAACGTATTCCAGCAGTAAAACACACGTTTCTTCAAAGATTTGGAAGGAGCAAGCAAAAGCCTAGTGGCTGTGTGTTCTTTCAGAGAGAAACATGCATTTCATCCTTCTGGAGTGAGTTTTCATGCTGGAATTCATATGCATTTTGTACTGTGCAGAATGTAGCTACCTGCTCGGGGATTGTGTCATAGAAGCACCTTTCCTGCAGGAGCTTGTTGCAACATTCATTGTTTGGCTAAGTTCTTTAGGGTTGGTTTTGGAAGGTCTTTCAGCTTTGTCCAAATCCGCTTCGTACGAAATTTTTTCACAGCCCTCTTTCCAAGTGGCCACAAAGAGCTGCTGCTTGAAACTGTCCACATGCACATCTCCCCTACTGGGGTGCGCGTTTCACTACCTGGATTTTGGTTTTCTCTTCTTTCTTTGAAATGACAAGCCTTCTTTCTGCATGCTACACACACCTTGTGGCAGTTTCAGTTTGAAGCATGTTGGTGCTCTCAAAACGCTGTGTAACCTATGTAGAGTGTGTTACTCTCCAGCACTGAATACACAACTTCGAGCTCCTTTCACCACAGACACGCAAACACAGCCTTTGATGAAAGTCCTACTTCAGGTCCCTTGGAAATGTAAGGGTTTCATGGAGAAAACGAAGTCAATCATGCTGTTGCACTCTACTACCAATAGAAATGACCTCTTGGACATGCCCGACTGAGTTTCACTGCAAAATGCCCTTGTTTTCTGGTTTCTTGAATGTTCTCAACACATTAGGAGAAAGAGCGTGTTTGAGCAAGAGTGATGCAGTGTGCGTTTCCCTAGATTTCAAGTGATTTGGGAAACATACTCCTTATTTTTCCACATTGTGTAAGTAACATGAGGCTTGCAAGAGATTGAAAAAATGCATCCCAAAACGTACCCCAGCCGTGAAAGCACACGTTTCCACAAAGACTTTCAAGGAGCAAGCAAAAGCCAACGGCTGAGTGTTCTTTCCAAGAAAAACACACACATTTCATCCTTCTGGAGTGAATTTTCATGCTGGAATTAATATGCATTTGTACTGTGCAGAATGTAGCTACCTGCTCGGGGGTTGTGTCATAGAAGCACCTTTCCTGCAGGAGCTTATTGCAACATTCATTGTTTGGCTAAGTTCTTTAGGGTTGGTTTTGGAAGGTCTTTAAGTTTTGTCCAAATCCACTTTGTACAAAATTTTTTCATAGCCCTCTCTCCAAGTGCCCACAAAGAGCTGCTGCTTGAAACTGTCCACTTGCACATCTCCCCTACTGGGGTGCTCGTTTCACTACCTGGATTTTGGTTTCCTCTTCTTTCTTTGAAATGACAAGCCTCCTTTCTGCATGGTACACACACCTTGTAGCAGTTTCAGTTTGCAGCATGTTGGTGCTCTTAAAACCCTGAGTAACCTGTTAGAGTGTGTCACTCTCTAGCACTGAATACACAACTTAGAGCTCCTTCCACCGCAGACACGCAAACATATCTTTTTGTAAAAGTCCTACCTCTTTTCACTTGGAAATGTAAGGGTTTCATGGAGAACATGAAGTCAATCTTGATTTTGCACTCTGCAACCAATAGGAATGAACTCTTGTACATGCCCGACTGAGTTTCACTGCAAAATGCCCTTGTTTCCTGGTTTCTTGAAAGTTCACAACACATTAGGAGATAGAGCGTGTTTGAAGAAAACTGATGCAGTGTGTGTTTTCCTGGATTTCAAGTGATTTCGGAAACATACTCCTTGTTTTTCCACACTGTCTAAGAAACCACATGAGGCTTGCAAGAGATTGAAACAATGCATCCTTAAACGTATTCCAGCAGTAAAACACACGTTTCTTCAAAGATTTGGAAAGAGCAAGCAAAAGCCTAGTGGCTGTGTGTTCTTTCAGAGAGAAACATGCATTTCATCCTTCTGGAGTGAGTTTTCATGCTGGAATTCATATGCATTTTGTACTGTGCAGAATGTAGCTAACTGCTCGGGGGTTGTGTCATAGAAGCACCTTTCCTGCAGGAGCTTATTGCAACATTCATTGTTTGGCTAAGTTCTTTAGGGTTGGTTTTGGAAGGTCTTTCAGCTTTGTCCAAATCGGCTTCGTACGAAATTTTTTCACAGCCCTCTTTCCAAGTGGCCACAAAGAGCTGCTGCTTGAAACTGTCCACATGCACATCTCCCCTACTGGGGTGCTCGTTTCACTACCTGGATTTTGGTTTTCTCTTCTTTCTTTGAAATGACAAGCCTTCTTTCTGCATGCTACACACACCTTGTGGCAGTTTCAGTTTGAAGCATGTTGGTGCTCTCAAAACGCTGTGTAACCTATGTAGAGTGTGTTACTCTCCAGCACTGAATACACAACTTCGAGCTCCTTTCACCACAGACACGCAAACACAGCCTTTGATGAAAGTCCTACTTCAGGTCCCTTGGAAATGTAAGGGTTTCATGGAGAAAACGAAGTCAATCATACTGTTGCACTCTACTACCAATAGAAATGACCTCTTGGACATGCCCGACTGAGTTTCACTGCAAAATGCCCTTGTTTTCTGGTTTCTTGAATGTTCTCAACACATTAGGAGAAAGAGCGTGTTTGAGCAAGAGTGATGCAGTGTGCGTTTCCCTAGATTTCAAGTGATTTGGGAAACATACTCCTTATTTTTCCACATTGTGTAAGTAACATGAGGCTTGCAAGAGATTGAAAAAATGCATCCCAAAACGTACCCCAGCCGTGAAAGCACACGTTTCCACAAAGACTTTCAAGGAGCAAGCAAAAGCCAACGGCTGAGTGTTCTTTCCAAGAAAAACACACACATTTCATCCTTCTGGAGTGAATTTTCATGCTGGAATTAATATGCATTTGTACTGTGCAGAATGTAGCTACCTGCTCGGGGGTTGTGTCATAGAAGCACCTTTCCTGCAGGAGCTTATTGCAACATTCATTGTTTGGCTAAGTTCTTTAGGGTTGGTTTTGGAAGGTCTTTAAGTTTTGTCCAAATCCACTTTGTACAAAATTTTTTCATAGCCCTCTCTCCAAGTGCCCACAAAGAGCTGCTGCTTGAAACTGTCCACTTGCACATCTCCCCTACTGGGGTGCTCGTTTCACTACCTGGATTTTGGTTTCCTCTTCTTTCTTTGAAATGACAAGCCTCCTTTCTGCATGGTACACACACCTTGTAGCAGTTTCAGTTTGCAGCATGTTGGTGCTCTTAAAACCCTGAGTAACCTGTTAGAGTGTGTCACTCTCTAGCACTGAATACACAACTTAGAGCTCCTTCCACCGCAGACACGCAAACACATCTTTTTGTAAAAGTCCTACCTCTTTTCACTTGGAAATGTAAGGGTTTCATGGAGAACATGAAGTCAATCATGCTTTTGCACTCTGCAAACAATAGGAATGAACTCTTGTACATACCCGTTTGAATTTCACTGCAAAATGACCTTCTTTTCTGGTTTCTGGAAAGTTCACAACACATTAGGAGATAGAGCGTGTTTGAGGAAGACTGATGCAGTGTGCGTTTTCCTGGATTTCAAGTGATTTGGAAAACATACTCCTTGTTTTTCCACGTTGTCTAAGAAACAACATGAGGCTTGCAAGAGATTGAAACAATGCATCCTAAAACGTATTCCAGCAGTAAAACACACGTTTCTACAAAGATTTGGAAGGAGCAAGCAAAAGCCTAGTGGCTGAGTGTTCTTTCAGAGAGAAACATAAATTTCATCCTTCTGGAGTGAGTTTTCATACTGGAATTCATATGTATTTTGTACTGTGCAGAATGTAGCTACCTGCTCGGGGGTTGTGTCATAGAAGCACCTTTCCTGCAGGAGCTTATTGAAACATTCATTGTTTGGCTAAGTTCTTTGGGTTGGTTTTGGAAGGTCTTTGAACTTTGGCCCAATCCCGCTTCCTAGGAAATTTTTCACAGTGCTGTTTCCAAGTGTCCACAAAGAGCTGCTGCTTGAAACTGTCCACATGCACATTTCCCATCCTGGTGTGCTCCTTTCACTACCTGGATTTTGGTTTTCTCTTCTTTCTTTGAAATGACAAGCCTTCTTTCTGCATGCTACACACACCTTGTGGCAGTTTCAGTTTGAAGCATGTTGGTGCTCTCAAAACGCTGAGTAACCTATGTAGAGGGTGTTACTCTCCAGCACTGAATACACAACTTCGAGCTCCTTTCACCACAGACACGCAAACACAGCCTTTGGTGAAAGTCCTACTTCAGGTCCCTTAGAATTGTAAGGGTTTCATGGAGAACATGAAGTCAATCATGCTGATGCACTCTGCTACCAATAGAAATGACCTTTTGGACATACCCGACTGAGTTTCACTGCAAAATGCCCTTGTTGTCTGGTTTCTTGAATGTTCTCAACACATTAGGAGAAAGAGCGTGTTTGAGCAAGCGTGATGCAGTGTGCGTTTCCCTAGATTTCAAGTGATTTGGGAAACATACTCTTTAGTTTTCCACCCTGTGTAAGAAACATGAGCTTGCAAGAGATTGAAAAAATGCATCCCAAAACGTACTCCAGCCGTGAAAGCACACGTTTCTACAAAGACTTTGAAGGAGCAAGCAAAAGCCAATGGCTGAGGGTTCTTTCCGAGAGAAACACACACATTTCATCCTTCTGGAGTGAATTTTCATGCTGAAATTCATATGCATTTGTACTGTGCAGAATGTAGCTACCTGCTCGGGGGTTGTGTCTTAGAAGCACCTTTCCTGCAGGAGCTTATTGGAACATTGATTGTTTGGCTAAGTTCTTTAGGGTTGGTTTTGGAAGGTCTTTAAGCTTTGTCCAAATCCGCTTCGACAAAATTTTTTCACAGCCCTCTCTCCAAGTGCCCACAAAGAGCTGCTGCTTGAAACTGTCCACTTGCACATCTCCCATGCTGGGGGGCTCGTTTCACTACCTGGATTTTGGTTTTCTCTTCCTTCTTTGAAATGACAAGCCTTCTTTCTGCATGGTACACACACCTTGTAGCAGTTTCAGTTTGCAGCATGTTGGTGCTCTTAAAACCCTGAGTAACCTGTGTAGAGTGTGTCACTCTCCAGCACTGAATACACAACTTAGAGCTCCTTTCACCACAGACACGCAAAGAAATACTTTGGTGAAAGTCCTACCTCTTTTCACTTGGAAATGTAAGGGTTTCATGGAGAACATGAAGTCAATCTTGCTTTTGCACTCTACAACCAATAGGAATGAACTCTTGTACATACCCGTCTGAATTTCACTGCAAAATGCCCTTCTTTTCTGGGTTCTTGGAAGTTCACAACACATTAGGAGATAGAGCGTGTTTGATGAAGACTGATGCAGTGTGTGTTTTCCTGGATTTCAAGTGATTTCGGAAACATACTCCTTGTTTTTCCACACTGTCTAAGAAACCACATGAGGCTTGCAAGAGATTGAAACAATGCATCCTTAAACGTATTCCAGCAGTAAAACACACGTTTCTTCAAAGATTTGGAAGGAGCAAGCAAAAGCCTAGTGGCTGTGTGTTCTTTCAGAGAGAAACATGCATTTCATCCTTCTTGAGTGAGTTTTCATGCTGGAATTCATATGCATTTTGTACTGTGCAGAATGTAGCTACCTGCTCGGGGGTTGTGTCATAGAAACACCTTTCCTGCAGGAGCTTGTTGCAACATTCATTGTTTGGCTAAGTTCTTTAGGGTTGCTTTTGGAAGGTCTTTCAGCTTTGTCCAAATCCGCTTCGTACGAAATTTTTTCACAGCCCTCTTTCCAAGTGGCCACAAAGAGCTGCTGCTTGAAACTGTCCACATGCACATCTCCCCTACTGGGGTGCTCGTTTCACTACCTGGATTTTGGTTTTCTCTTCTTTCTTTGATATGACAAGCCTTCTTTCTGCATGGTACACACACCTTGTGGCAGTTTCAGTTTGAAGCATGTTGGTGCTCTCAAAACGCTGTGTAACCTATGTAGAGTGTGTTACTCTCCAGCACTGAATACACAACTTCGAGCTCCTTTCACCACAGACACGCAAACACAGCCTTTGATGAAAGTCCTACTTCAGGTCCCTTGGAAATGTAAGGGTTTCATGAAGAAAACGAAGTCAATCATACTGTTGCACTCTACTACCAATAGAAATGACCTCTTGGACATGCCCGACTGAGTTTCACTGCAAAATGCCCTTGTTTTCTGGTTTCTTGAATGTTCTCAACACATTAGGAGAAAGAGCGTGTTTGAGCAAGAGTGATGCAGTGTGCGTTTCCCTAGATTTCAAGTGATTTGGGAAACATACTCCTTATTTTTCCACATTGTGTAAGTAACATGAGGCTTGCAAGAGATTGAAAAAATGCATCCCAAAACGTACCCCAGCCGTGAAAGCACACGTTTCCACAAAGACTTTCAAGGAGCAAGCAAAAGCCAATGGCTGAGTGTTCTTTCCAAGAAAAACACACACATTTCATCCTTCTGGAGTGAATTTTCAGCCTGGAATTAATATGCATTTGTACTGTGCAGAATGTAGCTACCTGCTCGGGGGTTGTGTCATAGAAGCACCTTTCCTGCAGGAGCTTATTGGAACATTCATTGTTTGGCTAAGTTCTTTAGGGTTGGTTTTGGAAGGTCTTTCAGCTTTGTCCAAATCCGCTTCGTACGAATTTTTTTCACAGCCCTCTTTCCAAGTGCCCACAAAGAGCTGCTGCTTGAAACTGTCCGCATGCACATCTCCCCTACTGGGGTGCTCGTTTCACTACCTGGATTTTGGTTTCCTCTTCTTTCTTAGAAATGACAAGCCTTCTTTCTGGATGGTACACACACCTTGTAGCAGTTTCAGTTTGCAGCATGTTGGTGCTCTTAAAACCCTGAGTAACCTGCCTAGAGTGTGTCACTCTCCAGCACTGAATACACAACATAGAGCTCCTTTCCCCACAGACACGCAAACAAATACTTTGGTGAAAGTCCTACCTCTTTTCACTTGGAAATGTAAGGGTTTCATGGAGAACATGAAGTCAATCTTGCTTTTGCACTCTGCAACCAATAGGAATGAACTCTTGTATATACCCGTCTGAATTTCACTGCAAAATGCCCTTCTTTTCTGGGTTCTTGGAAGTTCACAACACATTAGGAGATAGAGCGTGTTTGAAGAAGACTGATGCAGTGTGTGTTTTCCTGGATTTCAAGTGATTTCGGAAACATACTCCTTGTTTTTCCACACTGTCTAAGAAACAACATGAGGCTTGCAAGAGATTGAAACAGTGCATCCTTAAACGTATTCCAGCAGTAAAACACACGTTTCTTCAAAGATTTGGAAGGAGCAAGCAAAAGCCTAGTGGCTGTGTGTTCTTTCAGAGAGAAACATGCATTTCATCCTTCTGGAGTGAGTTTTCATGCTGGAATTCATATGCATTTTGTACTGTGCAGAATGTAGCTACCTGCTCGGGGGTTGTGTCATAGAAGCACCTTTCCTGCAGGAGCTTATTGCAACATTCATTGTTTGGCTAAGTTCTTTAGGGTTGGTTTTGGAAGGTCTTTCAGCTTTGTCCAAATCCGCTTCGTACGAAATTTTTTCACAGCCCTCTTTCCAAGTGCCCACAAAGAGCTGCTGCTTGAAACTGTCCGCATGCACATCTCCCCTACTGGGGTGCTCGTTTCACAACCTGGATTTTGGTTTCCTCATCTTTCTTTGAAATGACAAGCCTTCTTTCTGCATGGTACACACACCTTGTAGCAGTTTCAGTTTGCAGCATGTTGGTGCTCTTAAAACCCTGAGTAACCTGCGTAGAGTGTGTCACTCTCCAGCACTGAATACACAACTTAGAGCTCCTTTCACCACAGACACGCAAACAAATACTTTGGTGAAAGTCCTACCTCTTTTCACTTGGAAATGTAAGGGTTTCATGGAGAACATGAAGTCAATCTTGCTTTTGCACTCTACTACCAATAGGAATGAACTCTTGTACATGCCCGACTGAGTTTCACTGCAAAATGCCCTAGTTTCCTGGTTTCTTGGAAGTTCACAACACATTAGGAGATAGAGCGTGTTTGAAGAAGACTGATGCAGTGTGTGTTTTCCAGTATTTCAAGTGATTTCGGAAACATACTCCTTGTTTTTCCACACTGTCTAAGAAACCACATGAGGCTTGCAAGAGATTGAAACAATTCATCCTTAAACGTATTCCAGCAGTAAAACACACGTTTCTTCAAAGATTAGGAAGGAGCAAGCAAAAGCCTAGTGGCTGTGTGTTCTTTCAGAGAGAAACATGCATTTCATCCTTCTGGAGTGAGTTTTCATGCTGGAATTCATATGCATTTTGTACTGTGCAGAATGTAGCTACCTGCTCGGGGGTTGTGTCATAGAAGCACCTTTCCTGCAGGAGCTTATTGCAACATTCATTGTTTGGCTAAGTTCTTTAGGGTTGGTTTTGGAAGGTCTTTCAGCTTTGTCCAAATCCGCTTCGTACGAAATTTTTTCACACCCCTCTTTCCAAGTGGCCACAAAGAGCTGCTGCTTGAAACTGTCCGCATGCACATCTCCCCTACTGGGGTGCTCGTTTCACTACCTGGATTTTGTTTTTCTCTTCTTTCTTTGAAATGACAAGCCTTCTTTCTGCATGCTACACACACCTTGTGGCAGTTTCAGTTTGAAGCATGTTGGTGCTCTCAAAACGCTGTGTAACCTATGTAGAGTGTGTTACTCTCCAGCACTGAATACACAATTTCGAGCCCCTTTCACCACAGACACGCAAACACAGCCTTTGATGAAAGTCCTACTTCAGGTCCCTTGGAAATGTAAGGGTTTCATGGAGAAAACGAAGTCAATCATGCTGTTGCACTCTACTACCAATAGAAATGACCTCTTGGACATGCCCGACTGAGTTTCACTGCAAAATGCCCTTGTTTTCTGGTTTCTTGAATGTTCTCAACACATTAGGAGAAAGAGCGTGTTTGAGCAAGAGTGATGCAGTGTGCGTTTCCCTAGATTTCAAGTGATTTGGGAAATATAATCCTTATTTTTCCACATTGTGTAAGTAACATGAGGCTTGCAAGAGATTGAAAAAATGCATCCCAAAACGTACCCCAGCCGTGAAAGCACACGTTTCCACAAAGACTTTCAAGGAGCAAGCAAAAGCCAACGGCTGAGTGTTCTTTCCAAGAAATACACACACATTTCATCCTTCTGGAGTGAAATTTCAGCCTGGAATTAATATGCATTTGTACTGTGCAGAATGTAGCTACCTGCTCGGGGGTTGTGTCATAGAAGCACCTTTCCTGCAGGAGCTTATTGGAACATTCATTGTTTGGCTAAGTTCTTTAGGGTTGGTTTTGGAAGGTCTTTCAGCTTTGTCCAAATCCGCTTCGTACGAATTTTTTTCACAGCCCTCTTTCCAAGTGCCCACAAAGAGCTGCTGCTTGAAACTGTCCGCATGCACATCTCCCCTACTGGGGTGCTCGTTTCACTACCTGGATTTTGGTTTCCTCTTCTTTCTTAGAAATGACAAGCCTTCTTTCTGCATGGTACACACACCTTGTAGCAGTTTCAGTTTGCAGCATGTTGGTGCTCTTAAAACCCTGAGTAACCTGCCTAGAGTGTGTCACTCTCCAGCACTGAATACACAACTTAGAGCTCCTTTCACCACAGACACGCAAACACAGCCTTTGGTGAAAGTCCTACCTCTTTTCACTTGGAAATGTAAGGGTTTCATGGAGAACATGAAGTCAATCTTGCTTTTGCACTCTGCAACCAATAGGAATGAACTCTTGTACATACCCGTCTGAATTTCACTGCAAAATGCCCTTCTTTTCTGGTTTCTTGGAAGTTCACAACACATTAGGAGATAGAGCGTGTTTGAAGAAGACTGATGCAGTGTGTGTTTTCCTGGATTTCAAGTGATTTCGGAAACATACTCCTTGTTTTTCCACACTGTCTAAGAAACCACATGAGGCTTGCAAGAGATTGAAACAATGCATCCTTAAACGTATTCCAGCAGTAAAACACACGTTTCTTCAAAGATTTGGAAGGAGCAAGCAAAAGCCTAGTGGCTGTGTGTTCTTTCAGAGAGAAACATGCATTTCATCCTTCTGGAGTGAGTTTTCATGCTGGAATTCATATGCATTTTGTACTGTGCAGAATGTAGCTACCTGCTCGGGGATTGTGTCATAGAAGCACATTTCCTGCAGGAGCTTATTGCAACATTCATTGTTTGGCTAAGTTCTTTAGGGTTGGTTTTGGAAGGTCTTTCAGCTTTGTCCAAATCCGCTTCGTACGAAATTTTTTCACAGCCCTCTTTCCAAGTGGCCACAAAGAGCTGCTGCTTGAAACTGTCCACATGCACATCTCCCCTACTTGGGTGCTCGTTTCACTACCTGGATTTTGGTTTCCTCTTCTTTCTTTGAAATGACAAGCCTCCTTTCTGCATGGTACACACACCTTGTAGCAGTTTCAGTTTGCAGCATGTTGGTGCTCTTAAAACCCTGAGTAACCTGTTAGAGTGTGTCACTCTCTAGCACTGAATACACAACTTAGAGCTCCTTCCACCGCAGACACGCAAACACATCTTTTTGTAAAAGTCCTACCTCTTTTCACTTGGAAATGTAAGGGTTTCATGGAGAACATGAAGTCAATCATGCTTTTGCACTCTGCAAACAATAGGAATGAACTCTTGTACATACCCGTCTGAATTTCACTGCAAAATGACCTTCTTTTCTGGTTTCTGGAAAGTTCACAACACATTAGGAGATAGAGCGTGTTTGAGGAAGACTGATGCAGTGTGCGTTTTCCTGGATTTCAAGTGATTTGGAAAACATACTCCTTGTTTTTCCACATTGTCTAAGAAACAACATGAGGCTTGCAAGAGATTGAAACAATGCATCCTAAAACGTATTCCAGCAGTAAAACACACGTTTCTACAAAGATTTGGAAGGAGCAAGCAAAAGCCTAGTGGCTGAGTGTTCTTTCAGAGAGAAACATAAATTTCATCCTTCTGGAGTGAGTTTTCATACTGGAATTCATATGTATTTTGTACTGTGCAGAATGTAGCTACCTGCTCGGGGGTTGTGTCCTAGAAGCACCTTTCCTGCAGGAGCTTATTGCAACATTCATTGTTTGGCTAAGTTCTTTGGGTTGGTTTTGGAAGGTCTTTCAACTTTGGCCCAATCCCGCTTCCTAGGAAATTTTTCACAGCGCTGTTTCCAAGTGTCCACAAAGAGCTGCTGCTTGAAACTGTCCACATGCACATTTCCCATCCTGGTGTGCTCCTTTCACTACCTGGATTTTGGTTTTCTCTTCTTTCTTTGAAATGACAAGCCTTCTTTCTGCATGCTACACACACCTTGTGGCAGTTTCAGTTTGAAGCATGTTGGTGCTCTCAAAACGCTGAGTAACCTATGTAGAGGGTGTTACTCTCCAGCACTGAATACACAACTTCGAGCTCCTTTCACCACAGACACGCAAACACAGCCTTTGGTGAAAGTCCTACTTCAGGTCCCTTAGAATTCTAAGGGTTTCATGGAGAACATGAAGTCAATCATGCTGATGCACTCTGCTACCAATAGAAATGACCTTTTGGACATGCCCGACTGAGTTTCACTGCAAAATGCCCTTGTTTTCTGGTTTCTTGAATGTTCTCAACACATTAGGAGAAAGAGCGTGTTTGAGCAAGCGTGATGCAGTGTGCGTTTCCCTAGATTTCAAGTGATTTGGGAAACATACTCTTTAGTTTTCCACCCTGTGTAAGAAACATGAGCTTGCAAGAGATTGAAAAAATGCATCCCAAAACGTACTCCAGCCGTGAAAGCACACGTTTCTACAAAGACTTTGAAGGAGCAAGCAAAAGCCAATGGCTGAGGGTTCTTTCCGAGAGAAACACACACATTTCATCCTTCTGGAGTGAATTTTCATGCTGGAATTCATATGCATTTGTACTGTGCAGAATGTAGCTACCTGCTCGGGGGTTGTGTCTTAGAAGCACCTTTCCTGCAGGAGCTTATTGGAACATTGATTGTTTGGCTAAGTTCTTTAGGGTTGGTTTTGGAAGGTCTTTAAGCTTTGTCCAAATCCGCTTCGACAAAATTTTTTCACAGCCCTCTCTCCAAGTGCCCACAAAGAGCTGCTGCTTGAAACTGTCCACTTGCACATCTCCCATGCTGGGGGGCTCGTTTCACTACCTGGATTTTGGTTTTCTCTTCCTTCTTTGAAATGACAAGCCTTCTTTCTGCATGGTACACACACCTTGTAGCAGTTTCAGTTTGCAGCATGTTGGTGCTCTTAAAACCCTGAGTAACCTGTGTAGAGTGTATCACTCTCCAGCACTGAATACACAACTTAGAGCTCCTTTCACCACAGACACACAAACACATTTTTTGTAAAAGTCCTACCTCTTTACACTTGGAAATGTAAGGGTTTCATGGAGAACATGAAGTCAATCTTGATTTTGCACTCTGCAACCAATAGGAATGAACTCTTGTACATGCCCGACTGAGTTTCACTGCAAAATGCCCTTGTTTCCTGGTTTCTTGAAAGTTCACAACACATTAGGAGATAGAGCGTGTTTGAAGAAGACTGATGCAGTGTGTGTTTTCCTGGACTTCAAGTGATTTGGGAAACATACTCCTTGTTTTTCCACACTGTCTAAGAAACCACATGAGGCTTGCAAGAGATTGAAACAATGCATCCTTAAACGTATTCCAGCAGTAAAACACACGTTTCTTCACGATTTGGAAGGAGCAAGCAAAAGCCTAGTGGCTGTGTGTTCTTTCAGAGAGAAACATGCATTTCATCCTTCTGGAGTGAGTTTTCATGCTGGAATTCATATGCATTTTGTACTGTGCAGAATGTAGCTACCTGCTCGGGGGTTGTGTCATAGAAGCACCTTTCCTGCAGGAGCTTATTGCAACATTCATTGTTTGGCTAAGTTCTTTAGGGTTGGTTTTGGAAGGTCTTTCAGCTTTGTCCAAATCCGCTTCGTACGAAATTTTTTCACAGCCCTCTTTCCAAGTGGCCACAAAGAGCTGCTGCTTGAAACTGTCCGCATGCACATCTCCCCTACTGGGGTGCTCGTTTCACTACCTGGATTTTGGTTTCCTCATCTTTCTTTGAAATGACAAGCCTTCTTTCTGCATGGTACACACACCTTGTAGCAGTTTCAGTTTGCAGCATGTTGGTGCTCTTAAAACCCTGAGTAACCTGCGTAGAGTGTGTCACTCTCCAGCACTGAATACACAACTTAGAGCTCCTTTCACCACAGACACGCAAACAAATACTTTGGTGAAAGTCCTACCTCTTTTCACTTGGAAATGTAAGGGTTTCATGGAGAACATGAAGTCAATCTTGCTTTTGCACTCTGCAACGAATAGGAATGAACTCTTGTACATACCCGTCTGAATTTCACTGCAAAATGCCCTTCTTTTCTGGTTTCTTGGAAGTTCACAACACATTAGGAGATAGAGCGTGTTTGAAGAAGACTGATGCAGTGTGTGTTTTCCTGGATTTCAAGTGATTTCGGAAACATACTCCTTGTTTTTCCACACTGTCTAAGAAACAACATGAGGCTTGCAAGAGATTGAAACAGTGCATCCTTAAACGTATTCCAGCAGTAAAACACACGTTTCTTCAAAGATTTGGAAGGAGCAAGCAAAAGCCTAGTGGCTGTGTGTTCTTTCAGAGAGAAACATGCATTTCATCCTTCTGGAGTGAGTTTTCATGCTGGAATTCATATGCATTTTGTACTGTGCAGAATGTAGCTACCTGCTCGGGGATTGTGTCATAGAAGCACATTTCCTGCAGGAGCTTGTTGCAACATTCATTGTTTAGCTAAGTTCTTTAGGGTTGGTTTTGGAAGGTCTTTCAGCTTTGTCCAAATCCGCTTCGTACGAAATTTTTTCACAGCCCTCTTTCCAAGTGGCCACAAAGAGCTGCTGCTTGAAACTGTCCACATGCACATCTCCCCTACTGGGGTGCTCGTTTCACTACCTGGATTTTGGTTTTCTCTTCTTTCTTTGAAATGACAAGCCTTCTTTCTGCATGCTACACACACCTTGTGGCAGTTTCAGTTTGAAGCATGTTGGTGCTCTCAAAACGCTGTGTAACCTATGTAGAGTGTGTTACTCTCCAGCACTGAATACACAACTTCGAGCTCCTTTCACCACAGACACGCAAACACAGCCTTTGGTGAAAGTCCTACTTCAGGTCCCTTGGAAATGTAAGGGTTTCATGGAGAAAACGAAGTCAATCATGCTGTTGCACTCTACTACCAATAGAAATGACCTCTTGGACATGCCCGACTGAGTTTCACTGCAAAATGCCCTTGTTTTCTGGTTTCTTGAATGTTCTCAACACATTAGGAGAAAGAGCGTGTTTGAGCAAGAGTGATGCAGTGTGCGTTTCCCTAGATTTCAAGTGATTTGGGAAACATACTCCTTATTTTTCCACATTGTGTAAGTAACATGAGGCTTGCAAGAGATTGAAAAAATGCATCCCAAAACGTACCCCAGCCGTGAAAGCACACGTTTCCACAAAGACTTTCAAGGAGCAAGCAAAAGCCAACGGCTGAGTGTTCTTTCCAAGAAAAACACACACATTTCATCCTTCTGGAGTGAATTTTCAGCCTGGAATTAATATGCATTTGTACTGTGCAGAATGTAGCTACCTGCTCGGGGGTTGTGTCATAGAAGCACCTTTCCTGCAGGAGCTTATTGCAACATTCATTGTTTGGCTAAGTTCTTTAGGGTTGGTTTTGGAAGGTCTTTCAGCTTTGTCCAAATCCGCTTCGTACGAATTTTTTTCACAGCCCTCTTTCCAAGTGCCCACAAAGAGCTGCTGCTTGAAACTGTCCGCATGCACATCTCCCCTACTGGGGTCCTCGTTTCACTACCTGGATTTTGGTTTCCTCTTCTTTCTTAGAAATGACAAGCCTTCTTTCTGCATGGTACACACACCTTGTAGCAGTTTCAGTTTGCAGCATGTTGGTGCTCTTAAAACCCTGAGTAACCTGCCTAGAGTGTGTCACTCTCCAGCACTGAATACACAACATAGAGCTCCTTTCACCACAGACACGCAAAGAAATACTTTGGTGAAAGTCCTACCTCTTTTCACTTGGAAATGTAAGGGTTTCATGGAGAACATGAAGTCAATCTTGCTTTTGCACTCTGCAACCAATAGGAATGAACTCTTGTACATACCCGTCTGAATTTCACTGCAAAATGCCCTTCTTTTCTGGGTTCTTGGAAGTTCACAACACATTAGGAGATAGAGCGTGTTTGAAGAAGACTGATGCAGTGTGTGTTTTCCTGGATTTCAAGTGATTTCGGAAACATACTCCTTGTTTTTCCACACTGTCTAAGAAACAACATGAGGCTTGCAAGAGATTGAAACAGTGCATCCTTAAACGTATTCCAGCAGTAAAACACACGTTTCTTCAAAGATTTGGAAGGAGCAAGCAAAAGCCTAGTGGCTGTGTGTTCTTTCAGAGAGAAACATGCATTTCATCCTTCTGGAGTGAGTTTTCATGCTGGAATTCATATGCATTTTGTACTGTGCAGAATGTAGCTACCTGCTCGGGGATTGTGTCATAGAAGCACCTTTCCTGCAGGAGCTTGTTGCAACATTCATTGTTTGGCTAAGTTCTTTAGGGTTGGTTTTGGAAGGTCTTTCAGCTTTGTCCAAATCCGCTTCGTACGAAATTTTTTCACAGCCCTCTTTCCAAGTGGCCACAAAGAGCTGCTGCTTGAAACTGTCCACATGCACATCTCCCCTACTGGGGTGCGCGTTTCACTACCTGGATTTTGGTTTTCTCTTCTTTCTTTGAAATGACAAGCCTTCTTTCTGCATGCTACACACACCTTGTGGCAGTTTCAGTTTGAAGCATGTTGGTGCTCTCAAAACGCTGTGTAACCTATGTAGAGTGTGTTACTCTCCAGCACTGAATACACAACTTCGAGCTCCTTTCACCACAGACACGCAAACACAGCCTTTGATGAAAGTCCTACTTCAGGTCCCTTGGAAATGTAAGGGTTTCATGGAGAAAACGAAGTCAATCATGCTGTTGCACTCTACTACCAATAGAAATGACCTCTTGGACATGCCCGACTGAGTTTCACTGCAAAATGCCCTTGTTTTCTGGTTTCTTGAATGTTCTCAACACATTAGGAGAAAGAGCGTGTTTGAGCAAGAGTGATGCAGTGTGCGTTTCCCTAGATTTCAAGTGATTTGGGAAACATACTCCTTATTTCTCCACATTGTGTAAGTAACATGAGGCTTGCAAGAGATTGAAAAAATGCATCCCAAAACGTACCCCAGCCGTGAAAGCACACGTTTCCACAAAGACTTTCAAGGAGCAAGCAAAAGCCAATGGCTGAGTGTTCTTTCCAAGAAAAACACACACATTTCATCCTTCTGGAGTGAATTTTCAGCCTGGAATTAATATGCATTTGTACTGTGCAGAATGTAGCTACCTGCTCGGGGGTTGTGTCATAGAAGCACCTTTCCTGCAGGAGCTTATTGCAACATTCATTGTTTGGCTAAGTTCTTTAGGGTTGGTTTTGGAAGGTCTTTCAGCTTTGTCCAAATCCGCTTCGTACGAATTTTTTTCACAGCCCTCTTTCCAAGTGCCCACAAAGAGCTGCTGCTTGAAACTGTCCGCATGCACATCTCCCCTACTGGGGTGCTCGTTTCACTACCTGGATTTTGGTTTCCTCTTCTTTCTTAGAAATGACAAGCCTTCTTTCTGCATGGTACACACACCTTGTAGAAGTTTCAGTTTGCAGCATGTTGGTGCTCTTAAAACCCTGAGTAACCTGCCTAGAGTGTGTCACTCTCCAGCACTGAATACACAACATAGAGCTCCTTTCACCACAGACACGCAAACAAATACTTTGGTGAAAGTCCTACCTCTTTTCACTTGGAAATGTAAGGGTTTCATGGAGAACATGAAGTCAATCTTGCTTTTGCACTCTGCAACCAATAGGAATGAACTCTTGTACATACCCGTCTGAATTTCACTGCAAAATGCCCTTCTTTTCTGGGTTCTTGGAAGTTCACAACACATTAGGAGATAGAGCGTGTTTGAAGAAGACTGATGCAGTGTGTGTTTTCCTGGATTTCAAGTGATTTCGGAAACATACTCCTTGTTTTTCCACACTGTCTAAGAAACCACATGAGGCTTGCAAGAGATTGAAACAATGCATCCTTAAACGTATTCCAGCAGTAAAACACACGTTTCTTCAAAGATTTGGAAGGAGCAAGCAAAAGCCTAGTGGCTGTGTGTTCTTTCAGAGAGAAACATGCATTTCATCCTTCTGGAGTGAGTTTTCATGCTGGAATTCATATGCATTTTGTACTGTGCAGAATGTAGCTACCTGCTCGGGGGTTGTGTCATAGAAACACCTTTCCTGCAGGAGCTTGTTGCAACATTCATTGTTTGGCTAAGTTCTTTAGGGTTGGTTTTGGAAGGTCTTTCAGCTTTGTCCAAATCCGCTTCGTACGAAATTTTTTCACAGCCCGCTTTCCAAGTGGCCACAAAGAGCTGCTGCTTGAAACTGTCCACATGCACATCTCCCCTACTGGGGTGCTCGTTTCACTACCTGGATTTTGTTTTTCTCTTCTTTCTTTGAAATGACAAGCCTTCTTTCTGCATGCTACACACACCTTGTGGCAGTTTCAGTTTGAAGCATGTTGGTGCTCTCAAAACGCTGTGTAACCTATGTAGAGTGTGTTACTCTCCAGCACTGAATACACAACTTCGAGCTCCTTTCACCACAGACACGCAAACACAGCCTTTGGTGAAAGTCCTACTTCAGGTCCCTTGGAAATGTAAGGGTTTCATGGAGAAAACGAAGTCAATCATGCTGTTGCACTCTACTACCAATAGAAATGACCTCTTGGACATGCCCGACTGAGTTTCACTGCAAAATGCCCTTGTTTTCTGGTTTCTTGAATGTTCTCAACACATTAGGAGAAAGAGCGTGTTTGAGCAAGCGTGATGCAGTATGCGTTTCCCTAGATTTCAAGTGATTTGGGAAACATACTCCTTATTTTTCCACATTGTGTAAGTAACATGAGGCTTGCAAGAGATTGAAAAAATGCATCCCAAAACGTACCCCAGCCGTGAAAGCACACGTTTCCACAAAGACTTTCAAGGAGCAAGCAAAAGCCAATGGCTGAGTGTTCTTTCCAAGAAAAACACACACATTTCATCCTTCTGGAGTGAATTTTCAGCCTGGAATTAATATGCATTTGTACTGTGCAGAATGTAGCTACCTGCTCGGGGGTTGTGTCATAGAAGCACCTTTCCTGCAGGAGCTTATTGCAACATTCATTGTTTGGCTAAGTTCTTTAGGGTTGGTTTTGGAAGGTCTTTCAGCTTTGTCCAAATCCGTTTCGTACGAAATTTTTCTCACAGCCCTCTTTCCAAGTGCCCACAAAGAGCTGCTGCTTGAAACTGTCCGCATGCACATCTCCCCTACTGGGGTGCTCATTTCACTACCTGGATTTTGGTTTCCTCTTCTTTCTTAGAAATGACAAGCCTTCTTTCTGCATGGTACACACACCTTGTAGCAGTTTCAGTTTGCAGCATGTTGGTGCTCTTAAAACCCTGAGTAACCTGCCTAGAGTGTGTCACTCTCCAGCACTGAATACACAACATAGAGCTCCTTTCACCACAGACACGCAAAGAAATACTTTGGTGAAAGTCCTACCTCTTTTCACTTGGAAATGTAAGGGTTTCATGGAGAACATGAAGTCAATCTTGCTTTTGCATTCTACAACCAATAGGAATGAACTCTTGTACATACCCGTCTGAATTTCACTGCAAAATGCCCTTCTTTTCTGGTTTCTTGGAAGTTCACAACACATTAGGAGATAGAGCGTGTTTGAAGAAGACTGATGCAGTGTGTGTTTTCCTGGATTTCAAGTGATTTCGGAAACATACTCCTTGTTTTTCCACACTGTCTAAGAAACCACATGAGGCTTGCAAGAGATTGAAACAATGCATCTTTAAACGTATTCCAGCAGTAAAACACACGTTTCTTCAAAGATTTGGAAGGAGCAAGCAAAAGCCTAGTGGCTGTGTGTTCTTTCAGAGAGAAACATGCATTTCATCCTTCTGGAGTGAGTTTTCATGCTGGAATTCATATGCATTTTGTACTGTGCAGAATGTAGCTACCTGCTCGGGGGTTGTGTCATAGAAACACCTTTCCTGCAGGAGCTTGTTGCAACATTCATTGTTTGGCTAAGTTCTTTAGGGTTGGTTTTGGAAGGTCTTTCAGCTTTGTCCAAATCCGCTTCGGACGAAATTTTTTCACAGCCCGCTTTCCAAGTGGCCACAAAGAGCTGCTGCTTGAAACTGTCCACATGCACATCTCCCCTACTGGGGTGCTCGTTTCACTACCTGGATTTTGTTTTTCTCTTCTTTCTTTGAAATGACAAGCCTTCTTTCTGCATGCTACACACACCTTGTGGCAGTTTCAGTTTGAAGCATGTTGGTGCTCTCAAAACGCTGTGTAACCTATGTAGAGTGTGTTACTCTCCAGCACTGAATACACAACTTCGAGCTCCTTTCACCACAGACACGCAAACACAGCCTTTGGTGAAAGTCCTACTTCAGGTCCCTTGGAAATGTAAGGGTTTCATGGAGAAAACGAAGTCAATCATGCTGTTGCACTCTACTACCAATAGAAATGACCTCTTGGACATGCCCGACTGAGTTTCACTGCAAAATGCCCTTGTTTTCTGGTTTCTTGAATGTTCTCAACACATTAGGAGAAAGAGCGTGTTTGAGCAAGCGTGATGCAGTATGCGTTTCCCTAGATTTCAAGTGATTTGGGAAACATACTCCTTATTTTTCCACATTGTGTAAGTAACATGAGGCTTGCAAGAGATTGAAAAAATGCATCCCAAAACGTACCCCAGCCGTGAAAGCACACGTTTCCACAAAGACTTTCAAGGAGCAAGCAAAAGCCAATGGCTGAGTGTTCTTTCCAAGAAAAACACACACATTTCATCCTTCTGGAGTGAATTTTCAGCCTGGAATTAATATGCATTTGTACTGTGCAGAATGTAGCTACCTGCTCGGGGGTTGTGTCATAGAAGCACCTTTCCTGCAGGAGCTTATTGGAACATTCATTGTTTGGCTAAGTTCTTTAGGGTTGGTTTTGGAAGGTCTTTCAGCTTTGTCCAAATCCGCTTCGTACGAAATTTTTCTCACAGCCCTCTTTCCAAGTGCCCACAAAGAGCTGCTGCTTGAAACTGTCCGCATGCACATCTCCCCTACTGGGGTGCTCATTTCACTACCTGGATTTTGGTTTCCTCTTCTTTCTTAGAAATGACAAGCCTTCTTTCTGCATGGTACACACACCTTGTAGCAGTTTCAGTTTGCAGCATGTTGGTGCTCTTAAAACCCTGAGTAACCTGCCTAGAGTGTGTCACTCTCCAGCACTGAATACACAACATAGAGCTCCTTTCACCACAGACACGCAAACAAATACTTTGGTGAAAGTCCTACCTCTTTTCACTTGGAAATGTAAGGGTTTCATGGAGAACATGAAGTCAATCTTGCTTTTGCATTCTACAATCAATAGGAATGAACTCTTGTACATACCCGTCTGAATTTCACTGCAAAATGCCCTTCTTTTCTGGGTTCTTGGAAGTTCACAACACATTAGGAGATAGAGCGTGTTTGATGAAGACTGATGCAGTGTGTGTTTTCCTGGATTTCAAGTGATTTCGGAAACATACTCCTTGTTTTTCCACACTGTCTAAGAAACAACATGAGGCTTGCAAGAGATTGAAACAGTGCATCCTTAAACGTATTCCAGCAGTAAAACACACGTTTCTTCAAAGATTTGGAAGGAGCAAGCAAAAGCCTAGTGGCTGTGTGTTCTTTCAGAGAGAAACATGCATTTCATCCTTCTGGAGTGAGTTTTCATGCTGGAATTCATATGCATTTTGTACTGTGCAGAATGTAGCTACCTGCTCGGGGATTGTGTCATAGAAGCACCTTTCCTGCAGGAGCTTGTTGCAACATTCATTGTTTGGCTAAGTTCTTTAGGGTTGGTTTTGGAAGGTCTTTCAGCTTTGTCCAAATCCGCTTCGTACGAAATTTTTTCACAGCCCTCTTTCCAAGTGGCCACAAAGAGCTGCTGCTTGAAACTGTCCACATGCACATCTCCCCTACTGGGGTGCTCGTTTCACTACCTGGATTTTGGTTTTCTCTTCTTTCTTTGAAATGACAAGCCTTCTTTCTGCATGCTACACACACCTTGTGGCAGTTTCAGTTTGAAGCATGTTGGTGCTCTCAAAACGCTGTGTAACCTATGTAGAGTGTGTTACTCTCCAGCACTGAATACACAACTTCGAGCTCCTTTCACCACAGACACGCAAACACAGCCTTTGATGAAAGTCCTACTTCAGGTCCCTTGGAAATGTAAGGGTTTCATGGAGAAAACGAAGTCAATCATGCTGTTGCACTCTACTACCAATAGAAATGACCTCTTGGACATGCCCGACTGAGTTTCACTGCAAAATGCCCTTGTTTTCTGGTTTCTTGAATGTTCTCAACACATTAGGAGAAAGAGCGTGTTTGAGCAAGAGTGATGCAGTGTGCGTTTCCCTAGATTTCAAGTGATTTGGGAAACATACTCCTTATTTTTCCACATTGTGTAAGTAACATGAGGCTTGCAAGAGATTGAAAAAATGCATCCCAAAACGTACCCCAGCCGTGAAAGCACACGTTTCCACAAAGACTTTCAAGGAGCAAGCAAAAGCCAACGGCTGAGTGTTCTTTCCAAGAAAAACACACACATTTCATCCTTCTGGAGTGAATTTTCAGCCTGGAATTAATATGCATTTGTACTGTGCAGAATGTAGCTACCTGCTCGGGGGTTGTGTCATAGAAGCACCTTTCCTGCAGGAGCTTATTGGAACATTCATTGTTTGGCTAAGTTCTTTAGGGTTGGTTTTGGAAGGTCTTTCAGCTTTGTCCAAATCCGCTTCGTACGAATTTTTTTCACAGCCCTCTTTCCAAGTGCCCACAAAGAGCTGCTGCTTGAAACTGTCCGCATGCACATCTCCCCTACTGGGGTGCTCGTTTCACTACCTGGATTTTGGTTTCCTCTTCTTTCTTAGAAATGACAAGCTTTCTTTCTGCATGGTACACACACCTTGTAGCAGTTTCAGTTTGCAGCATGTTGGTGCTCTTAAAACCCTGAGTAACCTGCCTAGAGTGTGTCACTCTCCAGCACTGAATACACAACATAGAGCTCCTTTCACCACAGACACGCAAACAAATACTTTGGTGAAAGTCCTACCTCTTTTCACTTGGAAATGTAAGGGTTTCATGGAGAACATGAAGTCAATCTTGCTTTTGCACTCTGCAACCAATAGGAATGAACTCTTGTACATACCCGTCTGAATTTCACTGCAAAATGCCCTTCTTTTCTGGGTTCTTGGAAGTTCACAACACATTAGGAGATAGAGCGTGTTTGAAGAAGACTGATGCAGTGTGTGTTTTCCTGGATTTCAAGTGATTTCGGAAACATACTCCTTGTTTTTCCACACTGTCTAAGAAACAACATGAGGCTTGCAAGAGATTGAAACAATGCATCCTTAAACGTATTCCAGCAGTAAAACACACGTTTCTTCAAAGATTTGGAAGGAGCAAGCAAAAGCCTAGTGGCTGTGTGTTCTTTCAGAGAGAAACATGCATTTCATCCTTCTGGAGTGAGTTTTCATGCTGGAATTCATATGCATTTTGTACTGTGCAGAATGTAGCTACCTGCTCGGGGGTTGTGTCATAGAAACACCTTTCCTGCAGGAGCTTGTTGCAACATTCATTGTTTGGCTAAGTTCTTTAGGGTTGGTTTTGGAAGGTCTTTCAGCTTTGTCCAAATCGGCTTCGTACGAAATTTTTTCACAGCCCTCTTTCCAAGTGGCCACAAAGAGCTGCTGCTTGAAACTGTCCACATGCACATCTCCCCTACTGGGGTGCTCGTTTCACTACCTGGATTTTGGTTTTCTCTTCTTTCTTTGATATGACAAGCCTTCTTTCTGCATGCTACACACACCTTGTGGCAGTTTCAGTTTGAAGCATGTTGGTGCTCTCAAAACGCTGTGTAACCTATGTAGAGTGTGTTACTCTCCAGCACTGAATACACAACTTCGAGCTCCTTTCACCACAGACACGCAAACACAGCCTTTGATGAAAGTTCTACTTCAGGTCCCTTGGAAATGTAAGGGTTTCATGGAGAAAACGAAGTCAATCATGCTGTTGCACTCTACTACCAATAGAAATGACCTCTTGGACATGCCCGACTGAGTTTCACTGCAAAATGCCCTTGTTTTCTGGTTTCTTGAATGTTCTCAACACATTAGGAGAAAGAGCGTGTTTGAGCAAGAGTGATGCAGTGTGCGTTTCCCTAGATTTCAAGTGATTTGGGAAACATACTCCTTATTTCTCCACATTGTGTAAGTAACATGAGGCTTGCAAGAGATTGAAAAAATGCATCCCAAAACGTACCCCAGCCGTGAAAGCACACGTTTCCACAAAGACTTTCAAGGAGCAAGCAAAAGCCAATGGCTGAGTGTTCTTTCCAAGAAAAACACACACATTTCATCCTTCTGGAGTGAATTTTCAGCCTGGAATTAATATGCATTTGTACTGTGCAGAATGTAGCTACCTGCTCGGGGGTTGTGTCATAGAAGCACCTTTCCTGCAGGAGCTTATTGCAACATTCATTGTTTGGCTAAGTTCTTTAGGGTTGGTTTTGGAAGGTCTTTCAGCTTTGTCCAAATCCGCTTCGTACGAATTTTTTTCACAGCCCTCTTTCCAAGTGCCCACAAAGAGCTGCTGCTTGAAACTGTCCGCATGCACATCTCCCCTACTGGGGTGCTCGTTTCACTACCTGGATTTTGGTTTCCTCTTCTTTCTTAGAAATGACAAGCCTTCTTTCTGCATGGTACACACACCTTGTAGAAGTTTCAGTTTGCAGCATGTTGGTGCTCTTAAAACCCTGAGTAACCTGCCTAGAGTGTGTCACTCTCCAGCACTGAATACACAACATAGAGCTCCTTTCACCACAGACACGCAAACAAATACTTTGGTGAAAGTCCTACCTCTTTTCACTTGGAAATGTAAGGGTTTCATGGAGAACATGAAGTCAATCTTGCTTTTGCACTCTGCAACCAATAGGAATGAACTCTTGTACATACCCGTCTGAATTTCACTGCAAAATGCCCTTCTTTTCTGGTTTCTTGGAAGTTCACAACACATTAGGAGATAGAGCGTGTTTGAAGAAGACTGATGCAGTGTGTGTTTTCCTGGATTTCAAGTGATTTCGGAAACATACTCCTTGTTTTTCCACACTGTCTAAGAAACCACATGAGGCTTGCAAGAGATTGAAACAATGCATCCTTAAACGTATTCCAGCAGTAAAACACACGTTTCTTCAAAGATTTGGAAGGAGCAAGCAAAAGCCTAGTGGCTGTGTGTTCTTTCAGAGAGAAACATGCATTTCATCCTTCTGGAGTGAGTTTTCATGCTGGAATTCATATGCATTTTGTACTGTGCAGAATGTAGCTACCTGCTCGGGGATTGTGTCATAGAAACACCTTTCCTGCAGGAGCTTGTTGCAACATTCATTGTTTGGCTAAGTTCTTTAGGGTTGGTTTTGGAAGGTCTTTCAGCTTTGTCCAAATCCGCTTCGGACGAAATTTTTTCACAGCCCGCTTTCCAAGTGGCCACAAAGAGCTGCTGCTTGAAACTGTCCACATGCACATCTCCCCTACTGGGGTGCTCGTTTCACTACCTGGATTTTGTTTTTCTCTTCTTTCTTTGAAATGACAAGCCTTCTTTCTGCATGCTACACACACCTTGTGGCAGTTTCAGTTTGAAGCATGTTGGTGCTCTCAAAACGCTGTGTAACCTATGTAGAGTGTGTTACTCTCCAGCACTGAATACACAACTTCGAGCTCCTTTCACCACAGACACGCAAACACAGCCTTTGGTGAAAGTCCTACTTCAGGTCCCTTGGAAATGTAAGGGTTTCATGGAGAAAACGAAGTCAATCATGCTGTTGCACTCTACTACCAATAGAAATGACCTCTTGGACATGCCCGACTGAGTTTCACTGCAAAATGCCCTTGTTTTCTGGTTTCTTGAATGTTCTCAACACATTAGGAGAAAGAGCGTGTTTGAGCAAGCGTGATGCAGTATGCGTTTCCCTAGATTTCAAGTGATTTGGGAAACATACTCCTTATTTTTCCACATTGTGTAAGTAACATGAGGCTTGCAAGAGATTGAAAAAATGCATCCCAAAACGTACCCCAGCCGTGAAAGCACACGTTTCCACAAAGACTTTCAAGGAGCAAGCAAAAGCCAACGGCTGAGTGTTCTTTCCAAGAAAAACACACACATTTCATCCTTCTGGAGTGAATTTTCAGCCTGGAATTAATATGCATTTGTACTGTGCAGAATGTAGCTACCTGCTCGGGGGTTGTGTCATAGAAGCACCTTTCCTGCAGGAGCTTATTGCAACATTCATTGTTTGGCTAAGTTCTTTAGGGTTGGTTTTGGAAGGTCTTTCAGCTTTGTCCAAATCCGCTTCGTACGAATTTTTTTCACAGCCCTCTTTCCAAGTGCCCACAAAGAGCTGCTGCTTGAAACTGTCCGCATGCACATCTCCCCTACTGGGGTCCTCGTTTCACTACCTGGATTTTGGTTTCCTCTTCTTTCTTAGAAATGACAAGCCTTCTTTCTGCATGGTACACACACCTTGTAGCAGTTTCAGTTTGCAGCATGTTGGTGCTCTTAAAACCCTGAGTAACCTGCCTAGAGTGTGTCACTCTCCAGCACTGAATACACAACATAGAGCTCCTTTCACCACAGACACGCAAAGAAATACTTTGGTGAAAGTCCTACCTCTTTTCACTTGGAAATGTAAGGGTTTCATGGAGAACATGAAGTCAATCTTGCTTTTGCACTCTGCAACCAATAGGAATGAACTCTTGTACATACCCGTCTGAATTTCACTGCAAAATGCCCTTCTTTTCTGGGTTCTTGGAAGTTCACAACACATTAGGAGATAGAGCGTGTTTGAAGAAGACTGATGCAGTGTGTGTTTTCCTGGATTTCAAGTGATTTCGGAAACATACTCCTTGTTTTTCCACACTGTCTAAGAAACAACATGAGGCTTGCAAGAGATTGAAACAGTGCATCCTTAAACGTATTCCAGCAGTAAAACACACGTTTCTTCAAAGATTTGGAAGGAGCAAGCAAAAGCCTAGTGGCTGTGTGTTCTTTCAGAGAGAAACATGCATTTCATCCTTCTGGAGTGAGTTTTCATGCTGGAATTCATATGCATTTTGTACTGTGCAGAATGTAGCTACCTGCTCGGGGATTGTGTCATAGAAGCACCTTTCCTGCAGGAGCTTGTTGCAACATTCATTGTTTGGCTAAGTTCTTTAGGGTTGGTTTTGGAAGGTCTTTCAGCTTTGTCCAAATCCGCTTCGTACGAAATTTTTTCACAGCCCTCTTTCCAAGTGGCCACAAAGAGCTGCTGCTTGAAACTGTCCACATGCACATCTCCCCTACTGGGGTGCGCGTTTCACTACCTGGATTTTGGTTTTCTCTTCTTTCTTTGAAATGACAAGCCTTCTTTCTGCATGCTACACACACCTTGTGGCAGTTTCAGTTTGAAGCATGTTGGTGCTCTCAAAACGCTGTGTAACCTATGTAGAGTGTGTTACTCTCCAGCACTGAATACACAACTTCGAGCTCCTTTCACCACAGACACGCAAACACAGCCTTTGATGAAAGTCCTACTTCAGGTCCCTTGGAAATGTAAGGGTTTCATGGAGAAAACGAAGTCAATCATGCTGTTGCACTCTACTACCAATAGAAATGACCTCTTGGACATGCCCGACTGAGTTTCACTGCAAAATGCCCTTGTTTTCTGGTTTCTTGAATGTTCTCAACACATTAGGAGAAAGAGCGTGTTTGAGCAAGAGTGATGCAGTGTGCGTTTCCCTAGATTTCAAGTGATTTGGGAAACATACTCCTTATTTCTCCACATTGTGTAAGTAACATGAGGCTTGCAAGAGATTGAAAAAATGCATCCCAAAACGTACCCCAGCCGTGAAAGCACACGTTTCCACAAAGACTTTCAAGGAGCAAGCAAAAGCCAATGGCTGAGTGTTCTTTCCAAGAAAAACACACACATTTCATCCTTCTGGAGTGAATTTTCAGCCTGGAATTAATATGCATTTGTACTGTGCAGAATGTAGCTACCTGCTCGGGGGTTGTGTCATAGAAGCACCTTTCCTGCAGGAGCTTATTGCAACATTCATTGTTTGGCTAAGTTCTTTAGGGTTGGTTTTGGAAGGTCTTTCAGCTTTGTCCAAATCCGCTTCGTACGAATTTTTTTCACAGCCCTCTTTCCAAGTGCCCACAAAGAGCTGCTGCTTGAAACTGTCCGCATGCACATCTCCCCTACTGGGGTGCTCGTTTCACTACCTGGATTTTGGTTTCCTCTTCTTTCTTAGAAATGACAAGCCTTCTTTCTGCATGGTACACACACCTTGTAGAAGTTTCAGTTTGCAGCATGTTGGTGCTCTTAAAACCCTGAGTAACCTGCCTAGAGTGTGTCACTCTCCAGCACTGAATACACAACATAGAGCTCCTTTCACCACAGACACGCAAACAAATACTTTGGTGAAAGTCCTACCTCTTTTCACTTGGAAATGTAAGGGTTTCATGGAGAACATGAAGTCAATCTTGCTTTTGCACTCTGCAACCAATAGGAATGAACTCTTGTACATACCCGTCTGAATTTCACTGCAAAATGCCCTTCTTTTCTGGGTTCTTGGAAGTTCACAACACATTAGGAGATAGAGCGTGTTTGAAGAAGACTGATGCAGTGTGTGTTTTCCTGGATTTCAAGTGATTTCGGAAACATACTCCTTGTTTTTCCACACTGTCTAAGAAACCACATGAGGCTTGCAAGAGATTGAAACAATGCATCCTTAAACGTATTCCAGCAGTAAAACACACGTTTCTTCAAAGATTTGGAAGGAGCAAGCAAAAGCCTAGTGGCTGTGTGTTCTTTCAGAGAGAAACATGCATTTCATCCTTCTGGAGTGAGTTTTCATGCTGGAATTCATATGCATTTTGTACTGTGCAGAATGTAGCTACCTGCTCGGGGGTTGTGTCATAGAAACACCTTTCCTGCAGGAGCTTGTTGCAACATTCATTGTTTGGCTAAGTTCTTTAGGGTTGGTTTTGGAAGGTCTTTCAGCTTTGTCCAAATCCGCTTCGTACGAAATTTTTTCACAGCCCGCTTTCCAAGTGGCCACAAAGAGCTGCTGCTTGAAACTGTCCACATGCACATCTCCCCTACTGGGGTGCTCGTTTCACTACCTGGATTTTGTTTTTCTCTTCTTTCTTTGAAATGACAAGCCTTCTTTCTGCATGCTACACACACCTTGTGGCAGTTTCAGTTTGAAGCATGTTGGTGCTCTCAAAACGCTGTGTAACCTATGTAGAGTGTGTTACTCTCCAGCACTGAATACACAACTTCGAGCTCCTTTCACCACAGACACGCAAACACAGCCTTTGGTGAAAGTCCTACTTCAGGTCCCTTGGAAATGTAAGGGTTTCATGGAGAAAACGAAGTCAATCATGCTGTTGCACTCTACTACCAATAGAAATGACCTCTTGGACATGCCCGACTGAGTTTCACTGCAAAATGCCCTTGTTTTCTGGTTTCTTGAATGTTCTCAACACATTAGGAGAAAGAGCGTGTTTGAGCAAGCGTGATGCAGTATGCGTTTCCCTAGATTTCAAGTGATTTGGGAAACATACTCCTTATTTTTCCACATTGTGTAAGTAACATGAGGCTTGCAAGAGATTGAAAAAATGCATCCCAAAACGTACCCCAGCCGTGAAAGCACACGTTTCCACAAAGACTTTCAAGGAGCAAGCAAAAGCCAATGGCTGAGTGTTCTTTCCAAGAAAAACACACACATTTCATCCTTCTGGAGTGAATTTTCAGCCTGGAATTAATATGCATTTGTACTGTGCAGAATGTAGCTACCTGCTCGGGGGTTGTGTCATAGAAGCACCTTTCCTGCAGGAGCTTATTGCAACATTCATTGTTTGGCTAAGTTCTTTAGGGTTGGTTTTGGAAGGTCTTTCAGCTTTGTCCAAATCCGTTTCGTACGAAATTTTTCTCACAGCCCTCTTTCCAAGTGCCCACAAAGAGCTGCTGCTTGAAACTGTCCGCATGCACATCTCCCCTACTGGGGTGCTCATTTCACTACCTGGATTTTGGTTTCCTCTTCTTTCTTAGAAATGACAAGCCTTCTTTCTGCATGGTACACACACCTTGTAGCAGTTTCAGTTTGCAGCATGTTGGTGCTCTTAAAACCCTGAGTAACCTGCCTAGAGTGTGTCACTCTCCAGCACTGAATACACAACATAGAGCTCCTTTCACCACAGACACGCAAAGAAATACTTTGGTGAAAGTCCTACCTCTTTTCACTTGGAAATGTAAGGGTTTCATGGAGAACATGAAGTCAATCTTGCTTTTGCATTCTACAACCAATAGGAATGAACTCTTGTACATACCCGTCTGAATTTCACTGCAAAATGCCCTTCTTTTCTGGTTTCTTGGAAGTTCACAACACATTAGGAGATAGAGCGTGTTTGAAGAAGACTGATGCAGTGTGTGTTTTCCTGGATTTCAAGTGATTTCGGAAACATACTCCTTGTTTTTCCACACTGTCTAAGAAACCACATGAGGCTTGCAAGAGATTGAAACAATGCATCTTTAAACGTATTCCAGCAGTAAAACACACGTTTCTTCAAAGATTTGGAAGGAGCAAGCAAAAGCCTAGTGGCTGTGTGTTCTTTCAGAGAGAAACATGCATTTCATCCTTCTGGAGTGAGTTTTCATGCTGGAATTCATATGCATTTTGTACTGTGCAGAATGTAGCTACCTGCTCGGGGGTTGTGTCATAGAAACACCTTTCCTGCAGGAGCTTGTTGCAACATTCATTGTTTGGCTAAGTTCTTTAGGGTTGGTTTTGGAAGGTCTTTCAGCTTTGTCCAAATCCGCTTCGGACGAAATTTTTTCACAGCCCGCTTTCCAAGTGGCCACAAAGAGCTGCTGCTTGAAACTGTCCACATGCACATCTCCCCTACTGGGGTGCTCGTTTCACTACCTGGATTTTGTTTTTCTCTTCTTTCTTTGAAATGACAAGCCTTCTTTCTGCATGCTACACACACCTTGTGGCAGTTTCAGTTTGAAGCATGTTGGTGCTCTCAAAACGCTGTGTAACCTATGTAGAGTGTGTTACTCTCCAGCACTGAATACACAACTTCGAGCTCCTTTCACCACAGACACGCAAACACAGCCTTTGGTGAAAGTCCTACTTCAGGTCCCTTGGAAATGTAAGGGTTTCATGGAGAAAACGAAGTCAATCATGCTGTTGCACTCTACTACCAATAGAAATGACCTCTTGGACATGCCCGACTGAGTTTCACTGCAAAATGCCCTTGTTTTCTGGTTTCTTGAATGTTCTCAACACATTAGGAGAAAGAGCGTGTTTGAGCAAGCGTGATGCAGTATGCGTTTCCCTAGATTTCAAGTGATTTGGGAAACATACTCCTTATTTTTCCACATTGTGTAAGTAACATGAGGCTTGCAAGAGATTGAAAAAATGCATCCCAAAACGTACCCCAGCCGTGAAAGCACACGTTTCCACAAAGACTTTCAAGGAGCAAGCAAAAGCCAATGGCTGAGTGTTCTTTCCAAGAAAAACACACACATTTCATCCTTCTGGAGTGAATTTTCAGCCTGGAATTAATATGCATTTGTACTGTGCAGAATGTAGCTACCTGCTCGGGGGTTGTGTCATAGAAGCACCTTTCCTGCAGGAGCTTATTGGAACATTCATTGTTTGGCTAAGTTCTTTAGGGTTGGTTTTGGAAGGTCTTTCAGCTTTGTCCAAATCCGCTTCGTACGAAATTTTTCTCACAGCCCTCTTTCCAAGTGCCCACAAAGAGCTGCTGCTTGAAACTGTCCGCATGCACATCTCCCCTACTGGGGTGCTCATTTCACTACCTGGATTTTGGTTTCCTCTTCTTTCTTAGAAATGACAAGCCTTCTTTCTGCATGGTACACACACCTTGTAGCAGTTTCAGTTTGCAGCATGTTGGTGCTCTTAAAACCCTGAGTAACCTGCCTAGAGTGTGTCACTCTCCAGCACTGAATACACAACATAGAGCTCCTTTCACCACAGACACGCAAACAAATACTTTGGTGAAAGTCCTACCTCTTTTCACTTGGAAATGTAAGGGTTTCATGGAGAACATGAAGTCAATCTTGCTTTTGCATTCTACAATCAATAGGAATGAACTCTTGTACATACCCGTCTGAATTTCACTGCAAAATGCCCTTCTTTTCTGGGTTCTTGGAAGTTCACAACACATTAGGAGATAGAGCGTGTTTGATGAAGACTGATGCAGTGTGTGTTTTCCTGGATTTCAAGTGATTTCGGAAACATACTCCTTGTTTTTCCACACTGTCTAAGAAACAACATGAGGCTTGCAAGAGATTGAAACAGTGCATCCTTAAACGTATTCCAGCAGTAAAACACACGTTTCTTCAAAGATTTGGAAGGAGCAAGCAAAAGCCTAGTGGCTGTGTGTTCTTTCAGAGAGAAACATGCATTTCATCCTTCTGGAGTGAGTTTTCATGCTGGAATTCATATGCATTTTGTACTGTGCAGAATGTAGCTACCTGCTCGGGGATTGTGTCATAGAAGCACCTTTCCTGCAGGAGCTTGTTGCAACATTCATTGTTTGGCTAAGTTCTTTAGGGTTGGTTTTGGAAGGTCTTTCAGCTTTGTCCAAATCCGCTTCGTACGAAATTTTTTCACAGCCCTCTTTCCAAGTGGCCACAAAGAGCTGCTGCTTGAAACTGTCCACATGCACATCTCCCCTACTGGGGTGCTCGTTTCACTACCTGGATTTTGGTTTTCTCTTCTTTCTTTGAAATGACAAGCCTTCTTTCTGCATGCTACACACACCTTGTGGCAGTTTCAGTTTGAAGCATGTTGGTGCTCTCAAAACGCTGTGTAACCTATGTAGAGTGTGTTACTCTCCAGCACTGAATACACAACTTCGAGCTCCTTTCACCACAGACACGCAAACACAGCCTTTGATGAAAGTCCTACTTCAGGTCCCTTGGAAATGTAAGGGTTTCATGGAGAAAACGAAGTCAATCATGCTGTTGCACTCTACTACCAATAGAAATGACCTCTTGGACATGCCCGACTGAGTTTCACTGCAAAATGCCCTTGTTTTCTGGTTTCTTGAATGTTCTCAACACATTAGGAGAAAGAGCGTGTTTGAGCAAGAGTGATGCAGTGTGCGTTTCCCTAGATTTCAAGTGATTTGGGAAACATACTCCTTATTTTTCCACATTGTGTAAGTAACATGAGGCTTGCAAGAGATTGAAAAAATGCATCCCAAAACGTACCCCAGCCGTGAAAGCACACGTTTCCACAAAGACTTTCAAGGAGCAAGCAAAAGCCAACGGCTGAGTGTTCTTTCCAAGAAAAACACACACATTTCATCCTTCTGGAGTGAATTTTCAGCCTGGAATTAATATGCATTTGTACTGTGCAGAATGTAGCTACCTGCTCGGGGGTTGTGTCATAGAAGCACCTTTCCTGCAGGAGCTTATTGGAACATTCATTGTTTGGCTAAGTTCTTTAGGGTTGGTTTTGGAAGGTCTTTCAGCTTTGTCCAAATCCGCTTCGTACGAATTTTTTTCACAGCCCTCTTTCCAAGTGCCCACAAAGAGCTGCTGCTTGAAACTGTCCGCATGCACATCTCCCCTACTGGGGTGCTCGTTTCACTACCTGGATTTTGGTTTCCTCTTCTTTCTTAGAAATGACAAGCTTTCTTTCTGCATGGTACACACACCTTGTAGCAGTTTCAGTTTGCAGCATGTTGGTGCTCTTAAAACCCTGAGTAACCTGCCTAGAGTGTGTCACTCTCCAGCACTGAATACACAACATAGAGCTCCTTTCACCACAGACACGCAAACAAATACTTTGGTGAAAGTCCTACCTCTTTTCACTTGGAAATGTAAGGGTTTCATGGAGAACATGAAGTCAATCTTGCTTTTGCACTCTGCAACCAATAGGAATGAACTCTTGTACATACCCGTCTGAATTTCACTGCAAAATGCCCTTCTTTTCTGGGTTCTTGGAAGTTCACAACACATTAGGAGATAGAGCGTGTTTGAAGAAGACTGATGCAGTGTGTGTTTTCCTGGATTTCAAGTGATTTCGGAAACATACTCCTTGTTTTTCCACACTGTCTAAGAAACAACATGAGGCTTGCAAGAGATTGAAACAATGCATCCTTAAACGTATTCCAGCAGTAAAACACACGTTTCTTCAAAGATTTGGAAGGAGCAAGCAAAAGCCTAGTGGCTGTGTGTTCTTTCAGAGAGAAACATGCATTTCATCCTTCTGGAGTGAGTTTTCATGCTGGAATTCATATGCATTTTGTACTGTGCAGAATGTAGCTACCTGCTCGGGGGTTGTGTCATAGAAACACCTTTCCTGCAGGAGCTTGTTGCAACATTCATTGTTTGGCTAAGTTCTTTAGGGTTGGTTTTGGAAGGTCTTTCAGCTTTGTCCAAATCGGCTTCGTACGAAATTTTTTCACAGCCCTCTTTCCAAGTGGCCACAAAGAGCTGCTGCTTGAAACTGTCCACATGCACATCTCCCCTACTGGGGTGCTCGTTTCACTACCTGGATTTTGGTTTTCTCTTCTTTCTTTGATATGACAAGCCTTCTTTCTGCATGCTACACACACCTTGTGGCAGTTTCAGTTTGAAGCATGTTGGTGCTCTCAAAACGCTGTGTAACCTATGTAGAGTGTGTTACTCTCCAGCACTGAATACACAACTTCGAGCTCCTTTCACCACAGACACGCAAACACAGCCTTTGATGAAAGTTCTACTTCAGGTCCCTTGGAAATGTAAGGGTTTCATGGAGAAAACGAAGTCAATCATGCTGTTGCACTCTACTACCAATAGAAATGACCTCTTGGACATGCCCGACTGAGTTTCACTGCAAAATGCCCTTGTTTTCTGGTTTCTTGAATGTTCTCAACACATTAGGAGAAAGAGCGTGTTTGAGCAAGAGTGATGCAGTGTGCGTTTCCCTAGATTTCAAGTGATTTGGGAAACATACTCCTTATTTCTCCACATTGTGTAAGTAACATGAGGCTTGCAAGAGATTGAAAAAATGCATCCCAAAACGTACCCCAGCCGTGAAAGCACACGTTTCCACAAAGACTTTCAAGGAGCAAGCAAAAGCCAATGGCTGAGTGTTCTTTCCAAGAAAAACACACACATTTCATCCTTCTGGAGTGAATTTTCAGCCTGGAATTAATATGCATTTGTACTGTGCAGAATGTAGCTACCTGCTCGGGGGTTGTGTCATAGAAGCACCTTTCCTGCAGGAGCTTATTGCAACATTCATTGTTTGGCTAAGTTCTTTAGGGTTGGTTTTGGAAGGTCTTTCAGCTTTGTCCAAATCCGCTTCGTACGAATTTTTTTCACAGCCCTCTTTCCAAGTGCCCACAAAGAGCTGCTGCTTGAAACTGTCCGCATGCACATCTCCCCTACTGGGGTGCTCGTTTCACTACCTGGATTTTGGTTTCCTCTTCTTTCTTAGAAATGACAAGCCTTCTTTCTGCATGGTACACACACCTTGTAGAAGTTTCAGTTTGCAGCATGTTGGTGCTCTTAAAACCCTGAGTAACCTGCCTAGAGTGTGTCACTCTCCAGCACTGAATACACAACATAGAGCTCCTTTCACCACAGACACGCAAACAAATACTTTGGTGAAAGTCCTACCTCTTTTCACTTGGAAATGTAAGGGTTTCATGGAGAACATGAAGTCAATCTTGCTTTTGCACTCTGCAACCAATAGGAATGAACTCTTGTACATACCCGTCTGAATTTCACTGCAAAATGCCCTTCTTTTCTGGTTTCTTGGAAGTTCACAACACATTAGGAGATAGAGCGTGTTTGAAGAAGACTGATGCAGTGTGTGTTTTCCTGGATTTCAAGTGATTTCGGAAACATACTCCTTGTTTTTCCACACTGTCTAAGAAACCACATGAGGCTTGCAAGAGATTGAAACAATGCATCCTTAAACGTATTCCAGCAGTAAAACACACGTTTCTTCAAAGATTTGGAAGGAGCAAGCAAAAGCCTAGTGGCTGTGTGTTCTTTCAGAGAGAAACATGCATTTCATCCTTCTGGAGTGAGTTTTCATGCTGGAATTCATATGCATTTTGTACTGTGCAGAATGTAGCTACCTGCTCGGGGATTGTGTCATAGAAACACCTTTCCTGCAGGAGCTTGTTGCAACATTCATTGTTTGGCTAAGTTCTTTAGGGTTGGTTTTGGAAGGTCTTTCAGCTTTGTCCAAATCCGCTTCGGACGAAATTTTTTCACAGCCCGCTTTCCAAGTGGCCACAAAGAGCTGCTGCTTGAAACTGTCCACATGCACATCTCCCCTACTGGGGTGCTCGTTTCACTACCTGGATTTTGTTTTTCTCTTCTTTCTTTGAAATGACAAGCCTTCTTTCTGCATGCTACACACACCTTGTGGCAGTTTCAGTTTGAAGCATGTTGGTGCTCTCAAAACGCTGTGTAACCTATGTAGAGTGTGTTACTCTCCAGCACTGAATACACAACTTCGAGCTCCTTTCACCACAGACACGCAAACACAGCCTTTGGTGAAAGTCCTACTTCAGGTCCCTTGGAAATGTAAGGGTTTCATGGAGAAAACGAAGTCAATCATGCTGTTGCACTCTACTACCAATAGAAATGACCTCTTGGACATGCCCGACTGAGTTTCACTGCAAAATGCCCTTGTTTTCTGGTTTCTTGAATGTTCTCAACACATTAGGAGAAAGAGCGTGTTTGAGCAAGCGTGATGCAGTATGCGTTTCCCTAGATTTCAAGTGATTTGGGAAACATACTCCTTATTTTTCCACATTGTGTAAGTAACATGAGGCTTGCAAGAGATTGAAAAAATGCATCCCAAAACGTACCCCAGCCGTGAAAGCACACGTTTCCACAAAGACTTTCAAGGAGCAAGCAAAAGCCAATGGCTGAGTGTTCTTTCCAAGAAAAACACACACATTTCATCCTTCTGGAGTGAATTTTCAGCCTGGAATTAATATGCATTTGTACTGTGCAGAATGTAGCTACCTGCTCGGGGGTTGTGTCATAGAAGCACCTTTCCTGCAGGAGCTTATTGGAACATTCATTGTTTGGCTAAGTTCTTTAGGGTTGGTTTTGGAAGGTCTTTCAGCTTTGTCCAAATCCGCTTCGTACGAAATTTTTCTCACAGCCCTCTTTCCAAGTGCCCACAAAGAGCTGCTGCTTGAAACTGTCCGCATGCACATCTCCCCTACTGGGGTGCTCATTTCACTACCTGGATTTTGGTTTCCTCTTCTTTCTTAGAAATGACAAGCCTTCTTTCTGCATGGTACACACACCTTGTAGCAGTTTCAGTTTGCAGCATGTTGGTGCTCTTAAAACCCTGAGTAACCTGCCTAGAGTGTGTCACTCTCCAGCACTGAATACACAACATAGAGCTCCTTTCACCACAGACATGCAAAGAAATACTTTGGTGAAAGTCCTACCTCTTTTCACTTGGAAATGTAAGGGTTTCATGGAGAACATGAAGTCAATCTTGCTTTTGCACTCTGCAACCAATAGGAATGAACTCTTGTACATACCCGTCTGAATTTCACTGCAAAATGCCCTTCTTTTCTGGTTTCTTGGAAGTTCACAACACATTAGGAGATAGAGCGTGTTTGAAGAAGACTGATGCAGTGTGTGTTTTCCTGGATTTCAAGTGATTTCGGAAACATACTCCTTGTTTTTCCACACTGTCTAAGAAACCACATGAGGCTTGCAAGAGATTGAAACAATGCATCCTTAAACGTATTCCAGCAGTAAAACACACGTTTCTTCAAAGATTTGGAAGGAGCAAGCAAAAGCCTAGTGGCTGTGTGTTCTTTCAGAGAGAAACATGCATTTCATCCTTCTGGAGTGAGTTTTCATGCTGGAATTCATATGCATTTTGTACTGTGCAGAATGTAGCTACCTGCTCGGGGGTTGTGTCATAGAAACACCTTTCCTGCAGGAGCTTGTTGCAACATTCATTGTTTGGCTAAGTTCTTTAGGGTTGGTTTTGGAAGGTCTTTCAGCTTTGTCCAAATCCGCTTCGGACGAAATTTTTTCACAGCCCGCTTTCCAAGTGGCCACAAAGAGCTGCTGCTTGAAACTGTCCACATGCACATCTCCCCTACTGGGGTGCTCATTTCACTACCTGGATTTTGTTTTTCTCTTCTTTCTTTGAAATGACAAGCCTTCTTTCTGCATGCTACACACACCTTGTGGCAGTTTCAGTTTGAAGCATGTTGGTGCTCTCAAAACGCTGTGTAACCTATGTAGAGTGTGTTACTCTCCAGCACTGAATACACAACTTCGAGCTCCTTTCACCACAGACACGCAAACACAGCCTTTGGTGAAAGTCCTACTTCAGGTCCCTTGGAAATGTAAGGGTTTCATGGAGAAAACGAAGTCAATCATGCTGTTGCACTCTACTACCAATAGAAATGACCTCTTGGACATGCCCGACTGAGTTTCACTGCAAAATGCCCTTGTTTTCTGGTTTCTTGAATGTTCTCAACACATTAGGAGAAAGAGCGTGTTTGAGCAAGCGTGATGCAGTATGCGTTTCCCTAGATTTCAAGTGATTTGGGAAACATACTCCTTATTTTTCCACATTGTGTAAGTAACATGAGGCTTGCAAGAGATTGAAAAAATGCATCCCAAAACGTACCCCAGCCGTGAAAGCACACGTTTCCACAAAGACTTTCAAGGAGCAAGCAAAAGCCAATGGCTGATGGTTCTTTCCAAGAAAAACACACACATTTCATCCTTCTGGAGTGAATTTTCAGCCTGGAATTAATATGCATTTGTACTGTGCAGAATGTAGCTACCTGCTCGGGGGTTGTGTCATAGAAGCACCTTTCCTGCAGGAGCTTATTGGAACATTCATTGTTTGGCTAAGTTCTTTAGGGTTGGTTTTGGAAGGTCTTTCAGCTTTGTCCAAATCCGCTTCGTACGAAATTTTTCTCACAGCCCTCTTTCCAAGTGCCCACAAAGAGCTGCTGCTTGAAACTGTCCGCATGCACATCTCCCCTACTGGGGTGCTCATTTCACTACCTGGATTTTGGTTTCCTCTTCTTTCTTAGAAATGACAAGCCTTCTTTCTGCATGGTACACACACCTTGTAGCAGTTTCAGTTTGCAGCATGTTGGTGCTCTTAAAACCCTGAGTAACCTGCGTAGAGTGTGTCACTCTCCAGCACTGAATACACAACTTAGAGCTCCTTTCACCACAGACACGCAAACAAATACTTTGGTGAAAGTCCTACCTCTTTTCACTTGGAAATGTAAGGGTTTCATGGAGAACATGAAGTCAATCTTGCTTTTGCACTCTGCAACCAATAGGAATGAACTCTTGTACATACCCGTCTGAATTTCACTGCAAAATGCCCTTCTATTCTGGTTTCTTGAAAGTTCACAACACATTAGGAGATAGAGCGTGTTTGAAGAAGACTGATGCAGTGTGTGTTTTCCTGGATTTCAAGTGATTTCGGAAACATACTCCTTGTTTTTCCATACTGTCTAAAAACAACATGAGGCTTGCAAGAGATTGAAACAATGCATCCATAAACGTATTCCAGCAGTAAAACACACGTTTCTTCAAAGATTTGGAAGGAGCAAGCAAAAGCCTAGTGGCTGTGTGTTCTTTCAGAGAGAAACATGCATTTCATCCTTCTGGAGTGAGTTTTCATGCTGGAATTCATATGCATTTTGTACTGTGCAGAATGTAGCTACCTGCTCGGGGGTTGTGTCATAGAAGCACCTTTCCTGCAGGAGCTTATTGCAACATTCATTGTTTGGCTAAGTTCTTTAGGGTTGGTTTTGGAATTTCTTTCAGCTTTGTCCAAATCCGCTTCGTACGAATTTTTTTCACAGCCCTCTTTCCAAGTGCCCACAAAGAGCTGCTGCTTGAAACTGTCCGCATGCACATCTCCCCTACTGGGGTGCTCGTTTCACTACCTGGATTTTGGTTTCCTCTTCTTTCTTTGAAATGAGAAGCCTTCTTTCTGCATGGTACACACACCTTGTAGCAGTTTCAGTTTGCAGCATGTTGGTGCTCTTAAAACCCTGAGTAACCTGCGTAGAGTGTGTCACTCTCCAGCACTGAATACACAACTTAGAGCTCCTTTCACCACAGACACGCAAAAAAATACTTTGGTGAAAGTCCTACCTCTTTTCCCTTGGAAATGTAAGGGTTTCATGGAGAACATGAAGTCAATCTTGCTTTTGCACTCTGCAACCAATAGGAATGAACTCTTGTATATTCCCGTCTGAATTTCACTGCAAAATGCCCTTCTTTTCTGGTTTCTTGGAAGTTCACAGCACATTAGGAGATAGTGCGTGTTTGAAGAAGACTGATGCAGTGTGTGTTTTCCTGGATTTCAAGTGATTTCGGAAACATACTCCTTGTTTTTCCACACTGTCTAAGAAACAACATGAGGCTTGCAAGAGATTGAAACAATGCATCCTTAAACGTATTCCAGCAGTAAAACACACGTTTCTTCAAAGATTTGGAAGAAGCAAGCAAAAGCCTAGTGGCTGTGTGTTCTTTCAGAGAGAAACATGCATTTCATCCTTCTGGAGTCAGTTTTCATGCTGGAATTCATATGCATTTTGTACTGTGCAGAATGTAGCTACCTGCTCGGGGGTTGTGTCATAGAAACACCTTTCCTGCAGGAGCTTGTTGCAACATTCATTGTTTGGCTAAGTTCTTTAGGGTTGGTTTTGGAAGGTCTTTCAGCTTTGTCCAAATCCGCTTCATACGAAATTTTTTCACAGCCCGCTTTCCAAGTGGCCACAAAGAGCTGCTGCTTGAAACTGTCCAGATGCACATCTCCCCTACTGGGGTGCTCGTTTCACTACCTGGATTTTGGTTTTCTCTTCTTTCTTTGAAATGACAAGCCTTCTTTCTGCATGCTACACACACCTTGTGGCAGTTTCAGTTTGAAGCATATTGGTGCTCTCAAAACGCTGTGTAACCTATGTAGAGTGTGTTACTCTCCAGCACTGAATACACAACTTAGAGCTCCTTTCACCACAGACACGCAAACACAGCCTTTGGTGAAAGTTCTACTTCAGGTCCCTTGGAAATGTAAGGGTTTCATGGAGAAAACGAAGTCAATCATACTGTTGCACTCTACTACCAATAGAAATGACCTCTTGGACATGCCCGACTGAGTTTCACTGCAAAATGCCCTTGTTTTCTGGTTTCTTGAATGTTCTTAACACATTAGGAGAAAGAGCGTGTTTGAGCAAGAGTGATGCAGTGTGCGTTTCCCTAGATTTCAAGTGATTTGGGAAACATACTCCTAATTTTTCCACATTGTGTAAGTAACATGAGGCTTGCAAGAGATTGAAAAAATGCATCCCAAAACGTACCCCAGCCGTGAAAGCACACGTTTCCACAAAGACTTTCAAGGAGCAAGCAAAAGCCAATGGCTGAGTGTTCTTTCCAAGAAAAACACACACATTTCATCCTTCTGGAGTGAATTTTCAGCCTGGAATTAATATGCATTTGTACTGTGCAGAATGTAGCTACCTGCTCGGGGGTTGTGTCATAGAAGCACCTTTCCTGCAGGAGCTTATTGCAACATTCATTGTTTGGCTAAGTTCTTTAGGGTTGGTTTTGGAAGGTCTTTCAGCTTTGTCCAAATCCGCTTCGTACGAATTTTTCTCACAGCCCTCTTTCCAAGTGCCCACAAAGAGCTGCTGCTTGAAACTGTCCGCATGCACATCTCCCCTACTGGGTGCTCGTTTCACTACCTGGATTTTGGTTTCCTCTTCTTTCTTAGAAATGACAAGCCTTCTTTCTGCATGGTACACACACCTTGTAGCAGTTTCAGTTTGCAGCATGTTGGTGCTCTTAAAACCCTGAGTAACCTGCATAGAGTGTGTCACTCTCCAGCACTGAATACACAACTTAGAGCTCCTTTCACCACAGACACGCAAACAAATACTTTGGTGAAAGTCCTACCTCTTTTCACTTGGAAATGTAAGGGTTTCATGGAGAACATGAAGTCAATCTTGCTTTTGCACTCTGCAACCAATAGGAATGAACTCTTGTACATACCCGTCTGAATTTCACTGCAAAATGCCCTTCTTTTCTGGTTTCTTGGAAGTTCACAACACATTAGGAGATAGAGCGTGTTTGAAGAAGACTGATGCAGTGTGTGTTTTCCTGGATTTCAAGTGATTTCGGAAACATACTCCTTGTTTTTCCACACTGTCTAAGAAACAACATGAGGCTTGCAAGAGATTGAAACAATGCATCCTTAAACATATTCCAGCAGTAAAACACACGTTTCTTCAAAGATTTGGAAGGAGCAAGCAAAAGCCTAGTGGCTGTGTGTTCTTTCAGAGAGAAACATGCATTTCATCCTTCTGGAGTGAGTTTTCATGCTGGAATTCATATGCATTTTGTACTGTGCAGAATGTAGCTACCTGCTCGGGGGTTGTGTCATAGAAGCACCTTTCCTGCAGGAGCTTATTGCAACATTCATTGTTTGGCTAAGTTCTTTAGGGTTGGTTTTGGAAGGTCTTTCAGCTTTGTCCAAATCCGCTTCGTACGAAATTTTTTCACAGCCCTCTTTCCAAGTGGCCACAAAGAGCTGCTGCTTGAAACTGTCCAGATGCACATCTCCCCTACTGGGGTGCTCGTTTCACTACCTGGATTTTGGTTTTCTCTTCTTTCTTTGAAATGACAAGCCTTCTTTCTGCATGCTACACACACCTTGTGGCAGTTTTAGTTTGAAGCATGTTGGTGCTCTCAAAACGCTGTGTAACCTATGTAGAGTGTGTTACTCTCCAGCACTGAATACACAACTTCGAGCTCCTTTCACCACAGACACGCAAACACAGCCTTTGGTGAAAGTTCTACTTCAGGTCCCTTGGAAATGTAAGGGTTTCATGGAGAAAACGAAGTCAACCATGCTGTTGCACTCTACTACCAATAGAAATGACCTCTTGGACATGCCCGACTGAGTTTCACTGCAAAATGCCCTTGTTTTCTGGTTTCTTGAATGTTCTTAACACATTAGGAGAAAGAACGTGTTTGAGCAAGAGTGATGCAGTGTGCGTTTCCCTAGATTTCAAGTGATTTGGGAAACATACTCCTTATTTTTCCACATTGTGTAAGTAACATGAGGCTTGCAAGAGATTGAAAAAATGCATCCCAAAACGTACCCCAGCCGTGAAAGCACACGTTTCCACAAAGACTTTCAAGGAGCAAGCAAAAGCCAATGGCTGAGTGTTCTTTCCAAGAAAAACACACACATTTCATCCTTCTGGAGTGAATTTTCAGCCTGGAATTGATATGCATTTGTACTGTGCAGAATGTAGCTACCTGCTCGGGGGTTGTGTCATAGAAGCACCTTTCCTGCAGGAGCTTATTGCAACATTCATTGTTTGGCTAAATTCTTTAGGGTTGGTTTTGGAAGGTCTTTCAGCTTTGTCCAAATCCGCTTCGTACGAATTTTTTTAACAGCCCTCTTTCCAAGTGCCCACAAAGAGCTGCTGCTTGAAACTGTCCGCATGCACATCTCCCCTACTGGGGTGCTCGTTTCACTGCCTGGATTTTGGTTTCCTCTTCTTTCTTTGAAATGACAAGCCTTCTTTCTGCATGCTACACACACCTTGTGGCAGTTTCAGTTTGAAGCATGTTGGTGCTCTCAAAACGCTGTGTAACCTATGTAGAGTGTGTTACTCTCCAGCACTGAATACACAACTTCGAGCTCCTTTCACCACAGACACGCAAACACATCCTTTGGTGAAAGTCCTACTTCAGGTCCCTTGGAAATGTAAGGGTTTCATGGAGAAAACGAAGTCAATCATGCTGTTGCACTCTACTACCAATAGAAATGACCTCTTGGACATGCCCGACTGAGTTTCACTGCAAAATGCCCTTGTTTTCTGGTTTCTTGAATGTTCTCAACACATTAGGAGAAAGAGCGTGTTTGAGCAAGAGTGATGCAGTGTGCGTTTCCCTAGATTTCAAGTGATTTGGGAAACATACTCCTTATTTTTCCACATTGTGTAAGTAACAAGAGGCTTGCAAGAGATTGAAAAAATGCATCCCAAAACGTACCCCAGCCGTGAAAGCACACGTTTCCACAAAGACTTTCAAGGAGCAAGCAAAAGCCAACGGCTGAGTGTTCTTTCCAAGAAAAACACACACATTTCATCCTTCTGGAGTGAATTTTCAGCCTGGAATTAATATGCATTTGTACTGTGCAGAATGTAGCTACCTGCTCGGTGGTTGTGTCATAGAAGCACCTTTCCTGCAGGAGCTTATTGCAACATTCATTGTTTGGCTAAGTTTTTAGGGTTGGTTTTGGAAGGTCTTTCAGCTTTGTCCAAATCCGCTTCGTACGAATTTTTCTCACAGCCCTCTTTCCAAGTGCCCACAAAGAGCTGCTGCTTGAAACTGTCCGCATGCACATCTCCCCTACTGGGGTGCTCGTTTCACTACCTGGATTTTGGTTTCCTCTTCTTTCTTAGAAATGACAAGCCTTCTTTCTGCATGGTACACACACCTTGTAGCAGTTTCAGTTTGCAGCATGTTGGTGCTCTTAAAACCCTGAGTAACCTGCCTAGAGTGTGTCACTCTCCAGCACTGAATACACAACATAGAGCTCCTTTCACCACAGACACGCAAACAAATACTTTGGTGAAAGTCCTACCTCTTTTCACTTGGAAATGTAAGGGTTTCATGGAGAACATGAAGTCAATCTTGCTTTTGCACTCTGCAACCAATAGGAATGAACTCTTGTACATACCCGTCTGAATTTCACTGCAAAATGCCCTTCTTTTCTGGTTTCTTGGAAGTTCACAACACATTAGGAGATAGAGCGTGTTTGAAGAAGACTGATGCAGTGTGTGTTTTCCTGGATTTCAAGTGATTTCGGAAACATACTCCTTGTTTTTCCACACTGTCTAAGAAACCACATGAGGCTTGCAAGAGATTGAAACAATGCATCCTTAAACGTATTCCAGCAGTAAAACACACGTTTCTTCAAAGATTTGGAAGGAGCAAGCAAAAGCCTAGTGGCTGTGTGTTCTTTCAGAGAGAAACATGCATTTCATCCTTCTGGAGTGAGTTTTCATGCTGGAATTCATATGCATTTTGTACTGTGCAGAATGTAGCTACCTGCTCGGGGGTTGTGTCATAGAAACACCTTTCCTGCAGGAGCTTGTTGCAACATTCATTGTTTGGCTAAGTTCTTTAGGGTTGGTTTTGGAAGGTCTTTCAGCTTTGTCCAAATCCGCTTCGGACGAAATTTTTTCACAGCCCGCTTTCCAAGTGGCCACAAAGAGCTGCTGCTTGAAACTGTCCACATGCACATCTCCCCTACTGGGGTGCTCGTTTCACTACCTGGATTTTGGTTTCCTCTTCTTTCTTTGAAATGACAAGCCTTCTTTCTGCATGCTACACACACCTTGTGGCAGTTTCAGTTTGAAGCATGTTGGTGCTCTCAAAACGCTGTGTAACCTATGTAGAGTGTGTTACTCTCCAGCACTGAATACACAACTTCGAGCTCCTTTCACCACAGACACGCAAACACAGCCTTTGGTGAAAGTCCTACTTCAGGTCCCTTGGAAATGTAAGGGTTTCATGGAGAAAACGAAGTCAATCATGCTGTTGCACTCTACTACCAATAGAAATGACCTCTTGGACATGCCCGACTGAGTTTCCCTGCAAAATGCCCTTGTTTTCTGGTTTCTTGAATGTTCTCAACACATTAGGAGAAAGAGCGTGTTTGAGCAAGAGTGATGCAGTGTGCGTTTCCCTAGATTTCAAGTGATTTGGGAAACATACTCCTTATTTTTCCACATTGTGTAAGTAACATGAGGCTTGCAAGAGATTGAAAAAATGCATCCCAAAACGTACCCCAGCCGTGAAAGCACACGTTTCCACAAAGACTTTCAAGGAGCAAGTAAAAGCCAATGGCTGAGTGTTCTTTCCAAGAAAAACACACACATTTCATCCTTCTGGAGTGAATTTTCAGCCTGGAATTAATATGCATTTGTACTGTGCAGAATGTAGCTACCTGCTCGGGGGTTGTGTCATAGAAGCACCTTTCCTGCAGGAGCTTATTGCAACATTCATTTTTTGGCTAAGTTCTTTAGGGTTGGTTTTGGAAGGTCTTTCAGCTTTGTCCAAATCCGCTTCGTACGAATTTTTTTCACAGCCCTCTTTCCAAGTGCCCACAAAGAGCTGCTGCTTGAAACTGTCCGCATGCACATCTCCCCTACTGGGGTGCTCGTTTCACTACCTGGATTTTGGTTTCCTCTTCTTTCTTAGAAATGACAAGCCTTCTTTCTGCATGGTACACACACCTTGTAGCAGTTTCAGTTTGCAGCATGTTGGTGCTCTTAAAACCCTGAGTAACCTGCCTAGAGTGTGTCACTCTCCAGCACTGAATACACAACATAGACCTCCTTTCACCACAGACACGCAAACAAATACTTTGGTGAAAGTCCTACCTCTTTTCACTTGGAAATGTAAGTGTTTCATGGAGAACATGAAGTCAATCTTGCTTTTGCACTCTGCAACCAATAGGAATGAACTCTTGTACATACCCGTCTGAATTTCACTGCAAAATGCCCTTCTTTTCTGGTTTCTTGGAAGTTCACAACACATTAGGAGATAGAGCGTGTTTGAAGAAGACTGATGCAGTGTGTGTTTTCCTGGATTTCAAGTGATTTCGGAAACATACTCCTTGTTTTTCCACACTGTCTAAGAAACCACATGAGGCTTGCAAGAGATTGAAACAATGCATCCTTAAACGTATTCCAGCAGTAAAACACACGTTTCTTCAAAGATTTGGAAGGAGCAAGCAAAAGCCTAGTGGCTGTGTGTTCTTTCAGAGAGAAACATGCATTTCATCCTTCTGGAGTGAGTTTTCATGCTGGAATTCATATGCATTTTGTACTGTGCAGAATGTAGCTACCTGCTCGGGGGTTGTGTCATAGAAACACCTTTCCTGCAGGAGCTTGTTGCAACATTCATTGTTTGGCTAAGTTCTTTAGGGTTGGTTTTGGAAGGTCTTTCAGCTTTGTCCAAATCCGCTTCATACGAAATTTTTTCACAGCCCGCTTTCCAAGTGGCCACAAAGAGCTGCTGCTTGAAACTGTCCACATGCACATCTCCCCTACTGGGGTGCTCGTTTCACTACCTGGATTTTGGTTTTCTCTTCTTTCTTTGAAATGACAAGCCTTCTTTCTGCATGCTACACACACCTTGTGGCAGTTTCAGTTTGAAGCATGTTGGTGCTCTCAAAACGCTGTTTAACCTATGTAGAGTGTGTTACTCTCCAGCACTGAATACACAACTTCGAGCTCCTTTCACCACAGACACGCAAACACAGCCTTTGGTGAAAGTCCTACTTCAGGTCCCTTGGAAATGTAAGGGTTTCATGGAGAAAACGAAGTCAATCATGCTGTTGCACTCTACTACCAATAGAAATGACCTCTTGGACATGCCCGACTGAGTTTCACTGCAAAATGCCCTTGTTTTCTGGTTTCTTGAATGTTCTCAACACATTAGGAGAAAGAGCGTGTGTGAGCAAGCATGATGCAGTATGCGTTTCCCTAGATTTCAAGTGATTTGGGAAACATACTCCTTATTTTTCCACATTGTGTAAGTAACATGAGGCTTGCAAGAGATTGAAAAAATGCATCCCAAAACGTACCCCAGCCGTGAAAGCACACGTTTCCACAAAGACTTTCAAGGAGCAAGCAAAAGCCAATGGCTGAGTGTTCTTTCCAAGAAAAACACACACATTTCATCCTTCTGGAGTGAATTTTCAGCCTGGAATTAATATGCATTTGAACTGTGCAGAATGTAGCTACCTGCTCGGGGGTTGTGTCATAGAAGCACCTTTCCTGCAGGAGCTTATTGGAACATTCATTGTTTGGCTAAGTTCTTTAGGGTTGGTTTTGGAAGGTCTTTCAGCTTTGTCCAAATCCGCTTCGTACGAATTTTTTTCACAGCCCTCTTTCCAAGTGCCCACAAAGAGCTGCTGCTTGAAACTGTCCGCATGCACATCTCCCCTACTGGGGTGCTCGTTTCACTACCTGGATTTTGGTTTCCTCTTCTTTCTTAGAAATGACAAGCCTTCTTTCTGCATGTTACACACACCTTGTAGCAGTTTCAGTTTGCAGCATGTTGGTGCTCTTAAAACCCTGAGTAACCTGCCTAGAGTGTGTCACTCTCCAGCACTGAATACACAACATAGAGCTCCTTTCACCACAGACACGCAAACAAATACTTTGGTGAAAGTCCTACCTCTTTTCACTTGGAAATGTAAGGGTTTCATGGAGAACATGAAGTCAATCTTGCTTTTGCACTCTGCAACCAATAGGAATGAACTCTTGTACATACCCGTCTGAATTTCACTGCAAAATGCCCTTCTTTTCTGGTTTCTTGGAAGTTCACAACACATTAGGAGATAGAGCGTGTTTGAAGAAGACTGATGCAGTGTGTGTTTTCCTGGATTTCAAGCGATTTCGGAAACATACTCCTTGTTTTTCCACACTGTCTAAGAAACCACATGAGGCTTGCAAGAGATTGAAACAATGCATCCTTAAACGTATTCCAGCAGTAAAACACACGTTTCTTCAAAGATTTGGAAGGAGCAAGCAAAAGCCTAGTGGCTGTGTGTTCTTTCAGAGAGAAACATGCATTTCATCCTTCTGGAGTGAGTTTTCATGCTGGAATTCATATGCATTTTGTACTGTGCAGAATGTAGCTACCTGCTCGGGGGTTGTGTCATAGAAGCACCTTTCCTGCAGGAGCTTGTTGCAACATTCATTGTTTGGCTAAGTTCTTTAGGGTTGGTTTTGGAAGGTCTTTCAGCTTTGTCCAAATCCGCTTCATACGAAATTTTTTCACAGCCCGCTTTCCAAGTGCCCACAAAGAGCTACTGCTTGAAACTGTCCACATGCACATCTCCCCTACTGGGGTGCTCGTTTCACTACCTGGATTTTGGTTTTCTCTTCTTTCTTTGAAATGACAAGCCTTCTTTCTGCATGGTACACACACCTTGTGGCAGTTTCAGTTTGCAGCATGTTGGTGCTCTTAAAACCCTGAGTAACCTGCGTAGAGTGTGTCACTCTCCAGCACTGAATACACAACTTAGAGCTCCTTTCACCACAGACACGCAAACAAATACTTTGGTGAAAGTCCTACCTCTTTTCACTTGGAAATGTAAGGGTTTCATGGAGAACATGAAGTCAATCTTGCTTTTGCACTCTGCAACCAATAGGAATGAACTCTTGTATATTCCCGTCTGAATTTCACTGCAAATTGCCCTTCTTTTCTGGTTTCTTGGAAGTTCACAGCACATTAGGAGATAGAGCGTGTTTGAAGAAGACTGATGCAGTGTGTGTTTTCCTGGATTTCAAGTGATTTCGGAAACATACTCCTTGTTTTTCCACACTGTCTAAGAAACAACATGAGGCTTGCAAGAGATTGAAACAATGCATCCTTAAACGTATTCCAGCAGTAAAACACACGTTTCTTCAAAGATTTGGAAGGAGCAAGCAAAAGCCTAGTGGCTGTGTGTTCTTTCAGAGAGAAACATGCATTTCATCCTTCTGGAGTGAGTTTTCATGCTGGAATTCATATGCATTTTGTACTGTGCAGAATGTAGCTACCTGCTCGGGGGTTGTGTCATAGAAACACCTTTCCTGCAGGAGCTTGTTGCAACATTCATTGTTTGGCTAAGTTCTTTAGGGTTGGTTTTGGAAGGTCTTTCAGCTTTGTCCAAATCCGCTTCATACGAAATTTTTTCACAGCCCGCTTTCCAAGTGGCCACAAAGAGCTGCTGCTTGAAACTGTCCACATGCACATCTCCCCTACTGGGGTGCTCGTTTCACTACCTGGATTTTGGTTTTCTCTTCTTTCTTTGAAATGACAAGCCTTCTTTCTGCATGCTACACACACCTTGTGGCAGTTTCAGTTTGAAGCATGTTGGTGCTCTCAAAACGCTGTGTAACCTATGTAGAGTGTGTTACTCTCCAGCACTGAATACACAACTTCGAGCTCCTTTCACCACAGACACGCAAACACAGCCTTTGGTGAAAGTCCTACTTCAGGTCCCTTGGAAATGTAAGGGTTTCATGGAGAAAACGAAGTCAATCATGCTGTTGCACTCTACTACCAATAGAAATGACCTCTTGGACATGCCCGACTGAGTTTCACTGCAAAATGCCCTTGTTTTCTGGTTTCTTGAATGTTCTCAACACACTAGGAGAAAGAGCGTGTTTGAGCAAGAGTGATGCAGTGTGCGTTTCCCTAGATTTCAAGTGATTTGGGAAACATACTCCTTATTTTTCCACATTGTGTAAGTAACATGAGGCTTGCAAGAGATTGAAAAAATGCATCCCAAAACGTACCCCAGCCGTGAAAGCACACGTTTCCACAAAGACTTTCAAGGAGCAAGCAAAAGCCAATGGCTGAGTGTTCTTTCCAAGAAAAACACACACATTTCATCCTTCTGGAGTGAATTTTCAGCCTGGAATTAATATGCATTTGTACTGTGCAGAATGTAGCTACCTGCTCGGGGGTTGTGTCATAGAAGCACCTTTCCTGCAGGAGCTTATTGGAACATTCATTGTTTGGCTAAGTTCTTTATGGTTGGTTTTGGAAGGTCTTTCAGCTTTGTCCAAATCCGCTTCGTACGAATTTTTTTCACAGCCCTCTTTCCAAGTGCCCACAAAGAGCTGCTGCTTGAAACTGTCCGCATGCACATCTCCCCTACTGGGGTGCTCGTTTCACTACCTGGATTTTGGTTTCCTCTTCTTTCTTTGAAATGACAAGCCTTCTTTCTGCATGGTACACACACCTTGTAGCAGTTTCAGTTTGCAGCATGTTGGTGCTCTTAAAACCCTGAGTAACCTGCGTAGAGTGTGTCACTCTCCAGCACTGAATACACAACATAGAGCTCCTTTCACCACAGACACGCAAACAAATACTTTGGTGAAAGTCCTACCTCTTTTCACTTGGAAATGTAAGGGTTTCATGGAGAACATGAAGTCAATCTTGCTTTTGCACTCTGCAACCAATAGGAATGAACTCTTGTACATACCCGTCTGAATTTCACTGCAAAATGCCCTTCTTTTCTGGTTTCTTGGAAGTTCACAACACATTAGGAGATAGAGCGTGTTTGAAGAAGACTGATGCAGTGTGTGTTTTCCTGGATTTCAAGTGATTTCGGAAACATACTCCTTGTTTTTCCACACTGTCTAAGAAACCACATGAGGCTTGCAAGAGATTGAAACAATGCATCCTTAAACGTATTCCAGCAGTAAAACACACGTTTCTTCAAAGATTTGGAAGGAGCAAGCAAAAGCCTAGTGGCTGTGTGTTCTTTCAGAGAGAAACATGCATTTCATCCTTCTGGAGTGAGTTTTCATGCTGGAATTCATATGCATTTTGTACTGTGCAGAATGTAGCTACCTGCTCGGGGGTTGTGTCATAGAAACACCTTTCCTGCAGGAGCTTGTTGCAACATTCATTGTTTGGCTAAGTTCTTTAGGGTTGGTTTTGGAAGGTCTTTCAGCTTTGTCCAAATCCGCTTCATACGAAATTTTTTCACAGCCCGCTTTCCAAGTGGCCACAAAGAGCTGCTGCTTGAAACTGTCCACATGCACATCTCCCCTACTGGGGTGCTCGTTTCACTACCTGGATTTTGGTTTTCTCTTCTTTCTTTGAAATGACAAGCCTTCTTTCTGCATGCTACACACACCTTGTGGCAGTTTCAGTTTGAAGCATGTTGGTGCTCTCAAAACGCTGTGTAACCTATGTAGAGTGTGTTACTCTCCAGCACTGAATACACAACTTCGAGCTCCTTTCACCACAGACACGCAAACACAGCCTTTGGTGAAAGTCCTACTTCAGGTCCCTTGGAAATGTAAGGGTTTCATGGAGAAAACGAAGTCAATCATGCTGTTGCACTCTACTACCAATAGAAATGACCTCTTGGACATGCCCGACTGAGTTTCCCTGCAAAATGCCCTTGTTTTCTGGTTTCTTGAATGTTCTCAACACATTAGGAGAAAGAGCGTGTTTGAGCAAGAGTGATGCAGTGTGCGTTTCCCTAGATTTCAAGTGATTTGGGAAACATACTCCTTATTTTTCCACATTGTGTAAGTAACATGAGGCTTGCAAGAGATTGAAAAAATGCATCCCAAAACGTACCCCAGCCGTGAAAGCACACGTTTCCACAAAGACTTTCAAGGAGCAAGCAAAAGCCAATGGCTGAGTGTTCTTTCCAAGAAAAACACACACATTTCATCCTTCTGGAGTGAATTTTCAGCCTGGAATTAATATGCATTTGTACTGTGCAGAATGTAGCTACCTGCTCGGGGGTTGTGTCATAGAAGCACCTTTCCTGCAGGAGCTTATTGGAACATTCATTGTTTGGCTAAGTTCTTTATGGTTGGTTTTGGAAGGTCTTTCAGCGTTGTCCAAATCCGGTTCGTACGAATTTTTTTCACAGCCCTCTTTCCAAGTGCCCACAAAGAGCTGCTGCTTGAAACTGTCCGCATGCACATCTCCCCTACTGGGGTGCTCGTTTCACTACCTGGATTTTGGTTTCCTCTTCTTTCTTTGAAATGACAAGCCTTCTTTCTGCATGGTACACACACCTTGTAGCAGTTTCAGTTTGCAGCATGTTGGTGCTCTTAAAACCCTGAGTAACCTGCGTAGAGTGTGTCACTCTCCAGCACTGAATACACAACATAGAGCTCCTTTCACCACAGACACGCAAACAAATACTTTGGTGAAAGTCCTACCTCTTTTCACTTGGAAATGTAAGGGTTTCATGGAGAACATGAAGTCAATCTTGCTTTTGCACTCTGCAACCAATAGGAATGAACTCTTGTACATACCCGTCTGAATTTCACTGCAAAATGCCCTTCTTTTCTGGTTTCTTGGAAGTTCACAACACATTAGGAGATAGAGCGTGTTTGAAGAAGACTGATGCAGTGTGTGTTTTCCTGGATTTCAAGTGATTTCGGAAACATACTCCTTGTTTTTCCACACTGTCTAAGAAACCACATGAGGCTTGCAAGAGATTGAAACAATGCATCCTTAAACGTATTCCAGCAGTAAAACACACGTTTCTTCAAAGATTTGGAAGGAGCAAGCAAAAGCCTAGTGGCTGTGTGTTCTTTCAGAGAGAAACATGCATTTCATCCTTCTGGAGTGAGTTTTCATGCTGGAATTCATATGCATTTTGTACTGTGCAGAATGTAGCTACCTGCTCGGGGGTTGTGTCATAGAAACACCTTTCCTGCAGGAGCTTGTTGCAACATTCATTGTTTGGCTAAGTTCTTTAGGGTTGGTTTTGGAAGGTCTTTCAGCTTTGTCCAAATCCGCTTCATACGAAATTTTTTCACAGCCCGCTTTCCAAGTGGCCACAAAGAGCTGCTGCTTGAAACTGTCCACATGCACATCTCCCCTACTGGGGTGCTCGTTTCACTACCTGGATTTTGGTTTTCTCTTCTTTCTTTGAAATGACAAGCCTTCTTTCTGCATGCTACACACACCTTGTGGCAGTTTCAGTTTGAAGCATGTTGGTGCTCTCAAAACGCTGTGTAACCTATGTAGAGTGTGTTACTCTCCAGCACTGAATACACAACTTCGAGCTCCTTTCACCACAGACACGCAAACACAGCCTTTGGTGAAAGTCCTACTTCAGGTCCCTTGGAAATGTAAGGGTTTCATGGAGAAAACGAAGTCAATCATGCTGTTGCACTCTACTACCAATAGAAATGACCTCTTGGACATGCCCGACTGAGTTTCACTGCAAAATGCCCTTGTTTTCTGGTTTCTTGAATGTTCTCAACACATTAGGAGAAAGAGCGTGTTTGAGCAAGAGTGATGCAGTGTGCGTTTCCCTAGATTTCAAGTGATTTGGGAAACATACTCCTTATTTTTCCACATTGTGTAAGTAACATGAGGCTTGCAAGAGATTGAAAAAATGCATCCCAAAACGTACCCCAGCCGTGAAAGCACACGTTTCCACAAAGACTTTCAAGGAGCAAGCAAAAGCCAATGGCTGAGTGTTCTTTCCAAGAAAAACACACACATTTCATCCTTCTGGAGTGAATTTTCAGCCTGGAATTAATATGCATTTGTACTGTGCAGAATGTAGCTACCTGCTCGGGGGTTGTGTCATAGAAGCACCTTTCCTGCAGGAGCTTATTGGAACATTCATTGTTTGGCTAAGTTCTTTATGGTTGGTTTTGGAAGGTCTTTCAGCTTTGTCCAAATCCGGTTCGTACGAATTTTTTTCACAGCCCTCTTTCCAAGTGCCCACAAAGAGCTGCTGCTTGAAACTGTCCGCATGCACATCTCCCCTACTGGGGTGCTCGTTTCACTACCTGGATTTTGGTTTCCTCTTCTTTCTTTGAAATGACAAGCCTTCTTTCTGCATGGTACACACACCTTGTAGCAGTTTCAGTTTGCAGCATGTTGGTGCTCTTAAAACGCTGAGTAACCTGCGTAGAGTGTGTCACTCTCCAGCACTGAATACACAACTTAGAGCTCCTTTCACCACAGACACGCAAACAAATACTTTGGTGAAAGTCCTACCTCTTTTCACTTGGAAATGTAAGGGTTTCATGGAGAACATGAAGTCAATCTTGCTTTTGCACTCTGCAACCAATAGGAATGAACTCTTGTACATACCCGTCTGAATTTCACTGCAAAATGCCCTTCTTTTCTGGTTTCTTGGAAGTTCACAACACATTAGGAGATAGAGCGTGTTTGAAGAAGACTGATGCAGTGTGTGTTTTCCTGGATTTCAAGTGATTTCGGAAACATACTCCTTGTTTTTCCACACTGTCTAAGAAACCACATGAGGCTTGCAAGAGATTGAAACAATGCATCCTTAAACGTATTCCAGCAGTAAAACACACGTTTCTTCAAAGATTTGGAAGGAGCAAGCAAAAGCCTAGTGGCTGTGTGTTCTTTCAGAGAGAAACATGCATTTCATCCTTCTGGAGTGAGTTTTCATGCTGGAATTCATATGCATTTTGTACTGTGCAGAATGTAGCTACCTGCTCGGGGGTTGTGTCATAGAAACACCTTTCCTGCAGGAGCTTGTTGCAACATTCATTGTTTGGCTAAGTTCTTTAGGGTTGGTTTTGGAAGGTCTTTCAGCTTTGTCCAAATCCGCTTCATATGAAATTTTTTCACAGCCCGCTTTCCAAGTGGCCACAAAGAGCTGCTGCTTGAAACTGTCCACATGCACATCTCCCCTACTGGGGTGCTCGTTTCACTACCTGGATTTTGGTTTTCTCTTCTTTCTTTGAAATGACAAGCCTTCTTTCTGCATGCTACACACACCTTGTGGCAGTTTCAGTTTGAAGCATGTTGGTGCTCTCAAAACGCTGTGTAACCTATGTAGAGTGTGTTACTCTCCAGCACTGAATACACAACTTCGAGCTCCTTTCACCACAGACACGCAAACACAGCCTTTGGTGAAAGTCCTACTTCAGGTCCCTTGGAAATGTAAGGGTTTCATGGAGAAAACGAAGTCAATCATGCTGTTGCACTCTACTACCAATAGAAATGACCTCTTGGACATGCCCGACTGAGTTTCACTGCAAAATGCCCTTGTTTTCTGGTTTCTTGAATGTTCTCAACACATTAGGAGAAAGAGCGTGTTTGAGCAAGCATGATGCAGTATGCGTTTCCCTAGATTTCAAGTGATTTGGGAAACATACTCCTTATTTTTCCACATTGTGTAAGTAACATGAGGCTTGCAAGAGATTGAAAAAATGCATCCCAAAACGTACCCCAGCCGTGAAAGCACACGTTTCCACAAAGACTTTCAAGGAGCAAGCAAAAGCCAATGGCTGAGTGTTCTTTCCAAGAAAAACACACACATTTCATCCTTCTGGAGTGAATTTTCAGCCTGGAATTAATATGCATTTGAACTGTGCAGAATGTAGCTACCTGCTCGGGGGTTGTGTCATAGAAGCACCTTTCCTGCAGGAGCTTATTGGAACATTCATTGTTTGGCTAAGTTCTTTAGGGTTGGTTTTGGAAGGTCTTTCAGCTTTGTCCAAATCCGCTTCGTACGAATTTTTTTCACAGCCCTCTTTCCAAGTGCCCACAAAGAGCTGCTGCTTGAAACTGTCCGCATGCACATCTCCCCTACTGGGGTGCTCGTTTCACTACCTGGATTTTGGTTTCCTCTTCTTTCTTAGAAATGACAAGCCTTCTTTCTGCATGTTACACACACCTTGTAGCAGTTTCAGTTTGCAGCATGTTGGTGCTCTTAAAACCCTGAGTAACCTGCCTAGAGTGTGACACTCTCCAGCACTGAATACACAACATAGAGCTCCTTTCACCACAGACACGCAAACAAATACTTTGGTGAAAGTCCTACCTCTTTTCACTTGGAAATGTAAGGGTTTCATGGAGAACATGAAGTCAATCTTGCTTTTGCACTCTGCAACCAATAGGAATGAACTCTTGTACATACCCGTCTGAATTTCACTGCAAAATGCCCTTCTTTTCTGGTTTCTTGGAAGTTCACAACACATTAGGAGATAGAGCGTGTTTGAAGAAGACTGATGCAGTGTGTGTTTTCCTGGATTTCAAGCGATTTCGGAAACATACTCCTTGTTTTTCCACACTGTCTAAGAAACCACATGAGGCTTGCAAGAGATTGAAACAATGCATCCTTAAACGTATTCCAGCAGTAAAACACACGTTTCTTCAAAGATTTGGAAGGAGCAAGCAAAAGCCTAGTGGCTGTGTGTTCTTTCAGAGAGAAACATGCATTTCATCCTTCTGGAGTGAGTTTTCATGCTGGAATTCATATGCATTTTGTACTGTGCAGAATGTAGCTACCTGCTCGGGGGTTGTGTCATAGAAGCACCTTTCCTGCAGGAGCTTGTTGCAACATTCATTGTTTGGCTAAGTTCTTTAGGGTTGGTTTTGGAAGGTCTTTCAGCTTTGTCCAAATCCGCTTCATACGAAATTTTTTCACAGCCCGCTTTCCAAGTGGCCACAAAGAGCTACTGCTTGAAACTGTCCACATGCACATCTCCCCTACTGGGGTGCTCGTTTCACTACCTGGATTTTGGTTTTCTCTTCTTTCTTTGAAATGACAAGCCTTCTTTCTGCATGGTACACACACCTTGTGGCAGTTTCAGTTTGCAGCATGTTGGTGCTCTTAAAACCCTGAGTAACCTGCGTAGAGTGTGTCACTCTCCAGCACTGAATACACAACATAGAGCTCCTTTCACCACAGACACGCAAACAAATACTTTGGTGAAAGTCCTACCTCTTTCACTTGGAAATGTAAGGGTTTCATGGAGAACATGAAGTCAATCTTGCTTTTGCACTCTGCAACCAATAGGAATGAACTCTTGTATATTCCCGTCTGAATTTCACTGCAAAATGCCCTTCTTTTCTGGTTTCTTGGAAGTTCACAGCACATTAGGAGATAGAGCGTGTTTGAAGAAGACTGATGCAGTGTGTGTTTTCCTGGATTTCAAGTGATTTCGGAAACATACTCCTTGTTTTTCCACACTGTCTAAGAAACAACATGAGGCTTGCAAGAGATTGAAACAATGCATCCTTAAACGTATTCCAGCAGTAAAACACACGTTTCTTCAAAGATTTGGAAGGAGCAAGCAAAAGCCTAGTGGCTGTGTGTTCTTTCAGAGAGAAACATGCATTTCATCCTTCTGGAGTGAGTTTTCATGCTGGAATTCATATGCATTTTGTACTGTGCAGAATGTAGCTACCTGCTCGGGGATTGTGTCATAGAAGCACTTTTCCTGCAGGAGATTATTGCAACATTCATTGTTTGGCTAAGTTCTTTAGGGTTGGTTTTGGAAGGTCTTTCAGCTTTGTCCAAATCCGCTTCGTACGAAAGTTTTTCACAGCCCTCTTTCCAAGTGCCCACAAAGAGCTGCTGCTTGAAACTGTCCAGATGCACATCTCCCCTACTGGGGTGCTCGTTTCACTACCTGGATTTTGGTTTTCTCTTCTTTCTTTGAAATGACAAGCCTTCTTTCTGCATGCTACACACACCTTGTGGCACTTTCAGTTTGAAGCATGTTGGTGCTCTCAAAACGCTGTGTAACCTATGTAGAGTGTGTTACTCTCCAGCACTGAATACACAACTTAGAGCTCCTTTCACCACAGACACGCAAACACAGCGTTTGATGAAAGTTCTACTTCAGGTCCCTTGGAAATGTAAGGGTTTCATGGAGAAAACGAAGTCAATCATGCTGTTGCACTCTACTACCAATAGAAATGACCTCTTGGACATGCCCGACTGAGTTTCACTGCAAAATGCCCTTGTTTTCTGGTTTCTTGAATGTTCTCAACACATTAGGAGAAAGAGCGTGTTTGAGCAAGCGTGATGCAGTATGCGTTTCCCTAGATTTCAAGTGATTTGGGAAACATACTCCTTATTTTTCCACATTGTGTAAGTAACATGAGGCTTGCAAGAGATTGAAAAAATGCATCCCAAAACGTACCCCAGCCGTGAAAGCACACGTTTCCACAAAGACTTTCAAGGAGCAAGCAAAAGCCAATGGCTGAGTGTTCTTTCCAAGAAAAACACACACATTTCATCCTTCTGGAGTGAATTTTCAGCCTGGAATTAATATGCATTTGTACTGTGCAGAATGTAGCTACCTGCTCGGGGGTTGTGTCATAGAAGCACCTTTCCTGCAGGAGCTTATTGGAACATTCATTGTTTGGCTAAGTTCTTTATGGTTGGTTTTGGAAGGTCTTTCAGCTTTGTCCAAATCCGCTTCGTACGAATTTTTTTCACAGCCCTCTTTCCAAGTGCCCACAAAGAGCTGCTGCTTGAAACTGTCCGCATGCACATCTCCCCTACTGGGGTGCTCGTTTCACTACCTGGATTTTGGTTTCCTCTTCTTTCTTTGAAATGACAAGCCTTCTTTCTGCATGGTACACACACCTTGTAGCAGTTTCAGTTTGCAGCATGTTGGTGCTCTTAAAACCCTGAGTAACCTGCGTAGAGTGTGTCACTCTCCAGCACTGAATACACAACATAGAGCTCCTTTCACCACAGACACGCAAACAAATACTTTGGTGAAAGTCCTACCTCTTTTCACTTGGAAATGTAAGGGTTTCATGGAGAACATGAAGTCAATCTTGCTTTTGCACTCTGCAACCAATAGGAATGAACTCTTGTACATACCCGTCTGAATTTCACTGCAAAATGCCCTTCTTTTCTGGTTGCTTGGAAGTTCACAACACATTAGGAGATAGAGCGTGTTTGAAGAAGACTGATGCAGTGTGTGTTTTCCTGGATTTCAAGTGATTTCGGAAACATACTCCTTGTTTTTCCACACTGTCTAAGAAACCACATGAGGCTTGCAAGAGATTGAAACAATGCATCCTTTAACGTATTCCAGCAGTAAAACACACGTTTCTTCAAAGATTTGGAAGGAGCAAGCAAAAGCCTAGTGGCTGTGTGTTCTTTCAGAGAGAAACATGCATTTCATCCTTCTGGAGTGAGTTTTCATGCTGGAATTCATATGCATTTTGTACTGTGCAGAATGTAGCTACCTGCTCGGGGGTTGTGTCATAGAAACACCTTTCCTGCAGGAGCTTGTTGCAACATTCATTGTTTGGCTAAGTTCTTTAGGGTTGGTTTTGGAAGGTCTTTCAGCTTTGTCCAAATCCGCTTCATACGAAATTTTTTCACAGCCCGCTTTCCAAGTGGCCACAAAGAGCTGCTGCTTGAAACTGTCCACATGCACATCTCCCCTACTGGGGTGCTCGTTTCACTACCTGGATTTTGGTTTTCTCTTCTTTCTTTGAAATGACAAGCCTTCTTTCTGCATGCTACACACACCTTGTGGCAGTTTCAGTTTGAAGCATGTTGGTGCTCTCAAAACGCTGTGTAACCTATGTAGAGTGTGTTACTCTCCAGCACTGAATACACAACTTCGAGCTCCTTTCACCACAGACACGCAAACACAGCCTTTGGTGAAAGTCCTACTTCAGGTCCCTTGGAAATGTAAGGGTTTCATGGAGAAAACGAAGTCAATCATGCTGTTGCACTCTACTACCAATAGAAATGACCTCTTGGACATGCCCGACTGAGTTTCACTGCAAAATGCCCTTGTTTTCTGGTTTCTTGAATGTTCTCAACACATTAGGAGAAAGAGCGTGTTTGAGCAAGAGTGATGCAGTGTGCGTTTCCCTAGATTTCAAGTGATTTGGGAAACATACTCCTTATTTTTCCACATTGTGTAAGTAACATGAGGCTTGCAAGAGATTGAAAAAATGCATCCCAAAACGTACCCCAGCCGTGAAAGCACACGTTTCCACAAAGACTTTCAAGGAGCAAGCAAAAGCCAATGGCTGAGTGTTCTTTCCAAGAAAAACACACACATTTCATCCTTCTGGAGTGAATTTTCAGCCTGGAATTAATATGCATTTGTACTGTGCAGAATGTAGCTACCTGCTCGGGGGTTGTGTCATAGAAGCACTTTTCCTGCAGGAGATTATTGCAACATTCATTGTTTGGCTAAGTTCTTTAGGGTTGGTTTTGGAAGGTCTTTCAGCTTTGTCCAAATCCGCTTCGTACGAAAGTTTTTCACAGCCCTCTTTCCAAGTGCCCACAAAGAGCTGCTGCTTGAAACTGTCCAGATGCACATCTCCCCTACTGGGGTGCTCGTTTCACTACCTGGATTTTGGTTTTCTCTTCTTTCTTTGAAATGACAAGCCTTCTTTCTGCATGCTACACACACCTTGTGGCACTTTCAGTTTGAAGCATGTTGGTGCTCTCAAAACGCTGTGTAACCTATGTAGAGTGTGTTACTCTCCAGCACTGAATACACAACTTAGAGCTCCTTTCACCACAGACACGCAAACACAGCGTTTGATGAAAGTTCTACTTCAGGTCCCTTGGAAATGTAAGGGTTTCATGGAGAAAACGAAGTCAATCATGCTGTTGCACTCTACTACCAATAGAAATGACCTCTTGGACATGCCCGACTGAGTTTCACTGCAAAATGCCCTTGTTTTCTGGTTTCTTGAATGTTCTCAACACATTAGGAGAAAGAGTGTGTTTGAGCAAGCGTGATGCAGTATGCGTTTCCCTAGATTTCAAGTGATTTGGGAAACATACTCCTTATTTTTCCACATTGTGTAAGTAACATGAGGCTTGCAAGAGATTGAAAAAATGCATCCCAAAACGTACCCCAGCCGTGAAAGCACACGTTTCCACAAAGACTTTCAAGGAGCAAGCAAAAGCCAATGGCTGAGTGTTCTTTCCAAGAAAAACACACACATTTCATCCTTCTGGAGTGAATTTTCAGCCTGGAATTAATATGCATTTGTACTGTGCAGAATGTAGCTACCTGCTCGGGGGTTGTGTCATAGAAGCACCTTTCCTGCAGGAGCTTATTGCAACATTCATTGTTTGGCTAAGTTCTTTATGGTTGGTTTTGGAAGGTCTTTCAGCTTTGTCCAAATCCGCTTCGTACGAATTTTTCTCACAGCCCTCTTTCCAAGTGCCCACAAAGAGCTGCTGCTTGAAACTGTCCGCATGCACATCTCCCCTACTGGGGTGCTCGTTTCACTACCTGGATTTTGGTTTCCTCTTCTTTCTTTGAAATGACAAGCCTTCTTTCTGCATGGTACACACACCTTGTAGCAGTTTCAGTTTGCAGCATGTTGGTGCTCTTAAAACCCTGAGTAACCTGCGTAGAGTGTGTCACTCTCCAGCACTGAATACACAACATAGAGCTCCTTTCACCACAGACACGCAAACAAATACTTTGGTGAAAGTCCTACCTCTTTTCACTTGGAAATGTAAGGGTTTCATGGAGAACATGAAGTCAATCTTGCTTTTGCACTCTGCAACCAATAGGAATGAACTCTTGTACATACCCGTCTGAATTTCACTGCAAAATGCCCTTCTTTTCTGGTTTCTTGGAAGTTCACAACACATTAGGAGATAGAGCGTGTTTGAAGAAGACTGATGCAGTGTGTGTTTTCCTGGATTTCAAGTGATTTCGGAAACATACTCCTTGTTTTTCCACACTGTCTAAGAAACCACATGAGGCTTGCAAGAGATTGAAACAATGCATCCTTAAACGTATTCCAGCAGTAAAACACACGTTTCTTCAAAGATTTGGAAGGAGCAAGCAAAAGCCTAGTGGCTGTGTGTTCTTTCAGAGAGAAACATGCATTTCATCCTTCTGGAGTGAGTTTTCATGCTGGAATTCATATGCATTTTGTACTGTGCAGAATGTAGCTACCTGCTCGGGGGTTGTGTCATAGAAACACCTTTCCTGCAGGAGCTTGTTGCAACATTCATTGTTTGGCTAAGTTCTTTAGGGTTGGTTTTGGAAGGTCTTTCAGCTTTGTCCAAATCCGCTTCATATGAAATTTTTTCACAGCCCGCTTTCCAAGTGGCCACAAAGAGCTGCTGCTTGAAACTGTCCACATGCACATCTCCCCTACTGGGGTGCTCGTTTCACTACCTGGATTTTGGTTTTCTCTTCTTTCTTTGAAATGACAAGCCTTCTTTCTGCATTCTACACACACCTTGTGGCAGTTTCAGTTTGAAGCATGTTGGTGCTCTCAAAACGCTGTGTAACCTATGTAGAGTGTGTTACTCTCCAGCACTGAATACACAACTTCGAGCTCCTTTCACCAAAGACACGCAAACACAGCCTTTGGTGAAAGTCCTACTTCAGGTCCCTTGGAAATGTAAGGGTTTCATGGAGAAAACGAAGTCAATCATGCTGTTGCACTCTACTACCAATAGAAATGACCTCTTGGACATGCCCGACTGAGTTTCACTGCAAAATGCCCTTGTTTTCTGGTTTCTTGAATGTTCTCAACACATTAGGAGAAAGAGCGTGTTTGAGCAAGCGTGATGCAGTATGCGTTTCCCTAGATTTCTAGTGATTTGGGAAACATACTCCTTATTTTTCCACATTGTGTAAGTAACATGAGGCTTGCAAGAGATTGAAAAAATGCATCCCAAAACGTACCCCAGCTGTGAAAGCACACGTTTCCACAAAGACTTTCAAGGAGCAAGCAAAAGCCAATGGCTGAGTGTTCTTTCCAAGAAAAACACACACATTTCATCCTTCTGGAGTGAATTTTCAGCCTGGAATTAATATGCATTTGTACTGTGCAGAATTTAGCTACCTGCTCGGGGGTTGTGTCATAGAAGCACCTTTCCTGCAGGAGCTTATTGGAACATTCATTGTTTGGCTAAGTTCTTTAGGGTTGGTTTTGGAAGGTCTTTCAGCTTTGTCCAAATCCGCTTCGTACGAATTTTTTTCACAGCCCTCTTTCCAAGTGCCCACAAAGAGCTGCTGCTTGAAACTGTCCGCATGCACATCTCCCCTACTGGGGTCCTCGTTTCACTACCTGGATTTTGGTTTCCTCTTCTTTCTTAGAAATGACAAGCCTTCTTTCTGCATGGTACACACACCTTGTAGCAGTTTCAGTTTGCAGCATGTTGGTGCTCTTAAAACCCTGAGTAACCTGCGTAGAGTGTGTCACTCTCCAGCACTGAATACACAACTTAGAGCTCCTTTCACCACAGACACGCAAACAAATACTTTGGTGAAAGTCCTACCTCTTTTCACTTGGAAATGTAAGGGTTTCATGGAGAACATGAAGTCAATCTTGCTTTTGCACTCTGCAACCAATAGGAATGAACTCTTGTACATACCCGTCTGAATTTCACTGCAAAATGCCCTTCTATTCTGGTTTCTTGAAAGTTCACAACAAATTAGGAGATAGAGCGTGTTTGAAGAAGACTGATGCAGTGTGTGTTTTCCTGGATTTCAAGTGATTTCGGAAACATACTCCTTGTTTTTCCATACTGTCTAAGAAACAACATGAGGCTTGCAAGAGATTGAAACAATGCATCCATAAACGTATTCCAGCAGTAAAACACACGTTTCTTCAAACATTTGGAAGGAGCAAGCAAAAGCCTAGTGGCTGTGTGTTCTTTCAGAGAGAAACATGCATTTCATCCTTCTGGAGTGAGTTTTCATGCTGGAATTCATATGCATTTTGTACTGTGCAGAATGTAGCTACCTGCTCGGGGGTTGTGTCATAGAAACACCTTTCCTGCAGGAGCTTGTTGCAACATTCATTGTTTGGCTAAGTTCTTTAGGGTTGGTTTTGGAAGGTCTTTCAGCTTTGTCCAAATCCGCTTCATACGAAATTTTTTCACAGCCCGCTTTCCAAGTGGCCACAAAGAGCTGCTGCTTGAAACTGTCCGCATGCACATCTCCCCTACTGGGGTGCTCGTTTCACTACCTGGATTTTGGTTTCCTCTTCTTTCTTTGAAATGACAAGCCTTCTTTCTGCATGCTACACACACCTTGTGGCAGTTTCAGTTTGAAGCATGTTGGTGCTCTCAAAACGCTGTGTAACCTATGTAGAGTGTGTTACTCTCCAGCACTGAATACACAACTTCGAGCTCCTTTCACCACAGACACGCAAACACAGCCTTTGGTGAAAGTCCTACTTCAGGTCCCTTGGAAATGTAAGGGTTTCATGGAGAAAACGAAGTCAATCATGCTGTTGCACTCTACTACCAATAGAAATGACCTCTTGGACATGCCCGACTGAGTTTCACTGCAAAATGCCCTTGTTTTCTGGTTTCTTGAATGTTCTCAACCCATTAGGAGAAAGAACGTGTTTGAGCAAGAGTGATGCAGTGTGCGTTTCCCTAGATTTCAAGTGATTTGGGAAACATACTCCTTATTTTTCCACATTGTGTAAGTAACATGAGGCTTGCAAGAGATTGAAAAAATGCATCCCAAAACGTACCCCAGCCGTGAAAGCACACGTTTCCACAAAGACTTTCAAGGAGCAAGCAAAAGCCAATGGCTGAGTGTTCTTTCCAAGAAAAACACACACATTTCATCCTTCTGGAGTGAATTTTCAGCCTGGAATTAATATGCATTTGTACTGTGCAGAATATAGCTACCTGCTCGGGGGTTGTGTCATAGAAGCACCTTTCCTGCAGGAGCTTATTGGAACATTCATTGTTTGGCTAAGTTCTTTAGGGTTGGTTTTGGAAGGTCTTTCAGCTTTGTCCAAATCCGCTTCGTACGAATTTTTTTAACAGCCCTCTTTCCAAGTGCCCACAAAGAGCTGCTGCTTGAAACTGTCCGCATGCACATCTCCCCTACTGGGGTTTCTCGTTTCACTACCTGGATTTTGGTTTTCTCTTCTTTCTTTGAAATGACAAGCCTTCTTTCTGCATGCTACACACACCTTGTGGCAGTTTCAGTTTGAAGCATGTTGGTGCTCTCAAAACGCTGTGTAACCTATGTAGAGTGTGTTACTCTCCAGCACTGAATACACAACTTCGAGCTCCTTTCACCACAGACACGCAAACACAGCCTTTGGTGAAAGTCCTACTTCAGGTCCCTTGGAAATGTAAGGGTTTCATGGAGAAAACGAAGTCAATCATGCTGTTGCACTCTACTACCAATAGAAATGACCTCTTGGACATGCCCGACTGAGTTTCACTGCAAAATGCCCTTGTTTTCTGGTTTCTTGAATGTTCTCAACACATTAGGAGAAAGAGCGTGTTTGAGCAAGAGTGATGCAGTGTGCGTTTCCCTAGATTTCAAGTGATTTGGGAAACATACTCCTTATTTTTCCACATTGTGTAAGTAACAAGAGGCTTGCAAGAGATTGAAAAAATGCATCCCAAAACGGACCCCAGCCGTGAAAGCACACGTTTCCACAAAGACTTTCAAGGAGCAAGCAAAAGCCAACGGCTGAGTGTTCTTTCCAAGAAAAACACACACATTTCATCCTTCTGGAGTGAATTTTCAGCCTGGAATTAATATGCATTTGTACTGTGCAGAATGTAGCTACCTGCTCGGGGGTTGTGTCATAGAAGCACCTTTCCTGCAGGAGCTTATTGGAACGTTCATTGTTTGGCTAAGTTTTTAGGGTTGGTTTTGGAAGGTCTTTCAGCTTTGTCCAAATCCGCTTCGTACGAATTTTTTTCACAGCCCTCTTTCCAAGTGCCCACAAAGAGCTGCTGCTTGAAACTGTCCGCATGCACATCTCCCCTACTGGGGTGCTCGTTTCACTACCTGGATTTTGGTTTCCTCTTCTTTCTTTGAAATGACAAGCCTTCTTTCTGCATGGTACACACACCTTGTAGCAGTTTCAGTTTGCAGCATGTTGGTGCTCTTAAAACCCTGAGTAACCTGCGTAGAGTGTGTCACTCTCCAGCACTGAATACACAACTTAGAGCTCCTTTCACCACAGACACGCAAACAAATACTTTGGTGAAAGTCCTACCTCTTTTCACTTGGAAATGTAAGGGTTTCATGGAGAACATGAAGTCAATCTTGCTTTTGCACTCTGCAACCAATAGGAATGAACTCTTGTACATACCCGTCTGAATTTCACTGCAAAATGCCCTTCTTTTCTGGTTTCTTGGAAGTTCACAACACATTAGGAGATAGAGCGTGTTTGAAGAAGACTGATGCAGTGTGTGTTTTCCTGGATTTCAAGTGATTTCGGAAACATACTCCTTGTTTTTCCACACTGTCTAAGAAACCACATGAGGCTTGCAAGTGATTGAAACAATGCATCCTTAAACGTATTCCAGCAGTAAAACACACGTTTCTTCAAAGATTTGGAAGGAGCAAGCAAAAGCCTAGTGGCTGTGTGTTCTTTCAGAGAGAAACATGCATTTCATCCTTCTGGAGTGAGTTTTCATGCTGGAATTCATATGCATTTTGTACTGTGCAGAATGTAGCTACCTGCTCGGGGGTTGTGTTATAGAAGCACCTTTCCTGCAGGAGCTTATTGCAACATTCATTGTTTGCCTAAGTTCTTTAGGGTTGGTTTTGGAAGGTCTTTCAGCTTTGTCCAAATCCGCTTCGTACGAAATTTTTTCACAGCCCTCTTTCCAAGTGCCCACAAAGAGCTGCTGCTTGAAACTGTCCACATGCACATCTCCCCTACTGGGGTGCTCGTTTCACTACCTGGATTTTGGTTTTCTCTTCTTTCTTTGAAATGACAAGCCTTCTTTCTGCATGCTACACACACCTTGTGGCAGTTTCAGTTTGAAGCATTTTGGTGCTCTCAAAACGCTGTGTAACCTATGTAGAGTGTGTTACTCTCCAGCACTGAATACACAACTTCGAGCTCCTTTCACCACAGACACGCAAACACAGCCTTTGGTGAAAGTCCTACTTCAGGTCCCTTGGAAATGTAAGGGTTTCATGGAGAAAACGAAGTCAATCATGCTGTTGCACTCTACTACCAATAGAAATGACCTCTTGGACATGCCCGACTGAGTTTCACTGCAAAATGCCCTTGTTTTCTGGTTTCTTGAATGTTCTCAACACATTAGGAGAAAGAGCGTGTTTGAGCAAGCGTGATGCAGTATGCGTTTCCCTAGATTTCAAGTGATTTGGGAAACATACTCCTTATTTTTCCACATTGTGTAAGTAACATGAGGCTTGCAAGAGATTGAAAAAATGCATCCCAAAACGTACCCCAGCCGTGAAAGCACACGTTTCCACAAAGACTTTCAAGGAGCAAGCAAAAGCCAATGGCTGAGTGTTCTTTCCAAGAAAAACACACACATTTCATCCTTCTGGAGTGAATTTTCAGCCTGGAATTAATATGCATTTGTACTGTGCAGAATGTAGCTACCTGCTCGGGGGTTGTGTCATAGAAGCACCTTTCCTGCAGGAGCTTATTGGAACATTCATTGTTTGGCTAAGTTCTTTAGGGTTGGTTTTGGAAGGTCTTTCAGCTTTGTCCAAATCCGCTTCGTACGAATTTTTCTCACAGCCCTCTTTCCAAGTGCCCACAAAGAGCTGCTGCTTGAAACTGTCCGCATGCACATCACCCCTACTGGGGTGCTCATTTCACTACGTGGATTTGGGTTTTCTCTTCTTTCTTAGAAATGACAAACCTTCTTTCTGCATGGTACACACACCTTGTAGCAGTTTCAGTTTGCAGCATGTTGGTGCTCTTAAAACCCTGAGTAACCTGCGTAGAGTGTGTCACTCTCCAGCACTGAATACACAACTTAGAGCTCCTTTCACCACAGACACGCAAACAAATACTTTGGTGAAAGTCCTACCTCTTTTCCCTTGGAAATGTAAGGGTTTCATGGAGAACATGAAGTCAATCTTGCTTTTGCACTCTGCAACCAATAGGAATGAACTCTTGTACATACCCGTCTGAATTTCACTGCAAAATGCCCTTCTTTTCTGGTTTCTTGAAAGTTCACAACACATTAGGAGATAGAGCGTGTTTGAAGAAGACTGATGCAGTGTGTGTTTTCCTGGATTTCAAGTGATTTCGGAAACATACTCCTTGTTTTTCCACACTGTCTAAGAAACAACATGAGGCTTGCAAGAGATTGAAACAATGCATCCTTAAACGTATTCCAGCAGTAAAACACACGTTTCTTCAAAGATTTGGAAGGAGCAAGCAAAAGCCTAGTGGCTGTGTGTTCTTTCAGAGAGAAACATGCATTTCATCCTTCTGGAGTGAGTTTTCATGCTGGAATTCATATGCATTTTGTACTGTGCAGAATGTAGCTACCTGCTCGGGGGTTGTGTTATAGAAGCACCTTTCCTGCAAGAGCTTATTGCAACATTCATTGTTTGGCTAAGTTCTTTAGGGTTGGTTTTGGAAGGTCTTTCAGCTTTGTCCAAATCCGCTTCGTACGAAATTTTTTCACAGCCCTCTTTCCAAGTGGCCACAAAGAGCTGCTGCTTGAAACTGTCCGCATGCACATCTCCCCTACTGGGGTGCTCGTTTCACTACCTGGATTTTGGTTTCCTCTTCTTTCTTTGAAATGACAAGCCTTCTTTCTGCATGCTACACACACCTTGTGGCAGTTTCAGTTTGAAGCATGTTGGTGCTCTCAAAACGCTGTGTAACCTATGTAGAGTGTGTTACTCTCCAGCACTGAATACACAACTTCGAGCTCCTTTCACCACAGACACGCAAACACAGCCTTTGGTGAAAGTCCTACTTCAGGTCCCTTGGAAATGTAAGGGTTTCATGGAGAAAACGAAGTCAATCATGCTGTTGCACTCTACTACCAATAGAAATGACCTCTTGGACATGCCCGACTGAGTTTCACTGCAAAATGCCCTTGTTTTCTGGTTTCTTGAATGTTCTCAACCCATTAGGAGAAAGAACGTGTTTGAGCAAGAGTGATGCAGTGTGCGTTTCCCTAGATTTCAAGTGATTTGGGAAACATACTCCTTATTTTTCCACATTGTGTAAGTAACATGAGGCTTGCAAGAGATTGAAAAAATGCATCCCAAAACGTACCCCAGCCGTGAAAGCACACGTTTCCACAAAGACTTTCAAGGAGCAAGCAAAAGCCAATGGCTGAGTGTTCTTTCCAAGAAAAACACACACATTTCATCCTTCTGGAGTGAATTTTCAGCCTGGAATTAATATGCATTTGTACTGTGCAGAATATAGCTACCTGCTCGGGGGTTGTGTCATAGAAGCACCTTTCCTGCAGGAGCTTATTGGAACATTCATTGTTTGGCTAAGTTCTTTAGGGTTGGTTTTGGAAGGTCTTTCAGCTTTGTCCAAATCCGCTTCGTACGAATTTTTTTAACAGCCCTCTTTCCAAGTGCCCACAAAGAGCTGCTGCTTGAAACTGTCCGCATGCACATCTCCCCTACTGGGGTTTCTCGTTTCACTACCTGGATTTTGGTTTTCTCTTCTTTCTTTGAAATGACAAGCCTTCTTTCTGCATGCTACACACACCTTGTGGCAGTTTCAGTTTGAAGCATGTTGGTGCTCTCAAAACGCTGTGTAACCTATGTAGAGTGTGTTACTCTCCAGCACTGAATACACAACTTCGAGCTCCTTTCACCACAGACACGCAAACACAGCCTTTGGTGAAAGTCCTACTTCAGGTCCCTTGGAAATGTAAGGGTTTCATGGAGAAAACGAAGTCAATCATGCTGTTGCACTCTACTACCAATAGAAATGACCTCTTGGACATGCCCGACTGAGTTTCACTGCAAAATGCCCTTGTTTTCTGGTTTCTTGAATGTTCTCAACACATTAGGAGAAAGAGCGTGTTTGAGCAAGAGTGATGCAGTGTGCGTTTCCCTAGATTTCAAGTGATTTGGGAAACATACTCCTTATTTTTCCACATTGTGTAAGTAACAAGAGGCTTGCAAGAGATTGAAAAAATGCATCCCAAAACGGACCCCAGCCGTGAAAGCACACGTTTCCACAAAGACTTTCAAGGAGCAAGCAAAAGCCAACGGCTGAGTGTTCTTTCCAAGAAAAACACACACATTTCATCCTTCTGGAGTGAATTTTCAGCCTGGAATTAATATGCATTTGTACTGTGCAGAATGTAGCTACCTGCTCGGGGGTTGTGTCATAGAAGCACCTTTCCTGCAGGAGCTTATTGGAACGTTCATTGTTTGGCTAAGTTTTTAGGGTTGGTTTTGGAAGGTCTTTCAGCTTTGTCCAAATCCGCTTCGTACGAATTTTTTTCACAGCCCTCTTTCCAAGTGCCCACAAAGAGCTGCTGCTTGAAACTGTCCGCATGCACATCTCCCCTACTGGGGTGCTCGTTTCACTACCTGGATTTTGGTTTCCTCTTCTTTCTTTGAAATGACAAGCCTTCTTTCTGCATGGTACACACACCTTGTAGCAGTTTCAGTTTGCAGCATGTTGGTGCTCTTAAAACCCTGAGTAACCTGCGTAGAGTGTGTCACTCTCCAGCACTGAATACACAACTTAGAGCTCCTTTCACCACAGACACGCAAACAAATACTTTGGTGAAAGTCCTACCTCTTTTCACTTGGAAATGTAAGGGTTTCATGGAGAACATGAAGTCAATCTTGCTTTTGCACTCTGCAACCAATAGGAATGAACTCTTGTACATACCCGTCTGAATTTCACTGCAAAATGCCCTTCTTTTCTGGTTTCTTGGAAGTTCACAACACATTAGGAGATAGAGCGTGTTTGAAGAAGACTGATGCAGTGTGTGTTTTCCTGGATTTCAAGTGATTTCGGAAACATACTCCTTGTTTTTCCACACTGTCTAAGAAACCACATGAGGCTTGCAAGTGATTGAAACAATGCATCCTTAAACGTATTCCAGCAGTAAAACACACGTTTCTTCAAAGATTTGGAAGGAGCAAGCAAAAGCCTAGTGGCTGTGTGTTCTTTCAGAGAGAAACATGCATTTCATCCTTCTGGAGTGAGTTTTCATGCTGGAATTCATATGCATTTTGTACTGTGCAGAATGTAGCTACCTGCTCGGGGGTTGTGTTATAGAAGCACCTTTCCTGCAGGAGCTTATTGCAACATTCATTGTTTGCCTAAGTTCTTTAGGGTTGGTTTTGGAAGGTCTTTCAGCTTTGTCCAAATCCGCTTCGTACGAAATTTTTTCACAGCCCTCTTTCCAAGTGCCCACAAAGAGCTGCTGCTTGAAACTGTCCACATGCACATCTCCCCTACTGGGGTGCTCGTTTCACTACCTGGATTTTGGTTTTCTCTTCTTTCTTTGAAATGACAAGCCTTCTTTCTGCATGCTACACACACCTTGTGGCAGTTTCAGTTTGAAGCATTTTGGTGCTCTCAAAACGCTGTGTAACCTATGTAGAGTGTGTTACTCTCCAGCACTGAATACACAACTTCGAGCTCCTTTCACCACAGACACGCAAACACAGCCTTTGGTGAAAGTCCTACTTCAGGTCCCTTGGAAATGTAAGGGTTTCATGGAGAAAACGAAGTCAATCATGCTGTTGCACTCTACTACCAATAGAAATGACCTCTTGGACATGCCCGACTGAGTTTCACTGCAAAATGCCCTTGTTTTCTGGTTTCTTGAATGTTCTCAACACATTAGGAGAAAGAGCGTGTTTGAGCAAGCGTGATGCAGTATGCGTTTCCCTAGATTTCAAGTGATTTGGGAAACATACTCCTTATTTTTCCACATTGTGTAAGTAACATGAGGCTTGCAAGAGATTGAAAAAATGCATCCCAAAACGTACCCCAGCCGTGAAAGCACACGTTTCCACAAAGACTTTCAAGGAGCAAGCAAAAGCCAATGGCTGAGTGTTCTTTCCAAGAAAAACACACACATTTCATCCTTCTGGAGTGAATTTTCAGCCTGGAATTAATATGCATTTGTACTGTGCAGAATGTAGCTACCTGCTCGGGGGTTGTGTCATAGAAGCACCTTTCCTGCAGGAGCTTATTGGAACATTCATTGTTTGGCTAAGTTCTTTAGGGTTGGTTTTGGAAGGTCTTTCAGCTTTGTCCAAATCCGCTTCGTACGAATTTTTCTCACAGCCCTCTTTCCAAGTGCCCACAAAGAGCTGCTGCTTGAAACTGTCCGCATGCACATCACCCCTACTGGGGTGCTCATTTCACTACGTGGATTTGGGTTTTCTCTTCTTTCTTAGAAATGACAAACCTTCTTTCTGCATGGTACACACACCTTGTAGCAGTTTCAGTTTGCAGCATGTTGGTGCTCTTAAAACCCTGAGTAACCTGCGTAGAGTGTGTCACTCTCCAGCACTGAATACACAACTTAGAGCTCCTTTCACCACAGACACGCAAACAAATACTTTGGTGAAAGTCCTACCTCTTTTCCCTTGGAAATGTAAGGGTTTCATGGAGAACATGAAGTCAATCTTGCTTTTGCACTCTGCAACCAATAGGAATGAACTCTTGTACATACCCGTCTGAATTTCACTGCAAAATGCCCTTCTTTTCTGGTTTCTTGAAAGTTCACAACACATTAGGAGATAGAGCGTGTTTGAAGAAGACTGATGCAGTGTGTGTTTTCCTGGATTTCAAGTGATTTCGGAAACATACTCCTTGTTTTTCCACACTGTCTAAGAAACAACATGAGGCTTGCAAGAGATTGAAACAATGCATCCTTAAACGTATTCCAGCAGTAAAACACACGTTTCTTCAAAGATTTGGAAGGAGCAAGCAAAAGCCTAGTGGCTGTGTGTTCTTTCAGAGAGAAACATGCATTTCATCCTTCTGGAGTGAGTTTTCATGCTGGAATTCATATGCATTTTGTACTGTGCAGAATGTAGCTACCTGCTCGGGGGTTGTGTTATAGAAGCACCTTTCCTGCAAGAGCTTATTGCAACATTCATTGTTTGGCTAAGTTCTTTAGGGTTGGTTTTGGAAGGTCTTTCAGCTTTGTCCAAATCCGCTTCGTACGAAATTTTTTCACAGCCCTCTTTCCAAGTGGCCACAAAGAGCTGCTGCTTGAAACTGTCCACATGCACATCTCCCCTACTGGGGTGCTCGTTTCACTACCTGGATTTTGGTTTTCTCTTCTTTCTTTGAAATGACAAGCCTTCTTTCTGCATGCTACACACACCTTGTGGCAGTTTCAGTTTGAAGCATGTTGGTGCTCTCAAAACGCTGTGTAACCTATGTAGAGTGTGTTACTCTCCAGCACTGAATACACAACTTCGAGCTCCTTTCACCACAGACACGCAAACACAGCCTTTGGTGAAAGTCCTACTTCAGGTCCCTTGGAAATGTAAGGGTTTCATGGAGAAAACGAAGTCAATCATGCTGTTGCACTCTACTACCAATAGAAATGACCTCTTGGACATGCCCGACTGAGTTTCACTGCAAAATGCCCTTGTTTTCTGGTTTCTTGAATGTTCTCAACACATTAGGAGAAAGAGCGTGTTTGAGCAAGCGTGATGCAGTATGCGTTTCCCTAGATTTCAAGTGATTTGGGAAACATACTCCTTATTTTTCCACATTGTGTAAGTAACATGAGGCTTGCAAGAGATTGAAAAAATGCATCCCAAAACGTACCCCAGCCGTGAAAGCACACGTTTCCACAAAGACTTTCAAGGAGCAAGCAAAAGCCAATGGCTGAGTGTTCTTTCCAAGAAAAACACACACATTTCATCCTTCTGGAGTGAATTTTCAGCCTGGAATTAATATGCATTTGTACTGTGCAGAATGTAGCTACCTGCTCGGGGGTTGTGTCATAGAAGCACCTTTCCTGCAGGAGCTTATTGGAACATTCATTGTTTGGCTAAGTTCTTTAGGGTTGGTTTTGGAAGGTCTTTCAGCTTTGTCCAAATCCGCTTCGTACGAAATTTTTCTCACAGCCCTCTTTCCAAGTGCCCACAAAGAGCTGCTGCTTGAAACTGTCCGCATGCACATCTCCCCTACTGGGGTGCTCATTTCACTACCTGGATTTTGGTTTCCTCTTCTTTCTTAGAAATGACAAGCCTTCTTTCTGCATGGTACACACACCTTGTAGCAGTTTCAGTTTGCAGCATGTTGGTGCTCTTAAAACCCTGAGTAACCTGCGTAGAGTGTGTCACTCTCCAGCACTGAATACACTAGTTAGAGCTCCTTTCACCACAGACACGCAAACAAATACTTTGGTGAAAGTCCTACCTCTTTTCACTTGGAAATGTAAGGGTTTCATGGAGAACATGAAGTCAATCTTGCTTTTGCACTCTGCAACCAATAGGAATGAACTCTTGAACATACCCGTCTGAATTTCACTGCAAAATGCCCTTCTTTTCTGGTTTCTTGAAAGTTCACAACACATTAGGAGATAGAGCGTGTTTGAAGAAGACTGATGCAGCGTGTGTTTTCCTGGGTTTCAAGTGATTTCGGAAACATACTCCTTGTTTTTCCACACTGTCTAAGAAACAACATGAGGCTTGCAAGAGATTGAAACAATGCATCCTTAAACGTATTCCAGCAGTAAAACACACGTTTCTTCAAAGATTTGGAAGGAGCAAGCAAAAGCCTAGTGGCTGTGTGTTCTTTCAGAGAGAAACATGCATTTCATCCTTCTGGAGTGAGTTTTCATGCTGGAATTCATATGCATTTTGTACTGTGCAGAATGTAGCTACCTGCTCGGGGGTTGTGTCATAGAAACACCTTTCCTGCAGGAGCTTATTGCAACATTCATAGTTTGGCTAAGTTCTTTAGGGTTGGTTTTGGAAGGTCTTTCAGCTTTGTCCAAATCCGCTTCGTACGAAATTTTTTCACAGCCCTCTTTCCAAGTGCCCACAAAGAGCTGCTGCTTGAAACTGTCCAGATGCACATCTCCCCTACTGGGGTGCTCGTTTCACTACCTGGATTTTGGTTTTCTCTTCTTTCTTTGAAATGACAAGCCTTCTTTCTGCATGCTACACACACCTTGTGGCAGTTTCAGTTTGAAGCATGTTGGTGCTCTCAAAACGCTGTGTAACCTATGTAGAGTGTGTTACTCTCCAGCACTGAATACACAACTTCGAGCTCCTTTCACCACAGACACGCAAACACAGCCTTTGGTGAAAGTCCTACTTCAGGTCCCTTGGAAATGTAAGGGTTTCATGGAGAAAACGAAGTCAATCATGCTGTTGCACTCTACTACCAATAGAAATGACCTCTTGGACATGCCCGACTGAGTTTCACTGCAAAATGCCCTTGTTTTCTGGTTTCTTGAATGTTCTCAACACATTAGGAGAAAGAGCGTGTTTGAGCAAGCGTGATGCAGTGTGCGTTTCCCTAGATTTCAAGTGATTTGGGAAACATACTCCTTATTTTTCCACATTGTGTAAGTAACATGAGGCTTGCAAGAGATTGAAAAATGCATCCCAAAACGTACCCCAGCCGTGAAAGCACACGTTTCCACAAACACTTTCAAGGAGCAAGCAAAAGCCAATGGCTGAGTGTTCTTTCCAAGAAAAACACACACATTTCATCCTTCTGGAGTGAATTTTCAGCCTCGAATTAATATGCATTTGTACTGTGCAGAATGTAGCTAACTGCTCGGGGGTTGTGTTATAGAAGCACCTTTCCTGCAGAAGCTTATTGCAACATTCATTGTTTGCCTAAGTTCTTTAGGTTTGGTTTTGGAAGGTCTTTCAGCTTTGTCCAAATCCGCTTCGTACGAAATTTTTTCACAGCCCTCTTTCCAAGTGGCCACAAAGAGCTGCTGCTTGAAACTGTCCACATGCACATCTCCCCTACTGGGGTGCTCGTTTCACTACCTGGATTTTGGTTTTCTCTTCTTTCTTTGAAATGACAAGCCTTCTTTCTGCATGCTACACACACCTTGTGGCAGTTTCAGTTTGAAGCATTTTGGTGCTCTCAAAACGCTGTGTAACCTATGTAGAGTGTGTTACTCTCCAGCACTGAATACACAACTTCGAGCTCCTTTCACCACAGACACGCAAACACAGCCTTTGGTGAAAGTCCTACTTCAGGTCCCTTGGAAATGTAAGGGTTTCATGGAGAAAACGAAGTCAATCATGCTGTTGCACTCTACTACCAATAGAAATGACCTCTTGGACATGCCCGACTGAGTTTCACTGCAAAATGCCCTTGTTTTCTGGTTTCTTGAATGTTCTCAACACATTAGGAGAAAGAGCGTGTTTGAGCAAGCGTGATGCAGTATGCGTTTCCCTAGATTTCAAGTGATTTGGGAAACATACTCCTTATTTTTCCACATTGTGTAAGTAACATGAGGCTTGCAAGAGATTGAAAAAATGCATCCCAAAACGTACCCCAGCCGTGAAAGCACACGTTTCCACAAAGACTTTCAAGGAGCAAGCAAAAGCCAATGGCTGAGTGTTCTTTCCAAGAAAAACACACACATTTCATCCTTCTGGAGTGAATTTTCAGCCTGGAATTAATATGCATTTGTACTGTGCAGAATGTAGCTACCTGCTCGGGGGTTGTGTCATAGAAGCACCTTTCCTGCAGGAGCTTATTGGAACGTTCATTGTTTGGCTAAGTTTTTAGGGTTGGTTTTGGAAGGTCTTTCAGCTTTGTCCAAATCCGCTTCGTACGAATTTTTCTCACAGCCCTCTTTCCAAGTGCCCACAAAGAGCTGCTGCTTGAAACTGTCCGCATGCACATCACCCCTACTGGGGTGCTCATTTCACTACGTGGATTTTGGTTTTCTCTTCTTTCTTAGAAATGACAAACCTTCTTTCTGCATGGTACACACACCTTGTAGCAGTTTCAGTTTGCAGCATGTTGGTACTCTTAAAACCCTGAGTAACCTGCGTAGAGTGTGTCACTCTCCAGCACTGAATACACAACTTAGAGCTCCTTTCACCACAGACACGCAAACAAATACTTTGGTGAAAGTCCTACCTCTTTTCACTTGGAAATGTAAGGGTTTCATGGAGAACATGAAGTCAATCTTGCTTTTGCACTCTGCAACCAATAGGAATGAACTCTTGTACATACCCGTCTGAATTTCACTGCAAAATGCCCTTCTTTTCTGGTTTCTTGAAAGTTCACAACACATTAGGAGATAGAGCGTGTTTGAAGAAGACTGATGCAGTGTGTGTTTTCCTGGATTTCAAGTGATTTCGGAAACATACTCCTTGTTTTTCCACACTGTCTAAGAAACAACATGAGGCTTGCAAGAGATTGAAACAATGCATCCTTAAACGTATTCCAGCAGTAAAACACACGTTTCTTCAAAGATTTGGAAGGAGCAAGCAAAAGCCTAGTGGCTGTGTGTTCTTTCAGAGAGAAACATGCATTTCATCCTTCTGGAGTGAGTTTTCATGCTGGAATTCATATGCATTTTGTACTGTGCAGAATGTAGCTACCTGCTCGGGGGTTGTGTTATAGAAGCACCTTTCCTGCAAGAGCTTATTGCAACATTCATTGTTTGGCTAAGTTCTTTAGGGTTGGTTTTGGAAGGTCTTTCAGCTTTGTCCAAATCCGCTTCGTACGAAATTTTTTCACAGCCCTCTTTCCAAGTGGCCACAAAGAGCTGCTGCTTGAAACTGTCCACATGCACATCTCCCCTACTGGGGTGCTCGTTTCACTACCTGGATTTTGGTTTTCTCTTCTTTCTTTGAAATGACAAGCCTTCTTTCTGCATGCTACACACACCTTGTGGCAGTTTCAGTTTGAAGCATGTTGGTGCTCTCAAAACGCTGTGTAACCTATGTAGAGTGTGTTACTCTCCAGCACTGAATACACAACTTCGAGCTCCTTTCACCACAGACACGCAAACACAGCCTTTGGTGAAAGTCCTACTTCAGGTCCCTTGGAAATGTAAGGGTTTCATGGAGAAAACGAAGTCAATCATGCTGTTGCACTCTACTACCAATAGAAATGACCTCTTGGACATGCCCGACTGAGTTTCACTGCAAAATGCCCTTGTTTTCTGGTTTCTTGAATGTTCTCAACACATTAGGAGAAAGAGCGTGTTTGAGCAAGCGTGATGCAGTATGCGTTTCCCTAGATTTCAAGTGATTTGGGAAACATACTCCTTATTTTTCCACATTGTGTAAGTAACATGAGGCTTGCAAGAGATTGAAAAAATGCATCCCAAAACGTACCCCAGCCGTGAAAGCACACGTTTCCACAAAGACTTTCAAGGAGCAAGCAAAAGCCAATGGCTGAGTGTTCTTTCCAAGAAAAACACACACATTTCATCCTTCTGGAGTGAATTTTCAGCCTGGAATTAATATGCATTTGTACTGTGCAGAATGTAGCTACCTGCTCGGGGGTTGTGTCATAGAAGCACCTTTCCTGCAGGAGCTTATTGGAACATTCATTGTTTGGCTAAGTTCTTTAGGGTTGGTTTTGGAAGGTCTTTCAGCTTTGTCCAAATCCGCTTCGTACGAAATTTTTCTCACAGCCCTCTTTCCAAGTGCCCACAAAGAGCTGCTGCTTGAAACTGTCCGCATGCACATCTCCCCTACTGGGGTGCTCATTTCACTACCTGGATTTTGGTTTCCTCTTCTTTCTTAGAAATGACAAGCCTTCTTTCTGCATGGTACACACACCTTGTAGCAGTTTCAGTTTGCAGCATGTTGGTGCTCTTAAAACCCTGAGTAACCTGCGTAGAGTGTGTCACTCTCCAGCACTGAATACACTAGTTAGAGCTCCTTTCACCACAGACACGCAAACAAATACTTTGGTGAAAGTCCTACCTCTTTTCACTTGGAAATGTAAGGGTTTCATGGAGAACATGAAGTCAATCTTGCTTTTGCACTCTGCAACCAATAGGAATGAACTCTTGTACATACCCGTCTGAATTTCACTGCAAAATGCCCTTCTTTTCTGGTTTCTTGAAAGTTCACAACACATTAGGAGATAGAGCGTGTTTGAAGAAGACTGATGCAGTGTGTGTTTTCCTGGATTTCAAGTGATTTCGGAAACATACTCCTTGTTTTTCCACACTGTCTAAGAAACAACATGAGGCTTGCAAGAGATTGAAACAATGCATCCTTAAACGTATTCCAGCAGTAAAACACACGTTTCTTCAAAGATTTGGAAGGAGCAAGCAAAAGCCTAGTGGCTGTGTGTTCTTTCAGAGAGAAACATGCATTTCATCCTTCTGGAGTGAGTTTTCATGCTGGAATTCATATGCATTTTGTACTGTGCAGAATGTAGCTACCTGCTCGGGGGTTGTGTCATAGAAGCACCTTTCCTGCAGGAGCTTATTGGAACATTCATTGTTTGGCTAAGTTCTTTAGGGTTGGTTTTGGAAGGTCTTTCAGCTTTGTCCAAATCCGCTTCGTACGAATTTTTCTCACAGCCCTCTTTCCAAGTGCCCACAAAGAGCTGCTGCTTGAAACTGTCCGCATGCACATCTCCCCTACTGGGGTGCTCATTTCACTACCTGGATTTTGGTTTCCTCTTCTTTCTTAGAAATGACAAGCCTTCTTTCTGCATGGTACACACACCTTATAGCAGTTTCAGTTTGCAGCATGTTGGTGCTCTTAAAACGCTGAGTAACCTGCATAGAGTGTGTCACTCTCCAGCACTGAATACACAACTTAGAGCTCCTTTCACCACAGACACGCAAACAAATACTTTGGTGAAAGTCCTACCTCTTTTCACTTGGAAATGTAAGGGTTTCATGGAGAACATGAAGTCAATCTTGCTTTTGCACTCTGCAACCAATAGGAATGAACTCTTGTACATACCCGTCTGAATTTCACTGCAAAATGCCCTTCTTTTCTGGTTTCTTGAAAGTTCACAACACATTAGGAGATAGAGCGTGTTTGAAGAAGACTGATGCAGTGTGTGTTTTCCTGGGTTTCAAGTGATTTCGGAAACATACTCCTTGTTTTTCCACACTGTCTAAGAAACAACATGAGGCTTGCAAGAGATTGAAACAATGCATCCTTAAACGTATTCCAGCAGTAAAACACACGTTTCTTCAAAGATTTGGAAGGAGCAAGCAAAAGCCTAGTGGCTGTGTGTTCTTTCAGAGAGAAACATGCATTTCATCCTTCTGGAGTGAGTTTTCATGCTGGAATTCATATGCATTTTGTACTGTGCAGAATGTAGCTACCTGCTCGGGGGTTGTGTTATAGAAGCACCTTTCCTGCAAGAGCTTATTGGAACATTCATTGTTTGGCTAAGTTCTTTAGGGTTGGTTTTGGAAGGTCTTTCAGCTTTGTCCAAATCCGCTTCGTACGAATTTTTTTCACAGCCCTCTTTCCAAGTGCCCACAAAGAGCTGCTGCTTGAAACTGTCCGCATGCACATCTCCCCTACTGGGGTGCTCGTTTCACTACCTGGATTTTGGTTTCCTCTTCTTTCTTTGAAATGACAAGCCTTCTTTCTGCATGGTACACACACCTTGTAGCAGTTTCAGTTTGCAGCATGTTGGTGCTCTTAAAACGCTGAGTAACCTGCGTAGAGTGTGTCACTCTCCAGCACTGAATACACAACATAGAGCTCCTTTCACCACAGACACGCAAACAAATACTTTGGTGAAAGTCCTACCTCTTTTCACTTGGAAATGTAAGGGTTTCATGGAGAACATGAAGTCAATCTTGCTTTTGCACTCTGCAACCAATAGGAATGAACTCTTGTACATACCCGTCTGAATTTCACTGCAAAATGCCCTTCTTTTCTGGTTTCTTGGAAGTTCACAACACATTAGGAGATAGAGTGTGTTTGAAGAAGACTGATGCAGTGTGTGTTTTCCTGGATTTCAAGTGATTTCGGAAACATACTCCTTGTTTTTCCACACTGTCTAAGAAACCACATGAGGCTTGCAAGAGATTGAAACAATGCATCCTTAAACGTATTCCAGCAGTAAAACACACGTTTCTTCAAAGATTTGGAAGGAGCAAGCAAAAGCCTAGTGGCTGTGTGTTCTTTCAGAGAGAAACATGCATTTCATCCTTCTGGAGTGAGTTTTCATGCTGGAATTCATATGCATTTTGTACTGTGCAGAATGTAGCTACCTGCTCGGGGGTTGTGTCATAGAAACACCTTTCCTGCAGGTGCTTATTGCAACATTCATTGTTTGGCTAAGTTCTTTAGGGTTGGTTTTGGAAGGTCTTTCAGCTTTGTCCAAATCCGCTTCGTACGAAATTTTTTCACAGCCCTCTTTCCAAGTGCCCACAAAGAGCTGCTGCTTGAAACTGTCCAGATGCACATCTCCCCTACTGGGGTGCTCGTTTCACTACCTGGATTTTGGTTTTCTCTTCTTTCTTTGAAATGACAAGCCTTCTTTCTGCATGCTACACACACCTTGTGGCAGTTTCAGTTTGAAGCATGTTGGTGCTCTCAAAACGCTGTGTAACCTATGTAGAGTGTGTTACTCTCCAGCACTGAATACACAACTTCGAGCTCCTTTCACCACAGACACGCAAACACAGCCTTTGGTGAAAGTCCTACTTCAGGTCCCTTGGAAATGTAAGGGTTTCATGGAGAAAACGAAGTCAATCATGCTGTTGCACTCTACTACCAATAGAAATGACCTCTTGGACATGCCCGACTGAGTTTCACTGCAAAATGCCCTTGTTTTCTGGTTTCTTGAATGTTCTCAACACATTAGGAGAAAGAGCGTGTTTGAGCAAGCGTGATGCAGTGTGCGTTTCCCTAGATTTCAAGTGATTTGGGAAACATACTCCTTATTTTTCCACATTGTGTAAGTAACATGAGGCTTGCAAGAGATTGAAAAATGCATCCCAAAACGTACCCCAGCCGTGAAAGCACACGTTTCCACAAAGACTTTCAAGGAGCAAGCAAAAGCCAATGGCTGAGTGTTCTTTCCAAGAAAAACACACACATTTCATCCTTCTGGAGTGAATTTTCAGCCTCGAATTAATATGCATTTGTACTGTGCAGAATGTAGCTACCTGCTCGGGGGTTGTGTTATAGAAGCACCTTTCCTGCAGGAGCTTATTGCAACATTCATTGTTTGGCTAAGTTCTTTAGGGTTGGTTTTGGAAGGTCTTTCAGCTTTGTCCAAATCCGCTTCGTACGAAATTTTTTCACAGCCCTCTTTCCAAGTGGCCACAAAGAGCTGCTGCTTGAAACTGTCCACATGCACATCTCCCCTACTGGGGTGCTCGTTTCACTATCTGGATTTTGGTTTTCTCTTCTTTCTTTGAAATGACAAGCCTTCTTTCTGCATGCTACACACACCTTGTGGCAGTTTCAGTTTGAAGCATGTTGGTGCTCTCAAAACGCTGTGTAACCTATGTAGAGTGTGTTACTCTCCAGCACTGAATACACAACTTCGAGCTCCTTTCACCACAGACACGCAAACACAGCCTTTGGTGAAAGTCCTACTTCAGGTCCCTTGGAAATGTAAGGGTTTCATGGAGAAAACGAAGTCAATCATGCTGTTGCACTCTACTACCAATAGAAATGACCTCTTGGACATGCCCGACTGAGTTTCACTGCAAAATGCCCTTGTTTTCTGGTTTCTTGAATGTTCTCAACACATTAGGAGAAAGAGCGTGTTTGAGCAAGCGTGATGCAGTATGCGTTTCCCTAGATTTCAAGTGATTTGGGAAACATACTCCTTATTTTTCCACATTGTGTAAGTAACATGAGGCTTGCAAGAGATTGAAAAAATGCATCCCAAAACGTACCCCAGCCGTGAAAGCACACGTTTCCACAAAGACTTTCAAGGAGCAAGCAAAAGCCAATGGCTGAGTGTTCTTTCCAAGAAAAACACACACATTTCATCCTTCTGGAGTGAATTTTCAGCCTGGAATTAATATGCATTTGTACTGTGCAGAATGTAGCTACCTGCTCGGGGGTTGTGTCATAGAAGCACCTTTCCTGCAGGAGCTTATTGGAACATTCATTGTTTGGCTAAGTTCTTTAGGGTTGGTTTTGGAAGGTCTTTCAGCTTTGTCCAAATCCGCTTCGTACGAATTTTTCTCAAAGCCCTCTTTCCAAGTGCCCACAAAGAGCTGCTGCTTGAAACTGTCCGCATGCACATCACCCCTACTGGGGTGCTCATTTCACTACCTGGATTTTGGTTTTCTCTTCTTTCTTAGAAATGACAAACCTTCTTTCTGCATGGTACACACACCTTGTAGCAGTTTCAGTTTGCAGCATGTTGGTGCTCTTAAAACCCTGAGTAACCTGCGTAGAGTGTGTCACTCTCCAGCACTGAATACACAACTTAGAGCTCCTTTCACCACAGACACGCAAACAAATACTTTGGTGAAAGTCCTACCTCTTTTCACTTGGAAATGTAAGGGTTTCATGGAGAACATGAAGTCAATCTTGCTTTTGCACTCTGCAACCAATAGGAATGAACTCTTGTACATACCCGTCTGAATTTCACTGCAAAATGCCCTTCTTTTCTGGTTTCTTGAAAGTTCACAACACATTAGGAGATAGAGCGTGTTTGAAGAAGACTGATGCAGTGTGTGTTTTCCTGGATTTCAAGTGATTTCGGAAACATACTCCTTGTTTTTCCACACTGTCTAAGAAACCACATGAGGCTTGCAAGAGATTGAAACAATGCATCCTTAAACGTATTCCAGCAGTAAAACACACGTTTCTTCAAAGATTTGGAAGGAGCAAGCAAAAGCCTAGTGGCTGTGTGTTCTTTCAGAGAGAAACATGCATTTCATCCTTCTGGAGTGAGTTTTCATGCTGGAATTCATATGCATTTTGTACTGTGCAGAATGTAGCTACCTGCTCGGGGGTTGTGTTATAGAAGCACCTTTCCTGCAAGAGCTTATTGCAACATTCATTGTTTGGCTAAGTTCTTTAGGGTTGGTTTTGGAAGGTCTTTCAGCTTTGTCCAAATCCGCTTCGTACGAAATTTTTTCACAGTCCTCTTTCCAAGTGGCCACAAAGAGCTGCTGCTTGAAACTGTCCACATGCACATCTCCCCTACTGGGGTGCTCGTTTCACTACCTGGATTTTGGTTTTCTCTTCTTTCTTTGAAATGACAAGCCTTCTTTCTGCATGCTACACACACCTTGTGGCAGTTTCAGTTTGAAGCATTTTGGTGCTCTCAAAACGCTGTGTAACCTATGTAGAGTGTGTTACTCTCCAGCACTGAATACACAACTTCGAGCTCCTTTCACCACAGACACGCAAACACAGCCTTTGGTGAAAGTCCTACTTCAGGTCCCTTGGAAATGTAAGGGTTTCATGGAGAAAACGAAGTCAATCATGCTGTTGCACTCTACTACCAATAGAAATGACCTCTTGGACATGCCCGACTGAGTTTCACTGCAAAATGCCCTTGTTTTCTGGTTTCTTGAATGTTCTCAACACATTAGGAGAAAGAGCGTGTTTGAGCAAGCGTGATGCAGTATGCGTTTCCCTAGATTTCAAGTGATTTGGGAAACATACTCCTTATTTTTCCACATTGTGTAAGTAACATGAGGCTTGCAAGAGATTGAAAAAATGCATCCCAAAACGTACCCCAGCCGTGAAAGCACACGTTTCCACAAAGACTTTCAAGGAGCAAGCAAAAGCCAATGGCTGAGTGTTCTTTCCAAGAAAAACACACACATTTCATCCTTCTGGAGTGAATTTTCAGCCTGGAATTAATATGCATTTGTACTGTGCAGAATGTAGCTACCTGCTCGGGGGTTGTGTCATAGAAGCACCTTTCCTGCAGGAGCTTATTGGAACGTTCATTGTTTGGCTAAGTTTTTAGGGTTGGTTTTGGAAGGTCTTTCAGCTTTGTCCAAATCCGCTTCGTACGAATTTTTCTCACAGCCCTCTTTCCAAGTGCCCACAAAGAGCTGCTGCTTGAAACTGTCCGCATGCACATCACCCCTACTGGGGTGCTCATTTCACTACGTGGATTTTGGTTTTCTCTTCTTTCTTAGAAATGACAAACCTTCTTTCTGCATGGTACACACACCTTGTAGCAGTTTCAGTTTGCAGCATGTTGGTACTCTTAAAACCCTGAGTAACCTGCGTAGAGTGTGTCACTCTCCAGCACTGAATACACAACTTAGAGCTCCTTTCACCACAGACACGCAAACAAATACTTTGGTGAAAGTCCTACCTCTTTTCACTTGGAAATGTAAGGGTTTCATGGAGAACATGAAGTCAATCTTGCTTTTGCACTCTGCAACCAATAGGAATGAACTCTTGTACATACCCGTCTGAATTTCACTGCAAAATGCCCTTCTTTTCTGGTTTCTTGAAAGTTCACAACACATTAGGAGATAGAGCGTGTTTGAAGAAGACTGATGCAGTGTGTGTTTTCCTGGATTTCAAGTGATTTCGGAAACATACTCCTTGTTTTTCCACACTGTCTAAGAAACAACATGAGGCTTGCAAGAGATTGAAACAATGCATCCTTAAACGTATTCCAGCAGTAAAACACACGTTTCTTCAAAGATTTGGAAGGAGCAAGCAAAAGCCTAGTGGCTGTGTGTTCTTTCAGAGAGAAACATGCATTTCATCCTTCTGGAGTGAGTTTTCATGCTGGAATTCATATGCATTTTGTACTGTGCAGAATGTAGCTACCTGCTCGGGGGTTGTGTTATAGAAGCACCTTTCCTGCAAGAGCTTATTGCAACATTCATTGTTTGGCTAAGTTCTTTAGGGTTGGTTTTGGAAGGTCTTTCAGCTTTGTCCAAATCCGCTTCGTACGAAATTTTTTCACAGCCCTCTTTCCAAGTGGCCACAAAGAGCTGCTGCTTGAAACTGTCCACATGCACATCTCCCCTACTGGGGTGCTCGTTTCACTACCTGGATTTTGGTTTTCTCTTCTTTCTTTGAAATGACAAGCCTTCTTTCTGCATGCTACACACACCTTGTGGCAGTTTCAGTTTGAAGCATGTTGGTGCTCTCAAAACGCTGTGTAACCTATGTAGAGTGTGTTACTCTCCAGCACTGAATACACAACTTCGAGCTCCTTTCACCACAGACACGCAAACACAGCCTTTGGTGAAAGTCCTACTTCAGGTCCCTTGGAAATGTAAGGGTTTCATGGAGAAAACGAAGTCAATCATGCTGTTGCACTCTACTACCAATAGAAATGACCTCTTGGACATGCCCGACTGAGTTTCACTGCAAAATGCCCTTGTTTTCTGGTTTCTTGAATGTTCTCAACACATTAGGAGAAAGAGCGTGTTTGAGCAAGCGTGATGCAGTATGCGTTTCCCTAGATTTCAAGTGATTTGGGAAACATACTCCTTATTTTTCCACATTGTGTAAGTAACATGAGGCTTGCAAGAGATTGAAAAAATGCATCCCAAAACGTACCCCAGCCGTGAAAGCACACGTTTCCACAAAGACTTTCAAGGAGCAAGCAAAAGCCAATGGCTGAGTGTTCTTTCCAAGAAAAACACACACATTTCATCCTTCTGGAGTGAATTTTCAGCCTGGAATTAATATGCATTTGTACTGTGCAGAATGTAGCTACCTGCTCGGGGGTTGTGTCATAGAAGCACCTTTCCTGCAGGAGCTTATTGCAACATTCATTGTTTGGCTAAGTTCTTTAGGGTTGGTTTTGGAAGGTCTTTCAGCTTTGTCCAAATCCGCTTCGTACGAAATTTTTCTCACAGCCCTCTTTCCAAGTGCCCACAAAGAGCTGCTGCTTGAAACTGTCCGCATGCACATCTCCCCTACTGGGGTGCTCATTTCACTACCTGGATTTTGGTTTCCTCTTCTTTCTTAGAAATGACAAGCCTTCTTTCTGCATGGTACACACACCTTGTAGCAGTTTCAGTTTGCAGCATGTTGGTGCTCTTAAAACCCTGAGTAACCTGCGTAGAGTGTGTCACTCTCCAGCACTGAATACACTAGTTAGAGCTCCTTTCACCACAGACACGCAAACAAATACTTTGGTGAAAGTCCTACCTCTTTTCACTTGGAAATGTAAGGGTTTCATGGAGAACATGAAGTCAATCTTGCTTTTGCACTCTGCAACCAATAGGAATGAACTCTTGTACATACCCGTCTGAATTTCACTGCAAAATGCCCTTCTTTTCTGGTTTCTTGAAAGTTCACAACACATTAGGAGATAGAGCGTGTTTGAAGAAGACTGATGCAGTGTGTGTTTTCCTGGATTTCAAGTGATTTCGGAAACATACTCCTTGTTTTTCCACACTGTCTAAGAAACAACATGAGGCTTGCAAGAGATTGAAACAATGCATCCTTAAACGTATTCCAGCAGTAAAACACACGTTTCTTCAAAGATTTGGAAGGAGCAAGCAAAAGCCTAGTGGCTGTGTGTTCTTTCAGAGAGAAACATGCATTTCATCCTTCTGGAGTGAGTTTTCATGCTGGAATTCATATGCATTTTGTACTGTGCAGAATGTAGCTACCTGCTCGGGGGTTGTGTCATAGAAGCACCTTTCCTGCAGGAGCTTATTGGAACATTCATTGTTTGGCTAAGTTCTTTAGGGTTGGTTTTGGAAGGTCTTTCAGCTTTGTCCAAATCCGCTTCGTACGAATTTTTCTCACAGCCCTCTTTCCAAGTGCCCACAAAGAGCTGCTGCTTGAAACTGTCCGCATGCACATCTCCCCTACTGGGGTGCTCATTTCACTACCTGGATTTTGGTTTCCTCTTCTTTCTTAGAAATGACAAGCCTTCTTTCTGCATGGTACACACACCTTGTAGCAGTTTCAGTTTGCAGCATGTTGGTGCTCTTAAAACGCTGAGTAACCTGCATAGAGTGTGTCACTCTCCAGCACTGAATACACAACTTAGAGCTCCTTTCACCACAGACACGCAAACAAATACTTTGGTGAAAGTCCTACCTCTTTTCACTTGGAAATGTAAGGGTTTCATGGAGAACATGAAGTCAATCTTGCTTTTGCACTCTGCAACCAATAGGAATGAACTCTTGTACATACCCGTCTGAATTTCACTGCAAAATGCCCTTCTTTTCTGGTTTCTTGAAAGTTCACAACACATTAGGAGATAGAGCGTGTTTGAAGAAGACTGATGCAGTGTGTGTTTTCCTGGGTTTCAAGTGATTTCGGAAACATACTCCTTGTTTTTCCACACTGTCTAAGAAACAACATGAGGCTTGCAAGAGATTGAAACAATGCATCCTTAAACGTATTCCAGCAGTAAAACACACGTTTCTTCAAAGATTTGGAAGGAGCAAGCAAAAGCCTAGTGGCTGTGTGTTCTTTCAGAGAGAAACATGCATTTCATCCTTCTGGAGTGAGTTTTCATGCTGGAATTCATATGCATTTTGTACTGTGCAGAATGTAGCTACCTGCTCGGGGGTTGTGTTATAGAAGCACCTTTCCTGCAAGAGCTTATTGGAACATTCATTGTTTGGCTAAGTTCTTTAGGGTTGGTTTTGGAAGGTCTTTCAGCTTTGTCCAAATCCGCTTCGTACGAATTTTTTTCACAGCCCTCTTTCCAAGTGCCCACAAAGAGCTGCTGCTTGAAACTGTCCGCATGCACATCTCCCCTACTGGGGTGCTCGTTTCACTACCTGGATTTTGGTTTCCTCTTCTTTCTTTGAAATGACAAGCCTTCTTTCTGCATGGTACACACACCTTGTAGCAGTTTCAGTTTGCAGCATGTTGGTGCTCTTAAAACGCTGAGTAACCTGCGTAGAGTGTGTCACTCTCCAGCACTGAATACACAACATAGAGCTCCTTTCACCACAGACACGCAAACAAATACTTTGGTGAAAGTCCTACCTCTTTTCACTTGGAAATGTAAGGGTTTCATGGAGAACATGAAGTCAATCTTGCTTTTGCACTCTGCAACCAATAGGAATGAACTCTTGTACATACCCGTCTGAATTTCACTGCAAAATGCCCTTCTTTTCTGGTTTCTTGGAAGTTCACAACACATTAGGAGATAGAGTGTGTTTGAAGAAGACTGATGCAGTGTGTGTTTTCCTGGATTTCAAGTGATTTCGGAAACATACTCCTTGTTTTTCCACACTGTCTAAGAAACCACATGAGGCTTGCAAGAGATTGAAACAATGCATCCTTAAACGTATTCCAGCAGTAAAACACACGTTTCTTCAAAGATTTGGAAGGAGCAAGCAAAAGCCTAGTGGCTGTGTGTTCTTTCAGAGAGAAACATGCATTTCATCCTTCTGGAGTGAGTTTTCATGCTGGAATTCATATGCATTTTGTACTGTGCAGAATGTAGCTACCTGCTCGGGGGTTGTGTCATAGAAACACCTTTCCTGCAGGTGCTTATTGCAACATTCATTGTTTGGCTAAGTTCTTTAGGGTTGGTTTTGGAAGGTCTTTCAGCTTTGTCCAAATCCGCTTCGTACGAAATTTTTTCACAGCCCTCTTTCCAAGTGCCCACAAAGAGCTGCTGCTTGAAACTGTCCAGATGCACATCTCCCCTACTGGGGTGCTCGTTTCACTACCTGGATTTTGGTTTTCTCTTCTTTCTTTGAAATGACAAGCCTTCTTTCTGCATGCTACACACACCTTGTGGCAGTTTCAGTTTGAAGCATGTTGGTGCTCTCAAAACGCTGTGTAACCTATGTAGAGTGTGTTACTCTCCAGCACTGAATACACAACTTCGAGCTCCTTTCACCACAGACACGCAAACACAGCCTTTGGTGAAAGTCCTACTTCAGGTCCCTTGGAAATGTAAGGGTTTCATGGAGAAAACGAAGTCAATCATGCTGTTGCACTCTACTACCAATAGAAATGACCTCTTGGACATGCCCGACTGAGTTTCACTGCAAAATGCCCTTGTTTTCTGGTTTCTTGAATGTTCTCAACACATTAGGAGAAAGAGCGTGTTTGAGCAAGCGTGATGCAGTGTGCGTTTCCCTAGATTTCAAGTGATTTGGGAAACATACTCCTTATTTTTCCACATTGTGTAAGTAACATGAGGCTTGCAAGAGATTGAAAAATGCATCCCAAAACGTACCCCAGCCGTGAAAGCACACGTTTCCACAAAGACTTTCAAGGAGCAAGCAAAAGCCAATGGCTGAGTGTTCTTTCCAAGAAAAACACACACATTTCATCCTTCTGGAGTGAATTTTCAGCCTCGAATTAATATGCATTTGTACTGTGCAGAATGTAGCTACCTGCTCGGGGGTTGTGTTATAGAAGCACCTTTCCTGCAGGAGCTTATTGCAACATTCATTGTTTGGCTAAGTTCTTTAGGGTTGGTTTTGGAAGGTCTTTCAGCTTTGTCCAAATCCGCTTCGTACGAAATTTTTTCACAGCCCTCTTTCCAAGTGGCCACAAAGAGCTGCTGCTTGAAACTGTCCACATGCACATCTCCCCTACTGGGGTGCTCGTTTCACTACCTGGATTTTGGTTTTCTCTTCTTTCTTTGAAATGACAAGCCTTCTTTCTGCATGCTACACACACCTTGTGGCAGTTTCAGTTTGAAGCATGTTGGTGCTCTCAAAACGCTGTGTAACCTATGTAGAGTGTGTTACTCTCCAGCACTGAATACACAACTTCGAGCTCCTTTCACCACAGACACGCAAACACAGCCTTTGGTGAAAGTCCTACTTCAGGTCCCTTGGAAATGTAAGGGTTTCATGGAGAAAACGAAGTCAATCATGCTGTTGCACTCTACTACCAATAGAAATGACCTCTTGGACATGCCCGACTGAGTTTCACTGCAAAATGCCCTTGTTTTCTGGTTTCTTGAATGTTCTCAACACATTAGGAGAAAGAGCGTGTTTGAGCAAGCGTGATGCAGTATGCGTTTCCCTAGATTTCAAGTGATTTGGGAAACATACTCCTTATTTTTCCACATTGTGTAAGTAACATGAGGCTTGCAAGAGATTGAAAAAATGCATCCCAAAACGTACCCCAGCCGTGAAAGGACACGTTTCCACAAAGACTTTCAAGGAGCAAGCAAAAGCCAATGGCTGAGTGTTCTTTCCAAGAAAAACACACACATTTCATCCTTCTGGAGTGAATTTTCAGCCTGGAATTAATATGCATTTGTACTGTGCAGAATGTAGCTACCTGCTCGGGGGTTGTGTCATAGAAGCACCTTTCCTGCAGGAGCTTATTGGAACATTCATTGTTTGGCTAAGTTCTTTAGGGTTGGTTTTGGAAGGTCTTTCAGCTTTGTCCAAATCCGCTTCGTACGAATTTTTCTCAAAGCCCTCTTTCCAAGTGCCCACAAAGAGCTGCTGCTTGAAACTGTCCGCATGCACATCACCCCTACTGGGGTGCTCATTTCACTACCTGGATTTTGGTTTTCTCTTCTTTCTTAGAAATGACAAACCTTCTTTCTGCATGGTACACACACCTTGTAGCAGTTTCAGTTTGCAGCATGTTGGTGCTCTTAAAACCCTGAGTAACCTGCGTAGAGTGTGTCACTCTCCAGCACTGAATACACAACTTAGAGCTCCTTTCACCACAGACACGCAAACAAATACTTTGGTGAAAGTCCTACCTCTTTTCACTTGGAAATGTAAGGGTTTCATGGAGAACATGAAGTCAATCTTGCTTTTGCACTCTGCAACCAATAGGAATGAACTCTTGTACATACCCGTCTGAATTTCACTGCAAAATGCCCTTCTTTTCTGGTTTCTTGAAAGTTCACAACACATTAGGAGATAGAGCGTGTTTGAAGAAGACTGATGCAGTGTGTGTTTTCCTGGATTTCAAGTGATTTCGGAAACATACTCCTTGTTTTTCCACACTGTCTAAGAAACCACATGAGGCTTGCAAGAGATTGAAACAATGCATCCTTAAACGTATTCCAGCAGTAAAACACACGTTTCTTCAAAGATTTGGAAGGAGCAAGCAAAAGCCTAGTGGCTGTGTGTTCTTTCAGAGAGAAACATGCATTTCATCCTTCTGGAGTGAGTTTTCATGCTGGAATTCATATGCATTTTGTACTGTGCAGAATGTAGCTACCTGCTCGGGGGTTGTGTTATAGAAGCACCTTTCCTGCAAGAGCTTATTGCAACATTCATTGTTTGGCTAAGTTCTTTAGGGTTGGTTTTGGAAGGTCTTTCAGCTTTGTCCAAATCCGCTTCGTACGAAATTTTTTCACAGCCCTCTTTCCAAGTGGCCACAAAGAGCTGCTGCTTGAAACTGTCCACATGCACATCTCCCCTACTGGGGTGCTCGTTTCACTACCTGGATTTTGGTTTTCTCTTCTTTCTTTGAAATGACAAGCCTTCTTTCTGCATGCTACACACACCTTGTGGCAGTTTCAGTTTGAAGCATGTTGGTGCTCTCAAAACGCTGTGTAACCTATGTAGAGTGTGTTACTCTCCAGCACTGAATACACAACTTCGAGCTCCTTTCACCACAGACACGCAAACACAGCCTTTGGTGAAAGTCCTACTTCAGGTCCCTTGGAAATGTAAGGGTTTCATGGAGAAAACGAAGTCAATCATGCTGTTGCACTCTACTACCAATAGAAATGACCTCTTGGACATGCCCGACTGAGTTTCACTGCAAAATGCCCTTGTTTTCTGGTTTCTTGAATGTTCTCAGCACATTAGGAGAAAGAGCGTGTTTGAGCAAGAGTGATGCAGTGTGCGTTTCCCTAGATTTCAAGTGATTTGGGAAACATACTCCTTATTTTTCCACATTGTGTAAGTAACATGAGGCTTGCAAGAGATTGAAAAAATGCATCCCAAAACGTACCCCAGCCATGAAAGCACACGTTTCCACAAAGACTTTCAAGGAGCAAGCAAAAGCCAATGGCTGAGTGTTCTTTCCAAGAAAAACACACACATTTCATCCTTCTGGAGTGAATTTTCAGCCTGGAATTAATATGCATTTGTACTGTGCAGAATGTAGCTACCTGCTCGGGGGTTGTGTCATAGAAGCACCTTTCCTGCAGGAGCTTATTGCAACATTCATTGTTTGGCTAAGTTCTTTAGGGTTGGTTTTGGAAGGTCTTTCAGCTTTGTCCGAATCCGCTTCGTACGAATTTTTCTCACAGCCCTCTTTCCAAGTGCCCACAAAGAGCTGCTGCTTGAAACTGTCCGCATGCACATCTCCCCTACTGGGGTGCTCATTTCACTACCTGGATTTTGGTTTCCTCTTCTTTCTTAGAAATGACAAGCCTTCTTTCTGCATGGTACACACACCTTGTAGCAGTTTCAGTTTGCAGCATGTTGGTGCTCTTAAAACCCTGAGTAACCTGCGTAGAGTGTGTCACTCTCCAGCACTGAATACACAACTTAGAGCTCCTTTCACCACAGACACGCAAACAAATACTTTGGTGAAAGTCCTACCTCTTTTCACTTGGAAATGTAAGGGTTTCATGGAGAACATGAAGTCAATCTTGCTTTTGCACTCTGCAACCAATAGGAATGAACTCTTGTACATACCCGTCTGAATTTCACTGCAAAATGCCCTTCTTTTCTGGTTTCTTGAAAGTTCACAACACATTAGGAGATAGAGCGTGTTTGAAGAAGACTGATGCAGTGTGTGTTTTCCTGGATTTCAAGTGATTTCGGAAACATACTCCTTGTTTTTCCACACTGTCTAAGAAACAACATGAGGCTTGCAAGAGATTGAAACAATGCATCCTTAAACGTATTCCAGCAGTAAAACACACGTTTCTTCAAAGATTTGGAAGGAGCAAGCAAAAGCCTAGTGGCTGTGTGTTCTTTCAGAGAGAAACATGCATTTCATCCTTCTGGAGTGAGTTTTCATGCTGGAATTCATATGCATTTTGTACTGTGCAGAATGTAGCTACCTGCTCGGGGGTTGTGTTATAGAAGCACCTTTCCTGCAAGAGCTTATTGCAACATTCATTGTTTGGCTAAGTTCTTTAGGGTTGGTTTTGGAAGGTCTTTCAGCTTTGTCCAAATCCGCTTCGTACGAAATTTTTTCACAGCCCTCTTTCCAAGTGGCCACAAAGAGCTGCTGCTTGAAACTGTCCTCATGCACATCTCCCCTACTGGGGTGCTCGTTTCACTACCTGGATTTTGGTTTTCTCTTCTTTCTTTGAAATGACAAGCCTTCTTTCTGCATGCTACACACACCTTGTGGCAGTTTCAGTTTGAAGCATGTTGGTGCTCTCAAAACGCTGTGTAACCTATGTAGAGTGTGTTACTCTCCAGCACTGAATACACAACTTCGAGCTCCTTTCACCACAGACACGCAAACACAGCCTTTGGTGAAAGTCCTACTTCAGGTCCCTTGGAAATGTAAGGGTTTCATGGAGAAAACGAAGTCAATCATGCTGTTGCACTCTACTACCAATAGAAATGACCTCTTGGACATGCCCGACTGAGTTTCACTGCAAAATGCCCTTGTTTTCTGGTTTCTTGAATGTTCTCAACACATTAAGAGAAAGAGCGTGTTTGAGCAAGAGTGATGCAGTGTGCGTTTGCCTAGATTTCAAGTGATTTGGGAAACATACTCCTTATTTTTCCACATTGTGTAAGTAACATGAGGCTTGCAAGAGATTGAAAAAATGCATCCCAAAACGTACCCCAGCCGTGAAAGCACACGTTTCCACAAAGACTTTCAAGGAGCAAGCAAAAGCCAATGGCTGAGTGTTCTTTCCAAGAAAAACACACACATTTCATCCTTCTGGAGTGAATTTTCAGCCTGGAATTAATATGCATTTGTACTGTGCAGAATGTAGCTACCTGCTCGGGGGTTGTGTCATAGAAGCACCTTTCCTGCAGGAGCTTATTGCAACATTCATTGTTTGGCTAAGTTCTTTAGGGTTGGTTTTGGAAGGTCTTTCAGCTTTGTCCGAATCCGCTTCGTACGAATTTTTCTCACAGCCCTCTTTCCAAGTGCCCACAAAGAGCTGCTGCTTGAAACTGTCCGCATGCACATCTCCCCTACTGGGGTGCTCATTTCACTACCTGGATTTTGGTTTCCTCTTCTTTCTTAGAAATGACAAGCCTTCTTTCTGCATGGTACACACACCTTGTAGCAGTTTCAGTTTGCAGCATGTTGGTGCTCTTAAAACCCTGAGTAACCTGCGTAGAGTGTGTCACTCTCCAGCACTGAATACACAACTTAGAGCTCCTTTCATCACAGACACGCAAACAAATACTTTGGTGAAAGTCCTACCTCTTTTCACTTGGAAATGTAAGGGTTTCATGGAGAACATGAAGTCAATCTTGCTTTTGCACTCTGCAACCAATAGGAATGAACTCTTGAACATACCCGTCTGAATTTCACTGCAAAATGCCCTTCTTTTCTGGTTTCTTGAAAGTTCACAACACATTAGGAGATAGAGCGTGTTTGAAGAAGACTGATGCAGTGTGTGTTTTCCTGGATTTCAAGTGATTTCGGAAACATACTCCTTGTTTTTCCACACTGTCTAAGAAACAACATGAGGCTTGCAAGAGATTGAAACAATGCATCCTTAAACGTATTCCAGCAGTAAAACACACGTTTCTTCAAAGATTTGGAAGGAGCAAGCAAAAGCCTAGTGGCTGTGTGTTCTTTCAGAGAGAAACATGCATTTCGTCCTTCTGGAGTGAGTTTTCATGCTGGAATTCATATGCATTTTGTACTGTGCAGAATGTATCTACCTACTCGGGGGTTGTGTCATAGAAGCACCTTTCCTGCAGGAGCTTATTGGAACATTCATTGTTTGGCTAAGTTCTTTAGGGTTGGTTTTGGAAGGTCTTTCAGCTTTGTCCAAATCCGCTTCGTACGAATTTTTCTCACAGCCCTCTTTCCAAGTGCCCACAAAGAGCTGCTGCTTGAAACTGTCCGCATGCACATCTCCCCTACTGGGGTGCTCGTTTCACTACCTGGATTTTGGTTTCCTCTTCTTTCTTAGAAATGACAAGCCTTCTTTCTGCATGGTACACACACCTTGTAGCAGTTTCAGTTTGCAGCATGTTGGTGCTCTTAAAACCCTGAGTAACCTGCGTAGAGTGTGTCACTCTCCAGCACTGAATACACAACTTAGAGCTCCTTTCACCACAGACACGCAAACAAATACTTTGGTGAAAGTCCTACCTCTTTTCACTTGGAAATGTAAGGGTTTCATGGAGAACATGAAGTCAATCTTGCTTTTGCACTCTGCAACCAATAGGAATGAACTCTTGTACATACCCGTCTGAATTTCACTGCAAAATGCCCTTCTTTTCTGGTTTCTTGAAAGTTCACAACACATTAGGAGATAGAGCGTGTTTGAAGAAGACTGATGCAGTGTGTGTTTTCCTGGATTTCAAGTGATTTCGGAAACATACTCCTTGTTTTTCCACACTGTCTAAGAAACAACATGAGGCTTGCAAGAGATTGAAACAATGCATCCTTAAACGTATTCCAGCAGTAAAACACACGTTTCTTCAAAGATTTGGAAGGAGCAAGCAAAAGCCTAGTGGCTGTGTGTTCTTTCAGAGAGAAACATGCATTTCATCTTTCTGGAGTGAGTTTTCATGCTGGAATTCATATGCATTTTGTACTGTGCAGAATGTAGCTACCTGCTCGGGGGTTGTGTTATAGAAGCACCTTTCCTGCAAGAGCTTATTGCAACATTCATTGTTTGGCTAAGTTCTTTAGGGTTGGTTTTGGAAGGTCTTTCAGCTTTGTCCAAATCCGCTTCGTACGAAATTTTTTCACAGCCCACTTTCCAAGTGGCCACAAAGAGCTGCTGCTTGAAACTGTCCACATGCACATCTCCCCTACTGGGGTGCTCGTTTCACTACCTGGATTTTGGTTTTCTCTTCTTTCTTTGAAATGACAAGCCTTCTTTCTGCATGCTACACACACCTTGTGGCAGTTTCAGTTTGAAGCATGTTGGTGCTCTCAAAACGCTGTGTAACCTATGTAGAGTGTGTTACTCTCCAGCACTGAATACACAACTTCGAGCTCCTTTCACCACAGACACGCAAACACAGCCTTTGGTGAAAGTCCTACTTCAGGTCCCTTGGAAATGTAAGGGTTTCATGGAGAAAACGAAGTCAATCATGCAGTTGCACTCTACTACCAATAGAAATGACCTCTTGGACATGCCCGACTGAGTTTCACTGCAAAATGCCCTTGTTTTCTGGTTTCTTGAATGTTCTCAACACATTAGGAGAAAGAGCGTGTTTGAGCAAGCGTGATGCAGTATGCGTTTCCCTAGATTTCAAGTGATTTGGGAAACATACTCCTTATTTTTCCACATTGTGTAAGTAACATGAGGCTTGCAAGAGATTGAAAAAATGCATCCCAAAACGTACCCCAGCCGTGAAAGCACACGTTTCCACAAAGACTTTCAAGGAGCAAGCAAAAGCCAATGGCTGAGTGTTCTTTCCAAGAAAAACACACACATTTCATCCTTCTGGAGTGAATTTTCAGCCTGGAATTAATATGCATTTGTACTGTGCAGAATGTAGCTACCTGCTCGGGGGTTGTGTCATAGAAGCACCTTTCCTGCAGGAGCTTATTGCAACATTCATTGTTTGGCTAAGTTCTTTAGGGTTGGTTTTGGAAGGTCTTTCAGCTTTGTCCATATCCGCTTCGTACGAATTTTTCTCACAGCCCTCTTTCCAAGTGCCCACAAAGAGCTGCTGCTTGAAACTGTCCGCATGCACATCTCCCCTACTAGGGTGCTCATTTCACTACCTGGATTTTGGTTTCCTCTTCTTTCTTAGAAATGACAAGCCTCCTTTCTGCATGGTACACACACCTTGTAGCAGTTTCAGTTTGCAGCATGTTGGTGCTCTTAAAACCCTGAGTAACCTGCGTAGAGTGTGTCACTCTCCAGCACTGAATACACAACTTAGAGCTCCTTTCACCACAGACACGCAAACAAATACTTTGGTGAAAGTCCTACCTCTTTTCACTTGGAAATGTAAGGGTTTCATGGAGAACATGAAGTCAATCTTGCTTTTGCACTCTGCAACCAATAGGAATGAACTCTTGAACATACCCGTCTGAATTTCACTGCAAAATGCCCTTCTTTTCTGGTTTCTTGAAAGTTCACAACACATTAGGAGATAGAGCGTGTTTGAAGAAGACTGATGCAGTGTGTGTTTTCCTGGGTTTCAAGTGATTTCGGAAACATACTCCTTGTTTTTCCACACTGTCTAAGAAACAACATGAGGCTTGCAAGAGATTGAAACAATGCATCCTTAAACGTATTCCAGCAGTAAAACACACGTTTCTTCAAAGATTTGGAAGGAGCAAGCAAAAGCCTAGTGGCTGTGTGTTCTTTCAGAGAGAAACATGCATTTCATCCTTCTGGAGTGAGTTTTCATGCTGGAATTCATATGCATTTTGTACTGTGCAGAATGTAGCTACCTGCTCGGGGGTTGTGTCATAGAAGCACCTTTCCTGCAGGAGCTTATTGGAACATTCATTGTTTGGCTAAGTTCTTTAGGGTTGGTTTTGGAAGGTCTTTCAGCTTTGTCCAAATCCGCTTCGTACGAATTTTTCTCACAGCCCTCTTTCCAAGTGCCCACAAAGAGCTGCTGCTTGAAACTATCCGCATGCACATCTCCCCTACTGGGGTGCTCATTTCACTACCTGGATTTTGGTTTCCTCTTGTTTCTTAGAAATGACAAGCCTTCTTTCTGCATGGTACACACACCTTGTAGCAGTTTCAGTTTGCAGCATGTTGGTGCTCTTAAAACCCTGAGTAACCTGCGTAGAGTGTGTCACTCTCCAGCACTGAATACACAACTTAGAGCTCCTTTCACCACAGACACGCAAACAAATACTTTGGTGAAAGTCCTACCTCTTTTCACTTGGAAATGTAAGGGTTTCATGGAGAACATGAAGTCAATCTTGCTTTTGCACTCTGCAACCAATAGGAATGAACTCTTGTACATACCCGTCTGAATTTCACTGCAAAATGCCCTTCTTTTCTGGTTTCTTGAAAGTTCACAACACATTAGGAGATAGAGCGTGTTTGAAGAAGACTGATGCAGTGTGTGTTTTCCTGGATTTCAAGTGATTTCGGAAACATACTCCTTGTTTTTCCACACTGTCTAAGAAACAACATGAGGCTTGCAAGAGATTGAAACAATGCATCCTTAAACGTATTCCAGCAGTAAAACACACGTTTCTTCAAAGATTTGGAAGGAGCAAGCAAAAGCCTAGTGGCTGTGTGTTCTTTCAGAGAGAAACATGCATTTCATCCTTCTGGAGTGAGTTTTCATGCTGGAATTCATATGCATTTTGTACTGTGCAGAATGTAGCTACCTGCTCGGGGGTTGTGTTATAGAAGCACCTTTCCTGCAGGAGCTTATTGCAACATTCATTGTTTGGCTAAGTTCTTTAGGGTTGGTTTTGGAAGGTCTTTCAGCTTTGTCCAAATCCGCTTCATACGAAATTTTTTCACAGCCCTCTTTCCAAGTGGCCACAAAGAGCTGCTGCTTGAAACTGTCCTCATGCACATCTCCCCTACTGGGGTGCTCGTTTCACTACCTGGATTTTGGTTTTCTCTTCTTTCTTTGAAATGACAAGCCTTCTTTCTGCATGCTACACACACCTTGTGGCAGTTTCAGTTTGAAGCATGTTGGTGCTCTCAAAACGCTGTGTAAGCTATGTAGAGTGTGTTACTCTCCAGCACTGAATACACAACTTCGAGCTCCTTTCACCACAGACACGCAAACACAGCCTTTGATGAAAGTTCTACTTCAGGTCCCTTGTAAATGTAAGGGTTTCATGGAGAAAACGAAGTCAATCATGCTGTTGCACTCTACTACCAATAGAAATGACCTCTTGGACATGCCCGACTGAGTTTCACTGCAAAATGCCCTTGTTTTCTGGTTTCTTGAATGTTCTCAACACATTAGGAGAAAGAGCGTGTTTGAGCAAGAGTGATGCAGTGTGCGTTTCCCTAGATTTCAAGTGATTTGGGAAACATACTCCTTATTTTTCCACATTGTGTAAGTAACATGAGGCTTGCAAGAGATTGAAAAAATGCATCCCAAAACGTACCCCAGCCGTGAAAGCACACGTTTCCACAAAGACTTTCAAGGAGCAAGCAAAAGCCAATGGCTGAGTGTTCTTTCCAAGAAAAACACACACATTTCATCCTTCTGGAGTGAATTTTCAGCCTGGAATTCATATGCATTTGTACTGTGCAGAATGTAGCTACCTGCTCGGGGGTTGTGTCATAGAAGCACCTTTCCTGCAGGAGCTTATTGCAACATTCATTGTTTGGCTAAGTTCTTTAGGGTTGGTTTTGGAAGGTCTTTCAGCTTTGTCCAAATCCGCTTCGTACGAATTTTTTTCACAGCCCTCTTTCCAAGTGCCCACAAAGAGCTGCTGCTTGAAACTGTCCGCATGCACATCTCCCCTACTGGGGTGCTCGTTTCACTACCTGGATTTTGGTTTCCTCTTCTTTCTTTGAAATGACAAGCCTTCTTTCTGCATGCTACACACACCTTGTGGCAGTTTCAGTTTGAAGCATGTTGGTGCTCTCAAAACGCTGTGTAACCTATGTAGAGTGTGTTACTCTCCAGCACTGAATACACAACTTCGAGCTCCTTTCACCACAGACACGCAAACACAGCCTTTGGTGAAAGTCCTACTTCAGGTCCCTTGGAAATGTAAGGGTTTCATGGAGAAAACGAAGTCAATCATGCTTTTGCACTCTACTACCAATAGAAATGACCTCTTGGACATGCCCGACTGAGTTTCACTGCAAAATGCCCTTGTTTTCTGGTTTCTTGAATGTTCTCAACACATTAGGAGAAAGAGCGTGTTTGAGCAAGAGTGATGCAGTGTGCGTTTCCCTAGATTTCAAGTGATTTGGGAAATATACTCCTTATTTTTCCACATTGTGTAAGTAACATGAGGCTTGCAAGAGATTGAAAAAATGCATCCCAAAACTTACCCCAGCCGTGAAAGCACACGTTTCCACAAAGACTTTCAAGGAGCAAGCAAAAGCCAATGGCTGAGTGTTCTTTCCAAGAAAAACACACACATTTCATCCTTCTGGAGTGAATTTTCAGCCTGGAATTAATATGCATTTGTACTGTGCAGAATGTAGCTACCTGCTCGGGGGTTGTGTCATAGAAGCACCTTTCCTGCAGGAGCTTATTGCAACATTCATTGTTTGGCTAAGTTCTTTAGGGTTGGTTTTGGAAGGTCTTTCAGCTTTGTCCAAATCCGCTTCTTACGAATTTTTTTCACAGCCCTCTTTCCAAGTGCCCACAAAGAGCTGCTGCTTGAAACTGTCCGCATGCACATCTCCCCTACTGGGGTGCTCGTTTCACTACCTGGATTTTGGTTTCCTCTTCTTTCTTTGAAATGAGAAGCCTTCTTTCTGCATGGTACACACACCTTGTAGCAGTTTCAGTTTGCAGCATGTTGGTGCTCTTAAAACCCTGAGTAACCTGCGTAGAGTGTGTCACTCTCCAGCACTGAATACACAACTTAGAGCTCCTTTCACCACAGACACGCAAACAAATAACTTGGTGAAAGTCCTACCTCTTTTCATTTGGAAATGTAAGGGTTTCATGGAGAACATGAAGTCAATCTTGCTTTTGCACTCTGCAACCAATAGGAATGAACTCTTGTACATACCCGTCTGAATTTCACTGCAAAATGCCCTTCTTTTCTGGTTTCTTGGAAGTTCACAACACATTAGGAGATAGAGCGTGTTTGAAGAAGACTGATGCAGTGTGTGTTTTCCTGGATTTCAAGTGATTTCGGAAACATACTCCTTGTTTTTCCACACTGTCTAAGAAACCACATGAGGCTTGCAAGAGATTGAAACAATGCATCCTTAAACGTATTCCAGCAGTAAAACACACGTTTCTTCAAAGATTTGGAAGGAGCAAGCAAAAGCCTAGTGGCTGTGTGTTCTTTCAGAGAGAAACATGCATTTCATCCTTCTGGAGTGAGTTTTCATGCTGGAATTCATATGCATTTTGTACTGTGCAGAATGTAGCTACCTGCTCGGGGGTTGTGTCATAGAAACACCTTTCCTGCAGGAGCTTGTTGCAACATTCATTGTTTGGCTAAGTTCTTTAGGGTTGGTTTTGGAAGGTCTTTCAGCTTTGTCCAAATCCGCTTCAGACGAAATTTTTTCACAGCCCGCTTTCCAAGTGGCCACAAAGAGCTGCTGCTTGAAACTGTCCGCATGCACATCTCCCCTACTGGGGTGCTCGTTTCACTACCTGGATTTTGGTTTTCTCTTCTTTCTTTGAAATGACAAGCCTTCTTTCTGCATGCTACACACACCTTGTGGCAGTTTCAGTTTGAAGCATGTTGGTGCTCTCAAAACGCTGTGTAACCTATGTAGAGTGTGTTACTCTCCAGCACTGAATACACAACTTCGAGCTCCTTTCACCACAGACACGCAAACACAGCCTTTGGTGAAAGTCCTACTTCAGGTCCCTTGGAAATGTAAGGGTTTCATGGAGAAAACGAAGTCAATCATGCTGTTGCACTCTACTACCAATAGAAATGACCTCTTGGACATGCCCGACTGAGTTTCACTGCAAAATGCCCTTGTTTTCTGGTTTCTTGAATGTTCTCAACACATTAGGAGAAAGAGCGTGTTTGAGCAAGAGTGATGCAGTGTGCGTTTGCCTAGATTTCAAGTGATTTGGGAAACATACTCCTTATTTTTCCACATTGTGTAAGTAACATGAGGCTTGCAAGAGATTGAAAAAATGCATCCCAAAACGTACCCCAGCCGTGAAAGCACACGTTTCCACAAAGACTTTCAAGGAGCAAGCAAAAGCCAATGGCTGAGTGTTCTTTCCAAGAAAAACACACACATTTCATCCTTCTGGAGTGAATTTTCAGCCTGGAATTAATATGCATTTGTACTGTGCAGAATGTAGCTACCTGCTCGGGGGTTGTGTCATAGAAGCACCTTTCCTGCAGGAGCTTATTGCAACATTCATTGTTTGGCTAAGTTCTTTAGGGTTGGTTTTGGAAGGTCTTTCAGCTTTGTCCAAATCCGCTTCGTACGAATTTTTTTCACAGCCCTCTTTCCAAGTGCCCACAAAGAGCTGCTGCTTGAAACTGTCCGCATGCACATCTCCCCTACTGGGGTGCTCGTTTCACTACCTGGATTTTGGTTTCCTCTTCTTTCTTTGAAATGACAAGCCTTCTTTCTGCATGCTACACACACCTTGTGGCAGTTTCAGTTTGAAGCATGTTGGTGCTCTCAAAACGCTGTGTAACCTATGTAGAGTGTGTTACTCTCCAGCACTGAATACACAACTTCGAGCTCCTTTCACCACAGACACGCAAACACAGCCTTTGGTGAAAGTCCTACTTCAGGTCCCTTGGAAATGTAAGGGTTTCATGGAGAAAACGAAGTCAATCATGCTTTTGCACTCTACTACCAATAGAAATGACCTCTTGGACATGCCCGACTGAGTTTCACTGCAAAATGCCCTTGTTTTCTGGTTTCTTGAATGTTCTCAACACATTAGGAGAAAGAGCGTGTTTGAGCAAGAGTGATGCAGTGTGCGTTTCCCTAGATTTCAAGTGATTTGGGAAATATACTCCTTATTTTTCCACATTGTGTAAGTAACATGAGGCTTGCAAGAGATTGAAAAAATGCATCCCAAAACGTACCCCAGCCGTGAAAGCACACGTTTCCACAAAGACTTTCAAGGAGCAAGCAAAAGCCAATGGCTGAGTGTTCTTTCCAAGAAAAACACACACATTTCATCCTTCTGGAGTGAATTTTCAGCCTGGAATTAATATGCATTTGTACTGTGCAGAATGTAGCTACCTGCTCGGGGGTTGTGTCATAGAAGCACCTTTCCTGCAGGAGCTTATTGCAACATTCATTGTTTGGCTAAGTTCTTTAGGGTTGGTTTTGGAAGGTCTTTCAGCTTTGTCCAAATCCGCTTCTTACGAATTTTTTTCACAGCCCTCTTTCCAAGTGCCCACAAAGAGCTGCTGCTTGAAACTGTCCGCATGCACATCTCCCCTACTGGGGTGCTCGTTTCACTACCTGGATTTTGGTTTCCTCTTCTTTCTTTGAAATGAGAAGCCTTCTTTCTGCATGGTACACACACCTTGTAGCAGTTTCAGTTTGCAGCATGTTGGTGCTCTTAAAACCCTGAGTAACCTGCGTAGAGTGTGTCACTCTCCAGCACTGAATACACAACTTAGAGCTCCTTTCACCACAGACACGCAAACAAATACCTTGGTGAAAGTCCTACCTCTTTTCACTTGGAAATGTAAGGGTTTCATGGAGAACATGAAGTCAATCTTGCTTTTGCACTCTGCAACCAATAGGAATGAACTCTTGTACATACCCGTCTGAATTTCACTGCAAAATGCCCTTCTTTTCTGGTTTCTTGGAAGTTCACAACACATTAGGAGATAGAGCGTGTTTGAAGAAGACTGATGCAGTGTGTGTTTTCCTGGATTTCAAGTGATTTCGGAAACATACTCCTTGTTTTTCCACACTGTCTAAGAAACCACATGAGGCTTGCAAGAGATTGAAACAATGCATCCTTAAACGTATTCCAGCAGTAAAACACACGTTTCTTCAAAGATTTGGAAGGAGCAAGCAAAAGCCTAGTGGCTGTGTGTTCTTTCAGAGAGAAACATGCATTTCATCCTTCTGGAGTGAGTTTTCATGCTGGAATTCATATGCATTTTGTACTGTGCAGAATGTAGCTACCTGCTCGGGGGTTGTGTCATAGAAACACCTTTCCTGCAGGAGCTTGTTGCAACATTCATTGTTTGGCTAAGTTCTTTAGGGTTGGTTTTGGAAGGTCTTTCAGCTTTGTCCAAATCCGCTTCAGACGAAATTTTTTCACAGCCCGCTTTCCAAGTGGCCACAAAGAGCTGCTGCTTGAAACTGTCCGCATGCACATCTCCCCTACTGGGGTGCTCGTTTCACTACCTGGATTTTGGTTTTCTCTTCTTTCTTTGAAATGACAAGCCTTCTTTCTGCATGCTACACACACCTTGTGGCAGTTTCAGTTTGAAGCATGTTGGTGCTCTCAAAACGCTGTGTAACCTATGTAGAGTGTGTTACTCTCCAGCACTGAATACACAACTTCGAGCTCCTTTCACCACAGACACGCAAACACAGCCTTTGGTGAAAGTCCTACTTCAGGTCCCTTGGAAATGTAAGGGTTTCATGGAGAAAACGAAGTCAATCATGCTGTTGCACTCTACTACCAATAGAAATGACCTCTTGGACATGCCCGACTGAGTTTCACTGCAAAATGCCCTTGTTTTCTGGTTTCTTGAATGTTCTCAACACATTAGGAGAAAGAGCGTGTTTGAGCAAGAGTGATGCAGTGTGCGTTTGCCTAGATTTCAAGTGATTTGGGAAACATACTCCTTATTTTTCCACATTGTGTAAGTAACATGAGGCTTGCAAGAGATTGAAAAAATGCATCCCAAAACGTACCCCAGCCGTGAAAGCACACGTTTCCACAAAGACTTTCAAGGAGCAAGCAAAAGCCAATGGCTGAGTGTTCTTTCCAAGAAAAACACACACATTTCATCCTTCTGGAGTGAATTTTCAGCCTGGAATTAATATGCATTTGTACTGTGCAGAATGTAGCTACCTGCTCGGGGGTTGTGTCATAGAAGCACCTTTCCTGCAGGAGCTTATTGGAACATTCATTGTTTGGCTAAGTTCTTTAGGGTTGGTTTTGGAAGGTCTTTCAGCTTTGTCCGAATCCGCTTCGTACGAATTTTTCTCACAGCCCTCTTTCCAAGTGCCCACAAAGAGCTGCTGCTTGAAACTGTCCGCATGCACATCTCCCCTACTGGGGTGCTCATTTCACTACCTGGATTTTGGTTTCCTCTTCTTTCTTAGAAATGACAAGCCTTCTTTCTGCATGGTACACACACCTTGTAGCAGTTTCAGTTTGCAGCATGTTGGTGCTCTTAAAACCCTGAGTAACCTGCGTAGAGTGTGTCACTCTCCAGCACTGAATACACAACTTAGAGCTCCTTTCATCACAGACACGCAAACAAATACTTTGGTGAAAGTCCTACCTCTTTTCACTTGGAAATGTAAGGGTTTCATGGAGAACATGAAGTCAATCTTGCTTTTGCACTCTGCAACCAATAGGAATGAACTCTTGAACATACCCGTCTGAATTTCACTGCAAAATGCCCTTCTTTTCTGGTTTCTTGAAAGTTCACAACACATTAGGAGATAGAGCGTGTTTGAAGAAGACTGATGCAGTGTGTGTTTTCCTGGATTTCAAGTGATTTCGGAAACATACTCCTTGTTTTTCCACACTGTCTAAGAAACAACATGAGGCTTGCAAGAGATTGAAACAATGCATCCTTAAACGTATTCCAGCAGTAAAACACACGTTTCTTCAAAGATTTGGAAGGAGCAAGCAAAAGCCTAGTGGCTGTGTGTTCTTTCAGAGAGAAACATGCATTTCGTCCTTCTGGAGTGAGTTTTCATGCTGGAATTCATATGCATTTTGTACTGTGCAGAATGTATCTACCTACTCGGGGGTTGTGTCATAGAAGCACCTTTCCTGCAGGAGCTTATTGGAACATTCATTGTTTGGCTAAGTTCTTTAGGGTTGGTTTTGGAAGGTCTTTCAGCTTTGTCCAAATCCGCTTCGTACGAATTTTTCTCACAGCCCTCTTTCCAAGTGCCCACAAAGAGCTGCTGCTTGAAACTGTCCGCATGCACATCTCCCCTACGGGGGTGCTCGTTTCACTACCTGGATTTTGGTTTCCTCTTCTTTCTTAGAAATGACAAGCCTTCTTTCTGCATGGTACACACACCTTGTAGCAGTTTCAGTTTGCAGCATGTTGGTGCTCTTAAAACCCTGAGTAACCTGCGTAGAGTGTGTCACTCTCCAGCACTGAATACACAACTTAGAGCTCCTTTCACCACAGACACGCAAACAAATACTTTGGTGAAAGTCCTACCTCTTTTCACTTGGAAATGTAAGGGTTTCATGGAGAACATGAAGTCAATCTTGCTTTTGCACTCTGCAACCAATAGGAATGAACTCTTGTACATACCCGTCTGAATTTCACTGCAAAATGCCCTTCTTTTCTGGTTTCTTGAAAGTTCACAACACATTAGGAGATAGAGCGTGTTTGAAGAAGACTGATGCAGTGTGTGTTTTCCTGGATTTCAAGTGATTTCGGAAACATACTCCTTGTTTTTCCACACTGTCTAAGAAACAACATGAGGCTTGCAAGAGATTGAAACAATGCATCCTTAAACGTATTCCAGCAGTAAAACACACGTTTCTTCAAAGATTTGGAAGGAGCAAGCAAAAGCCTAGTGGCTGTGTGTTCTTTCAGAGAGAAACATGCATTTCATCTTTCTGGAGTGAGTTTTCATGCTGGAATTCATATGCATTTTGTACTGTGCAGAATGTAGCTACCTGCTCGGGGGTTGTGTTATAGAAGCACCTTTCCTGCAAGAGCTTATTGCAACATTCATTGTTTGGCTAAGTTCTTTAGGGTTGGTTTTGGAAGGTCTTTCAGCTTTGTCCAAATCCGCTTCGTACGAAATTTTTTCACAGCCCACTTTCCAAGTGGCCACAAAGAGCTGCTGCTTGAAACTGTCCACATGCACATCTCCCCTACTGGGGTGCTCGTTTCACTACCTGGATTTTGGTTTTCTCTTCTTTCTTTGAAATGACAAGCCTTCTTTCTGCATGCTACACACACCTTGTGGCAGTTTCAGTTTGAAGCATGTTGGTGCTCTCAAAACGCTGTGTAACCTATGTAGAGTGTGTTACTCTCCAGCACTGAATACACAACTTCGAGCTCCTTTCACCACAGACACGCAAACACAGCCTTTGGTGAAAGTCCTACTTCAGGTCCCTTGGAAATGTAAGGGTTTCATGGAGAAAACGAAGTCAATCATGCAGTTGCACTCTACTACCAATAGAAATGACCTCTTGGACATGCCCGACTGAGTTTCACTGCAAAATGCCCTTGTTTTCTGGTTTCTTGAATGTTCTCAACACATTAGGAGAAAGAGCGTGTTTGAGCAAGCGTGATGCAGTATGCGTTTCCCTAGATTTCAAGTGATTTGGGAAACATACTCCTTATTTTTCCACATTGTGTAAGTAACATGAGGCTTGCAAGAGATTGAAAAAATGCATCCCAAAACGTACCCCAGCCGTGAAAGCACACGTTTCCACAAAGACTTTCAAGGAGCAAGCAAAAGCCAATGGCTGAGTGTTCTTTCCAAGAAAAACACACACATTTCATCCTTCTGGAGTGAATTTTCAGCCTGGAATTAATATGCATTTGTACTGTGCAGAATGTAGCTACCTGCTCGGGGGTTGTGTCATAGAAGCACCTTTCCTGCAGGAGCTTATTGCAACATTCATTGTTTGGCTAAGTTCTTTATGGTTGGTTTTGGAAGGTCTTTCAGCTTTGTCCAAATCCGCTTCGTACGAATTTTTCTCACAGCCCTCTTTCCAAGTGCCCACAAAGAGCTGCTGCTTGAAACTGTCCGCATGCACATCTCCCCTACTAGGGTGCTCATTTCACTACCTGGATTTTGGTTTCCTCTTCTTTCTTAGAAATGACAAGCCTCCTTTCTGCATGGTACACACACCTTGTAGCAGTTTCAGTTTGCAGCATGTTGGTGCTCTTAAAACCCTGAGTAACCTGCGTAGAGTGTGTCACTCTCCAGCACTGAATACACAACTTAGAGCTCCTTTCACCACAGACACGCAAACAAATACTTTGGTGAAAGTCCTACCTCTTTTCACTTGGAAATGTAAGGGTTTCATGGAGAACATGAAGTCAATCTTGCTTTTGCACTCTGCAACCAATAGGAATGAACTCTTGAACATACCCGTCTGAATTTCACTGCAAAATGCCCTTCTTTTCTGGTTTCTTGAAAGTTCACAACACATTAGGAGATAGAGCGTGTTTGAAGAAGACTGATGCAGTGTGTGTTTTCCTGGGTTTCAAGTGATTTCGGAAACATACTCCTTGTTTTTCCACACTGTCTAAGAAACAACATGAGGCTTGCAAGAGATTGAAACAATGCATCCTTAAACGTATTCCAGCAGTAAAACACACGTTTCTTCAAAGATTTGGAAGGAGCAAGCAAAAGCCTAGTGGCTGTGTGTTCTTTCAGAGAGAAACATGCATTTCATCCTTCTGGAGTGAGTTTTCATGCTGGAATTCATATGCATTTTGTACTGTGCAGAATGTAGCTACCTGCTCGGGGGTTGTGTCATAGAAGCACCTTTCCTGCAGGAGCTTATTGGAACATTCATTGTTTGGCTAAGTTCTTTAGGGTTGGTTTTGGAAGGTCTTTCAGCTTTGTCCAAATCCGCTTCGTACGAATTTTTCTCACAGCCCTCTTTCCAAGTGCCCACAAAGAGCTGCTGCTTGAAACTGTCCGCATGCACATCTCCCCTACTGGGGTGCTCATTTCACTACCTGGATTTTGGTTTCCTCTTGTTTCTTAGAAATGACAAGCCTTCTTTCTGCATGGTACACACACCTTGTAGCAGTTTCAGTTTGCAGCATGTTGGTGCTCTTAAAACCCTGAGTAACCTGCGTAGAGTGTGTCACTCTCCAGCACTGAATACACAACTTAGAGCTCCTTTCACCACAGACACGCAAACAAATACTTTGGTGAAAGTCCTACCTCTTTTCACTTGGAAATGTAAGGGTTTCATGGAGAACATGAAGTCAATCTTGCTTTTGCACTCTGCAACCAATAGGAATGAACTCTTGTACATACCCGTCTGAATTTCACTGCAAAATGCCCTTCTTTTCTGGTTTCTTGAAAGTTCACAACACATTAGGAGATAGAGCGTGTTTGAAGAAGACTGATGCAGTGTGTGTTTTCCTGGATTTCAAGTGATTTCGGAAACATACTCCTTGTTTTTCCACACTGTCTAAGAAACAACATGAGGCTTGCAAGAGATTGAAACAATGCATCCTTAAACGTATTCCAGCAGTAAAACACACGTTTCTTCAAAGATTTGGAAGGAGCAAGCAAAAGCCTAGTGGCTGTGTGTTCTTTCAGAGAGAAACATGCATTTCATCCTTCTGGAGTGAGTTTTCATGCTGGAATTCATATGCATTTTGTACTGTGCAGAATGTAGCTACCTGCTCGGGGGTTGTGTTATAGAAGCACCTTTCCTGCAGGAGCTTATTGCAACATTCATTGTTTGGCTAAGTTCTTTAGGGTTGGTTTTGGAAGGTCTTTCAGCTTTGTCCAAATCCGCTTCATACGAAATTTTTTCACAGCCCTCTTTCCAAGTGGCCACAAAGAGCTGCTGCTTGAAACTGTCCTCATGCACATCTCCCCTACTGGGGTGCTCGTTTCACTACCTGGATTTTGGTTTTCTCTTCTTTCTTTGAAATGACAAGCCTTCTTTCTGCATGCTACACACACCTTGTGGCAGTTTCAGTTTGAAGCATGTTGGTGCTCTCAAAACGCTGTGTAAGCTATGTAGAGTGTGTTACTCTCCAGCACTGAATACACAACTTCGAGCTCCTTTCACCACAGACACGCAAACACAGCCTTTGATGAAAGTTCTACTTCAGGTCCCTTGTAAATGTAAGGGTTTCATGGAGAAAACGAAGTCAATCATGCTGTTGCACTCTACTACCAATAGAAATGACCTCTTGGACATGCCCGACTGAGTTTCACTGCAAAATGCCCTTGTTTTCTGGTTTCTTGAATGTTCTCAACACATTAGGAGAAAGAGCGTGTTTGAGCAAGAGTGATGCAGTGTGCGTTTCCCTAGATTTCAAGTGATTTGGGAAATATACTCCTTATTTTTCCACATTGTGTAAGTAACATGAGGCTTGCAAGAGATTGAAAAAATGCATCCCAAAACGTACCCCAGCCGTGAAAGCACACGTTTCCACAAAGACTTTCAAGGAGCAAGCAAAAGCCAATGGCTGAGTGTTCTTTCCAAGAAAAACACACACATTTCATCCTTCTGGAGTGAATTTTCAGCCTGGAATTAATATGCATTTGTACTGTGCAGAATGTAGCTACCTGCTCGGGGGTTGTGTCATAGAAGCACCTTTCCTGCAGGAGCTTATTGGAACATTCATTGTTTGGCTAAGTTCTTTAGGGTTGGTTTTGGAAGGTCTTTCAGCTTTGTCCGAATCCGCTTCGTACGAATTTTTCTCACAGCCCTCTTTCCAAGTGCCCACAAAGAGCTGCTGCTTGAAACTGTCCGCATGCACATCTCCCCTACTGGGGTGCTCATTTCACTACCTGGATTTTGGTTTCCTCTTCTTTCTTAGAAATGACAAGCCTTCTTTCTGCATGGTACACACACCTTGTAGCAGTTTCAGTTTGCAGCATGTTGGTGCTCTTAAAACCCTGAGTAACCTGCGTAGAGTGTGTCACTCTCCAGCACTGAATACACAACTTAGAGCTCCTTTCATCACAGACACGCAAACAAATACTTTGGTGAAAGTCCTACCTCTTTTCACTTGGAAATGTAAGGGTTTCATGGAGAACATGAAGTCAATCTTGCTTTTGCACTCTGCAACCAATAGGAATGAACTCTTGAACATACCCGTCTGAATTTCACTGCAAAATGCCCTTCTTTTCTGGTTTCTTGAAAGTTCACAACACATTAGGAGATAGAGCGTGTTTGAAGAAGACTGATGCAGTGTGTGTTTTCCTGGATTTCAAGTGATTTCGGAAACATACTCCTTGTTTTTCCACACTGTCTAAGAAACAACATGAGGCTTGCAAGAGATTGAAACAATGCATCCTTAAACGTATTCCAGCAGTAAAACACACGTTTCTTCAAAGATTTGGAAGGAGCAAGCAAAAGCCTAGTGGCTGTGTGTTCTTTCAGAGAGAAACATGCATTTCGTCCTTCTGGAGTGAGTTTTCATGCTGGAATTCATATGCATTTTGTACTGTGCAGAATGTATCTACCTACTCGGGGGTTGTGTCATAGAAGCACCTTTCCTGCAGGAGCTTATTGGAACATTCATTGTTTGGCTAAGTTCTTTAGGGTTGGTTTTGGAAGGTCTTTCAGCTTTGTCCAAATCCGCTTCGTACGAATTTTTCTCACAGCCCTCTTTCCAAGTGCCCACAAAGAGCTGCTGCTTGAAACTGTCCGCATGCACATCTCCCCTACGGGGGTGCTCGTTTCACTACCTGGATTTTGGTTTCCTCTTCTTTCTTAGAAATGACAAGCCTTCTTTCTGCATGGTACACACACCTTGTAGCAGTTTCAGTTTGCAGCATGTTGGTGCTCTTAAAACCCTGAGTAACCTGCGTAGAGTGTGTCACTCTCCAGCACTGAATACACAACTTAGAGCTCCTTTCACCACAGACACGCAAACAAATACTTTGGTGAAAGTCCTACCTCTTTTCACTTGGAAATGTAAGGGTTTCATGGAGAACATGAAGTCAATCTTGCTTTTGCACTCTGCAACCAATAGGAATGAACTCTTGTACATACCCGTCTGAATTTCACTGCAAAATGCCCTTCTTTTCTGGTTTCTTGAAAGTTCACAACACATTAGGAGATAGAGCGTGTTTGAAGAAGACTGATGCAGTGTGTGTTTTCCTGGATTTCAAGTGATTTCGGAAACATACTCCTTGTTTTTCCACACTGTCTAAGAAACAACATGAGGCTTGCAAGAGATTGAAACAATGCATCCTTAAACGTATTCCAGCAGTAAAACACACGTTTCTTCAAAGATTTGGAAGGAGCAAGCAAAAGCCTAGTGGCTGTGTGTTCTTTCAGAGAGAAACATGCATTTCATCTTTCTGGAGTGAGTTTTCATGCTGGAATTCATATGCATTTTGTACTGTGCAGAATGTAGCTACCTGCTCGGGGGTTGTGTTATAGAAGCACCTTTCCTGCAAGAGCTTATTGCAACATTCATTGTTTGGCTAAGTTCTTTAGGGTTGGTTTTGGAAGGTCTTTCAGCTTTGTCCAAATCCGCTTCGTACGAAATTTTTTCACAGCCCACTTTCCAAGTGGCCACAAAGAGCTGCTGCTTGAAACTGTCCACATGCACATCTCCCCTACTGGGGTGCTCGTTTCACTACCTGGATTTTGGTTTTCTCTTCTTTCTTTGAAATGACAAGCCTTCTTTCTGCATGCTACACACACCTTGTGGCAGTTTCAGTTTGAAGCATGTTGGTGCTCTCAAAACGCTGTGTAACCTATGTAGAGTGTGTTACTCTCCAGCACTGAATACACAACTTCGAGCTCCTTTCACCACAGACACGCAAACACAGCCTTTGGTGAAAGTCCTACTTCAGGTCCCTTGGAAATGTAAGGGTTTCATGGAGAAAACGAAGTCAATCATGCAGTTGCACTCTACTACCAATAGAAATGACCTCTTGGACATGCCCGACTGAGTTTCACTGCAAAATGCCCTTGTTTTCTGGTTTCTTGAATGTTCTCAACACATTAGGAGAAAGAGCGTGTTTGAGCAAGCGTGATGCAGTATGCGTTTCCCTAGATTTCAAGTGATTTGGGAAACATACTCCTTATTTTTCCACATTGTGTAAGTAACATGAGGCTTGCAAGAGATTGAAAAAATGCATCCCAAAACGTACCCCAGCCGTGAAAGCACACGTTTCCACAAAGACTTTCAAGGAGCAAGCAAAAGCCAATGGCTGAGTGTTCTTTCCAAGAAAAACACACACATTTCATCCTTCTGGAGTGAATTTTCAGCCTGGAATTAATATGCATTTGTACTGTGCAGAATGTAGCTACCTGCTCGGGGGTTGTGTCATAGAAGCACCTTTCCTGCAGGAGCTTATTGGAACATTCATTGTTTGGCTAAGTTCTTTAGGGTTGGTTTTGGAAGGTCTTTCAGCTTTGTCCAAATCCGCTTCGTACGAATTTTTCTCACAGCCCTCTTTCCAAGTGCCCACAAAGAGCTGCTGCTTGAAACTGTCCGCATGCACATCTCCCCTACTGGGGTGCTCATTTCACTACCTGGATTTTGGTTTCCTCTTGTTTCTTAGAAATGACAAGCCTTCTTTCTGCATGGTACACACACCTTGTAGCAGTTTCAGTTTGCAGCATGTTGGTGCTCTTAAAACCCTGAGTAACCTGCGTAGAGTGTGTCACTCTCCAGCACTGAATACACAACTTAGAGCTCCTTTCACCACAGACACGCAAACAAATACTTTGGTGAAAGTCCTACCTCTTTTCACTTGGAAATGTAAGGGTTTCATGGAGAACATGAAGTCAATCTTGCTTTTGCACTCTGCAACCAATAGGAATGAACTCTTGTACATACCCGTCTGAATTTCACTGCAAAATGCCCTTCTTTTCTGGTTTCTTGAAAGTTCACAACACATTAGGAGATAGAGCGTGTTTGAAGAAGACTGATGCAGTGTGTGTTTTCCTGGATTTCAAGTGATTTCGGAAACATACTCCTTGTTTTTCCACACTGTCTAAGAAACAACATGAGGCTTGCAAGAGATTGAAACAATGCATCCTTAAACGTATTCCAGCAGTAAAACACACGTTTCTTCAAAGATTTGGAAGGAGCAAGCAAAAGCCTAGTGGCTGTGTGTTCTTTCAGAGAGAAACATGCATTTCATCCTTCTGGAGTGAGTTTTCATGCTGGAATTCATATGCATTTTGTACTGTGCAGAATGTAGCTACCTGCTCGGGGGTTGTGTTATAGAAGCACCTTTCCTGCAGGAGCTTATTGCAACATTCATTGTTTGGCTAAGTTCTTTAGGGTTGGTTTTGGAAGGTCTTTCAGCTTTGTCCAAATCCGCTTCATACGAAATTTTTTCACAGCCCTCTTTCCAAGTGGCCACAAAGAGCTGCTGCTTGAAACTGTCCTCATGCACATCTCCCCTACTGGGGTGCTCGTTTCACTACCTGGATTTTGGTTTTCTCTTCTTTCTTTGAAATGACAAGCCTTCTTTCTGCATGCTACACACACCTTGTGGCAGTTTCAGTTTGAAGCATGTTGGTGCTCTCAAAACGCTGTGTAAGCTATGTAGAGTGTGTTACTCTCCAGCACTGAATACACAACTTCGAGCTCCTTTCACCACAGACACGCAAACACAGCCTTTGATGAAAGTTCTACTTCAGGTCCCTTGTAAATGTAAGGGTTTCATGGAGAAAACGAAGTCAATCATGCTGTTGCACTCTACTACCAATAGAAATGACCTCTTGGACATGCCCGACTGAGTTTCACTGCAAAATGCCCTTGTTTTCTGGTTTCTTGAATGTTCTCAACACATTAGGAGAAAGAGCGTGTTTGAGCAAGAGTGATGCAGTGTGCGTTTCCCTAGATTTCAAGTGATTTGGGAAATATACTCCTTATTTTTCCACATTGTGTAAGTAACATGAGGCTTGCAAGAGATTGAAAAAATGCATCCCAAAACGTACCCCAGCCGTGAAAGCACACGTTTCCACAAAGACTTTCAAGGAGCAAGCAAAAGCCAATGGCTGAGTGTTCTTTCCAAGAAAAACACACACATTTCATCCTTCTGGAGTGAATTTTCAGCCTGGAATTAATATGCATTTGTACTGTGCAGAATGTAGCTACCTGCTCGGGGGTTGTGTCATAGAAGCACCTTTCCTGCAGGAGCTTATTGCAACATTCATTGTTTGGCTAAGTTCTTTAGGGTTGGTTTTGGAAGGTCTTTCAGCTTTGTCCAAATCCGCTTCTTACGAATTTTTTTCACAGCCCTCTTTCCAAGTGCCCACAAAGAGCTGCTGCTTGAAACTGTCCGCATGCACATCTCCCCTACTGGGGTGCTCGTTTCACTACCTGGATTTTGGTTTCCTCTTCTTTCTTTGAAATGAGAAGCCTTCTTTCTGCATGGTACACACACCTTGTAGCAGTTTCAGTTTGCAGCATGTTGGTGCTCTTAAAACCCTGAGTAACCTGCGTAGAGTGTGTCACTCTCCAGCACTGAATACACAACTTAGAGCTCCTTTCACCACAGACACGCAAACAAATACCTTGGTGAAAGTCCTACCTCTTTTCACTTGGAAATGTAAGGGTTTCATGGAGAACATGAAGTCAATCTTGCTTTTGCACTCTGCAACCAATAGGAATGAACTCTTGTACATACCCGTCTGAATTTCACTGCAAAATGCCCTTCTTTTCTGGTTTCTTGGAAGTTCACAACACATTAGGAGATAGAGCGTGTTTGAAGAAGACTGATGCAGTGTGTGTTTTCCTGGATTTCAAGTGATTTCGGAAACATACTCCTTGTTTTTCCACACTGTCTAAGAAACCACATGAGGCTTGCAAGAGATTGAAACAATGCATCCTTAAACGTATTCCAGCAGTAAAACACACGTTTCTTCAAAGATTTGGAAGGAGCAAGCAAAAGCCTAGTGGCTGTGTGTTCTTTCAGAGAGAAACATGCATTTCATCCTTCTGGAGTGAGTTTTCATGCTGGAATTCATATGCATTTTGTACTGTGCAGAATGTAGCTACCTGCTCGGGGGTTGTGTCATAGAAACACCTTTCCTGCAGGAGCTTGTTGCAACATTCATTGTTTGGCTAAGTTCTTTAGGGTTGGTTTTGGAAGGTCTTTCAGCTTTGTCCAAATCCGCTTCATACGAAATTTTTTCACAGCCCGCTTTCCAAGTGGCCACAAAGAGCTGCTGCTTGAAACTGTCCGCATGCACATCTCCCCTACTGGGGTGCGCGTTTCACTACCTGGATTTTGGTTTTCTCTTCTTTCTTTGAAATGACAAGCCTTCTTTCTGCATGCTACACACACCTTGTGGCAGTTTCAGTTTGAAGCATGTTGGTGCTCTCAAAACGCTGTGTAACCTATGTAGAGTGTGTTACTCTCCAGCACTGAATACACAACTTCGAGCTCCTTTCACCACAGACACGCAAACACAGCCTTTGGTGAAAGTCCTACTTCAGGTCCCTTGGAAATATAAGGGTTTCATGGAGAAAACGAAGTCAATCATGCTGTTGCACTCTACTACCAATAGAAATGACCTCTTGGACATGCCCGACTGAGTTTCACTGCAAAATGCCCTTGTTTTCTGGTTTCTTGAACGTTCTCAACACATTAGGAGAAAGAGCGTGTTTGAGCAAGCGTGATGCAGTATGCGTTTCCCTAGATTTCAAGTGATTTGGGAAACATACTCCTTATTTTTCCACATTGTGTAAGTAACATGAGGCTTGCAAGAGATTGAAAAAATGCATCCCAAAACGTACCCCAGCCGTGAAAGCACACGTTTCCACAAAGACTTTCAAGGAGCAAGCAAAAGCCAATGGCTGAGTGTTCTTTCCAAGAAAAACACACACATTTCATCCTTCTGGAGTGAATTTTCAGCCTGGAATTAATATGCATTTGTACTGTGCAGAATGTAGCTACCTGCTCGGGGGTTGTGTCATAGAAGCACCTTTCCTGCAGGAGCTTATTGCAACATTCATTGTTTGGCTAAGTTCTTTAGGGTTGGTTTTGGAAGGTCTTTCAGCTTTGTCCAAATCCGCTTCGTACGAATTTTTTTCACAGCCCTCTTTCCAAGTGCCCACAAAGAGCTGCTGCTTGAAACTGTCCGCATGCACATCTCCCCTACTGGGGTGCTCGTTTCACTACCTGGATTTTGGTTTCCCCTTCTTTCTTAGAAATGAGAAGCCTTCTTTCTGCATGGTACACACACCTTGTAGCAGTTTCAGTTTGCAGCATGTTGGTGCTCTTAAAACCCTGGGTAACCTGCGTAGAGTGTGTCACTCTCCAGCACTGAATACACAACTTAGAGCTCCTTTCACCACAGACACGCAAACAAATACTTTGATGAAAGTCCTACCTCTTTTCACTTGGAAATGTAAGGGTTTCATGGAGAACATGAAGTCAATCTTGCTTTTGCACTCTGCAACCAATAGGAATGAAATCTTGTACATACCCGTCTGAATTTCACTGCAAAATGCCCTTCTTTTCTGGTTTCTTGGAAGTTCACAACACATTAGGAGATAGAGCGTGTTTGAAGAAGACTGATGCAGTGTGTGTTTTCCTGGATTTCAAGTGATTTCGGAAACATACTCCTTGTTTTTCCACACTGTCTAAGAGACCACATGAGGCTTGCAAGAGATTGAAACAATGCATCCTTAAACGTATTCCAGCAGTAAAACACACGTTTCTTCAAAGATTTGGAAGGAGCAAGCAAAAGCCTAGTGGCTGTGTGTTCTTTCAGAGAGAAACATGCATTTCATCCTTCTGGAGTGAGTTTTCATGCTGGAATTCATATGCATTTTGTACTGTGCAGAATGTAGCTACCTGCTCGGGGGTTGTGTCATAGAAGCACCTTTCCTGCAGGAGCTTATTGCAACATTCATTGTTTGGCTAAGTTCTTTAGGGTTCGTTTTGGAAGGTCTTTCAGCTTTGTCCAAATCCGCTTCGTACGAATTTTTCTCACAGCCCTCTTTCCAAGTGCCCACAAAGAGCTGCTGCTTGAAACTGTCCGCATGCACATCTCCCCTACTGGGGTGCTCGTTTCACTACCTGGATTTTGGTTTCCTCTTTTTTCTTTGAAATGAGAAGCCTTCTTTCTGCATGGTACACACACCTTGTAGCAGTTTCAGTTTGCAGCATGTTGGTGCTCTTAAAACACTGAGTAACCTGCGTAGAGTGTGTCACTCTCCAGCACTGAATACACAACTTAGAGCTCCTTTCACCACAGACACGCAAACAAATACTTTGGTGAAAGTCCTACCTCTTTTCACTTGGAAATGTAAGGGTTTCATGGAGAACATGAAGTCAATCTTGCTTTTGCACTCTGCAACCAATAGGAATGAACTCTTGTATATTCCCGTCTGAATTTCACTGCAAAATGCCCTTCTTTTCTGGTTTCTTGGAAGTTCACAGCACATTAGGAGATAGAGCGTGTTTGAAGATGACTGATGCAGTGTGTGTTTTCCTGGATTTCAAGTGATTTCGGAAACATACTCCTTGTTTTTCCACACTGTCTAAGAAACAACATGAGGCTTGCAAGAGATTGAAACAATGCATCCTTAAACGTATTCCATCAGTAAAACACACGTTTCTTCAAAGATTTGGAAGGAGCAAGCAAAAGCCTAGTGGCTGTGTGTTCTTTCAGAGAGAAACATGCATTTCATCCTTCTGGAGTGAGTTTTCATGCTGGAATTCATATGCATTTTGTACTGTGCAGAATGTAGCTACCTGCTCGGGGATTGTGTCATAGAAGCACCTTTCCTGCAGGAGCTTATTGCAACATTCATTGTTTGGCTAAGTTCTTTAGGGTTGGTTTTGGAAGGTCTTTCAGCTTTGTCCAAATCCGCTTCGTACGAAATTTTTTCACAGCCCTCTTTCCAAGTGCCCACAAAGAGCTGCTGCTTGAAACTGTCCAGATGCACATCTCCCCTACTGGGGTGCTCGTTTCACTACCTGGATTTTGGTTTTCTCTTCTTTCTTTGAAATGACAAGCCTTCTTTCTGCATGCTACACACACCTTGTGGCAGTTTCAGTTTGAAGCATGTTGGTGCTCTCAAAACGCTGTGTAACCTATGTAGAGTGTGTTACTCTCCAGCACTGAATACACAACCTAGAGCTCCTTTCACCACAGACACGCAAACACAGCGTTTGATGAAAGTTCTACTTCAGGTCCCTTGGAAATGTAAGGGTTTCATGGAGAAAACGAAGTCAATCATCCTGTTGCACTCTACTACCAATAGAAATGACCTCTTGGACATGCCCGACTGAGTTTCACTGCAAAATGCCCTTGTTTTCTGGTTTCTTGAATGTTCTCAACACATTAGGAGAAAGAGCGTGTTTGAGCAAGAGTGATGCAGTGTGCGTTTCCCTAGATTTCAAGTGATTTGGGAAACATACTCCTTATTTTTCCACATTGTGTAAGTAACATGAGGCTTGCAAGAGATTGAAAAAATGCATCCCAAAACGTACCCCAGCCGTGAAAGCACACGTTTCCACAAAGACTTTCAAGGAGCAAGCAAAAGCCAATGGCTGAGTGTTCTTTCCAAGAAAAACACAAATATTTCATCCTTCTGGAGTGAATTTTCAGCCTGGAATTAATATGCATTTGTACTGTGCAGAATGTAGCTACCTGCTCGGGGGTTGTGTCATAGAAGCACCTTTCCTGCAGGAGCTTATTGCAACATTCATTGTTTGGCTAAGTTCTTTAGGGTTGGTTTTGGAAGGTCTTTCAGCTTTGTCCAAATCCGCTTCGTACGAATTTTTCTCACAGCCCTCTTTCCAAGTGCCCACAAAGAGCTGCTGCTTGAAACTGTCCGCATGCACATCTCCCCTACTAGGGTGCTCATTTCACTACCTGGATTTTGGTTTCCTCTTCTTTCTTAGAAATGACAAGCCTTCTTTCTGCATGGTACACACACCTTGTAGCAGTTTCAGTTTGCAGCATGTTGGTGCTCTTAAAACCCTGAGTAACCTGCGTAGAGTGTGTCACTCTCCAGCACTGAATACACAACTTAGAGCTCCTTTCACCACAGACACGCAAACAAATACTGTGGTGAAAGTCCTACCTCTTTTCACTTGGAAATGTAAGGGTTTCATGGAGAACATGAAGTCAATCTTGCTTTTGCACTCTGCAACCAATAGGAATGAACTCTTGAACATACCCGTCTGAATTTCACTGCAAAATGCCCTTCTTTACTGGTTTCTTGAAAGTTCACAACACATTAGGAGATAGAGCGTGTTTGAAGAAGACTGATGCAGTGTGTGTTTTCCTGGATTTCAAGTGATTTCGGAAACATACTCCTTGTTTTTCCACACTGTCTAAGAAACAACATGAGGCTTGCAAGAGATTGAAACAATGCATCCTTAAACGTATTCCAGCAGTAAAACACACGTTTCTTCAAAGATTTGGAAGGAGCAAGCAAAAGCCTAGTGGCTGTGTGTTCTTTCAGAGAGAAACATGCATTTCATCCTTCTGGAGTGAGTTTTCATGCTGGAATTCATATGCATTTTGTACTGTGCAGAATGTAGCTACCTGCTCGGGGGTTGTGTCATAGAAGCACCTTTCCTGCAGGAGCTTATTGCAACATTCATTGTTTGGCTAAGTTCTTTAGGGTTGGTTTTGGAAGGTCTTTCAGCTTTGTCCAAATCCGCTTCGTACGAATTTTTCTCACAGCCCTCTTTCCAAGTGCCCACAAAGAGCTGCTGCTTGAAACTGTCCGCATGCACATCTCCCCTACTAGGGTGCTCATTTCACTACCTGGATTTTGGTTTCCTCTTCTTTCTTAGAAATGACAAGCCTTCTTTCTGCATGGTACACACACCTTGTAGCAGTTTCAGTTTGCAGCATGTTGGTGCTCTTAAAACCCTGAGTAACCTGCGTAGAGTGTGTCACTCTCCAGCACTGAATACACAACTTAGAGCTCCTTTCACCACAGACACGCAAACAAATACTGTGGTGAAAGTCCTACCTCTTTTCACTTGGAAATGTAAGGGTTTCATGGAGAACATGAAGTCAATCTTGCTTTTGCACTCTGCAACCAATAGGAATGAACTCTTGAACATACCCGTCTGAATTTCACTGCAAAATGCCCTTCTTTTCTGGTTTCTTGAAAGTTCACAACACATTAGGAGATAGAGCGTGTTTGAAGAAGACTGATGCAGTGTGTGTTTTCCTGGATTTCAAGTGATTTCGGAAACATACTCCTTGTTTTTCCACACTGTCTAAGAAACAACATGAGGCTTGCAAGAGATTGAAACAATGCATCCTTAAACGTATTCCAGCAGTAAAACACACGTTTCTTCAAAGATTTGGAAGGAGCAAGCAAAAGCCTAGTGGCTGTGTGTTCTTTCAGAGAGAAACATGCATTTCATCCTTCTGGAGTGAGTTTTCATGCTGGAATTCATATGCATTTTGTACTGTGCAGAATGTAGCTACCTGCTCGGGGGTTGTGTTATAGAAGCACCTTTCCTGCAAGAGCTTATTGCAACATTCATTGTTTGGCTAAGTTCTTTAGGGTTGGTTTTGGAAGGTCTTTCAGCTTTGTCCAAATCCGCTTCGTACGAAATTTTTTCACAGCCCTCTTTCCAAGTGGCCACAAAGAGCTGCTGCTTGAAACTGTCCACATGCACATCTCCCCTACTGGGGTGCTCGTTTCACTACCTGGATTTTGGTTTTCTCTTCTTTCTTTGAAATGACAAGCCTTCTTTCTGCATGCTACACACACCTTGTGGCAGTTTCAGTTTGAAGCATGTTGGTGCTCTCAAAACGCTGTGTAACCTATGTAGAGTGTGTTACTCTCCAGCACTGAATACACAACTTCGAGCTCCTTTCACCACAGACACGCAAACACAGCCTTTGGTGAAAGTCCTACTTCAGGTCCCTTGGAAATGTAAGGGTTTCATGGAGAAAACGAAGTCAATCATGCTGTTGCACTCTACTACCAATAGAAATGACCTCTTGGACATGCCCGACTGAGTTTCACTGCAAAATGCCCTTGTTTTCTGGTTTCTTGAATGTTCTCAACACATTAGGAGAAAGAGCGTGTGTGAGCAAGAGTGATGCAGTGTGCGTTTCCCTAGATTTCAAGTGATTTGGGAAACATACTCCTTATTTTTCCACATTGTGTAAGTAACATGAGGCTTGCAAGAGATTGAAAAAATGCATCCCAAAACGTACCCCAGCCGTGAAAGCACACGTTTCCACAAAGACTTTCAAGGAGCAAGCAAAAGCCAATGGCTGAGTGTTCTTTCCAAGAAAAACACACACATTTCATCCTTCTGGAGTGAATTTTCAGCCTGGAATTAATATGCATTTGTACTGTGCAGAATGTAGCTACCTGCTCGGGGGTTGTGTCATAGAAGCACCTTTCCTGCAGGAGCTTATTGCAACATTCATTGTTTGGCTAAGTTCTTTAGGGTTGGTTTTGGAAGGTCTTTCAGCTTTGTCCAAATCCGCTTCGTACGAATTTTTCTCACAGCCCTCTTTCCAAGTGCCCACAAAGAGCTGCTGCTTGAAACTGTCCGCATGCACATCTCCCCTACTAGGGTGCTCATTTCACTACCTGGATTTTGGTTTCCTCTTCTTTCTTAGAAATGACAAGCCTTCTTTCTGCATGGTACACACACCTTGTAGCAGTTTCAGTTTGCAGCATGTTGGTGCTCTTAAAACCCTGAGTAACCTGCGTAGAGTGTGTCACTCTCCAGCACTGAATACACAACTTAGAGCTCCTTTCACCACAGACACGCAAACAAATACTGTGGTGAAAGTCCTACCTCTTTTCACTTGGAAATGTAAGGGTTTCATGGAGAACATGAAGTCAATCTTGCTTTTGCACTCTGCAACCAATAGGAATGAACTCTTGAACATACCCGTCTGAATTTCACTGCAAAATGCCCTTCTTTTCTGGTTTCTTGAAAGTTCACAACACATTAGGAGATAGAGCGTGTTTGAAGAAGACTGATGCAGTGTGTGTTTTCCTGGATTTCAAGTGATTTCGGAAACATACTCCTTGTTTTTCCACACTGTCTAAGAAACAACATGAGGCTTGCAAGAGATTGAAACAATGCATCCTTAAACGTATTCCAGCAGTAAAACACACGTTTCTTCAAAGATTTGGAAGGAGCAAGCAAAAGCCTAGTGGCTGTGTGTTCTTTCAGAGAGAAACATGCATTTCATCCTTCTGGAGTGAGTTTTCATGCTGGAATTCATATGCATTTTGTACTGTGCAGAATGTAGCTACCTGCTCGGGGGTTGTGTTATAGAAGCACCTTTCCTGCAAGAGCTTATTGCAACATTCATTGTTTGGCTAAGTTCTTTAGGGTTGGTTTTGGAAGGTCTTTCAGCTTTGTCCAAATCCGCTTCGTACGAAATTTTTTCACAGCCCTCTTTCCAAGTGGCCACAAAGAGCTGCTGCTTGAAACTGTCCACATGCACATCTCCCCTACTGGGGTGCTCGTTTCACTACCTGGATTTTGGTTTTCTCTTCTTTCTTTGAAATGACAAGCCTTCTTTCTGCATGCTACACACACCTTGTGGCAGTTTCAGTTTGAAGCATGTTGGTGCTCTCAAAACGCTGTGTAACCTATGTAGAGTGTGTTACTCTCCAGCACTGAATACACAACTTCGAGCTCCTTTCACCACAGACACGCAAACACAGCCTTTGGTGAAAGTCCTACTTCAGGTCCCTTGGAAATGTAAGGGTTTCATGGAGAAAACGAAGTCAATCATGCTGTTGCACTCTACTACCAATAGAAATGACCTCTTGGACATGCCCGACTGAGTTTCACTGCAAAATGCCCTTGTTTTCTGGTTTCTTGAATGTTCTCAACACATTAGGAGAAAGAGCGTGTTTGAGCAAGAGTGATGCAGTGTGCGTTTCCCTAGATTTCAAGTGATTTGGGAAACATACTCCTTATTTTTCCACATTGTGTAAGTAACATGAGGCTTGCAAGAGATTGAAAAAATGCATCCCAAAACGTACCCCAGCCGTGAAAGCACACGTTTCCACAAAGACTTTCAAGGAGCAAGCAAAAGCCAATGGCTGAGTGTTCTTTCCAAGAAAAACACACACATTTCATCCTTCTGGAGTGAATTTTCAGCCTGGAATTAATATGCATTTGTACTGTGCAGAATGTAGCTACCTGCTCGGGGGTTGTGTCATAGAAGCACCTTTCCTGCAGGAGCTTATTGCAACATTCATTGTTTGGCTAAGTTCTTTAGGGTTGGTTTTGGAAGGTCTTTCAGCTTTGTCCAAATCCGCTTCGTACGAATTTTTCTCACAGCCCTCTTTCCAAGTGCCCACAAAGAGCTGCTGCTTGAAACTGTCCGCATGCACATCTCCCCTACTAGGGTGCTCATTTCACTACCTGGATTTTGGTTTCCTCTTCTTTCTTAGAAATGACAAGCCTTCTTTCTGCATGGTACACACACCTTGTAGCAGTTTCAGTTTGCAGCATGTTGGTGCTCTTAAAACCCTGAGTAACCTGCGTAGAGTGTGTCACTCTCCAGCACTGAATACACAACTTAGAGCTCCTTTCACCACAGACACGCAAACAAATACTGTGGTGAAAGTCCTACCTCTTTTCACTTGGAAATGTAAGGGTTTCATGGAGAACATGAAGTCAATCTTGCTTTTGCACTCTGCAACCAATAGGAATGAACTCTTGAACATACCCGTCTGAATTTCACTGCAAAATGCCCTTCTTTTCTGGTTTCTTGAAAGTTCACAACACATTAGGAGATAGAGCGTGTTTGAAGAAGACTGATGCAGTGTGTGTTTTCCTGGATTTCAAGTGATTTCGGAAACATACTCCTTGTTTTTCCACACTGTCTAAGAAACAACATGAGGCTTGCAAGAGATTGAAACAATGCATCCTTAAACGTATTCCAGCAGTAAAACACACGTTTCTTCAAAGATTTGGAAGGAGCAAGCAAAAGCCTAGTGGCTGTGTGTTCTTTCAGAGAGAAACATGCATTTCATCCTTCTGGAGTGAGTTTTCATGCTGGAATTCATATGCATTTTGTACTGTGCAGAATGTAGCTACCTGCTCGGGGGTTGTGTTATAGAAGCACCTTTCCTGCAAGAGCTTATTGCAACATTCATTGTTTGGCTAAGTTCTTTAGGGTTGGTTTTGGAAGGTCTTTCAGCTTTGTCCAAATCCGCTTCGTACGAAATTTTTTCACAGCCCTCTTTCCAAGTGGCCACAAAGAGCTGCTGCTTGAAACTGTCCACATGCACATCTCCCCTACTGGGGTGCTCGTTTCACTACCTGGATTTTGGTTTTCTCTTCTTTCTTTGAAATGACAAGCCTTCTTTCTGCATGCTACACACACCTTGTGGCAGTTTCAGTTTGAAGCATGTTGGTGCTCTCAAAACGCTGTGTAACCTATGTAGAGTGTGTTACTCTCCAGCACTGAATACACAACTTCGAGCTCCTTTCACCACAGACACGCAAACACAGCCTTTGGTGAAAGTCCTACTTCAGGTCCCTTGGAAATGTAAGGGTTTCATGGAGAAAACGAAGTCAATCATGCTGTTGCACTCTACTACCAATAGAAATGACCTCTTGGACATGCCCGACTGAGTTTCACTGCAAAATGCCCTTGTTTTCTGGTTTCTTGAATGTTCTCAACACATTAGGAGAAAGAGCGTGTTTGAGCAAGAGTGATGCAGTGTGCGTTTCCCTAGATTTCAAGTGATTTGGGAAACATACTCCTTATTTTTCCACATTGTGTAAGTAACATGAGGCTTGCAAGAGATTGAAAAAATGCATCCCAAAACGTACCCCAGCCGTGAAAGCACACGTTTCCACAAAGACTTTCAAGGAGCAAGCAAAAGCCAATGGCTGAGTGTTCTTTCCAAGAAAAACACACACATTTCATCCTTCTGGAGTGAATTTTCAGCCTGGAATTAATATGCATTTGTACTGTGCAGAATGTAGCTACCTGCTCGGGGGTTGTGTCATAGAAGCACCTTTCCTGCAGGAGCTTATTGCAACATTCATTGTTTGGCTAAGTTCTTTAGGGTTGGTTTTGGAAGGTCTTTCAGCTTTGTCCGAATCCGCTTCGTACGAATTTTTCTCACAGCCCTCTTTCCAAGTGCCCACAAAGAGCTGCTGCTTGAAACTGTCCGCATGCACATCTCCCCTACTGGGGTGCTCATTTCACTACCTGGATTTTGGTTTCCTCTTCTTTCTTAGAAATGACAAGCCTTCTTTCTGCATGGTACACACACCTTGTAGCAGTTTCAGTTTGCAGCATGTTGGTGCTCTTAAAACCCTGAGTAACCTGCGTAGAGTGTGTCACTCTCCAGCACTGAATACACAACTTAGAGCTCCTTTCACCACAGACACGCAAACAAATACTTTGGTGAAAGTCCTACCTCTTTTCACTTGGAAATGTAAGGGTTTCATGGAGAACATGAAGTCAATCTTGCTTTTGCACTCTGCAACCAATAGGAATGAACTCTTGTACATACCCGTCTGAATTTCACTGCAAAATGCCCTTCTTTTCTGGTTTCTTGAAAGTTCACAACACATTAGGAGATAGAGCGTGTTTGAAGAAGACTGATGCAGTGTGTGTTTTCCTGGATTTCAAGTGATTTCGGAAACATACTCCTTGTTTTTCCACACTGTCTAAGAAACAACATGAGGCTTGCAAGAGATTGAAACAATGCATCCTTAAACGTATTCCAGCAGTAAAACACACGTTTCTTCAAAGATTTGGAAGGAGCAAGCAAAAGCCTAGTGGCTGTGTGTTCTTTCAGAGAGAAACATGCATTTCATCCTTCTGGAGTGAGTTTTCATGCTGGAATTCATATGCATTTTGTACTGTGCAGAATGTAGCTACCTGCTCGGGGGTTGTGTTATAGAAGCACCTTTCCTGCAAGAGCTTATTGCAACATTCATTGTTTGGCTAAGTTCTTTAGGGTTGGTTTTGGAAGGTCTTTCAGCTTTGTCCAAATCCGCTTCGTACGAAATTTTTTCACAGCCCTCTTTCCAAGTGGCCACAAAGAGCTGCTGCTTGAAACTGTCCTCATGCACATCTCCCCTACTGGGGTGCTCGTTTCACTACCTGGATTTTGGTTTTCTCTTCTTTCTTTGAAATGACAAGCCTTCTTTCTGCATGCTACACACACCTTGTGGCAGTTTCAGTTTGAAGCATGTTGGTGCTCTCAAAACGCTGTGTAACCTATGTAGAGTGTGTTACTCTCCAGCACTGAATACACAACTTCGAGCTCCTTTCACCACAGACACGCAAACACAGCCTTTGGTGAAAGTCCTACTTCAGGTCCCTTGGAAATGTAAGGGTTTCATGGAGAAAACGAAGTCAATCATGCTGTTGCACTCTACTACCAATAGAAATGACCTCTTGGACATGCCCGACTGAGTTTCACTGCAAAATGCCCTTGTTTTCTGGTTTCTTGAATGTTCTCAACACATTCGGAGAAAGAGCGTGTTTGAGCAAGAGTGATGCAGTGTGCGTTTGCCTAGATTTCAAGTGATTTGGGAAACATACTCCTTATTTTTCCACATTGTGTAAGTAACATGAGGCTTGCAAGAGATTGAAAAAATGCATCCCAAAACGTACCCCAGCCGTGAAAGCACACGTTTCCACAAAGACTTTCAAGGAGCAAGCAAAAGCCAATGGCTGAGTGTTCTTTCCAAGAAAAACACACACATTTCATCCTTCTGGAGTGAATTTTCAGCCTGGAATTAATATGCATTTGTACTGTGCAGAATGTAGCTACCTGCTCGGGGGTTGTGTCATAGAAGCACCTTTCCTGCAGGAGCTTATTGGAACATTCATTGTTTGGCTAAGTTCTTTAGGGTTGGTTTTGGAAGGTCTTTCAGCTTTGTCCAAATCCGCTTCGTACGAATTTTTCTCACAGCCCTCTTTCCAAGTGCCCACAAAGAGCTGCTGCTTGAAACTGTCCGCATGCACATCTCCCCTACTGGGGTGCTCATTTCACTACCTGGATTTTGGTTTCCTCTTCTTTCTTAGAAATGACAAGCCTTCTTTCTGCATGGTACACACACCTTGTAG